>NC_041829.1:2634028-3882362 GCF_900964775.1 Scleropages formosus
TCCTCCTTGCATAATAGAGTTTTAGATTGTATTTCTGAATGCAGCAGCAGACTGTGTTAAGTGACAATGGTTTGCTGAATGCTCCTGAGCCCATGTGGCTATATTTATCACAGTAGCATGACGGTTTCTTATGCAATGCCATCTAAGGGCTCGAAGGTCACGCACATTCATTAGTGTTTTCCGGCCTTGTCCTTTACGCACTGAGATTTCTCTGGATTCCATGAATCTTTTCATGCTTACATGAATATTATGTACTGTAGACAGTGAAAGACCTAAATTCTTTGCAATCCTTCATTAAGAAATGTTCTTTTTGAACTGATTGACAATTCTCTCACGAAGTCTGGCACAAAGTGGTGAGCCACAACCCATCCTTGTCTTCAAAGATTGTGTCTTTGGTGGATGCTCCTTTTAGACCCAATCATGATACCCTCACCAGTTACCAATTCACCTGCTTATTGTGGAATCTTCCAAAACAGTGTTACCTGAATATTCTATAAACTTTCACCCTTATTTTGCCTCTGTCCCAACTTTTTTTCAGTGTGTTGAAGCCATCAAATTCTAAATTTGCTTATATTTACAAAATACAATCAAGTTGGTCAGCCAAAACATTAAAAGTCATTTCTTTGTACTTGTGTGAGTCAAATAAAGGTTCAAGAGAATTTACAAATTGGAGATTTTTGTTTTTATTGCATTTTAGAAAATATCACAACTTTTCTAGAAATGGGGTTTGTATGTGAAACCCTTGGCTAATGACTTCAACAAAAGCTAATTAGAACTGGAAACTGTCAACCCTGGTTTCCAATTAATGAAATGAGATTGGAGGTGTGGTTTAGACCTACTTAACTTATAAAAAGCACTGAAACATTTTGAGTTTGCTGTTCACAAAAAGCATGTGATGATGTGAACACACACCTCTATCCCTACCCGGTAACATGGGGGGAGGGGACACACCCAGGCTGTGACACCAGGCCGTCGCAAGGCACCCCAAGCAGGACTCAAACCCCAGACCCACCGGAGAGCAGGACTATGGGCCAACCCACTGCGCCACCGCACCCCCCTTGATGTGAATAATGCCTTGCAAAAAAGAGCTCTCAGAAGACCTGTGATCAAGAGTCATTGCATTGCATTGCGACGGAAAGTGCTACAAGTTATCTCAAAGAGCTTAGATATTCATCTTGTCCACTGTTAGACAAATGGCAATGAGTCATCTTGTCCACTGATAGACAAGATGACTCATTGGGCACAATGTACAATTTTCAATGAGGTAAAAAAAAGAATCCTTGAGTGAGAGTTAAAGACTTTAAGAAATCACTGGAACTGGTTAACATCTCTTTTTGTGAGTCTATTATACTGCAAACATTGAACAGGCATAGCGTCCATGGCAGGACACCACGACGAAAGCTGGTGCTTTCCAAAAAAACATTGCTGCGTGCCTGACATTTGCCAAAGACCTCCTTGACACTCCACAACACTACTGAGAAAATGTTTTGTGGACTGATGAAACTAAGGCTGAGTTGTTTGGGAAGAACACGCATCACTATGTATGCTGTAAAAAGGGCACCACATACCAACACGAAAACATCATCTCAACGGTTAAGTACGGTGGAGGGAGCATCATGATTTGGGGCTGCTTTGGGGCCTAGACCATTTGCCATCACTGAGGGAAAAATGAATTCCCAAGTTTATCAACATATCCTACAGGATAATATCAGGGTGGCTGTGCACCAGCTGAAGCTCAGTAGAAGTTGGGTGATGCAGCAGGACAATGATCTTAAACATCGAAATAAATCCACTACAGAATAGCTTCAAAAAAGAAAATCCGCCTTTTGGAGTGGCCCAGTCAGAACCCAGACCGTAACCCCATAGAGATGCTGTGGAATGATCCCAAGAGAGCTGTTCACATCAGACATCCTAAGAATATTGCTGAGCTGAAACAGTTGTGTAAGGAAGAGTGGTCCAAAATTTCTCCTGAATGTTTGGCAGGTCTAATCCACACCTACTGGAAACGCTTGGTTGAGGTTATTGCTGCCAAAGTAGGATCAACTAGCTACTTACATCGAAGTGTTCACTTACTTTTTCCACAGCACTGTGAATGTTTAATGGGATGTGTTCAGTAAAGCCATGAAAGATTGTTTGTTCTTAACTTAAGTACACTGTGTTTGTCTATACTTGTGACTTTGAAGATGAGATGGCATTTTATGAGCAATTAATGGAGAAAACCAAAACATTCTAAAGGGTTTACATACTTTTTCTTGCCACTGTAAGATGTAATTCTGTGTGAAGGTAATCAAGATTCAATTAAGTAAACTGAGTACAATATTTCCTCTTAATTTGTTTATGGACATTTTTCTAAGAGAGGTCCTAAGTTTTCATTACTCTTTAAGTGACCCACAGCCTAAAAAATTTTAAGAACCTCTGTTTTAGACATCTGGCCCTTTTCTTTTTTAGGTGAACAGCAACAGAAATGTACACCACAAGCAGCAATGCTCTATTACTTTAAAATCCCATGAAATGTGCCTTATAATTTTTTTTCATTTTGCAGTTCTTTTGTAAAATGTATATTGTAACATGCCTAAATTTGTCATTACTAAGCAATTTAAAAGGCAAATGCTATCAGGTTGTGTCACGCCCCTGACAATGAGCGAAGCAGCAACACCTGCCGACAATCAAGGGGATGCAGGATAAAAGGAGGTCCGCATCCACACACCGATGTGGATTCTTCCAATTGCATTGTACCTTGTAGTCTCAGTGTTCCTACCTCTGGTGCCTTGCCTGTCTCCTGTTCCTGACCTTAGCCTGTTCTCCTTGACCATGATTGGGATTTCCTGGTTTGTGACTTTTGCACCATGAAGACCCTCGCCTGTCCCCGACCTTGGCTTCGCCTTGTCCCTGGAATCTGATTACTTGAATAAAACTCACCTGCGCTTGGGTCCTATACTCACCTGTCTCCAGTGTCTGTCTCATGACAGGCTGTATAATACATAATGATATAATTAATTTCAACATGCTTTTTAAGTAGAATGCTTGTCCAGCTAATGTCATTTAACATGACCCCAAATGATTAATGAGCTCACCTCTGTACAGGCTGGTTGCCAGCATCACCTTTCAGAAGGCCTCCATGACCTCTGTACTTCAGAGATGTCCCTTGGCATGTGTAGCATCATTGTAGCGGCAAGTAGAATTACATCTTGATCATCACAATTCATCCAGTGAGTGAGTTCCAGATCCTTCCATTCAAATATCAGAATTAAACATCGAAGGATCCACTGATTTCACTTATAGGGTGTTTGCGCGAACACTGGACATGATTATCTTCATACTTTAAAAGTTGTCTTTTTCAGTGCACTATCTTCAACTTTGTAATGAAAACAACCAACATTTTAAATGATAACATTTCACATTTGAAAGGAAACTACTGATCTTATTTATGTTTAATTCATTTTGGCATCTTTATTCTTTTTCAGTAATATGACTATTGGTAGAAAAAATAAAGAAATAATCTATTGTTGTTTATCGATTTTTTCACATTAACTTGAAGTATTAAAGAAAAAATAATTACATGAGCCGTATGATTATTCAAAATGTCGTTGGTTGTGAATTAACTGTCTTCAGCCCACAACAAGAAACAGAAAGGTCTGGAAGGTGACTTCATGTCTTTAGAGTTGTCTGCAGCAATGACCGTTTCCGTCCACACGGTGGCGGTCTGCATTTTGCCATCTCTTTAATTCAGTCATCATAATCATAGGAGTACATTCATTACGTTCAAGTTTAAAAAAATGTCATTCATGTGAATATAAAGAAATGAATTGCACTTTATGCGTTACAGATATGTTCAATACCCGAACAAGCACGTTTTAATGTATGCAATGCAGTTTAACTTTGATGGCAAGAAAGGAAATGTTAAAGGAAATTAAATTTACCCTTAATAACAAGTGTAAACAATGTCGAGTCTATATCCTTGCACCGAGTAGTGTATGAGATCAGCATTTCTCTAAAGTTTGATTCAGTGTGTAGGCCAGTGCAGTGGAGAGATCGCGCGCGATGTCTGCGCCGCAGCTGTTCTTTGACGGCAGTTTACAGCGTTACAAAGAGCACTGGCGTCCGGCCGTCGTAACAGTGCGTCCAGCTGAGATAATTCCTTGGAAGCGTAGCCCGAGGGAAGCGATGCCTTCGTGCCTGCGGTCATGGAAAAAAACGTGACCGGGGGAGTGCCGGGTCCGCGAGACGGACAAGAATGTGAAAGGAGGAACTGAGTCTCACTAAACTGCGGACGCATTATGATTAAACTTGCATACTGACCTTTAATTAACACCTTATACTCCCAAAACGTAAACTAAGGTCATTGGATGGGTTCGAATGTCCCTCCTGCTGTAGCATCCATGATTAAAGTACTTAGCTAGGGAATTATTCCAGTAAGAATACCCAGCTGTTATATTCACTGCGAAGTTTATTATTGTGAGTCAATTATTATTATTATTATTATTATTATTATTATTATTATTTTAATAACATTGTACCTCACAATGCTATAATAATAAGAAGAATAATAACAGGAAAATTGTGGAGGGTATATATGGGACAACAGGTTTTTCTGTTTAATTTTCTAATATCTGAGGTTAAACAATACCAATTAAACTCGCCAAACCTGGGCTGGGGGCAGCTGAAAAAACGAAGGAACTAGTACCTCTTTGACTTTTTAAAGTAATAAAACAATATGTTTCCAGTAGATGAGCTCTCCATTTGCATTAAGAATGTGTTGAAGCAGGAGGCTGTCGCTGTGTGTAACCATAGCGCAGGGGCTTTACTCACGGAGGCGTTCTCTTCCCGAGCTCGCGCTCACATGTCAGTGAGCTTGCCCGTGTACACCTTCTGCGGGCTACAGTTCGTGTATTTAACAGCGTCGTAGTCATCCGAGTCCAGGTAGTCTGATTTGGCCAAAGACGGCCTGCTATCAGTCCGTATGAACTCCCCGAGCGTGGGCTTTTGCTGCTGCCCACAGGTCACGTGCGTGTACTCCACCTGCTCCTCCTGCACCGTCTCCCTGTGGTAGAAGTAGTTAAAGTTGGACACAATGACCGGCACCGGCAACGCGATGGTCAGCACCCCTGCGATGGCACACAGGGCGCCCACGATTTTGCCACCGATGGTAACAGGACACATGTCCCCGTAGCCTACGGTGGTCATGGACACCACAGCCCACCAGAACGCATCGGGGATGCTGCTGAAGCCCGACTGTGGCTCATCTGTCTCTGCAAAATACACGGCGCTGGAGAACAAGATGACCCCAATGAAGAGGAAAAACATAAGGAGACCGAGCTCCCTCATGCTCGCCTGGAGGGTCTTCCCCAGAATCTGAAGTCCCTTTGAATGTCTGGAGAGCTTGAAGATCCTGAATACTCTCACCAGGCGGATGACCCTCAGAATAGCTAAAGACATAGCTTGCTGACTATTTCCTTGGTGCTCTGCCAGCTCCAAGCCCAGGGTGATAAAGTAAGGCATGATGGCTATGATGTCTATTGTGTTCATTATGTTTTTGAAGAAGGCGGCCTTGCTAGGGCACGCGAAGAACCTCACCAGCAACTCGAAGGAGAACCAGATAATGCACAGGGTCTCAACGATGAAGAAAGGGTCAGTGAAGGGATTGGCCTTCTTCATGCGAGAAGTTCCGTTTAGAGGAAGGTGACCCTCTGAGTATCTTGTTTCCTCCCTGAACTCAGGGAGGGTCTCCAAGCAGAAGATCACGATGGAAATGAGGATGACCAGAACAGACACGACGGCAATGCCCCTGGCCGGTCCCGAGCTCTCGGGGTATTCAAACAGAAGCCAGACCTGACGCTGGAACTCGTTGCCCGGCAAAGGACGCTCCTCCTCCTTGATGAACCCTTCGTCCTCTTTGAAATTCTCGATGACTTCTTCTCCCAGTTCATAAAATTTGATCTCCTCCATGAAAATATCCACGGGCACGTTGACGGGTCTTCTCAGCCTGCCTCCGGATTGGTAGTAGTAGAGGATGGCGTCGAAGCTTGGTCGGTTCCTGTCGAAGAAGTACTCGTTTCGAAGCGGGTCGAAAAAGTGCATCCTCTTCCTGGGGTCCCCGAGCAGTGTGCCCGGGAACTGCGCCAGGGTCTTGAGCTGCGTCTCGAAGCGCAGCCCGGAAATGTTGATGATCACACGCTCCCAGCGCTCCTGGTCCGCACGCACCGGGTCGCACGCGTCCTGGGACAGGGCTGCCAGCGCCACGGTCTCCTCCAGGTTTTCTGCATGCACTACTGTCATGTTTCTCCACCCGTCCGCCACGGTACTGTTCGAGCACTGTGTTGTCTCCGCTGTCCTCAGTCTCGGTGGCGGCGTACACCCTCCGCGCGCACCTTTCTTCCCCTAGTGCCACGCGTTTCGCCCTGCATAGACATCAACTGTGTTCATTAGCTCCACGGTTTCGCGTACACCGCGCCCTCACCTTTTCCGCACGGGCGGTTTAGGCTGTTGCTCACAGCATTTTAAGCAGCAGTGTCCCCCTCCCAGAGGACTGACGTATGGACTCTCTCACTGAACCCACTGAAAACACACACACACACAGTATATACACGCGAGCGCACGCACGCCCGTCTTCTAATTTAATGTGACGGTAAAAGCAAACACTGAGAATTTCGACGCGCGTATAACGAAACAAGTCATGTACACCTTCAAATGTAAATACATACATTTCAACTTTTATTATATACGTGTTCACCTTTGAATTTAACCTTAAAAGAATATGTGAACAAAAAATGACCATATCACTTGTTCACATGCAAGCATCGTACTACTCTGTACGGATCGCCACGTTTTTTTTTTTTTTGAAAAAAAGCAAAATAGCTGATATCAAAACAAATTCGATAAAACAAATACGAAATATATTATTGTTGTTATTATCAATATTAATAATATTAATGCAAATAATATATTTTTTATTATTAATACTAAAAATTAATAACTTGACAGTTCTTCAAACGAAAGACGTTTTCAAATGTTTATTCATTTGTTTATTTTTCTTTATTTTTTCAAAATTTCACCACAGTTACAAACATTATGCAATTTGCCCCTCCAAACAAGTTTCATATCTGAGTCTCACTTATGATAAAGAGTGCCCTGTTGAACCTGGTACCGATACGTTGCTTTGAACACGTGGATAATAAGCAGCCAGAGACAAGCTAGAGCATTTCCACTGTCTCCTCGTCTGTCGGACAGACGCTCCCACTGAAGGACTGGCTGTTTCGGGGAGCGCGGCACAGAGAATTATGGGGGAATCAGAAATGTGTGACGTACGCTCTTAAAATACCTCTATTTCTCCGAGGACCATAGGAAAATGTCTTTTCCCATGGATCGGCTGAGGGAACAGATGCAAGAAAGAAGGGAATTTTTACCGCAGGAGGAAATATATCTTCCACTTCGTCCAGGGACAAACTTTTCTTTTTAGCGTTTATTTGATTTGGTGTCTTTCGTTTAGAGTTGCAGAAATAAATTTCAGATGAAGGTAATCATTCAAGTCCTAATCGTGGTGTGGTATCCGTGAGTAGTACTCAACTACCTCAATAAGTCCAGCTATAATACAAACTAATTATGTAATGTTGTAGGCAACCTTGGAAAAAAAACCAACAAAATAATACTGTTCGGCGGAGTTTCATACAAATTTTGCTGTGGCCAGATTTACTTAACCAAGGTGTAACATCGATTGAGAGTTAAATAAGATTTAAATCATTCCGAAACTATAAGGAAATTAGAAAGTTTCATAGATGGATTATTACTGGATTATTAGTGAAATTCTAGAACAAAACGGAAAAATTAAATTTAACATTTTTCTCATTGCAACTGATCTGACGCTTTCGGTGAAGAACGCAGGCTTGCCTTTTCATGAATCAGCCTTCATCACATCTCCTATTTACTCAAAAATTTCTCTTCAAACTTGAGAGACTTTATTTTGTGGAAACATCATTCCATCCATTGTTAATGATGAAAACAAAATTATAGTTTAAATGTTTTTTTTTACTGCCATAAGAAACGTTTTTGTAAAATATGTTTCTTTATATATTTGTATAAAAATTTGTTCATTCTACAGCGAAAGTCCCTTGTAGCACAGCTGCCAAAATGTTTAAGTGCCTGTTAGGCTGCCTTGTTTTCCACACTCCAGTGCCCTGAATAAAGGCCTGCAAGAAGTAAATTGTGTCCTGGAACAACCCCATGGCCCACGTTCTCATTTTCACAATTCTCAACACCACTACTTACTTAATAAAATGAAGAAATAATGAGAAATCCTTGTGCAGCATCTGATTTTACAGTTAATTAAATATCTTTTTGGTACAGTGGTGTTTCTAAGACTGATTGCTTGCTACTATTGGCAATAAATTCAAATTGAAGCTAAAAAAACATTAATTTCTTCATTTTACGAATATGCTTGAACAAAGAATATAATTAGGATGTTTCTTTTGAACGTAAACAACACCTTAAGGTAGGGCCAAAGTGAGACTTACTTTCAGCCCTGGGGTTTCACACTGCGGACAAGTCCTCAGTAGTACTGAACTGTGAAACACTGGGGAATGTAGCTGCCATGGCACCATACACCAACCAAACAGGACATTCCTTGTGGCATATTAAACAGTAATGGAACAAAACAAATGAATACTAATGAAAAATCAGCTCATTATAATCAATTTTAATTTATGAAAATACTACCCTGAAATTACAGGTGGAGTATAGCTTCATACCTTAGCTGGCACTGTTTCTCAGGTAAATCTTGCCACATTAAAACATTAGTATGTCGCCCCACATTACAACATTAGTAGTCTGCTCCATAGGTCAGGGGTCTCTGCTGTCTTGTTTATGAACCCATCATAGTCCAGGAACATACAGATCTCTGTTCACTTGAGCTTAAATATTTCCTGCATAGTGCTCCTGGTTTCGGGTCCTCATTCTATTCTTTGCAGAGCTGAGTATAGAAAATTAGTGCAAGTACACACACACACACACACACACACATTTTCAGAACCGCTTGTCCCATACGGGGTCACGGAGCCTACCCGGCAACACAGGGCATAAGGCCAGAGGGGGAAGGGGACACACCCAGGACAGGACGCCAGTCCGCCGCAAGGCACCCCAAGCGGGACTCAAATCCCAGACCCACTGGAGAGCAGGACTGTGGTCCAACCCACTGCGCCACCGCGCCCCCCTTAGTGCAAGTACTACTAAATTAATCAAATGTATTGCAATGAAAAGTTGACATCTGAGAAAGACAGACATTTACATTTGTTTATTTAGCAGCCACTTTTCTCCAAAGCGACTTCCAGTGAACTCTAAAAAATATAATAAAAAAATAATGAAAAAATAAAAAAATTTAAACATTTCAATAACAGCCTCCATACTTTTCTTGATAATGGAAGTAGAGGAAGTCATTTACTATCCTTATCGTTTAAGTGTCCACTCAAGAAGAACATTCCAAATCTACAACCTCAGAATTAAATTCAAACCTCTACTTGAGAAAACAACTATGGAGCTATGAGGCACTTGCGATATGTCCTACACCACTGTGCCTCAATTTATTAAAGGAAAAATGGCAGATGGATTTTTTTCCGCTGAAACAATAATCTAGCAGGTTGTAGAGATAACTGCCGTCATATACCATCTGTAAACTTCTTTACTGATTCATTGTCTTATGCTATGTTCTGTCTTGCACTATGGTCTCCTAAGAAACCACATTTCGTTCCACTGTACACAAGCTGCATGGCGGAATGACAATAAAAACCACTTGTAAACTTGTAAACTTGTTATATGGGCTACCATATCCTTCTACAGCACAACTACCACAACGTGTAAGTTGCCTTAATACTACACTGTGTTCACGTGCTGTGATTTTAACTCAGAAAATATTGATTATTTTAGAGCACTTTTACATATTTTTATTGTGTTTTTTTTTCTTTTTAATCCTGGTCTTTAATCATATATTTGCATTCGCTACATTCCACTGTGTCTTCAATTTTTTTCAGATGTTATAAGCTTTATTGTTTTTCACTGCATATTGTTGCACACATTCACATTGAAGAAACATCTCAATGTCATAAACCAATGGTTCAAATTCAGAATCTAAATTTCAAAGCAATAAATCGGACACATGATCCTCATGTATGATATCCCCCAATCTTTAGTTTTGGTGCTGACTGGGAACATGTCCTCAAAAATTTTGATCTCGTCTTGTAAAGTCGCACACACACACACACACACACACACACACACACACACACACATTTTCCAAACCGCTTGTCCCATTTGGGGTCGCAGGGAGCCAGAGCCTAACCTGGCAACACAGGGCGTAAGGCTGGAGGGGGAGGGGATACACCCAGGACAGGACGCCAGTCTGTCGCAGGGCACCCCAAGCAAGACTCAAACCCCAGACCCACCAGAGAGCAGGACCCAGTCCACTTATAAAGTCAAAAATAAATAAATAAATGTAGGAAAACATAAAGTATTATAAAATGAAGAAAACCTGAAAACAGTATACACACACACACACACATTTTCAGAACCGCTTGTCCCATACAGGGTCACGGGGAACCGGAGCCTACCCGGTAACACAGGGCGTAAGGCCGGAAGGGGAGGGGACACACCCAGGACAGGACGCCAGTCCGTCGCAAGGCACCCCAAGCAGGACTCGAACCCCAGACCCACCGGAGAGCAGGACCCGGTCCAACCCACTGCGCCACCGCGCCCCCCGAAAACAGTATATCGTACAATATTAACAAATTCAGATTAATTTTTTAAGCTATATCACAATCGAAAATGTCCTTTCAAAATTAATAACTAAAACCATACTTGAATCCTTTTCAGTCATTGAGACAACCTTTCCCAAAACTCTCAAATCATTGTATATTGTACTCAATAGCTCCTAAGAGATGTTAACCTTACTTTTAATGTGTTGTTACTGTTACTGTCTGTTGCTTCAGAATCATCAGTGATGTTGTCATGCAGATCTTCTGTTGCTGCAGTTCAACTGCAATTGTTAAATGGTACAGCGTAAGTTCATTTTAACCAGTTTTCCAGTTAGCTGTAAAAAGTAGTATTCATTAAGTTGTATATTCATATATATATACATGGGGTGGTGTGTGTGTGTCTTCCTCAAGCTCGGGTTCCATACCAAAGGCCTTGGAGTTTGGGGGTTCTGCTTAGTATCTCAGCTGTTCCTAGGACTCCCAGTTTGGGGGGCACAGCCCCTAGCGCTCCTATTATCACTGCGACCACTCTGGACTTCACCTCCCACATCCATTCCAATTCTTCCTTCAGCCCTTGGTACTTCTCGATCTTCTAATGCTCCTTATTTCTGATATTGCTATCACTTGCGATTGCCACATCTATCACAATTGCCCACTTCTCCTTGTCAACCACCACTAATGTCTGGTTGGCCAGCAACTGCTTGTCAGTCTGGAACTTGAAGTCCCACAGGTCCTTAGCTCTGCTGTTTTCAACCACCTTTGTTGGTGTCTTCCATTTCAACTTGAGGACTTCCAGCCTATATTCTGTACACTATCCCAGTCACTTTGTTATGCCTCTCAGTATACACTGTCCCAGCTTGCATCTTACACCCTGCCACTATGGGCTGGACTTTTTCAGGGCTGTCTTTCCACAGCCTGCGCCAGGGATCCTGTCTGCTATGGTAGACCCCGGCTTCTATGAATCTGGTGCTTAGAGCCTGTTCTTGTGCTGCCATGATCAGAGCCTTTGTGCTGGCCGTCAGATCAGCCTTTTCCAGCTAATGGTAGGATTTCTTGATGCCAACCCCTCCCTCTATCTGCCGATGGTAAAGCCCGTGGAGGGGCTTGCTCTTCCGTGATGTCTCCTTTTCTTCCTCATCACCATCTGTCTTCTGCTGCCTGAGGTACTCATTTAGCGGTTTTTCCTGGGGGGGGCAGCTTTCTTATGTACTCTTGGATGCTATTTGTTTCATTCTGGATTGTGGCTCTGACACTCATTAACCCTTGGTCCCCCTCTTTTCGTGTATCATACAGTCTCAGGGTGCTGGACTTCAGGTGGAACCCTCTGTGCATTGTGAGGAGTTTTCATTTCTTGACATCTGTGGGATCTATGTTCTCCTGTGAGGAGGATGGGTGTCTGATGACTGGTAAGGCATACATGTTGATGGCTTAGATCTTATTCTCACCATTGGGCTGGCTTCTGAGGACCTGCCTTACTCTCTGGAGGTATTTGGTTGGGGCTGACCTCATTGTTGCCTTGTCATAGTTCCAATTTGCCTGTGGGATACCCAGGTACTTGTAGCTATCCTGCATGTCTGCAATTCTACCTTTTGGTAACTCCACTCCTTCAGTCCTGATCACTTTCCTTTTCTTGCTACCGTTCGAAAACACTTATCCAGTCTGAATGATATTCCGATGTCATTACTGTGTATCCTGGTGAGGTGGATAAGTGAATCAATGTCTCGTTCACTCCTGGCATACAGCTGATGTCATCCATGTAGAGGAAGTGGTTCATGGTTACTCCACTTTTGAACTTGTATCCATAATCACTCTTTACAAAGATCTAACTGAGGGGGTTCAGGCCTATGCAAAGCAACAGCTGGGATAGTGCATCACCTTGGTATATGCCGTACTTGATAGTCACTTGTGCGATGACCTTGGAGTTGGCTTCTAGCGTTGTATTCCAGAGCCACACTGAGTTCTTGTGGAAAGCTATCAGTGTCTTGTTGGCCTTGTATAGTGTCGAGCACTCCAGTATCCATGTGTGGGGCATTGAGTCGTAGGTTTTCCTGTAATCAATCCAGGCGGGGCTCAGGTTGGTCTGTCTGGTCTTAGAGTCTTGGGTGATTGCTCTATCAACCAGTAGCTGGTGCTTTAACCCTCTGCTGTTGTTTCCAATGCCCTTCGCTCATGTGCTGACTCATGGGTCTATTTAAGTTAGGCATTATGATGCCTGAGAGGAGCTTCCATGTTGTGGAGAGACAGGTTATCAGCCAGTAGTTTGAATGTGTTGCAGCCTTGTGCTTCTTTAGCCAGTAGGTGTGGATCATGGATCGAGGATCATGTCAGGTCCTGGTGCTGTCCAGCTCTTCATACTTTAGACTCATGGTTGGATGTCTACATTTGTGACAATGACTAGTTCTTGATCTGCTCTGCATTCAGGTCCACCAGCCAGTGGGCATTGACATTGTGTGATGCATCCTCTCCCCATATATCCTTCCAGTGTTGCTCAGTCTGCTCTTGTTCCCTTGAAGCTGGGAGTATACTCCAGATGGTTCTTTGAAGAGTAGGCCATGGAGTCAGATCCGAGGATTGACTGTATTGAGTCTGGCCATGATTCTCATGGTTCTACCAGGTGCTTCTTGGTTAGTGTGGATGTTGGTCTTCTGCTCATCCATAGTTCCCACATACAGTGCCTGTAACCCCTTTCCTTGAGTCTGCTGTTATAGTAGCACTCCATCAATTCCATGTTCTCAGTCCGTGTCCATAAATGTCATTGTGGTTGCTAGACGCGCAGTCGTCGAGCACGCCAGGGGTATCAGTACCAGTGACAGTACCCCTGACCCTATGGGTGGCGCCTGCCACCCTACGATGCAAAGGAGGACAACCATTGCAGTGCGGCCCGGGCCGGTCCAGATGGGACCTGTGGAAATCGCCAACAAGAACAGGATCCAGAACATTGTGCATAGGCACCCAACAGTGTTCCTCCAGGCCATAACCTTCCCAGTCAACCAGTTACTGCAGGCCCCCTCGCCGTCGACAGGAATCAAGGAGCGACTGAACAAAATAGACTGGGTCCCCATCAACCACTACCGATTCAGCTGGTGAGCTTGGCGCAACATCACTAGATGCCTGGAGAACAGAGGACCTGCAGGGTCTGAGCAAGGAAACATGGAAGGTGGGATGGACCCATAAGTCTGGGGGCAACTGGAGCCTATAGGAGACCTGGCAAAGAACCTCAAAGGGCCGATGAAATAAGGGCTGAGCTTCCTGAAGAGGAGGCGTAATCTCAGGTCCCAGGTGGACAGCCACACCTTCTGCCATGGGTGGAAGGTGAGGAGACGCTGGTGGTGGTCTGCCTTGTTGTCACTAACCCCGTTGCAGCTTCTTGAGTTTGCAAATAACAAGACCAACTTCTGGGTTTTCTAATAATAACGTTACATTTAATTAAAATACCAACAAAACATTCGTTGCTCCACTCGTACACTCTGAGGCAAAACTCTCCTTCTCTACTACTATCGCATTTATGCTAAAACAAAGAATGTAATTAACGTATAGACATCTAGTGGCAGTTCTACAAATCGCATTCCATATTGTACAATTTAAACTCAGTGCCAATCACTTGTCAGCAATTACAAGTTGGCCACCAAACACAAACAACACCCTTCCACACAACATCAAATACACACACACACACACACACACACACACATTTTCAGAACCGCTTGTTCCTTACGGGGTCACGGGGAACCGGAGCCTACCCGGCAACACAGGGCGTAAGGCCGGAGGGGGAAGGGGACACACCCAGGACGGGACGCCAGTCCGCCGCAAGGCACCCCAAGCGGGACTTGAACCCCAGACCCACCGGAGAGCAGGACTGCGGTCCAACCCACTGCGCCACTGCACCCCCTTCAACATCAAATAGCACCAACTCAAACAATAAAAGATACAACATGACTGCTGCTTGTAGCAGAGGGACTACGCCGGAGATGAGCCTTGGTGGCACACCATGTTTCCCCGCTGGCCTGGTGCCAGGCGTCGACTGCAGGCACATTGCTCTGGCTGGGGCGCCAAGGGAACGGAGCAGGTTGATACCCCAAAACACATTGCAACGGTGACATACCTGTGGAGAAGTGGGCCAAGGTGTTGTGGGCATACTCAGCCCAGGGCAGGTACTGGGCCCACTGGTGCTTTTGATGGGTGCAGTAGCTGCGGAGGAAGTGACTGATATTCTGCTGCAGTCGAGACCCAGTCAAGTGCAGTCGAGTTTCTCCCAGAATGCCTTCCACATTCACAAGGTGAATTGGGGCCCACAGTCAGACACAATGTTCTCAGGCAGACCGTATAGGCAGAAGACCTGTTGGAATAGTCCCTCTGCCATCTCCAGGGCCGTGGGCAACCATGGTAAAGGGATCAGGTGACAGGCTTTGGAAAATAAGTCAGTCAAGGTTAACATCACAGTCTTACCATCTGAAGGTGGGAGGTCCACCAGGAAGTCCACTGCCACATGAGGCCAAGGCCGCGAGGGTACTGGCAGCGGTTCCAGCAAGCCAGCAGGTCTCTGTGTTGGAGTTTTAGCTTGGGAGCAGATTGTGCAGGCCTCTATGTACTCCTGGACATCCTCCGGCATGCATGGTCACCAGAACCACCCTTGGAGGAGGAACAGTGTTCAGCGCACGCCGGGGTGACTGACCGTGGGAGAGTTGTGGGCCTGCTGCCTACTGTGAAAATCTTTTCACCATGCACTAGTTCTAAGACCACAGTGACCAAAGGCAGAGGGTGGGGGTATTGCCCCGTGATAGCATTCAAGCAACAATAGTCAATCCAGGGGCGCAGGCCCCCGTCTTTCTTTCTCACAACAAGCTGTCCACAGTGGCACGCCCCCACCAACATGGGTAACAATTCTGTACACAAGTCCACTAGTCTGGTCCCTATTGACCGGGCGTCAAAACTAATGACCTGCAATTTTCCGTCACATGCCCCGCCTGGGTATTCCTCCCTTACAGGAGTCAGGACCAGAGGCTTCCGGCTGTCAGGGTCCATTTCCCTGGTGGTTGGCAAGCTCCATGGTAGCAAAGCATCAGGGGTGAATGAGATTCACCCTGAACTGCTTAAGGCCCTGGATGTTGTAGGGCTGTCATGGCTGACACACCTCTGCAAAGTTGCATGGGCCTCGGGGACAGTGTCTTTGGAGTGGCAAACTGGGGTGGTGGTCCCTATCTTTAAAAAATATAAAAAAGCACTTTTTCGTGCCAGATCCGAATACTACACAAAGCAAATTGATGAAAATCACAAGAACCCCCGCTTCCTGTTTAATGCCATTGTTTGCTTAACTGGTAAACACAAAGATAAACAATGTATTTCTGTTACCGTTACTAATGATGAATTTATGTCATTTTTCAATAATAAATTAGATAATATCTGCAAATCCATAGTGCCCTCTAATTCGGTTTTAGCTAGCATAAACGCTAAATGATTAGTTGTCCACACCATCTCAGTAGCTTCAACGTAATAACTGTAGAGGAAATTATCGTACTAATTCGCTCTATGAAAGGTACAACCTGTCCTTTAGACCCAATCCCTACAAATTACTGAAAGCCACAGTTTCTGTGCTTGCAGAACCTATTGTTAATATTGTTAATACTTCGTTACTAAATGGCTGTGTTCCAAAAGCTTTTAAAATCGCCGTTATTAGACCCCTACTAAAGAAATCGGATCTGGATTGCAATAACCCATGTAATCATAGACCGATCTCCAATCTACCGTTTTTATCCAAAATTCTAGAAAAAATCGTAGCTTTCCAAATTGTAAAATATCTTAATCATCATAATATATTTGAAAAATTCCAGTCTGGTTTCCGCACTGGTCACAGCACTGAAACGGCGCTCACACGTGTTGTTAATGATATTCTCATCTCTGTTATAAGATATGATAATATCTTTGTTGTTATGTTACTGGACTTGAGTGCAGCGTTTGATACTATAGACCATCGTATCCTACTGAGTAGACGTGAAAACCTGGTTGGACTACGGGGTTCTGTCCTGAAGTGGTTTGACTCGTGTTTAGCTAACTGTGAACAACTTGTTCTGAAATATGATGACTGCACCCCCTCCATTTCAACTACGGTTCAGTATGGTGTGCCACAGGGTTCTGTGTTGGGGCCATTACTGTTATCACTCTATATGTTACCACTTTGTGACATTATTCGCAAACACAATGTGAATTTTCATTCGTATGCCGATGACATACAGCTTTATGCATCGTTTAAGCCTGATGATCCATCACATGTGGTGTCTTTAGCTAATTGTTTTGCCAGTATAAAATTATGAATAAGTAAAAATTTCTTATCTCTAAATGCCAGTTAAACAGAGGTACTTGAGGTGGGTGGTGATGCCAAAACTCTTGACATAATCACGCCAATCTTTACAACAAATGGTGTTAGCTTCAAGCGTACGGATTGTGTTAAGGATTTGGGTGTCCTGCTGGATGAAAATCTGTCATTTGTATCGCATGTAAATGCTTTGACTAAGTTGTGCTTCCTTCAGTTAAGAAACATAGCTAAATTGCGGCAATTCCTATGTAGACGGGGTACTGAGAAACTGGTTCATGCTTTTGTTTCCAGCAGGCTGGATTACTGTAATGCGTTATTGTCAGGTTGTCCATACCAGACTGTATCACTTCCCCTGTAAGCTCCTGGTCAGTTTTAGAGTTGATTATAAAATCCTACTTTTGACCTATAAGGCAGTACATGGAATTGCTCTGACTTACCTTTGTGAAATCATTAATTCTTATATCCCAGGATGATATCTCCATTCATTAGATGCAGGTTACCTTAAACTACCTGTGATCAATAAGACCTCAGTAGGAGGTCGCACCTTTAGTGATAGAACACCTGAACTGTGGAATAGTCTACCAGTTACTGTTAGAAATGCCCCGTTTCTTTCTGTTTTCAAATCCCGGCTAAAGACTTACATGGTCACTCAGGCATTCCACCTCGAAATGTAATTTGACTTGCCTGTGTTTATTACCACCTTTATACAAATGCATATTAAATTGACTTGTTTAAGTTACAGATTACTAACTTTGTTCTTTCTTTTTGTTGAGCATTGTCTCGCTACATAAGACTTGAGGAGGCCGGCTGGTGGTGACAGATGAATCCCATGCTGACCGAAGATGATGACCATCTGTTATGACGGACGAGACGTACCATGCTGAGCTGGGGATTCAAGTTACCATATAGCAACAAGATCATTATTATTTGTTAACTAGCTTAGAATTGTTAGTTACTCTAGAATGCCCAGGAGGGGTGGGTAACCACTTGGACTCCCATAGGTTTTTTCTTCCTTGATTTTCAGTTGGGAGTTTTTGTTACTTTCCTCTGTGGCCGGTAGGCATACTCATAGCTCTATAAAAGTACTATATTATGGTTGTCAGTATTCAGCTGTCTTCTTTGTTTCATATCTGATGTATTTGTTTTTCTTGCCTTATGCCTGTGCTAAAGCGCTCTGTGTCACTGCATGAAAAGAGTGCTCTATAAGAATAAATTGAATTGAATTAAACTGAATTGTGCTCACTTGGAGGTACCTCATACATCAGCTATGACAACTTTTCTAAATAAGAGTTATTAAACTGCCAGTAACTTTACTGAAAATACCTTTCATGTCCATCCATCCATCCATCTTCCTCCGCTTTTATCCGGGGCCGGGTCGCGGGGGCAGCAGTCCGAGCAGAGCCCTCCAGACTTCCCTCTCCCCGCACACCTCCTCCAGTTCCTCTGGGGGAACCCCAAGGCGTTCCCAGGCCAGCTGGGAGACATAGTCTCTCCAACGTGTCCTGGGTCTGCCCCGAGGCCTCCTCCTAGTGGGACATGCCCGGAACACCTCCCCAGGGAGGCGTCCAGGAGGCATCCGGAACAGATGCCCGAGCCACCTCAACTGGCTCCTCTCGATGCAGAGGAGCAGCGGCTCTACTCCGAGCTCCTCCCGGGTGACTGAGCTCCTCACCATATCCCTAAGGGTGCGCCCAGCCACTCTGCGGAGGAAACTCATTTCTGCCGCTTGTATCCGCGATCTCATTCTTTCGGTCATGATCCAGAGTTCATGACCATAGGTGAGGGTAGGAACGTAGATCGACCGGTAAATTGAGAGCTTCGCCTTACAACTCAGCTCCCTCTTCACCACAACAGACCGGTACAATGACCGCATTACTGCGGACGCCGCACCGATCCGTCTGTCAACCTGCCGCTCCATTTTTCCCTCACTCGTGAACAAGACCCCGAGATACTTAAACTCCTCCACTTGAGGGAGCAACTCCCCCCTAACCCGGAGGGGGCAATCCACCTTTTTCCGACTGAGAACCATGGCCTCGGATTTGGAGGTGCTGATTCTCATCCCCGCCGCTTCGCACTCGGCTGCAAACCTCCCCAGTGCACGCTGCAAGTCTTGACTTGATGAAGCCAACAGGACCACATCGTCCGCAAAAAGCAGAGACGAGATCTCGCGGCCACCAAAACAGACACCCTCCGTTCCCTGACTGCGCCTAGAAATTCTGTCCATAAAGATAATGAACAGAATCGGTGACAAAGGGCAGCCCTGGCGGAGTCCAACATGCACCGGGAACAGGTCTGACTTACTGCCGGCAATGCGAACCAAGCTCCTGCTCCGGTCATACAGGGAACGAACACCCCGTAGCAACGAGCCCCGAACCCCATAATCCCGAAGTACCCCCCACAGGATGCCACGAGGGACATGGTCGAATGCCTTCTCCAGGTCCACAAAACACATATGGACTGGTTAGGCAAACTCCCACGAACCCTCCAGCACCCTAGTGAGAGTATAGAGCTGGTCCAGTGTTCCACGGCCAGGGCGAAAACCGCATTGCTCCTCCTGAATCCGAGGTTCGACTATCGGTCGGATTCTCCTTTCCAGGACCCTGGCATAGACTTTCCCAGGGAGGCTAAGGAGTGTGATCCCCCGGTAGTTGGAACACAATCTCCGGTCCCCCTTCTTAAAAAGAGGGACCACCACCCCGGTCTGCCAGTCCAGAGGCACCGTTCCCGAACTCCACGCGATGCTGCAGAGGCGTGTCAGCCAAGACCGCCCCACAACATCCAGAGACTTGAGAAACTCGGGGCGGATCTCATCCACCCCCGGAGCCTTGCCAGCGAGGAGCTTTTTGACTACCTCAGCAACTTGTGCCAGGGTAATGGACGAGTCCCCTTCCGAGTCCCCAGCCTCAGCTTCCTCTACGGAAGGCGTGTCGGAGGGATTGAGGAGATCCTCAAAGTACTCCTTCCACCGCCCGAGAACATCCTCAGCTGAGGTCAGCAGCGCACCACTTCCACTGTAAACAGTGTTCGTGGAACACCGCTTCCCCCCTCTGAGTCGCCGGACGGTTTGCCAGAATCTCTTTGAGGCCGACCGAAAGTCTTCCTCCATGGCCTCACCGAACTCCTCCCAAGCCCGAGTTTTTGCCGTGGCGACTGCCAGAGCCGCGCTCCGTTTGGCCCGTCGGTACCCGTCAGCTGCTTCAGGAGTCCCATGAGCCAGCCAGGCCCGATAGAACTCCTTCTTCAGCTTGACGGCATCCCTTACTTCCGGTGTCCACCACCGTGTTCGGGGATTGCCGCCGCGACAGGCGCCGGGGACCTTATGGCCGCAGCTCCGAACCGCCGTCCCGACAATGGAGGCGCGGAACATAGTCCATTCAGACTCGATGTCCCCCACCTCCCTCGGGACCTGGTTGAAGCTCTGTCGGAGGTGGGAGTTGAAGACCTCTCTGACAGGGGCCTCCGCCAAACGTTCCCAACAGACCCTCACTATGCGTTTGGGCCTGCCAGGTCTGTCCAGCTTTTTCCCCTGCCATCGAATCCAACTCACCACCAGGTGGTGATCAGTTGACAGCTCAGCCCCTCTCTTCACCCGAGTGTCCAAGACATATGGCCGAAGGTCAGAAGAAACGACTACAAAGTCGATCATCGACCTCCGACCTAGGGTGTCCTGGTGCCAAGTGCACTGATGGACACCCTTATGCATGAACATGGTGTTCGTTATGGATAAACCGCGACTAGCACAGAAATCCAATAACAACTCACCGCTCGGGTTCAGATCAGGGAGGCCGTTCCTCCCAATCACGCCCCTCCAGGTATCACTGTCGCTGCCCACGTGGGCGTTAAAGTCCCCCAGTAGAACGACAGAGTCCCCAGTGGGAGCGCTTTCCAGCACGCCCCCCAGGGACTCTAAAAAGGCCGGGTACTCTACACTGCCGCTAGGCGCATAAGCACAAACGACAGTGAGAGACCGTTCCCTGACCCGAAGGCGTAGGGAGATGACCCTCTCATTCACCGGGGTAGACTCCAACACATGGCGGCTGAACTGGGGGGCTATTAATAAGCCCACACCAGCCCGCCGCCTCTCACCTTGGGCAACGCCAGGATAGTGGAGAGTCCACCCTCGATCGAGGAGAGTGGTTCCAGAACCCAAGCTGTGAGTGGAAGTGAGCCCGACTATATCTAGACGGTATCTCTCAACTTCCCGCACCAGCTCAGGCTCCTTCCCCGCCAGTGAGGTGACATTCCAAGTCCCAAAAACCAGAGTTGGCACCTGAGGTTTGGGTCGGCCGGGCACTCGGCCCCGACCACCGCCCAAATCACAATGCACCTGCCCCTTACGGTTTCTCCGGCAGGTGGTGAGCCCACCGAAGAGCGGCTCCACGTCATGGCTTCGGGCTGAGCTCGGCCAGGCCCCGTGGGCATAGACCTGGCCACCAGGCGCTCGCATGCGAGCCCCCCCCCCAGGCCTGGCTCCAGGGTGGGGCCCCAGTGACCCCATACCAGGCGGGGTAAACGAAAGCCTTGATTTTTCCTTCATAAGGGGTTTTTGAACCGCGCTTTGTCTCGTCTGTCATCCAGGACCTGTCTGCCATGGGAGACCCTACCAGGGGCATATAGCCCCAGACAACATAGCTCCTGGACTCATTCAGGCACTCAAACCCCTCCACCACGAAAAGGTGGCGGTTCACGGAGGAGTTGACACCTTTCATGTGTCAACTTTAAAAACTAACTTAAACCCTTTAGACTGCAGCAGAGATGAGTAGCACACTACAGTCCTGTGGTATCTATAGCCTCCCATACACATAGCTTGCTCTATCAGACATGATCACCCTTCTCTTTGGTAAAACGGACTTTTTTCCCACTCAGGCTTTCATTTCTTTTTGTTCAAGTGGTCACACCGTTTTTGAAAGGATTTCACACACTCAGACAATTACATACAGTTTTTCTACAGTTATAAAAATTGTTCCTATTATGCTTTCCTTACTGTATTAATTATTGATGTTATCTATAAGCATACAGATGCATGTCCTGCTTGCTCTGCAGATATGATTAAATAATTACTCTTTATAAATGCAATGATTTTATGTGACTAGTCCCTCAAATTTAAGTCTTATACAATAAAATACAAAGAAAATCTTCTGTAAGCCAGAATTTAACCACAATCAGTGACCTTGCATGATACTAATTATCAGCCAGGAATTTATTACTACTTCTGGTTTGTCATTATCCTTGCCCTGAGGTTATTCCTTCAAACTATAGTCAAATCAAGAAGGACTAACCACCTCACTCTCACAGATGGTCACAATGGAAGTCTTTACCAATTTTGTGTATTAATTCTTGAACTGTGAGCGTTCTAATACACATACTTTATTTCTCTGCAAATATAAAGCTACCTGAAGGACTTACATGAACAGGCTACATAAAACTGTAAGTTATGTAAGTATCATAACTGTTTTGGGAGGATTATCACAAAGCATTATTGTAACAAGCTTTGGATAACGACAGCTCCTGGAGATTATTAACTAGTGTCTGTAATATAGCTTCAAGATCTGATGCTTTGCAATAACTATATTTCCATTTATATTTATTCATTCAGCAGACGTTTTTCTCCAAAGCGATGTACATCTCATAGAAAATACATGTGTTAATTACATAAGCAGAAAGACAGACTTAGATGCAGACACATGATTCTAAAGTAGTTAGTTACTTTCCACCATAAAAACCAACGTACATTATATAAATAGCTGCATAAAACTTTATCCGAATATCAACGATTACTTATCACCTGGGGGGTGCGGTGGCGCACTGGGTTGGAACGGGTCCTGCTCTCTAGTGGGTCTGGGGTTTGAGTCCCGCTTGGGGTGTCTTGTGATGGACTGGCATCCCGTCCTGGGTGTGTCCCCTCCCCCTCCGGCCTTACGCCCTGAGTTGGCGGGTTAGGCTCTGGTTCCTTGTGACCCCGTATGGGACAAGTGGTTCAGAAAGTAAGTGTGTGTGTGTGTGTGTGTGTGTGTGTGTATAATTATCACCTTCTTGGTAATAGATATCTTTTTTAAATATATAAACATCTTACGTTACATTACAGGAGTAGCTGCATGAAGGTTTATCCATTGTTTAACAGGTATGATGTGAAAGTTATAGTTAATGAACATTTACACATTACATGAACTTAAGAGATTACGGTTGAAATGAGAGTCCGGAAGAAGTGAGTTTTAAGACCCCTTTTAAATGTGGACAGAGATTCAGCAGTTCTGAGTGAGAGGGGGAGGTTGTTCCACCACAACGGAGCCAGAACCGAGAATCGTCATGTTTTTGGCGCTTTTGTGAGTGGGACCACCAAGTGGGCAGATGTGGAGGAGCATAGCAGTCTGGTTGGGGTGTAACGGTTGATCAAGTCTTGCAGATAGCTGGGAGCAGTTCCACTGATGCTTTTGTAGGCCATAACTAGGGTCTTAAATTTGATCTTGGCAGCCATAGGAAGCCACTGCAGAGAGACTAGAAGGGGTGATATGTGGGAACGCTTCTGCAAGTCAATCCCAACTTGTGTAGCAGGGTTCTGTATCAGCTGTAGAGCTTTGATGGCAGTAGCTGGAAGGCCAGACAGGAGAGATTTCTAGTTGTCCAGGCAGGATATCACCATGGCTTGGACAAGTAGTTGCACAGAGTCTGTTGTGAGATAAGGACAGATCCTGAGGATGTTGTGTAGGATGTATCTGCTGGTCTGAGTTGTGGCTTCGATATGCTGAGAGAAAGACAGACTTGAATCAATCATCACTTCCATACTCTTAGCCGATGAGGTAATTAAAATCAGTGAGCTGTCCAATTTGATAGAGAGTTCACAACAAGATGATAGGATAGCTGGGAGGTGAAGGATCTCTGTTTTGGAAAGGTTGTGTTGTAGGTGGTGATCAGATATTCATGCAGAGATATCCAACAGGCAGGCAGCGATGTGTGCAGAAAAGTCTGATTCTCCAGGTGGAAATGAGAGGGAGAGCTGGGTAGTGGCGTAGCAGTGGTAGTTGAATCCATGGGAGGCAATAACAGGACAGAGGGCAGAGGTGTAAATTGAGAAGAGTAGAGGGTCCAGTACCGAGTCCTGCGGGACATCAGTTGAGAGAGGCAGAGGAGAAGAACAAGAGCCCCGCCAGACCACTATATAGGATCTGTCTGGTAGATAGGACTCAAACCATTTTAGTGCTGTTCCTTTGATGCTAAGCTGACCAAGACAGCAAAGTAGAATCCTATGGTTGACAGTGTTGAATGCTGCAGACAAGTCAAGGTGGATGAGAACCGAGGAGAGGGAGGACAGGACACCATTCCATCACAGGGCACCCCAAGTGGGACTCAAACCCCAGACTCACTGGAGAGCAGGCCCTGGCCAAAACCACCGCACCACCACGCCCCCTGGTGCTTTGAAGGTTAAATTTAATAAATAGTCAGCTTTTTAATGTTGGAGTTTTGAACATTCCACAGTTCTATGAGGCAGTTTTAGGCTTTATTAATCAAGGAAGAACATGATGCAAACTTAGTTAAAAATAAAAATGTTAAAAAGAAAGCAAATGCTTGGATTCCATATGGACAAAAATGTTCATTGTGGATGAACGTCATTTTTTGAAACCTGTCACAAAAGAAATTGTTATCTATGGCATAAGCAAATGCATGACTCCACATTATGATGGCAAGAATAATAAACTTTACTAATGTTTAACTTGTTTTGCCTCCCAGATGGAGTTTCTGTTTAAACTAGTTTGCATGTTTTACTTCATCAGTGCCCTTTACACTGTGAGCTGTATTCACTAATGAATAACTGATGTTGTTACTGATGGCAATATTTTATTATTCACTGTATTTGTGATGAAGAAACTGACTGAAATGGAAAACTGTAATCCTTAGTAAATGACGGAACTTGATGAAACATATGCCACCGAGGATTTACTGAAAGTTGTTTTTTCTATGGGGGGTGCAGTGGCGCAGTGGTTTGGACCACAGTCCTGCTTTCTGGTGGGTCTGGGGTTCGAGTCCTGCTTGGGGTGCCTTGCGATGGACTGGCGTCCCATCCTGGGTATGTCCCCTCCCCCTCCGGCCTTACGCCCTGTGTCACCGGGTAGGCTCCGGTTCCCCGCGACCCCGTATGGGACAAGCGGTTCTGAAAGTGTGTGTGTGTGTTTTTTCTATGTGTGGGGTGAGTCTTAAAGTCTGGGCAACAGGTTGCATTCTCTGGAAGTGGAACTCATTAAGAGTATTGTTGTGTTGTGGGAGTTAAAGTGGCAGGAGTATCTTAGTTTGGACTCTATGGGTACCTCCTACAGACATGTAGGCTGCCACTGATGCCCTGCTCTTCCACCTAGTGCCAGTGCGTCTACAAAATCCCATGAAGGTTGTGTTGCAACAAAGAAACCAGCTTCACAGGTGGGGTCTAGGAAGCAATATCTATCCTACCTTTAGATGAATAAGGTGGATTTGTTTCTGACAGTTGCACACCTCCCCTTGGCTAAATGATTCATAGGATATATATTATATATGAGATAAATGTACATTTGTAGGTATACTGATTTGCTTCCATGTTACTGTAATTATACAAAAAACTTTCAGTTAAAATTATGTTCTAATAAAATGTGTAAAATGCTCATTTGTGTTGAAGCCCCATGACAACTGTAGTTCTTTTTCACTTTCTTCTACATGAAAAGTAGAGTGATTAGGTGGCAAAGTGAGTAGTGCTGTAAACATGACTTTGATCCCTGATCAGTCTGTATGAAGTTTGTAAGTTCTCCCTTGGTCTGCATGGGTTTACTCTGGTTTCCTCTCACAGTCCAAAAATATGTAGTTTAAGTTGGATTTGTATGTATATGTAGTTTGTATGTATGTGAGCTCTATGCAACGTGCAATTTAAGTATTCGGATTTCCAGATCTGAATACTATGCAAAATTAATTGATGAAAATCAGAAAAGCTCTCGTTTCTTGTTTTATACCATAACTTACTCAACTGCTAAACACAAAGATAATGTATTTTTGCTTTCATTACAAATTATGAATTTGTTCCCTCCCCCTTCAACGTTATGCCCTGTGTTGCTGGGTAGGCTCTGGCTCACTGTGACCCCGCTCAGGACAAGTGGTTGTAGACATTGGTTGGTTGGTTGGGTTGGAAATTACTGTGCTAATTTGGCCTCTGAAAGGTACTACATGCCCTTTAGACCCAATCCCGACTAAACTACTGAAAGCCACAGTTTCCATGCTTGCAGAACCTATTGTCAATATTGTTAATAATTTGTTACTTAATAGCTGTGTTCCGAAAGCTTTTAAAGTTGCCCTTATTAGTCCCCTACTAAAGAAATTGGATCTGGATTGTAATAACCCAAGTAATTATAGACCCAACTCCAACCTACCGTTTTTATCTAAAATTTCAGAAAAGATCGTAGCTTCCCAAATTGTAAAATACCTTAATCATTGTAATATATTTGAAAAATTTCATTCTGGTTTCTGCATTGGTCACAGCACTGAAACAGCGCTCACACGTGTTGTAATGATATTCTCATCTCTGTTATAAGATATGATAATATCTTTGTTGTTATGTTACTGGACTTGAGTGCAGTGTTTGATATTATAGGCCATTGTATCCTACTGAGTAGACGTGAAAACCTGTTGGACTACGGGGTTCTGTCCTGAAGTGGTTTGACTCGTGTTTAGCTAACTGTGAACAACTTGTACTGAAATATGATGACTGCACCCCTTCCATCTCAGCTACAGTTTGATATGGTGTTCCACAGGGTTCTGTGTTGGGTCCATTACTGTTCTCACTGTATATGTTACCATTGGGTGACATTATTCGCAAACACAATGTACGTGTCCACTCATATGCTGATGACACAGAGCTATATGTTTCAGTTAAGCCTAATGACCCATCACATGTGGTGTCTTGTTTTACCAATATAAAACTATGGGTGAGTAAAATTTTTTTCTCTAAATGCCACTAAAATGGAGGTACTTCTGGTGGGTCCCCTTGTACTCTTCTTCTTACTCTCCAGTGCTGACCCAATTTTCCACTCTATCATTGCATGCAACAAAGTGTAAAACATGTCAGTAATCTTCCAGCCTATAAGTAGACAACCCATCACTAACCCATCCTTACGGTCACAAGAAGTTATGATTCCAAGAACAGCAGGACAGTTTAGACTCTGAAGTATACAGGAGCAGAGATGACCACATTATTTTTAGTGTATGACAATTCACACTGATGAGCTGGAATAATATCCCCAATGATTTTGCTGCCCTCCTCCGTGAACCGCCACCTTATCGTGGTGGAGGGGTTTGAGTGCCTGAATGAGTCCAGGAGCTATGTTGTCTGGGGCTACATGCCCCTGGTAGGGTCTCCCATGGCAGACAGGTCCTGGATGACAGACGAGACAAAGCGCGGTTCAAAAACCCCTTATGACAAAAAAATCAAGGCGTCCGTTTACCCCGCCCGGTATGGGGTCACCGGGGCCCCACCCTGGAGCCAGGCCTGGGGGGGGGGCTCGCATGCGAGCGCCTGGTGGCCAGGTCTATGCCCACGGGGCCTGGCCGGGCTCAGCCCGAAGCCACAACGTGGAGCCGCTCTTCGGTGGGCTCACCACCTGCCGGAGAAACCATAAGGGGCCGGTGCGTTGTGATTTGGGCGGTGGTCGGGGCCGAGTGCCCGGCCGACCCAAACCTCGGGCGCCAACTCTGGTTTTTGGGACTTGGAATGTCACCTCACTGGCGGGGAAGGAGCCTGAGCTGGTGCGGGAAGTTGAGAGATACCGTCTAGATATAGTCGGGCTCACTTCCACTCACAGCTTGGGTTCTGGAACCACTCTACTCGACCGAGGGTGGACTCTCCACTATTCTGGCGTTGCCCAAGGTGAGAGGCGGCGGGCTGGTGTGGGCTTATTAATAGCCCCCCAGTTCAGCCGCCATGTGTTGGAGTCTACCCCGGTGAATGAGAGGGTCATCTCCCTACGCCTTCGGGTCAGGGAACGGTCTCTCACTGTCGTTTGTGCTTATGCGCCTAGCGGCAGTGTAGAGTACCCGGCCTTTTTAGAGTCCCTGGGGGGCGTGCTGGAAAGCGCTCCCACTGGGGACTCTGTCGTTCTACTGGGGGACTTTAACGCCCACGTGGGCAGCGACAGTGATACCTGGAGGGGCGTGATTGGGAGGAACGGCCTCCCTGATCTGAACCAGAGCGGTGAGTTGTTATTGGATTTCTGTGCTAGTCGCGGTTTATCCATAACGAACACCATGTTCATGCATAAGGGTGTCCACCAGTGCACTTGGCACCAGGACACCCTAGGTCGGAGGTCGATGATCGACTTTGTAGTCGTTTCTTCTGACCTTCGGCCATATGTCTTGGACACTCGGGTGAAGAGAGGGGCTGAGCTGTCAACTGATCACCACCTGGTGGTGAGTTGGATTCGATGGCGGGGGAAAAAGCTGGACAGACCTGGCAGGCCCAAACGCATAGTGAGGGTCTGTTGGGAACGTTTGGCGGAGGCCCCTGTCAGAGAGGTCTTCAACTCCCACCTCCGACAGAGCTTCAACCAGGTCCCGAGGGAGGTGGGGGACATTGAGTCTGAATGGACTATGTTCCGCTCCTCCATTGTCGGTGCGGCTGTTCGGAGCTGCGGCCATAAGGTCTCCGGTGCCTGTCGCGGCGGCAATCCCCGAACACGGTGGTGGACACCGGAAGTAAGGGATGCCGTCAAGCTGAAGAAGGAGTTCTATCGGGCCTGGCTGGCTCATGGGACTCCTGAAGCAGCTGACGGGTACCGACGGGCCAAACGGAGCGCGGCTCTGGCAGTCGCCGCGGCAAAAACTCGGGCTTGGGAGGAGTTCGGTGAGGCCATGGAGGAAGACTTTCGGTCGGCCTCAAAGAGATTCTGGCAAACCGTCCGGCGACTCAGAGGGGGGAAGCGGTGTTCCACGAACACTGTTTACAGTGGAAGTGGTGCGCTGCTGACCTCAGCTGAGGATGTTCTCGGGCGGTGGAAGGAGTACTTTGAGGATCTCCTCAATCCCTCCGACACGCCTTCCGTAGAGGAAGCTGAGGCTGGGGACTCGGAGGGGGACTCGTCCATTACCCTGGCTGAAGTTGCTGAGGTAGTCAAAAAACTCCTCGGTGGCAAGGCTCCGGGGGTGGATGAGATCCGCCCCGAGTTTCTCAAGTCTCTGGATGTTGTGGGGCTGTCTTGGCTGACACGCCTCTGCAGCATCGCGTGGAGTTCGGGAACGGTGCCTCTGGACTGGCAGACCGGGGTGGTGGTCCCTCTTTTTAAGAAGGGGGACCGGAGATTGTGTTCCAACTACAGGGGGATCACACTCCTTAGCCTCCCTGGGAAAGTCTATGCCAGGGTACTGGAAAGGAGAATCCGACCGATAGTCGAACCTCGGATTCAGGAGGAGCAATGCGGTTTTCGCCCTGGCCGTGGAACACTGGACCAGCTCTATACCCTCACTAGGGTGTTGGAGGGTTCGTGGGAGTTTGCCCAACCAGTCCATATGTGTTTTGTGGACCTGGAGAAGGCATTCGACCGTGTCCCTCGTGGCATCCTGTGGGGGGTGCTTCGGGATTATGGGGTTCGGGGCTCGTTGCTACGGGCTGTTCGTTCCCTGTATGACCGGAGCAGGAGCTTGGTTCGCATTGCCGGCAGTAAGTCAGACCTGTTCCCGGTGCATGTTGGACTCCGCCAGGGCTGCCCTTTGTCACCGATTCTGTTCATTATTTTTATGGACAGAATTTCTAGGCGCAGTCAGGGAACGGAGGGTGTCTGTTTTGGTGGCCGCGAGATCTCGTCTCTGCTTTTTGCGGACGATGTGGTCCTGTTGGCTTCATCAAGTCAAGACTTGCAGCGTGCACTGGGGAGGTTTGCAGCCGAGTGCGAAGCGGCGGGGATGAGAATCAGCACCTCCAAATCCGAGGCCATGGTTCTCAGTCGGAAAAAGGTGGATTGCTCCCTCCGGGTTAGGGGGGAGTTGCTCCCTCAAGTGGATGAGTTTAAGTATCTTGGGGTCTTGTTCACGAGTGAGGGAAAAATGGAGCGGCAGGTCGACAGACGGATCGGTGCGGCGTCTGCAGTAATGCGGTCATTGTACCGGTCTGTTGTGGTGAAGAGGGAGCTGAGTCGTAAGGCGAAGCTCTCAATTTACCGGTCGATCTACGTTCCTACCCTCACCTATGGTCATGAACTCTGGATCATGACTGAAAGAATGAGATCGCGGATACAAGCGGCAGAAATGAGTTTCCTCCGCAGAGTGGCTGGGCGCACCCTTAGGGATAGGGTGAGGAGCTCAGTCACCCGGGAGGAGCTCGGAGTAGAGCCGCTGCTCCTCCGCATCGAGAGGAGCCAGTTGAGGTGGCTCGGGCATCTGTTCCGGATGCCTCCTGGACGCCTCCCTGATGAGGTGCTCCGGGCTTGTCCCACTGGGAGGAGGCCTCGGGGCAGACCCAGGACACGTTGGAGAGACTATGTCTCCCGGCTGGCCTGGGAACGCCTTGGGGTTCCCCCAGAGGAACTGGAGGAGGTGTGCGGGGAGAGGGAGGTCTGGAGTACTCTGCTCGGACTGCTGCCCCCGCGACCCGGCCCCGGATAAAAGCGGAGGAAGAAGATGAAGATTTTGCTGCCATACTGTGACACTATGATCTGGAAGACAGGTACCTAGAATTAATATAAAACAGATTTTATTGAATTTTATTTGGACAGAAATGCAATCTCATAAATATAGATTACAATTTTATTCATCAGCCTAGTGTCACCACAAAAAATGGAATACCTTGTGTCGCTACAGAAAAATGCATTTCTAAGGACCTTTTTGAATGGAGAACCTTAAACTTGTATAAATATTTTGTCTGCTGAAGTAAAACCTTCATCTGTCAGTCATTTCAACAAAACATGGATAGGTGTTCAATAGTATGGAGAACAGATTTTAGAGGGTTTCTCAGCTTGAAGCAGCTTTAACTGGAACATCATTTGTCACCAAACAGTATGCACTGTTATAGATGATGACATACTGTATCTATTATATTTGTAATTTAATTTATTATTTTTATGAAAGCAACAACAGAGTCACTCCTGCAATATTTTTTCTTCAGTTGAGAAATAAGGAAAAAATCTTAACTAAAAAGGAAATTTATTTATGGACGAATGTGTGGACCAAGGGTGTTTCTTTGTTGTTTGATGACTTGAGATAATTCCCAGTCCAGAAATATTATGAAGACTTCCTTGCTATATAACTTAATCTAAAGAGGTAGGTGCAGCCCGCGTTATCAGTACAGGAATGAAGAAAAAAAAGGGAAAAGAGTTTATGACCTGCCATAAACTCTGCTATATGTGAGTCATTGTGCAGCTCTGAAATGGACAGATAGGTGTATCGTTATTTAATTACCATCCCTTCATGGTAAACTCCAGCAAAACTGGAACTACTTGGTCGCGGGGAGCAGGAGCCTAACCTGGTAGCACAAGGCATTCGGCTGGAGAGGGAGGGGACACATCCAGGACAGGATGCCAGTCCATCACAAGGCACCCCAAGCAGGAATTGAACCCCAGACCCACCAGACAGCAGGACCCAGCCAAACCCATCGTACCACTACATCGCCCATCCTGAATTATTTAATAGCAAAACAGTGATGATGTTACTGGTCACCTTGACAACTCAAAGCAATGCTTGCTTTTCATACAAAAAGACATGATTTTCATGTTTTCCTCCTCCTCTCACATTGTTGGATAAATATGGAACTGAAAATGTTCACAGATTTTTCCATAGACAGGTATGCCTTTTTTTCACTTGCATCTGCTAGTCCTAGAATAAGTAATTTATTCTGCCAACAGATTTAAATATTATCATTATAAACACACACTGTCTGAAGCTGCTTGTCCCTAGCAGGGTTGTGGTGAGCTGAAGCCTAACCCAGCAACACAGGGCACAGGGCTAGAAGGGGAGGGGACACACCCAGGACAGCAAGCCAGTCCATCACAGGGCACCAACCCCAGACCCACCAGAGAGAAGGCACAGGCCAAACCCGCTGTGCCACCGTGCCTCACACCATTGTAAACACTTAAGCCACAAACTGATTAAGAAAAAAACGGTTATATCAGATGCAGAGTTTCATTCAGTTCTGCTTCTGTATCTAACCAGATATATCTTTGAGTTTATAAAGACAGAATTTGGATTTTGCAGGCATCCTAACAGCTGAGCATCCCAAGACATTTCCATTGATGCATTTAACAGACACTTTTCTCCCAAGCAACTATGACTACCACTGTCCAAGGTGAGTTACAATTCATCTATTTATTGTAGTCATGCACAACATGGGAACAAAAAATATGGATTGCCGTTATTCGGACATGGAGTATCAAGTTGACTCAAGCCTGTCTTTCTCTCAGCACATCAAAGCCACAAACTGGACCTGTAGACACACCCTGCATAACATCCACAAGAGCTGTCCTTATCTCACAACAGACTCTGCTCGACTACTTGTCCAGGCCATGGTGACATCCCATCTGGACTACTGCAACTCTCTCCTGTCTGGACTTCCCGCCACTGTCATCAAACCTCTACAGCTGATACAGAACGCTGCTGCCGGAGTTGTGTTTGACTTTCCAAAGCGCTTCCATGTATCTCTTCTACTTGTTTCTCTGCATTGACTTCCTATAGCTCCCCGGATCAAACTTAAGGCGCTGGTTATGGCCTACAAGACTTTATCATCTTCCACACCCCAGTCAGACTGTGCTCTTCCACATCTGCCCACTTGGTAGTCCCATGCATGAAATCAAAAGCACGGAGGTTTTTGGTTCTGGCTCTGTTGTGGTGGAATGACCTCTCTCTCTCACTCAGAACTGCTGAATCTCTGCCCACATTTAAAAAGGATCTGAAAACTCACCTCTTCTAGACTCATTTCACCCATAATCTCTTAAGTTCATATAGGGTGTAAATTTTCATGCACTGTAACTTTAAGATCATGCCTGGATAAACCTTTATGCAACTACTCCTGTAATGTAAAATGAATGTTTATATGTATATTTAATTAAAAAAAATACTAGGTAGGTGATCAGGAATTACTGATATTTTGTTAAAGTTATATGCAACTACTCATGTGATGAACATTGGTGAACGTGGTGAAAAGAAACAAACTGACTGTTACTTGAGAGTCATGCATCTGCAACTGTGTCTCTCTTTCTCCTAATGTAATGCTCAAGTAGTTTTTTCTATGAGACGTATGTCGCTTTGAAGAAAAGCATCTGCTAAATGAATGTTTCTTATCTGATGTATTTGTTTTTCTTGCCTTATGCCAGTGTTAAAGAGCTCTGTGTCACTGCGTGAGAAGAGTGCTCTATGAAAATAAATTGAATTTAATTGAATTGAATTGAAACAATCAAGAGTCAAGCAGCTTTATTGTCATTTCAAACATACATGGCTGGTATAGTACACAGTGAAACGAAACAATGTTCCTCCAGGACCGCGGTGCTACGTAAAACAACACAGAGTTACTGACGCAGACTACACGGACTACATAAAGTGCACAGTCTGGAGTGGCCGCCCCGTGTTAGTGTTGCGTCGCCATTTTGGTAAGCCCCTGAAACTGATCAATGTTTATAAGCCATATGTGTTGAAGACATTTCAGTTAAAAAAGATTCCTCAAACATGAGAATAGAAATTAAATCAAAATGAAGTGTTCAGTGCCATTACTTTGTACTGTCACATTTTAAATTAAACTACAAATAGGGCAGCTAGTAGCATAGTGGTTAGAGTTACTGCCTTTGAATCCAAGGGTTGCATGTTTGATTCCTCACCTCTGGCTGTAGTACCCTTGAACAATGTATTTACCTTGTAATTGCTCTAGCACATTCACTCAGCTATATAGATAGGTAAATAATCATAGCATTACAATTTGATTTGGGGGGAAAAAAATCAGAGAAATGTAGATGACTGAATACTCTAGCCCCCCCTGTAGAGCTGTGAGAGACAGAGTTCCAGGAAAATGCTCTTCACTACATGCATAGGTGTCTTTTCAACTGTAGGCCTAAAAAAATGCTACAGACAGTATAAGGCAAGCTTTAAACACCTCAAAGTTCCCCCAAGTTACTCTAAGCCTTCTTACTCCACACAATCGTTAAGAGGTCACCCCTTAGAATCCCCAGAATTCCCCCATGACTGACTAAGTATAAGCAACATAACAGCCAATCAGACAGGAACACAGGGCTATGTACAGGAATAGAGGCTAACATCAACTATTTACATAAATCCACATCAGCCCCCCTCAGTGCCATTACAATACTATTAATTCAAGCATTACATAGCATTTTATTGGGATATTATAGATAAGTAAAAGCCAGATTGATTCTGTATGCTAATAAAAGCATAATAATATAAAAGGTAATAAAAGGTTCCTAAAGGATGTCATAGCTGAAGATGGAGGTGGGGACAAGCTCCCACTTTCTATAAAATGCTCCCATTGGTGTCCGTCTCAAATAGCTTCTGACCACCAAAGCAGGCCTGGCCTTCATGTAGCAGGAACTATTCTCACAGATAGAAGAAGAGGCGATGGCGGATCACTAGTACCTTAATAACTAGTTGCTTTGGGCAAGTAAGGCTTGTCAGCCTGGGAAGCAGCCCACCTAGAAGAAGAAATACTTTGATTTCAAACCACAGCTGCCTTACAGTCATATTCACTTATGAGAAAGGCTTCGGGAGTCAACCCTGAGGATAAATCCAGAGTTGGAGCCCCTAAGGCAGTCCGCTGTTGTCTTCAGTATTACTCCAGCAGCTCCTGTGACGATAGTGATGGAAAGTTGTACTGGCTCTTGCCTTTCCCTTGGATCTCACCAACAGTATGGAAAGAAGGAAACCTGCTCTGTGGGCTACAGTTGGTCTTCTAGACATTCCTGCCCAAGCTCACACATTACAGTGGTCATTCCAGCATTTTTTTTCCTCCATGGATGAAAACTTAAGGTGTCTGTTCCACACACTGTCCAAAGCACAGACACACACACATTGTCTGAGACTGCTTGTCCCAAGCGGGGTCGCGGTGAACCGAAACCTAACCCAGCGGCACAGGGCACAAGGCTGGAGAGGGAGGGGACACACCCAGGACAGGACACCAGTCTGTCACAGGGCACCCCAAGCGGAACTCAAACCCCAGACCCACTGAAGAACAGGACCCGGTCAAACCCGCTGCACCACCGCACCCCCTCACTGTCCAAAGTGACAGGTAAAAATTTCTCCATTCATCATTTCTAACAATTAAAATCTTTATTGAATAAACAAATCCTAAAAAACTCTCATGCCAATAACAAAATCTATTATCGGTCACCCCAGCAGCACCTAACTGCAACAACACAACATAGGGAGCAGCAGTCTACTGGTGATAAGTTATGCTCGACTGTTGCAGAGCGAGGCACCAGGGGCTGCTCTAATGGTTGGAGGGATCATCACATCTTAATGGACAGCTACCGCTCACCTAAGCTGGGCAGTTCCACAGCCAGTGATGTGCTGTCCTGCCACAGTCTGCTTGCTTCACTGGGTGCGTGAAGCTTAAGGTTTCCCTGACAGGTGGACGGAAACCCTGCACCAGACAAAATAAGAAACAAAGGGACCAGCACTACAACTAGGTTGCTGGAACATTTGAACCATGATTACTGGTCTGTCTTGTAACGTTCAGGAGACTGATGACGCACACAAGACAGCAGTTACTGACACTGAACTGCTCAGGTTGAAAGTGGACATCGCTGCAGTCCAAGTAACTCACCAGGCAGAATCAGGCATGCTGCGCGAAAAGAACTTAACCTTCTTCTGGTAGGGAAAGGGTACTGACAAAACAAGGCTGCATGGCATTGACTTTGCTGTCAGGAACCCTCTGCTGAGAATGACAGAGCCTGGTGTGAATGGAAAAGAAAGAATTCTCTCCCTGAGATTGCACACAACTGATGGGCCTGTCAACCTCGTCAGTGTTTACGCACCATCCCTGTACTCCCCTCAAGAAATCAAAGATGAGTTCTATGGTCAGCTGCAGAGATTCACTCAGAGCATCCCCAGTCAGGAGCAGTTGTTGCTTCTAGGCGATTTCAACCCCAGAGTGGTCCCAAATTATGAATTGTGGCCGACTTGCCTTGAGCGGTTTGGAATCGGAAACATTAACGAAAACGGGTAATGCTTGTTTGAACTCTGCACTCTCAACAACATGTGCATCACCAACACTTTCTTCCAGACAAAGCCTCAATACAAGGTCTCTTGGAAACACTCAAGCACTGGCACGAACTAGATTTCATAATCACCAGATAGTGTCGCCTTAAAAATGTGCTTATGACACATTCCATCCAGAGCGCTGATTGCGACACAGATCACTCCTTGTTCTGCAGTAGGATCTGGCTTCAGCCAAGAAAATTCACCATGCCAGGCCAAGAGGGAAAAGTGCGCCTTAACATCAGCAGAATAAAGCACCCTGATAAAGCAAGGGATAAAGCAAGTTCATGATGGCTCTGGATGAGGCTCTCACCACAAAGCAGCCAGAAGGAGATGCTCAGTAAAGGTGGACCCATATGAGAGACACTTTTCACAGCACAGCGTTCCTGGTGTTTGGAAGAAAGCAGGGTAAGTTTCAAGATTGGTTTGAGGCATACTCAAGTGAAGTCACTGCTGTGGTGGAATAAAATCATGAAACACTACTCCAACACAAACAATGTCCCATCCAAGCCATGCTACAGGCTCTATGAACAGCCAGAAGTAAAGCTCATAAAACAGTAAGAAACTGTGCAAATGACTACTGGCTACATCTCTGTGAGGGCATTCAAATAGTGGCTGACCCAGGAAACATCCACAGGGTTTACAATGGCATTACAAAAGTCCCCAATCCTATGCAGCAGAAGACAGCACCTCTAAACCAACCAACATGAACAACAGCTTGTCCCAATAGGGGTTTTAGCAAACCAGAGACTACCAGGCAACAAAGGCCGCAAGGCCGAAGGGAGAGGGGACACACCGAAGACAGGATGCCAGTCCATTGCAAGGCACCCCAAGCAGGGCTCGAATTCCTGTCCTACCACACAATGGCCACTGGCCAAGCCTGCTGCACCACCACACCCCCCAACAGGCAAGGTCATTAGAAACAAAAGGAAACTGATGGAGAGATGGTGGAGCATTATTCTGACCTGTACTCCACGAAGATCACCGTCTCTGATGCAGCAGTAGAGGCCATTGAGAGCCTGCCACTCATGAAAGAGCTGGATGAAATGCCCAACTTGGCAGCTGAGCATAGCAATTGACAACTTACCTTGTGGTAAGGCTTCGGGACTGGATGACATCCCACCCAATGTCATCAAGTGTGCTAAAGGGCCCATGCTGCAACATCTGCATGAACTTCTCTGTCAGTGTAGGGAGGAGAGAACAGCACCACAAGACATACAAAACTGCAATATTGTCACCCTGTACATGAACAAAGGGGACAGGAGTGACTGTAACAGCTACAGGGGGATCGCTGTACTGAGCATTATCGGAAAGGTCTTTGCCCGAGTAATTCTGAACAGGCTTCAGAAACTGGCAGAGAGAGTGTACCCTGAGCCACAATGCGGCCTCTGGACTGAACACTCCATGATTCACATGATCCTTCCCCTATAACAGCTGCAGGAGAAGTATAGAGAACAGTGGATGTCGCTGTACACTGCCTTCATTGAACTGACTGAGGACTTTGACCTTGTCAGTTTACGATGGTCTGTTCAGGATCCTGTGCAAAATTGGGTGCCCTCCCAAGCTCCTTAACCTGATTCCATCCTTTCTTATGGAAGGGCATTGTCCAGTTCAATGGAGCTTCTTCAGACCCATTTTACATCTGAAATGGTATGAAACAGGGCTGTGTCCTTGCCCTCACCCTTTTCGACATCTGCTTTGCTGTCATGCTTAGACATGCTTTTGAACAGTCAGGTGTAGCTCCGTACAAGATCAGATGATAGACTGTTCAGTCTCTCGTCTGAAAGCAAAGACCAAAGTCAGGCAGGTTCGTATAAGGGACTTGTTGTTTGCTGACGATGCCTCACTGGTCACTCATTCACAGGAGTAGCTGCAGAGGCACATGGACCATCAGCCTCACCATCAGCCTGAAAAATATCACTGTGATGGGACAAGGTGTTGAGAATCCCTCTTCAGTCACAATGTTTGCCTATGAACTGGAAACAGGGCACCAATTTACCGACCTTGGTTCCACAATCACTGATAATCCAGAGTGAGGCAGAGCAAGGAGTTGAACACCGGTAGCTGAGATGGCGTCTTTTGAAAGAATGGAGTCCCTGTTCGACATAAGTTCCATCCTGAATGTATCGTCTGATGGCACACCTATGTGTTGTGTATCATGTAATATGTATTAGTTGCACCTGCCGACATTGTCAAACATTTCATTTGCTTGAAATGTGTGACAAATAATGACTTGGTGCTCAAAGTCCGCGATTTAGAAGAGCGCATTAAGAATTTTATTTCTATCCGAGAAACGGAGAGTTGGTTGGACTCAGTGTGTCCTGATGCCTCTGTAGTGTCGAACTCGGCATCAACACTTACAGGCCGCAGTACAGCTAATGAGAAGCCGGGTACCCCAGACCGCTCTCACAGCAACTGGATTACTGTTCGGAGTAAATCGAATAAAGCGAAGCCTAAGGTATGGGCTTCTGGTTTGGATTCTCCCGTCCAAACCAAAAATAGATATTCGGCTCTAAGCAGTTCACCTAGTAATAATAATAAAAATAATAATAATGTGCTTATTTTGGGGGATTCGGCTATCTGAAATGTTAAGGTTCGGGGGCCTGAGAATCGAAGTGTAAAAGTGAAGTGTTTCCCATGCACGCGTGTCCAATATCAAGGCTCGTGTCAGTTCTCCGGCCAATAATGCCATGTCAGCTATGATGGTGCATGTTGGTGATAATGATATTCGTTACCAGCAGTCAGAGGTGTTAAAGAGCCGCTTTATTTCTATATGTAATAAGGCCAGAAGAAAATGTCATAATCAAATCGTGTCTGGTCCTTTACCTAGCCTCTTCATGGGGGACATAGTGTACAGTAGACAGGTGGTTGAAAACGTGGTGCCGCTACAATCGCATATCATTAACATCACTCATGCTGACAAAGGATGATGACCAACTGCCATGATGAACGAGACGTTCCATGCTGAGCTGGGGATCCAAGATACCATTTCGCAACAATATTATTCCATCCATCCATCCATCCATCTTCCTCCGCTTTTATCCGGGGCCGGGTCGCGGGGGCAGCAGTCCGAGCAGAGTCCTCCAGACTTCCCTCTCCCCGCACACCTCCTCCAGCTCCTCTGGGGGAACCCCAAGGCGTTCCCAGGCCAGCCAGGAGACGTAGTCTCTCCAACGTGTCCTGGGTCTGCCCTGAGGCCTCCTCCCAGTGGGACATCCCTGAAACACCTCACCAGGGAGGCGTCCAGGAGGCATCCGGAACAGATGCCCGAGCCACCTCAACTGGCTCCTCTCGATGCGGAGGAGCAGCGGCTCTACTCCGAGCTCCTCCCGGGTGACTGAGCTCCTCACCCTATCCCTAAGGGTGCGCCCAGCCACTCTGCGGAGGAAGCTCATTTCTGCCGCTTGTATCCGCGATCTCATTCTTTCGGTCATGATCCAGAGTTCATGACCATAGGTGAGGGTAGGAACGTAGATCGACCGGTAAATTGAGAGCTTCGCCTTACGACTCAGCTCCCTCTTCACCACAACAGACCGGTACAATGACCGCATTACTGTGGACGCCGCACCGATCTGTCTGTCAACCTGCCGCTCCATTTTTCCCTCACTCGTGAACAAGACCCCGAGATACTTAAACTCCTCCACTTGAGGGAGCAACTCCCCCCTAACCCGGAGGGGGCAATCCACCTTTTTCCGACTGAGAACCATGGCCTCGGATTTGGAGGTGCTGATTCTCATCCCCACCGCTTCGCACTCAGCTGCAAACCTCCCCAGTGCACGCTGCAAGTCTTGACTTGATGAAGCCAACAGGACCACATCGTCCGCAAAAAGCAGAGACGAGATCTCGCGGCCACCAAAACAGACACCCTCCGTTCCCTGACTGCGCCTAGAAATTCTGTCCATGAAGATAATGAACAGAATCGGTGACAAAGGGCAGCCCTGGCGGAGTCCAACATGCACCGGGAACAGGTCTGACTTACTGCCAGCAATGCGAACCAAGCTCCTGCTCCGGTCATACAGGGAACGAACAGCCCGTAGCAACGAGCCCCAAACCCCATAATCCCGAAGTACCCCCCACAGGATGCCACGAGGGACACGGTCGAATGCCTTCTCCAGGTCCACAAAACACATATGGACTGGTTGGGCAAACTCCCACGAACCCTCCAGCACCCTAGTGAGGGTATAGAGCTGGTCCAGTGTTCCACGGCCAGGGCGAAAACCGCATTGCTCCTCCTGAATCCGAGGTTCGACTATCGGTCGGATTCTCCTTTCCAGGACCCTGGCATAGACTTTCCCAGGGAGGCTAAGGAGTGTGATCCCCCGGTAGTTGGAACACAATCTCCGGTCCCCCTTCTTAAAAAGAGGGACCACCACCCAGGTCTGCCAGTCCAGAGGCACCGTTCCCAAGCCAAGACAGCCCCACAACATCCAGACACTTGAGAAACTCGGGGCGGATCTCATCCACCCCCGGAGCCTTGCCAGCAAGGAGCTTTTTGACTACCTCAGCAACTTCATCCAGGGTAATGGACGAGTCCCCTTCCGAGTCCCCAGCCTCAGCTTCCTCTACGGAAGGCGTGTCGGAGGGATTGAGGAGATCCTCAAAGTACTCCTTCCACCGCCCGAAAACATCCTCAGCTGAGGTCAGCAGCGCACCACTTCCACTGTAAACAGTGTTCGTGGAACACCGCTTACACCCACTGGAGAGTAGGACTGTAGTCCAACCCACCGCGCCATCTGTACCCAGCATGCTATAATACGCTTGTTTACTTCATTGAAATCCTTTAAAATGTTTTCAACTGGGGGGGCACGCAGTGGGTTGGACCGGGTCCTGCTCTCCAGTGGGCCTGGGGTTCGAGTCCCGCTTGGGGTGCCTTGTGACGGACTGGCGTCCCGTCCTGGGTGTGTCCCCTCCCCCTCTGGCCCTACACCCTGTGTTGCTGGGTAGGCTCCAGTTCCCCGCGACCCCGTATGGGACAAGCGGTTCAGAAAATGTGTGTGTGTGTTTTCAACTGATTGACCTAATGTGTTCTTTTTTGCCACGTATTCATTAATGCAATTACACACACACACATTTTCAGAACCGCTCATCCCAGACGGGGTCACGGAGCCTACCCGGTAACACAGGGCGTAAGGCCGGAGGGGGAAGGGGACACACCCAGGACAGGACGCCAGTCTGCCGCAAGGCACCCCAAGCGGTATTCAAACCCCAGACCCACTGGAGAGCAGGACTGTGGTCCAACCCACTGCGCCACCGCAGCCCCCCATTAATGCAACTAATGGTTTTGAATAGATTAAGCTATATTGAGTTGTTTCGTTTTTACATTTGTTAACTGCCTTTTATTTATTTTTTCAGGCCGCTCACCGTTACAGTTGAGTTGTTATGACCTACAGGGACAATGTCCCTAGTGACCAGAGGAGGCACCACTCAGTTCCACTAGTCCAGACACATACACCTGTTCACAACTTGGTTATCCGACACATATAAAAGGAGCAAAAAAGTGAGGAAAAAGGGAAAATTGTGGATTCTTAATTAGGGTCCTGTTGTGATTTTCTTGCAAATCATAGTTGCACACTTTTTTCTGAAGTCTTGTTCTGTAGGTGTTTATGTTCCAGTCTCAAGTACCCGTCCTATCTATGCCTGTCTTTTGTGCTTGTGTCCTGGTGCAGAGTTCCAGGCCGATATTTTGTCACACCTCCATATCTGATTTCTAGTCCCAGATCCGTGTTTCACTTTTGTGAAATTATACTGTCCGTGCCTTTGTCCCGTGTTCATTGTTTCATCTCTACACTGTACTTCCCAGTTTGTACTGAGCACTTTTAAATAGTCTGCATGTGGGGTCATTATACTGTAACGACAGGGATTACTAGGGAGTGTTACATTAGAGTGGGGAAATGGGTTTAGTGTTAATAGTTGAATTGTGGGTAAAACTCAACTAAGGGTTCAACCGCTGTGGGAACTCACGGGGAATATAAGGAGGTGAGTGTGTTGGGCAGTTGAAAAAGAGGAAAAGCCTCAGAGGTGCAAAGTTGCCTGGAGGGAACGTGTTTCTTGGACCAAGAGTATTGCTTCTGTATTCTCTAATAAATATCTATAACAAATGCTGTCTGCGTATCTTTCTTTGCTCCATCTGAACCAAGAATGTAGTGTTCCACAGTACTTTACAGCTGCATTGGGTTGTTACAATAATATGTGTCAGTATCGGTCTGACATCCAAACACCACATGTATGTATGTATGGTGGTGAAATCAAATTATTGGTTCAATGAGGACTGAATGTCATATGTGTTTATGGTTACTGATGAATATGTTGAACAAGGGATAAAGGGGGTTATACACATATCATTAAACACAAACTGACCGTTTAACGTTTTGTAGCAAATCTGGACAATACTATAGATAGAATACACACACACACACACACACACACACACACACACACACACACACTGTCAGAACCGCTTGTCCCATACGGGGTCACGGAGCCTACCCGGGAACACAGGGGCGTAAGGCCAGAGGGGGAGGGAACACACCCAGGACGGGACGCCAGTCCGTCGCAAGGCACCCCAAGCGGGACTTGAACCCCAGACCCACCGGACAGCAGGACTGTGGTCCAACCCACTGCGCCACCGCACCCCTCATAGATAGAATATTCACGTGATATTACCATGCCAGCTACCCTGGTAAATCCTCCCAAATTGGACTGCATGACAAAGGAAAGCTATCTCAGCCTTCATTTACAGACAAGGACCAATATGTATGGTTTATACTCTTGAAACGGATCCCATTAACGTGTGTGCATTTAATGTTGTTAAATATTAGTTATGTATTGGGGGGGCGTGGTGGTGTGGACGGTGCTATATGGCAGGTCTGGGGTTCGAGCCCTGCTTGGGGTGCCCTGTGATGGACTGGCGTCCTGCCCTGGGGTGTCCCCCTCTCCCCGCCATGTGCCCTGCACTGCTGGGTAGGCTCCGGCTTGCCGCAACCCCGCTCGGGACAAAGCGGTTGTTGACATTGATTGGTTAGTTGGTTAGTTATGTATTTATGTTTGCACCCATTTCTCAATGCAAGAGTTACAACTGAGTGGACTGCTAATTAAGGAGCTCAGCCTAGGCCGTAGGCTGGAAGGTTGAAATTTTAGCTGATATCCTCTGCTCATACCTCTTCCCATTTGCAACAGTATTTTGAAGCTGTATATATCAGCAAGCTTAAGTGTCATCCAGTCTAGTAAAAGCTGTTACAACTAAATTACAATTATATCTAAAAATTGTCAGGACTTTCATTCTTTACTGGCTGGAAGTATCTGGGATGTGTTCTAAGTGATTACCTCATAGGCTGAGGCTATATGGCCCTGATAGGGTCTCCCATGGGAAACAGGTCCTGGATGACAGACGAGACAAAGTGTGGTTCAAAAGCCCCTTATCATGACTATTAAATCAAGGTTTTTGTTTACCCTGCGCGGTATGGGACCACTGGGGCCCCATCCTGGAGCCAGGCCTGGGGAGATCGGATGCGAGCGCCTGGTGCCTAGGTCTATGCCCACGGGGCCTGGCTGGGCTCAGCCCGAAGCCATAACGTGGAGCCACTCTTCGGTGGGCTCATCACCTGCCGAAGAGACTGTAAGGGGCGGGTGCGTTGTGATTTGGGTGGTGGCCGGGGCCGAGTGCCCGGCCGACCCAAACCTCGGGTGCCAACTCTGGTTTTTGGGACTTGGAATGTCACCTCACTGGCGGGGAAGGAGCCTGAGCTGGTGCAGGAGATTGAGAGATACCGTCTAGATATAGTCGGGCTCACTTCCACTCACAGCTTGGGTTCTGGAACCACTCTTCTGGAGCAGGGGTGGACTCTCCACTATTCTGGCGTTGCCCAAGGTGAGAGACAGCTTGTTAATAGCCCCCCAGTTCAACCGCCACGTGTTGGAATCTACCCCGGTGAATGAGAAGGTCGTCTCCCTGCGCCTTTGGGTCGAGGAATGGTCTCTCACTGTCGTTTGTGCTTATGTGCCTAGCGGCAGTGTAGAGTACCCGGCCTTTTTAGAGTCCCTGGGGGGCGTGCTGGAAAGCGCTCCCACTGGGGACTCTGTCGTTCTACTGGGGGACTTTAACGCCCACGTGGGCAGCGACAGTGATACCTGGAGGGGCGTGATTGGGAGGAACGGCCTCCCTGATCTGAACCCGAGCGGTGAGTTGTTATTGGATTTCTGTGCTAGTTGCGATTTATCCATAACAACACCATGTTCATGCATAAGGGTGTCCATCAGTGCACTTGGCACCAGGACACCCTAGGTCGGAGGTCGATGATCGACTTTGTAGTCGTTTCTTCCGATCTTCGGCCATATGTTTTGGACACTCGGGTGAAGAGAGGGGCTGAGCTGTCAACTGATCACCACCTGGTGGTGAGTTGGATTCGATGGCAGGGGAAAAAGCTGGACAGACCTGGCAGGCCCAAACGCATAGTGAGGGTTTGTTGGGAACGTTTGGCGGAGGCCCCTGTCAGAGAGGTTTTCAACTCCCACCTCCGACAGAGCTTCAACCAGGTCCCGAGGGAGACTGGGGACATTGAGTCCGAATGGACTATATTCCACACCTCCATTGTCGGGGCGGCGGTTCGGAGCTGTGGCTGTAAAGTCTCCGGCGCCTGTTGCGGCGGCAATCCCCGAACACGGTGGTGAACACCGGAGGTAACGGATGCCGTCAAGCTGAAGGAGGAGTTCTATCGGGCCTGGCTGGCTCATGGGACTCCTGAAGCAGCTGACGGGAACCCGCGGGCCAAACAGAATGCGGCTCTGGCAGTCGCCACGGCAAAAACTGGTCTGGGAGGCGTTCGGCGAGGCCATAGAGGAAGACTTCCGGTCAGCCTCAAAGAGATTCTGGCAAACTGTCCGGTCACTCGGAAGGGGAAAGCAGTGTTCCGCCAACGCTGTTTACAGTGGAAGTGGTGCGCTGCTGACCTCAACTGAGGATGTCCTCGGGCGGTGGAAGGAGTACTTTGAAGATCTCCTCAATCCCTCCAACATGCCTTCTGTAGAGGAAGCTGAGGCTGGGGACTCAGAGGGGGACTCGTCCATTACCCTGGCACAAGTTGCTGAGGTAGTTAAAAAACTCCTTGGTGGCAGGGCTCCAGGGGTGGATGAGATCAGCCCCGAGTTTCTCAAGTCTCTGGATGTTGTGGGGCTGTCTTGGCTGACACACCTCTGCAGCATCGCGTGGTGTTCGGGAACGGTACCTCTGGACTGGCAGACCTGGGTGGTGATCCCTCTTTATAAGAAGGGGGACCGGAGATTGTGTTCCAACTACCGGGGGATCACACTCCTCAGCCTCCCTGGGAAAGTCTATGCCGGGGTACTGGAGGGGAGAATTCGGCCGATAGTCAAACCTCGGATTCAGGAGGAGCAATGCGGTTTTTGCCCTGGCCGGGGAACACTGGACCAGCTCTATACCCTTACTAGGATGTTGGAGGGTTCGTGGGAGTTTGCCCAACCAGTCCATATGTGTTTTGTGGACCTGGAGAAGGCATTCGACCGTGTCCCTCGTGGGATCCTGTGAGGGGGTGCTTCAGGATTATGGGGTTCGGGGCTCGCTGCTACGGGCTGTTCGTTCCCTGTATGACCGAATTAAGAGCTTGGTTCGCATTGCCGGAAGTAAGTCAGACCTGTTCCCGGTGTATGTTGGACTGCGCCAGGGCTGCCCTTTGTCACCGATTCTGTTCATTATTTTCATGAACAGAATTTCTAGGCGCAGCCAGGGAACGGAGGGTGTCTGTTTTGGTGGCTGCAGGATCTCGTCTCTGCTTTTTGTGGACGATGTGGTCCTGTTGGCTTCATCAAATCAAGACTTACAGCGTGCACTGGAGAGGTTTGCAGCTGAATACGAAGCGGCAGGGATGAGAATCAACACCTCCAAATCCCAGGCCATGGTTCTCAGTCGGAAAAAGGAGGAGAAAGAAGAAGGAACAGGCTAGGGTGGCATTTTTTAAGGACCCATTTAAATTTGTGAAGTCCTTGCTTGAGCAAGAGAAGTCTGGGTGTTTAGATGTTCCAAGGAGGGAGTTGGAGAGCTATCTGCGGGAAATGCACACCGATGGTGAAAGTGAGAGGGTTTTTGAAGTACCTGCAGATATTCCTCCATTAGGGGAGATTGTGGTACAAATGGATGTGTGTCCTCCAAGGTTGAAAGAAGTACAAGAGGTGGTACGGCGTGCAAGGGCAGCATCTGCTCCAGGACCCAATGGGGTTCTTTACCAGGTGTACAAAGGTGCCCCAGACGTCTTAAAGTTTTTGTGGAAGCAGATGGTGGTCGTATGGAAAAAAGGTATTATTCCAAAGGAATGGCGGCGAGCAGGAGGAGTGTTTATACCCAAAGAGAAAGATGCGGTAGATATAGGGCAATTCAGGCCAATATGCCTTCTTAACGTTGAAGGGAAAATATTTTTTAGTGTTGTGGCGCAGAGGTTGTCTGCATATTTGTTGGTCAACAATTTAATTGACACCTCTGTGCAGAAGGCAGGAATTGTGGGTTTTTCAGGCTGTTTAGAACATTGTAGTATGATTTGGCATCAGATGAAGGAGGCCAAGATGGAAGGTAAAGACCTCCATGTGATCTTTTTGGACTTGGCAAATGCCTTTGGTTCAGTGCCGCATGTTTTGTTGTGGAGGGCGTTTGATTTCTTTAAAGTCCCAGAGTGTATTACGAGACTGGTTAAGGTGTATTTTGAAGACATTTAGTTTTATTTTTGTACCAAGCAATACACCACATCTTGGCAGCAGCTGGGGATTGGTATAATGGCCGGATGCACAATCTCGCCTCTGGCTTTTACCATGGCTATGGAGGTGTTAATAAGGGCGTCGAGATGGGTGGTTGGGGGTATGAGGCTGAAGGATGGTTCTCGCCTTCCACCAATCAGAGCGTATATGGATGATATGACTCTGCTTACTACTACTGTCCCATGTACTTGTCGCTTATTAACGAAGTTGAATGGAAATCTAAAACTGGCCGGATTGAAAATTAAACCTAGTAAGTGTAGGAGTTTGTCGATAGTTAAAGGAAAGTTATCATGGGAGAATTTCCAGATTGATGGGGAAAAGATTCCGTCAGTGGCTGAAAGGCCAATTAAGAGCTTGGGTCGCTGGTATGATTCTTCATTTAGCGACAAGGAGCAGGTCAAAAGATTAAGGGAGGATGTTGCACTGGCAATTAATAAGATTGATAAATCTTTCTTGCCAGGGAAGCTGAAGGTTTGGTGCCTTCAGTTTGGTTTATTGCCTCGTATTAGATGGCCGCTAATTATATACGAGGTCTGTATGTCAGAGGTTGAAAGACTGGAAAGGGTTATGAGCAAAGCTATTAGGAGATGGTTGGGGGTTCCTCATTGTTTGAGTAGTGTGGCTTTGTATGGAAAGGGGGTCTTGGAATTACCACTGACTAGCCTCGTGGAAGAATTCAAGTGTGCCAAGGTTGGTTTGGAATTAACACTGTCAAGCTCAAGAGACCCAGTGGTGAGATCGGTTCCTGTAAGTTTAAAAAAAGGACGTAAGTGGGATCCACGGGAAGCTGTTGCACAAGCGCAGACAGCGCTTGAGCACAGAGATGTGGTCGGTCAGGTGCAGGTAGGTAGGGCGGGGCTCGGTGCCGGCGATCGAATAAAGTTGTGGGGTAAAGCTAAGTTGCCGGAGTGGAGAAAGATGGTGATTGGTTTCATCCGCGAATAGGAAGAGGAGGCAAGGCGGGTAACTGCGACGTCACATGGTGTGCAAGGGCGATGTTTGGCTTGGGAGCATGTGGAGAAGCGGAAGATCAGCTGGCGTGATCTGTGGGCGAGGGACGCCGGTCGTATTAAGTTTCTCATCGGAGCCACCTACGATGTTCTCCCTACTCCGCAGAATCTTAATCGCTGGGTAGGTACAGAGCCGACTTGCAGCTTGTGCGGTGGTGTAGCCTCTTTGAGGCACATTCTATCTGCATGTAAGGTTAGTTTATCTCAGGGAAGATATACTTGGAGGCATAATGAAGTGTTAAGATCCTTGGCATGCTTGTTGGAGAACAAGCGGGTTGAAGTTAATTCACTCCCGCAGTATGGAAGAAATAAGCATATTTCTTTTGTGCGGGAGGGGGAGAGTGTTATAAGTTACGTGCGTGGTCGTGGTGATACGAATTTTAAATGGGGTGAAGTGCGTGACTGGAAGTTGGTGGCGGACGTGGGAAAACAACTGCAGATGCCGCAGTGCATTGCGATCACGGCGTTGAGACCCGATATTGTGCTGTACTCCGAGGGCGCACGGATAGTGTACTTCATTGAATTAACAATACCCTTCGAAGACTCATTGGAAGATGCCTTTGAGAGGAAGAAATTGAAGTACACTGAGTTGGCTGGTGAGGTGAGGGAGCGAGGCTGGCAGTGCGTTATTAGACCAGTGGAGATCGGTACTAGAGGGTTTGTTGCAAAATCAACCACGTCGCTACTGTTGGAGTTTGGTTTTAGGGGTCAGTCGTTAAGAGCAGCCATTAAAGGCTTGTCGGAGGTAGCAGAAAGATCCAGTCAGTGGTTGTGGATGAGAAGGCACCAGGGTGTTTGGGGGAAGCACACTTGAGTGGGGAGTACTCGCCTAGGTGAACATCAGTGGTTTGAGTTTTGTTGTCACCTCCATATGCTGATGTGGTGTATTGGTTGGTTGTTGGTGGTTGGGGTGGGTTTGTTGTGGGTGGAGTCGCTGGGATGGCACTGTGGGCATGGAGGGGGGTGGGTCTGGGACGCCAGATCTCGCCGTTGAGCCTTCTGGAAGTGTCGTGGGCTCAATTCAATGAAACATCAACGAAGGAAGGTGCCCACTTGACAACCCCAACAAAGTGCACGCGGTGGCTCCCGGCAAGGAGGATGGTGTTTGCCCATGATGTGGGCTGATTTTTTTTGTGAAGGGAATTGTTTGGTGGGGTTTTGGGAGGGATGGAATATTGCGGCGTGGTTGGTTTGTGTCTAGCCCCCTTGATTTTGGCACGAGGGGTTGAACATCTTTCCCTGTGTATTATTGTATGCCGGCCTCGCTTCCTCTTGCCTTGGGGGTTCCACGTGACGGCTCTTCTTGTAGTGTTTTAAGCTGGCTTTCGCAGGGTATGGCCGATCCATCACCAGCGTCTTTGCAGGATATCATCTTCTACTGGTTGTTGCCCTGATCTCTGCCATAGCTCTTGGTTGCTGATGATCACGGGCCAGTGGATCCTGAGAATCTGTCGCAAACAGTTGTTGATGAATGTATCTTTTTTTTTTGTGGTGGTGGCGGTGGTCCTCCAGGTCTCTGCTCCGTAAAGTAGGACTGACTTTATGTTGGAGTTGAAGATTCGGGTCTTGGTCTTGACTGTCAGAACTCTGGACCCCCACATGTTCTTCAGTTGCAGGAAAGCTGCCCTTGCCTTGCTTATTCTGACACTGACGTCGACGTCTGTCCCACCCTGCATGTCGATTATGCTGCCTAGGTAGGAGAAGCTGTCCACCTCTTCTAACACTTCACCTTCAAGTGTGATTGGAGAGTCCTTGCCTGCATTGACCCTCAGTATCTTGCTCTTCCCTCTGTGGATGATGAGACCACTCGTGCCAAATTCTCTGCCACAGTGCTGTTCTTCTCCTGCATTTGTTGGTGGGTGTATGAGAGAAGGGCGAGGTCATCTGGAAAATCCAAGTCATCCAACTGTTCCCAAGGTGTCCATTGGATTCCAAGTCGCTTCTCGGCTGTGGAGGTCATCATCACCCAGTCGATCACAAGCAAGAACAAAAATGGTGACAGGAGGCATCCTTGTCTAACTCCTGTTCACACCTGGAAAGCGCTAGTGAGCTGCTGACCATGCACCACCCTGCAGGTCATCCGGTCGTAGGAATTCCTGATGATGTTGGTAAAGTCCAGTATATCCTGATGGATATGCTCGCCTTGCTCCTCTGAATATGCTCCCATGTTCTCCTTGAATTTATCAAGATGAGCGTCAAAGATATGGCCTTTGAGGGACATCCTGCAGCCCATTTTGCCATTGTTCTTCACCAGAGTTTAAACCAGCTCCACATAGTTTTCAGCCTTGTGATTGCCCAAGTGGTAGCCACATGGTGGACCCCTGGAAGGTGTTGATGCCACCACTGCACATAAAATTGGGCCTTATAAAGCAATAAAAGATACAGTCTTCATGGGAGGGAGGATGTTGTAACATAATCAAATTTATAAAGGATATAAATGCTGAACAAGTCTTAATACAGTCCCAGGTGGAAGTTGCACAGTGGAGAAGGAGAAGGAATCTTACTGGTATGTGCAGACTACAAGTCTAACAGATACTCCGTTCTCCATCGCTTCCAGCACTCCTCAAGAAGCCTCTGACAATATTTCCATCTTTGTGTTAGTTCCCCTTTACCGGTGTTGGTGGCTTGCACTACATCCTGCAACATCTGGACAAACCAGGGACTTATGTGAGGATCCTGTTTGTGGACTTTCAGCTCGGCCTTCAACACCATCATCCCACACCTCCTCCTGTCCAAATTAACCCAACTCTCTGTGCCCACCTCCATCTGTCGGTGGATCACCAACTTCCTGATGGACAGGCAGCAGCTGGTGAGGCTGGGAAAATTCTCATCCAAGACTCGCACGATCAGTACTGCCGCCCCCCAGGGATGTGTGCTCTCCCCACTGCTCCTCTCCCTGTACACCAACGACTGCACTGCAAAAGACCCCTCTGTCAAGCTCCTGAAGTTCGCAGACAACACCACACTCATCGGCCTCATCCAGGATGGCGATGAGTCTGCTTACAGACAGGAGGTTAAAGAGCTGGCTGTCTGGTGCAATCATAACAACCTGGAGCTGAACACGCTCAAAACGGTGGAGATGATTATGGACCTTAGGAGAAACACCTCAGCATTACCCCCACTCATCATCATGAACAGCACTGTGGCAAGAGTGGAGTCATTCAGGTTCCTGGGCACCACCATCTCACAGGACCTGAAGTGGGAGCCCCACATAGACTCCATTGTGAAGAAGGCCCAGCAGAGGTTGTACTTCCTTCGCCAGCTGAGGAAGTTCAATCTGCCACAGAGGCTGCTGATGCAATTCTACTCTGCAGTCATCCAGTCTGTCTTCTGCACCTCTATAACTGTCTGGTTCTGCTCAGCTACAAAATCAGACCTCAGAAGATTACAGCGGATAGTCCAGACAGCTGGAGGATCATCGGCACACACCCCCCCCCACCCCCCACCACCACTCTCCAAGAATTGGAGTGAGAAAAAGGGCTGGCAAAATCATCCTAGAGACCCTTTGCACCCAGGCCACTTCCTCTTTGAACTTTTGCTGTCTGGCCGGCGCTACAAAGCACTGAGCACCAGGACAGCCAGGCACAGGAAAAGTTTCTTTCCTCAGGACATCTACCTCATGAACAGCTAAATGCCCCCTAGGGAGTGAACTGGTGCAATAAACAACGCTATTTATATTTATATTTATTTTTCACATCATATCTCTTATTTACTTTGCCTTGCATTGTATATAACATACCTGTACAAACATATGTCTAGTGTCTATTTTGTATATTGTGTACTTTATATATTTTTTTAAATCTTTTATTAGCCCACTCTACTTTTATTATCTGTGTCACTGTCATTCTGTGTGTGCTGTGGAAGTTTCTGTCACCAAGACGAATTCCTTGTATGTGTAAACATACTTGGGAATAAAGCTCATTCATCCATTCATTCATTAATTGAACAACGTTACCCTCCCTCATATCGCCTTCTAATATATTTGACTGACCCCTCAAGTCCTATCTAGCCTCACTGTCATCTGCACTGTTTCCATCTCCTTTTCTTATGCCCAGGGAATCTAATTCCCAGAACATGAACAGCTGCTTTGAGATTTCATTGCATTCACTTATTCCAATGTTCATACAAGCGACTTCGCTTATGCTCAAAGCAGAGACCAGTCCCTCCAATGCCCAGCCAAATATTGTTTCTACAGCTACTAGGGCTTCTGATGATGTCAGATATGTTCACTAGGCACCTTTACAATTGCAGTACACACTTAACAGTGTCTCAGTGACTTCAGTTTGTATTTTGTGTGCCTTATTCCAGAGCTTTTCCAGCACTAATCTTACAATGTTTCTCACAGCCGTTACTGGGTTCTCAAAGCCAAAGGTATACAATTTTAGAGTCTCCCTCCTTTGAACTGGCAGACCCAAAAGCTTTACCTGCTTCTCGTGGATGAAATTTCATTGGCTCCCACCATCCATTAAACAGTGCACCGCCTTCCGTCCCTGGGTCCTTCAGGCCATGCTCTCACTGTTGGAAACAGCACAGTGTTCTGACCCTTTGTGTGTGTTGTTACAGTGCGGGGCATAACGGATGAAATGAGTGCACCTGTAGAACCTTCAGTGTCATTGGGGGCTTCTGCTTGTTTGGCCTTATCACACAAATCAGGCAAATAAAACACCTCCCCATTTTCTTTAATTTCTCTTTTCGAGTGCTCACTGTGTCATCCGTGCACGAGTCTGATTTATGGCTTGTGCTATCACAGAAAATACAAGTAAGAGGTGCGTTCGAACTACCTGTGTGGAGAGCTGCGGCTGTAGGCATGTTTGCCCTTCTGATCTTTGTCTAGCTCCGTGCATCTCCTACAGTGTTGCTTGTGAGAAGTCTGTACATCCTTGGTTATGGTTCCTGCATTAGTCAAGTGCATTGCATGCTCTCTACTTTCAACCTCCCATTGCAGGAAAGCTACAAGCTGAAGCTCGGGAACTTTCCATTCACGACCTGGACTCCTTTTACTGGTGTACTTAAGGGCAAGATCATCTGGTATCATCTGAAGCAGGCACAATAATCTTCCAAAAGAGTCTGATTCAACACCTAAGGATTCTAAATTTCTGATCTATACCTCACACTTGACTTGTTACACACTCAGTCATCTTAATGCTTCAAGATCTGAAGATTACTGGAGTCAATTTCAATAATTTGGATATGTGCGCACTCACCACAAGGTCCTTTCTTCCAAATCTTTCCTTCAGCATTGGTGGGTAATTGCTGTAGGATATTTTTAGTCCTGCAGCACCTCGAGCACGTCCAACGAGGTATGATGTCAAGTAAGCAAACTTCTCCGTTTTGCTTAATAATTCTCTGTTTTCATGGATAATGGTTTCAAACTGATTCCAGAACAGTCTCTTGACAAAGACATACTTCTCCGTTAAATTTACTTATAGACAGCTTCGGTAATTTCACTGATAATACGTTAATAATACGTGACTGTCAGTATGCGTACTCACGTCACTGCCGGGCTGCCCTTACTTCCACTGCTTCAATCTGACGTTCAATCAATACGGCAGCACAGGATTTCCACAAGCTCATGTGGTCCTGATAGTTTGATGTTTTCGCGACATCTGCAATCTGGCTTGTCTATAGGTATTTAGTTTTCTATTTCCTTATATCCAATTCGCGGAGATTCTCCTCCTTAATCGAAAGCATGAACAGCAGCTCTCTCAAACGGTTACTTCACAGCGTCCACGTTTCTTCGACCTCAGTAGTTTTGTGCCCGTAAAACTCTGCGTTTATGTTTCAATCTCTGTAATCAGTCCGACATTTTCCCTTTCCCCTGTTACTTCGCTAACTGCAGCAAGCTGTCCGTTTAGAACTTCTTCTCCCTTCCCGGGTTTCGGCACCTGAAAAAATGTTGTCACTAACAGTAATACCGTTGCAGCTTCGACTTGAGTTCATAAATGACGAGACCGACTTCGGGTTTTCTAATAACAATGTTAAATTAAATGTCAATTAAAATACGAACAAAACGTCAGTCACTCCACTCGTACATGCCGTCATGCGGCGAACTCCTCTTCTCTACGGTGGCACACCGCCTGGGTGGTGTGAGAGAACATGGGCTCAGTCTGTGTGGAGTTTGCATGTTCTCCCCGTGTCCGCGTGGGTTCCCTTTGGGTGCTCCGGTTTCCTCCCACAGTCCAAAGACATGCTGTTTAGGTTCCCCCATAGTGTGTGAGTGACACAGACTACAGAGAGAGTGTGTCCTACGTAGGGATGAGTGACCCATTGTAAGTAGTGTCTCTAGCAGTGTAAGTCACCTTACTTACTGAATATAAGGTGTGTGAGCTGGTAAAGCTACATAGAGTTCATTGAAAGTCGCTTTGGAGAAAAGCATCTGCACAAAGTGAATAAATGTAAATGTACTATATCGCATTTTCGATAAACAAAGAACACTATTAACGTATTGCCATCTAGTGGCAGTTCTATAGATCGCATTCTAAATTATTCAAATTTGAACTCACTGCCAACCACACACACATTTTCAGAACCGCTCGTTCTATACGGGGTCGCAGGGAACCGGAGCCTACCCGGTAACATAGGGCGTAAGGCCGGAGGGGGAGGGGACATACCCAGGACGGGATGCCAGTCCGTCGCAAGGCACCCCAAGCGGGACTTGAACCCCAGACCCATCGGAGAGCAGGACTGTGGTCTAACCCACTGCGCCACCACACCCCTCACTGCTAACCACTCATTAGCAATCACAAGTTGGTAACCAAATACAAACGTTAGGTTACTCACGTAACCCCGGTTCGCTGATAAAATGAGTGAGTTATCTCACTATGGGAAACGCCTCCGGCATGACAGATCCTGGAAGCACCAATAACACCACGTCTGTCAGTTGACAGACCAATCATGACAGTGATGCAGGAGTCCCACCTCCCTAATACGTATACCACTGCCTGTGGTCCCTACTTCATTTTTAGCATATCTCTTCTCCGTCCAACTGCAAGGAGGGAAGGGTGGTGAGATACCTCACTCATGTTATAAGAGAACCGTGGGTTACGTGAGTAACCTAACGTTCTCTTTCAAACATTCACTCGGTATCTCACTATGGGATATAGACAACTCCCATATTACAGATGTGCTGTCCGAAGCAGGCATGTTAACCAGCTCAGTGAGCTATGTAACATAACATAAAACCTGCAACTATTCCTCGAATAGAATGGGAACATCTGTGAAAACCAAAACACCTCACGAATGAGCGTTTTGTTTCGGTTTTTTTTTTTAACACACTCAGGACAGAATGAGCCAGCGATGGCTCTGTGATGTCCAGTCTATAAAATCGAACAAAAGTGTGAGGCGAAGCCCAACTTGCTGCCGCACATATGTCCTGAACTGAAACGTCCTTAAACAGTGCCCATGAGGTAGCCATACCTCTGGTAAAATGAGCCCGCGGCCCTTCCGGAGGACTGAGACCCATGCTATTATAACCTAATATAATAGCTTCCACTACCCCGTGGGACAGGTGCTGATGCGAAAGGTTTACCCCTATGAGAATCAGCCCATGAAACAAATAACTGATTATTCTTCCGTAGTGCCTTCGTTCTATCCACATAGTGACGCAATGCACGGACAGGGCACAAACAATGAAGCCGCTCCTCTTGCGACGAGGAAAAAGGCGGTGGATGAAAAGCCAGTAAATCCACTTGCTTACAAGCGGGGGCTGACTCGCTCACTTTAGGGACAAACACTGGATTAGTTTTGAGAGTTACCCTCAAGTAATCCGTAGCGAGCAGCATACAAGTGTTATGAACCGACAAAGCATGAAGTTCACTAACCCGCTTCGCGGTCGAAAGAGCCAATAATAAAGCAACCTTTAGCGAAAGGAACTTTAAATTAATACTCTCTATAGGCTCAAACGGGGACTGAGATAGTGCATTAAGGACCACAGACAGATCCCACGGTGGAATCAGCGGCTTTGAAACCCTGTTGAGACGCTACGCACCTCTCATAAACCTGCATACGAGCGGGTGTTGACCTATAGTGTTTCTGTCAATCCCCACATGGCACGCAGAAATCGCAGCAAGATATACCTTTATCGTAGAAAAGGATCTGCCCTTGTCTAAAAGTTCTTCCAGGAAGCATAACACATCTGCAACTGAACAGAAAGTGTTTGTGTGCACACCACTGCTCAAACACACTCCATTTCCAGTCATACACAGAGTGTGTTGAAGCTGCTTTTGTTTTCTGAATCGTTTCAATCATCCTCGGAGGCAAACCCATAACGCTTAAGTTCAACCTCTCACAGGCCAGGCCCAGAGAGCTACTATGTCCAGGGCTGGGTGAAAAATCTCCCCTCACGCTTGTGAAAGGAGGTCCCTGCGCAACGGGAGAGGCCACAGCTGGTTGCATAGGAGTTGCATTATCTCTGCCAGCTACAACTTCCCTGGCCAGTTCGGGGCAATCAGTATTACTGAGTGACCATACTCTCTTACCCTTCTTAGAGTTGGCACAATCAGACCCAGTGGAGGAAACGCGTACAGTAGTGTGTTTGGCCACAGGTGTGCCAGAGCATCCACACCCATAGGCGCACCGTCTCTCACCAGAGAGAAGAATAGAGGGCAATGAGTATTTACGTGCGAGATGAAGAAATCTACGGCAGCTCGGCCGAACCTCTCCCACAACTGGCTCACTACCTGAGGGTGGAGAGTCCATTCTCTGTACAGGGGACTTCCTCTGGATAGTAGATCCGCCCCCGCATTCATTATTCTCAGGACATCCGTTGCCCGTAATGAATAAAAATGCTTCACACCCCACACCGTGAAGCTGAGGGGAGCGTTTGCCCCACTGGCGATTTATGTATGCCACGGCCGGCGTGTTGTCTGATCTGATCAAAATGTGATGGTTTCTTAGGAACCGCACAAAATGTTTCAATGCCAGAAACACTGTCAACTGATCCAGAAAGTTTATGTATGCATTCTGTAGCGAAACGGGCCATTTCCCTTTCGCTATCCTGCTCTCGCACACTGCACCCCAACCTGTGAGTGACGCATCCATCGTCACCACCTTTCTCAGAGAAACTGCCCCCAGCAGAGTCCCAGACTCGAAGAAAGAGCGATCTCTTCACTGACAGAGAGCGTGCATGCAGAGTGATGTTACTACTGCTTTGTGGTTGAGGTGTCGTTTCGGACACAAGCACTGAGCCGCTACCCAGACACACATGGCGTCGGCGCGAGGCGACGTGTTGATTGCTTCTCTTCGCAGACTTGTTAGCTTAGTGTATATTATTTTGTTTGTCTCACTGTTCTTCCAACCAGTTTATTCTCTTACTACTTATGACCGCCAAACACTTCTGCAAATACGTGAAACGGTGAGATTAGACGCAATTCTTAGCGTTAGAGAGCTGAACTTGCTACCTTCGCTCTGCCGCGAATAACATCATGACCACTTCCCACCTGAGACCACACAGAAGACGCAATCTCCGAAACGGGGCCGCAGGGCCGGCGTTCAGGTGAGAGCGAAACGCTGCGGGCTGCGACCTCCGATGCCCAGCATTTTCCTGTCCAACATTCAGTCTCTGGACAACAAACTGGACGATCTCAGAGTGCAACTTAAATTCCAAAGAGATTTATGGAACAGCTGTGTTTTCTGCTTTACGGAGATGTGGCTCACCACCAGCACACCGGACCACGCTGTCCAGCCCGAGGGCTTCTCAATTTACTTTGCAGATCGGATTGTTTCATCGGGGAAAAAGAGAGGAGGGGGCGTATGCTTTCTTATTAACAACACACGGTGCACGAATGTGCAAGTGATTGCACAGAACTGCACTCCGGACTTTGAATACCTACTGATGAAATGCTGACCGTTCTACCTGCCCAGGGAGTTCTCGGCTGTGTGTTCTCGCCGAAATCCGAAATAAGATCCACGCGAACTTTCGCGTTTCAATCTGGAGACATGGACGCGTACAAGAAGAGCAAGTACAAGCTCCACAAAGCGCGAATATAGCAGGAAGGTGGAATCACAGTTTAACTACACTCAAGATGCACGTAGGCTGTGGCAGGGAATCCAAACATTAACGGATTATAAACCACAAAGGCGGTCATTGACAGGTGCCACTGCGTCTCTCCCAGACGAACTAAATGTGTTTTATGGCCGCTTCGAGTTTGAGAACAAAGATCCCCCCGCTGCGAATCCCCACAGTACATGATAATGCCAGTCTCACCGTCTCTGTGGCACAGGTGAGAACAACTTTTAGCCGAGTCAACATCTGCAAAGCTGCTGGACCGGACCGACTTTCAGGGCGAATTTATAAACATGCGGTAAGCAACTGGCTACTGTCTCCACGGACATATTTAACACCTCCTTAAAAAGCTCAACTGTACCCACTTGTTTCAAAAACACCACCATCATCCCCGTTCCTAAGAAGAACAAAGTGAGCTGCTTTAATGACTATCGCCCAGTGGCACTGACCCCCATTGCAATGAAATGCTTTGAGAGGCTGGTGCTGGGACACATTAAGGACACCATCCCAGACACTCTGGACCCACTGCAGTTTGCCTACTGCCACAACAGATCCACTGAAGACGCAATATCACATACACTTCACACCATTCTGTCTCACCTGGATAATAAAAACTGCTATGCAAGGCTATTGTTTGTAGACTATAGCTCAGCATTTACCGCTGTCATCCCAACCAAGCTGATCCAGAAACTACTAGGACTGGGACTGAGTGCCGCATTATGCAATTGGATCCTGGATTTCCTCACCAACAGACCCCAGCGTGTGCGGCTTGACAGTAATACCTCCTCCCCACTGATCCTCAACACTGGCACTCCACAGGGAAGCGTCCTGAGCCCAGTGCTATACTCCCTGTTCACACATGACTGCGTGGCCAGTCACAGCTCCAATACCATCATAAAGTTTGCTGACGATACCACCATTGTGGGTCTGATCACCAACAACGATGAGACGGCCTACAGAGAGGAGGTGAGGCTCCTAGCAGAGTGGTGCCAGGACAACAACCTGTCTCTCAATGTCAGTAAACTAAGGAGTTGGTGATTGACTTCAGGAAACAGGATATGGTTCAGGCACCCATCTACGTAAGAGGGGACATGGTAGAGAGGGTCAACAGCTTCAAATTCCTCGGGGTCACCCTGACTGCCAAACTCACATGGACTGAGCACACAGCATCGACCATCAAAAAGGCCCATCAATGCCTCCACTTCCTCAGGCGTCTGAAGAAAGCCAGGATGGTCAACACAGCTCAGGAAATCATCGGCACACAGCTGCCAGCAGTCGAGGACACCTACACCACATGCTGCCTCAGAAAGACAATGCACATCATGAGAGATCATAGTGACCCTACACGGGCACTTTTCTCTTTCCTGCCATCTGCAAAATGGCTTAGGTCTATTCGACCCTGCACAGCTAGGTATAGGAACAGCTTTTACCCAACTGCTGTAAGAGTATACAACATTAACCAATGTGCTACCTTTAGTAACTAGAGTTGGACTGCTCCACCCAAGTACATTGGTAAATTACACTGTCACTTTAAGCATTCTCATTCTCATTCTCTCATTCTGAGTTCTCTGACTGTTACCATTATTGTTACTACTGTTACCATTATTTATTGTTATTGCTGTCATTGCTGCTATTGTTATTTACTGTCATTGACACTGTTTTGTTTGTCATTGTTTTGTTTGTGCAGTATTTCTATTGTCCTTGCCCATAGCCTGTGGAGAAGCATTCAGGAAGATTTTCATGATACATATACATGGTTCTTGTATCTATGACAATAAACTTGAAACTTGAACTTGAAACTCTCTCATTTGCAACAGTCCCAGTGGAATGACAGAAGCTGTCGAGACCATCAGCCCCAGAAGACGTAAACACAGTCTGAATGGGACTCTGTTCCCTTTCTGAAAAAGGGATAGACAACCGCGAATTGACCTGATGCGCTCCTCTGATAGAAATGCTTGATACAGGACTGAGTTCAGTCTGAAACCCAGGTAGATTATCTCTTGTGTGGGCAGACACTCTGCGAGTGCTGTTGCTTGTCCCTTCGTCCTGAATAGAAGGACGGATATAGGTTGCATGCCGTTTCTCCCCTCCCTGAGGGTTTGCCGGCCGGTGAGTAGCTGCAGCCGCTGCAAAGGAAGGTTTTCCGCTCGGCTGAGCTGGTTTGGACTGAGGCTCAGCCTGCTGAGGCTGAGAAGGTCTGGGGCCCCTGAAGGCTGGCCGACCACTCCTCTGGGGGGCTTCAAACCCGGGATGTGCTGGTTGAGGAGCCCTAGTGGTGGACTTGCGAGGGAGGCAAATTTGGAAGGCCTCACCCTTCTGTTTCCTTAAACCACACCGCTGTCGCATAGCAGTGACCGATGCCCTGAAAAGGGCTTTGGGGCTCAACTGGAGCATCCAAGAAGGCCACTTTCTCTCTGTCCAACAGCCCAGACAGTCCCAGCCAGAGAGCTTGCTCACCTACCACTGCCAAGCTCATGCTGTGACCACAGCACTGGACCACACCCCTGGAAGTTCTCAGGTTGAGAGCTGCAATAACACAGATCTCTTCCAAGAGAGCTGGGTTTAGTGCCCCAGCTTCCATATGCTTCCCTATCTCCTCCATACATTTCACCTGATAAGCAGTGAGGAGAGAGGTGGCATTAAGAGCCCTCACTGCCAGGGCAGAAGAGCGATAGATCTTCTGAAAAACTGATGCTGCGAAGCGTTCATTGTGTCCTGGCAGTGAGGCTGAGGCAGAGGAAAAGGCCACTCTGAGGTTAGGGTTGAGGTGATGTACCACGGACAGTTCAACAGGAGGGGGATTCGAGATCCCTAACTCCTCCATGTTGCTAACATCCAGCCTTGAAAATCCTTTTACAGCGACCCTGTGTGAAAAGGGCTTATCCCAAAAATGTTTCATTTCTGAAACGCACGCAGAGACTGCTGGAATGAGCTGTTTAATGACTGGGGCATGTGACGGCAGTCTTTTTCCGTCAGAAAGATCCTTCTCCGTTCCCTGGTCCGCCTGCTGCGACGGCTAATCAATGAAGAGTTTTGCCACTGCCCTCCGGCACATATCAAGCAGGTCAACCTCCGCTTGAGCTGGGGAGGGGGACCCTTTGCTTAACGCGCTGCCTGGCCGGGAGGGATTTGGCCGGAGGATTGGGTCGTCTCCATCATCCTCTCCTTCCTCCAATAGACGAGCAATAGCTTCGTCATTGTCCTCCTCTCTGTCATCCGTTAAGGATCCAAAGAGGGGAGGCAGTTTGGGGAGACTTCATCCATAAAGTCGCCCCAGCTGCATGACACAGGGGGCTGTTTAGTCTCCTCTGCAGGCGGTGGAGAAAGGCAGGGGTCTCCTTTATTAGTGGCTGCCACCCGCACCATTTTCTCTAGTGCACTTGACGGTAAGAGAGAACAGTGAGGACAGCACTCGGGGTTTGCAAGTGCCGCCTGAGCGTGTTTCACCCCCAGACAAACAATGCAGAAGTGATGAGAATTCTTGCCGGATACCATAGCCCCACACGCGCACGGACTCAAAGCTACTGCTTTCGCTCCGCCGCTCGCAGAACTGGCAACTGCCATGAAGGATAATAATCTAAGCTCACCACAATGTGCCGCTTAGCGAAGAATGTAGAAGAGAATTCGCCACAACGCGTAATTCTCCCAGCATATCGCAAGCAAAACAATTCACTGCGACAGTGAATAGACCTGCAAGCTAAACAGCTGCGTTCAGTGACGTACGTTGACGGCTCGTCTTCAAACAGTTAAACAGCTATCGCTAAAAACGGGGCCTGCTGAAGGATAGCTTCCGATTCTGATCTGCACGGGGAAGAGAGCGAGAATGAAGGAGGGACCACTCCTAGAAGTGACTAAAAATCTGATAAAATTTCATGATAAAGAGCTGCAGTAATAGATAAAATTGGTGGGAGGCTACTTTATGCTTGGAAGGGGGCGTGGTGGCACAGTGGGCTTGGCCGGGTCCTGCTCTCTGGTGGGTCTGAGCCCTGTTTGGGGTGCCCTGTGACGGACTGGTGTCCTGTCCTGGATGTGTCCCATCCCACTCCAGCCTTGCGCCCTGTGTTGCCGGGTTAGGTTCCGGTTTGCTGTGACTCCGCTTGGTTCAAGCAGTTTCAGACTGTGTGTGTGTACTTTATGCTTTTTTTTAAAGAGTTCCAAATCATTTTCTGTATTAGTTTTAGGGACTTCTGCATTGCTTTTCTTTGTAAAGCTAAGTATTTATACAAATAAAAATCTACTATAATAAATATAAGCTGGCAAACTGTCCACAAAATGGCAAATCTTGAATTTCAATTTAAATCTATTGTAACAACCCATGTTACTGAGGAGAGTCCACAGTGAGGCGGGGCGTCCACGGTGAGGCAGGGCATCTAACAAAAGAATGGAGTCCCTGTTCGATTTAAGTTCCACCCTAAGTGTACCGTCAGACAGCACACCTATGTGTTGTGCATCATGTAACATGCACTGTATTGCTTAGTTGCACCTGCTGAAATTTGTGGAACATTTCATTTGCTCGAAGTGCGTGACAAATAATGACTTAATGCGGAAAGTCCGCGATTTAGAAGAGCCCATTAAGAATTTCATTTCTATCTGAGAAAAAGAGAGTTGGCAGGAATCGCTGTGTCCCGATGCCTCCGTGGTGTCGAACTCGATGCCCAGGACAGTTAATGAGAAGCTGAGTACCCCGGACCGCTTTCACAGCAACTGGGCTACTGTTTGGAGTAAGTCAAATAGAGCAAAGCCTAAGCCACGGGTTCCAGGTTCGGGTTCTCCCATCCAAACCCAGAAAAGATATTCGGCTCTAAGCAGTTCATCTAATAATAATAATAATAATAATAATAATAATACTGTGCTTATTCTGGGAGATTGGGCTATCTGAAATGTTAAGGTTCTTTACCTAGACTCTTCATGGAGGACATAGTACACTGTATCCTTTAACAGGTGGTCGTAGACATGGTGCCACTCTAATTGCATGTTATTCATTAATAACTGGAATGATTTCTGGGAAAGGCCCAAGTTTTTCACACGTAACGGCGTACACCTCAACTGGGGGGGTTCGTTTGTTCTGTCCCGGAGCTTGGCCTGCAATTTGCAGGACTGACTCAGTCATGAGTCATCTCCTTTCACAGCTATGTGTATTGATAGGTCTGTTACTCGTTCTGGTACCAGAACTCATTTCTCACGTGATGGGATTTCTTATGCCGTGTCCAGTGTATAAATAAAAACATTAATTGCAGCCAAAAAATACAAAGTATTATAAGGCCATGACGTTTAACTAGACTTAGTGACAGGAACGCTTGCACCAGAAACCTAAAGCATATTAAACCAAATACTCTCAATTTACCACCGAAGCCAAACTGTAATATAAAATGCTGTCTGTTAAATATTCACTCACTAACAAGTAAAGCTGCTCTTGTAAGCAATTTAATACAGTTACAAGTCAAATCTCTTCTTTCTTCCCCAAACCTGGCTCATTGAGTCCGACATGATCCCACTAATAGAAGCCGCTCTGGATGGATATAATTATTCCCATAAATTTCGTTCTATACACCATGGCAGAGGAGTCGGTGTTCTTTTCAATAAAAGATCACAAATAACCTCCAACAGTGGCACAGCAGCGCAGCGGGTTTGGCCGGTGCCCACTGTATGGTGGGTTGGGGCTTGAGCCCTGGTTGGGGTGCCTTGTGACAGATTGGCATCCTGTCCTGGGTGTGTCCCTTCGGCCTTGCGCCCTGTGTTGCCGGGTAGACTCCAGCTTGCTGCAACCCCACTTGGGACAAGCGGTTGCAGATGATGGGTGAAATAACCTCTAGAAATCATGAGAATTTTGCTTCGTTTGAAGTTCTACAGCAAGATTTAAAGTCGAAACCCAATATAATTATGTTTCTTATCTACTGTAGGTTTCTTAAGACCGTACTCTTCTTTCCTCAAGGAATTTAGTAACTTTATAACAAACAGCTGACACAGCATAAACAAACAAACAAACTAATAAATAAATAACATCTTTACAGAGTATACAAACATGAGAGTATAAATATATTATAAATACAAAAAATGTAAATCAATAAGTAAATTACAAAAAGTGATGGAATATTGTTACACTGACAGAAGGGACCTATAGAGCAGTGTTAACTGTTCATGAGAGTGATGTTATGAGGGAAAAAACTGTTCTTATAGCTGGTCTTTCTGGTGGAAAGTGCTCTGTAATGCCTTCCAGAGGGGAGAGGTGAAAAGAACTTATGCCCAGGCTGTGTGAGATCAGTGATAGCTTTGCCCACCTGCTTCTTCATTCTGGACTTGTACAAGACCTGAAGGGTAGGCAGGGGTGCACCGATGATACCCTCAGCCATCTTCACTGTCCTTTGTAGCCTATTTCGGTCCAGTTTTGTAGCCGAGCCAAACTAGACAGTTATAGCAGTGCACAGGACGGACTTAATGACAGCTTACTAAAACTGGATGAGCAGTTCCTGTGGCAGGTTGAACTTATTCAGTTAGCGAAGGAAGAACATCCATTGTTGGGCCTTTTTTACAATAGAGTCAATATAGCTGTCCCACTTCAGCTCCAGGGAGATTGTAGGACCCAGGAACCTGAGGGACTCCATGGCTAACACGGTGCTGTTTAGAATGGTGAGGGGGGGAGTGCTGGGGAGTTCCTCCTGAAGTCCATCTCCAAATCATCTTCACTGCTTTGAGCGTGTTCAGCTGCAGGTTGTTTTAACTGCACCAGCCAGTCAGCTGTTCGATGTCCCTCCTGTATGCAGACTCGTCCTGGATGATCCCCACTAAATTACTGAAAGCTGCAGTTTCCATGCTTGCAGAACCTATTGTTAAAATTGTCAATACGCCTGCCATGTTCCGTGTCCGGAAGTGAGAGGACGAGCCCAAGTGCAGGGTGAACAGAAAGTTTATTAGAGGAATCCAATAACCGTGGTCTCAGATAGGCAAGGGTCACCGAGAGGCAATCGTCGTTCAAGGGGAAGATCCAGAAGGCGAAGTCTAGAAGAAGGTGTGGGTCCAGGAACACAAGAAAGCAAATCAGGTAGGAGGGTTCAGGGATTGGGGAGCAAGGAGTAGGGGTCACAAGGCGATGGGCGATGTCATGTCCCCCACAGCCGGCACATCGGCGACACCTGCCGTTTTCTAATGGGAACGGCAATAAAGATGGAAGCCGAGAAAGCCCAGATGTGGAACCTTGTTTTGCCTCCTTTGTTTCCCCTCGAGCCGTGCCACTGTGAACCTATTCCGACATCGACCTTTGTCTGTGTATTCCCGACTGCATTCTTTGCCTAGCCCTCTGTACTGCGTTTACTGATCACCTGACCCACTCCTGTCCCTCAACTTTGCTTTTGGATTCTGATTTGGCTTTATTAAACATCGGTGTCCGACAACTCTGCTCTTGAGTCCGTCCTTGCTAAGCACAACCATGACAAGCGAGGAGTAGCAGTAAGATGTGTCGTGGGCCGCTTGAGCACAAGGCAAACAAGGTTCCACATCAGCCTTGGTCCTGTCGCCGCCTTTTATGCTCCCATCCTGACTGGTTCCCAGGTGTAGCTCGTACCGGTAGCATGGGCGTGGCAACGCCATTACTTAATTGAAGTGTTCTGAAAGCTTTTAAAGTTGCCGTTATTAGACTTCTGCTAAAGAAATCGGGTCTGGATTCTAATAACCCAAGTAATTATAGACCCACATTTAATCTGCTATTTTTATCAAAAAATTTCAGAAAAGATCTTAGCTTCCCAAATTGTGAAATACACACACACACACACACACACACACACACGCATTTTCTGAACCGCTTGTCCCATATGGGGTTGCGGGGAACCGGAGCCCACCCGGCAACACAGGGTGTAAGGCCGGAGGGGGAGAGGACACACCCAGGACGGGACGCCAGTCCATCACAAGGCACCCCAAGCGGGACTCGAACCCACGACCCACTGGGGAGTAGGACCCGGTCCAACCCACTGCGCCCCCAATTGTGAAATATTGTAATCATAATATATTTGAAAAATTTCAGTCTGGTTTCCGCACTGGTCACAGCACTGAATGCGTTTGATACTGTAGACCATAAAATCCTACTGAATAGACTTGAAAACCTGGTTACACTAAGGGGTACTGTCCTGAAGTGGTTTGACTCATATTTAACTAAATGTGAACAATTTGTTTTGAAATCTGATGACTGCACCCCCTCCATCTCAACTACAGTTCAATATGGTGTGTTACAGGCCTCTGTGTTGGGTCCATTAGTGTTCTCACGCTGTATTTTACCATTGGGAGATATATGCAAACACAATGTAAGTTTCCACTCATATGCTGATGACACACAGCTATGTTTCATTTAAGCCTGATGACCCATCTCGTGTGGTGTCTTTAGCTAACTGTAATTTAAAACTATGGATGAGTAAAAATTTTTTTATCTCTAGATGCCAGTTAAACAGAGGTGCTTGTAGTGGGTGGTGATGCCAAAACTCTTGACACAATAATACCAATCTTTACAACAAATGGTATAAGCTTCAAGCGTACAGATTGTGTTAAGGATTTGGGTGTCTTTTTGAATGGAAAGCTATCATTTGTATCTCATGTAAATGCTTTGACTAAGTCGTGCTTCCTTCATCTGACAAACATAGCTACATTAAGGCAATTCCTACATAGGCAGGATGCCGAGAAACTGGTTAATGCTTTTGTTTCAAGCAAGATGGAGTATTGTCATGCTTTGCAATCAGGTTGTACATACCAGATTGTATCCAGGCTACAGTTGGTATAAAATGTGGCTGCGAATATTGTCACTAGAACTAGGAAGTACATCCATATAACACCGGTACTGAAATCACTGCACTGGCTCCCACTTACATTTAGAGTAAGTGCCACAGAGACGGTGAGACTGGCATTATCATGTACTGTGAGAATTCGCAGCGGGGGGATCTTCGTTCTCGAACTCGAAGCGGCCATAAAACGCATTCAGTTCATCAGGGAGAGATGCAGCGGCCCCTGTCAATGACCGCCTTTGTGGTTTATAATCTGTTGAAGTTTGAATTCCCTGCCACAGCCTGCGTGCATCCTGAGTGCAGTTAAACTGTGATTCCACGTTCCTGCTATATTCCTGTTTCGCACTTTGCGGAGCTCGTACTTGTTCTTCTTGTACGCGTCCATGTCTCCGGACTGAAACGCGCAAGATCGCACACAGCTCTTATTTCGGATTTCGGCGGTAATCCATGGTTTTTGGTTGGGGAATGAGTGGACTATTTTATGGGGTATGCAGACATTTACACAGTAGCGGATGAAGTCCGTGACCACTGTGGCATACTCGTCCAGATTGGAGGATGAGTTTCTGAACATGTCCCAGCCTACGGAATCAAAGCAGTCCTGGAGCCTTTCCTCCACTTCTGGTGTCCAGTGCTGCACAGTGCGCGTCACAGGCTCCTCTTGCTTGAGTTTATTCTTGTAGACCGGGAGCAGCAGAATCGAGGCGTGATCTGACTGCCGGAGGTGTGGACGCAGCAGGGAGCAGTACGCACCTTTGTGTGAAGTGTAGCAGTGATCGAGGGTGTTTGAGCCTCTGGTGGGGCACGAGATGTGCTGATGGTACTTGGGGTACACGTTCCTGAAATCGGCTTGGTTAAAGTCCCCAGAGATAACGAACAGTCCATCTGGGTGCTTGTTCTCGTACTTAGTGACAACGTGGTACAGTTCATTCAGCGTGCTCTGTGTGTTCCCTTGGGGTGGGATGTAAACTGTGGCCATGAGCACAGCCGAGAACTCCCTGGGCAGGTAGAACGGTCGGCATTTCATCAGTAGGTATTCAAAGTCCGGAGTGCAGTTCTGTGCAATCACTTCCACATTCGTGCACCATGTGTTGTTAATAAGAAAGCATACTCCCCCCCTCTCTTTTTCCCAGATGAATCAGTCCGATTTGCATGGTAAATTGAGAATCCCTCGGGCTGGACAGCGTGGTCCAGTGTGCTGGCAGTGAGCCACGTCTCCGTAAAGCAGAAAACACAGCAGTTCTGTAAATCTCATCGGAATTTAAGTCACCCTCTGAGATTGTCCAGTTTGTTGTCCAGAGACTGAACGTTGGACAGGAAAATGCTGGGCATCGGAGGTCGTAGCCCACGGCGTTTCGCTCTCACCTGAACACCGGCCCTGCGGCCACGTTTCTGTGATTGCGTTTTCTATGTGGTCTCAGGTGGGACGCGGTCATGATGTTGTTCATGGCAGAGCGAAGGTAGCGACTTCAGCTCTCTAATGCTAAGAATTGCATCTAATCGCACTGTTTCATGTATTTGCAGAAGTGTTTGGCAGTCATAAATAATAAGAGAGTAAACTGGCTGGGGGAATAGTGAGACAAACAAAATAATATACACTAAACTAACAAGTCTGCGAGGAGAAGCAATCAACACGTTGCCTTGCGCCGGTGCCATGTTTGAATCAAACACCCACATTCATTCATTCATTCATTCATTCATTCATTCATTCAATTTATTTTTATACAGTGCTCTTCTCACGCAGTGACATAGAGCGCTTTAACACAGGCATAACGCAAGAAAAACAGATACAAAGAAGACAGTCGACTAATGGCTACCATAATAACGTACTTTTACAGAGCTATAAGTATGCCTATTGGCCACCAGGCAAAGGAACAAAAACTCCCAACTGAAAGTTGAGGGAGAAAAAAACCTCGGGTCCACAGGCCAGTGGTTGTCCACCCTTCCTGGGCATTCTAGATTAAGTAACAATTGTAAGCCAGTTTAACAAGTAATAATGATATTGTTGCTAAATGGTATCTTGGATCCCCAGCTCAGAATGGAACATCTCATTCATCATGGCAGTTGGTCATCATCCTCAGTCAGCATGGGACTCATCTGTCACCATCGGCCAGCCTCCTCAAGTCTTATGTAGCGAGGCAATGCTGAACAAGAATAAAGAACAGAGTTAGTAATGTGTTACTTAAGTTAATTTATTATGCATTTATATAATGGTGGTAAAAAACAACCAAGGCAAGTGGAATTACATTTCGAGGTGAAATGCCTGAGTTAGGGTGCGGTGGCACAGTGGGTTGGCCCATGGTCTTGCTTTCCGGTGGGTCTGGGGTTCGAGTCCCGTTTGGGGTGCCTTGCGACGGACTGGCGTCCTGTCCTGGGTGTGTCCCCTCCCCCTCCGGCCTTACACCCTGTGTTACCGGGTAGGCTCCGGTTCCCCGCGACCCCGTATGGGACAAGCGGTTCTGAAAAAAAAAATGCCTGAATTAACATGTAAGTCTTTAGTCTGGATTTGAAGACAGAAACAGACGGGGCATTTCTGACACTTAACTGCCAAAGTATTCCACAGTTTAGGTGCCCTATAACTAAAGGCATTACCTCCTACAGAGGTCTTATTTATCACAGGTACTTTAAGGTAACCTGCATCTAATGAACGAAGATATCGTCCTGGGATATAAGAGTCAATAATCTCACAAAGGTAAGCCGGAGCAATGCCATGGATTGCCTTATAGGTCAAAAGTAGAATTTTATAATCAACTGGGTTGAGCAACATTGAATGGGCTTGACTTAATGCTGAGTAGGTGGACAGAGCTTTCGCTCCGTGTGTACAGAGACAGAATGGCTCGCAGTAGTGGCCCTGGTACAATATACTTCCTAAACACCTCCCACAGAATTTCTCGGGGAACACGGTCATAGGCCTTCTCCAAGTCCACAAAACACATGTAGACTGGTTTAGTGAACTACCATGCCCCCTCAATTATATCTGAGAGGGTAAAGAGCTGGTCCACTGTTCCATGGCGAGGGCGGAATCCGCATTGTTCCTCTTCAATCCGAGATTCAACTATCAGCCGGAGCCTCCTTTCCAGGACCCTGGCATAGACTTTCCCAGGGAGGCTGAGAAGGTGTGATACCCCAATATTTGGCACATGCTCCCTGGTGCCATTGTTAAAGATAGGGATCACCACCCCAGTTTGCCAAGCTAAAGGCACTGTCCCCGAGATCCATGCAAGATTGCAGAAGTGTGTCAGCCATGACAGCCCTACAACATCCAGGGCCTTAAGCAGTTCCAGGAGAATTTCATCCACCCCCGGTGCTTTGCCACTGTGGAGCTTACCAGCTACCTCAGTGACTTCCACCAGGGAAATGGACTCTGATCCCCCGGAAGCCTCTGGCCCTGATGGCTGTAAGGGAGGAATATCTCTCAGGTTTAAGAGTCCCTCAAAGAGCTCTTTCCACCTCCCGACAATGTCCTCATTTGAGGTCACAGTTTCTCAAATTTTGCTGAGCACAGCTTGAGTGAAGCTCCTCCAACTCCTCCTGAGCCACTGGATGGTTCTCCACAACATCTTTGAGGCCGCCCAATAGTAATTATCCATAGCCTATCCAAACTCCTCCTATGCTCTGGATTTTGCTTTTGCAACCGCAGCTGCTGCCGCCTTTTTTGCCTGCTGGTATCTATCTGCTGAGTCAGGAGTCCTCAGAGCTAACCAGGCCCTAAAGGCCTCCTACTTCAGCTTCAGCTTCCCTCACCACTGATGTCCACCAGCAGGTTCTTGGGTTGCCGCCATGACTGGCACCAACTGGCCACAGCTGTGCCTGGCTGTTTCCACAATGGAGGTTTTGAAGGGGGTCCATTCAGACTCCATGTCCCCTACCTCCTCCAAGAAATGGCAGAAGCTCTCCCGGAGGTGTGAGTTAAAATAATTCCGGACAGGATCCTTTGACAGTCATTCCCAACACACCCTCATTATACGCTTGGGTCTACCAAGTCTGTCCATCAGTTTTCCCCACCATCTGATCCAACTCACCACCAGATGGTGATCGGTTGACAGCTCAGCACCTCTCTTCACCCAAGTGTCCAGAACATGTGGCCTTAAGTCAGGTGAAATGACTACAAAGTCGATCATTGACCTTTGGCCCAAGGAGCTCTGGTACCAAATACACTTTTGAGCATCTTTGTGTTTGAGCGTGGTGTTTGTTATGGACAAACCATGGCTAGCACAGAAGTCCAATAACATTCCACCATTCAGGTTCGGATCAGGCAAGCCGTTCTTTCCAATCACCCTCCCGCCAGATTTCCCAGTCATTGCCAACGTGAGCGTTGAAGTCCCCCAGCAGGACTATGGAGTCTGTAGGTGGGGCCCTGTCCAGAACCACACCCACCCTCTCCAAGAAAGTCAAATACTCTGAACTGCTATTTGGTGCATAAGCACACACAACAGTCAAAGTTTTCCTCTGTGTGACCTCTGTTTGACCTTCACCAGGATAAACTCCAACTGTATGGCAGCTAGCCGGGGGCTTGTGAGTATCCTCACACCGACCTGGTGTCTTTCACCCTGTGCAATTCCCGAGTAGGAGAGAGACCACCCTCTATCGAGGAGTTTGGTTCCAGGGCCAACACTGTGAGTAGAGGTGAGCCTAACTGTATCTAGTTGGTATCTCTCAGCCTCCCGCACCCGTTCCGGCTCCTTCCCCCCTAGTGAGGTTGCATTCCACGTGCCAAGAGCCAGTTTCTGCCGCGAGGAGCTATGACGCCACATGCCACTCTGCCCCCTCCTGCTGCCTGAAAAGCATTGCAGTTGACCCGTATGTTGGACCATGTGGGTAGTTGGCCCACATGTTCCCCCCACGTTACCTTTTCGGGCTGAGTCCGGCCGGGTTACGTGGGCTGCCAGGCCACCAGGTGCTCGCCTAGGAAGACTATCCCTAGGCCTGGCTCCAGGGGTAGGTCCCGGTGACCCTATTCTGGGCAGGGTAAACATTCTCTTGTCTATTTTTTTCATGGAGTTTTTTCATTGTGTTAGTCTGGATCTTCACTCCAGACCTGTTCACCTTGGGAGACCCGACGAGGAGCATACTTTTCCCGACGATATAGCTCTGGAGAGGGGGGTGGGGTGGCGCAGTGGGTTGGACCGGGCCCTGCTCTCCGCTGAGTCCGGGGTTCGAGTCCTGCTTGGGGTGCCTTGCGACGGACTGGCATCCCATCCTGGGTGTGTCCCCTCCCCATACAGCCCTTTGCCCTGTGTTGCTGGGTTAGGCTGCAGCTCTCCGCGACCCCGTATGGGACAAGCGGTTCAGACGATGTGTATGTGATGGAGATTCCTAGATTACGCAAGCCCTTCCGCCATGACAAGGCCCGATCCAGGAAGGGAGAACTACACTAATGAAAATGAATTTTGAATTAAATAAGAAATTGAATATCACATGAATCATGTATGTATGTGATGGAAATGTTTTCTGAAATGATTTATCCTGAATGGAATACATTGCTGGCAAAGGTAAAGAAGTTCACATCACTGTACATGTCAGCAAATGATTACATTAGTACCTTGTGATTTGTCCCAGTCCCCTGCTACTCACAAAGCTGGCAATCGCCTTGGCCTTATCTTCTCCTGCAACTGTGGCTTTCCTGTTCTCTCTGTTACTCCAGTGCATGTCTCCAATCAATTTTCATCTCCTTCCAACCATGCCTCATCACTAATCCCTCTCCTTCTTCTGCACCCATTGTCACCTTCCACTGTTACTTAAAATCTCTCGCCTTCCTGCCTTGCCTCTGCCACACTGTCCGCTATCCCTTCTGCAGCACAATTCTGAGATCTATCAACAGACAAAGCTACTAACATTTTCCTCTCTGTCTACCTTCATCTCTTGAATCTCTCTGTCCATTAACTTCCCGACCAGCTTGCCCTAATGCCACCCCATGGCTGACTGATACAGTACGTGCTAACAGAACCAAAATCTGGGCTGCAGAGTGACAATGGTGAAAATCCAAGACTCGCATGGACCAGGATGTCTAACAACTCTTAGCTACTTTTCACTCTGCTATCTTCTCAGCTGAAACAATCTTCTTCCACAACAAAATACAGTCTGCAACTAAAAAAACACAGACCCTTTGCCACCTTCTCATCCCTACTGTGTCTTCCACTGCCTCCTCCTCCTCCTTCTTTTCTCACTGTGGATGACTTTGCCTTGTTTTTAAGAGACGAAGTCAACGCAATTATGGACAAGTTCTCAGCATCACCTTGCCCTGTTCGCGCTAAACTTCCCTACGAAGTCACACTCTTCAAATTCAAGCCACTGTCAGAAGCTGAAATCTCCGACCTCCTGATATCACACAGAGCCACCACCTGCTCACTAGATCTGATCCCATCGACACTCCTACCGACTATCTCCCCGCAACTCTCCACTTTCATCCCCATGATCATCAACTCCTCACTCTCCTGTGGCTGCTTCCCATCTGCCTTCAAAACTGCCCTCATTTCATCTCTGGTAAAGAAACCCTGTCTGGGTCCTTACTCAGTCCAGAACTACAAGCCAGTCATAATCCTCTCTTTTACTTCTAAAACTCTAGAACGGGCCACCTGTGATTAAATCTGAATTCCTTACCCAGAACCATCTCCTCAAAGGATATCAGTCTGGATTCAATCTTGGTAACTCCACCAAGACAGCATTCCTGGCAGTGTCTGATGCTCTCTCCTTGACTAGAGTGGCCTCCCTCTCCTTGGTCCTCAGCCTCGTTTTCCTGTCTGCAGCATTCGACACTGTCAACCATTGGATTCTACTTTCCTGTCTTGGTCAGCTTGGGATCAAAGAAACAGCACTAAGATGGATCGAGTCCTATCTATCTGACAGATGCTATCAAGTGGTCTGGTGGGGCTCTTGTTCTTCTCCTTAGCCTTTCTCAACTGGTGCCCCACAGGGCTCAGTACAGGGCCCTCTACTCTTCTCAATCTACACCTCTTCCCTTAGCCCTGTCATCACCTCCCATGGATTCAACTACCACTGCTACACCGATGATAGCCAGCTCTTTCTCTCATTTCTACCTGAAGCATCAGACATTTCCATACACATCGCTGCCTGCCTGTTGGACATCTCTGCATGGATGTCTGATCACCACCTATAACTCAACCTCTCCAAAACAGAGATCCTAAACCTTCCAGCTGACCTATCTTCCCATCATGATCTCTTGATCAAAATGGACAACTCACTCATTCTGCCTACCTCCTCAGCTAAGAGTCTGGGAGTGATGATTGACTCATGTCTATCTTTCTGTCGGCACATTGAAGCCACAACCCAGACTTGCAGATACATCCTGCATAATATCTGCAGGATCTGTACTTACCTCACAAAAGACTCTGCGCAACTACAGGCAGTCCCCAGGTTATGAGCAACTTACGTACAACCTGGAGTTACGAACCACCCCCCATGAAGGCTGCTATATTAAAAATTCCAGTTACATACAATGATACGTAATAACAAACACACACTTTTTTGCGACATGCATCAAAACATTGTGCGTCTACAGCAGTTCGTCAGTTTGTGGGCATGTGAGCCTAAGGTAGGACAAGGACTTAGTTCTTTTCAGTCAGACTGTCACACCCACAACCTCACACCAAACATCTCCACCTGTTCGAAATCAGAACAGTGAGGTATAAAGAAGCTGCACCTGCACACCCTGGTTGCAGAATCTCATTTGAGAAACCCATCTCTCCAGCGCTCTTGAGTGAACCCACAGCAACATACCCATCCTTCCAAGTCTCTCGTTCTCCTCAATCCCTCAGTCCCGCTCCTAATGTCCACTGCTCCCAACACTTGCATCGCCTCCATAACTACCACTTTGGATTCTCTCCAAGACCTACGTTTGTACATCAACTGACCCAAGCCTGTCCCCGACCACAAATCTCACCTGCTCCCTTGTGTACTGACAATAAAGATCCCGCAACTGCTACACACACATACCTCAGTCTCCTGCCTGCTCAGTATGACATGGACTACGTTGCTGTTAATAGTGTCTTGTGTGTGTTACTGTATTTTGCTTAAAGCCAAATACAGTAACACACATGAAAATGGTCATGGTTGAAACTAACGTGGACATAATAAAGCAATTGGAAAAAGATAAAATGCCAACAAAAATGGGAAAAGCAAGCAAAGTTTTTTTTTAATGTTTTTCATATCTACATACACACACACACACACACACACACACACACACACACACACACACATTCTCTCTCTCTCCATCTCCTCTCTCTCTCTGTTATAAATACTGTAGTAACATTTATTATTATTATCTCTTTCTATGTCTCTCTATCATAAATAAGTTATATTTATTATCCTGTAGGGGGGTGCAGTGAAGCAGTGGGTTGGACCAGGTCCTGCTCTCTGGTGGGTCTGGGGTCCAAAGCCCATTTGAGGTGCCTTGCGACAGCCTGGCGTCCCATCCTGGGTGTATCCCCTCCTCCTTGAGCCTTACGCCCTGTGTTTCCAGGTTAGGCTCTGGTTCCCCGTGACTCCGTATGGGATGAGCAGTTCAGACAGTGTGTATTTGTGTGTTATTATCTTGTCCTGAGTGTGTCCCCTCCCCCTCCAGCCTTGCACCCTGTGATGCTGGGTGAGGCTCTGGTTTGCCACAACCCCACTTGGGACAAGTAGTTTCAGACAATTTGTGTGTGTTATCATTATTATCTCACACACACACACACACACACACACACACACACACACACACACACACACACGTTTTCAGAACCGCTTGTCCCAGACGGGGTCGGGGGGAACCGGAACCTACTCCAGCAACACAGGGCATAAGGCCGGAGGGGGAGGGGACACACCCAGGACGGGACGCCAGTCCGTCGCAAGGCACCCCAAGCAGGACTCGAACCCTGGACCCACTGGAGAGCAGGACCCAGTCCAACCCACTGCGCCACCGCACCCCCCTCATTATTATCATTACATTCTTATTATTATTATTATTATTACTGTATTGTTATATTAAAGATGTTTAAGTTTGTCCGGAAGGGTTTCTTAAATGTTTTTTATGCATGGAAAGGTACATGATATACTATATTCTAAGACAAATGTTTGACTAATTGATGTTATAACTGTTCTGGCTTACGTACAAATCTGACTTAAAGACAGAATTAGGAACGGAACTCGTTCATAACCCGGGGACTGCCTGTACTTATCCAGGCCATGGTTCCTGCTACTGCCATCAAACCTCTACAGCTGATACAGAATGCTGCTGCATGAGTTCTGTTTGACTTGCCATGTATCTCCCTTACTCATTTCTCTGGACTGGCTTCCTATAGTTGCACACATCAAATTTAAGACCCTGGTTATGGCTATCAATGCCATAATGCATCAATAGAACTGCTCCCAGCTATTTACAAAACTTGATCATCTGCTACACCCCAGCTAGACTGCTACCCTTTTCCAGATCTGTCCATTTGATAGTCCCATGCATGAAAGGTAAAACACGGAGGTTCTCGGTTCTGGCTCCGTTGTGCTGGAACAACGTCCCCCTTTCACTCATAATTGCTGAATCTTTGTACACATTTAAACGTCTTAAAAATTACCTCTTCCAAACTCACTTTGCCCATAATCTCTTAAGTTCATGTAAAATAGAAATGTCTAGTCAATCAGGAATCGTGGATATTCAGATAAAGTTTGATGCAACTTCTCGTGTGATAAACATTGGTTCATATGGTGGAAAGAAACAAACTAAATACACTTAAGAATCACGTGTCTGCATCTATGTCTCTCTTTCTGCTGATGTAATGTACACATTGCATTTTCCATGGGACGCAACATTATTACAGTATTTCTGTTTACGGAACTAGTTTACCCATCGGACTTTCTGACAGAATGATTTACTAGTAAAGATCATTTAAAAAATGCAGTGAAAAACAGCTGCAATGTGCTAATTTATTTTAATATAATTATGCTAGTGTTTTAAAATTTATGTAAAAGTGATATATATTGTATATTCCCCACAGCGAATAGCATATTGCTACTGTATAGACCCCATACAGGAAATATCCTCTGATTAGTCTTTAAAAAACTTGTAATGTTCTCACAGGAGCTATGTTGCCTGGGGCTATATGCCCCTGGTAGGGTCTCCCAAGGCAAACAGGTCCTGGGTGACAGACGAGACAAAGCGCGGTTCAAAATCCCCTTATGACTATTAAATCAAGGATCTCGTTCACCCCGCCCGGTATGGGGTCACCGGGGCCCCACCCTGGAGACAGGCCTGGCAGGGGGGCTTGCATGCGAACGCCTGGTGGCCAGGTCTATGCCCACAGGGCCTGGCCGGGCTTAGCCCAAAGCCAAGACGGGCTCACCACCTGCCGGAGAGGACATAAGGGGCCGGTGCGTTGTGATTTGGACAGTGGTCGAGGCCGAGTGCCCGGCCGACCCAAACCTCGGGCGCCAACTCTGGCTTTTGGGACTTGGAATCTCACCTCACTGGCAGGGAAGGAGCCTGAGCTAGTGCAGAAGGTTGAGAGATACCGTCTAGATATAGTCGGGCTCACTTCCACTCACAGCTTGGGTTCTGGAACCACTCTTCTCGACCAAGGGTGGACTCTCCACTATTCTGGCGTTGCCCAGGGTGAGAGGCGGCGGGCGGGCGTGAGCTTATTAATAGCCCCCCAGTTCAGCCGCCATGTGTTGGAGTCTACCCCGGTGAATGAGAGGGTCGTCTCCCTACGCCGTCGGGTCAGGGAACGGTCTCTCACTGTCGTTTGTGCTTATGCGCCTAGCGGCAGTGTAGAGTACCCGGCCTTTTTAGAGTCCCTGGGGGGCGTGCTGGAAAGCGCTCCCACTGGGGACTCTGTCGTTCTACTGGGGGACTTTAACGCCCACGTGGGCAGCAACAGTGATACCTGGAGGGGCGTGATTGGGAGGAACGGCCTCCCTGATCTGAACCCGAGCGGTGAGTTGTTATTGGATTTCTGTGCTAGTCGCGGTTTATCCATAACGAACACCATGTTCATGCATAAGGGTGTCCATCAGTGCACTTGGCACCAGGACACCCTAGGTCGGAGGTCGATGATCGACTTTGTAGTCGTTTCTTCTGATCTTCGGCCATATGTCTTGGACACTCGGGTGAAGAGAGGGGCTGAGCTGTCAACTGATCACCACCTGGTGGTGAGTTGGATTCGATGGCAGGGGAAAAAGCTGGACAGACCTGGCAGGCCCAAACGCATAGTGAGGGTCTGTTGGGAACGTTTGGCGGAGGCCCCTGTCAGAGAGGTCTTCAACTCCCACCTCCGACAGAGCTTCAACCAGGTCCCGAGGGAGACTGGGGACATTGAGTCCGAATGGACTATGTTCCACACCTCCATTGTCGGGGCGGCGGTTCGGAGCTGCGGCCATAAAGTTTCCGGTGCCTGTCACGGCAGCAATCCCCGAACACGGTGGTGGACACCGGAGGTAAGGGATGCTGTCAAGCTGAAGAAGGAGTTCTATCGGGCCTGGCTGGCTCATGGGACTCCTGAAGCAGCTGACGGGTACCGGCGGGCCAGACGGAGCGCGGTTCTGGCAGTCGCCGCGGCAAAAACTCGGGCCTGGGAGGAGTTCGGTGAGGCCATGGAGGAAGACTTTCGGTCGGCCTCAAAGAGATTCTGGCAAACCGTCTGGCGACTCGGAGGGGGGAAGCAGTGTTCCGCCAACACTGTTTACAGTGGAAGTGGTGTGCTGCTGACCTCAACTGAGGATGTCCTCGGGCGATGGAAGGAGTACTTTGAGGATCTCCTCAATCCCTCCGACACACCTTCCGTAGAGGAAGCTGAGGCCAGGGACTCGGAGGGAGCTGAGGCCATTACCCTGGCTGAAGTTGCTGAGGTAGTCAAAAAACTCCTCGGTGGCAAGGCTCCAGGGGTGGATGAGATCCACCCCGAGTTTCTCAAGTCTCTGGATGTTGTGGGGCTGTCTTGGCTGACACGCCTCTGCAGCATTGCGTGGAGCTCGGGAACGGTACCTCTGGACTGGCAGACCGGGGTGGTAGTCCCTCTTTTTAAGAAGGGGGACCGGAGATTGTGTTCCAACTATAGAGGGATCACACTGCTTAGCCTCCCTGGAAAAGTCTATGCCGGGGTACTGGAGAGAAGAATCCGACTGATAGTCGAACCTCGGATCCAGGAGAAGCAATGCGGTTTTCGCCCTGGCCGTAGAACACTGGACCAGCTCTATACCCTCACTAGGGTGCTGGAGGGTTCGTGGGAGTTTGCCTAACCAGTCCATATGTGTTTTGTGGACCTGGAGAAGGCATTCGACCGTGTCCCTCGTGGCATCCTGTGGGGGGTACTTCGGGATTATGGGGTTCGGGGCTCGTTGCTACGGGCTGTTCGTTCCCTGTATGACCGGAGTAGGAGCTTGGTTCGCATTGCCGGCAGTAAGTCAGACCTGTTCCCGGTGCATGTTGGACTCCGCCAGGGCTGCCCTTTGTCACCGATTCTGTTCATTATCTTTATGGACAGAATTTCTAGGCGCAGTCAGGGAACGGAGGGTGTCTGTTTTGGTGGTCGCGAGATCTCGTCTCTGCTTTTTGCGGACGATGTGGTCCTGTTGGCTTCATCAAGTCAAGACTTACAGCGTGCACTGGAGAGGTTTGCAGCCGAGTGCGAAGCGGCGGGGATGAGAATCAGCACCTCCAAATCCGAGACCATGGTCCTCAGTCGGAAAAAGGTGGATTGCCCCCTCCGGGTTAGGGGGGAGTTGCTCCCTCAAGTGGAGGAGTTTAAGTATCTCGGGGTCTTGTTCACGAGTGAGGGAAAAATGGAGCGGGAGGTTGACGGACGGATCGGTGCGGCGTCCACAGTAATGCAGTCATTGTACCGGTCTGTTGTGGTGAAGAAGGAGCTGAATCGTAAGGCGAAGCTCTCAATTTACCGGTCGATCTACATTTCTACCCTCACCTATGGTCATGAACTCTGGATCATGACCGAAAGAATGAGATCGTGGATACAAGCGGCAGAAATGAGTTTCCTCCACAGAGTGGCTGGGCGCACCCTTAGGGATAGGGTGAGGAGCTCAGTCACCTGGGAGGAGCTCGGAGTAGAGCCGCTGCTCCTCTGCATCGAGAGGAGCCAGTTGAGGTGGCTCGGGCATCTGTTCCGGATGCCTCCTGGACGCCTCCCTGGGGAGGTGTTCCGGGCATGTCCCACTGGGAGGAGGCCTCGGGGCAGACCCAGGACATGTTGGAGAGACTACGTCTCCCAGCTGGCCTGGGAACGCCTTGGGGTTCCCCCAGAGGAGCTGGAGGAGGTTTGCGGGGAGAGGGAGGTCTGGGGGGCTCTGCTTAGACTACTACCCCCGCGACCCGGTCCCGGATAAGCAGAGGAAGATGGATGGATGGATAGATGTTCTCACAGGAAGACAAGGCACAGCACATAGAAACAGTTCCTATGATAACAGCTGTTAAGCATTGTTTTTCAATCAATGCACACCTCGGTGCATGTAGGAATCACCTTCTTCTGTCCCACAACTTTTATTTAATATTAACAAGGTAAAAAGCAACTTCCAATGAACCTTATGTAATGTTATCAGCCCACACACCTTTTTCACCAGGGTAACTTACTAGATACACTACATACAATGGGTCATTCAGGCATACATCAGTGGAACACTCTCTATCACTCACACATTATGGGTGAACTTGGACAGCATATCTTTGGACTGTAGGAGGAAACCCATACAGATATGAGAAGAACATACAAACTCCACACAGACCAAGTAGGGATTGAACACACATCCTCTTGTACCACTCAGGCACTGTGAGACAGCAGCACTACTCACTGCGCCACCATGCCATCCAGATGCAATGAATACAAATGAATAAATACAATGTAAAGTGAATGGCTTTATATTTGTGTGTCAGTTGAACACACAAATACACACACACACACACATTTTCCGAACCGCTTGTCCCATATGGGGTCACAGGGAACCGGAGCCTACCCGGCAACACAGGGCGTAAGGCCAGAGGGGGAGGGGACACACCCAGGACGGGAACACACAAATAGTTTTTTTTAATGAAATTTTGCATAAATTTAAGGATTAGTCTCAATAATACTTGCTTCATTAAAATACAGCTTAGAAACACTCACAATAACAGCCTGAACTGGAACGGAGTAATATACAATAAATGTAAGCATCACAAGGTACTTTAGTGTCTTCCTTGTCGAACATAAATAAAAAGTTTCAATATGCTGCACTACAGTCAAGCAAATTCAACCTTTTTAGCGTAGGGTTCCCCTAATTTGGACCAAATTCATACCATTCTCCTTGTCACACAGAGGTAGCAACACTAGTTGCATACACCGAAAAAAAAGTCGTTACAGAGGCCTGCTTACACTGGATTTTGGCAGTTTTAGACATTTCCATTTTCTTTTTTGACTGTTTTTATTTCTTTATTTTTTTGGAACTTTCAGATGATCAGCTAATGTTATGACTGTGATTCTGCTGAAATGGCCATGGGATTTTTAGCATTTATTTAAAAACCTGGACAATTGACCTAGTTGTTTTTCTTGCTGTATTTATTTATTCATTATTTATTTATTGGTAACCGGGGGCGCGGTGGTGCAGTGGGTTGGACCGGGTCCTGCTCTCTGGTGGGTCTGGGGTTCGAATCCTGCTTGGGGTGCCTTGCGACGGACTGGCGTCCTGTTCTGGGTATGTCCCCTCCCCCTCTGGCCTTATGCCCTGAGTTGCCGGGTTAGGCTCCGGTTCCCCGTGACCCCGTATGGGACTAGAGGTTTGGAAAGTGTGTGTGTATTTATTTAGCATTTTGTCTGGACCTTTTGTCACAGTCACCATTACTAAGGGCAGTTGTCCACTCTTGTTTTGCTTTGATGACCTTTTTCGGTTGCTTATCAACAACTAGATTTTTTCTAAAGCAAAAGCATGTAGTAATTTCATTCTTTAATGCATGATTAAGTTGCTAATTAAAATCATTAACCTAAAGAATAATATGGTCACTACAGTCCATTGTTTAAACCTTTTGGAATAGTAGTGTTAGTAATAGCTATTGCTCTTATTTGGTAACTTTTCTTCTGCATTTATTCATTTAGCTGATGCTTTTATTTCTAGAGGGACTTGCAATATTAAGGTTACAATTATTTACCCAGTTGGGTAATTCTTTTCACTGGAGCAATTTAGGGTATGTACCTCACACAAGGGTACTATAGCCGAAGGTTACAGCAGCTGTAACTCCTAAGCTACCAGCTATCCCTTCTACCTCCTGCTGTTGTTCTCTAAGTATGCAAACACTTCCTTTTGCAATGAGGATACTGATCATATTCAAAACTGAATTTATTATTGTACCCATCTGGCCACAAATAATACAGTGCATTTAGACCCCTTCACCATTTTCACATTTTTTTTGCAGCCTTCTTTTCAGTTGATCATCTCTGAGATGTTTTTACACCTTGTTTGGAGTCCACCTGTAGTAAATTCAATTGATTGGACATGATTTGGAAAGGAACACATTTGTCTATAGTGAATGAATAAATGTAATCATGACAGAGTAGGAAGCCCAGATGGAGGTGTGCTGATGCAGTGCTGTCATCTACTGGCTGCTTGCAGTATAGTGATGATTCCTCCTTTGTTTGGACCCTTACACAACAGGAGTGATTTATGGTACCTGATGGTTGACACTCTTATTTTTATAAGCATTCCATTCTTGTTGACATCCTCTGGGAGGAAAACCATATGGGGCACCCCCTGCAGACCAGAACATGAAAGCTCTTGACATTTTTAACCATTCCTAACTGTGGCCCCTACAATTCATCAGTTCAGCAAAATCATAGACTTACTGGTCTAGGGCCAGATGGCTGGCTGTCTTGGAAGTGATCAAACACATTTCTTCTCCTTTTCCCCTCTTTTGTAAGTATAAGCTCTGACACTCAGTTTGGCCTTGCCTTGCTTTAGTGGAAATATGCTGCTGGATATTTTTAGCCAGGTGGTTATGGCTCTAAGCAGGAGCACATCTAAATCAGGCAGTAGTCATTGTCCACTCCCATGGTACACTATATATACCCTGACTTTACTCGCACTATCATTAGCCATGCCTCTACCACATACTCAAACCAGTCATGTGGTTTAAACTGGCTGTGCCTGTACCAGCTGCCAGTCTGTTTTTAATTTGTGGACTAGTAATACCCAAACAAACCAGTACACTTCTATTGACATTTGGGAGCACTATTGCCAATACCTGCACAAATATTTGGTAGTTCCTACTATTTCACGTTGGAACGAGGGTCAATAGCAATCAGAAGAATGCGGGGGCTTTTGAAATTCACATATTTAAATGAACAAGCAACATTATTGCACAGTCAGTGTTCAGAATAATACTTTTGTGTCTTATTTCAATCTGACAAAAAGTTTATATGATTTCATGTGTAGGTGGTCCCTGATTTACAGTGGGGTTACGTTCCTTGAAACCCATTGTAGGTCGAAAGTATTGGACGTTGAAAATACATTTAATACACGCACACATTGTCTGAAACCACTTGTCCCCAGCAGGGTTGCAGTGAGCCGGAGTCTAACCTGGCAACACAGGGTGTAAGGCTAGAGGGGAGGGGATACACCCAGGACGAGACACCAGTCTGTCACAAGGCACCTCAAGCAGGACTCGAACCCCAGACCACGCCACCACGTTTAATACATATAACCTACCAAACATCATAGCCTAGCGTACGTGCGATGCCCATTATAGGTTTACTGCCTTCATGCTGGGCAATTATCTTGAGTTTCTCCTCAAGAGTAATTGCCCTCCTCTTCTTCCCACCAGTAGCAGGAGACATAGATGGGCGTTTTGTAGACATGATGGATGCACAAAACACAACGTAGATAGAGAGGGGTATCTGTATAGAGACTGCGTGACAGATTAGGAGATGCACATTGCTGCCGCTGCCTAGCATTGCCAGAGTATTGCATATTGCTTGCCTGGGAAAAAAAATCTAAATTCTAAGTACAGTTTCTATGAAATTTCTATTGCCAGCTCACCATCGTAAGTTGAAGAGCATCTGTATAGAAATATTTTAAATATATAATAAGACAATAATAGATACTTACTTGGATCTGGTCCTGACTGTTCTTCTTTAAGTCTACAAGTGACTTTTTCCCAAATCAATTTTTATTGTCTTGACATTTATCTGTAATTTTTTACAGCTGGACATTATGTTTAGATTTAGAACAAACATTGTTTACATGAGGAAAAATCTATCAAAGGAGACATATTGCACACTAACTGATATCCTTCAATGCCAGTGAACTACATATTTTAAAATGTGGAAAATTAATTTAAAGCTGTTCTGAAGTTTTGAACTTTTAACAATGGTCACAGCAGGTTCATAATCTGTTTGTGTTGTGTAAGTGATTTGCACTGATGTTTTGCTATCATTTGGTAGCGATAGAGTCCCAAGGTTGTCTTGGGGTGTAGAGTGGTATAAGGTTTTTGTACCAAGTTATGAACAGACAAGACAACAAACACGGTGCAAAAACCGGAATGTGTGTTTTATGTTTTGGTGACGGGCAGATAAAGTGTACAAAAATAAAGAGCCAACAAGCAAACCTTGCAAAAGTGGGCAGAAAGCAAAGGGTAATCAAAAATACAAAGAAAAAGCATTAGCAACCTAACTTTTATAGACACCGCAAACACGCTGACTAACTGATTGTCCTGAGGGAGGTCATGGCAAACTGGATCCTAACCCTGCAACACAGGGTGCAAGGCTGGAGGAGGCAGGGACACACTGTGGTGTCCGAAAAGGAAGGTACACCGTTCTTTGGAGGTTTCCCTGAAACAAAGCACTGGAACACTTGAAGTGTGCAAACAAAGAGTTTATTAAGAACAGTAGCTTGCGTCACAAACTCACTTCACACCGCGGAACCTCATCTGCATTCGCGCGAAAAAGCCCCCGTTATATATAGTGCCCCCAATAACGGTTCCCGCTTCTTTTAGGAACTAACCAATAACAATTATCCTTTGTCAGCTTAAACCCTACAGGCCGGCAGGAACCTTTTTACAAAACTCTCGAGGATTTGTTCTTGGTGTAAAACACCACAGCTCCTCCCCTGTAGCTTCCAATCTCTTACTACCCTTAAGAGAACAAAATATTTACAATCTTTATCAACCACCAACAGAACACCCAACACACAATTTTGTTTTTTTCTCTCTTTCTGTTGGTTACAGGTTGAAATTTCCATTATAACCGTGGTTCCATTATTACTCTTTACAAATTCAACCTTTGGGGAGCACGCCTGCTACGAACAGGACGAGCTTTCACAAAAACTTTCAGTGGGGAAGGACGGTGATGAGGATGATGCTGATGAGAGCGGCACTGCTTCAGGTGTTGACTGTGTCTCTGAATCAGTCGCAGCGCTTTCTGATATGACAATTTCACTGCCCCCCTTAACATCCATGTCAATCTCATCATAAACCCAGTTCCTTCCCTTGTCAGGAACATGACCATGTTCAACATTACCCCTGTCACACCTAGATTTACTACTCAGCATCTGATTCACATGTCTCTTTACACAGTTTCCATTCACATCAACCATGTAAGTGACTGGACCCAGCACTTTTGAAATGACACCATGCATCCATTTCTCCCCTCCCCTGTAATTTCTTACCAAAACGTGTTGCCCAACAGTAAAGGTCCTGACTCTACAGGGTTCCTCAGGTTTAGCGGGGCTCGCACAATTCAGAGCCTGTGAAGTGTGGCCTGATCAGAGACAATCGCGTACGAACTGATCTCTTGATGAATAACTCTGCTGGTGTCTTGTGAGTAGCACTATGAGGCGCGTTGCAGTAATTATACAAAAAATTAGCAACACAGTGTTGAAGTGTTTTACCCCCAACCGCTCTATTCTTTGCAAGTGCTCTTTTCAAACTCTGCACCAACCGTTCAGCCAACCCATTTGAGGCAGGATGATACGCAGGAGATTTAGTATGTTTTACCCCATTCAGCAGTAAGAATTGTTCAAATTCTTGGGACGTAAACTGGGGTCCATTATCAGTGACTACTTCCTGAGGAAGACCGTAAGCTGCAAATAAATGTCTCAGCACTTCGATCGTCTTTGCTGAAGTAGTTGATTGCATAGGAACAATCTCAAGCCATCTAGCATAAGCATCCATTACTACCAAAAAACTGCTGGTGATCCTCAGCAAAATCTAAGTGAATTTGCTCCCAGGGTCCCGATGACCATTTCCATGTATGTACAGGAACAGGAGCAGGCATGCTACGCTGTTGCTGACACACGTCACACTGACTAACTACATTTTCAATGTCCATATCAAGGGCAGGCCACCAAAAAAAACTTCTAGCCAACGATTTCATCTTTACCATACCCCAATGACTGTCATGAAGTTCTGCCAGTAATCTGTCATGCAATTTTTCAGGTATTACTACACAATACCCCCAAAGAAGACAACCATTTTCCACAGAAAGTTCAAATTTCTTGGAAAAGTATGGCTTTAGTACTTCTTCAGATATATGCTTTGACCACCCACACATTACATGTTCCTTAACCCTTTTGAGCACAGGGTCAGCCTCCGTTTCTTGGGCTATTTCGTTCGCAGTGACAGGTAATTCTTCGAGATAAGACACCCTATACACTGGATTAGACCTAATGGCATTATCATCGTTCATAGGTAACCTCGACAAGGCATCAGCATTTCCATGCTGTTCTGATCTCTTGTACTGGATTTCATACTTGTATGCAGACAAGATCAAAGACCATCTTTGCATTCTAGCTGCAGCGAGAGTAGGTATCCCTGTTTTAGGACCTAGAATTTTCAGCAGCGGCTTATGATCTGTTACTAAGGTAAACAGTCTTCCAAACAGATAATCATGGAATTTCATTACTCCAAATACCAATCCTAAAGCCTCTTTTTCGATTTGCGAGTAGTTGCGCTCAGTTTTTGTCAGCATCCTTGAAGCAAATGCAATAGGCCTCTCACCACCATCACGCATTCTGTGGGAGAGTACCGCACCCACTCCTACAGGAGATGCATCACACGCTAAGACTAAAGGTAACTCAGCGTTGAAATGAATCAGAACTTGATGGGACATTAAATGTCTTTTTGCATTCTCAAAAGCTGCCTGACATTTCTTTGACCATTCCCAGTTCACATCTTTATGCAACAACTCTGTCATGGGCTGTATGATGGTGGAAAGATTAGGAATGAACTTGCCATAATAATTTAACAACGCTAAGAAAGACCTGAGTTCTGTCACATTTGTGGGAACAGCAGCCCTTTCTATGGCATCAGTCTTTTCTTTCATGGGGTGAATACCCTCCATATCAATGACATGCCCTAAGTAGGATACGCTGCTTTGGAAAAAAGAGCATTTTTCTCATCTGACTGAGATTATATGCTTGCAATCTCTTTAAAACTCCTTATAAAGCTGTCATGTGCTTTTCCGTATCACTTCCTGTGATCAAGATAACATATTACACCATCCATGCCCTGTAGTACTTGATCCATAACTTTCTGAAAAATGGCTGGAGCACTAGCAACCCCATAAGGTAGCCTATTATAGGTATACAACCCTTTTGGTGTATTTATGGTAAGGTATCTTTTGGAGCTTTCCTCTAGTGGTACTTGTTGATAAGCTTGAGACAAATCTAATTTAGTGAATCTCTGACCTCCTGACAACTTAGCAAACAAATCCTGTGTTCGAGGTAAAGGATGCTGCTCTACTTCCAACCAAGGGTTAATAGTAACCTTGTAGTCACCACATATCCTTACACTATTGTCCTTTTTGGGAATACACACAATGGGTGCTGCCCATTCACTAACTGACAGGAGAGATTACACCTTCTGCTTCTAGAACTCCTTTTCAACACTATCCCTCAAAGCATAGGGCACAGTGCGTGGCTTGCAAAATTTTGGCACCGCCTCTTTCACTACATGGAGTTTAGCACTGATTCCCTTAAGCATCCCTAAATTTGGTTGAAACACAGAAGAATCTGTCACACAACTGCTCCACGGTCTCACTAGTCACTTTGTTTATGCGTGACCAATCCAGATTCAGGTGACTAATCCAGTCTCTACCCATTAGAGAAGGCCCATTACCTTTTACAACCATCAAGTCCAGCATGTGTGTTTGGTCCTTACTTTTCACCCTCACTGTGATTTTACCCTTAAGCTCTAAGGACTCTTTACTGTATGTTTTCAAAACACAGTTAGCTGGAGCTAGTTTTACCTTGTAAAATCTACGGTGGTACAATTTCTCTGAAATGACAGAAACAGCTGCCCCCGTATCTACCTCCATTTTCACTCGCACATTATTAATTCGGACATAAACACAGTAAGGCTTGTTTACTTTGTGCACATTCGCGCCAATAGCAAACAATTCTGTCCCTTGTATGTCACTTTCTTTGGGACCATCACGGACTCGTGACTCCGTAGTGCGGGCAAGTCCGGCTTCCTATAGCTGGAGTGCGTGGTAATCTCCTCCTCCGTGTCCGCGCTCGTCGTGTGCGATGCAATCCGACCGATGCACAGAGTTCGTTGCTCCTCGCGGTTAGCGGCGATTTCGTACAGCGAAACGTGGTCCTGCAACGTGGCGGCATCCAGGTACTTCGTCCACTTCCACTTGGCTTGCTTGGCCGCGTCAGCTTGCCCTTCCGAACGCGTTCGGCAGGCTCGCGCAACATGTCCCCTTTTTCCACACACGTGGCAATTAACATCTTTGAACCTGCAAGCATCGGGCTTGTGCCCCTTACCGTTACATCTGTAGCACAGTTTTACAATGGCATCTTTTGCCTTCGTGGAACCCTTCTTTTCCACTAGTCCGTCGTGTTTTAAAAGTCTTTTGGAAAAACTGTTGCGAACTCTTAAAGTTTAAAGTCACTTCAAACGCCAGCCCCATTTCTATTGCAAGTGCAAGGGGTACGTCTTTAGAATGTGCTGCATTTATTTAACAGACGCGGTCTCTGAGCTCAGCACTTCACGCCACACACGAATCTATCGCGTAAAGCCTCATCTAAAAACTGTCCAAACTTGCACGTCGCTGACAATTTTCTCAAATTCGCAACGTACTCACTTATCGATTCGCCATCCAGTTCCTGGAGTGAAACTTGCATCTCTCCGCGATGAAATTTGTCCGGGGGACATAGTGGTTTTTCAGCAGCGCAATCAGCTCCGTTAAAGTCTTTTGCGCTGGTTTTAAGAGTGTGCATAAGTCCACATAGCATGCGGACGGGAGTCCAACACGGACGCGTGTTGCTATTACGTCCGAACACGGACGAAACGTAAAATGACCTCACGTGCAGGGTGATGTTAAAAAGTGCACTGTGCGTACTGTAAGGCACTCGGTGGAAATGAAACAGGAAACACACACGATGTTCGAACTACGGTGAACAGTGAAACGCTAGTCTGTGAGTATGACCACAACCTCGAGACGTGACGAAATACCGGACTGGAATACTGGACCAGGACTGGAGAACAAGAGGCAGGAACTGACAGGACGGGCACTCGGGACTGGAACATGAACACCTAGAAAACAGACTGAGGAGACTAGTACTCGCCAGGAGAGCGCAATGGAACCGCTTATTAAGAATCCACAATCGCTTCTGCTCCGCTGGCTCCTTTTATACCTCCGTGTCTTATGAGACTGTGAGCTGATACGTGGCTGTTCCCTAGCGGCAGTGAGTGGCGCCGCCTCTGACCAGGAGGGGCAGTGACCCTGTGGGACGTGACAACATCACATCAGATGAGCTGCAATCCAAATAAGCTAGATATATAAGAGTGGTGGAGAACTTGGTTTTTATGGAACGCAAGGTGAGGTGGTTCTTCCAGCTGAGCTTTTAAAACCAAACTGGCGATGACTTAAGTTCAGAGTTTGTTTCTGATAGTTAAATGGAGAAGGATATACACACACACACACATTTTCAGAACCGCTTGTCCCTTACGGGGTCACGGGGAACCGGAGCCTACCCGGCAACACAGGGCGTAAGGCCGGAGGGGGAAGGGGACACACCCAGGACGGGACGCCAGTCCGCCGCAAGGCACCCCAAGCGGGACTTGAACCCCAGACCCACCGGAGAGCAGGACTGCGGTTCAACCCACTACACCACTGCACCCCCCTCGAGAAGGATATAATACATGACAAAACTTAAACCAAGGCTTTTATATGTTAGCATGGCAGATCGATTTAGGGGCAATAACATGTACACAGAAAGGAAAACCTATCAAAAGCCTGCCATCTACTGGAGAGGACATAGACTTTTAACTTGGTGTTTGGCAGGGCTCTTCAGCTGGCTGCCCACAGGCCAGATCCACCCAGTAAATAATTCTTGTCCCAGTCCTTTAGCTGATTTTGAACATCCATCTATCATCAACCACCACTTGTCCCAAGCAGGGTCACGGTGAGCAAGAGCCTTACCTGGCAACACAGGGTGCAAGGCTAAGGGTGGAGGGGACACACCCAGGACAGGACACCAGTCTGTCACAAGGCACCCCAAGGAGGGCTTGAACCCCAAACCCACCACACAGTAGGCATCAGTTGCACCACCACACCACCTCTGAGTCTGAATATTTAAAACTGAAATGCATTTATCGCCACAATGGAAAAAAAAAAAAAAAAACTGGATCTGGCCAAAAATTCTATATAACCAATTTTTTAAACATTAAATTGGATACACACACACACACACACACATTTTCAGAACCGCTTATCCCAGTTGGGGTCACGGTGAGCCAGAGCCTAACCTGGCAACACAGGGCGTAAGGCTGGAGGGGGAGAGGACACACCCAGGACAGGACGCCAGTCTGTCGCAAGGCACCCCAAGCAGGACTCGAACCTCAGACCTACCAGAGAGCAGGACCTGGTCCAACCCACTGCGCCACCGCGCCCCCTTTCTAAATTGGATATTATATACCATATACTTTGCTTATTTTTAAAATAATTTTGTTTCAATTTTATTTTAAAAATGCCATTAGATGTCCAAAAGTCTAACGCATTTTACCCTTCTTCCTGTAAAGACGTTTGGAATCAATTTTCCTATATTTATCTGATGCTTTTCTCCAAAGCAACCTACAATGTTTGGTACTTAGATTATTTATCCATTTATACAACTGGATAATTTTACAGGAGCATTTTAGGGTAAGTACCTTACCCAAGTGTTGAAGCAGGCATCCCTTGGACGGATCAAGATCGCTTGACAGATCTAGATTTTGCCGACGACGTGGCCCTGCTCGCTGAAGACAAAACCCAGCTCTAAAACGCAACCGAGAGACTCAGCCACGAAGCCAGTAAGATTGGCCTGCGTATCAGCTCGGAAAAATCAAAGATCATGAAGACCGGACCCGTAGGCGTGCCAGCCAACATCACTATTGACGCGACACGACTGGAGACAGTAGAGAAATTCACCTACTTGGGGAGCATTGTTTGTCAAGATGGTGACGCCGAGACTGATGTCCGGTGCCGGATCGGGAAAGCTTCGACCGTGTTCCGTTGCCTCCAGCACATCTGGACATCAGCTTTAATCTCCCTCAAGATTAAGTTACGACTATACGCCTCCATTATCGTCCCGACCGCAATCTACTCATGCGAAACTTGGAAGCTAACGACGAACACTGTTCACAGGATAACGCATTCCACCAACGATGTCTCCGGCGGATTCTCAAGATCCGGTACATCGACCGCATTACCAACAAAGAAGTCTTGCGCTGGGGAAATTGCAGCAGCCTTCAAGTTACAATCACGCAACGACGACTCAGGCTAGCCGGGCATATTTTACGAATGCAACAACATCGCATTCCCCAGGTGGCAATGCACTGGTGCCCCCTGGGGGCCAGGCGTGGCCGGGGCCGTCCCCACACCACCTGGCGTCGAACTTTCATCAACGATCTTAAGTTTGCTGGCGTATCCTGGAACGAAGCGGAAGTGCTGGCAGAGGACCGGCAGAGGTGGAGAGATTTCGTCGCCCAATGTGCCCACCAGCAAGGGAGGATCTAAGACTAAGAAGACCTTACCCAAGGGTACTATAACTGAAGAGGGCATTTGAACATGCAACCTGGCATCATTCCCAATGGCAGCAACTCTAACCACCATGCCACCAGTCACGTAGGGGACAGTTTAGACCTAGCTTTATCCCACCATGTGTATTCCTTTAGTCTTGGATGTTTACATCCCCATATATCAATAAATTCATTGCCTACCCATCTGTGTGCCAGAGGGGGAGGCTTGAGCAGAGAGAGGGCATCAATTCATCATCCTATCAAATTTGTATTAAAATCTCCCCCTAAAATAATTTCTATATCCTAAAGCCTGGGCTTTATGTCATTAATCTCTTCTTTAGCTTCAGTATATTTGCTCATTATTGGAACATTTCTGTATTAATATTTCTCATTGTTGGAAGCATATATATTCTCCAACAAGAATAGTTTCCCTTCAAGAGTCACAACAATAATTATTAAGCTGCCTGTCTGGTAGACTTCGTTGTTAATAACTTTATCATTAAATTTACCCTTTAATATTGCAATTCCACCAGAATGAGTGTTGCTCAAGAGGGGCATGCTGTGATGGACTGGTGTCTCATGCTGGGTGTGTCCCCTCCCCCTCCGGCCTTACGCCCTGTGTTGCCGGGTAGGCTCCAGTTCCCAGCGACCCCGTATGGGACAAGCGGTTCAGAAAATGTGTGTGTGTGTGTGTGTGTGTGTGTGTGTATTGCAATTCCACCAGAATGAGTGCTGCTCAAGAGGGGCATGCTGTGATGGACTGGTGTCCCATGCTGGGTGTGTCCCCTCCCCCTCCAGCCCTGCGCCCTGCATTTCCGGGTTAGGCTTCAGCTTGCCGTGATCCCACTTGGACAAGTGGTTTCAGACTGTGTGTGGGTGTGTGTGAGATTGCGGCTCTTATTTCTACAGTAGGTGTCCATTTTGTTTTCTTTTTTGGTTTTCCCCTCCCTTGACATGGATTTTGAGTCACACCTGTCCATCATTCTCAGTCCAGGAGTGATGGACCTGATTCGCTGGACCAGGAAAGGTGGGAGTACACCAGCTATTGAACAGACGTTTCCTGGAGGCCATTTAGAAGCTTGTTCATTGATTTACAAACTCAAAAACTACAGAAGTGTGATTTTGACAGTGTTCTTAGGCTTTTTGTTTGTAGTTTGATAATTTTTGTTTTTCTTTGTTTGTGTTGTGGCACACAGTACTCTCAGTTTGGATGGGGAGAAGAAGGACTCACAGACAACATTAATTTCAATCATTTTGTTAGAACACCGGCATACAGGGAAACAATGCTCTCAGTCCAAGGACCTCGTTTCCTCAAGGACCTGCGCTACAAACCAGCCTACTTAGCTCCCCCAGGCTTTTTCTTTCCTTCCCACTGGCAAATACGGTGACCCCATCTTTTTCCATAAAAGTGCCCCAGTGGCTGAACACTACACTTTATTTACAATTTACCCATAATCTAACTATTTTCATTAAACACATTTTCTGCTCGAATTCGCAGTAACGCGGGTCGTTCCATTCTCTGCTGTCAAAAAGAATAACAGCGTCCCTGCTGCTGTCTGCCCAAATATCCCAGTATTCGCCGCTGTCTCAAACTTGCCTCCGGTCGAGAGTGCAGGTCTTGGATGCTCAGCACTGGTTGCTGAGGTGGGGACAATCGAAAGAGCCAGCCACGGCGGCGCGCTTGGGGGCTAAGGCGGCCATCCACATCCCTGTCCACCTGCACAGCTCTTTTCCACGTACCTGGCACATACCAGGCTTAGTGACACCCATGCCATGATGTGGTTTTTGCCGTCTGCTTTGTGATCCCCGCAGCTGACCGGCTTTCACGGGAACGCCGAGTCCACTCTCCGCAGCCGCTCTATACTATAGTTATGCTGCCCCAACTCCGCCGTCGGAGGCAAACACCCCTCTTGCTTGCCTGGCCACCTCGCCTCACCTCTCGTTTCTCGGCCACTTTGGCGGAGGACCCGGTCAGACCAACCTGCTTACCGCTCACGCCTCCGCCCCCTTGCAGCACGCAGCACTACTGGCGTGAGACCGGTTGCTTCCTGTTGCTTTTGCAGTGCTACATTTTACTCTGTCACATCGCCCTCTTTTAAGAAGGCTCTTCAGGGCTTGAAACAAACAGGCTGGGTGCTTTTTTATCAGGAAAGCGATGAAATCTTCATTCGCGGGCGAACTCGTGCTCGGTTCGGTCACCTCTGCTATGAATCATGCTATGCTATGATGCCCTGTCTGTCTATTTTTGAGGTGCGCTGTTCCGCGTCATGTAGCACGTCGTCCAACCTCCTCAGGAAAATGTCGCGCCCAGCGGGGCAACTTTCCTCAGCGGCGGTTCACTGCCTCTTTCTGCCGCTCCTACCGTGGGCGCAAGGAGATCCTCCCACTCGACCTGCTCGCTTGTCTTCAGTGGCATCTCACAGCTATTCTCCGCCGTCTTCACCACTGCATGCCATGCACTTCCCTAGGCCCCCCTGGACACCGTGCTCCACAACAGCTCCTCTGCGGCCTCGACCTCCACCTTCGCAAGCTGTTCTTTCAGCGGACACCGTTCTTCCATCATGCTGGCTTCTGTCCTCGCACCGATTTCCTCTTCGGTTTTCCACAGCTCTAAAACCCAGCCTTTCATCATCCTGCCCCATCCCACTCTAACACTAATGTGACATGCAACACTTAGAGCTGAGATGGGGTGAAGAAGGACATACAAGTAGTGCTCATTTCAAACATTTTATTGGAACACTAGCACCCAGGAAAATAATGCTTTCAGTCCAAGGACCCTAATTCTTCAATGATCTACACTTTTTTTTTTTTTCTTTTTCGCATCAGAATGGATCACCAACCCACCCAAGGGTGTTTGGCTCCACACACCGTCTTACTCGACAAGAATAAGTTTCTCCATTCATCATTTCCGATAATTAAAATCTTTATTCAATAAATAAATCCTAAAAACTGTCATGCAAACACACACATGCATTTTCAGAACCACTTATCCCATACAGGGTCACAGGGAACCGGAGCCTACCCGGCAACACATGGCATAGGGTCGGAGGGGACACACCCAGGACAGGATGCCAGTCCATCGCAAAGCACCCCAAGCAGGACTTGAACCCCAGACCCACCAGACAGCAGGACTGTGGTCCAACCCACTGCACCACCACATTCCCTGTCATGCAAACAATAAAATTTAAAATACTAAAATCAATAAGACCAACTAATATAAGAACCTCATGGCAGAACCTTGCTTTAAAACACTAAAAGACATACCCCAAGGCTTAAAACCATACCTAATAAATAATTAAAGGAAAACTTACCTGCTAACATTTACTGCTCAAGATGGGTGGTCCCCTGGCCTGTTCCCAGAGTTACCATATACCTTATCTACACTTTAAACCAACCTTCTCAACATGCTTTGGACCATCAGGTTTTTTTTTTTTGCTTTTCCATTGGCAAACATAATTTTCCCCAGAAGTTGAACTCTCACACACACACACACACACACACACACACACACACACAGTCTGAACTGCTTGTTCCATACAGGGTCACAGGGAGCCAGACCCTAACCCAGGGCATGGAGGGGGCACACTCACAACAGGACACCAGTCCAATCACAAGGCACCCCCCGCAGGACTCAAACCCCAGACCCACCGAAGAGCAAGACACAGTCCAACCCACTGTACCACCACACCCTCCACCTAGTTGAACACTTTATTTACAATTTACTGATAATCCAATAATTTACATTAGACAGATTTCCCACTCAAACTCTCAGTAACACGGGTTGTTACATTATCACCTTCATACTACTTATACACTTGTTTGGTTATTTGTTGGTTTTCTTTCTTTACATAAAGTGAAAGTATAGTGTTCTGTTGTTAGTAAGGTGAAAGAAGACTTTGTTTTGGGTTTTGACCCCTTTTTGCTTCCAATTCCAGGTTAGAAAGTGACTTGTCTATAAGCAATGTGGGGGGGGGGGCAGTCTGGGAGCATGGGGACACGGTGGGCTTGGCCGGGTCATGCTCTCTGGTGACTCTGGGGTTCAAGTCCTGCTTGGGGTGCCTTGTAATAGACTGGTGTCCCAACCTGGGTGTGTGTGGTGTTTTACACCAAGAACGAATCCTCGAGAGTTTTGTAAAAGAAAAGTTCCTGCCGGCCTGTAGGGTTTAAGCTGACAAAGGATAATTGTTATTGGTTAGTTCCTAAAAGAAGCGGGAACCGTTACTGGGGGCACTATATATAACGGGGGCTTTTTCGCGCGAACGCAGATGAGGTTCCGCGGTGTGAAGTGAGTTTGTGACGCAAGCTACTGTTCTTAATAAACTCTTTGTTTGCACACTTCAAGTGTTCCAGTGCTTTGTTTCAGGGAAACCTCCAAAGAACGGTGTACCTTCCTTTTCGGACACCACAGTTTTGGCGACGAGGATGGGATGTTTTACCGTAAAGAAACAGAGTTATGAGTAACTCTGGTGAAGCCTGGGACAGAGATACTAGTAGTGTGGAAGAGTGACGACGGACAGAGCTGGTAGAAAATGGCTTTTGGGAAGCCCGAGGATTTCCACTTCGACGAAAGTGAGGAACAATTCGATGCTTATTTGGAAAGGCTCGAGCAGTATTTTGCGGCAAATGGATTGGGAGAAACCGAAGAAAAGACAAAAGCAGTATTTCTGACGATTGTGGGGAAAACGAAAAGGACTCATAGTCTGCTAATCATGTCTTTGGCAGTTAGGGCCAGATACTAACCCCTTCCACCACAGAGAAGGTGTCCTTGTAACAAATTTCTATAATTAAACTTAATTTAGTACTGCAAATGACATGCTTGAAAGAGCACAAAAAAGAAAGCTACACATTATTTTTGCATTTTACTCTTTTCAGAAAAAAAAAGCTTTACAGAATGCCCCTTAATGTGAAACTTTTTTTTAACTTAAGTGTAATAAGTTCTATTAAGAGTCTGAACAAGTGGACAGCAGATAGCATGGCTTACCCACAGTGCTTGAGCATAGGTTCAAATCCAGCTCTGTCTGCTACAGCTATTCCCACAATGTGTGCATTTCTTCCAGTTGCTCTAGTTTCCTCCTATAGTCTGAAAATGTGTTTAAAAATTGCAGGAAAGGATGTGCACTACATAATTAAAATAAAGGAATCTTTACTTTGAAATTAAGGGAATAGTTACTGTGTGGCTAGAACTAATTGTCAAATTAAAACAGGACTGGATGTTTTTTCCATTTCTCTTTTAAGTCACTGATGAAAACTTGGACTCCTGTTTTCTTTGCCTGCAGTTTAAAAATGTAAATACTTACTTTGAACATTTATTTATATTATGTTCTGTATATTTTAGAAGATGAAGCCTCTGGTCTGACTTGTGGGGTGTGACTAATATGCATGGGCACCAAATGCACTCCAGCTTTTGGCTATATAAAAATAGTTTCAGTTGTCTTTTTGTTTGGTGAACTGCTTTAACTTTCTTCAGCTGTCTCAACAGGACACACCAGTGTTACCAGCTCTCTGTCCAGAGCGAGTATCGGACCTGGGATATCGAGGGATTTGAAAAGGTGTAACTCAGGTAATTTACCTCACAATGTGGCACTAATGAAGAATTATATTCATAAATGCTGATATGTTTAACAGAGACAGTCTTGGGCCTATTCTGCATTTAAAATTTTTGCATTGTATTGCTTTATTAAACTACTGTTTTGTACTTTTATCTGTGTGATAAACTACAAAATGTGTTATGGAAAATGCCATGTAAGCTGTGGTATTTTAACATGTTGAAAGTCTTCTCGCTGTGCTGAGACGCATAGCAGACGTAATATAGCATATTGTGCTTTGAAGTTTTATTTTAGCAGACTCCTTTGTTCAAGATACTGATAGCAAAGCACATTTAAAAGTGAAGATGGTATTTTGTGTGAATATAGTGCGGTGACTGTTCAATCAGTGATGTGCCTGCTAGCTGGGTATTGTAAAGCCACAAAACAAATGCATTTCTCAGTTTAAATGTCAGTGCTTTAGGGTATGACTTGCTCCATACTGCATGTATATAACTCATGTATACTGTAAGTTTACATAGCGCTCATATCTCAAATGAAGCTGGTTGAGCATGTGACATTAAAACACTCAACCAGCTCCTTCTTAGTAACATACTCAGTTCCCAGGTCTCCTGAGAGCAGTAGTGAAAACGAGGCTGAATGAGGCAGGCAACAAGATCGTGCCTTTACTCTTCTCTACTTTAAGAACTTTTTACAAAGTTTTCCTCCATCTTAATGTATAAAAAAAATCCTTAATTTAAATCTTCACTTTTTGAAAATGTTATTGCTATTAGTTTCAATTAACAAAATGATTTCCCTAACTACGTTATTGGATGTGGTAGTACACGTTCAATGAACATGTTTCGTTTCGTTTCATTTAATTTAGTTTTAGAGAGCGCTTTCCTCAGAGTGCTAAACGAAGGGATAAGATTCATGAATGAAGGGATTTCTTTCATGTTATACAAACATTTGGTCATAGCAAGTATAAAAGTTGGTGAGGTACTACTGTTTCCATGTGTATTCATTGGGCAGTTTATTGTTGCATTCAGAGGTCAACAGATTGTACCATATGCTTAACAAGAGAGTGGCATGTGTTGTATCTGTGTTCAAGTGAGCAGAAATGCCCCCACATGGGTTATTTCTGGAATATAACATGAGCTTAATGAAAATTATTACTCATGGGAGTAAAAGAATGAGGATTATTAAAGATAAAGCTGTTTGTGTGCATGGTGACTTCAGCTCTTGTTTGTATTCTAAGCTACATACAATGACTTGGCCACCAGCTGAATAATTTTGCTGGAGCTGGGTACCTTGGGATACTGTAGCAGGAGTGAAGATTGAAATCTAAATTCTTCCATTGCCAGATGACATCTTAAACTACTACAGTATGTATTGCCTATGAAACTTAGCTTAAAACAGTCAGAGGGGGTCTCCAAAATGCATAGTCCACAACCCCTTTTTTGAGCAGCCTCCCTTTTGGCAGTTTTTAAACTCCTGCTCTCAATGATGAGTCTGGAAGCTGAGCTGGAGCAGCTGGCTGAAATTGGTAAAGTACACACCTCTCAAGCCACACCACTCAAGCACCTGTGAAGGTGGCCTAGTCTGAATCTTTTTTTTTATGAATTTTACTGTTTAAAATAACCTCATTACATAATTAAAGATTGGTGGATGGTACCAATTTTTTTCTGGAAAATGTATAAAATGGAATTTTGGTGTCTTTCAATGAAATTTTTAGTTCTGCTGTGCACTTAGCTTGAACAAAAAATGGAATGGGCTGAGGTTAAACAGGATGTTAGGCACATGGCATGCGTGTGCGTCAATCAGCCACAACATTAAAACCACTGACAGGTGAAGTGAATAATGTTGGTTATCTTGTTAAAATGGCACCTGGGAAGGGGTGGGATATATTAGGCAGTCAGTTCTTGAATTTGATGTTGAAAGCAAAAATTGGCAAGCATAAGGATCTGAGTGACAAGGGCCAAATTGCGATGGCTAGATGACTAGGTCAGCGCATCTCCCAAACAGCAGGTCTTACGGGGTCTTCCTGGTATGCAATGGTTAGTACCTACCAAAAGTGGTCTAAGGAAGGACAATCAGTGACAGTCATGAACACCCAAGGCTCACTGATGTTCTTGGAGTAAAGGCTAGCCTGTCTGGTTCGATCCCACAAAACAGCTACTGTAGCACAAATTGCTGAGAACCTTAATGCTGACCATGATAGAAAGGTGTCAGAACAGTGCATCGCAGCTTGCAGCATATGGGGCTGCGTAGTCACAGACCGGTCAGAGTACCCATGCTGACCCCTGTCCACCACAGAAAGCGCCTACAATGGAAGAAGGTGGCCTGGTCTGATGAATGCTATCTTCCCCCAGGTAAATGATGCATGCGCAACAGGATGCACTATGGGAAGAAAGCAAGCCAGGAGAGGCAGTGTGACGCTTTGGGCAATGTTCTGCTGGGAAACCTTGGGTCCTAGCAGTCATGTTGATGTTACTTTAACATGTACCCCCTACCTAAAGATTGTTGCAGACCATGTATACCCCTTCATGGTAATGGTATTCCCTGATGGCAGTGGAGTCTTTCAACAGCATAATGCACCTTGCCACACTGCAGAAATTGTGAAGGAATGGTTTAAGGATTATGAGAGTTAAGGTGATGAATTGGCCTCCAAATTCCTTAGCTCTCAATCCGAGTATCTGTGGGATGTGCTGGAAAAACAAGTCCGATCCATGGAAGCCTCACCTCGCAGCTTGCAGGACTTAAAGAATCTGCTGCTAACGTCTTGGTGCCAAATACCACAGGACACCTTCAGATGTCTTGTGGAGTCCATGCCTCAACAGGTCAGAGCTGTTTTGGCAGCATGAGGGGGACCTTCACAATATTAGGCAGGTGGTTTTAATGTTGTGGCTGATACATGTACCATCTCAGCTACAAATGTAGTGGCTTTAGCAATTTTCCATGGGCCCCGACATTTATTTGTCAAATTCATTCTGCTTCCTGTCTACAGTCTGGCTTGGGGAATATGTGATTAATCAGATTTAGTTTGTAATCCACACTCGCGTCAGTATTTCCCTTCATATCCCTGCAGAACTCAAGAACGATGAACAGGAGCAACCAGAGGATTTTGTGCCAAAACATCATAATAGCCTTTGTGGCCTGGACACCTCCCACCCATACTATGATGTGGCACATCACGACATTCTCCAAATCACAGGTGAACCTTGGAGTTGCGTACCTTGTCTTTCATAAGAAATCATTGTAGTCAGTACTTCAAAATTCCTACGTCCATGTAGGCATGCATACTGCAGAGGTGCATTTTATTATTAGACATTGATAAAATTTGAAAATGGGGCCAGAGTTACATCAAGTAGATGACTGCTCAGTCTGGTCATAGGGGAATGGGAAGGATTGACACCAGTGATTAATTTCTCCAGAGAATGACAACTTTGGTAGGAAACTGATCATTTTCAGCTGCTGCTGCATTCCTCCATCCCACCAGCTCAAGCATCAACAGTTGCTGGAGTGAGTAAAACATGTTTTACCTATTTGCTTTCAGCTTCCTCAGAGGAGTTGAAGTGATAGTGTTAGGTAAATGTACAGTGGTGCCTGAAGGTTTGTGAACCGTTAAATTCTTATTCTAGAGAATAAATGACCTGACGTGATCAGATTTTTGCGCAAATTTGAAAACTAGCTAAAAAGAACTGACAAATGAGACAAAAACATACTTCAACAAATAAACACCATTGTTACCCTCCCCTGTTTTCATGGTTGATTGGTTTTCCAAGGCATGCAGTCTTGTTCCTCTCCCCAAGCTGCCTACAGCGCTGGAGACCGCAGAACTGCTGTTCAATCAGGTTTGCTTCTAGGGCTCCCAGAAGATGTCATTTCCGACCAGGGAAGTGAACTGGGGTCCCAGGTTTGGAAGGACATCCGAAAACAGAGTGCAGAGACATGGTGAACCATGCAGGACCACCTCCAGCACTGCACACGCAGGCATAACAAGCTGACGCCAGCATCTGCTCTCCTTTTTGCCAGGTTAGCGAGTGTGACCACCCAGGGTCTCCAGTTGAAACTGCCAACCAAAAAAATCATCCCTAGGTACATCCCTTGGCTAGAATGACCAAGCCAAGATCCTGTGGGACTTCTAGATCTAGACTGACAAACTGGTAATGGCTAACCAACCGGACATGGTAGTGGACAAACGGAGGAAGAAAGCCGTAGTGATAGATGTCGCCATCCCAAGCGATGGCAACATCAGAAAGAAAGAACATGAGAAGCTTGAGAAATACCAAGGACTGAGAGGAGCTAGAAAAAATGTGGAAGGTGAAGGCAACAGTGGTCCCCATGGTAATCGGAACACTTGGGGCTGTGACCCTTAAGCTGGGAGAGTGGCTCCAGCAGATCCCGGAAACATCCGAGATCGCTCCAGAAGAGCGCGGTCCTAGGATCAGCTAAGATACTGCGCAGAACCCTCAAGCTCCCAGGCCTCTGGTAGAGGACCCGAGCTTGAAGGAGTAAGACCGCCCGCAAAAAGGGGGGTGAGTGGGGAATTTTTTAATCTTGCTCTTTCTCCAAGCAGTATGGCTTTAAAGTGCTCAGAGACTGGGATACTGATTTGTAAAGTGTTGTAAACTTTTTTTTTTCCCTCTGATCTTTTGATTTAGCTTTTATCTTGCTACAAAACAATGCTGCTTTGACTTGTTGAGCAATGCTTTACAGATAATTTGTAAAGGTTGCCAAATTCAATGTCTGTCATCAAATATCCCTATAGCAATAATGGCATTTTCTAGAACTTATGTAATGAACTAGAATATCCACATATAACAAATTGTAAATTTGTTCAAGAAACAAGAATTCTTGAATTGCACTTCCCATGTGTGGACAGTTGCATTTGCCTTAATCTTCTCTCAGCAGCAAACTGGAGTTAAACTTTGTCAAAACCAGAAACTGGTTACAACGCAAATTCACTTGTAACACGGCATGAAAGTTTGGACGTCACCTTCCACGTTATATTTGGTCTAAAGTGTACTTGGGAGTATTAGTGACCATGGGCCAAAAATGGCACAACTGTGCTCCATTGTTGATTGCATTTGGTAATGGAATTAAGAAATGTTGGTCTACCAGAATATGTATGGAATAGTGGTCCGTTTCTTTAACAGGTTAACCTATGGAGACATCCACATTCCTGCTGTCATTCTGAAGACATTCCTGGGGGAGTTGCCCCACCCCCTGCTTTCCTTTACAGGCTGTGTGTGTGGTGTGCGCGCACACAATTTTCTGAAGCTGTTTGTCCCAAGTGGGTTGCAGCAAGCTGGAGCCTAACCTGGCAATGCAGGGCTGGAGGGGGGAGGGGACACACCCAGGACAGGGCACCAGTCCATCAGAAGGCACCCCAAGCAGGACTTGCACCCCAGACCCATGAGCAGGGGGTGATGTATGCATCCAGGTGTGTGTGTGTGTGTGTCTCTCTCTCTCTCTCTCTCTCTCTCTCCTACTACCTACAATGATTTACCCATTTATATAGATGAATAAGGGGGTGCGGTGGTGCAGTGGGTTGGACCACAGTCCTGCTCTCCGGTGGGTCTGGGGTTCGAGTCCCGCTTGGGGTGCCTTGTGATGGACTGGCGTCCCGTCCTGGGTGTGTCCCCTCCCCCTCCGGCCTTACGCCCTGTGTTGCCGGGTAGGCTCCGGTTCCCCCGCGACCCTGTATGGGACAAGCGGTTCTGAAAATGTGTGTGTGTGTGTATAGATGAATAACTTATAGAAACTTAAGGAAAGTACCTTGCTCCAAGATACTATAGCAATGTGTGAGGTTCAAACTGATGCCCATTAGAGCCAAAGGCAGCAGATCTAACCAGTACTCTAGCACCACCCTTGAAGTGTGGAGGTGATATCAGCAGCTCAGTGTTTGTTTGAGGTGGACAAAAAATAGCTTTAGCTGCTCTTTAATGAAATGATTTGGGATTTGACAAAGGAAAACTTCAGCTGGTGGTTTTTCAGATATGTATGCATTTTGGCTATAGTGCAAAGTTGTTGGAAATGATGCTCAGTAGATCACTCATCCTGTGCACAACTGATCTCTTCATTATCAAGAGAAACCAGAACTAGTGAGAAAGAAAACTGCTCTGGGTTCTCTGACCATTATGTGGAAGAAAGAGGAAGTAGCAGGTGTAATGTACTTTTGTATTGTTTTCTAAGATTAATGCTACTTTTAGATTAAAAAAATCTGCTAAATGATTAATGTGACTAACTGCAGAGTAACTTAGTGTTTTTTTTTTCCTTGTTTTTACAATCTTTCTAAAATGTACTCTTCAGTAATTTCTTACAGTAAGGATCTCAAACATTTCATAATCAAAACACTTCATGTCAGGCTGGAATCAAACGTTGATAGTTATTGTAGCAGTAGTAAGATGAAGCTTCGTGTTCATGTCCTCCGGCAATACAGTAAAGGTTGATAGTTGCAGCACGTGGATGTTATGTAGTGTTTTAGTGATATTTGGGAAAGTTGGGTTTTGGGGTTTCGGGTAGGCTGCGAACATTTTATTTTAAAATAATTGGAAATAAGCGCTCAGTATCAATTCAATATCTTATGTTTTCTGAAATGGATTAGTTTTGGGAATCGAGGGATATTGTCATGCCATCGAGTCAACACAGAACACCTGGGGCATGGCACAGACGGCTGCATAAAAGGCAGCGTCAGACAAGGAGCTGACACAGAACCTTGTTCAGCCTTGTTACGGCGAGATCCTAGCGACCATTCACCCCTTTCCTGACCCCTTAGTCCTCTCCCAGTCCCGTTACCCTGCTCCTTGAACCTCTGTCTCCTTTGATCAGCGACCTCTTGCCTGTATACCAACCTTGCTTTGGGATTGCCCCTTTACTGACGTCTGTGCCTCGAAGACCTTTCCGTCTGTCCTCTGACAAATTCTCCTGGATTTCCCATAATAAAGCCCTCATTCCGCTCCGCACTTGGGTCCAACAAGTGTTGCAATGCAAACACTCTATTGCCAACATGTATTTTATTGTTTATCAAAGAAATTCATACAAAACATGAGACTAAATTTTACCAGTCACCAACTTCTGTTACTGATGTTTAATGCAAGAACAAAAACTACAGGGGCATATGTAAGACAAACTTTCCTAACACATGAGCTGGTGGGCAGGTTATTTTTAATTATAAAGGAAAAACACCATTTTAACAGTCCCAAAGCACATCCTTTTAATTTCTTCAATGCTAACTTCTCTCTGCTTGCCACATCAATAGCAAAAAAGCACTGCAGGCCACTTCAGAATGCATAAGTGGCAAACATAATAGTTAAAATGTTTCTTTCCTTGTTATTTCTTCATTGATAGAATATACTTTTTCTTGTTCAGTGTAATGTCAAGTAAAATAGATCTGTATAATGACTGCACAGTTTCTTCCGGAGATTTATGAAAATGGTTGAAGGAGTCTGGAACATATTTGATTCACAAAGGGCACGTATGACTATTTTGTGTTGCAATTTTTACATCCACCTTCTCGTCCTAGTTTCCAGAGCAGGGCCTGCAAGTGTCCCTACAGAGGCTATTTTCTGTGAGACAGATTCAAGGGCTGAGACATTGATTCAGGTAGTCAAATGATATGTAGTGGATTTTGTATACATTCTGATAAGCAGGTTTATGTCTACCTTTCTAAATCTGAAATAATGAATTTCAAAGGAGTCCATTCAGTCTTTTGCATGAGAAGACACTAGATTGCTGACCCCTAGCCACAGTAACACTAAACCTGGATGGGAAAACTTTTTATAAATTTTATTTTATGGAATGTTTTTCAAATTTAAATTCAATAACTTATCCACAACAATTTTATCTTTAAACTTTCACATAAAGGTAACATTAAATGCCTTCTTTTCCACACAGCTTGTCTAATTTGTATGAGTAATTCTGTGACCCAGCATTGGATTAAAGCAGTTGTAGATAATGAATATGTATCTAAAATTTTAGACATGGTAATTTGATATGAAAGAGCTGACATAATGCAAAAAAAAAAAAAGATGCAAAAAAGGCCAGATTTTTCAAAGAACACAATAGTAATAGTGCTGCCTGATTAAGGACTGGAAAAGGTCTAACTGCTATATATTTTTCAATTGTCACCATTTTACTTGTTCTTCCAGTTCTGTTTTTTGGGAAAAAGTGCATCATCAAATATTTTGACAAGGAAGTAGACCATTTAGAATTCTTTGAATTCAATTTGAGTAAAATCTAGATGTTTCTCAACAGAATTTTGAAAGGCTAAACAAAAGGAAGGCCAAGGCAAATAAAAATTCCTAAGAAAATGCAGTAAATCAATGTCAGTTTATGCAGACTCCCCAAAAGAAAATCCTTTTGCATGCCTATGAAAATAGGTGCACTCTTTCTACGTAATTCAAAAGTTGTCTTCAAAGCGGCTATCTGCCATTGAAGTAGAGAAGGGAAGGATCCGTGATTTATTTTTGTCCCAGCAAATAACTGGATTTTGATTTTAGCTGAATGTGTTGTCCACACCGAAAATGGCCTTTTAGAGAGCAAACACAATGTGTGTTCATGAATATGTAAGATGAGATCAAAATGCTCAGAGATGAGCACAACTGCAGGTATTTATATGCTCGAGGTGGTGGGAATGGCAAAGCAGAGTCGTCGTCCGCCCCCCACCAATATTTCCTTTTCTGATTTTATTTTGTGTAAAATATGCCCTTAAGTCAAGATCATGCAATGTGTCTTACATGGTAACAACTAGATATGTATGTACCTGGAATTATCCACACTCAATTCACTGTTCATTCACAGTTTTAATTCAAGGCTGCTCCATTTTCTCCTGTTTATGTAACTTAGATTTGTAGTTGAATGCATGTACATATATTTTTATTCTTTTTGATCTCAACAGGGTTACTGCATTAAAAATTCTCTTCTGAATAACTAAAGATTTAAGTAACACACACACACACACACACACACACACACACAGTCTGAAGCCCCTTGTCCCAAGGGGGGTCGTGGCAAGCCAGAATCTAACCTGGCAACACAGGGCGGAAGGCTGGAGGGGGAGGGGACATACCCAGGCCGGGACACCAGTCCATCACAAGGCATCCCAAGTGGGACTCAAAGCCCAGACCCACCGGAAAGCAGGCCCTAGCCAAACCTGCCGCGCCACCGCACCCCCCTGTTTTAAGTAACTGTCCGCTAGAAATATTCCTTGTTGCCAGACTGGTTTAAAGCACATTACTGCCAGCTGTAACGGTCAAATGAAATACACAGAGCAAGAGAAAAAATCCTTGGCATAGTAGGAAGACAAACTGTAGAAATTGGCATGTTTTGACAAAAAAAAAAAAAAAAAAACTATCCCTTTGAAACAGATACTCCAAGTCCTTTGTTTGGTCTATATGATAAAATAAATATCAGAGAAACCCCAGGACTTTAATTTCTACTTGAAGCAGTGTTCATTTGTACTGTCTAGCAAATAAAAACTTTCATCAGTAAAATCACAAGTTGCATGGAAAATCTCAAGAGAAGAAGAAAAAAAAAAAAAAAAAAAAAACTGTTCAGACTGAAGCCAAACCAAAAGTATGAAAGGTGAGTTCCCAGTACAAAAATGTATTAGTTCTTGGCATTTTTTTTTCTACTGATGAAAGAAAGAAAATGAGAATACACATCTAAAAAGATGAAGATGAAGATGGATGCTGAAAATGTCTGCTTTTAAGTCTAAACTGCAAACAATGAAGATGAAAAATAAAAAATTCAAAACCAGTATTAGGAATTTAATATCTGTACAGCAACCCCTTTTCAAATACTTAATTTTGTATTATTGACAAGCATCAGCAGGAAAATACTATATTTTACTAAAAATGCTAAATTCTGTAGTCATTTTAAATACTTCTTTCAATTTCAACTATATTAATACTGAAAAAAAGTTATTCTGTATTTTTTTGGAAAGCTTGTAAGATGTACAGGTTACATACAACACTGAAAACCTTTCCCTCTCCCATTTTGACCTGAATTGATATGGCAAACACTTTTCATAAAGTAAGAACTACATGTACTGATATGCATGAAATTCTTTTTGATCTTATTTTTCATTATTCATTTATGTCTACTGCTACTACTATTTGCTAGTGTTGTCCCTCCCTATATTCAACAACATTATTAATGTTTCAAAGAACATACCTCAATGTACAGACCTCTTGCTTCTGTGGATCTGTGACACACATTTGATCTTTTTTCATTAAAATTCATAAATACATTAAGGCCAAGAACAATAAATATAGTAAAAAAAATCTCAAGCACTGAAGGTATTGGGTTTAAAAAAATATTTGCTGAAAACCTTGTGTGGGATATATTCTCCCACCACAGCTCTTAAAAAACCATACCAACTGAATGTTTAGTTTTTAAATGAATACATTTTGATATCACAGATGTGTTTTGTTAAAAAGTCTATAGCTGAAGCAGGGTATGGCCAGAGATTTGGCAGAAGGAGGCCGCTTGGCTCAAAGGTGCACAGGATGGAGATGAGACCTGGGGCGGAGTCAGTTGTTGTCCTCGGTCTGGGCAACACTCTTCTGAAACACCATGGAGGTTCCAGCATGGGCAACTGTTACTGTACTGCTGGGCTTGATCCATGGTAGTGAGAGTAAGGAGGCTCCTGTAGTTGTGGTTGCCGTCATGGTGACCTGGATCATCTGGTCCCGCTGGATCAGGCAAATCAGAGCCTTTAGCCGGTCCAGTGAGGCCCTCGTCTCCTTCTGCTTGCCCAGAAGGCTGCTCTTCATATCCATGCATTTCTGTGCCATAGAAATGAATTTGTGTGTTTTTCTGAAACAGTTCAAATGCAAACTAACTACTTAACATTTAAATTTTCTCAGATTTTAAGTAAGATGCAATTAAAGTTGGCAAGGTTGTAAAAAAATAGATATGAAAAATTGACTGCTAAAAGAGTTGGAGCCAAACAGGTGCAGTAATGTGACCAAAGTTGGGTACTGACCTAGGATGTTGTGGACTACACTTTGTGTGTGAATAGGTTAAAACTAATTTTGTGAATGGCTTAGAGATGTTCATATGATAAAAATTGTTGGTTCACAATACACAGGTAAAGTCACTAAGTGGGGTGGGGGGGACTGCTGTGAACAGCCTGGAATACCGTAAGTGACTCGCTGAGCTTCTGGTCCTGTTGTTCCAGCAGGGCACACTCTTTTTTCAGCTCACTGTTTCTCCTTATCAGCTTCTTCTTTTCCTCCTCTCTCACTGCAAAGCACAAGTCCGTCAAAACAACTGACAGAACCTCTGTACAGCCTTCTCTCCAATGACCCACCACCAAGTGTGTAGATAGAACGTCCCACAAAGTTACTTTTAAATGTGTTTCTTCTTTGAGTTCAACCCACTCACATGAGCAAGAAACTTTTAAATGCATGTATAAAGTACGGTACTGTATGTTTTTTTTAATTACAGTCAAGATGGGGTCTCGCTAAAGGGCAATTACATTAAAAAAAAAAATGTTTAAACTTGTATGATTATGAAAACCAAGTACAGCACAAAGTTTAATAGTCCCTTACCTCTCTTGTGTGTCACGTAAGACTGGACAAAATTCTGTGGCCAGGACAAGTTGTCTTTGTTCAGAACCTAATATGGGGAAAAAAAAAAAAACAATAAATTGGACTTCATACTAATGTTCAAAATCTGTTCAAAAGCATTCTTAATCTTTGGGAAATGGTAAAATTTATTGTTCTGAAACAGATTGTACTAATACTAGTCACGTGGAACCGAGGACGTGGGAACGACTGGACCCAAGTGCAGGATGATGTGTCAGAAACCAAGGGGTCAGGTTAGTTCTCGTTGTCGGGGACGGGCGAAAAGTCAGTCGATCAGCAGTCAGAGTGGGAGCGAAGATCCATGGACGAAGTCCGGAGACGAGGCGAATGGTCAGAAGCCGGGGAACGAAGAAAAGGAACTGGGAACGAAGGCAATTGGGACAAGAACACTAAGGAGTACAGTTGTCTCAATTAGATCCGGCGATTGTGAAAGAGCTGAATGGGTGACCAGCAGCTGGGGCATTATGTAGCCAGTGGAGCAGCCAGGGGCACATCTTGACACGAACATATTCCTTGCCTTCAGGGACGTCGGCCGCACTGGTTTCTGCTATTTGGGCCCTCTGGTGGTCTTGCATGAACTGCCAACGCACGGGAGCCACAAAGAAGGTGTCAGGCAGGATGGTCTTGGATGAGTCTGGGGTCGGGTCCTTGTCGTACAGCCGGGACAGAGCGTCAGCTTTTGTGTTCTTGGAGACAGAGGCAATATGAGAGAGTGAACCAGAACCTGGTAAAGAAAAGAGTCCAATGGGCTTGTCAAAGGTTGAGATGACGGGCTGCCCTCAGGTACTCCCGGTTCTGGTGGTCCATAAAGATCAAGAACAGGTGAATGGCTCCCTCTAACCAGTGTCTCCACTCCTTTAAAGCCAGCTTGATGGCTAGCAATTCCCTGTTACTGATGTTGTAATTGTGCTCAGCAGGCAAAAGCTTATGCGACAGAACCACCCCTACACCCACAGTCGAGGCATCCACCTCGACAACAAAAGGCAGCAACGGATCGGGGCAGTCATAAAACACTGCTTGAGGTTCTGGAATGCCTCAAGGGCTTCTGGCTGCCAGGTGAGCCGGGACTCTTTACCCTTGAGGAGAGAGGTGAGGGGAGCAGCAAGGCTACTAAAACCATGTATATACCGGCGGTAAAAGTTTTCAAATCCCAAAAACTGCTGCAGAGCTTTCATGGAGGTCGGGCAGGGCCAATCTAGCACCGCCTGGACCTTAGCCAGGTCCAACGCTACACCATCTGGACTAAGGATGAAACCGAGAAAAGCCACATGCTCTTGGTGAAAAAGGCATTTCTTACCTTAAATAAGGAGACCGTTGTCTAATAAGTGGCCAACCACCTGTCTCACGTGTGCCACATGCTCGGTCATATAACGCGAGAACACCAGGATGTCGTCAAGGTAAACAAGAACACACTTATTCACTAAATCCCCCAGCACATGATTTACAAAGGCCTGGAATACAGAGGGACCATTAGCTAGACACCGAAAGGCACGACCAGGTATTCACAGTAGCCCAGGATGGTCCTAAATGCTGTCTTCAATTCGTCCCCCTCCCTTATACGGATTACTGTAGATTATATGTGCTGCGCTGGTCTAATTCAGTAAAAACCTGTGCACTGTGGACCTGTTCTAGCACGGCTGTGATTAATGGTAAGGGATGAGGGTATTTTACAGTGATCTCGCTGAGACCTCTGTAGTCAATACAGGGGTGCAGGCCACCATCCTTTTTCCCCACAAAGACAAAGCCTGCCGAGGCTGGTGAGGTAGATGGCCTAATGATACCCAAGGATAGGGCCTCAGTCATATATTCTTCCACGGCTTTCTGCCCTGTTAGGGACAGTGGGTAAACCTGGTCCATTGGATGGGAAGTTCCCACAGATGTTGTGGAGGTAGGGCAGACACGTGTGATTTGCTAAAGGTCTCCGCTGGGTCTGTATATTCCTCTGGCACAGTCAGAGGCTGTGTGAACTCAGGGCTCTCAATCAATGTAACTCAACAGGATAGGGACAGGCAAGAGGAGGCGCACTGCTCTCCCCATGAAATCAACTCCTTAGAACTCCAGGAAAACAAGGTCATGTTTAGCCAGCCAGGTGTACACCAGAATGACTGGCGAGGCAGGAGATGCAATAAGAAAAAAAGAGAGCGTTTCCCTATGGCATGCCCTATTTGGAGCTCAATCCCCTGTGTGCAAGACTCCACCACGCCCTTCCTTAGTGGCTGACCATCAAGTGGGTTAATGCGTAACTTAACGTCACAGCTTCGTGTGGGAATGCCGCATGACCTCGCAAAAGCTATGTCCATGAACCTAGTCGCTGCTCCAGAGTCTATAAACGCACGCTTGACTATATGGTGGGCACTTCCCTCTCAGGACAGAACAATGAGAACAGTGAGTTGTGGGGCTGGAGGAAGGGGGTCACTCACCCAATGGTGGGTACAGGAGGCTCTGGTGGAGGGGTGCTCCAAACAGGTTGCTAGAAAGTGGCTGGAACCACCGCAGTAGAGGCAAAGACCCTTTTGGAGACATCGCTGTCTTTTGGTTGGGGTCAGGTGTCCTTGACCGACCCACAGGGGCCTTGGGGTTTCCCTTGTGGCTGGCTTGGGATATTGCAGATGCTCATGGGCCAGATTGTCCAGGTTGATAGCCTGCTGTATGAAGTGGTTCAAAATACAGTCTTTCCTTCGGGAGATGAGCTGAGGATTTGTTGGTGGAGCAAGGGTGACCTCTGGTGACAATTCAGAGTCTGGCAGTGAAGCTTGCGCCGTCTCAGCTCTCAGATCTGTTTCCAAATGCAACGAACATTGGAATTTCTGCAGAGTGCTTTTTAGGTGTTTGATCTCTCCTGGGTCCAAGTTTAAGGTGGAATCTTCTGTCACGCAGAACCAAGGACATGGGAATAGCTGAACCCAAGTGCAGGATCGTTTGTCAGAAACTGAGGGGTCAGGCAAGTTCTCGTTGCTCGATCGGCAGTTAGAGTGGGAGTGAAGATCCATGGACGTAGTCAGGAGACATGGCAAACGGTTAGAAGCCAGGGAACGAAGAACAGGAACTGGGAGTGGGAGTGGGAGTGGGAGTGGGAGTGGGAGTGGGAGTGGGAGTGGGAGTGGGAGTGGGCTGTGAATGCTAAGGAGGACAGTTATCTCATTGAGATCCCATGAGTGTGATGGAACTGAGGAGGGTGTTTTAAAGCTGAGTGTTCTAATTGTCATGAGGCGCTTGATCGTCTTTAGGTGCTGTTGATTGTGGTGTGGGCGTGGACGTGAAACTACTATTTCCACTAATACTAATACAACATTTTATTATGTCATATGCACTGGTCTGTTGTTGCAGATTGGAGTTACGAATTGTTAAAGGCACAAATATTTCTTGGTTATTAACATATTTGTAATTGCATTTTCTTCACCGTTCAATTTTTAAAAAATTTCTGTCTGTTCCAAAGTGAAAATTATCGGCCTTTCCACTTGCAATCATCAGTTGGGAGCAACATGCACTCAGACAAAAGCCAAAATAAAATAAAAAAAAAGAACACTCAAAGTTATCATCTGTCCTGTATAAATGGGTAAGTAATTGTATGTAGCTGTCACAGATGTAGACTCCTACCCCACAGTTCATGTCTGACATTGTGGAGACCTCAGGAGACATGATGCAAAGTTCACATCTGACATCATTAGTTGTTCAGTGTACAATACAGTGTTAATATGAATCCTTACTGTACCTTGTTAACTTTATTTCCAGAAGTTCAACACCTTACTCCTGTCTTGCTTAGTCTTTACATTAACTACCAGTACTCAAGTGTTTTCATTTAACTCTCCACCCGGGCCCACTGTCAGCACTGGTTTTACAACATGTATGTATGTATGTATGTGTTTATTTCCATGGATGATAGTAACTCAGTATAAAAACCCAAGTTGCCTTGGAAAAAACACACACACACACACACACACACACACACACACACACACTGTCTGAAACCACTTGTCCCAAGGGGGGTCGCAGCAAACCGGAGCCTAACCCGGCAACGCAGGACACAGGGCTGGAGGGGGGGAGGGGACACACCCAGGACAGGATGCCAGTCTGTCGCAAGGCACCCCAAGCAGGACTTGAACTCAAAGACCCAGCAGAGAGCAGGACCTGGTCAAACCCGCTGCACCACCACACCCCCCTTGGAAAAAAGTTTCAGGTAAATAATGGTTAATAACAATACCTTTCAGACTCTGATGATTTGTTTAATTAGCCAACTGCCTAATTGATAGAATCTAATTTTCTTTTCACAAACATTAACGGTTACAAGAGGCCCCTAATTTACAAACACAATAAAAATGGGAAGTTTGTTCCAGTTAAATTCCAGTGGTTGTGATTTGTTTTGTCTGTAACTTTGTGAAAGTGTTTCGAGTTTGTTTTCAGGATAGAAGAACAGATAAGAACCAACTGTACTGTACTGTTCTGGTTAGAAAGGACACAGAGCTTTTTACATTTACATTACATTTATTCATTTAGCAGACAGTTTTCTCCAAAGCGACATGCATCACAGAGAAATACAAATTGTGCATTACATAGGAGAAAGAGAGACATAGTTGCAGACATGTGTAAGAGTAATTTTTGTTTCTTTCCACTTTATAGACAGATGTCCATTGCACTAGTAGGTGCATAAAACTCAGAATAGACTATTCCTGATTACCTTCCTACAAACATTTTTTAAAGGTACACAGACATTTATCTACAATACAAGAATAGTGGCTGTGTAAAGGCTTATCTGGGCATGATCATAAAGTTATGGTGCATGAACATTACACCATACATGAGCCTGAGAGATCATGGGCAAAGTCCAGAAGAGGTGAGTTTTCAGACCCTTCTTAAATGTGGAGAGTTTCAGCAGTTCTGAGTGAGAGGGGGAGGTCATTCCACCACAACAGAGCCAGAACCAAGAACCATTGTGCTTTAGGCCCTTTCGTGTGCAGGACCACCAAGTGGGCAGAACTAGATGAGCGAAGCAGTCTGGTTGGGGTGTACTGGTTGATCAAGTTTTGTAAATATCTAGGAGCAGTTCTGTTGATGCACTTGTAGGCAATAACCAGGGTTTTAAATTTGACAAGAGCAGCTATAGGAAGCCAGTGCAGAGAAAGGAGTAGAGGAGATACATGGGAACGCTTTGGCAAGTCAAACACAACTCATGCAGCAACATTCTGTATCAGCTGCAGAGGTCTGATGGCAGTAGCGGGAAGGCCACACGAGAGAGTTGCAGTAGTCCAGACAGGATGTCACCATGGCCTGGACAAGTAGTTGGGCAGAGTCAGTTGTGAGGTAAGGACAGATCCTGCAGATATTATGCAGGATGTATCTGCAGGTCCAGATTGTGGCTTCACAGTGCTGAGAGAAAGATAGACTTGAGTCAGTCATCACTCCCAAACTCTTAGCCGAGGAGGTAGGCAAAATAAGTGAGTTGTCCAGTTTAATTGATAGATCATGACAAGTGGTCAGGCCAGCTGGGAGGTGAAGAATCTCTGTTTTGGAGAGGTTGAGTTGGAGATCAGACATCCATGCAGAGATGTCTGACAGGCAGGCAGCAATGCGTGTAGAAATGTCTGATGCTCTAGGAGGAAAGGAACGGATGAGCTGGTTATCATCAGCGTGGCAGTGGTATTTGAATCCATGGGAGGCTATGACTGGGCCGAGAGAGGAGGTGTAGATCAAGAAGAGAAGAGGACCCAGTACTGAGCCTTGCGGAACACCAGTTAAGAGAGGCAGAGGAGAAGAACGAGAGCTCTGCCAGACCACTTGACTGGGTCTGTCAGATAGGTAGGACTCAAACCATCTTAGTGTAGTTCCTTTGATCACAAGCTGACTTTACCTAGTGTTAACAAACTAGTGACACACTAGTGAACAGAACAGCAAGCCTTTGCTGTAACTTCTTTTTATAAAGTGGATATGGAGTTCATATAAAATGAAACTGACATCCTTTGGTAGAAAAATTTGATAGCACACAAGTGAAGTTTATGTGGATATGTAGCAAGTATATCCTTTAGGTTAGATAACCACACACTGCTGGTTGTAACAGGAGGGAGTGGTGTCAAAAAGGACCTAAGTGCGGAAGCACTATCCAGCTTTACTGTAAAATGTATTAACAGCATTTGAAAGAAACATTCGGCATTAAATAGCTATGAATGCCCAAAAAATTCAAAGAAATACATTTATCTGATATTTTTTCTCTAAAGTGACTTACAGTGTTAAACTACTTACCACTATTTATCCATTTATACAGCAATTCACACACACACACACACACACACACACACACATCACATCACCTGAACCGCTTATCCCATAGGGGGTCGCGGGGAACCGGAGCCTCCCCGGCAACACAGGGCGTAAGGCTGGAGGGGGAGGGGACACACCCAGGACGGGGCACCAGTCAGCCGCAAGGCACCCCAAGCAGGACTTGAACCCCAGACCCACCGGAGAGCAGGACCTGGTCCAACCCACTGCTCCACAGCGCCCCCCTACAGCAATTCAGTTCAATTCAATTAATGGAGCAATTCACAGTAAATTCTATGCTCAAATATTATTACAGCAATAGGTGAGATTTGAATTATAAGCCACTCTGAGTTTGACATGAAGCTCATGTCCACCTGGCAGCTCAGGCATCACCATTACCCACTGTTCTCATATGTCCCCAAATATTAATTTATCTTTGTTTAACTTTTCTAGAGCTGAGTTCTAACATTTGTGTAATCTCAACTCTCTCGTAGTCAATATTGTGATTAGCAGATGCTTTTCACCACAGTGACACACACATCACCTGAACTGCTTGTCCCATACGGGGTCGCAGGGAGCCCAATCCGGCAACACAGGGTGTAAGACTGGAGGGGAAGGGGACACACCCCGGACGGGACGCCAGTCCGTCACAAGGCACCCCAAGCAGGACTTGAACCCCAGACCCACCTGATAACTTTGCAGAATTTAGTAAAAAGGCATTTTACAGTCACCATTTCATCTGAAACACATCTCAGGACTGTGGGAGGAAACCCACAAGACCATGGGGGCAACACTGCAAACTTCAAACAGACTAGAAAGGGATCAAAGACATATGCAATTTGATGCAATTTGCACAACCCAGGTGTGGTAAAGCACTCGCTACACAAATTGCTCCGCCTCACATCAAATAATATGAATTCTGGCATTTTCATTTCAGTAATATTTCACAGTTTTTTTCAAACAGTATTTACTTGCTATTTACACATTAGCAAAACACAAAGACATTTTTCTTACCACAGTCAATATACTTAACTAGTAAATTGGAAGCAAGTTCCCAAATTACAATCAGAGTCATAATTCAATAAAACTATCAAACTTACATAAACATGTTATCAGTTTTACCATTATTTATAAATGTAAATAATGTTGGGGCAAAACACAAACAAAAAACTGACTGGTCAAGAATAAATGATATTGACTGAAATCCACAGAGGACAGGTGACAGTAAGGAGCTATTGCTACTTGTCTTTTGAGGCTGCAGAGTAGAAATGATTTTTAAGAATAGAAAATTATATACATATACACACACACACACACACACACTGTCTGAACCACTTGTCCCCTACAGGGTCGCAGGGAGCAGGAGCCTAACCCAGCAACATAGGGCATAAGGCTGGAGGGGGAAGGGACACACCCAGGACAGGACGCCAGTCCATTGCAAGGCACCCCAAGTGGGACTCGAACCCCAGACCCACCGGAGAGCAGGACCTGGTTCAACCCACTGCTGCCACACCCCCCTCGAGAGCAAATTAAAAAAAGTTAAATGTTGAAAATTCTTAAGTAACAAAAAAGGGTATAGAAATGTAGCAAACATTTTTTTTCCCTTTACAAATGTACTTTAGCCACAGTAAAAAGAATCAATGCTAAAAATTCTGAAAAGGACTACTTTTCAAGAAATTTACTTAAGCGAAAGTAACAATTTTTTAATTTACTCCAGTACTACCCCACATCTGGCAGTAAGTAACTGACAAATTCCTAGGTCAGTGATTCTTATGTAAGAAACACATTAAAATAACTGCCATCTCCATGATACAGGATACTGAATCTCAATCTTCACAAACTAATGCCTGCTTTACCCAAGGTCCTACCTTCTTTTGGCATTTGGGGCACATCCAGGAACCCTTAGGGGGCACTTTGAGTGCAGGATGGAGGCAGTCAAGATGGTAGGTGCGTGGACATTTATGGCAGGACAGCAGCTCTCCATCTTCTTTGCACACAACACAGCGTTCATCATGCTCCAGTTCGTCCTGTCACATGGAGTGCACAGCATGGTCACTGTTATGCCATACAGTCCTGTCACTCCATACGGCACTGTCACAACACATGGTGCACTGTAGCCCCCTGCTTCACTCCAAGCCCACATACACAAGTAGCGCTGCTGACAGAAACAGCCAAATGGGCAGGCTCAAGGTTCAATGAGCATTGGAGTCTAGTATAAGCGCACCGGTATGATTTAATAACATGTAGACATAGTGTAACAGCAATGCAAATGTATCACTAGCAGTGTTTTCTAGCCCCCTGCCTTAGTTGGCATTTAGTGTTAGTTGGTTTCAGCTATCATGTTATAGCATATAATCAAAATAGTTTGTATCCTTAAATATGCAAGCTATGAGCTGCTTATGAATGACAATCGACAACTGCCACCTGCCAATGGGAAGATGATTAAGCAGTCAAATTAAATGTAGAGGGTTAGTTTCCCTGAAACTACACAATTTTGATCACAACTAATTCATCCCATGGGGATTCATCTCATCTGAATTTTACCCAACCAATTGGGCAGTTCAAAGACTGAATTTGCAGATGTATATGTTTGCCTCAGTTCTGGAAGGCACCTTTCAAGATGAGAGGGAAAGCATCAACTTCTATGTTCACAATTCTGTGCCACTGATGTTATGAAAAGGCCTGTCTGCCTCCTTACAGTGCCTCCAAGACCTGAGCATTTTCTACACCCATGGTGAAGAACTTCAGATTCCCCAATAAAAGAGACCTTTATCAAAAGTAGCTGTGGCTGCAACTAGAGGAAAATAAAATTTGCAATGAAAGGGCAGAAATACAAAATTATTTATTTCATTTACACAAAGAACAGTAGATATTTTATGATATTTAAGCATTCTTACTGAAATGGCTATAAGCTAAAAATGAATCCTGGGAGCAAGACAGCAGGTGGCAGTTAGTGAAATGAACATGAAAAGGAAAGGAGCCATAGAGCGTACTCTAGTACAGTCTGCATTAAATTTACACTTAAAAGTAATAGTAAGGAATGCCAAATACAACAAAAACATATTTTCCAATTTTCCATGTTTTTATCCTAAATGTGTCATATATTTTCTCCCATGCTGGTCAGAAAGAATGCAGTTATTTAATAACTGTAAATATTAGGCAATACATAAATGTGAAATTTGAATAGGTTTTTTTTTCCAAGTGTATAAACTTTAATAAGTAGTTTTACATATAATAAACAGTGTGACATATATTGTTTCATATATTTAATGAATTAATTTATATTAACAAATATTTCATACATTAACCAATGATTTTGTTGTGTTTTTTTTTTTTTAAATTAAATGCTCAAAAATGTATCATTCCACAATATTTTCTTCAAAATTGGGTGGCAAGGTGGCACAGTGAGTACCACTGCTGTCTCATTGCCTGGGTGACACTAGAGGATGTGGGCTTGATCCCCAATTAGTCTGTGTGGAGATTGCACTTTCTCCCCATGCCTGCGTAGGCCCCTCTGGGTGCTCTGTTTTTCTCCCACAGTCCAAAGACATGCTGTTCAGGTGGATTGGTGACTCTAAAAGTCACCAACAGTATGTGTGTGTGTGTGAGAGAGAGTAATAAGGAGAAAGTGTGTTTCACTGATGTATGCCAGACTGACTCATTGTAAGTAGTGTATCTACCATTGTAAGTCATTCTGGATGAATAAGGTGTGGGCTGATAGTATTCACTGGAAATTTCTTTGGAAAAAAGGGTCTGCTAAATGAATAAATGTAAATGTAAAATATACTGTTAATTTATAACCATTTGGATAAGGCACAAGAATAAAAATGCAGACCTACAATCACTGTGGAATACCACCTAAATCTAATACTACATTGTTAAGTTTTCCCATCTAACTCTGACACACAACTGTGTTGTTATGATTCGCACACACACAAATGCACACACAATCACTGTCAGGCTAAAGACAAGTTACATACCTTCCAGCACAAATCCTCAGTATCTAGCATGTGAATAGGGAGCAGAAAATATGTTAGTAGCTTGCTACACATTCATACAGCCAAATCTGCTGTAGGGTTAGAGGGAAAGTCATCAGCTGCCTCGTGTACCTACAAAAGCTGCAGCATTAGTGCAGAGTACCAGTTCTGGTTTGCAATTTGCAACCAAAGCATTACAGGCCCCCTCACTTGCCTCAGTTTATAACTACTGCACCTCAGTTATTTATTTTATTACTTCATTCAAATATATCATTGCCAAATATTAATCCAGTTTGCGCAATTTTGCACATCTGTTGCAGTATTTCGCCCAACAGACTTGACAATTCATCTAAAGACTTTTTTGTGCAGAGGACTAGAAATGCTCAGCATAGCCAATATCAGATGCGTATAACAGTCAATCTGCTATTCAGCTATGATGTACCAATAAGATTACATACTTAAGGATAAAATACTTCACCTCTTGTTGACAGGAAGAGTGGGTTATTCAGGTAATTAGATGTATGTCGCTTGCGCTGAAAAAAAGAAAAAAACAACAGAAAGGTGGCATCAACAATCCCTTCTGGAGTGAAACAACTCCTAGGAGGCACTCACATACACGTCCATCATATTACACTGAGAAAGAATAACTTTTACAATCCACTGCACCCAGAATTCACCTCAGGTTCAAACTGGCCACTGTATGCTGGGTTGGCAGTGCTTCGTCTCTTCCTCTCCTGCCTTTTGCTCTGGATTTCTGCAATGTCACATGATTACAAGGCTCGATCATGGTGATGTTAAAAGCCATTGAAGCTCTTCAACCAGTCATTGGAACAGTAACAACACAAATTTTTAAGCAAATTACTCTCATACTGCACAAATAATTGAAAAGTGTATAGCCCCCTCAGGCGTGCATTGGTAAATTTCTGTGTCACACTAGCCATGTGAGGCAAGCATAAAGTGAACACAAATTGGCCTATGTTTCCTTGAGTTGGTAAAATGGCTGTAGTTCTCTTTTCCATGGTTTTTCATAGCAAAACCTATGGTCAGCAAGGGGCTTGTGGATGCTGTTGAAATCAGGTAAATAGCATTGTACTTTACTCACGTAATGCCACCGAAAAATGGATGAAAACATTTTTGTTTAACCTCTTTTTCCAATATAGCAACAATGTCTTTGTTATTTGTTAACTGGTTATAACTTGTTAACTTAGAATTGTTTCTTAATCTAGAATGCCCAGGAGGGGTGGGTAGCCACTGGCCCTTGGTCCCCCAGAGGTTTTTTTTAATCCCTCGATTTTCAGTTTGGAGTTTTTGTTCCTTTCCTCCGTGGCCAGTAGGCATATTTATAGCTCTATATAAGTACTGTATTATTATAGTTAATAGTCAACTGTCTTCTTTGTTTCCTATCTGATGTATTTGTTTTTTCTTGCCTTATGCCTGTGTTAAAGCATTCTGTGTCACTGTGTGAGAAGAGCACTCTATAAAAATAAAATGAATTGAACTGAACTGAATTTCAGCAAATATTATATAGAAAATACCAGTAAGGAAGAAATAAGCTGGGAAGGACCACGGATTTTGTCCCTATGGATACAGCACTCACCTTCTAAATGATCTGTGGTGACAAGGCCAAGAGCAACCATGAAGGCAATTTTCTGTAAGGAGGGGAGTGACACTAGTTAGACACTGAATACTGAGGAAAAATGATACTAGGCAAAGCTCTTGGAGAGGTCTGACATAATATAGGAGTATAGGACTCCAGGAGGTATCCTGTGATGAGCTAACTACAAACAGCTTTATTTAACCTTAATCAAGTCATGGAGAAGGACTACTGTCAACACCTCTGTAGTTGATTCACCTCAGTCTCCCAAACATATTGCTTGCTTCGGGTGGTGGAGCCATACAAGAGCATTCAGCAGGTCGCTGAGAGTTCATTGTGATAGGGAATCAGATTGATTACATTCAAGACAGGTTCTGAATATTCAGGTTTGCTTTGTTAAACCATACATTCCATTTACTTAATACAGGTAATATTATTAGTGTTCTAACAGATGCCACAGTTTTTCTTCACAATTATAAATTAAGATCAACATTAAAAATTTGAGGGAAAATACAATCAGTTGCCTCATATTGAAAAATGCAGGCATCATAAAGAGGGCACTTTGCTGCAAAATACCAGGTTGGGAGAAAGTTGAGAAAAGATCTGCTAGTTGTAGTTAAGTGGATGACTGGATCTGATTTCACAGACCTTGTGAAATCACATTAAACTTTTCTTTTAGTATACTCTGATTTATCAAATAAACCCCTTTTTTACTTTTTTTACTGTAGTTTTACTTATAAAATTATATACTAGAGTGAAGGTTATTTAATGACAAAGGTTGACATTTACATGTCCTGTACATCTTCAAAAAGCATTGCTGATTTGTCTCTCTTTGTAAGCCTAACAAGTCAAAGAAAGCAAGGGTAGTTGCTACTCAAAGAAAGTAGTCAAAGAAAATAATCTACCAGCAAGGAGTAAATGTACCTGACTCACCTCCACTTCTTCTTTTTTCTTCTCAACTGGAAGGGCAGGGGGAGTCATGGGCTCCTTGGTGGGGCCTTCTGCCAGCGGGCCTGGTGACTTCTGTGGGCTGCCAGTGGCCTGGGGCTGGATTATTATCACCTGGAGAAAACAGTACCACATTACAGGCAGCCAGAGTCTCCAATAGAAAATTATATGTATATATATATATGTGTAGCCTTAGTTACACAGTTGAAAAATAATGTAAATGATATATCACATACTTGTGTATTAAGCACACACACACATTTTCTGAACCACTTGTCCCAAACAGGGTCGCAGGGAGCCGGAGCCTACCCGGCAACACAGGGCGTAAGGCTGGAGGGGGACGGAGCACACCCAGGATGGGACGCCAGTCCATCGCAAGGCACCCCAAGCGGGACTTGAACCCCAGACCCACTGGAGAGCAGGACCTGGTCCAACCCACTGCGCCCCCCTAGATTATATATATATATATATATATAATATATATATATATCGATAAGAGATCAACTACTTCTGCTTGGAGAAGTAGACAGAGAGGATGAAAAGGTATTTGCCCCTTTCCAATTTTCTCTATTTTTGCTACTTCATGACATTTTGTTCAGTTCTTGAGCCTGAGACAGAAAAGATTACATCAGTATTAACTACTTTCTTTGGTGTGTCAATGCTGTGCTTATCTTATTAAAAATTATGTTAACTGTATGTGTTAAATTAATGTATCACTCAGGCCTGGAAGAAATACATTGAAATTGTGTCAATCTTCTTGACTACACTGACTGCAAGTCTGTTCAAAACTGCCTAATGAGAAGTCTACAGAAACAGTTGTTGTAAACTAAGACACCCAATGAGATTGTCTAGTGGGTACAGTAGTTTCCGTAAAAGGGAACTAACAATTTAGTATAGAAGCTTTACATTTAAGGGACCACAATGCAAATACTGAAATGAAAAGACAAACTAAATTAGAAAATCAGAGTAAGCCTTGAGTAAATCGACCAATGTCAACTATGAATGCTGGCTTGGCACTGACCTTGTTGTCAGTGCTGAACAACAGCGGCTGCACCTTAACAGCCTCACTGGCAGCAGAAATGATAGCATAGGCTACACCTCCACCACTGATAGCAGTGGAGACAGCAGGGGGTTGGGCCATGCTAACGGAAGTGGCCTGACCATTATGCAGCTCCACGGGGCCAGTAGTGTTGTTAGTGGTAGGCAGGGCTGACCCCTGACTCTTGGCACTGACTGCAGCTGGGGTTTTCTCTAGCTTGGTTAGCTTGCCGGAAACCTGTTCCTGGCCAGGAATGTGGGGAAGGCTGTCTGGGATCAATGTCTTTGGCCTAACCTAGGGATGGAGAAAAAGATGACACCACTGCAACAGCACACAGACAGGCAGAAGGCACTTTCATGGTAAAAGGCACAGTCATTTAACCTGAACTTCTAAGTACTTATACAGTAGTCCAGTAAAGACCTGTATAGTAGTCCCCTGTTTAAAAACTTGAGACTAAAAGTTGGTTCATCAAGAGAAAAAGTTTACAAATGGATTTGACATGGAGTGGGCCAGGGTTTCATCATCAGTTCTATGGCTGCTACTCATCACACGCAAAATCACATGCAAAAATGATAGCATTGGAGAAAATGACTGCCAACAGCTCTGTTGGCAAAATGCAAGTACAACCTGGATGAGACACATCAGTTTTTTTTTTTTTATTTTTAAAAACATTTTTTTATAATATTTGTAACAAAAAATTATTTCCACCTTTTAGTTTACTTTTCATTCATTCATTCTTAATTGTACTAATGCAGTGTGTAGCATGGAAAGGAAGGAGATAATAGATGGAGGTAATCTGAATCATGGAAGAAATATTGTGTAAAGAAATAAAGTTGACATGATCACTGTCTGTGTCTTTCACTCACATGTTTGATGTTACATGATCTTCATTTTATCACAAGATTAAGACTTAAATTACACTAGTGTAAGGGTACTCACATTGTAAGGACTGCTTAAATTATTTAAACAACTGAGTTAACAGTTACCTGTTCGTAATTAATTTCTACAAGTTAATATTAAGGGGTAGCAGAGAATGTAGTGGCTAGAGCCAATGCCTTGCAATCAAAGGACTCAGGTTTGAATCTTGCTCCTGCTGTAGTACCCTTGAACAAAGTACTTACCCTGAATTGTCCCAGTAAACACTGTCTGGCTGTATAAATAGGTAAATAATTTTAAGTATATTAAGTATAAGAATTTAAATAGTATAAGTATTATAATTTGCTTTTAAGAAAAGTATCAGCTAAATGATAAATCTATGATTTGTTACTGGCTGAGTGTCTATGTGGGTAAAAGGAAATATATCATTTATTTTGCATAAACATATAAATTAACTGCTAGTGTTCATTGTTTCTAGAGTAATTTAAAGGTCAATGCACCAGTAATAACCCAGGCAAAAGTGATGTAGTGCTGAATAATAAGCTGCTTACATTATAAAGGATGTACTGTATAGTCTTCATGAGTCAATGGAGTAGTTTTTCATTCTATGATACCCCACTAGATAAGGGATTAGTGTACTTTATTTTAAAAACCACTGCTTTTGGAAAGAATATGAATATGTCATTTGGATCCAGGACAAACTGCCAATGTCATATAGTGGTATCATAAAAAGGTTTAAGGCTAATTGAGACATTGAGTGCAAAGATAACAGATGTTTCAACATATATACCAAAATATGGCCACCACTACTACTAGATTATCTCCATAAACATTTAATTGACATGCTGGAGGGAGTGAAGAATGCGTGAGATGAAGATCCAGACAGGCCTGAGTAAGTGGAAATGGAGGTGTGAAATTATTACAGTGAGAAGGAAAGGAAGAGGAGGTGACTACTATAAGATTACCATGATGAACGAGATGTTCCATGCTGAGCTGGGGATCCAAGATACCATTTAGTAACAATATCATTATTACTTGTTAAACTGGCTTACAATTGTTACTTAATCTAGAATGCCCAGGAAGGGTGGGAAACCACTGGCCCGTGGAACCCCAGAAGTTTTTTTTCTCCCTCAATTTTCAGTTGGGAGTTTTTGTTCCTTTCCCCAGTGGCCAGTAGGCATCCTTATAGCTCTATAAAAGTACTTTATTATGGTAGCCATTAGTCAACTGTTTTCTTTGTTTGTATCTGTTTTTCTTGCATTATGCCTGCGTTAAAGCATTCTGTTTCACTGCGTGAGAAGAGCGCTCTATAAAAATAAACTGAATTGAATTGAATTATAATTTTATTACCTAATTTCTTCTGATCCTGAGTACATGAGTTATTCAGCCTGCAGATGTGTGTCAGTGTGCATAGGTTATGTGAAGAACAGCATGAGTACGTGTGTCAACCAGAGGTACCTGAGGTAGAACGGTAGGGGCCTGCCCTACCAGTCGATGCATGGAGCTGATGTGAGGCACCTTGATGGGCACCGCTGTGAGGGTCCCCAGGACCTATGCGAGGGACAACAAAAACCAAAAAAATGTTGAGTGCCTTCTTACTGAAAAAATTCAACATAAAGACTGCTTTCATCAAGTGGGGAAGCTCTGTCTTAAAACAGAACAACAAAACATAAATATAGTTCTGTGAATGTTGATCATAACTCACAGTGATGCTTCACACATTCTCTACCTTCACTATTTTGAAAAATACAATCCAGAAAGAACCTACTGTTATTATAATACAACCCCAATTCAAAAAAAATTGGGACAGTATGGAAAATGCTAATGAAAACAAAAATGAGTGATTTGTAAATTTACTTTGACTTGTATTCAAACAAAAGCAGTATTAAGACAAGGTATTACATGTTTTACCTGATCAGTTGCATTGTTTTCTGAAGATACACATTTATTCTGAAATTGATTTCTGCAACACAGTCCAAAAAAGTTGGGACAGGGGAAGTTTAGGACTAATAATGTGACAAGCTGAAATAACAAGGTGCTGTGAAACAGGTCATGTTAAACAGATGAAGCAATCATGTTACAGTATTTAAGGAGCCTCCAAAAAAGGCCTAGTCCTTCAAAAGCAAGGATGGGTCAAAGCTCACCAATTTATGAACAGATGAGTCAGCGAAAAATCCAGCACTTTGAGAACAACTTTCCCCAAAGACAAATCAGTAGGATTTTGGGCATTTCACCCTCTACAGTGCACAATATAATGAAAAGATTCAAGGAATTCCGTCAAATCTTGGTGCTTAAAGGGCAAGGCTAACAACCACTTCCGAATGCATATGAGTTCCGATCCCTCAGACGTCACTGTTTTAAAAACTGTCGTGTCTGTAATGATATTATGACATGGGCTTGGGAATACCGCAGTAAACCTTTGTCAGTCACCACCATTTGCTGCTACATCCACAGGTACAAGTTACGGACACACACACACACACACACACACACACACACACACACACACACACACACACACACACACACACACACACACACAGAAGCTGCTTATCCCAAGTGGGGTTGCAGCAAGCTGGGGCCTAACCTGGCAACACAGGGTGCAGCACTGGGGGGAGGGGACACACTCAGGATGGGATGCCAGAGTCACCCCAAGTGGGACTCAGACCCACCAGAAAGCAGGCACAGGCTCATCTGAGATGGACAGTAGCACAGTGGAATCATGTTTTGTGGGCCGCTGAGTCAACATTTCAAATAGTTTTTTGTAAAGACAGCAGTCGTATTCTCTGGGCAAAAGAGGAAAAGGACCATCCAAGCTGTAATCAGCTTCAGGTCCAAAATTCAACATCTGTCATGATATGGGGATGTGTTAGTGCCCATGCCATGGGTAATTTGCACTTCTGAGAGGGCACCATTAATGTAGAAAGATATATACAAATTTAGGAGCAACATATGCTGCCATCCAGATGCCATTTTTTTCGGAGACATCCCTGCATTTTCCAGCAGGACGATACCAAACCGCATTCTGCCTGGATTACAAGTGCATGACTGTGTAAGCAAAGAGTGTGGGTACTAGACTGGCCGGCCTGCAGTCCTGACCTGTCTCCGATTGAAAATGTGTGGTGCATTATGAAGTGCAAAATATTGCAACAAAGGCCCTGTACAATTACACAGCTGAAGACCTGCATAATGGATAAATGGCAGGAAATTCTGCTTGCTAAACTTAACCAACTGGTGTTTTCAGTGCCCAAATGCTTAAGTGTTATTAAAGCACATGGTGACATTACACAGTGGTAAACACTCGACTGTCCCAACTTGTTTGGAACGTGTTGCAGACATCAAAAAACAATGCAACTGATCAAGTAAAACATGAAAATACCTTCTCTTTATACTATTTTTGTTTGAAACATTATTTACAAAATCACCCCTTTTTGTTTCTATTCTATCCAGAATCAGAAAAATTTTACAAATCACTCCTTTTTGTTTCTATTAGCATTTTCCATACTGTCTCAACATTTTAGTAATTCGAGTTGTATCATTGAGGGGTTTGTGTACACTGAAATGTGTCATTTAAATGCTTTCTTTGGTTAACTGAAAATACAATTCTTTCATAATTTAGAAAAAGCAATATTTTTCCTATACATAGTTTGAAGATAATGTACAGTATCAAGAATTAAGCAGCGGAAGGGAGGAAAGACCTCTAACTCTTTCTTTGAAAAGCTTGCCAGACCCTTAAGTATCTTAAAGCAAGCGATTAAAATGGTCAGGGCTATTTAGATGCTATTTGTCACATTTTGCAGGCATTTAAGGCTCTCATTGTCCTCTCAGTGTACCCAGCATCTTACACTGGGGACCTCAAAACATGTAAATGGGTCTGCTGCAGAAACTGAATATGGGATACAATCTAAAAGGGAAGTTAACACTTTATATCTTCTAGTAAATTACTATGTGTCATGGCTGCCAAGGTGCGACGGACCCAAGCGCAGTTGCACAGGCTCACAGAATGCAGAAGCCAAGTAGGGACAGACTGAAGCGAGAGCTGAGGGACAAGCAGGAGGTCTTTGAGGAGTAAACGTTTTTTCTAGGAGGATCCAAAGGTCGTGGTCAGGAGGCAGGCGAGAGTCAGGGAGCCAGGGAAACACAGAGATGGGGTAGGCAAACGCAGGAAGAGGGAACTCGAGAAACTCGTAGGAAACACTAGGCATGAATGCAGTGGTGTGCTCAAAGAGGTTCCGTAACTGGAGGTGGCTGGATGCCATGCTTTTATGCACCTGTGCTCTGATCCGCTACAGGTGCGACAGCTCCGTGCGGAGGCATGACATTACGATTCACCTTTGAATACAAAAACTTCTTTATCTTAAAGATTTTGCATTGCACTGTTGAGGTTGACTGCATACTAAAATGTCTGTGTTGCAATTAAATGATTAAAAGCCTGTCTTTTCAAGAACAAAAAATAAATACTGGTTCAATATAATGAATATAGTGAAATTCAAAAATTATTGATTTTTATCAAGCTTATATTGGTAACATTTACTGTAAATTCAACTTCATAGAATATCTTGCATTTCTCCTAGAACAGATTGAACCACTTAAATGACACTTTCAAAACAACAGCCAACGTTTATTAATTTGGGTGTCAAAATGCTTGAAATATCTCTAATGGTTTAAGGTCTTCAAATCCAAACATAAGCATTAGAAGGTCAGTGATACATATTGATTCATTATATTTCTTTTTTCTTCTGTAGTATGTTTTTAATTTCAGAAGGGGTGCGGTGGCATGGCGGGTTTGGCCGGGTCCTACTCTCCGGTGGATCTGGAGTTTGAGTCCCGCTTGGGGTGCCCTGTGATGGACTGGCATCCCATCCTGGGTGTGTCCCCTCCTCCTCCAGCCTTGTGTCCTGTGTTGCCAGGTTAGGTTCCGGTTTGCCGCGACCCCACTTGGAAGAAGCTGTTTAAGACAATGTGTGTGTTTCTAATTTCTATTTTATTTGTAATTAGTTATTTTTTTTTATCTACTATTTGTATGTACCACAGACAGTTGGAAAAGTATTTCACTGCATGTTGTACTAAGTATGATTGTGTATGTGACAAGTAAAATTTGAATTTGAATTTCACGCAGTAAGGAACTGAGTAAGAAACTCGACATCTAGTCATTCAGATAGAGTAAATATATATCTTTCCCAGAATACCTTGGCAAGTCTGAATGTTTTTTGGTTAGACTGTCCTTGGACAATGGCAAGGAGGTCTGATGTGACCCACTACCTAACTCTTCTGAACCATAGTTTTAACTTTCAGAGAAATGCAAAAAATAAAATCTTACACTTGCATTTGTCTCATTCAAAGGAAATATCTTCAAGGTGGTATGCTGTGAGAAATATCACATGCTTGTATTCTTCAACCCCCATGCACAATGATCTAAAAACAGGCTGTACAATAAACACAGTAAAAAGTGTTTATTGTATCGAGTCAGTTTTTTCACTCCCTGCCCCCCTTTCTCCTCAAACCTGTTTGAAAGTGACAGTAAACCAGTTTGTAAACTTACAAACACAACCGGGACTGAAAGTTTGATCATCAATAAAATTGTTTGTAAATCCAACAAAATCGCAATCAATGAAAGTGTAATAAAACAGACATACTATCACTGGCTTCTGGCATGGCTGGCTCAGGTTCCCTATCATGGAGCCTACAAAACATGTCACCTTCTGTAGGTGGCACAATAACACAGCGAGTAGCGCTGCTGTCTCACAGTGACTGAGTCATGTGAGAGGACGTGGATTTGAACGCGTTCAGTTTGTGTGGAGTTTGCTTGGTCTTCCTGTGTCTGTGGGGGTTTCCTCCCACAGTCCAAAGACATGCAGTTCAGGTTCACACATAGTGTGTGTGTGACAGAGAGAGTATGTTCCACTAATGTATGGACGAGTGACCCATTGTAAGTAGTGTATCTAGCAGTGTAAGTCACCTTGGTGAATAAGATGTGTGTATCCACTGGAAGTTGCACTGGAAAAAAGCATCTGCTAAATAAAGAAATGTAATGTAAATGTAGTATTCCTGGAACCTGGCTGCTAAAAGAGAGTAAATAGTAACTGGGTAAAAACCAGGGACCATTGTGCCTGGCTTGGGCTGAGGCTGAGATAATAACACAGCCCCCACCCCAACCATGGAGGAATTTACCATCCATCCATCCATCTTCCTCCGCTTATCCGGGACCGGGTTGCGGCGGCAGTAGTCCGAGCAGAGCCCCCCAGACTTCCCTCTCCCCGCAAACCTCCTCCAGCTCCTCTGGGGGAACCCCAAGGCGTTCCCAGGCCAGCTGGGAGACGTAGTCTCTCCAACGTGTCCTGGGTCTGCCCCGGGGCCTCCTCCCAGTGGGACATGGCCGGAACACCTCCCCAGGGAGGCGTCAGGAGGCATCCGGAACAGATGCCCGAGCCACCTCAACTGGCTCCTCTCGATGCAGAGGAGCAGCGGCTCTACTCTAAGCTCCTCCCGGGTGACTGAGCTCCTCACCCTATCCCTAAGGGTGCGCCCAGCCACTCTGCGGAGGAAACTCATTTCTGCCACTTGTATCCGCGATCTCATTCTTTCGGTCATGATCCAGAGTTCATGACCATAGGTAAGGGTAGGAACGTAGATTGACCGGTAAATTGAGAGCTTCGCCTTACGACTCAGCTCCTTCTTCACCACAACAGACCGGTACAATGACCGCATTACTGCGGACGCCGCACCGATCCGTCTGTCAACCTGCCGCTCCATTTTTCCCTCACTCGTGAACAAGACCCCGAGATACTTAAACTCCTCCACTTGAAGGAGGAGCTCCCCCCTAACCCGGAGGGGGCAATCCACCTTTTTCCGACTGAGAACCATGGCCTCGGATTTGGTCTCATCCCCGCCGCTTCGCACTCGGCTGCAAACCTCTCCAGTGCACGCTGTAAGTCTTGATTCGATGAAGCCAACAGGACCACATCGTCTACAAAAAGCAGAGACGAGATCCTGCGGCCGCCAAAACAGACACCCTCCGTTCCCTGGCTGCACCTAGAAATTCTGTCCATAAAGATAATGAACAGAATCGGTGACAAAGGGCAGCCCTGGCGGAGTCCAACGTGCACCGGGAACAGGTCTGACTTACTGCCGGCAATGCGAACCAAGCTCCTGCTCCGGTCATACAGGGAACGAGCAGCTCGTAGCAGCAAGCCCTGAACCCCAGAATCCCGAAGTACCTCCCACAGGATGTCACGAGGGAGACGGTCGAATGCCTTCTCCAGGTCCACAAAACACATATGGACTGGTTGGGCAAACTCCCATGAACCCTCCAACAGCCTAGTGAGGGTATAGAGCTGGTCCAGTGTTCCACGGCCAGGGCGAAAACCGCATTGCTCCTCCTGGATCTGAGGTTCAACTATCAGTCGGATTCTCCTCTCCAGTACCCTGGCATAGACTTTCCCAGGGAGGCTAAGGAGTGTGATCCCCCTATAGCTGGAACACAATCTCCGGTCCCCCTTCTTAAAAAGACGGACCACCACCCCAGTCTGCCTGTCCCCGAACTTCACGCGATGCTGTAGAGGTGTGTCAGCCAAGACAGCCCCACAACATCCAGAGACTTGAGAAACTCGGGGCGGATCTCATCCACCCCGGAGCCTTGCCACCGAGGAGTTTTTTGACTACCTCAGCAACTTCAGCCAGGGTAATGGACAAGTCTCCCTCCGAGTCCCCGGCCTCAGCTTCCTCTGTGGAAGGTGTGTCGGAGGGATTGAGGAGATCCTCAAAGTACTTCTTCCACCGCCCGAGGACATCCTCAGTTGAGGTCAGCAGCACACCACTTCCACTGTAAACAGTGTTGGCGGAACACTGCTTCCTCCCTCCGAGTTGCCGGACGGTTTGCCAGAATCTCTTTGAGGCCGACCGAAAGTCTTCCTCCATAGCCTCACCGAACTCCTCCCAGGCCCGAGTTTTTGCCGCGGCGACTGCCAGAGCCGCGCTCCGTCTGGCCCGCCGGTACCCGTCAGCTGCTTCAGGAGTCCCATGAGCCAGCCAGGCCCGATAGAACTCCTTCTTCAGCTTGACGGCATCCCTTACCTCCGGTGTCCACCACCGTGTTCGGGGATTGCTGCCGCGACAGGCGCCGTAAACTTTATGGCTGCAGCTCTGAACCGCCGCCCCGACAATGGAGGTGTGGAACATAGTCCATTCGGACTCAATGTCCCCAGTCTCCCTCGGGACCTGGTTGAAGCTCTGTCGGAGGTGGGAGTTGAAGACCTCTCTGACAGGGGCCTCCGCCAAACGTTCCCAACAGACCCTCACTATGCGTTTGGGCCTGCCAGGTCTGTCCAGCTTTTTCCCCCGCCATCGAATCCAACTCACCACCAGGTGGTGATCAGTTGACAGCTCAGCCCCTCTCTTCACCCGGGTGTCCAAGACATATGGCCGAAGATCAGAAGAAACGACTACAAAGTCGATCATCGACCTCCGACCTAGGGTGTCCTGGTGCCAAGTGCACTGATGGACACCCTTATGCATGAACATGGTGTTCGTTATGGATAAATCGCAACTAGCACAGAAATCCAATAACAACTCACCGCTCGGGTTCAGATCAGGGAGGCCGTTCCTCCCAATCACGCCCCTCCAGGTATCACTGTTGCTGCCCATGTGGGCGTTAAAGTCCCCCAGTAGAACGACAGAGTCCCCAGTGGGAGCGCTTTCCAGCACGCCCCCCAGGGACTCTAAAAAGGCCGGGTACTCTACACTGCCGCTAGGCGCATAAGCACAAACGACAGTGAGAGACCGTTCCCTGACCCGACGGCGTAGGGAGACGACCCTCTCATTCACCGGGGTAGACTCCAACACATGGCGGCTGAACTGGGGGGCTATTAATAAGCCCACGCCCGCCCGCCGCCTTTCACCCTGGGCAACACCAGAATAGTGGAGAGTCCACCCTTGGTCGAGAAGAGCGGCTCCGGAACCCAAGCTGTGAGTGGAAGTGAGCCCGACTATATCTAGACGGTATCTCTCAACCTCCTGCACTAGCTCAGGATCCTTCCCCGCCAGTGATGTGACATTCCAAGTCCCAAAAACCAGAGTTGGCGCCCGAGGTTTGGTTCAGCTGGGCACTCGGCCCCGACCACTGCCCAAATCACAACGCACCGGCCCCTTATGTCCTCTCCGGCAGGTGGTGAGCCCACCGAAGAGCGGCTCCACGTCTTGGCTTTGGGCTAAGCCTGGCCAGGCCCCGTGGGCATAGACCTGGCCACCAGGCGCTCGCATGCGAGCCCCCCCCCCAGGCCTGGCTCCAGGGTGGGGCCCCGGTGACCCCATACCGGGCGGGGTGAACGAGATCCTTGATTTAATAGTCATAAGGGGATTTTGAACCACACTTTGTCTCGTCTGTCACCCAGGACCTGCTTGCCTTAGGAGACCCTACCTGGGACATATAGCCCCAGGCAACATAGCTCTTGAGATCATTCAGGCACTCAAACCCCTCCACCTCGGTAAGGTGGCGGTTCGCGGAAGGGTGAAGGAATTTACTTTAACCACAAATGGTATATTAGGAACAGGATGTCTGAGGATCACAGCTGTGATAAATCTTTCTTTTAATTCTTTGAAAGCATTTAATGCTGCTATGGACCACAAGAGTTTTGTGCTCTTGCCCTTCAGTAAAGTGGTCCGGGGTACTGCCATGGTGATGAAGCCACACATGAAGCAATGATAAAAGTTAGCAAACCCTAAAATATGCTGAAATTCCTTCACCAATCGGTACTGAAGCCTATTCATCACTGCCTGAACTTTTCTTTCCATTTCCACCTTGTTTTTCCTTAAGACAAAAACCTAAAAAATTAATTTTTCTCCCTTGATATACAGGTTATTGCTAAGCAACCTCTGGAAGCAGGTCAATAGCACAATCCTATTAACAATGTGGGGTAAAGGAGCGGCTTTGGCCCTACGGAAAACCTCTGCTTGGTGTTGATATGGGAGTGAAATATTAAGGATCTGTTCCCCCTTGGGGCTTTCTACAGAGTTGGTTTGACATGGGATGAGCTAAGCAATTCTTCGCCCGCTGTGGTCCCCAGGGCACCAGTTCCCCTGTGCTCCACGACAATACTGGATCATGTTTAGCTAGCCAGGTGTACCCCAATATAATGAGGTTGTCTGGGGATGTAATTAAATAGAAATATGGATTTTATATGGCAGAGAGTTTCTTGCAACATGATTTGTTTCATCCTGTTTCATCATGGATTCTTTTACTGCCGTCCCCAAACGTTGCCCATCGAGTGTTTAAAATACCTAAAGTAGTAAAGTACTTAAAGTTCCTTGTCTTACGAATATCCAAGTTATGAATTTTCATAACCACACTTCATAACCCATGAGGAAGTGGGGGTGGGGGCACAGCATCTCCTATATAGCTATACAGGAACAATTTCATCTAGCATTTTTAATTATATAGCTATATCTTGAAACTTTTACAAAAATTACCCATCAAATAAAGCATAATTGATTATGCTTTTTGATCGAAAACTGAAAATAGCCAGATATCAAACGACATGTTTCTGTGCTTCCGCTACGCCCTCACCGCCGGAGCGACGAGGCACACCTGATGCCACTCACGGACAGACGCATAAAAGGCTGAGGAAGGCAAGGAGCTAGGGCAGAACTTTGCTCAACCTACTGACTAGCGACTCCAGACTCAACCTATTGCGCCCTCCTTCCTGCTCACTCCTTTGCCCTGTTTCCTGATCCCTCTCCTTGCCCCTTTGTGATCATTTTGGATTATCGACCTCTCACCTGTTTACTGACCTCGTCTTTTTGGATTCCCTTGTTACTGACACTCGCCCCTCGGAAACATTCGCCTGCCCTTCGACTATGACTTTGGATTTCCAAAATAAAAGCCCTGTGTACTCCACACTTGAGTCCAACCACTTCCTTCTGGAGCTCCAAAATGGCAGCTTCTCATAGCCACTTTTGTTGAAGTTTACAATGAGACATGGAGTTAGCATTTAAGGTGACATGCTTCTTCAATATATTCTCCACGTGCAATCCTAAATTACATTGCAACTCAACCTCTTTCGTTTCATTCTCATGCTGCCCATTGCACAGATGCAATACTTGAATTAACATAGCTTGGTCTTGTGTATATGTACAGCTGACCAATACACTGAATAGGTTGTAGGAAACCTGTGTTTTATTTTTTGTCACTTAAACGTAGCCTCATTTTGATGTTGCTCTTTGCTAAAAAAAGAAAATAAAATAAATTGGTATCCCATCCATAGTGTTTCCTGTTTCATGCCCAATGTTTCCGATATACGGGAACACTGAGACCCTGCACTGTATGAACTGTTCATAAAAATAGAATGCAGGCAAATTACATCTACAGTTATTCATTTAGCAGACGCTTTTCTCCAAAGCGACGCACATCTCATAGAAAATACAATTTGTGCATTACCTTAGAAGAAAGAGACATAGCTGCAGATGTATAATTCTTAATTACAGTTTGTTTCTTTCACCATATGCAAGTACCTGCATAAAACTTTACCAGAATATCACCAATTCCTAATCACCTTCATAGTATTTTTTTTTTTTTTTTTTTCCGATTCAACACACAAACGACTGCTTCTAGTAAACCATACAACTACATTGTGAGAATGCACGGCGGGATATAGCTCTAGCAACAAATACACTTACCATAACCACAATGAACTGCAGCAACAATCCTCTAACATGAAGTATAAAGCACAAGGGTTTTAGCTAATTAATAATTCGCTGTAGTTGTATCGGGTGTCTTTAACAGAATCAAACAGGCAAAAAAAAAAAAGGGAGGTTAAACTGTGTTATTTATATTTTACTGACTTTGATAGTGAGTGGATTTACAAACAATTCCAAGTTGCAAAGAGAGTTCTAGTCCTAAGTGTTTATAAGATAAGGTACAACTGTACATTTTCTCTACAAACTTCTGTTCAGTGTTGACTGTTGACCATGAATACAAGCAAAATTCATCTTTATTATAACCAGGTTTCTTGAATAACTACAGTCTCATTTCTATTCTGTTTGGGCATGTTTTGCTGTCAACTAATGCTGGTTTGCGTAGAAGAAGTGACATTAGCTTTGGAATATTTTTTTTGAAAATAGATGTGTGAAGAAAATTCGATTAAAAATAAACTGAAAAACAAAAATAAACTGAAAATTTGTAACTCAACTGTATGTAATATGACCACCCACTGTATATGTGATGTCTGGAAAACACTGCTGAAACCCCATGCTTATCCTTCCCTTAAGGCTAACTTAACATTTCAGTTGAGAGCCACCCTCCGCTATGTCTTAAAGTAACTCATGCTCATTCAAGGCTGATACCCCTAACTACATTATAAAAAAAAAAAAAACTGGGATATCACTGTTGGCACCTTTACCTTGTACAAGTAATCATAAACTTTCTGGTTCCTCTCTTCTCTTGTTTGTAAGGACCCATAAGGAGTTATCACTTAATGTTATGACCTATATTTCTTCCTCATTGCTACTTGTTTTACCACTAGATTTTAATGTCTCTGAACATAAAAACATAAAGAGATTTTCACAGATTTTTTTTCTTTGTAGCATTCAGTTTTCCAACTTAAATCCCCTCTGAGTCTATATTTCTCACAGTTTTGACTAGCTAGTTTATACTTTCTTTGCTACAGTTCCATTTCAAACATTGCAAGCTGAAAGTTACAAATGGAATTTGAGAGCAGTGCTGCTTTTGTTTCGCTGATATACTTTGACCTAGTATAGTGGGGTTTGAGACCAAGGCTAATAGATGGATCATATAGGATGGAACATACAGTTTAAAGGCTTTTAAAAATATTACCTGCTCCAAAATAGTATGCAAAATACCTTTTTTTCAGTAGCATATAAGCGCATTAGAAGAAAAAGACCAATAAAAAACATTTCTATGCGTTCTCACTTTCTGGGTGCTGGAAGCTATTGGGTAATTTGAATGGATCTGGATGTCGGGCCTCTGGAGTACCATCTTAGCAGCCTCTCACTGTTGAACAGGCCTGAAACATGTGGGCTTGACAAACAGAGCATACTGTCCTCAGTATAGTCTGGGGTTGGTGGTTGGAAGTGTCACAGCACCAGCAGCAGTCAGTACTGCTAAATGCTACATCATCCTTGTGGAGTTGCATTCAGCATCTGGTACAGGGAGAGGGGTGGCAGAGGACTTAAGATGTGAAAACCAACCCCAAGGTTGCAAGGCTGCACTGCTTGTATTTTGAGGAGGACTCTGCTGGGCACTTTAGTTGTAAAAATGGGTAGCAATTACAGAAAATGAAAGCCCTTTCAGCTTAAGAATTTTATCTTAGCTGTTGCCACGGAAACAGTTCTTCCTTAACCTTCTTTTCCATTATGTGATGAACCAAAGGCACACATACAGTCGAAAGTCTTCTGTGCTTGTCTTAGTAGAAAGAGATTAAAATGTTTCTATTTTTTGGATTTTTTTTTATACAGGAGTAAATGAAACTCAATCTTATCTATGAGAAAAGTGTTCTTGCTTATAGTTAGTATTATTCAGACATTGTGTTTCACAGGTTCACATAATTTGGCCTCCAATTCCAATGGAAATATGCTAATTCCACTAAATTGCTTTTCATTGTTGTGGAATATTAATTGCAATACTCCATAGTTGTAGAATAAATGTGAACTCCTCAGTGCATCAGTATGGTCTAGTCAGCTTAGTAAACTTTGTCTCTCACTAGCTTTTACTAGCTAGCATTACCAGCTTTTATGAGCTTTGAACTTTTTAAAGAAGTTTAAGAACTGTATGTGCAACCCAGCAAAAACTTCATTTGAAAGAGAGACAGGTATATATATATGTTGTCTCCCAACCTGACTAACTGACCGATGTACACAGGTCAGCGTTAAATTAATATGATGGGCCTGTAACAAAACAATTAGCTCCATGGTACCTTTTACCTGCCACTCTCAATGTGATGCATTGGTGGGTGTGTATTTAGTGCTTCTTCAACTAACAGAGTAGACCAGACTGTCACCTCAAGTTTGGTTAACATATTGTACCTGATGAAAAAGAGAAGTAAGGATTTCTTTTCTAATGTGCATAGTCGCTCCACTGAGTGAACTGATATACAACAGCAAACTAATGGCTAAATTTCTATAAAAGCATGAATTGACATGTTTACTCTGTCATGCCCTCCACTTCCGTGCAACGGAATACCTGCTACTGATCACCAGATGCGCACATAAAAGGGGAGCTTGAAGCGCAGCAAGATGCGGAACCTCCGTTCAGCCTTGCTACTCGACTTTCTCTCATTGCCTTGATTACCTCTCCTGATCTCCCTTCTTTCCTTGTTCTTGCTCCCTGACCCGTCTCCTGAACCTTCGCCTCCTCCTCGTGTCCCTCAACCCACTGCGTGCTGTTTGACTTAGGGCTCTTGGATTCTTCCTGTACGACGTTTGCTCCTCGGTCAACCTCACTTGTTCCTCTGACAACGATTTTCGGATTTTCCTCAGTGAAGTACACCTATGCTCTGCACTTGGGTCTGTTTCATTTCCCAGACAGAATCATGACATACTCCCAGGGTGGTCCCCATATCATCACATAAACCGTTTTCGTGAAGGGACAAGCGGTTCTGAAAATGTGTGTGTGTGTGTGTGTGTGTGAATAGGGCTGTCTTAGTAGAGATATTGTATGTGATAATTAGAACAGAGGTAAATGCCATAAAAACTTCAGGTTCTGTGGTTTCTTGACTCTGAAAACACGTTTGTGTGTTCTGCTGAAACAGAATTACAGCCCCAATTCCAAAACAGTTGGGACAGTATGGAAAATTCTAATAAAAACAAAAAGGAGTGATTTGAAAATTTACTTTGACTTGTATTCAAACAAAAACAGTATAAAGACAAGGTATTTTATATTTTACCTGATCAGCTGCATTGTTTTTTGAAGATATACACACACACACACACACATTTTCAGAACCGCTTTGTCCCTTACGGGGTCACGGGGAACCGGAGCCTACCCGGCAACACAGGGCGTAAGGCCAGAGGGGGAAGGGGACACACCCAGGACGGGACGCCAGTCCGCCGCAAGGCACCCCAAGCGGGACTTGAACCCCAGACCCACCGGAGAGCAGGACTGCGGTCCAACCCACTGCGCCACCGCACCCCCTCTTGAAGATATACATTTATTCTGAAATTGAAGTCTGCAACACTTTCTACAAAAGTTGGGATAGTCGAGTGTTTACCACTGTGAAACGTCACTATGTCTGTAATAACACTTATTAAGCATTTAGGCACTGAAAACACCAGTTGGTTAAATTTAACAAGTGGAATTTTCCACCATTCATCCATTATGCAGATCTTCAGCTATGCAATTATACAAGGCCTTTGTTGCTGTATTTTGCACTTCATAATGCGCTACCCATTCTCAATTGCAGACAGGTCAGGACTGCAGGCAGATCAATCTAATACCCACACTCTTACACATTCTCGTACTTGTAATCCAGGTAGAATGTGGTTTGGGGCTGCTCTGCTGGAAAATGCAGGGATGTCCCTTAAAAAGACAGCACCTAGATGGCAGCATATGTTTCTCCAAAATTTGTACATATTTTTCTGCATTACAGGTGTCCTCACAGGTGTGCAAGTTACCCATGGCATGGGCACTAACACACCCCCATATCATGACAGACATTACATTTTGGACCTATTGCTGATAACAGCTTTGGTGGTCTTTTTCCTCTTTGGCCTGGAGAACATGACGGAATTTTTTTTCCAAAAACGGTTTGAAATGTTGACTCATCGAATCACAAAACACAATTCCACTATGCTACTGTCCATCTCAGATGAGACTGAGCCCAGAGAAGTCAGCGGCGCTTCTGGACAATGTTAATGTATGGCTTCTGCTTTGCATAGTAAAGCCTTAACTTGCATCTCTGGATGCAGCTGCAAATGGTGGCGACTGGCAAAGGTTTACCGCAGTATTCCCGAGCCCCTGTCATGATATGCATTATAGACACATGACAGTTTTTAAAACAGTGATGTCTGAGGGATCGGAACTCATACGCATTCGGAAGTGGTTTTTGGCCTTGCCCTTTATGCACCGAGATTTGACCGAATTCCTTGAATCTTTTCATTATATTCTGCACTGTAAAGGGTTAAATGCCCAAAATCCTACCAATTTGTCTTTGGGGAAAATTGTTCTCAAAGTGCTGGATTATCTGCTGATGCATCTGTTGAGAAATACGTGAGCTTTTACCCATCCTTGCTCTTGAAGGACTAGGCCTTTTTTGGAGGATCCTTATATACTGTAAAATGATTGCCTCATCTGTTTAACATTACTTGTTTCACATCATCTTGTTATTTCAACTTGACACATTAATAGTCCTAAACTTCCCATCCCAATGTTTTTGGAGTGTGTTGCAAACATCAATTTCAGAATAAACATATATCTTCAAAAAACAATGCAACTGTTCAGGTAAAACATGAAATATCCTGTCTTTATACAGTTTTTGTTTGAATACAAGTCAAAGTAAATTTTTTTTGGTTGTCACACTTTATAATGTGAACTGCTGCATACTGAAACAATGAAGAATTGCAAATCAGTTAATTATTTTGAGATCCCCATGATTGTTGTCCAAAACACGAGGGGCTTGATCCAAAATGTCGTAGTCCTGATCCAGGGAATGAAGTTCAAAATCCGAAGGGTCTTTTTCCAAATAGCAGGGGGCTTGATGCGAATGCTGGTGGCGTGGGTGTCAGCTCAAGTTGTACTTCAGGTCGTGGTCCAAAATAAAACTCTCGAAAACTGAAGAGTTGGATGAAGTTCAGTAATCATAATGCTAAGGGGTGTAGTTGTGGTCTGAGGAACGAGGGTCAAGATTCGAAGGATCTTATCCAAAAGGTTGTTGTCGAAGGAATGATGTTCTTAATCCATGAAGCAGGGAGCAATGAACAAGGAGTGAGGAAGAGTGTGTTCTCCCAAAAAGGTTCTGCAACTTGTTGTGGTCAGAGCTTATACTATAACATTGTTTTTAAATGCAGCACACCTGTGTGTAATGAACTTATATGTGGCTAGAGCCACGCCCACAGTGATCTTCTGGGGTATGGGGTTAATCGGGTTTTATATAAATTACTCCATGAAATCTGCCCACTAAAGACTCTTGTAGTGGCACAATTTAAGATGAATAAAGATTATAAATGCACTTTTTGTGAAAGCTGCCTTGAAACTACACACACACATTTTCAGAACCGCTTGTCCCTTATGGGGTCACGGGGAACCGGAGCCTACCCGGCAACACAGGGCGTAAGGCCGGAGGGGGAAGGGGACACACCCAGGACAGGACGCCAGTCTGCCGCAAGGCACCCCAAGCGGGACTTGAACCCCAGACCCACCGGAGAGCAGGACTGCGGTCCAACCCACTGCGCCCCAACCCACTGCGCCACCGCACCCCCTGCCTTCAAGCTATCCAACATATATTTTGGTTATGTCTCCTGGTGGTCTCCTGTCTCAAGGTCTTTTGATTGAACTGCAATCTTTGATTAAAAAAGAGGCAATATAAATTTTAAAGAAATGGATAATGATACTTTAATGCCATTGAAAATATTTTTTTTTAAAAAAACTGCTGTATCTGACTTAATTATGATATTGGTATGTTGGTGTGTACAGAAAATAAAATGGTCAAGGAAGCATTCTGTCTTTGAATACTTTAAATTAAAAGCAATGTTCTATTTGCAAGTAATTTCAAATTGTAAAGGTATGAAGGCTAGGTGTACTTTTTCATTTGCTCTTTTAAATCTGTTTATGTATGTGTTGTAATATGTTGAACACTGGCTCCTCTGGTTACAATCAAAATTAGCACTGGAAGTCTGTTCATAATTTGATTTGTTCATAAATACTAAATCTGTTTTAACACCAATCTTAATACTATATGGATTCCTTGTTTTCTCTGTAAAGGGTTTTGTAAAAAAAACAAAAACAAAAAACAAAAAATAACTTTTGAGCACCCATCCATCTTCCATCCCGCTTGTCCTAATAGGGTCGTGGTGGCAGCAAGGAGAGCAGAGAGGCCCAGCCGCGCCTGCCCCCCGCAACTTCCTCCAGCTCAGCCTGGGGGATCCCCAGCCATTCCCAGGCCAACTGTGAGATATATTCCCTCCAGCGGGTCTTGGGCCGACCTCAGGGCGTCGTGCTAGTTGGCCGTGCCCAGAATACCTCCAAAGGGAGGCGCCCAGGGGGCATCCTTATCAGATGCCCAAACCACCTCAACTGGCTCCTCTCAATGTGGAGGAGTAGCGGCTCTACTCTGAGCTCCTTCCAGATGTACAAACTCCTTACCCTGTCACGGAGAGTGAGTCCCAACACCCTGCGGAGAAAACTCATTTCGGCCGCTTGTATCCATGATCTTATTCTTTTGGTCATTACCCAAAGTTCATGACCACAGGTGAGGGTAGGGACATAGATCGACCGGTAAATGGAGAGCTTCACCTTATAGCTCAGCTCCCCCTTCACCAATACAGTCCAGTACAGAGACCGCATTACTGCTACTGCTGCTCCCAGTCTGCGGCTGATCTCAGGCTCCCTTCTCCCCCCACCCGCGAACAAGACCCCAAGATACTTGAACTCCTCCACCTGGGGCAAATTCCCTCCCCTTACCTGGAGGGGGCATGAAATCCTTTTTCGTGAGAGAACCATAGACTCAGACTTTGAGGTGCTGATCCTCATCCCAACCGCTTCACACTCGGCTGCAAACCGTTCCGGTGTGTGTTGGAGGCAACCTTGTGATGGTGCCAAAAGGACAACATCATCTGCAAAAAGCAGAGATGTCACCTTCCAACTCCCACACAGAATGCCCTCCTGGCCTCGATGGCGTCTTGATATCCTGTCCATGAAAACCACAAACAGGAGTCGAGACAAGACACAACCTTGGCGGAGTCCAACGTCCACATTGAACAGGCTTGACTTAATGCAGAGTATGCGGACACAGCTTTCGCTCCGTATGTACAGAGACCGAATGGCCCACAGTAATGGCCCCAGTACCCCATACTCCCTAAGCACCTCCCACTGAATTTCCCGGGGAACACAGTCATAGGCCTTCTCCAAGTCCACAAAACACATGTAGACTGGATTAGCGAACTCCCATGCCCCTTCAATTATCTGTGAGAGAGTGAAAAGCTAGTCCACTGTTCCACGGCCAGGGCGGAATCCGCATTGTTTCTCTTCAATCTGAGGTTCAACTATCGGTCGGAGCCTCCTCTCCAGCACCCCGGCATAGACTTCCCCAGGGAAGCTGAGAAGTGTGATACCCCAATAGTTGGCACACACTCTCCGGTCCCCTTTCTTAAAGATAGGGACCACCACCCCAGTTTGCCAGTCCAAAGGCACTGTCCCTGAGGTCCATGCAACATTGCAGAGGTGTGTCAACCATGACAGCCCTGCAACATCTAGGGCCTTAAGCAGTTCCGGGCAGATCTCATCCATCCCTGATGCTTTGCCACTGTGGAGCTTACCAACTACCTCAGTGACTTCCACCAGGGAACAGCCCGAAATCCTCAGGCCGTGACTCCTGTAAGGGAGGCATATCACTTGGGTTTAAGAGTTCTTTAAAGTGCTCCTTCCACCTCCCGACAATGTCCTCATCAGAGGGCAGAGTTTCTCCACTCCTGCTAAACACAGCCAGAGCGAAACTCCTCCGACCCCTTCTGAGCTATTGGGTGGTTCTCCAGAACCTATTCATAGCAGACCAATAGTCGTTTTCCATGGCCTCTCCAAACTCCTTCCATGCCCTGGATTTTGCTTCTGCAACTGCAGCCGCTGCTGCCTTTTTCGCCTGCCAGTACCTGTCTGCTGAGTCAGGGGTTCCCAAAGCCAACCAGTCCCTAAAGGTCTCTTTCTTCAGCTTGACAGCTTCCCTCACCACTGGTGTCCACCAGCAGGTTCTCGGGTTGCCGCCCTGGCTGGCACCAACAAGCTTTTGGCCACAACTATGCCTGGCTGCTTCCACAATGGAGGTTTTGAACAGGTTCCATTCAGACTCCATGTCCCCTACCTCCTCCGGGACATGGGAGAAGCTCTCCCAGAGGTGCGAGTTAAAATCATTCCGGACAAGGTCCTCCGACAGTTGTTCCCAGCACACCCTCGTTAAACATCTGGGCCTACAGGGTCTGTCCATCAGTTTTCCCCGCCATCTGATCCAACTCACCACCAGATGGTGATTGATTGACAGCTCAGCACCTCTCTTCACCCGAGTGTCCAGAAAATGTGGCCTCAAGTCAGATGAAACGATTACAAAGTCGATCATTGACCTTTGGCCCAAGGAGCTCTGGTACCAAGTACACTTATGAACATCCTTGTGTTCGAGCATGGTGTTTGTTATGGACAAACCATGGCTAGCACAGGAGTCCAATAACATTTCACCATTCAGGTTCAGATCGGGCAAGCTGTTCTTCCTAATCACCCACCGCCAGATTTCCCAGTCATTGCTGACGTGAGCATTAAAAAGTCCCCCAGCAGGACTATGGAGTCTGTAGGTGGGGCCCTGTCCAGAACCCCACCCACCCTGTCCAAGAAGGCCGAATACTCTGAACTGCTGTTTGGTGCATAAGCACACACAACAGTCAAAGTTTTCCTCTCTGCGACCTTAAGTCGCATTGAGGCGACCCTCTCGTCCACCGGGACAAACTCAAACTGTATGGCAGCCAGCCGGGGGCATGTGAGTATCCTCACACCGCCTGGCGCCTCTCACCTCATGCAACTCCTGAGTAGGAGAGGAACCACCCCTATCGAGGAGTTTGGTTCTTCTTTCAGTGGAGGTGAGCCCAACTATATCCAGTTGGTATTTCTCAACCTCCCGCACCAGTTCAGGCTCCTTACCCCCCCCCCCCCCCCCCATGAGGTAACATTCCACGTACCAAGAGCCAGTTTCTGTCACGAGGGGCCACGGCGCTATGTGCCACCCTGCCCCCTCCCGCTGCCTGGTATACATTGCATCCGACCTCAATGTTGGACGTTGCAGGTAGTGGGCCCACATGCCTCCCCTACCATGCCTTTTCGGGCTCAGCCTGGCCGGATTACGTGGGCTGCCCGGCCACCAGGCGCTCGCCTAGGAACACTACCTCCAAGCCTGGATCCGGGGGTAGGTCCCGGTGACCCTATTCCAGGCAGGGTAAATGATCTTCTGTTCCCATTTTCCATAGGGGTTTTTCGGATCGTGTTAGTCTGGATCTTCACTCCAGACCTGTTCGCCTTGGGAGACCCTACCAGGAGCATACTGCTCCCGACGACATAGCTCTGGAGATCCCTAGATCACGCAAGCCCTTCCGCCACGCCAAGGCCCCGATCCAGGAAGGGATTTTGAGCAGTATGAAAATTACAACTACGCTGATTGAAAATAAAAATACATTGTCTTGACAAACCTTTACTAAATCCCAACTGCTGACCATCATTTGCAGTGTTCTTCATCTTCTGGTATCCTACAACTTTATTATCTACACATTCGATGAATTCTTAAAAATACCAACATCTTGTAGTTTATTTACAGATTCTTTGAAAGTCTTGGATATAAATTTTGCCTCAAAAAAAGTATATAGGTGGAGCAGATCAAAAGGTATACTTCCCATGACAGGAATAAAAGACAGACACATTCACGGCTAACACTTAAATAGGAGGAGTTTCATTATGTTTTATCAGTAGACTTTACTAATATCTGAACTGTGGGAATATGGTCACTTTTCTCAGGGTCCACAAAGTGCTTTGGCTTTGCAAAAAGTAAACATCACACTGCGAGAATCTGTAGTGGTGCACCTATGTTACCTGTGACTGGGGCAGCTCGGTGGCTCTCCTGCCCAAAGAAAGGCTACTTGACGCCACTTTGTTTGCCATTTGGAGGTTGACGGGGGCAGCCTGCAGCGGCTCACTGCTCACTGCCTTTTGTCCATTAATGTGTGCAGTCACCATGGAGACAGGAGTCTTCGCCGGTACAACAGAGAAGGCGATGTTTTGGGTGGGCTGCTTGATGAGAGAGATGGGCTTGGCACTCCCCACAGGACAGCCCCGCAAAGCCAGTTTCTGTAGAAGGCATAAAAAGAGTTAAACGGCTGTAAAGATTACAATGGTAATACAAACAAGCGTTGGATCGAGCAACGTGCTGTAGGACTGGAGAGTTAACCTTTGAAGAACTAGTGGGAAGCTCTTCTAAAGGCTGCAGACTAACACTGCTGCTGGTGTAATTTACTGCATATTAAGGGATAACGTTGCTATGCAAGTAGTATAGTTAACAGCATATCATTAGTAATATGACCCATGCCCTGCTCCATGGTAAACAGGTTTCAGCGCAGCCTGGTTTTCACCACTATGCAGAAGCCCACAGGTTACAAAGCATCATCGTCATGCCCCACACACACACACACACACACACACACACACACACACACACACATTCATGTGTCCCCAAGTTTCTCCAAGCTAAGTATAGTTTGCTTTCTCACTGCCCTGACTTACACAATCAGACAGACTAAAAAAAAGAACATTCTAGATATTTGATATCCCATTCTCCTGTCTGTCCTTATTTCTTTCGATCTTTCATGGCCTTCTGAGAATAGGTGAGGGAGGGCCTTTCATTTTCAAACGTGTATTGAGATTTTGTTCCTCTCTCTGTATATTTTTCTGAGGTTGTACTGAAATAACCGGCCACAAACATTCAGAATTCAAACATTAAAAAATTAATCAAAGAGGTTCCCAGAGGAATCACGGAAACTGTGCATCTGAGGTTTAAATCTAAAACAAGTAACCTGCTTGAACAACCATTCAAACAACTCTTTGATATGAATCATATAGTGCTGGAATTCATTGCTGTACAGTATTATTTCATCTATCAGGCATCTTCTAAATAAGCACTCACGCATGAACATGTTCTTTGAACAACTGTTTGAGAAAAAAGAAACAATCCTGACTGAATAAATGGCTACATTATAACTTTATGACAGCATTCTGAAGAAAAACCCACTGGGATAAAGAACTGGTCACCTGCAGCTGGGTAAAGTGAGTGTTTGAGTGTTAGGTCTAGTGCGCAGGGAAGCTGATTACTGGCGCTTCATCATTAGAGAGCAATAACAAGCTGGAGAGGGTGGGAGAGTGAGGGAGGTGCATTCAAGATTAATTCTGAGGCTTCTTGCCAGGACAATGAGAATTTAATCAGAAAGCATACCATTTCTCAGGCGAGCTTTTTGAGATCTTGGAAATGGAAGGGCAATAGGAAGGGTTCTGGAGGATGACTTCCATGAACAAAGGAACAAATTTATGGAATCACAGTTAAGAAGGAGGAGAGAGATAAGGGGGTGGGTTTTTGAGACTGGGGTAGGTCTCCATGGAAACTGAAGTATTAGTTTCAAGCGTACAGATTGTGTCAAGGATTTGGGTGTCCTGTTGGATGGAAAGCTGCCATTTGTATCTCAAGTAAATGCTTTGACTAAGTCGTGCTTCCTTCAGTTAAGAAACATAGCTAAACTACGGCAATTCCAATGTAGACAGGATGCTGAGAAAATGGTTCATGCTTTTGTTTCAAGGAGGCTGGGCTATTGTAATGCTTTATTATCAGTTGTCCACACCAGACTGTATCCAGGCTACAATTGGTACAAAATGCTGCTGCGAGAATTGTTACTAGAACTAGGAAATATGACCATATAACACTAGTACTTAAACAATTTCATTGGCTCCCAGTCACATTTAGAGTTGATTATAAAATCCTGTTTTTGACCTATAAGGCAGTACATGGCATTGATCCAGCTTATCTTTGTGAGATCATTGATTCTTATATCCCAGGACGATATCTTTGTTAATTGGATGCAGGTTACCTTAAAGTACCTGTAATCAATAAGACCCAAGAAGGAGGTTATGCCTTTAGTTATAGAGCACCTAAACTGTGGAATAGTCTACCAGTTATTGTCAGAAATGTCCCGTCTGTCTCTGTCTTCAAATCCAGTTTAAAGACTTACATGTTTTCTCAGGAATTCCACCCTGAAATGTAATTTCACTTGCCTGTGTTTCTTATTACCACCTCTATACCAATGCAAATTATATTTACTTGTTTAAGTTACAAATAACTGACTAGTTCTTCGTGTTGAGCATTGTCTCCCTACATAAGACCTGCCAGCAGTCACAGATGCACCCCCATGCCGAATGAAGATGATGACCAACTGCCATGATGGACGAGACATACCATGCCGAGCTGGGGATTCAAGCTACTATACAGCAACAATAACATTATTACTTACAATTGGCTTAGAATAGTTACTTAATCTAGAAAGCCCAGGAGCGATGGGCAGCCACTGGCCCTAGGACCCCCAGAGGTTTTTTTCTCCCTCGATTTTCAGTAGGGAGTTTTTGTTCCTTTCCTCCATGGCCAGTAGGCATACTTATAGCTCCATAAAAGCTTTATATTATGACAGTCAGTAGTCAAAAGTTTTTTTCTTTATCTGATGTATTTGTTTTTTTTGCCATATGCCTGTGTTAAAGTGCACTGTGTCACTGCATGAGAAGAGTGCAATATAAAAAGAAATTGAATTGAAGTCTTGCTTTGTGTCAAAATCTATTCTGATCAGCAGGCAATTTTCTTTGAATGGAAGAAATGTAAATGTAAATGTAAGAAATACAAGCAAACAACTCTGAGGTGTCATTAGGAGCTACTGCACATTATAGTTTACTGTGAATTTTAACTGAATTCTAGCATTACATTCCTGCCTCTGCTCATTTTTCTCTTCAAAGAGAAACTAGAATGCAAAACTTTATATTTCAATAAGGGTTATAAGATTTGCAAATTAATGTGCAGGCAAATTTTTCTTTATAGACTTTTTTTTTCATAACCTCTAAAGAAATACTGTAAGTAGAAGACTTACTATGAATAAATGCAGTAAGCTGGATATTGTTACACCCCCCTCAGCACAACAAGGAGCACCTGTGGTTGATCAAGGAACAGGTGCATAAAATAGAGACGCCAAGCACACACAGACATGGAACCTTGCTCAGTGTAGATACTCACCTGCATACCTTGCCTTTGCTTTCCTGACTTCCCTGAGCCCTCGCCCACGTCCTCAACCTCAACCTCAACCTCATCCTCTTCCTCGTTTCCCCGACCCCTCTCCTGTATCTCCACAACTTCCTGGTTTACCACGACTCCTTGTCTGTCTTCGGATTACGTCTCTCGGATTCTCCCTTTCACCTTTGTTCGCACATTGGTGACCTTTTGCCTGTTTTTAGACCATGTTTCCTGGATTGCCCCCTGAAAGCCCTTCCTGTGCTCCACACCTGGGTCCAACGCTCCTGCCCTGGGGAAATTCCGTGACAGGTATGAAATAAAATGAGTTTTTAAACACCATGTGTAGTGATGGGCAAAAATAAATTTACTCAATGAATGCATCCCTGTGCGATTACAAATCTGCAGAACTAATTAAAATTAATCAAAATAATAAATAGTAAACCCAAAGTATACAGGTGAAGCCATGTGAAAACTACAGTGGAAAGAAAAATTTCTGAGCCAGTTATAATTGTGCTAATGGCTGAATGCTGTAAGAAAAATGAGCACTAAAGCAAAAGGCAATTTTGGAGTGAATGGGAACTCTGTTTCCCTATTATTTATATGTTCTCTGATAAGGTCCTCTGTAGCCCCATTGTTTCAGAGGATCAAAGTTATGCACAGGCAGCAAAATCACTGGCCATTGGCTGGGCTACAGGGCTGCTAGTGGTTGAAGCTCAGGGTTCCTCTGATGATCTCAAAGGTCACCCATTATTATAAGCTTAATTTTGGCATGGATGGCGCTTCCCTCCACCTTTCCACCACAGACAGAGAGAGAGAAATTGGGCCAGCAGTATTGTGGCAAGCCAGTACACAGCAATTAAATGCACCCAGACATAACAGCTGAATGGGACTGCCTTAATTAAACTTGCTTCAATAGTATATACAGCTTCTGTGTAGTTTTTATGAGTGTGGGTGATCAATAACACTATAAGGACAGAATAAGGACTTACAAGTCCTTCTTTATTTTAAGCAATTTATATTTTTATTATGGTTACATCCAAGAGGGGCGTGGTGGTGCAGCGGGTTTGGCCGGGGCCTGCTCTCTGGTGGGTCTGGGATTTGAGTCCTGCTTGGGGTGCCTTGCGACGGACTGGCATCCCATCCTGGGTGTGTCGCCTCCCCCTCCAGCCTTACGCCCTATGTTGCCGGGTTAGGCTCCAGGTCTCCGCGACCCTGCTTGGGACGAGTGGCTTCAGCTAATGTGTGCGTGTATGTGCACGTATGTGTAGTTACATCCAAGACCTTTACATAACTTAACCTTTAAATAATAAATCAATAAGCTGTACTGTTAAGCTTAGTTCAATAATGCTGATAAAGATAACTGAAAAATGACAGAATAACATCCAGATGTGACACAAACACGGACGTATTTTACTTTAACATCCGGACACGAAAGAATATAGTGAGAATTAAAATGCAGAGTGCAAAAGTGCTCAGTGCAGATTAACAACTTCAGTGCACGAGTGATACTGTCACGTTCTCCGCATCTGGCACATCTGCGACACCTGCCGTTCCCTGATGGGAACGACTATAAAGAGGGAAGCCGAGGAAGCCCAGATGCGGAACCTTGTTTTGCCTCCTTGTTTCCCTGCGAACCGTTACTGAGAGACCCATTCCGACTTCGACCCTTTGCCTGTTTCTTCCTGACCACGTTCTTTGCCTAGCCCTTTCTACGACGTTTGCTGATCGCCTGACCCTCGCTTGCCCCTCGACTACGATTATGGATTCTGATTCGGCTTCCGTGCACGTTGATCCGAACACTCTGCACTTGAGTCCGTCCGCGCTACGCGCAACCGTGACAGAAGGTTCCGCCCACTACCAGGACTCAGCAGAGTACGCGCAACTGCGTACAGCGCTCACCAAGCAAAGCGAGTTTTTGGGAACGCATTCCCAGTCGTTGCAGCGCATAGAAGAAAAGGTCGACGGATTAATCCAGGTCCTCCAAACCGGAGGTATTCTCAACCCCGCCTTCCAGGGTGCACCCGCGACTCCTGCTGAGCCTGTCCCGCCCACACCCCCCGAGGCTTCGGGGACGGTCACAAGGATCGCAACCCCAGAGAGGTATGACAGTTCGCCCGATCAATGTCAGGACTTTCTGATGCAGTGCGAGTTGGTTTTTGAGTGTTCTCCGCGCATGTATCAGACTGACGCAGCTAAGATCGCTTTTGTCCTGTCGTTGTTAACCGGTCCAGCCTGGGCATGGGCCGCCGCTGGGTGGCGCACTCACTCTAGAACTACCTATGACATTTTCCGCGAGAAGTTCGAAGCGGTTTTTGACCACCCGCACGCGGGACGCGCGGCGGGTAATTATCTCATGCGTCTCACCCAGGGGAGTAGAAGCGTGGCTGAGTATGCTCTTGAGTTCAGACCCCTCGCGGTCAAGAGTGGCTGGAACTCCCCTGCCCTCCTCACCTGCTTCTTCGAAGGGCTGAATCCCCGGATCCAGGACGAGCTCACGTACAGGGGTGAGGAGGGGGACTTCGACCGGTTTGTGGAGACAGCCATCGCCATCGACAATCTTGGCAGGAGTCGACAACCCCTGGGGACCAGCCCAGCGGAGGACCGGCTCAAGAAAGAAGAAAGGAGACGGCGCCAGGTGGGGAGACTGTGTCTCTATTGTGAGTCCCCGGAGCATCTCCGTGCGGCGTGCCGCGAGCGACCACCTCAGGGGACCTCCACGGAAACGAAGGCGAGCCCAGGGGAGCACCGGGGACAGCTACGTCTACCGGTGAGTCTTTCCTGGGGGGCAAGCCGGGTGCAGATGAACGTCCTCATAGATTCCGGAGCCGCGGGCTGTTTCATGGATGTAGGCTTTGCCCAAGCGCACCATGTCCCTATTAAAACATGTGAAGTCACCCTGAGTGTGAAAGCCCTGGATGGTCAACCCCTGGGTGATGGGGTGGTTGATTCCCGGACGGCACCTCTCGTGCTCGAAACAAGCGTGTGTCACCACGAGAAACTCACCTTCTTTCTGATCCGAGCTCCAGACACCCCTGTCATTTTAGGTTACCCCTGGTTGGCATGACATGACCCCGTCTTTAGGTGGAGTACCAAGGAGCTGGTTTCTTGGGGAGGATCCTGTCACGCATCCTGCCTCACGCTTCCTTGCCGGGCCACGTCGGTGGAAGGGGTAGAGGGCCTTTCCCCGCCGGTCATACCCCCGGACTATGAGGATCTACGAGAGGTCTTCAGCAAGGTCCGCACCACTGAACTGCCTCCTCACCGGTCCTGGGACTGTGCTATCGACCTCTTGCCAGGTACCACACCATCTCGGGGCCGAGTGTACCCCCTGTCGTTACCGGAACAACGGGCCATGCAGGAGTACATCAGGGAGGCCCTCGAAGCTGGTCTGATCCGGCCGTCAACGTCACCAGCAGCGGCGGGGTTCTTCTTTATCGGTAAGAAGGACGGGGGGCCGTGCATAGATTACCGAGGGTTGAACGCCATAACGGTCAAGTACCCGCACCGCTTACCGTTGATTACCTCGGCTCTGGAGGGGATCCATGGATCGACCTGGTTCTCGAAATTAGACCTCCGCAGTGCATATAACCTCATCCGGATCCGTGAGGGGGATGAATGGAAGACGGCCTTCTCCACTTCACTAGGTCACTATGAGTACAGGGTCATGCCCTTTGGTCTAGCTAATGCCCCCTCAGTTTTCCAGGCCTTTCTCAACCATGTGTTGTGCGATTTCCTTCATCACTGCGTCATCGTCTACCTGGACGATATACTGATCTACTCGAAGACCCGAGAGCAGCATATCCAACAGGTCCGGGCGGTCCTCAGGCGGCTCCTACAACATCGATTGTATGTGAAGGCAGAGAAGTGTGAATTCCACCAACGCCAAATCTCCTTCCTGGGCTACATCCTGAGCCAGGGGGGAGTTTCCATGGACCCCAGGAAGGTGGGTGCAGTATCCTCCTGGCCTCAACCTACCACGGTAAGGGCGTTCCAGTGCTTCCTTGGGTTTGCCAATTTCTATCGTCGATTCATACGTAATTTTAGCACAGTAGCCGCACCCCTTACCGCGTTAACAGCAAGCAAGGACCGAAGACTTCCTTGGGGGGCGGAGGCGGAGAAGGCTTTCCAGGAGTTAAAAACACGGTTCACCTCCGCCCCAGTGCTGAAACAGCCGGACCCTTCCTTGTCGTTTGTGGTGGAGGTCGACGCCTCCTCAGTAGGGGTGGGTGCAGTCCTGTCACAGCGGCAAGGGGACCCTCCCAAGTTGTACCCCTGTGCCATCTTCTCCAGGAAGATGACCCCTGCCGAACGGAATTACGACACTGGGAACAGGGAACTCCTTGCTATCAAGCTCGCGCTTGAGGAGTGGCGTCACTGGCTGGAGGGTGCGGTCCATCCCTTTGTGGTACTCACGGACCACCGCAATCTAGAGTACCTAGAGACCGCAAAACGGTTGAACTCCCGCCAGGCCCGATGGGCCCTCTTCTTCACCCGTTTTCGCTTTACTGTTTCTTATCGGCCAGGTTCCAAGAATGGGAAAGCTGATGCTTTATCGCGGGTTCATGACCCTGAACCACTGCCTCCCAACCCAGAGGAGATCCTACCCCAGGGATGCATGGTGGGTCCGGTCCACTGGCAACTCCTCCAGGACATCCAAGAAGCCCAGGACAGCGAACCAGAACCGCCCGGGAGGCCAACCGACTGTGTGTATGTCCCCAGTTCCTTCTGCGCAGCGGTGCTGAAATGGGCCCATGAGGCTCCAGAGGCCGGGCATCCCGGGATCCGCTGTACCTTATCCCTGGTCCAAGGACGGTTCTGGTGGCCCTCACTGTCCGACGACGTCAGGGACTTCGTCCAGGCCTGTGCCACCTGCACTCAGACCAGGACCCTGCCCGAAAAGGCAGTGGGTCTCCTACAACCCTTGCCTACGCCGACCCGACCGCTGTGCCACCATGGCACCGTAATTCCCTCAGTGAAATGTATTATTTGTCCCTTAGACTCAATCCCTACTAAATTATTTGAAGCTGCAATTTCTGTTCTTGCAGAATCTATTATTAACATCCTTAATAGCTGTTACTTAACAGTAATGTTGTGAACATTTAAAATTGCCATTATTAAACTTTTTGAATAAATCAGATCTTTACTGTAACGAACAATTAAATACATACATATTTCTAATCTGGTGTTATCAAATTTTAGAAAACATCGTAGCTTCTCAAATTGTTAAATGCCTTAATTATTACAATATATTTAGAGTTTCTGCAATGATCATAGCACTAAAACAGCCTTAACCCCTATTGTTAATGATATTCTTATCTGACGTTGGTCATGCCTTAGCCATGATGTTCAATTTAAATGCTGTATTTGATACTGTTGATCAGAAAATCTTACTCGGTAGACTTGAGCACCTGGTTGGACTAAAGGGAACTATTCTGAAATGGTTCTGTTCATTTTGCAGTTGTTCTCGATTGATTTGACATGTTACTCCAAGCTCAGGTCACTGCTCTCAAATCAATTAACACAGCCATCTGAACACTTTGTATTTGTCTTCAATAGATTGTAAATTTTTGTCGATCTCATATTACAGTTTTTCTCAATCGTTTTGACACATTTCTCCAAATGAATGTAATTGCTCTCAAAACAATTAACACAGCCAACTAAACATACTCTTACCTTGACCAGACAGTTCAATTCCACTGCATAAAGAAGTACTGCCTTTTCTTCTACTAATGCACACACACACACACACACACATTTTCTGAACCGCTTGTCCCACACAAGGTCGCAGGGAACCAGAGCCTACCTGGCAACTCAGGGTGTAAGGCCGGAGGGGGAGGGGACACACCCAGGACGGGGCACCAGTCCACCGCAAGGCACCCCAAGCAGGACTCGAACCCCAGACCCACCAGAGAGCAGGACCCAGACCAATCCACTGCGCCACTGCGCCCCCCACTTTGTACCAATGCATTTACTAAAATTAAATACTAACATCAAACGTACAACTGTGCGGTCTATTGATTGTATAACATAGTCTGATGTACACACACAAATACATGAATGCAAATACATGTTTATTGTGAAGTTCTCTACTGAGGAGTTCTGTTGTATAACAGAAGCTACTGCCTCAACATCTCCACAGGCCTCTTCCATTGCTTGAAGAAGACTGTAAGGGTTGCGATCATACACTTTCCATTTCCAACACGAGAAGAACTCCTCAACTGAATTCAGGAAGGGATAATGTGGTGGAAGGAACACCATCCTAAATGTGGGTGATGCTCAAACCACTCCCGCACCAGCGCCGAATGGTGGAATGGCACATTGTTCCAAACAGCTACAAAATTTCGATCAATTTGCTTCTGGTCAACCTGCGGGAAGAGGATTTCATTGAGGGAGTTCAAAAAAATTTGTATCCTTTTGGTGTTGTATGGCCCCAAGACAGCATTGTGTGCCACAACACCAGTAGTTGAAATTGCGGCAGACATGGTGATGTTGCCTCCCGCTGTCCAAGTACATTGACTGTGACATGATAGTCAATCACATTTCTCCCTCTTCTAATTATTTTGTTACAGTTTTTCTCGATCGATTTGACACGTTACTCCAAACTCCGGTCACTGCTCTCAAAACAATTAACACAGCCATCTGAACACTTCATTCATTGTCCTAAATAGATTGTAAGTTCTTGTCAATCTAATACTAGTTTCAAATGACATGTATACTATTCCCAAAACACTGTGCACAAAATTCTGCAATGTTTGCACAACAGTTCATACAGCCAACCAGAACTGTAATATATGAGGAAAAAAGCAATTGCATGACTTTCATTGGTTTAACACAAATCACAAACATTTATGTACCTTTTGCTAAACACAACAAGCAAAACTCTGTCATTTGTTCAATTCTCAGTTGCACAATATATGTTCTCAATGAGCCCCAAATTGATATCTGATGATTTAGTAATACACACAACACAGGAAATGCAAATTTCCAAATTGATTACACAGTTATCACAATTCCTACAGCTATAAAAGGGGAAAGGAAAAAAGACAAAGAATAAGAACAAGAATGAGAAGGGGAAAAGGAAGACATGTAAGAGTGAGAGGTGGTGGAGAGGGTAGAGGAAGACGAAGAGTGGAAGAGGTAGAAACAGATGAGGGGACAGGAGGTGAGGATGTAGGAAGAGGAGAAGAGGGAGGAGTAGAGGGAGAAGAGATGGGTAGAGTGGAGGGCAATGGTGTAGTGGAAAGAGCAAGAGAAGAAAATGTAACAAGACATGAACAGAGAGGAAGGGGGCAGCAGGGTGGAAGAGGAGGGAGGACAGGGAGAAGGACTGGGTACAGACGGGTTTCAAATGAAATGAGGGCCACCCTAATTGACCATGTCATAAATCATGGTCTCTCCTTCAGAGAAACTGGGCAGAGAGTTCAGCCCAACATAAACAGATCCACAGTGGCTTCAATTATCCGCACATTTCAGAGTGAAAACCGACAAGTAACCATACCATTGCACTCCTGTGGTTAGAATGTAGTACTCTAGTTCTCTGCTATAAATGTTTGTACTCATCCAAACATTCTTAAGAATAGAAGTTCAACAACATTCAGGTGGACGAACAAGACTCTTTTTAGCTGAACAAGAGCATGCCATTGTTGACATGGTGGTCCAGAACAACACCATCCGCCTCAAAGAAATCCAGCAAAGAATAATACAGGACAACCAAGTATTCCAGAATATTCAGCAACACAGTCTTGCCACAATTGATCGTGTTGTAAGGAGAAATGCCATCCGGATGAAGCAGCTACAGAAAGTGCCCTTTGAGAGGAACTCTATCAGAATGAAGGAGTTACGATTCCAGCTTGTTCAAGTACGTGTAAGCCACACAATTACTGCATTTTTACCGTAAATACAAAGATATTGTCTATATACTATTCCACTGTAAGTGGAAAAATTCAGGTGTCTCTGGGCATAGTGCTGTGTCAAAGTGGGAACCCAGACTGTTCTGCAACAGTTACAGTATAAACTTTGCAATCAATGGCATTACTTTAAAAAACACTAACTTATTGTACCTTCTGTTCTTACTCTAGAGGAGTTTGGATATGGATACCAGTGATACTCATTTTGAGTACCTGTATATTGATAAAGCTGGCTTCAATCTTAACAAAAAAAAGGAGAAGAGGGAGGAATGTGATTGGCCATCGTGCCACAGTCAATGTCCTTGGATAGCGGGGAGGGAACATCACCATGTCTGCCGCAATTTCAACTACTGGTGTTGTGGCACACAATGCTGTCTTGGGGCCATACAACACCGAAAGGATACAAATTTTTTTGAACTCCCTCAATGAAATCCTCTTTCCACAAGTTGACCTGAAGCAAATTGATCGAGATTTTGTTGTTGTTTGGGACAATGTGCCGTTCCACCATTCGGCGCTGGTGGAGGAGTGGTTTGAGCATCACCCACATTTCAGGATGGTGTTCCTTCCACCATATTCTCCTTTCCTGAATTCAACTGAGGAGTTCTTCTCTTGTTGGAGATGGAAAGTATATGATTGCAACCCTTACAGTCTTCTTCAAGCAATGGAAGAGGCCTGTGGAGATGTTGAAGCAGTAGCTTCTGTTATACAACAGAACTCCTCAGTAGAGAACTGTGGTGTTTTACACCAAGAACGAATCCTTGAGAGTTTTGTAAAAGAAAGGTTCCTGCCGGCCTGTAGGGTGTAAGCTGACAAAGGATAATTGTCATTGGTTAGTTCCTAAAAGAAGCGGGAACCGTTATTGGCGGCACTATATATAATGGGGGTGTTTTCGTGCAAAACAGGAGATGAGGTTCCGCGGTGTGAAGTGAGTTTGTGACGCGAGCTACTGTTCTTAATAAACTCTTTGTTTTGCACACTTCAAGTGTTCCAGTGCTTTGTTTCGGGGAAACCTCCAAAGAACGGTGTACCTTCCTTTTCGGACACCACAGTGTTGGCGACGAGGATGGGATGTTTTACCGTAAAGAAACAGAGTTATGAGTAACTCCGGTGAAGCCTGGGACAGACATACTAGTAGTGTGGAAGAGTGACGACGGACAGAGCTGGTCGAAAATGGCTTTTGGGAAGCCAGAGGATTTCCACTTTGACGAAAGCGAGGAACAATTCGATGCTTATTTGGAAAGGCTCGAGCAGTATTTTCTGGCAAATGGATTGAGAGACACCGAAGAAAAGACAAAAGCGGTATTTCTGACGATTGTGGGGAAAAGAACTCATAGTCTGCTAATGGACTTATGCACACCCTTAAAACCAGCGCAAAAGACTTTCAAGGAGCTGACTGAGCTGCTGAAAAACCACTACGTCCCCCGGACAAATTTCATCGCGGAGAGATGCAAGTTTCACTCCAGGAATCAACTGGATGGCGAATCGATAAGTGAGTACGTTGCGAATTTGAGAAAATTGTCAGCGACGTGCAAGTTTGGACAGTTTTTAGATGAGGCTTTACGCGATAGATTCGTGTGTGGCGTGAAAAGTGCTGAGCTCAGAGACTGTCTGTTAAATGCAGCACATTCTAAAGACGTAACCCTTGCACTTGCAATAGAAATGGGGCTGGCGTTTGAAGTGACTTTAAAGAGTTCGCAACAGTTTTCCCAAAAGACTTTTAAAACACACGGACTAGTGGAAAAGAAGGGTTCCACAAAGGCAAAAGATGCCATTGTGAAACTGTGCTACAGATGTAACGGTAAGGGGCACAAGCCCGATGCTTGCAGGTTCAAAGATGTTAATTGCCACGTGTGTGGAAAAAGGGGACATGTTGCGCGAGCCTGCCAAACGCGTTCGGAAGGGCAAGATGACGCCAAGCAAGCCAAGTTGAAGTGGACGAAGCACCTGGATGCCGCCACGTTGCAGGACCACGTTTCGCCGTATCCGAAATCGCCGCTAACCGCAAGGAGCAACGAACTCTGTGCATCGGTCGGATTGCATCGCACACGAGCGCGGACACGGAGGAGGAGATTACCACGCACTCCAGCTACAGGAAGCCGGACTTGCCCGCACCACTACTACGGAGTCATGAGTCAGTGATGGTCCCAAAGAAAGTGACATACAAGGGACAGAATTGTTTGCTATTGACGCGAATGTGCACAAAGTAAACAAGCCTTACTGTGTTTATGTCCGAATTAATAATGTGCGAGTGAAAATGGAGGTAGATACGGGGGCAGCTGTTTCTGTCATTTCAGAGAAATTGTACCACCGTAGATTTTACAAGGTAAAACTAGCTCCAGCTAACTGTGTTTTGAAAACATACAGTAAAGAGTCCTTAGAGCTTAAGGGTAAAATCACAGTGAGAGTGAAAAGTAAGGAACAAACACATATGCTAGACTTGATGGTTGTAAAAGGTAATGGGCCTTCTCTAATGGGTAGAGACTGGATTAATCACCTGAATCTGGATTGGTGACAGAACTTAGGTCTTTCTTAGTGTTGTTAAATTATTATGGCAAGTTCATTCCTAATCTTTCCACCCTCATACAGCCCATGACAGAGTTGTTGCATAAAGATGTGAACTGGGAATGGTCAAAGAAATGTCAGGCAGCTTTTGAGAACGCAAAAAGACATTTAATGTCCCATCAAGTTCTGATTCATTTCAACGCTGAGTTACCTTTAGTCTTAGCTTGTGATGCATCTCCTCTAGGAGTGGGTGCAGTACTCTCCCACAGAATGCATGATGGTGGTGAGAGGCCTATTGCATTTGCTTCAAGGATGCTGACAAAAACTGAGCACAATGACTCGCAAATCAAAAAAGAGGCTTTAGATTGGTATTTGGAGTAATGAAATTCCATGATTATCTGTTTGGAAGACAGTTTACCTTAGTAACAGATCATAAGCCGCTGCTGAAAATTCTAGGTCCTAAAACAGGGATACCTACTCTCGCTGCAGCTAGAATGCAAAGATGGTCTTTGATCTTGTCTGCATACAAGTATGAAATCCAGTACAAGAGATCAGAACAGCATGGAAATGCTGATGCCTTGTCGAGGTTACCCATGAACGATGATAATGCCATTAGGTCTAATCCAGTGTATAGGGTGTCTTATCTCGAAGAATTACCTGTCACTGTGAACGAAATAGCCCAAGAAACGGAGGCTGACCCTGTGCTCAAAAGGGTTAAGGAAGATGTAATGTGTGGGTGGCCAAAGCATATATCTGAAGAAGTACTAAAGCCATACTTTTCCAAGAAATTTGAACTTTCCGTGGAAAACAGTTGTCTTCTTTGGGGGTATCGTGTAGTAATACCTGAAAAATTGCATGACAGATTACTGGCAGAACTTCATGACAGTCATTGGGGTATGGTAAAGATGAAATCGTTGGCCAGAAGTTTTTTTTGGTGGCCTGCTCTTGATATGGACATTGAAAATGTAGTTAGTCAGTGTGACGTGTGTCAGCAACAGCGTAGCATGCCTGCTCCTGTTCCTGTACATACATGGAAATGGTCATCGGGACCCTGGGAGCGAATTCACTTAGATTTTGCTGAGGATCACCAGCAGTTGTTTTTGGTAGTAATGGATGCTTATGCTAGATGGCCTGAGATTGTTCCTATACAATCAACTACTTCAGCAAAGACGATCGAAGTGCTGAGACATTTATTTGCAGGTTATGGTCTTCCGCAGGAAGTAGTCACTGATAATGGACCCAAGTTTACGTCCCAAGAATTTGAACAATTCTTACTGCTGAATGGGGTAAAACATACTAAATCTCCTGCGTATCATCCTGCCTCAAATGGGTTGGCTGAACGGTTGGTGCAGAGTTTGAAAAGAGCACTTGCAAAGAATAGAGCGGTTGGGGGTAAAACACTTCAACACTGTGTTGCTAATTTTTTGTATAATTACTGCAACGCGCCTCATAGTGCTACTCACAAGACACCAGCAGAGTTATTCCTCAAGAGATCAGTTCGTACGCGATTGTCTCTGATCAGGCCACACTTTTCACAGGCTCTGAATTGTGCGAGCCCCGCTAAACCTGAGGAACCCTGTAGAGCCAGGACCTTTACTGTTGGGCAACACGTTTTGGTAAGAAATTACAGGGGAGGGGAGAAATGGATGCATGGTGTCATTTCAAAAGTGCTGGGTCCAGTCACTTACATGGTTGATGTGAATGGAAACTGTGTAAAGAGACATGTGAATCAGATGCTGAGTAGTAAATCTAGGTGTGACAGGGGTGATGTTGAACATGGTCATGTTCCTGACAAGGGAAGGAACTGGGTTTATGATGAGATTGACATGGATGTTAAGGGGGGCAGTGAAATTGTCATATCAGAAAGCGCTGCGACTGATTCAGAGACACAGTCAACACCTGAAGCAGTGCCGCTCTCATCAGCATCATCCTCATCACCGTCCTTCCCCACTGAAAGTGTTTTTGTGAAAGCTCGTCCTGTTCGTAGCAGGCGTGCTCCCCAAAGGTTGAATTTGTAAAGAGTAATAATGGAACCACGGTTATAATGGAAATTTCAACCTGTAACCAACAGAAAGAAAAAAAAAAACAAAATTGTGTGTTGGTTGTTCTGTTGGCGGTTGATAAGTATTGTAAATATTTTGTTCTCTTAAGGGTAGTAAGAGATTGGAAGCTACAGGGGAGGAGGCCTGTGGTGTTTTACACCAAGAACGAATCCTTGAGAGTTTTGTAAAAGAAAGGTTCCTGCCGGCCTGTAGGGTGTAAGTTGACAAAGGATAATTGTCATTGGTTAGTTCCTAAAGAAGTGGGAACCGTTATTGGCGGCAATATATATAACGGGGGTGTTTTCGTGCAAACAGGAGATGAGGTTCCGCGGTGTGAAGTGAGTTTGCGACGCGAGCTACTGTTCTTAATAAACTCTTTGTTTTGCACACTTCAAGTGTTCCAGTGCTTTGTTTCGGGGAAACCTCCAAAGAACGGTGTACCTTCCTTTTCGGACACCACAAGAGCTTCACAATAAACGTGTATTTGCATTCATGTACATGTGTGTGTACATCAGACTACGTTATGCAATCAATAGACCACACAATTGTACGTTTGATCTTAGTATTTAATTTTAGTAAATGCATTAGCAGAAGAAAAGGCAGTACTTCTTTATGCAGTGGAATTGAACTGTTTGGTCAAGGTAAGAGTGTGTTTAGTTGGCTATGTTAATTGTTTTGAGAGCAATTATATTCATTTGGAGAAATGTGTCAAAACGATTGTGAAAAACTGTAAGGTTGAAGCCAGCTTCATCAATATACTGGTACTCAAAATGAGTATCACTGCTATCCATATCCAAAATCCTCTAGAGTAAGAACACATGATACAATAAGTTAGTGTTTTTCAAAGTAATGCCACTGGTTGCAAAATTTATACTGTAACTGTTGCAGAACATTCTGGGTTCCCCCTTTGACACAGCACTATGCCCAGAGATGCCTGAATTTTTCCACTTACAGTGGAATAGTATATAGATAATATCTTTGTATTTACAGTAAAAGTGCAGTAATTGTGTGGCTTACACGTACTTGAACAAAATGGAATCGCAACTCCTTCACCCTGATAATGTTCCTCTCAAAAGGCACTTTGTATACCTGCTTCATCCAGGTGACATTTCTCCTTACAACACCATCAATTGAAGCAAGACAAGTATGCATTGTGTTAAACCAATGAAAGTCATGCAATTGCTTTTTTCCTCATATATTACAGTTCTGGTTGGCTGTATGAACTGTTGTGCAAACATTGCAGAATTTTGTGCACAGTGTTTTGGGAATAGTATACATGTCATCTGAAAGTAGTATGAGATAGACAAGTACTTACAATCTATTTCGGACAATGCATGAAGTGTTCAGATGGCTGTGTTAATTGTTTTGAGAGCAGTGACCGGAGTTTGGAGTAATGTGTCAAATCGATCGAGAAAAAACTGTAATTACAAATTACATGCATAGTTTTCTCAAAACACTGTGCACAAAATTCTTCAGTGTTTGCACAATAGTTCATACAGCCAACAAGAACTTTAATGTATCAGGAAAAAAGCAATTGCACCTTTTTTATTAGTTTAACACAAATGACAAAAATTTAAGTACCATTTTTCCAAACACAACAAACAAAACTCTCATTTGTTAAATTTTCATTTGCAGATGGTATGTTCTCAATGAGCCCCAAACTGATATCTGCTGATTTAGTAACACACACACACACACACACACACACACACACACACACTGTCTGAAACTGCTTGTCCAAAGCGGGGCCGCAGTGAAACAGAGCCTAATCCGGCAACACCGGGCGCAAGGCTGGAGGGAGAGGGTACAGCACACAACACAGGAAATGCAAATTTCCTAATTGTTTACACAGCTAGCACAATTACACCTATAAGAAGGGAAAAGAAAAAGACAATGAATAAGAAGGGGAAAAGGAAGAGGGGTAATTGTGAGAGGTGGTGGAGAGGGTAAAGAAAGGGTATTAATGAGAGGGAGAGTGAGACGAAGAGTGGAAAAGGTAGAAAGAGATGAGGGGAGAGGAGGAGAGAATGTAGGAAGAGGAGAAGGGGGTGGAATAGAGGGAGATAAGATGGGTAGAGTGGAGGCAATGGTGTAGTGGAAAGAGCAAGAGAAGAAAATGTAACAAGAGATGAGCAGAGCAGAAGGGGGCAGCAGGGTGGAAGGAGGGAGGAGAGGGAGAGGGTACAGACAGGTTTAAAATGAAATGAGGGCCACCCTAATTGACCATGCAATAAATCATGGTCTCTCCTTCAGATAGTGGGCAGAGAGTTCAGCCCAACATAAACAGATCCACAGTGGCTTCCATTAGCCGCACATTGCAGAGTGAAAACGAGTAAGTAACTATACCATTCTACTTCTGTAATTAGAGTCTAGTAGTCTACTTCTCTACTATAAATGTTCTTAGTTGTCGAAACATTTTTCAGACTGGAAGTTTGACAACATTCAGAAGGACAAACAAGACTCTTTTCAAATGAACAAAAACATGCATTGTTGAAATGGTCCAGAACAACACCATCCACTGCAAAGAAATTCGGCAAAGAATAATACAGGACAATCAACTATTCCATAATATTCACCAATACAGTCCTGCCCCAATTGATCGTGTTGTAAGGAGAAATGCCATCTGGATGAAGCAGGTACAGAAAGTGTCCTTTGAGAGGAACTCTATCAGAGTGAAAGAGCTGCAATTCCAGTTTGTTCAAGTACGTGTAAGCCACACAATTACTGCACTTTTTCTGTAAATACAAAGATGTTGTTTTCCTGGATGTTATGTGTACTGCATAATGAAGCGCTGCATTTTATTTTAGTAATGCCATCCATCCATTCATCCATCCATCCATCCATTTTCTTGCCCGCTTGTCCTAATAGGGTCGCGATGGCAACAGGGAGAGCAGAGAGGCCCAGCCGCCCCTGTCCGCAAGTTCCTTCAGCTCAGCCTGAGGGATCCCCAGCCGTTCCCAGGCTAACTGTGAAATACAATCCTTCCAGTGGGTCCTGGGCCGACCTCGGGGCCTCGTCCCTGTTGGTCTTGCCTGGTATACCTCCAAAGGGAGGCGACTAGGGAGCATCCTTATCAGATGCCCGAACCACCTCAACTGGCTCCTCTCAAAGTGGAGGAGTAGCGGCTCTACTCTGAGTTCCTCCCAGATGTCCGAACTCCTCACCCCATCATGGAGAGTGAGTCACAACACCCTGCGGAGAAAACTCATTTCAGCCACTTGTATCTGCGACCTAATTGTTTTGGTCATTTCCCAGAGTTCATGACCATAGGAGAGAGTAGGGACGTAGATCAACCGGTAAACAAAGAGCTTTGCCTTATGGCTCAGCTCCCCCATCACCACTATAGTCTGGTACAGCGACCACGTTGCTGCTGCTGCTGCTCCCAGTCTGCGGCCGATCTCATGCTCCTTTCTCCCCTCACTCATGAACAAGACTCATGAACAAAACCTCAAGATACTTGAATTCCTCCACCTGGGGCAAATTTTCTCCCCTTACTTGGAGGGGGCATGCCCTCCTTTTTCGTGAGAGAAACATGGACTCAGATTTTGAGGTGCTGATCCTCAACCCAGTTGCTTCGCACTTGGCTGCAAACTGTTCCAGTGCACGCTGGAAGCAACCATGTGACGGTGCCAAAAAGACACAACATCATCTGCAAAAAGCAGAGACATCTCCTTCCGACTCCCGCATAGAATGCCCTCCTGACCTCGGCTGCGCCTTAATATCCTGTCCATGAAAACCACAAATAGGAGTCGAGACAAGACACAACTTTAGTGGAGTCCAATACCCACATTGAACGGGCTCGGCTTAATGCCAAGTATGCGGACGCAGCTCTCGCTTCGTGTGTACAGAGATCGAATGGCCCACAGTAGTGGCCCCAGCATCCCATACTCCCGAAGCACCTCTCACAGAATTTCTTAGGGAACATGGTCATAGGCCTTGTACAAAACCACAAAACACATGTAGACTGGATTAGTGAACTCACATGCCCCCTCAATTATCTGTGATAGGGTAAAAAGCTGGTCCACTGTACCACGGCGAGGACGGAATCCGCATTGTTCCTCTTCAATCCAAGGTTCAACTAGCAGCCGGAGCCTCCTTTCCAGCACCCTGGCATAGACTTTCCCAGGAAGGCTGAGAAATGTGATACCCCGATAGTTGGCAGACACTCTCCGGTCCCCTTTCTTCAAGATAGGGACCACCACCCCACTTTGCCAATCCAAAGGCACTGTCCCCGAGGTCCACGTAAGATTGCAGAGGCGTGTCAGCCATGACAGCCCTACAACATCCAGGGCCTTAAGCAATTCCGGGCGAATCTCATCCACCCCCAGTGCTTTGCCAGTGTGGAGCTTTCAAACTACCTCAGTGACTTCCACCAGAGAAATTAATTCTGATAGCCTGGAAGCCTCTGGCCCTGACTCCCGTAAGGGAGGCATACCTCTCGGGTTTAAGAGTTCCTCACAGTGCTCCTTTCACCTCGCGACAATGTCCTCATTAGAGGTTAGAGTTTCTCCACTCTTGCTGAGCACAGCTTGAGCAAAGCTCCTCTGACCCTTCCTGAGCCACCAGATGTTTCTCCAGAACCTCCTTGAGGCCAACCAATAGTCATGTTTCATAGCCTCTCCAAACTCCTCCCATGCTCTGGATTTTGCTTTTGCAACCGCAGCCCTCTTTCTTGCCTGCCAGTACCTGTCTGCTGAGTCAGAAGTCCCCAGAGCCAACCAGACCCTAAAGGCCTCCTTCTTCAGCTTGACGGCTTCCCTCACCACCAGTGTCCACCGGCAGGTTCTTGGGTTGCCAGCATGACTGGTATCAACAAGCTTTTGGCCACAGCTGTGCCTGGCTGGTTCCGCAATGGAGATTTTGAACAGGGTCCATTCAGACCCCATGTCCTCTACCTCCTCCAGGACATGGGAGAAGCTCTCCCAGAAGTGCGAGTTAAAATCATTCTGGACAGGGTCCTCTGACAGTCGTTCCCAGCACACCCTCACTAAATGCTTAGGTCTACTGGGTCTGTCCATCAGTTTTCCCTGCCATCTGATCCAAGTCACCACCAGATGGTGATTAGTTGAGAGCTCAGCACCTCTCATTTACATTTAAATTTATTCATTTAGGAGATGCTTTTCTCCAAAGTGACTTCCAGTGAACTCTATGTAGTGTCAGTATCAGCCCAGGCCAGGCACAATGGGCCCTGATTTTTATCCAATTACTATTTACTGTCTCTTAGCAGCCAGGTTCCAGGAATACTACATTTACATTACATTTATTTGTTTAGCAGATGATTTTCTCCAATGCAACTTCCAGTGGATACTATGTAGTGTTATTAGCCCACACACCTTATTCATCAAGGTGAATTACACTGCTAGATACACTACATACAATGGGTCACTCATCCATACATCAGTGGAACACACTCTCTCTGTCACTCAAACACTATGGGGGAACCTGAACCTCTCTTCACTCGAGTGTACAGAAAATGTGGCCTGAAGTCAGATGAAATGACTATGAAGTTGATCATTAACCTGTGGCCCAAGGAGCTCTGGTACCAAGTACACTTATGAGCATCCTTGTGTTTGAACATGGTGTTTGTTATGGACAATTCATGGGTAGCACAAAAGTCCAATAACATTTCACCATTCGGGTTTAGATCGGGCAAGCCATTCTTCCTAATTACCTCCCTCCAGATTTCTTAGTCATTGCCAACGAGAGTATTGAAGTCCCCCAGCAGGACTATGGAGTCTGTAGCTGGGGCCCTGTCCAGAAACCCACCCACCCTCGCCAAGAAAGTTGAATACTCTGAACTGCTGTTTGGTGCATAAGCACACACAACAATCACAGTTTTCCTCTCTGCGACCTTAAATTGCATTGAGGCGACCCTCTCGTCCACCAGGATAAACTCCAACTGTAACGAGTTTGCTTTCAGAGCCAACACTGTGAGCAGAAGTGAGACCAACTATATCTAGTAATGCATTTATCCATCCATCCATCCATCTTCCTCCGCTTTTATCCGGGGCCGGGTCGCGGGGGCAGCAGTCCGAGCAGAGTACTCCAGACCTCCCTCTCCCCGCACACCTCCTCCAGTTCCTCTGGGGGAACCCCAAGGCGTTCCCAGGCCAGCCGGGAGACATAGTCTCTCCAACGTGTCCTGGGTCTGCCCCGAGGCCTCCTCCCAGTGGGACAAGCCCGGAGCACCTCCCCAGGGAGGCGTCCAGGAGGCATCCGGAACAGATGCCCGAGCCACCTCAACTGGCTCCTCTCGATGCGGAGGAGCAGCGGCTCTACTCCGAGCTCCTCCCGGGTGACTGAGCTCCTCACCCTATCCCTAAGGGTGCGCCCAGCCACTCTGCGGAGGAAACTCATTTCTGCCGCTTGTATCCGCGATCTCATTCTTTCGGTCATGATCCAGAGTTCATGACCATAGGTGAGGGTAGGAACGTAGATCGACCGGTAAATTGAGAGCTTCGCCTTACGACTCAGCTCCCTCTTCACCACAACAGACCGGTACAATGACCGCATTACTGCAGACGCCGCACCGATCCGTCTGTCGACCTGCCGCTCCATTTTTCCCTCACTCGTGAACAAGACCCCAAGATACTTAAACTCCTCCACTTGAGGGAGCAACTCCCCCCTAACCCGGAGGGAGCAATCCACCTTTTTCCGACTGAGAACCATGGCCTCGGATTTGGAGGTGCTGATTCTCATCCCCGCCGCTTCGCACTCGGCTGCAAACCTCCCCAGTGCACGCTGCAAGTCTTGACTTGATGAAGCCAACAGGACCACATCGTCCGCAAAAAGCAGAGACGAGATCTCGCGGCCACCAAAGCAGACACCCTCCGTTCCCTGACTGCGCCTAGAAATTCTGTCCATAAAAATAATGAACAGAATCGGTGACAAAGGGCAGCCCTGGCGGAGTCCAACATGCACCGGGAACAGGTCTGACTTACTGCCGGCAATGCGAACCAAGCTCCTGCTCTGGTCATACAGGGAACGAACAGCCCGTAGCAACGAGCCCCGAACCCCATAATCCCGAAGCACCCCCCACAGGATGCCACGAGGGACACGGTCGAATGCCTTCTCCAGGTCCACAAAACACATATGGACTGGTTGGGCAAACTCCCACGAACCCTCCAACACCCTAGTGAGGGTATAGAGCTGGTCCAGTGTTCCACGGCCAGGGCGAAAACCGCATTGCTCCTCCTGAATCCGAGGTTCGACTATCGGTCGGATTCTCCTTTCCAGTACCCTGGCATAGACTTTCCCAGGGAGGCTAAGGAGTGTGATCCCCCTGTAGTTGGAACACAATCTCCGGTCCCCCTTCTTAAAAAGAGGGACCACCACCCCGGTCTGCCAGTCCAGAGGCACCGTTCCCGAACTCCACGCGATGCTGCAGAGGCGTGTCAGCCAAGACAGCCCCACAACATCCAGAGACTTGAGAAACTCGGGGCGGATCTCATCCACCCCCGGAGCCTTGCCACCGAGGAGTTTTTTGACTACCTCAGCAACTTCAGCCAGGGTAATGGACGAGTCCCCCTCCGAGTCCCCAGCCTCAGCTTCCTCTACGGAAGGCGTGTCGGAGGGATTGAGGAGATCCTCAAAGTACTCCTTCCACCGCCCGAGAACATCCTCAGCTGATGTCAGCAGCGCACCACTTCCACTGTAAACAGTGTTCGTGGAACACCGCTTCCCCCCTCTGAGTCGCCGGACGGTTTGCCAGAATCTCTTTGAGGCCGACCGAAAGTCTTCCTCCATGGCCTCACCGAACTCCTCCCAAGCCCGAGTTTTTGCCGCGGCGACTGCCAGAGCCGCGCACCGTTTGGCCCGTCGGTACCCGTCAGCTGCTTCAGGAGTCCCATGAGCCAGCCAGGCCCGATAGAACTCCTTCTTCAGCTTGACGGCATCCCTTACTTCCGGTGTCCACCACCGTGTTCGGGGATTGCCGCCGCGACAGGCACCGGAGACCTTATGGCCGCAGCTCCGAACAGCCGCACCGACAATGGAGGAGCGGAACATAGTCCATTCGGACTCGATGTCCCCCACCTCCCTCGGGACCTGGTTGAAGCTCTGTCGGAGGTGGGAGTTGAAGACCTCTCTGACAGGGGCCTCCGCCAAACGTTCCCAACAGACCCTCACTATGCGTTTGGGCCTGCCAGGTCTGTCCAGCTTTTTCCCCCGCCATCGAATCCAACTCACCACCAGGTGGTGATCAGTTGACAGCTCAGCCCCTCTCTTCACCCGGGTGTCCAAGACATATGGCCGAAGGTCAGAAGAAACGACTACAAAGTCGATCATCGACCTCCGACCTAGGGTGTCCTGGTGCCAAGTGCACTGGTGGACACCCTTATGCATGAACATGGTGTTCGTTATGGATAAACCGCGACTAGCACAGAAATCCAATAACAACTCACCGCTCGGGTTCAGATCAGGGAGGCCGTTCCTCCCAATCACGCCCCTCCAGGTATCACTGTCGCTGCCCACGTGGGCGTTAAAGTCCCCCAGTAGAACGACAGAGTCCCCAGTGGGAGCGCTTTCCAGCACGCCCCCCAGGGACTCTAAAAAGGCCGGGTACTCTACACTGCCGCTAGGCGCATAAGCACAAACGACAGTGAGAGACCGTTCCCTGACCCGAAGGCGTAGGGAGATGACCCTCTCATTCACCGGGGTAGACTCCAACACATGGCGGCTGAACTGGGGGGCTATTAATAAGCCCACACCAGCCCGCCGCCTCTCACCTTGGGCAACGCCAGAATAGTGGAGAGTCCACCCTCGATCGAGTAGAGTGGTTCCAGAACCCAAGCTGTGAGTGGAAGTGAGCCCGACTATATCTAGACGGTATCTCTCAACTTCCCGCACCAGCTCAGGCTCCTTCCCCGCCAGTGAGGTGACATTCCAAGTCCCAAAAACCAGAGTTGGCGCCCGAGGTTCGGGTCGGCCGGGCACTCGGCCCCGACCACCGCCCAAATCACAACGCACCGGCCCCTTATGGTTTCTCCGGCAGGTGGTGAGCCCACCGAAGAGCGGCTCCACGTTGTGGCTTCGGGCTGAGCCCGGCCAGGCCCCGTGGGCATAGACCTGGCCACCAGGCGCTCGCATGCGAGCCCCCCCCCCAGGCCTGGCTCCAGGGTGGGGCCCCGGTGACCCCATACCGGGCGGGGTAAACGGACGCCTTGATTTTTTTGTCATAAGGGGTTTTTGAACCGCGCTTTGTCTCGTCTGTCATCCAGGACCTGTCTGCCATGGGAGAATGAATACTAACATTAAAACTACATGTGTGTTCTCGGTTGACTGTATAACATATTGCTATATTGCAGTGCACATATATATATTTTTACTTTCAGACAACTCATTGTTATACAACAGAACTCCTCAGTAGAGAACTTCATCATAAACGTGTATTTGCATTCATGTATTTGTGTATATACATCAGACTACGTTATACAATCAACAAAGCACACACTTGTACGTTTGATGTTAGTATTTATTTTTAGTAAATGCATTAGTAGAATAAAAGGCAGTACTTCATTATGCAGTGGAACTGAACTGTGTGGTCAAGGTAATAGTGTGTTTAGTTGGCTTGTTAATTGTTGTGAGAGCAATTACATTCATTTGGAGAAATGGGGCAAAACAAGTGAGAAAAACTGTAATACCCTTCCTCTACCCTCTCCATCACTTCTCACTCTTACACCTCTGAAGCAGGCCTTACAACCAAGTAAGTCGTCTTCAAGCAATGGAAGAGACCTGTGGAGATATTGAGGCAGACGCTTGTCAAGAATGGATTCAATATTCACTGTGTTTTTTTCCCACAATGCATGGCTCGCGAGAATATATGCTGTCATGTAGATGAAATTCTCTGGCCAGATGTAAATGAAAGGCATGATCAATAAAGTTCAGTGAGTGAAGTCAAAATATATATATATATAGTTTATTGATAATTACTTGTTGTATTTAATTTTTTTATAGTGTGATTTTAATATAGGGGGTGTGGTGGCGCGGTGGGTTGGACCGGGTCCTGCTCTCCAGTGGGTCTGGGGTTCGAGTCCCGCTTGGGGTGCCTTGTGGCGGACTGGCGTCCCGTCCTGGGTGTGTCCCCTCCCCCTCCGGCCTTACGCCCTGTGTTGCCGGGTAGGCTCCGGTTCCCCGTGACCCCATATGGGACAAGCGGCTCTGAAGATGTGTGTGTGTGTATATATATATATATATATACACTTTTTTTTCTTTCACAGAACTCATTGTTATACAACAAAACTCCCCGTTAAAGAACTTAACAATAAGCATGTATGTACTTCCTTTCTTCTGCTGCCTTTGGATCAAAAGGTCACAGGTTTTATCCCCATCTCTGGTTGTAGTATCCTCGAGCAACGTACTTACCCTGAATTGCTCCAGTAAAAAAATTACCCAGCTGTATAAATGGGTAAATAATTGTAAGCTTGTCACTGTAACCTGAACATTGTAAGTCTCTTTGGAGAAAAGCATCAGCTAAATGAATAGATGTAAATGTATTTTCATTCAAGTATTTGTGTCTACAACCGAATATGTTATATAATCAACAGAGAATACACTTGTAGTTTCGATTTAGTATTTATTTTTAATAACTGCATTACTAGAATAAAATTCAGTGCTTCATTATGCAGTAAAATTGAACTGTTTGGCCAAGATAAGTATGTTTAGTTGACTGTGTGAATTGGTTTGAGAGCAATTATATTAATTTGGAGAAATGTTTGATTGCATGATCCTGTCAGAACTGTCTGCAGACAATAAAGCCACTTAAATGCCAATCATAGTGACCTGGAGTTTGATTTTCTGGGTGCATGCACTGAGATACCATTTACAAGATGGCATCTTACATGATCCACTCCACTCAAGAAGGGTTTGGAGAAGAAAGTAAACTTACATTTTGATACAAAGAGATGTTTTGTATCAAAGTTGTATAGAGGTGGGCCTAGAGCTTTATCTTGGAAGATACCTGAAATGAAAGGGTAAGTTGCAATTGTGCTCACACAGAACTGATCTACTATTCATCCTCATGCTCAGGTTGCTGACTGGAATGGCTCCCACATATCAACTCCTTTGCCTGAGGCTGCGGGAAAATACTGATATTAAATTTCCATGAGGAATCCTAATGTCTGCACTACCAGGGCCTTTCAGCCAACCAAGGCCTAGTCCATTCAATGAAAGACTGAGGGTCTGCAGTTCAGACTGGTCTTGCAAAGTGGCGGCATCATCAATACAACTACCTGGCAGTTACAGCCCTTCATCTAATATGTTCTGTCACGTTGACATATTTCTTCAGTTCTACAGATGTATGAAAACATTCAATAGCAAAGACACAGCTTTTTAGAAGAGAAGTACTAGACAAGATCCAAGGATTGGATTGCCTCTACACCATAACTTCAAAGCCAAATCATTGTCCTCCGAAGAGTTGGAGATTGCACAGCTTTGGAGGCCTGCTGGCACAAAGGTGAATCACTCATAACAGCTGTTTCACTGAAAAAATGGTCTAAAGAACATATCTCTGGGTACCAGTTTACATTAAGTGTCATAGCTGGATTCCCCCAAAACAGGGCATTAGCATGAATTCTCCAAAAATGGCCACCTGCCACACCATCAACACAGTCGTGCAACACTCAGTAATGCATACCTTGTTTTCCCACCTCTTCTGGATTTTTTGTCTAGTTGCTTCAAAACAGATCTCAGGCCAATGACAAGAATGAGTGATGGAGGTTAAGAACAGCAACAAGTGATAGTGATGAACAGCTGCCTCACCAGCTGAGCCCTGTAGCACCAGTATGTTGCAGATGGGATCAGGCACTGATCACCAAGATAAACAGAGTGACTACTGATATGCAGCTGTGTTTTCATCTTATTGCTGGAAAGCCCAGGGCTGTGGTGAAGCTTAGGAAAGACTCTAGAGCAGGGGTGTCCAAAGTTTTTTTTGGTGAGGGCCAAATACAGAAAAATAAGCAAAGGCCCGGGCCACACACAAGAGGTGACATATTGACACATGATTACTGTGTGTATTTCTAACTCACCTATAATGTGAAGAACATTGCTCTCAGTGGGAGCAGTGATGCTGTCCTTTGGATTGAAGGATGGCTGGGATGTCAGGAGAAAGTTTGGTGGTTGAGACACGAAGGACTTCACAGAAATGGCTATCAGTCATTCTGGATCTCAGTCTGCTTTTGTTCTGATTTAACAGAGAAAATGTTTGTTCACATATGTATGTTGAGCCGAACAGGCTCATCATTCTTTTTGCGTGGCGTCTCATCAGAGGAAACTTGGCATGATCCAAACTCTGATAGAAGTCAGGGAGGGAGAGAAGCTAAATATTAAATATTTAGTAAAAAAGTAAATATTTTTCTTTGCTTAATTTTGTTTAGTGGAGAAGCACCTTTTCTGTGACTGGCTCCATCTAGTGTTGAAACTGAGAAGTGCAACAGAGTTGAGCTCAAGCGCCATGTGCGGGCCATATTCAATTATATTTTCAGAATTTGCTGCGGGCCAATAAAAACTGACCCGCGGGCCGCAGTTGGCCCGCGGGCCGTAGTTTGGACACCCCTGCTCTAGAGAGACATTTAAGAGCCTGATGTTATTCTTTTTTTCCACCCTCTTCTTTAACTATATCTTAATGACACCTCCAGAAAGCCAACAGATGGAAATGTTACAAGCCCAAACGATTGTTGTCTAACAAAGACAAATTTGTTCATAAAGGTGCATCCATACTATCTACTGGTACATCCCACTCGTTATGATGTATCATTTTTTCACATTTCAGCATGAAATACCATTTAATGAATGGTATTGTCCTCTTGTTGATTACTAGCTCAGTGGAGCGAGTATCAGTTACTAATGTGCTTAAACAAAAAATGTAGGGTCTCAGAACTCATCTACAGGTGGTCCCCAATTCACAATGGTTCGACATGATTTTTTTGACTTTACGATGGTGAGCTGGTGATAGACATTCAGTAGAAACCATATTTTGAATTTTGATTTTTTCCCGGGCAAGCGTTATGCAGAGCAATACTCTCTCACGATGCTGGGCAGTGTAAGCTATCCGCACCTCTGTTTTGCGGAACATAACCCCATTGTAAATCGGGGACCACCTGTATGTCAGGCTCATTTCTCCCGTATTTCCCCTTAGCGCTCGATAAATATATACATGTATGCTATCTGTTTAAAAATTTTAATAATTTAATTGATTAGTTATTTAATCATTATTGCTTATATTCAGCTACTCGTGTAATGTGTTCTGGATCATATGGTGGTAAGTGATGAATTGACTGTACACATGCATCAAATGTCTGCTATTTTTGTATTATTCTCAGAGATGAACATCGCTTTGGAGAAAAGCCTCTGTAAAATGAATAAATGTAAATGTGTCAGGCTAAACATACATTCGGAGATAAATGGGTTTGGAGCCGACTCTAGAGGAGTCAAAAGATGAGTTTGTGAGAAAGGTGGTGCCGTCAGTGAGGACAGGTAGAGGGTAGAACCCCAGAGATGCTGTTCAGAGCGCAAAAGGGGCGCTGATGTTGTTGGACGTGGTTGGGCACGTGCAGAGAGGGAAGGCAGGGTTTGGCTCTGGCCATTTGCAGCACTTGTGGAGTGCTGCCCCGGAGGCAGACAGACGGAGGTTGGTTGTTGAGCAGGTCCAAGGGCAGGAAGAGGAGGTGAGGCGTGCAAAGGCATTCGCATTGGTGAAGCAGGGTCAGTGGGTGAACTGAGAAGGTGTGTAGAGGAGGAAGTTGCACTGGCAAGATGTCTGCGCAATGGAGGCAAATCGTCTTAAGTTTATTGTTGGAGTGACTTATAACGTGCTACCAGCGCCACAGAATGTTAAGCAATGGGCAGGTGGTGATGGTTCTTGTAAGTTGTGTGGCGGTGTGGCAATGCTGAGGCACATTTTGTCAGCGTGTAAGGTTAGTTTGGGGCAGGGGCGATATACTTGGCGCCATAATCAAGTTCTTAGATGTTTAGCAGGTGTGTTTGAGAGTAAGCGGCAGGTTGTGAATTCTCTGCCTGTTGGCAGTTTAACTAGAGCAGTTGGTTTTGTGCGGGCAGGAGACAGTAGCACTATGCAAGGGCAGACGTGCCCTGGTAGGTAGGGTAACGCACAGGACTTGCATTGGCTCCCGGTCTCTTATAGAGTTGATTATAAAATCCTACTTTTGACCTATAAGGCAATACATGGCATTGCTCCGACTTACCTTTGTGAGATCATTAATCTTTATATCCCAGGACGATATCTCCGTTGATTAGATGCAAGTTACCTTAAAGTGCCTGCGATCAATAAGACCTCAGTAGGAGGTCGCGCCTTTAGTTATAGAGCACCTAAACTGTGGAATAGTCTACCAGTTACTGTCAGAAATGCCCCGTCTGTTTCTGTTTTCAAATCCCGACTTAAGACTTACATGTTCACTCAGGCATTCCACCTCGTAATGTAATTCAACCTGCCTTGGTTATTTATTTTATCACCTTTACAAAAATGCATTTTAAATTTACTTAAGTAACAAATTACTAACTCTGTCCTATCTTCTCGTTGAGCACTACCTCGCTACATAAGACCTGAGGAGGCTGGCCAGTGGTGACAGACGAATCCCATGCTGACAGAGGATGATGTCCATCTGCCGTGACGATCGAGACGTTCCATGCCGAGTCGGGGATCCAAGATACCATTCACCAACATTATAATTACTTGTTAAACACTGGGTTACAAATTGTTATTTTCTAGAATGCCCAGGAGGGGTGGGCTACCACTGGCCCGTGGACCCCCAGAGGTTTTTTTCTCCCTCAACTTTCAGTTGGGAGTTTTTGTTCCTTTCCCCAGTGGCCAGTAGGTATACTTATAGCTCTATAATAAGTTCTTCATTATGGTAGCCATTATGGTAGCCAGACCGTCTTCTTTGTTTGTATCTGTTTTTCTTGCTTTATGTCTGTGTTAAAGCGCTCTGTGTCACTGCGTGAGAAGAGCGCTCTTTAAAAAATAAAATAATAATAATAATAATAACAGGACTGGAAGCTGTTGGCTGATGTGGGCAAGTAGCTCCAGGTTCTGCAGGTAATTGCTGTTACTTCACTGCATCCAGATATGGTGCTATATTCGGTGGGTGAGCGTACTATGTACTTTGTAGAGTTAACAGTGCAGTTCAAGGATGCTGTTTTACACCCCACACCCATTCTGACTTTCTCTCCATGCATCCACCAACACCTCCAGCAACCCCACTCTACCCCCCTCCTACACTTTGGGTTTGTGAAGAGGAGGTGCATCGGGTCTTCAGGAAACAGAAGACAAGGAAAGCACCAGGCCCAGACGGTGTTTCATCAGCCTGTCTAAAAACCTGTGCTGACCAGCTGGCCCCTATCTTTACACAGATCTTCAACAGATCACTGGAGCTGTGCAAAGTACCTTCCTGCTTCAAATGCTCCACCATCATCTCCATTCCAAAGAAACCCAAAATCACAGGACTTAATGACTACAGACCTGTCGCCTTAACGTCTGTGGTCATGAAGTAATTTGAAAGACTGGTTTTGGCCTACCTGAAGGACATTACTGGACCCTTACTGGACCCCCTGCAGTTTGCTTATCAGGCAAACAGGTCTGTAGATGATGCAGCAACATCTGGACAAACCAGGGACTTATCTGAAGATCCTTTTTGTGGACTTCAGCTCGGCCTTCAACACCATCATCCCACACTTCCTCCTGTCCAAATTAACCCAAATCTTTGTGCCCACCTCCATCTGTCGGTGGATCACCAACTTCCTGATGGACAGGCAGCAGATAGTGAGGCTGGGAAAATTCCCATCCAAGACTCGCACAATCAGTACTGGCGCCCCCCTGGGATGTGTGCTCTCTCCACTGCTCTTCTCCCTGTACACCAACGACTGCACTGCAAAAGACCCCTCTGTCAAGCTCCTGAAGTTCGCAGACACCACACTCATCGGCCTCATCCAGGATGGCGATGAGTCTGCTTACAGACAGGAGGTTAAAGAGCTGGCTGTCTGGTGCAGTCATAACAACCTGGAGCTGAACACTCTCAAAACAGTTGAGATGATTGTGGACTTTAGGAGAAACACCTCAGCATTTTCCCCACTCACCATTGTACTGTTCTCCCTGCGTGTTGTGCACACCCAGTACGTTAACGCAGTTTAACAGCAAGCCAAACTCGATTCTCACGAGCCAGGATTATGAGCGTCTTGCTCCTTTATTGTCTCCAAATGTGAAAATGCGAATGAAACTATAATAAACAGAAACAGTAAAGGAAACTTAGTCTAATTACAACAATCGTCATAATAACTAGTTAAATCGTTTGCCGATAGCACACTTAGCATGACACAGCGCGAACTCACACACGCATTTTACAAGACAATAACGTGGAGTTACGGCTGAATAAACAGAGTTTACATTACAAAGGTCAAACTTAAAAGCACGTAAACATTTTAGCCAATGTCTGCAAGAACTTCACAACTTACAGTTATTGCTTCCACGGGCGTAGGAAAGCACACAGAACTCAAGACGCTTCCACTATGCCTATTGCGACAGTAGCGCATCATGGAAATAGCGCATGTGCACAAATTGCGTATAACTTACGGAAATAAAGGTTCCGCTCAACAAAGCAATTAATCACATGAACTAAACAAATCTGCGGGCAGAACACTCCCCGTCTGGCATGACTAATGCCACTAAATTTAAGCTGTTTTCTCTCTGTCCTTTTCAATCCCGTTCTTCCCAGTCATTTTCCAGCAGGAGGACGACGTCGGAGATGGGCCGCAGGTAAGTCTTCGAGGTGCCCTGAGATGACGTCCGTACTTCAACTGTGCGGACCTTTCCATCGCTGCTTGGAGAGGTTGACGTGACCAGAGCCATTGGCCACTCATTCCTAGGCGCTTGACTTTGGTGTAACAGCACAATGTCCCCAGGTTGCAGGTTCCGATGCGTTCTGTGCCACTTGCGTCTTGAATGGAGCGTGCTTAGGTATTCGTTTCTCCAACGGCCCCAGAATTCATTCGCAAGCGCTTGCACTTGCCTCCACTGGCCTTTCAGGAGATCTTTTCCAGTGAAGATTCCTGGTGGAGCATGTAGGCCTGGCTTTGAGTTAGGAGCATGGCAGGGGATAGCAGAACTGGTGAGGAGGGATCCGATGAGATGGGGACCAGCGGCCTTGCGTTGATTATTGCGGAGGTCTCTGCCATCAGGGTACACAGAACCTCATGTGTCAGGTGAGTGCGTTTGTTTTGTAAAAGCATAGAGTCTAATATTCTGCGTGTCACTCCAATCATACGCTCCCACACTCCCCCCATGTGGGAGGCGTGCGGGGGATTGAACTTCCATGTGCAGCCGTTGCTGTGGAGATACTTCAGGATGCTGGTCTGCCTCTCATCAAGACACCCCATGCCCAGTTCCGCGCTGGCAGCGACGAAGTTAGTCCCCCTGTCTGACCTAAGCTGCTTTGCGGGGCCTCTAACTGCAAAGAATCTCCGCAATGCATTGATACAGCTGGTGGCATCCATAGACTCTATAACTTCGATGTGTACTCCCCTGGTACTCATACATGTGAACAGAATGGCCCACCTTTTGCTTTGCGCTGCACCTCCACGAGTGCGTCGAGTGACCACCGACCATGGTCCAAATATGTCCAGCCCCACGTACGTGAAGGGTGGAGATGTGTTGAGCCGCTCCGGAGGGAGGTCAGCCATCTTTTGCACTTCTACCTTCCCCCTGAGCTTTCGGCATATTACACAGCGATGAAGGATAGAACTCACCAGCCTCTTGCCAGCAACAATCCACAGTCCAGCCGCTCTGATGGCCCCTTCTGTGAACTGACGCCCCTGGTGTTTCACTTCCATGTGATGGTGTTTCACAAGCAGCTTGGTAACATGGCTATTCTTTGAGAGGATGATTGGGTTTTTTACCTCTGATTCAAGGGAAGCATGTCTGAGACGCCCTCCGACCCTCAGGAGGCCATCACTGATGTAGGGGTCAAGGGTCAGGATTGGACTTGAATTAGGGACTTCTGTGTTTGCTTGAAGAGCAGCATATTCGTTCGGATATGTGTCTCTTTGAACAGACTCTAGTATGAGCCTCCTGGCTGCTTCGAGTTCTCCAGGAGTGCGAGGCCTGCTAAATTGATGCCATCCTTTACACATGTGCTGCGATGTGTCGGTGGAGCCTGACTTGTGGGAACGTGCCTGATGTATCAAGAGGGAAACAGCTCTCAACAAGGAGTTCCATGTGGAAAAATGCTGGAATCTTTCAGAGCCAAGTCGCTTAGCTTCAATGTGGGTAGCGAGAGCCGTTACTTGCGGTCTGACGTCCACGTCCATTTCAGGGTCTATCAGTTCAAAGTGCTCGTGCTTCTCTGGCTTTGGAGGCTTATAGAGGAAGTCAGGTCCCTTGAACCACATTGTGTTCATGAGCTGTGATGCAGCCACAGATCTGGTGGCTAAGTCGGCTGGGTTCTCTTCTGAAGGGACGTAATGCCACTGCTCAGGGGACGTTGACTGGCGTATGCGATTCACGCGATTGTGTACGTAGACAAAGAATCGCTTTGAGTCATTACAGATGTATCCGAGGACCACCCTGCTGTCGCAGTAGAATTGTACAGCGTCCGGCTTGTGGTCCAGTTCGTCTAAGATCAGCTCCGCTATCTCAACCGCCAGGACGGCCCCACAAAGCTCAAGGCGTGGGATTGTGGGCTCCGGCTGCGGTGATAGTTTTGCCTTTCCCAGGACAAATCCAACTTCATAACGGCCATCTTCAGTGACAGCTCTTAGATAAGCTACTGCCCCTATGGCCCAGTTTGAGGCATCGGAAAAAAGACACAGTTCCGTGTACATAGGTCTTGAGAGTGACTTGGGTATATAGCAGCGAGGCACGTGGAGGCTGCTTAGCTCCTCGAGTGATGATTTCCACACTTCCCATTTGCTCATCTTTTCATCTGGCAGAGGAGCATCCCAATCCTGAACTCCCCTGGACAGCTCCCGCAACAGCAATCTGCCTCTGATCGTCACTGGTGCTGCCAGACCCAAGGGGTCAAAGATGCTGTTGACGACTGATAGCACCCCACGACGGGTGTAAGGCTTGTCAGTGACAGCTACTTTAAAGGTGAACATATCTGTGCTGATGTCCCAGCATAGGCCTAGGCTCCTTTGGGCAGGCAGAGTCTCATCATCTAGACCCAGGTCTTGGATGCCTGAGGCCAGTTCTTCTGGTTTGAAGGCTTTCATCACAGTGATGCTGTTTGATGCGATTTTGTGCAGCTTCAGGTTAGACTCTGCAAGTGATGCACAAGTACGCTTCAGTAGGTCTATAGCTGTAGACTCTGTAGGAAGGGATATGAGCCCATCGTCCACATAGAAGTGTCTTTCAACAAAGTGCCTTGTGTCAGCTCCATACTTTGGTTCTCCTTTCTGAGCAGCTCGCCGCAGACCGTAGATAGCAACCACCGGGGATGGGCTATTGCCAAAGACATGCACTCGCATGCAATATTCTTCTATCTCTTTGGATAGGTCATTGTCTTTATGCCACAGGAATCTCAGGTAGTCTCTGTGGTCGTGCTTTACCAGGAATCCATAAAACATCTGTTGGATATCAGCAGTGACTGCGATGAGATCCTTCCTAAACCGTAACAGCACACCCAGGAGAGTATTGTTCAGATCGGGGCCTGTAAGCAGCACTGAGTTGAGGGAGACACCGTGTTGTTGGGCGCTTGAGTCAAACACGACTCGTATCTGCCCTGGCTTCTGCGGATGGTACACCCCGAAAATGGGCAGGTACCAACATTCTTGCTTCTCATGGATGGGCGGTGCCTTCTCTGCATGTTTGTTCTCGAAGAGCTTTTCCATGAAGGAGGAAAACTGTTGCTTCATCTCCGCGTTTTTGCTCAGAGTGCGTCTTAAAGACCTAAGGCGGGACAGTGCTTGCTCTCTGTTGTTCGGGAGTGGGGGACGAGGTGACTTGAACGGTAAGGGAGCTACCCAATTGTTCTTTTCATCCTGATGGACTTCTTTCTCCATAATCTTTAGAAAGATCTCATCCTCGAAGGACATGGCACATTTGTTGTCATTGTCTGTACGCTGAAAGACCATAAGCCCGAGCTTGTCTTCAGGTTGCATAGGGTTTGACGTGGATGTAGAGAGACCATACCTGCGCTCCCCGCCGTAGCACGGTTTTTCCTTTACCCTGATGCTGTTATGACAAGGAGTGAGGAGAGACGGGCGTCCGTTCTGTAGGATGTGGGTTCTGAAGACACTCAGAGTTGGTTTATGAGCATTGTCAATACACACGTCACCTACAATTACCCAGCCTAAGTCTAGACGCTGAGCAAAGGGTGCATTATGTGGTCCATTGAGTTGCTCTCGCACCTTGTGCACACGTATCATGTCTCTCCCTAGCAGGATCATCATCTGCGCGTCAGGATCTAGCTTGGGAATGTGGAGAGCAACGTGCCTTAGGTGAGCGTGTGCGAGAGCGACCTCTGGAGTTAGAATCTCAGATCTATTGGTCATTATCTCATTGCACTCAATGAGTGGTGGAAGGTCCATGCACACACCTCCATTCACTGCTTCAATTTGAAAGCCTACCGCCTTTCTTCCAGTCATCTCCGTGGTGCCTGCGCATGTCTTCATCAGGTATGGTGACAGGTTGCTCTCAACCCGGAACAGGTGGAAAAATTCAGAGCAGGCCAGTGAGCGGTTACTCTGATCGTCAATGATGACATACATTTTGATGGAGTGCTCCGGTTGACCCCGGGGGAAGACACGCACCAGGCACACCTTTGAGCAGGACCGCGTGAGGCTGCCCTTTCCACAGACCTTGGTGCATCGTGATGTCACCTCGAGTGGAGGACTGCCTCGTGCTTCTGCGTCTGGTTCTAGAGTGGTCGGTGAAGCAGGAGGTTGGGAGGTGAGAGGGTGCATTACAGAGCAGTGTCTTTCGCTCTCACACTCGCCGCATTTCAAAGTCGCTTGACAATCCTTGGCCTGGTGCCTTGGAGAGCAGCACTTAAAACAGCGTTTGTGTTCCTTTAGGATGCTTTTCCGTTCCTGCAATGTTTTCATTCTGAATAACCTACATTTTTCCAAAGGATGAGTTTTCTTGTGCACAGGACAGTATCGGGCTAGATCATTGTCTCTTCTCTCAGCCTCTGTAGTGCTTGTGGAGTCTGCGTCAACTGTGGCAGACACGTCTGTCTTTTGCACAGATATAGCAGTCTTGAATCCGTTGTGCTTTGACTGAGTTCTCTCACCTTTGTTATAAGACTGACCGCTGCCAGACAAGATGAAACTTGGGTCATTTCTGGCCTTAGCCTGGTCATAGACAAAGTCAACAAAAAATGAAAAAGGAGGAAAAGTTACTCTGTGCTGTTCCTTGTATAGTGAGCCGGTGAAGAGCCATTTGTCTTGCAGGGCTGGAGGCAACTTTTCCACTATGGGCTTTATCCCACGAGGAGTATCGAGGTAGGCCAGGCCAGGAAGATAGCCATCATTTTTAGCTGCGAGCAGCTCCATGAGAAGATCGCTGAGCTCTCTCAGTTTTGTGTTGTCCTTAGCCGACAGACGGGGGAAGCTATCCAATCTTTTAAATAGGGCATTTTCCACTATTTCTGGTGTAGCATAGCATTCCCGAAGTCTTTCCCAGGACAGATGGAGGGCAGCTCTGGGGTCAGTAACGTAAACAGCGCGGATCCTTTTCACATGCTCAGATGACTCTTTACCCAGCCATTTCACGAGAAGGTCCAACTCTTCACTATATGTGAGCCCTAAGCCCTGTGTCGCGTTGAGGAATGAGGACTGCCATGCTCTGAAGTTCTCTGGCGTGTCATCGAATTTGGAGAGACCAGTGGTCACTAATTCTCTGCGTGCTAGGAACTTGGCAAAGTCTAACATGGTTGAAGTGTTAGCATGAGAAGGATGCTGACCATGTTCTCTGCGTGGGTAATCCGATGGTCGTGAAGTAAGTATGCGTTCAGTTGCACATGCGTGCTGATCTGCTGAGGGTCTGAAGAGATTGAGCGGAGGCTTCTCCTCTGCAGCTACAGGTGTTGTTTGCTGAGTATCATTGTTCGCAGCGTGCCGGATTTCATCGTGATGCGATAAAGCAGGAGTCTGAGTACTGACCTGTGACCGGCACCGCACATATTCTTCCGTGCGCTGCTGAATCACTTGTGGCGAGACAGCGCTCCTCACACTTTGCATGTCACCATTTCCCATAGCTGCGGCTGCTTCTAAGATTTCAGCGTTTACTCGCGCAGCTTCCGCTTCCTTTTCAATCTCCAACGCTTCTAATTCTAGATCTAGCCTAGCTCTCTGCTTTTTTATTTCTAGCTGTCTTTTAGCATAAGCCACCTTGGTAAGAGCTGCTTCAGCTGAGGCTCTAGCCTTGGCAGCAGCCTCCATGATAGATGACTCGGAAGAAGATGAGCGCTTAGAGCTCGCTCTTGATGCTGCATGGACTGAAGAGTTAGGTGAAGATGGACGCTGCATGCTTGCGTTCTTGTATTTTTTCCCGGCACCCACCGCTGGTGTAACTTTTCACTGTACTGTTCTCCCTGCGTGTTGTGCACACCCAGTACGTTAACGCAGTTTAACAGCAAGCCAAACTCGATTCTCACGAGCCAGGATTATGAGCGTCTTGCTCCTTTATTGTCTCCAAATGTGAAAATGCGAATGAAACTATAATAAACAGAAACAGTAAAGGAAACTTAGTCTAATTACAACAATCGTCATAATAACTAGTTAAATCGTTTGCCGATAGCACACTTAGCATGACACAGCGCGAACTCACACACGCATTTTACAAGACAATAACGTGGAGTTACGGCTGAATAAACAGAGTTTACATTACAAAGGTCAAACTTAAAAGCACGTAAACATTTTAGCCAATGTCTGCAAGAACTTCACAACTTACAGTTATTGCTTCCACGGGCGTAGGAAAGCACACAGAACTCAAGACGCTTCCACTATGCCTATTGCGACAGTAGCGCATCATGGAAATAGCGCATGTGCACAAATTGCGTATAACTTACGGAAATAAAGGTTCCGCTCAACAAAGCAATTAATCACATGAACTAAACAAATCTGCGGGCAGAACAACCATCATGAACAGCACTGTGGCAAGAGTGGAGTCATTCAGGTTCCTGGGCACCACCATCTCACAGGACCTGAAGTGGGAGTTCCACATAGACTCCATTGTGAAGAAGGCCCAGCAGAGGTTGTACTTCCTTTGCCAGCTGAGGAAGTTCAACCTGCCACAGAGGCTGCTGATGCAATTCTACTCTGCAGTCATCCAGTCTGTCCTCTGCACCTCTATAACTGTCTGGTTCTGCTCAGCTACAAAATCAGACCTCAGAAGATTACAGCAGATAGTCCAGACGGCTAGAGGAATCATCGCCCCCCCTCCAAGAATTGTACTCGTACAGAGTGAGTAAAAGGGCTGGCAAAATCATCCTAGACCCTTCACACCCAGGCCACTTCCTCTTTGAACTTTTGCTGTCTGGCCGGTGCTACACAGCACTGAGCACCAGGACAGCCAGGCACAGGAAAAGTTTCTTTCCTCAGGTCATCTACCTCATGAACAGCTAAATGTAGGGAGTAAACTGGTGCAATAAACAATGCTATTTATATTTATTTTTCACATCATATCTGTTCTTTACTTTCCCTTGCATTGTATATAACATACCTGTACAAATATATAATGTCTAGTGTCTATTTTGTATATTGTATACTTTATACTTTATATATATATTTTTTTATCTTTTATTAGCCCACTCTACTTTTATTATCTATGTCTTGTCACTGTCATTCTGTCTGTGCTGTGGAAGTTTCTGTCACCAAGACAAATTCCTTGTATGTGTAAACATACTTGGCAATAAAGCTCATTCATTCATTCATTCATTCTATTGAGAAGGCTTACGAGCGGAAACTGTTAAAGTATGCTGATCTGGTGGCAGAGGCAAGGGACTGTGGTTGGCGGGCTCATGTGAGGCCAGTAGAAGCTGTAGAGGGTTTGTGGCTACATCAGCTACAGTATTGTTGGGGGAGTTTGATATTAGAGGCCGCTCGTTAAAGGTGGCGAAGGAGCTGTCTGAGGCAGCTGAAAAGGCTGTGGCTGTGGCTGTGGCTGTGGCTGTGGCTGTGGCTGTGGCTGTGGCTGTGGCTGTGGCTGTGAAGAGAGCAAGGTAGTTGGGGTTAGAGGCTGGAGGGAGGAGTGTGATGGTGGAAAATTAGTGGCAGGTTATGAGTAATGGGAGGCAGCTGGTGCTAATTAAGGAGGTGTGGCCTTGTTAAGTAGGCTAGTTTAAATTTGTGGAGTGGGACATTTCCAGTTGGTTGGGTGGCTGGTATGAAGATAAGGTCAGAAGGTATGTATAGAGCTGTGGTTTAGCTGGTAGAGTTAGTGGGGTTGTGGTAGTTGTTGAGGGTGAAGGGTATCGAACACACACACGTGCACACGTGCACACGTGCACACGTGCACACGTGCACACGTGCACACGTGCACACGTGCACACGTGCACACGTGCACACGTGCACACGTGCACACGTGCACACGTGCACACGTGCACACGTGCACACGTGCACGTGGAGGGGGTGCGTCTGGATGCTGGATTGCACTGTTGAGCCTTCTGGAGGTGTTGTTGGCCTAATTCAATGAAACACCAATGAAGGAGGTGCCCATTTGATAACCTGAATGAAATATTCATGTTGGTGCCTGGCTGGTGTGGTGTGGTTTGGTTTGGTTGGTGAGTTAGGCTTGGTCTGGTGATTTGGCATTGTGGGGGTTGGTTGATGGTTTTTTTGTGTTGGTGGTTAGCTTTGGTTTGGTGGTGGATCAGATGTGGTTTGTTGGTTTGGTTTTGTTTGTGGGTGTGGTTTGTTGGTTTTGTTTGTGTGGGTTAGACTTGGTTTGGTTTTGCTGGTGGTATGGGTGGATGGTTCTGAGTTGATGTGTTAGACCTGGTCTGTGTGGTTAGTTGGTTAATTTTTGTGTTGTGGGAGTAGGCTTCGTTGGTTTTTGTTGGTGGTTGTGACTTGGTCTCTAGGTTTGGCTTTGTTGGATGTGGTTTGGTGGTTGGTTATTGTTAGTGGGTTGGCTGGATGGCTGGTTTGGGTTAGGCTTGCTTTAGGTGTTTTGTTGGTGGGTGTGGCTTGGTGTTTTCTATTGGTTGGTTAGGCTTAAATTGGTTATTTGTTGGTGGGTTAAATTTGGTTTATTTTTTTGCCTAACCTGGCAACACAGCCTTGCGAACTGTGTTACTGTATTTGGCTTTCATTTTTTTTTTTTTTTGTTTTTACCCTCCTTACCATAGCACCAAAGTGAAAATGTGATGCAAGTGATGATGGCGATGCACTCAAGAAAAGTGAAATGGTCACGATTGAAACTAAAGTGGAAATAATGAAGCGATCAGAAAAAGGTGAAATGCCAACAAACATTGGAAAAGCAACCATTAAAATTTCTTTAATGTTTTGCATGCTCTCTCTCTCGCGCTCTCTCTCTCTCTCGCGCTCTCTCTCTCTCTCTCGCGCTCTCTCTCGCGCTCTCTCTCTCTCTCTCGCGCTCTCTCTCTCTCTCTCGCGCTCTCTCTCGCGCTCTCTCTCTCTCTCTCGCGCTCTCTCTCTCTCGCTCTCTCGCTCTCTCGCGCTCTCTCTCTCTCTCTCAATTATAACTACTGTGGTTGTCACAACATGTGGGGGTGCGGTGGCGCAGTGGGTTGGACCAGGTCCTGCTCTCCAGTGGGTCTGGGGTTCGAGTCCCGCTTGGGGTGCCTTGCGATGGACTGGCGTCCTGTTCTCGGTGTGTCCCCTCCCCCTCTGGCCTTACGCCCTGTGTTGCCGGGTAGGCTCTGGTTCCCCGTGACCCTGTCTGGAGCAAGCGGTTCAGAAAGCGTGTGTGTGGTTGTCACAACCATGCCCGCACCTCAACCTGCAGCTTAAATCGGAGAACTTGAATATAAAAGACTCCTTCGGAGTTGTAGAATCTCACTCAAGACAACTGCCCCCCTGCATTCTCAGACCCACCTTGCTTTGCTTTTCCAAGTCCTGTCCCTCATTGTTCCTCAGTCCCACTACATGTCTCTAACAACTGCCTGGCTTGTCCCACGACCATGATTTTGGATCCTCACCTCTTCAGTTTGCTGATCGACCGACCATTCGCCCGTCCCCGACCACGAGAACAAGTCTAGTCCTTTGATTCTGAATAAACGATCCTGCACTTGGGTCCAGCCTCTTCCGTGTCCTCTGTTCATCATGACAGTAGTAACATTTATTATCTCTTTCTATGTCTCTCTATTAGAAATACTGTAGTTTTATTATTATATCATTACATTGTATTACTGTATTGTGTTGGCAGAAGATGTTTTAGTGTATCCAGAAGTGTTTCTTTAATGTTTTTTTTGCATAGAAAGGTACACGATATGCTATATACTAAGACAAATATTTGACTGACATTAGATACGCACCATACCTAACTGTTCCGACTTACATCAAAATCTGATTTAAAGACAGATCGAGGAACAGAACTCTTTCGTAATCCAGGGACTGCCTGTACAATACATTTTTATGCACGAAAAAGATATATTTCTTATAATTTAATTTTTGTTAGAAAATATTTATCTCCAATCTAAAGTATTAAAAAAGGTACCATGAATTATGCGTGAGTGTAAATTTTTATTTTTTTTTTTATATCTGCATAAACATTAACAAACACAATGTGTACAATCACTTTTCTCGAGCGGGGTAACACTCATGCATAATTTAAGGTACCATTTTACTTCTAAAATGTAAAATGGTGCTCATCTAACTTGCAAAAGTTAGTATGGAATCTGATATTTTACATGTGTTTGGCTTATGTTCTGACTGGCTGATCTTCTCAGTGTACCCTTACAGGAAGTTGGTTAAGAAGGAAACATAGTGTCAGTGTACGTTGTGGAATAAAGTGACTTAAAGTGGATAAAAATAAAATTGAAAAAGTGAACAAAATAAATACTTGCTCCAAGGGTAAACTTACCAGCAATATGTCATATTAATGAATGTCTCATTTTTTTTATGGAATATATCTCCATAAATTACTATAGCTTTGATGTAAATTTAAAAAAAAAAAGACCCGGCTATATGAAGGATGTAGGCATATGGGGGATTAAATTCTGGTTTAAAACCAATACATTTTACCAGCAAATGCAGGTAATGTCATACACATTACAAAAAACAACCTTTATATTTTCACTTAAGAAGAAACACATACCAATGGTGACACTATCATATGATATTTATTATTGCAAAAACAGCAACTATTCCTATGACATGTAAATAAAACTTGAGATTTAAGATTACCAGCAAGCATGTCAAACTCCAGTGAAATAAAAATCTAATTCACCATTTTTTAAGATAAACCAGCATGAGAATATAGTAATAAACAAACAAAACCAGTTTTAATAACACAAGTGAATGCTTCAATAAAATTATCCTCCCAACATGGAGCATACAGTTCTTAATAAGGTTCTTCAAGAAAGTTGCACATACTAAAAGGTGAAAAGTAATGTTATTTGAAGAACACAGCTTACCATGAAGCATAGTAAATTGCTAAAATACAATAAATAAAAGTTCAGAAATTTTCATATCTATGCTTTCATTTTTATTTTAGTTGTACAGGATATTTCAGTTTTTCATATTTTTGTAGGCAAAAACACAATCCCAGCATATACAGAAGTGATTTCCATTTGTAGTCACTAAATGTCGCATGGTTAGTGACTAAAGTTGCATCCTTTGGATCCATTGTTGGTTCAAATCTCACTTACTGCTGCAGTACCCTTGAGCAAGGTATTTACCCTAAAATGCTCAAATTAAAGTTACCCATATGGCTAAATAATGGCAAGCAGCTACTGTAAACAATCCCTCTGGAAAACTGCATCAGCTACATGAATAAATGTGACTTGGGAAAAGCTTAATTTTAATCTAACTTCATATTCTAAGGATACCCCTTGCATTAAACATCTCAGAGTTTGTCCCTCTGAAGTAATTTGTGACTTCACCTTGTTCCGGACTCACTTCGACCATGATGTGTCATGTTCATGTAATGTGGAAATGTTCATGCGCTGTAACTTTGAGATCAGGCCTGTTCAACAACGGATAATCCTTTATGCAGCTTCTCCTGTAATGTAACAAATGCTCCATATAAATAAACAAACAAACAAACTAGGAGGGTATCGTTGATATTCGGATAGTTTTATACAGCTACGTGTGTGATGTACATTGATTCATATGGTTGAAAGAAACTATATTTGAGAATCAAGCGTCTGCATCTACAGTAAGTGTCTCCTTCTGCTATTTTAATGTGCACATTGTATTTTCTATGAGATGTACGTCACGTTTGAGAAAAGCATCTGGTAAATGAATAAGTCAAAGCTCTGTCAAGCTGCCCCCAACAATACAAATGGGGAAAAAAAAACCATGACTGGTTAGTTGTCATGTCCATGCCCACACCACAATCGGCACCTAACACCAATCAAGCACCTGACTGAATGCTCACCTTTAAAAGACCCTCCCCTCAGCTCCCATACACTCGCGGAATGTCATTTGAGACAACCGTCTTCCTGTGCTATTCTATGCTCTTTCTCATTCCTTGCTTCCTGTATCCATTCTCCAGCTTTCGACCTTTCGCTTCATCCCCTGACCACATCCTTGGATCCTCGCTCTCACTCTGACCACCGATCGACCGACTCTTTGCTGGTCCCCGACAACGAGAACTTGCCTGACCTCTTGATTCCTGATGAACGATCCTACGATCCTGCACTTGGGTCCAGCCGTCCTGGCGTCCTCGGTTTCGCGTGACATTAGTGCTCAATTTATGTCGTCTCGTGCAGTGAAAATTAGAATTTGTGTCGTTGTTAATGAGATAACATTTATTTTTTACAGGACATCACTCAGCCTCCCCCCAACACACACACAGCGGCATAGACAATAGAATTTGGGCTCATTCATTTGTGCTGGTTTGTGCCATTTAAACCGCGACTCAGAATCTCTTATGTTTTCAGATATAAACGATTATATGACACGTTATGTCAGCCCACTGCATCAAGTTGGTCCCTCTACAGAAGATGAAAACATGTTTCGCTAGTGCTGCTTGTCCAAACCATGATTCCATATCTTTTGGTTTTGATAGGCTGTTAGCATAGTGACGTCACCACCCCCACAACACCGTGGACAGCTGAATTCGGGCTCATTCATTTGTGCTGCCATTCATTGTGCCGTGGACGGGAGTGAGCTGCCGCCGAAAGCGGGTGTTTGTATCTGGGGAAGTGCCCGTGAACCCACGGAGGAGAGCTTTCCTGGAGATGCCGGATGACACGCTAGATAGCGTGGAACAGTGTGCACATGTACTCTGTTTACGCACAGACACACAGGGTTTCCCAGCGGACATGAGCGAACAAGAGATCACCCACATTAGATGTCGCCACTTTGGGGAAGAATGCCCCAAGGTTGTCTGAAGCGCCTTCAAGCTGGCCCTGGAGAGGGGTGACGCAGCAGAGCAAGCAACAACAGCGCCCCGAAAGCAGGGCTGTTGTCGCTTGCTCTGCTATGTCGCCCCTCTTCTGTCACTATAACTGTATCAACACAAAATACAATAGAATTTATAGTATTTATGGTAGGTATGGAATAAAATAATTTAATAATTTTCAAATGTTCTTGTGGTACCCATTAAATGAGATGGCAGGCCGCAGGTTGGACATCCCTCTATATGACTTCTGAAAACAAGTATTCTTCATTTTTATTTTCCACTTCTCAGCTGTTCTCTTGGTGAGTACACATGAAAGGCCAACATGGAAAGGAAACATCTTATCCCATGATAACCAGAGAAAAAGGGGAAAGGACACAGGATAAGATGTTTCCTTCTTTTTAAAAAGACTTGCTAGGTTGCTTCTCTGAGACATGTCAATACTCCAACAAGGTTTAGCATAAGGCAGAGCCATTTGTAAGAGGCTTGCATACTACAATTTTTAAAACTTTGGAATTAAAAAGCTAAGATTAATATAACGGAATTACAGATACAAAAGCATTGTAAGATTAACATAAAACTGTCTCAACACTGCTGTGGTCCAGTCACACCAAAAGCTACATTGTGAGATGTTGTATTGTAAGGCTGCCTTCTGAACACCACTAAAAAGACAAAAATGCATACTCTGGAACACTATAGTTATGTTGGACACACTGTATCATGAGAATGTTTCAATACATAAAGGCAAATGGATGAACACGATAATGAAGAAAAACACCTTCCATGATGAACAAGACGTATCTATGTGAACTGGGGCATTAAGTTAACACTCACCTACAATAATATTATTAGTTGTAAATTTACTTAAGTCTTTTTTTTAACTGAGAATGCCCAGGAGGAGTGGCCAGCCAATGGCACTTGAACCCCCAGAGTTTTTTTTTTCTCCACTGACTTTCAATTGGGAGTTTTTTGCTCATTTCCTCCATGGTCAGTAGGCATACTTACAGCTTTAATAACTGCATAGATAATGTAGTACTCTAGTATGTAGCCAACTATCTTATTTGTCTCATCTCTTTGTTCAGCGATCTGTGTCACTGTGTGAGAAGAGCGCTTTAAAAAATAAATTGAATTGAACTGAATTGAATTGTAGTACCCTTGAGCAAGGTACTTACCATGATAAACTGCTCCTTTAAAAATTACCCAGCTGTATAAATGGGTAAAATAATTGTAAATACCTTAACACTGTAAGTGGCTTTGAAGAAAAATGTCAGCTAAATTACAGTTTTTCTTGATCGATTTGATACATCACTCCAAACTCAGGTTACTCCTCTCAAAACAATTAACACAGCCATCTGAACACTTTGTAATTGTTCTAAATAGATTGTAAATTCTTATCAATCTCATACTAACTACAAATTACATGCATAATTTTCTCTAAACGCTGTGCAGAAAATTCTTCAGTGTTTGCACAATAGTTCATACAGCCAACCAGAACTGTAATATATCATGGAAAAAAAGCAACTATCTTTTTTATTGGTTTAACACAAATCACAAACATTTATGTACCATTTTTCCAAACACAACAAACAAAACTCTGCCATTTGTTAAATACTCAGTTACACATGGTATGTACTCAATGAGCCCCAAATTGATATCTGCTGATTTAGTAATACACACAACACAGTTATAATTCCTACAGCTATTAAAGGGGAAAATAAGAATAAGAATGAGAAGAAAAGGAAGAGGTGTAACAGTGAGAGGTGGTGGAGAGGGTAGAGGAAGACGAAGAGTGGAAGAGCTAGAGAGAGATGAGGGGAGAGGAGGCGAACATGTAAGAAGAGGAGAAGAGGGAGGAATAGAGGGAGAAGAGATGGGTAGAGTGGAGGGCAATAGTGAAATGGAAAGAGCAAGAGAAGAAAATGTAACAAGACATGAGCAGAGAGGAAGGGGGCAGCAGGGTGGAAGAGGAGGGAGGACAGGGAGAAGGACTGGGTACAGACGGGTTTCAAATGAAATGAGGGCCACCCTAATTGACCATGTAATAAATCATGGTCTCTCCTTCAGAGAAGCTAGGCAGAGAGTTCAGACCAACATAAACAGATCCCCAGTGACTTCAATTATCCGCACATTTCAGAGTGAAAACTGATAAGTAACCATACTATTGTACTGCTATAGGTAGACTCTAGTACTCTAGTTCTCTGCTATAAATGTTTGTACTCATCCAGACATTCTTCAGAATGGAAGTTTGACAACATTCAGGTGGACGAACAAGACTTTTTTTAGCTGAACAAGAGCATGCCATTGTTGACATGGTGGTCTAGAACAACACCATCCGCCTCAAAGAAATCCAGCAAAGAATAATACAGGACAACCAAGTATTCCAGAATATTCAGCAACGCAGTCTTGCCACAATTGATCGTGTTGTAAGGAGAAATGCCATCTGGATGAAGCAGCTACAGAAAGTGCCCTTTGAGAGGAACTCTATCAGAGTGAAGGAGTTACGATTCCAGCTTGTTCAAGTACGTGTAAGCCACACACTTACTGCACTTTTACCATAAATATAAAGATATTGTTTTCCTGGATGTTATATGTCTATATACTATTCCACTCTAAGTGGAAAAATTCAGGCATCTCTGGGCATAGTGCTGTGTCAAAGTGGGAACCCAGACTGTTACAGTATCAATTTTGCAATCAATACCATTACTTTAAAAAACACTAACTTATTGTACCTTGTGTTCTTTTTACTCCAGAGAATTTTGGAGTTGGATAGCAGTGCTACTCATGTTGAGTCCCTGTATATTGATAAAGCTGGCTTCAATCTTAAAAAAAAAAAAAAAAAAAAAAAAAAAAAAAAAAAAAAAAAAAAAAAAAAAAGAAGAGGGAGGAATGTAACTGGCTAACTCCCTCAACGAAATCCTCTTTCCGTAGGTTGACCAGAAGCAAATGGACCCAAATTTTGTAGTTCTTTGGGATAATGTTCCATGCATTTGTGGTTTGAGCATCACCCACTTTTCAGGAAGATGTTCCACCATATTCTCCTTTCCTGAATCCAACTGAGGAGTTGTTCTCCTGTTGGAGATGGAAAGTGTATGATTGCATGATCAATAAAGTTCAGTGACTGCAGTAAATATATATTTTTTCTTTCAAAACTCGTTATACAACAAAACTCCTCAGTAGAGAACTTTAGAATAAACGTGTATTTTCATTCATGTATTTGTGTGTCTACATCTGAATATGTATACAATCAACACAGAACACATTTGTAGTTTTGATGTATTTATTTTTAATAAATGCATTACTAGAATAAAAGGCAGTGCTTCATTATGCAGTAAAATTGAACTGTTTGGCCAAGATAAGTGTGTTTAGCTGGCTGTGTTAATTGTTTTGAGAGTAATTATATTAATTTGGAGAAATGTGTCAAATCGATTGAGTAAAAGTAATAAATGTAAATGTATACTTGGGGTGCATCCTGTGCAGGACAGGGCCCCATTACATTTCAGAGCAGGCACACACACACAAACTGTGGGCAATTCAGAGCATCCAATTCAATTTATTTTTATAAAGCACTCTTCTTGCGCAGGGACACAGAGCACTTGAACAAAGGCTGTTAAGAAATACAAAAATACGAAAACAAATACAACAAAGACGCTTGATGACAGACTAGCATAATACATTATCAATATATTTATCAAAGTTATAAGTATGCCTACTGGCCACGGAGGAAAGGAACAAAAAGCTCCTAACAGAGTCAAGGGAGAAAAAAACCCCAGCAGCAGTCCACCCTTCCAGGGCATTCTAGATTAAACATTTACATTTATTTATTTAGCAGATTCTCTCCAAAGAACTCTATGTAGTGTTATCATCCCACACACCTTATTCACCAAGGTGACTTACACTGCTACTGGTGACTCACTATTTACAATGGGTCACTCATCCATACATCAATGGAACACACTAGGGGGGAACCTGAACAGCATCTCTTTAGACTGTGGGAGGAAACCAGAGAACCCAAAGGAAACCCACACAGGGAGAACATGCAAACTCTCCACAGACTGAGCAGGGAGCAAACCCACATCTTCTCACACCACTCAGGCACTGTGAGACAGCAGTGCTACTCGCTGTGCCACCATGCTGCCCACAATATTTCTGAGTCAGGTTACAACTAATAGAATTGTTGCTGTATGATAACTCGATTTCCCAGTTCACCTACGTACGTCTCGTCCATCATGGCGGTCGGTCATCAACTTCAGTCAGTATGGGGTGCTTATGTGACGGCCAGCCAGCCTGTTAGTAATTTATAACTTAACGAAATTAGACAGTTTAATGCATTTTAATACAGAGGTGCGAAAAACAAACATAACCAAGTGGAATTACATTTGTTTGTGAAATGCCCGAGTGAACATGTAAATCTTTGGTCTGGATTTAAAGACTGAAACAGATGGGGCATTTCTGACATTAACTGGTGGACTATTCCACATTTTAGGTGGTCTATGACTAAAGGTGCACCCTCTTACTGAGGTGTTATTGATCATGAGTACTTTAAGGTAACCCGTATCCAATGAATTAAGATATTGTCTTGGAATGCAAGAATCAATAATCTCACAAAGTTAAGTCAGAGTAATGCCATGTACTGCCTCATAGGTCAGAAGTAGGATTTCAAAATCAACTGTAAGTGTAACTGAGCCAATACATTTTAGTAACGGTGTTCAGTACTTCCTAGTCTAGTGACAATTCTCACAGCAGCATGTTGTACCAACTGTAGCCTAGATACAGTCTGGTATGGACACCCGCTAATAAAAGATTACAATTGTCCAGTCTACTTAAGACAAAAGCATGAACCAGTTTCTCAGCATCTAACCTACATAGGAATCACCTTAATCTAGGAAGCATGACCTAGTCAAAGCGTTAACATGAGACACAAATGACAGCTTTTTATCCAACAAGACATCCAAATCCTTAACACAATTTGTATCCTTGAAGCTTATACCATTTGTGGTAAAGACTGGTGTGATTGTGTCAAGCTTTGGTGTCACAACCCACCATAAGTACCTCTTTCTTACAGAGGATTAGAGATAAAAAAAAATGTTTACTCATCCATAGATTTATATCGGTAAAACAATTAGCTAAAGACACCACATGTCATGGGTCATCAGGTAAAATAACTCAAGGAAAACAACCATAGCTGACAGGTTGTGTGAGTTTGGATGATTCTCCTTGAGTGTGCAGCATGCAGACATACATGAGAGAAGGCAGTGACAAGCCTCTTCTGTTTCTCCTTTGCATAGATAACCACACAAGCGGCTTTCATGAGTTGGACTTTATTCAATGGCACTTCCACACACAAGATATACTGAAGAACAACAACATAACTCTGGTCACTAAGGTGATTGGCATGTTTCACCTCCCACCAACTGCCCCTTAAGCCATTTACTCTACGCCATGGTATTTTTAGAAAGAAGCCTACCTGTGCTATATCGCTGTACAGACACACTGATGGAAGGTACCCCAGCAGTCAATACTAAAAACAAGCACAAGAGAATAAGGCCAAACTCAAGACCTTGGACTCATAAAAATGTCCCCACCCATGTTAAATTGGCAAAACAGCACAAAGATTCTTTATTTTCATGAAAGAACTTAACTAAAGGGGGATGCGCTGGTGCGGTGGCACAGCGGGCTTGGCTGGGCCCTGCTCTCTGGTAGGCTTGGGGTTTGAGTCCTGCTAGGGGTTCCTTGCGATGGACTGGCATCCTGTCCTGAGTGTTTCCCCTCCCCCTCCTGCCTTGTGCCCTGTGTTGCCGGGTTACGTTCCAGTTCACTGTGACCCTGCTCGGGACAAGCGGTTTTAGTCAGTGTTGTGTGAACTTAAACAGTTCTCAGCTTTTGCAAAAAAGTCAAGCTATTCAAATAGCTAATAATTTTAGACTCCTTGTTAATAAACAAAGCAAACAGAAAAGCAACCACAATCTGAAAAGTCCCAAAAAGATAAAAGGTTAATGCCAGTCACTGTAGGTCTTCACTGTTCTGCACAAGTCAGCCCAAGGGCTTCTATTTGTTTGCTCCAAAACTACAGACCCCTCCCAACACCCCAAAATTGTCTAGGACACCACAGATATTATGTGAGTGTGAGCTTCTGTTGTTTAACAGGGGAGCTGGATTGAAATGTCTGAAGTGTCATTGTTTTTAAGTTTAAGTTTATTGATTTTTATTACAACAGGGCAAATCAGCCAGCCACAGGGTAACTATACAAGAGGGAGTTTGTTCTCCAAAACAACTGTTTAAATCATGTTTATATCCCTACTAGATAAGAATGAAAATTTTAACAGCAGGTGTTGGACTGATAGCCAACGCTTTTCAGTGGCACTTGAACACCTCTTTTTGCTTTTATGTAGGGAATTCCCCCATTTTTAGAAAGGTATTTACAAATCAGTCTTCCCAGATCAAATCACTAAACACACACACACACTTTCTGAACCGCTTATCCCATATGGGGTCGCGGGGAACCAGAGCTTAACCTGGCAACTCAAGGCATAAGGCTGGAGGGGGAGGGGACACACCCAGGACAGGACGCCAGTCCGTCGCAAGGCACCCCAAGCGGGACTCAAACCCCAGACCCACCGGAAAGCAGGACCCGGTCCAACCCACTGCACCACCGCGCACCCCTCAAATCACTAAACACACACACACACACACACACTTTCAGAACCGCTCATCCCATACGGGGTCACGGGGGAACCGGAGCCTACCCGGTAACACAGGGCGTAAGGCCGGAGGGGCAGGGGACACACCCAGGACGGGACACCAGTCCGTCACAAGGCACCCCAAGCGGGACTCGAACCCCAGACCCACCGGAGAGCGGGACTGTGGTCCAACCCACTGCGCCACCGCACCCCCTCGCAATCACTAAACATTAGTGGTTATATACAAAAATAGAAATTCAATCAATTTTAATTTGATTCCATGTATTTAAATTAGAGGCCAATATTTAACTTCATTAATGCATGCAAATTAATTTTCTTTTGTATTTGCTATGAAAAACAACGGGAATGTAAACAAATACACAAGTACCAATGACCAATTAAAAGAAATGTGTGGACAAATGTGTCAAAGAGACATGTTTCATTATTCGTGGCGTTTTGAATGGTGTCCTCAGGCATCATTATACTAAATGTCAGGCTTTGCCCAAGTGGTCAAGGAAGATGGTGCGTGTAAAAACTTGTGAGAGCAGCAGAATATGTGCATATTTCTGAGTACCTGCATGAATCTTTATGCATTTTGCTATTTGTCTGTGTGTGTTTGTGAGTATATGTACTTGTACATAGTATACAGGTAGTCCTTGACTTATGGAGTGCATTTCCAACAACCTTCTCATAAATTGACTTTGACTGAAGACAAAAAGCCCCTTATACTGTATTATATAAACAATAAGGATACAGAAACAAACATGCATGAATGCTAAGTTCCATAACAGCTTTGAATAGTATTGTATATACTCAGATATTTCTTTCACCAATTTAACACATTCATCTAAAAAATATTCATGCATAATAATACATTACAGTATTATAATTAATAGGGTGACAGTGAGTACAGCTACAGTCTCACAGAGAGTACAATGACTGTACTATAGGTGTCCGAGTGTGCGTGTGGCTACCCTCTCATGGACTGGTGTCCCATCCAGGATGTACACCTCCTCAGCCTTGCACCCAGTGATTCAGGGATAGGCTTGGACCCCTGCAACACTGACCAGGGCAAGTGGTTAATAAAAATTGACAGATGGATTACAATAATTCACTGAGCTACTATTTTCAGTTTAATGTCTGTCTGCTTTTTTTCTGCACCTCTACAACACTTTTTTCAAAATAAAAATGTAACTTGATTGAAATAACACTATATACATAATTATGAAATAAAAATGATTAAATATACTATTATTATTATTATTATTATTAATACATCCTGGACAGCGCGCTACATCTGCCGGGCTTCCAGCTGTTCAGAGTGGATCGCAACGCGGAATCAGCGGGGAAATCACGTGGCGGTGGGACATGCTTCTACATCAACGAAAGGTGGTGTACAGATGTGACAGCGTTGAAGATGATGTGCTGTCCCGACCTAGAAGCGCTCTTCATCAACTGTAAGCCTTTCTACTCGCCGCGGGAGTTTTCCTCGTTCATCCTCGTAAATGTTTACATTCCACCGCAAGCGTGCATGAACGCAGCGCTGCAACAGCTGGGCGACCAGATCACAGACACAGAGCAACAACACCCGGACTCTGTTATAATTATTCTCGGGGACTTTAATAAAGCAAATCTCTCCCGTGAACTGCCAAAATACAGACAGCATATTACATGTCCCACCAGAGATAGTAATATACTGGACCACTGCTACACCACAGTAAAGGATGCATATCACTCTGTTCCACGGGCAGCTTTGGGGCTCTCTGATCACTGCCTGGTTCATCTTATACTGACCTACAGGCAGAAACTGAAATCAGCTAAACCTGTAATAAGAACTGTTAAAAGATGGACTGGGGAAGCAGAGCAGGACTTACAAGCCTGCTTCGAGTGCACTGATTGGAGTGTTTTTGAGGCTGCTGCTACTGATCTGGATGAGCTAACAGACTCTGTAACATCATATATCAGTTTCTGTGAGGATATGCGCATCCCTACCAGGACTCGTTTAACATACAACAATGACAAACCGTGGTTCACTGCAAAACTCAGACAGCTTCGTCAGGCCGAAGAAGACGCCTACAAGAACGGGGAGTCTTGTATAAACAGGTCAAAAACACACTGGCAAAAGAGATCAGAGTGGCTAAGAGAAACTACTCTGAAAAGCTGGAGCATGGAGCAATTCAAGGTTAGCACTGTGTTCAATGGCACTACAGCAGGAAGTGAATGTAGGTCTTTTGGGCCCAACGACATCACCTTGAATCACTACACTCCCTGCTGACTTGCTTATTATTTCATGAAGTAAGTGAAATGTTTATATTTGTTCATTTAGCTGGCACTGAAGTTCAAAGTGACTTGAGCCATTTAAACAGCTCAATAATTTTTCATGGAGCATTCATTCAAAATACACAGGAAAAGATGTTATACCCCGTGTGTATTTTTCAACGGCTGTACACAAGGACCCAGTCCAACCACCAACCTGAAGCCACAGAGAACAACACCTAGCATAGGCAACATACATCTTCATGCCCTGAAATCAAGATGCTTAACTGACCTAACCCACCCACACCACACCCACCAACACAAAACACCAAACCACACCCACCAACAAAACACCTAAAGCAAGCCTAACCCAACAAACCAGCCATCCAGCCAACCCACAAACAATAACCAACCACCAAACCACATCCAACAAAGCCAAACCTAGAGACCAAGTCACAACCACCAACAAAAACCAACGAAGCCTACTCCCACAACACAAAAATTAACCAACTAACCACACAGACCAGGTCTAACACATCAACTCAGAACCATCCACCCATACCACCAGCAAAACCAAACCAAGTCTAACCCACACAAACAAAACCAACAAACCACACCCACAAACAAAACCAAACCAACAAACCACATCTGATCCACCACCAAACCAAAGCTAAAGCTAACCACCAACACAAAAAAACACCATCAACCTACCCCAACAAAGCCAAATCATCAGACCAAGCTTAACTCACCGAACAAACCAAACCACACCAGCCGGGCACCAACACGAATATTTCATTGAGGTTATCAAGTGGGCACCTCCCTTCGTCGGTGTTTCGTTGAGTTAGGCCCACGACACCTCCGGAAGGCTCAACAGTGCAATCCGGCATCCCAGACGCAACCTCACTAACTCAACCAGTTAAACCACAGCTCTATACATACCTTCTAACCTTACCTCCACACATGCCACCAAACCAACTGCTAATCCACCACTCCACAAATTTAAACTACCCTACTTAACAAGGCCACACTTCCTTAATTATCACCACCTGCCACTCATTTTCCACCATCACACACCTCCCTCCAGCCTGTAACACCAACTACCCTGCTCTCTTTTCAACCACAACCACCCACTTGCCTTCTCAGCTGCCTCAGACAGTTCCTTCATCGCCGCCTTTAACGAGCGGCCTCTAATATCGAACTCCCCCAACAATACTGTAGCTGATTTAGCCACAAACCCTCTAACACCAACCTCTTCCGGCCTCAGATGAGCCACGGTCTCTTGCGTCTGTCACCAGATCAGCATACTTTAGCAGTTTCTGCTTGTATGCCTCCCCAATAGCATCCTCGAATGGCACAGTTAACTCTACAAAGTACACAGTACGCTCATCCTTCGAATATAACACCATGTATGACCGCAGTGAAGTAACAGCAATGACCTGCAGAACCTGGAGCTGCTTGTCCACACCAGCCAACAGCTTCCAGTCCCGTGCATTACCCCACCTTCCAGGGCACGTCTGCCTTTGCATAGTACGACTCTCTCCTGCCCGCACAAAACCAATTGCTCTAGCTCAGTGGTCTCCAACATGGTGCCCGCGGGCACCTGGTAGCCCGCGCATGTAGTCTGTGAGTCGCCCGCCAAGCACATTCTATAAATAGGCTCAATTTTAATTATTGATTTTAGTTTTTTTTTATTATACTTACAAAAAATGAAAAAGTGTTAACATTCCATATAACATTAAAACATCATATAAAATCATCATTTAAAAAATTTAAATACTTAGAAGTTTACGCTACGCAGTTATTAACGTGTGTAGCGTACGTTTCTCATAGGCTATTCTGTGAGTTGAGGCGGTAGTGAGCTGACGGCATAAACAAGGTGAAATCAACTATAACAAAAAAACACACACACACACACACACACTTTCTGAACCGCTTTTCCTATACAGGGTCGCGAGGAACCGGAGCCTAACCCGGCAACACAGGGCGCAAGGCTGGAGGGGACACACCTAGGCTGGGACGCCAGTCCATCGCAAGGCACCCCAAGCGGGACTCAAACCCCAGACCCACCAGAGAGCAGGACCCGGTCCAACCCACTGCGCCACCACGCACCCCAACAAAAAAACAACAAAGGATTAATTATGGCTGATGGTGCACCAGGTCCTGCAAAAAAACAAAAAGACTTATTACTTTGATGAGGAGTGGGAGACGGAATTTCTCGTCACAAAGACAAAAGTGTATGCCTCATCTGGGGCTAGCATCGCGGTATCCAAGAGGCACAACGCGGAGAGATATTTCACCACAATCCACAAGACCTTTCAATAGCAGTTTGTTATCCACCAGGTACATCACTTAGAAAAGAAAAAGTTAACGAGTTGAAAGCAACATTTTAAGCAGGCAGCAATCATTTCTTACCAGAGCTGCTAAGAAGTCACAGGCTGCAACCAAAGCTTCATTTAGGGTTGATCATTTTTTGACAAAACACAAAAAATCGTTCTCGGATGGTGAACTTGTCGGGAGCAATTAATCCACAAACACACTGTTTAAAGATCACAAGCACTGCGATAAAATCATGTCTGCACTCTCCGATGTTCAACTCGGGGCGAACACAATCGCAAGACAAGTCACTGCTATGTCAGCGAACGTAGCGAAGCAACTGAAGAAAGACTTAGGTTTGTGCAAACGGTTTTCCATCCAGTGTGATGAGTCTGTAGGGAAATGTGTTCAGTGCAATGTGAAAGAAAAAATTATAAATGTACATATTTCAATAAATTTTCTTGGAATATTTTCCAGGATTGATTGTTTAATAAAAAAATATTAAAACAGCTTGTGAGAAAGCATTAATATTTTTTATGCCAGGATATGAAGATATTTTATTATCCCTTTGACATAATGTTGTTAATTCAAAGTTAAAAAAGCACCATTGTGTTTATATTTATTATATTTATAACAATTTATATATTTTTTGAGTATATCAAACAAGTTGCCCTCTAGACTATTTTATCCCTTCAGGGAGCCCTCACTCACAAAAGGTTGGAGACCCCTGCTCTAGCTAAACTGCCAACAGGCAGAGAATTCACAACTTGCTGCTTACTCTCAAACACACCTGCTAAACATCTAAGAAGTTGATTATGATGCTAAATATAGCGCCCCTGCCCCAAACTAACCTTACACCCTGACAAAATGTGCCTCAGCATTGCCACACCACCACACAACCTACAAGAACCATCGCCACCTGCCCATTGCTTAACATTCTGTCGTGTTGGTAGCACGTCATAAGTCGCTCCAACAATAAATTTAAGGCGACTCGCCTCCATTGCCCATACATCTTGCCAGAGTAACTTCCTTCTCTGCACACCTTCCCAGTTCACCCACTGACCCTGCTTCACCAATGCGACCACCTTTGCACGCCTCACCCCCTCTTCCTGCCCTCGGACCTGCTCAACAACCAACCACCGTCTGTCTGCCTCCAGGGCAGGACTCCACAAGTGCCACAAATGGCCAGAGCCAAACCCTGCCTTCCCTTTCTGCACGTGCCCAACCACGTCCAAGAACATCAGCACCCCTTTTGTGCTCTGAACTGCATCTCTTGGGTTCCACCTCCTACCTGTCCTCACTGACGGCACCACCTTTCTCACAAACTCATCTTTTGACTCCGCTAGAGTCAGCTCCAAACCCACCTTTGCACACTTGTACTCCTCCACAAAACTTAATACCGGGAGCTCCAACATGCCCTTACCATATAGCGCTACACTACTCAAACAGCGTGGCACTCCCAGCCATCTCCTTATTGCCGTGCTAATAATCCGCTCAAGCTTCTCATCCCCCGGACAGAAAACTCATATACCGTAAGTGGCTACCTAACACGTGGCAAGAGGCCAAACTGCAAGCACCACAACTTTAATTTCCCAGGGAAGAGGGACGCATCAATGCTCTTTATGCCTTCCACAACCACCTCCCTGAGTACAACAACCTGCTCCTTATCACTTAACACAGAACTATACCATCTACCAAAACTCTTAACTGGCTTCTCCAGAAGAGAAGGAATTACTTCCTCATCGATACAAAAGTTCTTCTGTATCACCCTCCCACCAACAATTGAGAGACTCCTCGATTTACTTGGCTTTGCCCACTTCAAGTTATCGTTGAGCTTAGACAGCAAACAACGCATACAAGGAGCCGTAGTCGTAACGGTCGTCATGTCATCCATAAATGCTCTAATAGGACATAGGCGCGTCCTATCCTGCAGCCTCTCACCACCAACAACCCATCTGGAAGCCCTTATAATAACTTCCATTGCCATTGTGAAAGCCAATGGCGAAATTGTACATCCAGCCATGATCCCAACCTGCAACTGATGCCAAGATGTTGTATAGCTTTCCGTACTAAAACAAAACTGAATATCCACAAAGTAGGCTTTCACCAGCCTCATAATATTTCCAGGAACCTTAAAAAACCTGAATGCCTCCCACAGCAAACTGTGTGCAACCGACCCATAAGCATTTGCTAAATCCAAGAACACCAACCGGAGATTTCTTTTCTCCTTCTTGGCAAACTGAATCTGATGCAAATCATACTGGTGTGCTCCAAGCACCCTGAGCATCCCAGAAGCCCTGCTTTCCGCACGGAGGTATCAATCAGCCTGTTGGCTTTCACGTATGCTACCAACCTCCTTGCCACAACACTTAAGAAAATCTTCCCTTCAACATTCAGTAGGCCAATAGCCCTAAACTGGCCTACCCCAACAGCCTCCTTTTCCTTAGGAATAAAAATTCCACCTGCTCTCCGCCATGACTTGGGAATTACCCCTTCTTCCACACAACAGCCATCAATCTCCACAGAAATTTTAGTACGAAATTTACAGAGCACATTTAAACACCCGGTATGGTACCCCGTTTGGGCCAGGTGCCGAAGAGGCCCTTGTCCGCTGCACTACATCTGACACCTCTCCCCACCTCGGGGGGCACACATCCATTTCCCACTTTACCTCCCCTATAAGGGGGATGTCTACCGGCAACTCTAGTCCACCATCATGCTCTTCACCAGAGTACACCTCACGCAGATAACCATCTAGCTCCTGCTTCTCTACCCTTAACGTCCCAGGCTTCTCCTTACCAAACAGAGCCTTCACAAACTTAAAAGGATCTCTGAAAACCGCCACCCTGGCCCGCTCTTTATTCTTCCTCCTCCTAAGAGCCTCCGCCCTTCTAAATACAGCCAGTCTACCTTTTATACCTGCCTGCAAGACACAAATACCCTCCCTTTCCCCCTCCTTAGCTTGTCTCCATCGCCTTTTAAGCTGCCTTCTCTCCAGAACAAGCCTCTCTATTTCTACCTGCCGCCTTGGCTTCACAACACACAGCTACTCCTTCCTCCTCGCCTGCATTATCCCAAATCGCTCTACCCTATAGCTGTAAATAACTTCCACCAATCTATCCAACTTACTCTCTGCTGACCTCTTCACCTTACTCAAAATACCAACTAAATCATTATCTACAGTATCCCATACCCCAGCTTCTCTACCTGCTGGCCACTTAACCTTTGGCTGTTGCCCCCGTGATTTTTTCTTCCCCAGTTTAACACCTCCTGTATGCACAACCTCACCTGCCTGCCTTTCACCAACCTGCAACCCAGTGCCCAGTACTCCTTCCTCTACTGATATCCTGCGGACTTTGGTGTGAAACCTGCCGCTGGACTTCAACCAACTGACTTGAGCTACTTCTCAAGAAGTACTGATCAATGCGGGGCCCCTGCCCTCCCACAGTCAGGCACCTCCTCCTTCACTGGTGAATCCTCAGGCCTCTCACCAATGTCACCTTCCTCCACCCACAGACACAAATCTGCAACTGCCTTATAAGCATTATAAGACAAGTGTCTTGCTCAGGGGTACTAGAGCAGAAAACAGGATTCAGACCTGCAACTTTTGATGAGAAAGTGGCAGCTCTAACCACTACACCCCCTTGGGACAGCAGGTGGTATAGTGGTTAGAGCTGCTGCCTTTGGACCCAACAGTCACAAGTTTGTATTTCATCTCTGGCTGATGTACCCTTGAACAAGGTCTCTCCACACACACACACACACACCCTCAGGACAGGACACCAATCCATCACAAGGCACCCCAAGCAGGATTCAAACCCCAAACCTGCCAAAGAGCAGGCACAGGCCAAACTGCCACACCACTGCAGCCCCCCTCTTTGAGCAAAAGTGCTTACTTATCCAGAAGTGCTCAAAAAAAGTTAACAAAAAAAGAAATCCCAGCTGTAGAAATGGGTAAATAATTGTATATCTTGAAATTGTAAATCGCTTTGGAGAAAAGTATTAGTAAGTATAAAAAGTATAGTATCGATAATTCTAAAGTTGAGCACAATGTTGTGCATGCTTCTTTTGAAAAAACAATGTTAGTTCAAAAACACAGCTGTACATTCTGTTTATTGGCACTGAACTCAGAGTGACTTGGTATCTGTCACTGTGGTATAGACTGCCTGAAAACAATGGCTCTCCTGTGCAACTGCAATGAAGTCCACACTGTTGGAAAGTGATTCTGCCAGCAGCAGCCTCAAGTCTGTTTGTCATATTGACTTGACTGTGTAGCAAAGAATAAACACTAAAATTCACCCAGGGTGCCACCACAAACAGTGCTGACTGGGTTGACTGCCACACTCATAACCGGCTCACACTTTCCCTGGCCCAAACACAGAATGTTTCGTACTCCTAGCTCCTTTGGTCTCAGAACACAAATTTAACTTTACTTAGGAACTCCCCTATTAAGCCAGCAAAAAAAAAAAACAACTAGAGAACAAATCACAAACAGTAGGCAAACACCTTTTTGCAGTCATTTTAAGACGTGGCCATTATAGACCCTGAATTTACAGTCTTTTAGCATCAAATACAGACCTGACATTTTGGTCTGCAGATCATTCCCCTTCTTATAAAATTTTATAGGAACTGAGAATATGTAAAAACATATTAAAGTAAATAACTAGAGAAAGTGACTTACACAAAACCATGTTTTGGCTGAGCAGGTGCGTGTTTACATGGACATACACACATCTGTATGTTTGTTTGCATAAGGTGCTGTAACGATCTGGCTAATGAGTTAGCCCAGATCCTCACGTGGATTCCAAAGAAAGGTGTATAAACCCAGACGGACACAGAAAAAATGGAAGCTCTTCATTTAATATCTTGTAGGCAACTATGGATTACTTATATTTCACACAGCTGTCTTCACGATAAAATAAACAACATTAAAGTAAACTCCAAAACGTGCGAGGCACAAAATGTGTACACGGCCAAGTATATCAGCCTGCGCGTGCGCAGGAGAGAGAGGGGCTCGGTCTCCACCATAATACGTCATCATTACAGTGTGTGTAATATCCACAGTAAAAGTCATGATAGGTAGCTCTTACAGTGAATGAATTTACCTCTCTGCTGAACCATGCTGTTTAAACCCATATCTCTTCTATTAATAGCCTTACTGTCTCCTCTACAGTTATCGAGGAAAATACTTATGAACTATGCCATCTTCTGGCTACTCAGCTGTAACAGTGACAGAGACATCAGGAATGAACAGACTGCTTCCGCCCCAAATGTCAGAGCCAACTTACTAAACCTGAGAGATGGGTGCCGAGGAAAATGAAGTGTTGAATATATGGCCCATGTGTTGAACCAGTGCCCTATCTCTTCAGGAAAAACATGAATCGTATAATTGTTGCTCCAACAATACTTTGGGTTTCTCTTGACCTATTACAACAGCTCGAGAACATTTCTGCAGATTACCTTCTGTTATCTTTTCTGCGTTGGAAAAAAGCACCTGTGTCATAGCTACAGTACCTTGCAAAAGCCCTTTGAAAGTTAGCATCATTTTCTGAATTTCAAACAAAACATACATATATTCTTCTAATAAATATCTTTACTGTAAATCTAAGTTTATTTTCAAAGCCAATGGAAATAATGTCTCAAAAGATTTAATAAATACACACACACACCATCTGAAACCGCTTGTCCCATATGGGTTGTGGGGAGCCGGAGCCTAACCCAGCAACACAGGGCGGAAGGCTGGAGGGGGAGGGGATACACCCAGGACGGGACGCCAGTCCATTGCAAGGCACCCCAAGCGGGACTTGAACCCCAGATCCACCGGAGAGCAGGACCCGGTCAAACCCACCGCACCACCACACCCCCCACTAATAAATAAATAAATAAAGAAAGAAATAAAGAAATGAATGGACAAATGCTGTTTCAGAAGTATTCAGTCCACACACTTTAATATTAGGAGGTGTTTCATTTCCTTTCCTTTCCTTTTTCATTCAATTATGTCCAAATAAGAGAAATGCGTCTTACTTGGGAACAATTTGCTACTTTAAATTTTTGGAGCACAGGCATTTGAATACTTACTGTATTCAAATGGCACATTTCAGTTTTACACTTTACATCTGAAGACAAATAACTCATTTCCGCTTCTGAAATAGGCTGTTAGCGCGAAATAAGTCTCAGTAAAAATTGTGACGAGGAACATTCGTATCTTTAAAAATCCAGAAAATGGTGCTAATGTTCAAGGGGCCTGAATACTTTCACAAGGCACTGTGTATCAGCCACCTCCTCTCTTTTTTATGGGAGCTTAAGCCCATGTCACTTATTTCAGTTTGATATCTTCTCTTTTTGAATTTTTATAACAGCCACAGAACGTCCATGGCACAACTACAAATTAACAGTTTTCTGGCCAAAGATGACTCACAGGCCATCCACACTTGGGAACAGATTGCACTCCAACAACCTGTAGAGCCGATGCATGAGTATATTGTTCTAATAGGATGATTCAGGCTAGCATCTAGGTATACTTGTATGATTTACGTCATCTGTCTGGTTTAAAAAATGTTTCAACAAGATTTCCCTAATCTAGAATACTATAGCCTAATACAGTAACTCAATATCTGTCCTTTCATCAACAATAATGTGAATCACAAGTTCAGCTTTTTACCAATTTAAATGCTTACCTGTTGAATTATACATAAATACACACACACACTTTTTCAGAACCGCTTGTCCCATACGGGGTCACAGGGAACCGGAGCCTACCCGGTAACACAGGGCATAAAGCCGGAGGGGGAGGGGACACACCCAGGACGGGACGCCAGTCCGCCGCAAGGCACCCCAAGCGGGACTCGAACCCCAGACCCACCGGAGAGCAGGACTGTGGTCCAACCCATTGCGCCACCGCACCCCCTCTATACATAAATAATTGTGTGGAAATCAGATATGGTCCATAAACTGATATAAAAGGTGCTGAAGTGCCATAATAATACGTCTAGCATTCCCCCTATCGTCCCCTGATTGTAATATTTACAGAATTCATGAAAATCATTCTGATCAACTTTCTGTTCTATACATCTGATAATGTTAAGTCTGATAGTTCCTCTATAAAATTACCAGTAATTAATACATTAATAAATCCATTCAGACAGGTCTGGGGTCCAGTGTTTTATTAATCCTCTGGGGTCTGAACCGTACTGGGCAAAGGCTGGAATACTCTCAAAAAACACTGTGTTTTATTACATTTTTATAACTTCATCATGGGTTTCACGTATACTGGATGCCAAAATCAGCATGCAGCCACTTACATACACCAGGTGAATTAACTGTGATGCTAGATTAGTTTTTAGTACTTTGAAAAACCGTCGCATCAGTGTAGAATTTATAGAGAGTAATATGCTTTCCTAAACAACACCACGTAGGAAAATGTAGAGTGCACCCCATGTACCTCACATTTCAAATGTTTGGAAGCACCCAAAGTGCAGGTGTTATTGCCGCAAGGTGTAATACCAGATGGGTTTATTTAGGGGGTGTGGTGGCACAGGGGGTTTGGCCTGTGCCCGCTCTCTGGCGGGTCTAGGGATTCAAGTCCTGTTTGGAGTGCCTTGCGACGGACTGGCGTCCTGCCCTGGGTGTGTCCCCTCCAGCTTTGCGCCCTGTGTTGCCAGCCTAGGCTCCAGTTCACTGCGACCCTGCTTGGGACAAATGGCTTCAGACAGTGTGTGGGTTTGTTTACAGATTATTTTGTTTATGATTCAATGCTATGTTTTTAACAATGGTTCGCAAGGCAAAATATGAATTTTTTGGTGGTGCAGAGGAGAAAAAGCGAAAGAAACCAGATTTACAAATGGAAGTGAAAATAACAGAGCTGCATGCAAATCTAATACTGTATTGTCTTTATATTATTATATATTCATGATAATTCTATACTGTATGACTTTAACCTGAATAATGTTTGAAATTATTGAAAAATATAGCAAAGCCCTATTAGACAAAGTAACAATCATGCATGTTAATTATTTATATATCCTTGTGTTTTATATTATACAGTACAATGGCATTTGTGACTTATGACAAGGTCATCAGAAAAGAACATCGTCATAAGCAAGGACTACCTGTATTGTACAATGCCCCACGCAGTTATTAACCTCCCTTTCAGCACAGCCTATATTGGTTACTAAGAATGAATGACAAATCTCTAGAAACAGAAAAAAAAACATTAACAGACATGTACAACTTCTGTTTAACCCAAAAAGCAGTACAGTGCTTAACTTTAATTATAAAATTTTGTTATTATAAGTAGATTAATGCTGTACCTTTCAAACCTACTGAAAATGTGTTTCGGTGAAAAGTGTCAGCTCAGTGTAAATATGTAAAGTACGTAAATGTTGTCGTAACCATCGGGGGGAATTTTGTTGTCATTGCTAACCACATACAGTCCTAGGGGTTTATAAGCATTGAGTGGGGTGTGTATGTATTCTGTCACATTAAACTGCTGAAGTGCCATAAAGCATCTAAAGTGACATCCACAAGTCTGTCATTAATAACACTACAAACAGGGTGGTCTATTTCTACTACATAACTTGACAAAAGCAGATTACTTTTTTTTTTTTTTTTAAATCATAACACTTAGTGCATAATTGGAGTTTTTGGTCATTCCCTGCCCAGTTATGCAGGCTGGACAAAATGCTTCTAGTCAGATCCAGCCTTCTGGCCATATGTTCGACATCCCTGGTCTAGACAAAAGAACTGTCTAAGAAGAAGAAAGGAGACAACAGCATTTTTCTCTATGGACTTAATCATTTATTAAGATAACTCTATTATTATCAATTCATTTAGGTGACCCTTTTCTCTAAGAAAAAAAAAATCTTCTGCAAGAATGTTATTAAGCTTTTAAAAAGCTGGGCAATTTTTACTGGAGAAATTTAGGGTAAGCACCTTGCTCATGGGTAGAGCAGGGGCAGAGATTCAGACCCAGGTTCTTTCGACTGCAAAGTCATGGACCTAAGCACTATGCCAAATTAATGTTTTTAGTCAGTGAAGCAAATGATAAAAGAGATCTGAATTGATTTACTGTGGGCTTCAGTGCTGTGAAGTTTGAACTGAACTAGAAAGCTTTGATGTTTTTGTTTTGTTAGGCATTGTGAGAGCATATGTGAGAGTGATTTGCCCGGGCTTCAGCTTCACAAGATGAAGCTAATGGGAAAGAATGATTTCTGTAGGCTTCAGGGCTGAACAACACTCAGCATAACGAAGAAGGCCTTCATGTTGAACTTCATTCCTAGCTGCTCTGCCCACGACAAAATCTTGCAACCTGTCAAAACATCCATGGTATATTTGGAAGAGAAATAAGGCTTTTCCAGCTTCAGGTGCTTTTAAACAGTATAACTACTAGGGTGGATTTAGGAGCTTTAAAAATATGCCAGCTTACCCCATCAATGCAATAACCTGCAGTGTCCCTCCAAAAGCCCCATCCAAAATAAAAATGCAATCTTCTTACCATACTATTGCTATAAGAATTTATCAATCATTGGGATTTCAAAAAGTAATTGCTATCTTTCCCATTTGCACCACACTTCTTCCAGCTTTGTTCTACAGCCTTGGACATCAGGCATTATATTTCATTTGTTTTGTAGCTGTAATTTTATTGAACATTGTTTGTTCACGACAGTGCTGTGCTATTTCTCAAAGCAATGTTTGATTAAGGTGGATTTCCAGGGAATGTACCCTACCAAACCAAAGGACCATTTTAAAAACTATTTTAAGACAACAGTGATTTCAGCTATAGGGAGATCATCAGTGGATGCAGATTTCAGAGAAATACCAGGAGTAGAGGAAGCAGAATAACCCTGAGAATTCACCACAGTTTAGGATCATTTTGATCTCATCAACACCAACAAAATCCATGAATCTGTGTGTATTATGTTCTCCACTAAATTCATCAATGCATCTAGTTACACAGGAGGATGTGTGTCAGCACCGGAGAGAAGCTCAGTTAAGCCCTTGCCTCACTGCCTTTAAGACAAGGTTCTATATAAACTCATACTTGAAGAAACACTAGGTTAATGCACATGGATGTGATCAAAGTTTTCATCTACAGCTGATTAAAAAGTACAAACTTGGAGCTGTTTTTGTATTCTGGCAGGACAAGTCTGCCATCACATGAAAGAGTTTAATTGAAGGTTACGAAACAGCCTTGAAGCTCCCTGGAAGGTATGCAGAATGGGGATGTTTATTTTAGTGCCTCCTGGTTCACAGTAATGGAAAACCATGAGATGAGCATTCTGCAAACAACTGTGAAGGACTCTCACCATGTTCCAAGCTGCAGATGTGGGCTAAAAATAGGGAATTGAGCATTCACATGATACATTCATTTTGTGTCCATTACTCCCCAATAAGATGTCAGAATAGGCTGTAATCCAAGACAATTCCCTATGGCATCAACACAAATGAGGACAGGGTTCTGCACCTTCCAATTTGTGTACTTGTGTGCCCATCTGAGCACGACAGAACATGTAGGAAGAACATTATTTTTGAAGTGTTAAAAATTGTAGTGTTAAAGTGCTATATTCCTATTGGGCACATTATTCAAATGAAAAATTAACATTAAAACATATATTTATATACGACAAGCATATTTATTACAGATGCAGAATAACCACAGGAATCATTACACACACTATCTGAAACCACTTGTCCCGAGCAGGGTTGCGGTGAACCAGAGCCTAACCCGGAAATGCAGGGCGCAGGGCGGGATGGGGAGGGGACACATCCTAGACAGAACACATCCCGGACGTTCATGTATGTACATACTTGTGTGTGTGTCGTTCTGATTGGTTGTTGTTCTGTTTATACTCAGTGATCAAGAGGAGAATTCCGGGGAGTTCTGGGGGTGGCCCCTTAACCATGGGGCGCGGTAGGGGGGCTGGGAGTGACCCAAGGGGATTCTCCGGTGTTCGGTACCACTTGTATTGTCTGAAGTGTCTTTGTTAAGACTGCTGTCAAAAGACATGCACTCGTTCAATAAAGAGCACATTCCGTTTATCCTGACTCCTGAGCCAGTTTCTAGTAGCTCCATGGGGGGACGCTACAATACATTTATTATGTGTGTGTGCGCACTGCTCCTATTCCTGTTCCCATCTTTTTTCAACCACATATCAAAAGATTAATTTCCAAAAACAATACCAAATTAAATTCCAGTAGAGGTGACAAATCAACAATCATCTAACACTGATAAAAGTGGCCATATAAATTCATTCGAATTTTTGAAAATGCTATTCGTAATTTAATTAATTCAGAATACATGACTTTTATGTCACTTTTTTCTTATAGTGTGAGTAAAATGTACTCATATTCCTAATGTTAAGATTACTAGGTATTGTACTGATTATATGGTGGAACATTAACTTTTCTTAATTGACTCGGAGGGTATCAGGGATATGGAATATGGGATGTAGATATGAAAATGTGCTCCCTTTAATTTTTGCTACTATATAGAAATGTAGTAGTATTAGTGAAAAAAACACTTTCAACTGTTCAATACAAGCATCCCTCATATAACAAGTGTAATTAATTTCTGAAGATCTCAAAAAATAAATTCTTGCAGAAATAACTCTTCATTATTAATGATGTAAATGGGAAAAATACATAATGCATTCCTGTGCCACTGATGGGTCAGAATCAGAATCTGAATCAAAATAAGTTTTTTTTGGCCAAGTGTGCCGATCCACACAAGGAATTTGCTGTGGTTCTAGGTGCCTCCAATGTTTGCAGACAAACAAACAGCTGACACAGAATAACAGGTAAAATAAATAAGACTGCAACTGGAAGTGGATCCTGTGGCTGTGGATAGCTATGACATTTAAAGCACAGAAGGAGAACTGAGCTACGTAGTTAAGAGTGGAGCAAATTTTCCACTTTTTTAGATATCCTTTTTCTCTCACCATTTTCTTAATATTACACTTCTTTTACACTATCACTATTATTATGTTATTATTTTGCTGTTTACATAAAATATGACCTGGGTTTCAGGGCTCTGTATTTGTATTGGGGGGTTGGTGATGTCATAGTCTTTAAATAATAATAATATTTAAAAAGGAACAAATTCTAATTTTCACAATGTTACACGGGATACCTGCAGCATTAATGTAACATAAAGGATTTTATGCTGTTTGGGGGGTGGGATCTTCACAGAGCTTCAAGCAGCTCTTGTGTTTTGACTTAAAATTTGTCTTTGTGAAGTTTGTGCATAATATCACTGTGTTCGTCTGGGTTTTGTCTCACGGTCTGGTTTTATTCAGGAACTTTAAACTCTAAACTGCCTATAGTGCATTTATGTTTGCATGAGCATGAATACATCTGTGTGTGCATGCACATATAATGATAAAGAATGTATTCTGTTGTTTTACTGAAATAATTATTGTAAATTCTTTTGCAGTTATAACCTATACTGTGTATCTTTAGACTGTATTGTGAAATCCTTTGAGTAACAGTTTTTAAGCTATATCAAATAAAGATTATCATTACAACACTACTTAACAAGGCATTTCTAATAATTACTGTAATCACGGGTAATTCTCAAAGACCCTTTCTACTGTGCTATTTGTAAAGTATAATTCGCTTTAAAAGAATACTAAATAAAATCAGCCATTTTAATATTGCTCTCTGGGAGAATTCAAGGCACTTTATCAGATCAAGTTTTACTTATTTTGCTTCCTGTAAAATCCTAAGCAGACTTTGTCGAAAAGTAAAATAAAAACCCTTATAAATAGCATGCATGAACACTACAGTGTATAAAAGGGGCATTACTGTATTTCTTTCACAATTTTTTTTTGTTTTTTCCGCAAGCTTCAAAATGATTAATTTTAAAATAATATCCATAAACATGAACTGCTGTCAGCAAGCTGGGGCCTTGCCAGTTCGTCACAAGGCACCCCAAGCAGGACTCGAGCCCCAGACCTGCCAGAGAGCAGGACCCGGCCAAGCCCACTGCACCACCGGGCTCCCCTTCCCTGTGTCCCCCTCATCCTAAAACAATAATAATATAGAATTACAATCTTAGAATAAATACAGCACTCTATTTACAAAGAGGACACGATGGCACAGAGGGTGCCTTGCTGCTCGGCGAGTGTGGGGTTTGAGCCCTGTTCAAGGTGTGTGGAATTTGCATTTTGCTGTCCACTAGACATGCACAGGAGAAGGCAATGGCAAACCACTTACTTTCCTTCCTTGCCATGAAAACCATGTGGGTGGTTGCTATGAGTCAGAACTGACTCAATGGCACATACATACTATATTTTCATGCAGCACAATTACTTTCATTTTCATTTCTAAATCTATTGACTATGTTTTTTTTTTCTTTTCAGCACCATCACTCCCATTTTCACTTGCTAACTACTTTAAATAAAAAACAGCTTAAAGGCGCAGCGGGTTTGGACTGTGCCTGCTCTCTCATGGGTCTGGGGTTCGAGTCCCGCTTGGGGTGCCTTGCGATGGACTGGCGTCCCGTCCTGGGTGTGTCTCCTCCGCCTTCAGCCTTACACCCTGTGTTGCCGGGTTAGGCTTCGGCTCGCCGCAACCCCACTCGGGACAAGAGGTTTAAGTCAATGCGTGTGTGCAACTTAAAGGGGTGGCATGGTGGTACTGCGAGTAGCGCTGCTGTCTCACAGCACCTGGGTCTATGTGGAGTTTGCACGTTCTGCTCATGTCTACGTGTTTCTCCCACAGTCCAAAGTCATGCTGTTCACGTAGATTGGTGACTCCAAGTCACCCACAGTGTGTGAGTGACATAGAGAGTGCCTCACTGCTGTATGAATGAGTAACTCATTGTAACTAGTGTATCTAGCAGTGTAAGTCACCTTTGGTGAATAAGGTGTTGGCTGATAACACTACTTAGTGTTCACTGGAAGTTGCTTTGAAGAAAAGCATCTATTGAAAGCATCATTTATGTAAAATGAGGAACAACATTTTGTAAACAAAACAATGTTGAAACACAAGAACAATAACAAATAAGGCTGGCTTGCAGCACAGCACAACCAGCCACTGTTATCATACAGTAGAGGGAGCAGTTATGATTAGACCTTATGGCAAAATGTCAGTAATGCCTCTTGAAAATTAATACCTTTTGTCATGGTGCGGACCCAGAAGGAATTGGCGGACCCAAGTGCGGAGCAGAATGAGGGCTTTATTATGGGAAATCCAGGAGAGTTTGTCAGAGGACAGGCGGAAATGTCTTCAAAGCGCAGATGTCGGTAAAGGGGCAATCCATAAGCAAGGTCGGTATACAGGCGAGAGGTCGATGATCAAAGGAGACACAGAGGTTCAAGTAGCAGGATAAGAGGACTGGGAGAGGACTAAGGGATCAGGAAAGGGATGAATGGTCGCTAGGAGATCGTAGTGACAAGGCTGAACAAGGTTCCGCGTCAGCTCCTTGTCTGACGCTGCCTTTTATGCAGCCATCTGTGCCGTGCCCCAGGTGTTCCACATTGACTTGGTGGCATGGGCATGACAGTACCCCCCTACAGGAGTGGCCCCTGACGCTCGACAGTGGTTGGGAGGATGGCCCCATGGTCTGGGCATGGGCCGGTCCGGATGGTCCCTGTGGAAATCTGAGATGAGGTTAGGGTCGAGAATGTCCTGTGCTGCCGCCCAACTCCATTCTTCTGGCCTGTACCCTTCCCAATCCACCAATCCACCAGATACTGAAGGGCTCCACCACGACGCTGGGAATCCAGGAGTGCTCGAACAGCGTACGCCGGAGCGCCCCCATCCTGCAATGGCAGTGGAGTTGGCGCCGTCGGAGCGGGCTGGTGTAGGGAGGTGGCCATGGGTTTCAGAAAGGATACATGGGATGTGGGATGCGTGTGTAAATGCTGTGGCAACTGCAGGCGGTAAGAAACAGGGGTGACTCGATGGATGACATTGAACGGGCCAATGTATTTCACACTAAGCTTATTGGCCATGTACAGTCCTTGGAGACCCCGGGTAGACAGCCACACCCTCTGTCCAGGTGCTAAAGAGAGGGGACGTCTATGACGGTGTGCGTGCTGCTTGATTTGGGTCTGCCGCTTGAGTAGATGTCGCCACACTGCCTCCCACACCTCTCTACTGGTTCAGTAGCAGTGGTCCACCGCTGACACATCGCTGAAGCCAGGTTGCCAGGGAAACATTGGAGGCTGGTACCCTAGGACGCACTGGAAGGGGGACACACCTGTAGAGGTATGGGTAACTGTGTTATGCGCATATTCGGCCCAGGGAAGACACCGGCCCCACTGGTGCGGCCTTTCTAGACAGTAGCTTCTCAGAAACCGTCCAATGTCCTGTTGGAGCCTCTCCACCTGGCCATTGGCTTGAGGATGGTACCCGGAGGTCAGACTCACCAAGATCCTGAGTTTCATCCAAAAGGCATTCCAGACCCGGGAGGTGAACTGGGGCCCTCGGTCAGATATTATATCTTCGGGTAACCCATACCGGTAGAAGACATGGTGGAACAGCATTTCGGCAGTTTCCAGGGCCAACGCGAGCTTGAGCAGGGGAATTAAGTGACAACCCTTGGAGAACCGGTCTATGACCGTAAGGATGGTGGTCTTACCTTCGGATGGGGGTAGGTCCACCAGAAAATCCAAAGCCATGTGGGTCCATGGCCGTTGAGGCACTGGTAGTGGTTCCAGGAGTCCTGCTGGTTTCTGTGTCGAGACCTTGAACTGGGCGCAGGTTGGACAAGCCCGAACATAGTCTTGCACATCCTTGGTTAGAGATGGACACCAGTATTGCTGCTGTATCTTGGCCTGGGTCTTCCCAAATCCAGGATGGCCCGCAGCAGGATGGTCATGGGCCCATTGGAGGAGCTCGGTTCACAGACCTGGAGGAACATATTGTTTCCCGGAGGGCTTCCCTGGGGGTTCTGGGTTCGAAACTTGTGCTTGAGCTAGGTCGCAGGAGAATGGGAGACACGAAACAGGTGCAGGGCAGGATGCAGTCTGGGTCAGGGTCACACAGCTTCTCTTCATGAAGTAGGGACAGGGCATCGGTCTTGGCGTTCTTAGGACCAGGTCTATAAGACACAGTGAAATTAAAACGAGAAAAAAACAGCGCCCACCTGGCCTGCCAGGGATTGAGGCGTTGAGCCGACTGTATGTATTCCAGGTACTTGTGGTCGGTTAGCACCAAAAAAGGGTGCTTGGCTCCCTCCAACCAGTGTCGCCATTCTTCTAGGGGCAATTTCACAGCCAGCAGCTCACGGTTCCCGATGTCATAATTTTTTTCTGCTGCGGACAACTTCCTGGCAAAATAAGCACAGGGATACATCTTTCCGGGCTCACCTTGTCTCTGGGAGAGGACAGCGCTGACCCCCGATTCGGAGGCATTCACCTCCACAACGAAGGGTAATTCTGGGTCCAGTTAGTGCAGGATGGGTGCCGTGGTGAACTTGTCCTTGAGGGTGTCAAATGCCCTTTGCGCATCAGGTGTCCACGGGAGTTAGGGTGCCTTGTTTGCCGTTAGTTCCGTCAGCAGGGCTGCTAGTGAGCTAAAGTTTCTGACGAATTGGCGATAGAAATTCGTGAACCCCAGGAATTCCTGGAGTGCCTTCGTGGTGGTTGGGCGAGGCCATTGCTGGATGGTCTGTACTTTACCTGGGTCCATGGCGATGCCGTTCTGGGTGAGGATAAAGCCTAGGAACGAGATCTGCTTTTTGTGAAACTCACACTTCTCCAGTTTAAGAAAGAGGGGATTCTGCAGCAACCTTTGCAGCACCTGTCAGACTGCACGGATGTGCTGTTGCAAGGTGGGGGAATAAATCAAAATGTCATCTAGGTAAACGAGGACACCATTGCAGATCAGGTCCCTGAGAACATGATTAACAAAAGCCTGAAAAACACTTGGGGCATTAGCAAGACCAAAGGGCATGAACTGATACTCATAATGACCCAGAGTGGTACTGAAAGCCATCTTCCACTTGTCACCGTTTCGAATTCAGATGAGGTTATATGCATTCCTGAGGTCTAATTTCGTGAACCATTGTGTGCGTTGAATGTGTTTGAGGGCAGTGGTGATCAATGGTAAGGGGTGTGGATATTTTACAGTGATGCAATTCAAGCCTCGATAGTTGATGCAGGGCCGGAACCCTCCATCTTTCTTTTCAATAAAGAAAAACCCCGCAGATGCAGGAGACGTGGACGGGCGTATGTATCCGGCTGCTACAGCCTCTGAAATGTACTGCCGAAGAGCCATTTGTTCTGGTCGGGACAGCGGATAAATCCTGCTTCGAGGCGGTGTAGTACCTGGGAGGAGGTCGATTGCACAGTCCCAAGGCCGATGGGGTGGTAGCTCTGCTGCTTGTTCGTTGCTGAATACTCTGGCAAGGTCTTTGTATTTGAGAGGGATTGTCACCTATGGGTCAGAGTCTGAGCATTCTATTGAGGTGCCTCGACATGGGAGTTGCAGACACGCCCCCTCATACTGGGGCCCCCAAGAAACCAATTCTCCCGTACTCCACTGAAAAACAGGGTCATGGCATAAGAGCCAAGGGAACCCTAGAATCATCGGAACCTCAGGTGCGGTAATCAAGTAAAACTGCATAATCTCTTGACGGCAGACCCCTACACCGACTGAAACCGGTTCAGTCTGGTGGTCCACGTCGCCGCTCCGTAGGGGCTGGCCATCTAGTGCTTTCAACTTGAACCGCATTTTACAATCCTGTATGGGAATGCGGTGGGTGTTGGCAAAACTCCAGTCCATGAAGTACCCCGCCGCCCCTGAGTCAACCAAGGAGTAAGCCCTCACCTTCCCTGAATCCCAAGATATAACTATGGGTACAGTCAGGCGATTACAACAGAGGGTCCCACTTACCTTGGCGTCAGGGCGGACAGGGCACTGGACACGGAGGTGACCGGAGTTGCCGCAGTAGAGACACAGCTGTCCTTTCAACCTTCGTTGGCGTTCTGCCTTGCTCAGGCATCTGTGTCCCAGCTGCATTGCTTCACGTTCCTCCTGGACGGGACATGAGCATTCTGGAATAGGCTTAAGGCAGGGATCCCGGGGTCGGGTCAGATTATCCAGGGAGACTGCAGCTTCTATGAAACGGTCCAAGTTCCATCCTTCTCCTCGGAACACCAGTTCTTTGCGGATGCAGGGATTCAGACCGCAACGAAAACGGGCCAGCAATTCTGATTGGCCCCAACCACTGCGCTCCGCCAGTGTGCGGAACTCCAGGGAGTAATCTGACACAGAGCAGTTACCTTGTTGGAGGTCCAGCAGGTGTTCGCTCACAGTCTCATCCTGGTGCGGAAGCCCGAACACGGAGGTTTACCGGTTCTTGAACTGCGCATAGGTGCAGTGCGCATTGCTATCCCAGGCAGCGATGGCCAACTCCAACACTCTGCCCGTGAGCAGGGAGAGGAGATAGGTGATCCGGCTCCGATCTGTGCTATAAACATGGGGCAGACTAGAGAAGATGATTTCACATTGTAAAATAAAGCCAGCACAGCGGGCCGAGGTACCATCAAAACGGATCGGGGGAGCAAGTTGAGACCGTGCAGCTGAGATGGCGTGGTGTTCAGCGAGTCAGGTGCCACAGCAGAGGTTGCACGAGTCGGTACAGCAGGCACGAGCACTCCTGGCGTATCAGCGCGCTTACCACACCATTGTAGGAGGAGACAAGGTTGTAGAGCGTCCGTTCCAGCTCTTCCAGGCACACTTCGCGGGAATCTAACACCGCCTGTAGCCGATTCAGCTCCGCTGGATCCGTGGGTAAGGCGGAGCCTTCTGTCATGATGCGGACCCGGAAGGAAGTGGTGGACCCAAGCGCACAGCGGAATGAGGGCTTTATTATGGGAAATCCAGGAGAATTCGTCAGAGTACAGGCGGAAAGGTCTTCGAGGCGCAGACGTTGGTAAAGGGGCAATCCAAAACAAGGCCGGTATACAGGCGAGAGGTCGACGATCAAAGGAGACACAGAGGTTCAAGGAGTAGGGTAACGGGACTGGGAGAGGAGTAAGGAATCAGGAAAGGGTTGAATGGTCGCTAGGAGATCGCAGTAACAAGGCTGAAAAAGGTTCCAAGCCAGCTCCTTGTCTGACGCTGCCTTTTATGCAGCCGTCTGTGCTATGCCCCAGGTGTTCCGCGTTGACTCGGCGGCGTGGGCGTGACACCTTTCTTTGCTATCTGCCTCGATCCCTCCAGCTATAATACCTTTTTGTTAAAGCTTCTCTGACAAAACATAAAAATTAGCCTCTAAGAACACTTTTTTCTTATATTTTCCTACTCAAATTGACAAAAAACACTTCAAAACATATTGTGGTGTCAGCAACAGGAGTGGCAACACTCCCATAAATCAGCACTGCTGCTGTGGATGCAAACAGTTGTTGGGCAACCACTGTGAGGACTTATGTGAAATTAATAACTCCCATGTTGTTCTGTAGTGCAAGATCTTTTGGCTGGTTGTGTGCGTGCCTTGTGTGTTCTGTTTTCTAATGATGTGGAGGTGCAATAACACTCGTGTTTTGACACTTCTATCTCCTCTCAGAGCAAAAAAACTGTAAATAATAATTTTAACTATCATTATTATTAACAGCTTCCTGTATAAAAATTTACCAAGACTATACTTGCTAAACACTTTCAAAATAGGTGTAAAAGCGTTATCAACAGAAGCAAAAAATGTGACCACTTCTTGAAATAGAAAAAACCTCAAACAAAATGAAAAGTGGTACATCTATTTTAAAGTCACAGAGAGTGTTTTGAAATATTTTTAAATCAGCCTTTGAAGTTGTAAATATTAAATAAAAAAGATAATTTCATGTAAAGATTGAATTAGTATTTAGGGTGAATTTAGTATATTACTGTTAGTATTTAGGGTGTACAAATGTCTGTTTAACTTCCGAATACCCATTTACATTTATTCATTTAGTAGACGCTTTCATACATCTTAGAGAAAAATACAAAGAATACAATACATCAAAAGAAGATGAGATTTGGATGTAGATACATGATTCTACAGGAAACAGACACATGATTCTACAGCCAATGTGTCACATTCTCCCATATGAACCAGTATACATCATACAAGTAGCATTACACTCCACTTCTACTGTACAAAATATGACAGACACACAAACACACACACACAGTGTCTGAAACTGCTTGTCTCGAGTGGGGTCATGGTGAGCCGGAGCCTAACCCGGCAACACAGGGCGCAAGGCTGGAGAGGGAGGGGACACATCCAGAACGGACGCCAGTCTGTTGCAAGGCACCCCATGCAGGACTCGAACCCCAGACCCACGAGAGAGGGGGACCCAGCCAAACCTGCTGCACCCCTGCGCCCCCCTGCTACAAAATATAAACTAACCTAAATTTCAGATACACTGTTTTTGGTATAAAGAAAAGGAGGAAGAAAGGAGATGCTGTGGTCCCTCTGTGAAAGAACTTCAAAAGTTGTTAGGTTTGCACGTAAGTGACAATTTCTGCCCCTCCACCCCAAAACTACTGGTACTGCAGTATATGTAAACCGCACCTAATTTCCTCTTCCTGTCTCTATACTTTAACCCCCTTTTCCTTTAGAAGTTGTACTGTCCCGTGGCACACAAGTGTGAAACCCCTTCCCGTCAGGAAATGTATAAATGAGCCATGCGCCCTTTGTTCGTGGAGAATGAGCTCAAAGTTGAAGCTGCATTCTTCCAACGCACTGATATACTGAATCACTGCAAATAAAGGGAATCTATTCGCAGCCAAAGTATATCAGTTAAATTCCACAACACCTCCCATTCTGAGACAACAAAAAAAGATATTTTAGTCCATTCACAAACATAGAATAAGGTCAAACTGGCATTGCTGAACACACACACACTAGCTGAAACTGCTTGTCCCAAGTGGGGTCACGGCGAACCAGAGCCTAACTCGGCAACACAGGCCGCAAGGCTGGAGGGGGAGGGGACACACCTAGGATAGGCATTGCTAAACATTGCCCAAATAATAAAATACATTTTTATTGCATTTTGGGCAAAGATTTTTGTTCTACCATGTTGGTCAGTCAAGCATCAGTTGTGTCTGACCTACCAAAGTGCTCCCATGGATCCCCCTTCCTCATCTCTCTTCATTGGATTCCTATAGCTCCCCTCATCAAATTTTACACTGGGTACAGCCTACAAAAACAACCAAAGATCTACTCCCAGGTGTCTACTAGATTTAATCACTTGCTTCACCAAAAACCAGACTACACTCCTCTTCTGGCAAAGCAGGAAGCCTTGGAATACAGTGGGAAAAGAGTGTACATCTTCCCTGACCTTACTGTGATGTCTTCAAACAGCAGGAGTAGTACAACTCCATTAGGAGGAGATGCAAGGCACACAACATAAGATATGGATTTCGAATCCCTACTAAGGTCATTGTGACTGTGGGAGAAGAGGAAACTAACAGCTTCAACATGCCCAACAAGGCTGAGAAATACCTTGCTGAGGTCGTAGAAAGTTGGTTGATGTGATAAATTGGACAGTGTTGGTGTGAGGATTAAAGTATTGTACTCAATCTGGGCTTTTTCACTGAGATTACAAAGGAGAATTCATTTTATAAGCTTTATGCAGAGCAAATGGAGAGAGATGGTGTTTTGTTGCATAGATAGCAGAATGTTATGTAGCTTCAAAATTGAGTTTGCTAGCAGAGTGAATGTGGATCAGGAAGTGCCCCTGTCAGGAGCGCATACTGTTTGGGAAATACTTGGGATGGAGGGTTGGGGGTCTGTACAGTTCTGTTGTTTAGGGAATGGCGAAGGTGTTGTTGTAATTTAGGGTTATGGAAAGGCCTTCTGGTAGGCAGTTTTTTCATGTCAGATACCGATTATTTTCTTTTGTTTGCAAGACGAATGACTCGTCTGGAACAGGCACATGGGGACATGAATGAACAATCCGGTAAAAAGTGGGAAAGTTTTTGCACAGCTCAAGAGGATGCATACAACAGTTATATTTTTACAGGAGATACATGTGAAACAAACATGGCAGATTAATCTTAAACCCTTGTGGGCCACTCAGGTGTACCAAGCCAACTTCACGACCAAGGTAAGGGGAGTTGCCATCATAGCAAAAAAATTCTGTACTCTTTTTTAACGATACTATCTTGGATCTGAATGGCAGGTATCTGATTGTGTGCCGTGAGATAAATTCAGTTCCTGTGATTTTAGTCAACCTGTGTGGCAAAACCGTTACCGTTATTTATTGTTATTGTTATTAGCATTACTCATTGTCATTGTTTTTGTTTATAGTCTGTGGAGAAGCATTCAAGAAGAATTTCATGACACTTGTACACGGTACTTGTACCTATGAAAATGAACTTGAAACTTGAATTGAAAACTTTTATGACCTTTCCTATTTTAGAAGCTGTTTCTGTTTAGGGGGGGTGTGATGGTGCAGTGGGTTGGACTGGGTCCTGCTCTCCGGTGGGTCTGGGGTTCAAGTCACACTTGGGGTGCCTTGCAACAGACTGGCATCCTGTCTTGGGTGTGTCCCCTCCCCATCCAGCCTTATGCCCTGTGTTGCCGGGTTAGGCTCCAGCTCCCTGTGACCCCAAATGGGACAAGCGGTTCAGAAAGTGTGTGTGTGTGTGTGTGTTTCTGTTTATGATTATGCCTGACTTTACACAGTTGCACATCATTACAAAACCAAATGACTCTAGTGTCTCTAACTGTGATTCAGTTTTGGATGCACAGCCTACCCGCATTACATCAGTTAAATCCGCAAATGTAATTGTAATTGTAACTGGACTAAGAGTCTGGGAGTGATAACTGACTGAAGTCCATCTATCTTTCAACACATCTAAGCCACAACCCGGTCATGCAGATACTGTACATCCTGCATAATATTCATAGGATATGTCCCTACCTTAAAAGTGACTCTGCCCAACTACTTGTCCAGGCCATAGTGACATCCCGTCTGGACTACTGCAACTCTCTCCTGTGTGGCCTTCCTGCTACTGCCATCAAACCTCTGCAGCTGATACAGAATGCTGCTGCACGAGTTGTGTTTGATTTGCCAAAGGTTCCCATGTATCTCTTCTAGTCATTTCTTTGCACTGGCTCCCTACAGCTGCCCAGATCAAATTGAAGACCCTGGTTATGGCCTACAAATGCATCAACAGAACTGCTCCCAGCTATTTACAAGACTTGATGAACTGCTACACCCCAGCCAGACCCCTTCGCTTGTCTACTTCTGCTCGCTTGGTGGTCCCGCGCACAAAAAGTAAAGCACAGAGGTTCTCTGTTCTGGCTCTGTTGTGGTGGAATGACCTCCCCCTCTCACTCAGAACTGCAGAAACTGTCTACATTCAAGAAGTGTTTGAAAACTCACCTTTTCCGGACTCACTTCGCCCAACATCTCTCCAGCTCATGTATGGTGTAAATGTTAATGCACTCTAACGTTATGATCATCCCCAGATAAGCCTTTACACAGTCGCTACTCCAGCATTGTATGTAAATGTTCGTGTACCTTATAAAAAAAAAGTTAGGAAGGTTATCAGTATTCATCTGTCCTGCGTTTTACGCACCTACTCGAACGATGAACATCAGTACATCAAGTTGAAAGTAACAAACTAGGTTTAATTAAGAATGACATGTCTGCAGCTATGTCTCTTTCTCTTAACATAATGCACAAATTTGTATGTTTGCTAAGATGTACGTCAGTTTGGAGAAAAGCGTCTGCTAAATGAATAAATGTAAATGTAAACTGTAACTGTAATGAGGAACTTTGATGGATGTTTGGCGTCTTCTGCACCCAGCCAAACGTGACTACTCTTTTCACTCATTTTTCCATAAGTCGTATTCTAAAATAGATTTTTTTTCTAATAGACACTAAATTGATGCAAATGGCAATCTCTAATCAATACCACGATAAGATCCTGTCAAACCACGCCCTTTTTCACTTAGCCTAAAACCACCTTCACCACGGGAAGATATGTCTGGATTTGATAACATCTTCCTAGACAGAACATTCTGCAACTTGATGTCAGAGAAAATATCACTGTTTCCGACCAAGAATGACAAGGGTGGTTTGAAAGACTCTGTACTAACAAATTACTAACTCTGTTCTTTCTTCTTGTTGAGCATTGTCTCCCTGCATATGACTTGAGGAGGCCGGCCGGTGGTCACAGACGCATCCCATGCTGACTGAAGAAGATGACCAACTGCCATAATGGACAAGCTGTACCATGCTGAGCTGGGAATTCAAGATACCATATAGCAACAATATCAGTATTACTTGTTAACTGTCTTAGAATTGTTACTTAATCTAGAATGCCCAGGAGGGGTGGGCAGCCACTGGCCCTTGGACCCCCAGAGATTTTTCTCCCTCAAATTTTAGGATGGGAGTTTTTCTTCCTTTCCTCCGCGGCCAGTAGGCATACTTATAGCTCTATAAAAGCATTATATTATGATAGTCTGTAGTCAACTTTCTTCTTTGTTTCTCTATTGGATGTCTCTGTTTTTCTTGCCTTACACCTGTGTTAAAGCACTCTGTGTCACTGCATGAGATGAGCGCTCTATAAAAATAAATTGAATTGAATTGAAATCAATGAAGGCAGTAGTCAAGAGTGTCATCTCATACCAAATAGGAGAAAACAAACAAGATATGGCAAGAGTGAATGAACCTGACAGTCTAATCATGGAGATAGAGACAAACTCAGGGTTAAAAACTTGTCCAGTTATTCTTAAGAATTCTGTAGCACTAAAATGTTAGTACAGCTGTTTTCTCACTAAGAAAGTCACCAAATGACTCACCCAGATTAAACAGAGACAGTTTTTGCTTGGGGATAAGCCCATAAATTAACTCGACAGTTAAAACAAACCTAAGCATCCCAGGCCAAGTGTTATTTTCAATGTGAGGCAAAGGGCAAAATGTGGGCAGATCAAAAGGAAATATTGATCTTAATGCAACTGATATTTTTCTATTAGGTCTGTCTTTCCATATTACAAAGTGAGGTAGTGGAAACATTAGAGGTCAAAATCCCCCTGGAGGAAAACGTTTTAAATCACAACTACCCAACAACAAAGCAGCAGACCCTAATGGCTTCAATGAATAATTTTTTAAAAAGTTCAGTAATTTACTTTACTCCTTAATTCCTTGGATGACATATTCAACAGCTCAGTCCAGTTTTCCCCCAGCAACATATAAAGCCAGCATAGCCTTTATCCCCACACCAGGAAGGGACCTGACTCAGCTTTCCTAATATCGTCCTGTCACTCTTATCCCTATTCAGACAAAAACTGTTAACAAAATGTTTGCTAACAGGCTGGAAGATCAGAAATGTTCAGTGATAAATGATCAGACTGGCTTTATACCTAAGAGACACATATATTTTCAATCTGAGATGCTTATTTCACAACGAGGCAGGGCGTCCACAGCGCAGAGTTGAACACCAACAGCCGAGACAGCGCCTAAGGAACAATGGAGTCCCTGTTTGATGTAAGTTCTATCCTGAACGTTCTGTCAGATGGCATACCTACATGTTGTGTATCATGTAATATGTACTACTTAGATGCACCTTCTGGTGTTATTGAAAATTTCATCTGCTTGGAAGGCCTGACAAATAATGACTTGGTGTGTAAAGTCCCCAATTTAGAAGGGTGGATTAAAAATTTGATTTCTATTCAAAAGACGGAAAGCTGTTTGGACTCCCAGTGCCTCAGTGGTGTTGAACTCGGCTTCGACACTTACAGGCCCCAGTACAGTTAATAGGAAGCGGGTACCTCGGACCACTCTCATGACCACCATTAGGAGCAAGTTTAGTAAAGCTAAGCCTAAGCCACGGGTTTCTGGTTCTGGTTTTTCCCATCAAAACCCTAAGCAGATATTCGGCTCTTAGCAGTTTGTCTGCCGAGGTTGGAAATAATAATAATAATAAGAAGAAGAAGAAGAAGAAAATTGTGCTTATTTTGGGAGATTTGGCTGATCGAAATGTTAAGATTTGGGAGCTTGGGAATAAAAGTGTAAAATTTAAGTGTTTACCACACATGTGTGTCTGACATCAAGGCTTGTGTCAGGTCTCTGGCCGATAATGCGTTGTCAACTCTTATGGTACACGTTGGTGGTAATGAAATTTGTTAGATCCTTCACCTCCCAGGTCTCCTGTCTTCCTGTTGCAAACTCTCTATCAAACCATACAACTCACTCATTTTACCTACCTCCTCAGCTAAGAGTCTTGGAGTGATGACCGACTCAAGTTTATCGTTCTCTCAGCATTGAAGCCACAACCCGGACCTATAAATACATCCAGCACAACATCCGCAGGATCCGTCCTTATCTCACAACAGACTCTGCCCAACTACTTGTCCAGGCCATAGTGATGTCCCGTCTGGACTACAGCAACTTTCTCTTGTGTGGCCTTCCCATTACTGCCATCAAACCTCTGCAGCTGATACAGAACACTGCTGCACGAGTTGTGTTTGACTTGCCGAAGTGTTCCCGCATATCTCCTCTCCTCGTCTCTCTGCATTGGCTTCCTATGACCGCCCGGATCAAATTTAATACCCTGGTTATAGCATACAAATGCATCAATGGAACTGTTCCTAGCTATCTAGAAAGCTTGATCATCCACTACACCCCAACCAGACTGCTATGCTCCTCCACATCTGCCCACTTGGTGTCCCATGGACAAAACTGCCAAAAGCATGATGGTTCTCAGTTGTGGCCCTGTTGTGGTGGAACAACCTCCTCCTCTCACTCAAAACTGCTGAATCTTTGGCCACATTTAAAAAAGGTCTTAAAACTCACCTCTTCTGGCCTCACTTGACCATGATCTACTAAGTTCTTGTAATGTGTAGATGTTCTTGGAACTATAACTTTGAGATAATGCCTGTTAAACAATGGATAAACCTTTGCACAACTACTCCTGTAATGTAACATAAATGTTTTAAAAAAAATTACTTGGATGGAATCGTCGATATCCGGTTAAAGTTTTATACAGCTACTCGTGTGTTGTACATCGATTAATATGATGGTAAGAAACTAACTGCACTTAATCACGCGCCTGCATTTAAGTCAGTCATCTTCAGAGCCGCTCGTCCCATATGGGGTTGCGGGGAACCGGAGCCTACCCGGCAACACAGGGCGTAAGGCCGGAGGGGGAGGGGACACACCCAGGACGGGACGCCAGTCCGTCGCAAGGTACCCCAAGCGGGACTTGAACCCCAGACCCACCGGACAGCAGGACTGTGGTCCAACCCACTGCGCCACCGCACCCCCTCCTGCATTTAAGTCTCTCTGCTAATGTATTGCACACATTCTATCTTCTATGAGATGTACGTCGCTGTGGAGAAAAGCATCTGCTAAATGAATAAATGTAAATGTATATAAATGTTATCAGCAGTCTGAGGTGTTAAACAGCCACTTTATTTCTATGTTTAATAAAGTCAGAAGGAACTGTGATAAGCTCATAGTTTCTAGTCCTTTGCCTAGACTGTTCTTGGGGGACATAGTGTACACTAGAATGGTGTCCTTTAATGGGTGGTTCAAGACGTGGTGCCAACATACTCACATACCAACCAACCCAACCAATGTCAACAACCACTTATTCTGACAGGGTCGCGGCAAGCTGGAGTCCATCCCAGAACACAAGGTTCAAGGCTGAAGGGGGAGGGTAAACACCCTGGATGGGATGCCAGTCCATCACAGGGCACCCCAAGCAGTACTCAAAGCCCAGACTTACCACACAGCAGGCACCAGCCAAACCCACTGCGCCACCACACCCCACTGTACTCACATATCATACATTAACAACTGGGATGATGTCTGGGACGGGCCCAAGATTTTCAGGTGTGATGGTGTACTTCCCAACTGGAAGGCTTCATTTGTACTGTCCCAGAACTTGGCCTGCAAACTGCAGGACTGACTCAGCCAGGGGTCATCTTCTTTAGCTCTTTTGGGTATTGACAGATCTGCTATTTGTTCTGGTATCAGTAGTCAGTTCTCATGTGATGGGGTTTCTTGTGCCATGTTCAGAGTGAGCCTCAATACTATAAATAAAAGCGGTAATTTCAGCCAAAAAATACAAACTACTATAAGAACACAGCATTTAACCACACATAGTTAAAAGGAGTACTTGCGCCGGAAACCTAAAATATACTTACATTTATTTAGCAGACACTTTTCTCCAAAGCAGCTTCCAATGAAGTCTATGTAGTGTTATCAGCCCACAGACCTTATTCACCAAGGTGACTTACACTGCTAGAGACACCGCTTACAATGGGCTACTCATCCATGCATCAGTGAGACACACTTCTTGTGTGTCACTCACACACTATGGGGAACCTGGACTGTGGGAGGAAACCCACACAGACAGAGAGAACATGCAAACTCTGCACAAACTGAATGGGGATCAAACCCACGTCCTGTTACACCACCACAGCACTGTGAGATAGCAGTGCTACTTGCTGTGCCATTGTACTTCCATTAAGGTTCAAGATTCAAGAGTTTATTTTCATGTGTACAGTAAAGAGTTCATTACACCATACAATGAAATTCTTACTCTGTGAATACTCTCAGCAGCCTATGACATAAATTGTAAGAGCATAGGGAAAGAAAAAGACAAGGCGTAAATCACAAATTACAAAAATTACTATTAGTGCAAAAAAAAAAAAAATCACAAATTTACAAAAATTACTATTAGTGCAAAAATCCAAGAAACAAAGTTATATATGTATATAAAGTGTGCAGTATGCAATGTAAACATGGAAGTTGTACATGTGCAAAGTCCTGAAGAGGTAGACTGGGTCAATTCGCAGTTGAAAGGGGGTGTGTATTTGTGTGCGCAAGGTATGCGGAGGTAGTCTGTGGTCTCTGATGTTATTGGCATTGTGAATGTGTATGTGTGTGTAGGAGGGATGGGGGGTAGTTGACACCTCTCAGGCTCAGAGGGTAATCTGTGTCCGCTGTGATGGGTGGAGAGGCAGTGGATGGGTGTCGTACACAAGCCTGATGGCCTGTGGGTAAAAATAGTTTTTCAGCATTGAAGTTCTGGCTTTAACACTCCTGTAGCATCTGCTTGATGGTAAGGGTGTGAAAAGGCTGTGAAGGGGGTGACTATTGTCCTTGATGATGTTAATGGCTCTCCTGATGGTTCTGGCCTGGCCTGGTACAGACTCTCCAGTGATGTAAGGACGTTCATGTCTCTCTTAAGTTCTGTTGGTTTTACTCCAGTTCTTAATGGTCAAACTCATTCCCGTAATCATACATGCAACCTCAACATAACTTACGGCGTAGATGTTCATAATGTAAATATTATTCCTTTAAGCCAGACTATTTCCAATCATTACTTCTTAACCTTTGATCTATACTTGCTGGTCTCATTTGACAACAGTAAGACCAAAATCGTGAGATATATTGATGAAAACAGTACTGCTAAATTTATCGATTACATGAGTAAATCTGATTTTGGAACGAGTGCAGATATAGATCGTAATTCTGTAGTGAAATACACCTTAGATTCTGGAGCTCCATCAAAAACTAAACTTATTCTAATTATATTAAACCCGTTATGGTTCAACAAATCAACTCAAGTTATAAAGTTAGACTGTTGAAAATTAAAGTGTAAATGGCATTCAACTAAACTGCACATTTATTATTAAGTCTGGTCTGAGTGTCTAAAAAAATTCAGAAAAGCACTTTTTAATGCCAGATCCAATACTAGACGAAGTTAATTGATGAAAATCGGAATAATCCTCATTTTTTAATACCATCGCTAACTTCACTGGTAAACACCAAGATACAAAATGCAATTCTGCTTCTATTACTAACGACAAATGTATGTTGTTTTTTTCATAATAAATTACAGAATGACCAGGCATCCATCGTACCCTCTGCTTCTGTCCAGGTCAGTGTAAGGGGTTCTGGTGATGATAATATTAGATGCTGTCCACACCGTTTCAGTAGCTTTGACTTAATTACTAAATTAATGAATTAATTAATAAATTAATAAATTTGACTTAATTACTTAATACTGGGGGGGCGCGGTGGCGCAGCGGGTTGGACCGGGTCCTGCTCTCCGGTGGGTCTGGGGTTCGAGTCCCGCTTGGGGTGCCTTGCGACGGACTGGCGTCCCATCCTGGGTGTGTCCCCTCCCCCTCTGGCCTTGCGCCCTGTGTTGCCGGGTAGGCTCCGGTTCCCCGCGACCCCGTCTGGGACAAGCGGTTCTGAAAATGTGTGTGTGTGTACTTAATACTGTGCTAAATTGCTCAATGAATAAGACCATAGTTATAGACCGAAATCTAAAACCAGGGTCTAAAATTTGATTGACAGCGGAGGTTTTGAAGGTTGATACCTCCAACGAATCCTCAAGAGTCCGCTTGCTGGTAACAACATGTAAGTAACAGAAAAATAAGAGAATGGATAGGCATTACTCCTCCGTGAACCGCCACCTTACCGTGGTGGAGGGGTTTGAGTGCCTGAATGAGTCCAGGAGCTATGTTGTCTGGGGCTATATGCCCCTGGTAGGGTCTCCCATGGCAGACAGGTCCTGGATGACAGACGAGACAAAGCGCGGTTCAAAAACCCCTTATGAAGGAAAACTCAAGGCTTTCGTTTACCCCGCCTGGTATGGGGTCACCGGGGCCCCACCCTGGAGCCAGGCCTGGGGGGGGGGGGCTCGCATGCGAGCGCCTGGTGGCCAGGTCTATGCCCACGGGGCCTGGCCGGGCTCAGCCCGAAGCCATGACATGGAGCCGCTCTTCGGTGGGCTCACCACCTGCCGGAGAAACCGTAAGGGGCCGGTGCATTGTGATTTGGGCGGTGGTCGGGGCCGAGTGCCCGGCCGACCCAAACCTCGGGCGCCAACTCTGGTTTTTGGGACTTGGAATGTCACCTCACTGGCAGGGAAGGAGCCTGAGCTGGTGCGGGAAGTTGAGAGATACTGTCTCGATATAGTCGGGCTCACTTCCACTCACAGCTTGGGTTCTGGAACCACTCTCCTCGATCGAGGGTGGACTCTCCACTATTCTGGTGTTGCCGAAGGTGAGAGGTGGCGGGCTGGTGTGGACTTATTAATAGCCCCCCAGTTCAGCCGCCATGTGTTGGAGTCTACCCCGGTGAATGAGAGGGTCGTCTCCCTACGCCTTCGGGTCAGGGAACGGTCTCTCATTGTCGTTTGTGCTTATGCGCCTAGCGGCAGTGTAGAGTACCCGGCCTTTTTAGAGTCCCTGGGGGGCGTGCTGGAAAGCGCTCCCACTGGGGACTCTGTCGTTCTACTGGGGGACTTGAACGCCCACGTGGGCAGCGACAGTGATACCTGGAGGGGCGTGATTGGGAGGAACGGCCTCCCTGATCTGAACCCGAGCGGTGAGTTGTTATTGGATTTCTGTGCTAGTCGCGGTTTATCCATAACGAACACCATGTTCATGCATAAGGGTGTCCATCAGTGCACTTGGCACCAGGACACCCTAGGTCGGAGGTCAATGATCGACTTTGTAGTCGTTTCTTCTGACCTTCGGCCATATGTCTTGGACACCCGGGTGAAGAGAGGGGCTGAGCTGTCAACTGATCACCACCTGGTGGTGAGTTGGATTCGATGGCGGGGGAAAAAGCTGGACAGACCTGGCAGGCCCAAACGCATAGTGAGGGTCTGTTGGGAACGTTTGGCGGAGGCCCCTGTCAGAGAGGTCTTCAACTCCCACCTCCGACAGAGCTTCAACCAGGTCCCGAGGGAGGTGGGGGACATTGAGTCTGAATGGACTATGTTCCGCGCCTTCATTGTCGGGGCGGCGGTTCGGAGCTGCGGCCATAAGGTCTCCGGCGCCTGTCGCGGCGGCAATCCCCGAACATGGTGGTAGACACCGGAAGTAAGGGATGCCGTCAAGCTGAAGAAGGAGTTCTATTGGGCCTGGCTGGCTCATGGGACTCCTGAAGCAGCTGACAGGTACCGACGGGCCAGACGGAGCGCGGCTCTGGCAGTCGCCACGGCAAAAACTCGGGCTTGGGAGGAGTTCGGTGAGGCCATGGAGGAAGACTTTCGGTCGGCCTCAAAGAGATTCTGGCAAACCGTCCGGCGACTCAGAGGGGGGAAGCGGTGTTCCACGAACACTGTTTACAGTGGAAGTGGTGCGCTGCTGACCTCAGCTGAGGATGTTCTCGGGCGGCGGAAGGAGTACTTTGAGGATCTCCTCAATCCCTCCGATTCGCCTTCCGTAGAGGAAGCTGAGGCCAGGGACTCGGAGGGGGACTCGTCCATTACCCTGGCTGAAGTTGCTGAGGTAGTCAAAAAACTCCTCGGTGGCAAGGCTCCGGGGGTGGATGAGATCCGCCCCGAGTTTCTCAAGTCTCTGGATGTTGTGGGGCTGTCTTGGCTGACACGCCTCTGCAGCATTGCGTGGAGTTCGGGAACGGTGCCTCTGGACTGGCAGACTGGGGTGGTGGTCCCTCTTTTTAAGAAGGGGGACCGGAGATTGTGTTCCAACTACAGGGGGATCACACTCCTTAGCCTCCCTGGGAAAGTCTATGCCAGGGTACTGGAAAGAAGAATCCGACCGATAGTCGAACCTCGGATTCAGGAGGAGCAATGCGGTTTTCACCCTGGCCGTGGAACACTGGACCAGCTCTATACCCTCACTAGGGTGCTGGAGGGTTCATGGGAGTTTGCCCAACCAGTCCATATGTGTTTTGTGGACCTGGAGAAGGCATTCGACCGTGTTCCTCGTGGCATCCTGTGGGGGGTACTTCGGGATTATGGGGTTCGGGGCTTGTTGCTACGGGCTGTTCGTTCCCTGTATGACCGGGGCAGGAGCTTGGTTCGCATTGCCGGCAGTAAGTCAGACCTGTTCCCGGTGCATGTTGGACTCCACCAGGGCTGCCCTTTGTCACCGATTCTGTTCATTATTTTTATGGACAGAATTTCTAGGCGCAGTCAGGGAACGGAGGGTGTCTGTTTTGGTGGCCGCGAGATCTCGTCTCTGCTTTTTGCGGACGATGTGGTCCTGTTGGCTTCATCAAGTCAAGACTTGCAGCGTGCACTGGGGAGGTTTGCAGCCGAGTGCGAAGCGGCGGGGATGAGAATCAGCACCTCCAAATCCGAGGCCATGGTCCTCAGTCGGAAAAAGGTGGATTGCTCCCTCCGGGTTAGGGGGGAGTTGCTCCCTCAAGTGGAGGAGTTTAAGTATCTCGGGGTCTTGTTCACGAGTGAGGGAAAAATGGAGCGGCAGGTTGACAGGCGGATCGGTGCGGCGTCTGCAGTAATGCGGTCATTGTACCGGTCTGTTGTGGTGAAGAGGGAGCTGAGTCGTAAGGCGAAGCTCTCAATTTACCGGTCGATCTACGTTCCTACCCTCACCTATGGTCATGAACTCTGGATCATGACCGAAAGAATGAGATCGCGGATACAAGCGGCAGAAATGAGTTTCCTCCGCAGAGTGGCTGGGCGCACCCTTAGGGATAGGGTGAGGAGCTCAGTCACCCGGGAGGAGCTCGGAGTAGAGCCGCTGCTCCTCCGCATCGAGAGGAGCCAGTTGAGGTGGCTCGGGCATCTGTTCCGGATGCCTCCTGGACGCCTCCCTGGGGAGGTGTTCCGGGCATGTCCCACTGGGAGGAGGCCTCGGGGCAGACCCAGGACACGTTGGAGAGACTATGTCTCCCGGCTGGCCTGGGAACGCCTTGGGGTTCCCCCAGAGGAACTGGAGGAGGTGTGCGGGGAGAGGGAAGTCTGGAAGACTCTGCTCGGACTGCTGCCCCCGCGACCCGGCCCCGGATAAAAGCAGAGGAAGATGGATGGATGGATGGATAGGCATTAACATCACAACAGACGAAACCAAACAGAGACGCTGGAGATGGCTGGGCCACGTACTGTGCATGAATGTGACCAGACACCCCTATATAAGACTCAGATTGGCACAACACGGGAAGCGAAAGAGAGGCAGACCCCTGGGCACCTGGAGAAGGACAGTAGAAGAAGAATGAAGTACCTCATTATTTAATGGCTGTGTTCCAAACACTTTTAAAGTCACTGTTATTAGACTCCTGCAACATTAATCGGATCATGATTGTAATAACCCAAGTATATATGTGACTAGTATATACATGAGTAGTCTACCACACACACACACACACATACACACACACACATTTTCAGAACCGCTCATCCCATACGGGGTCACGGAGCCTACCCGGTAACACAGGACGTAAGGCCGGAGGGGGACACACCCAGGACGGGACGCCAGTCCATCGCAAGGCACCCCAAGCAGGACTCGAACCCCAGACCCACCGGATAGCAGGACTGCAGTCCAACCCACTGCGCCACCGCACCCCCTTAGTAGTCTACCATTTTTATCCAAAGTTTTAGAAAGATCATAGCTTCCCAAATATCTTAACCATTATAATACATTTGAAAAACTTCAGTCTGTTTCTGCCAGTTGTTAATATTTTCATCTCCTCTGATGCTGGTCATATCTCTGTTGTTACGTTATTGGACTTGAGTGTGGCGTTTGATACTGTTGACCATAGCATCCAATTGAGTAGACTTGAAAACCTTGTGGGAGGTGTGGTGATGCAGCAGGTTTGGCCAGGGCCTTCTTTTCGGGGGGGTCTGGGGTTCGAGCCCTCCTTGGGGTGCCTTGTGACAGACTGGCATCCTGTCTGGGGTGCCCCCCCTAGGGGGGCAGCCTTGCACCCTGTGTTGCCGGGTTAGGCTCCGGTTCACTGCTACCCCTCTTGGGACAAGCAGTTTTGGATTGGGTGTGAAAACCTTGTTGGACCAAGGGGTACTGTTCTGAAGTCGTTCCATTTGTATTTAGCTAAGCATAAACAATTGGTATTGAAATCTGATGAGTGCACCCCTTCCTTCTCATCTGTGGTTCGATATGGTGTGTCTCTGTGTTGGATCCATTATTGTTCTCATTCTATATGTTACCACCAAGTGATATTATTCGTAAGCATAATGTTAGTTTCCACTTATCAGAATCAGAATCAGAACGAGCTTTATTGCCAAGTATGTTCACACATACAAGGAATTTGTCTTGGTGACAGGAACTACCACAGCACAGACAGAATGACAGTGACAAGACACAGATGAGAAGATAGAGTATGTGAGCAAGGGATAAAAAATATTTAAAAAATATAAAGTACCCAATATACAAAAATAGTACAAAAATAGTCGCTAGATACAAATGCAAGGGAGTGTAAGAGAAATGTGATAAATAGTTATAAATATAAATAGCATTATGTATTGCACGGTTTACTCTCTAGGGGAGAGATTTAGGTGTTCATGAGGTAGATGGCCTGAGGAAAGAAACTTTTCTTATGCCTGGCTGTCCTGGTGCACAGTGCTCTGTAGCGCCGGCCAGATGGCAAGGGTTCGAAGAGGAAGTGGCGTGGATGTGAGGGGTCTAGAATGATTTTGCTCGCCCTTTTACTGACTCTGGACGAGTGCAGTTCTTGGAGAGCTGGGGGGGATGTGCCGATGATTCTTCCAGCAGTCCAAACTATCCGCTGCAGTCTTCTGATGTCTGACTTCATAGCTGAGCCGAAGCAGACAGTTATAGAGGTGCAGAGGACGGACTCAATGACTGCAGAGTAGAATTGCAGCAGTAGCTCCTGTGGCAGGTTGAACTTCCTCAGCTGACGAAGGAAGTACAACCTCTGCTGGGCCTTCTTCACAATGGAGTCTATGTGGGGCTCCCACTTCAGGTCCTGTGAGATGGTGGTGCCCAGGAACCTGAATGACTCCACTGTTGCCACAGTGCTGTTCATGATGGTGAGTGGGGATAATGCTGAGGTGTTTCTCCTGAAGTCTACGATCATCTCCACCGTTTTGAGCGTGTTCAGCTCCAGGTTGTTATGACTGCACCAGACAGCCAGCTCTTGGACCTCCTGTCTATAGGCAGACTCGTCGCCATTCCGGATGAGGCCGATGAGTGTGGTGTCGTCTGCAAACTTCAGGAGTTTGACAGAGGGGTCCTTCGCGGTGCAGTCGTTGGTGTACAGGGAGAAGAGCAGTGGGGAGAGCACACATCCCAGGGGGGCTCCAGTACTGATTGTGCGAGTTTCGGATGAGAATTTTCCCAGCCTCACTATCTGCTGCCTGTCTGTCAGAAAGTTGGTGATCCACTGACAGATGGAGGTGGGCACGGAGAGTTGGGTTAATTTGGACAGGAGGAGGTGTGGGATGATGGTGTTGAAGGCTGAGCTGAAGTCCACGAACAGGATTCTCGCATAAGTCCCTGGTTTGTCCAGATGTTGCAGAATGTAGTGCAGTCCCATGTTGACTGCATCATCCACAGACCTGTTTGCTCATTAAGCAAACTGCAGGGGGTCCAGCAAGGGTCCAGTGATGTCTTTCAGGTAGTCCAACACCAGTTTTTCAAGCGACTTCATGACCACAGATGTTAAGGCGACAGGTCTGTAGTCATTAAGTCCTGTGATTTTGGGTTTCTTTGGGATGGGGATGATGGTGGAGCATTTGAAGCAGGAAGGAACTTCGCACATCTCCAGTGATCTGTTGAAGATCTTTGTGAAGATAGGGGCCAGCTGGTCAGCACAGGTTTTTAGGCAGGCCGGTGAGACACCGTCTGGGCCTGGTGCTTTCCTTGTCTTCTGTTTGATGAAGACCCGACGCACCTCCTCTTCGCAGATCAAAGGTACAGGAGGGGGGGAGGTGGGGGTTACTTGAGTTGTTAAGTGATTGGTGGAGAGAGGGTCTGAATGGGTGTAGGGTGTGAGACAGGGTTTATCAAACCTGCAATAAAACTCATTCAAATCGTCGGCTAGTTGTTGAGTTGACACGGTGCCGGGGGGTGGTGTCTTGTAATTTGTGATGTCTTTCATGCCTTTCCACACCGACGCAGGATCGTTGGCTGAAAACTGTTTCTTCAGCTTTTCAGAGTAGTTTCTCTTAGCCACTCTGATCTCCTTTGCCATAGTGTTTTTGGCCTGTTTATACAAGACTCCGTCCCCGTTCTTGTAGGCGTCTTCTTTGGCCTGACGAAGCTGTTTGAGCTTTGCAGTGAACCACGGTTTGTCATTGTTGTATGTTAAACGAGTCCTGGTAGGGATGCACATATCCTCGCAGAAACTGACGTATGATGTTACAGAGTCTGTGAGCTCATCCAGATCGCTAGCAGCAGCCTCAAAAACACTCCAGTCAGTGCACTCGAAGCAGGCTTGTAAGTCCTGCTCTGCTTCCCCAGTCCATCTTTTAACAGTCCTTATTACAGGTTTAGCTGATTTCAGTTTCTGCCTGTAGGTCGGTATAAGATGAACCAGGCAGTGATCAGAGAGCCCCAAAGCTGCCCGTGGAACAGAGTGATATGCATCCTTTACTGTGGTGTAGCAGTGGTCCAAAATATTACTGTCTCTGGTGGGACATGTAATATGCTGTCTGTATTTTGGCAGTTCACGGGAGAGATTTGCTTTATTAAAGTCACCGAGAATGATTATAACAGAGTCCGGGTGTTGTTGCTCTGTGTCAGTGATCTGGTCGCCCAGCTGTTGCAGCGCTGCGTTCACGCACGCTTGCGGTGGAATGTAAACACTTACGAGGATGAACGAGGAAAACTCCCGCGGCGAGTAGAAAGGCTTGCAGTTGATGAAGAGCGCTTCTAGGTCGGGACAGCACATCTTCTTCAACGCTGTTACATCTGTACACCACCTTTCGTTGATGTAGAAGCATGTCCCACCGCCACGTGATTTCCCCGCTGATTCCGCGTCGCGATCCGCTCTGAACAGCTGGAAGCCCGGCAGATGTAGCGCGCTGTCCGGAATGGCTTCATTCAGCCAGGTTTCCGTGAAGCACAGAGCAGCAGAGTTGAAAAAGTCCTTGTTTCTTTGGGACAGGAGGAAAAGTTCGTCCATTTTGTTGGGTAAGGAGCGGAGGTTCGCCAGATGGATACTAGGCAGCGCTGTTCTAAAGCCGCGCTTTCGGAGCTTGACAAGCGCGCCGGCTCGCTTTCCGCGCTTGCGCGTCTTGGAGCGCTTGGAGCGCTTGAGCAGCGCTGCTGCACCTCCGACTACAATGTCCAGCAAAACGTCAGAATAGTCGAAAACCGGTAAAATGTCGGGTGGTGTGTACTGCCGAATGTTCAGCAGTTCTTCCCTGGTAAAGCTGATTGTCGGAGTATAACTAAAGACAGGGCAAACTAACAAAAACAGTAAAACAACTGTGGAGCTCCACACCGAACTCCACACCTACTTATGTGCTGATGACACTCAACTATATGTTTCATTTAAGCCTGATGACCCATCACATGTGGTGTCTTCAGCAAATTGTTTTACCAAAATAAAATTATGAATGAGTAATAATTTTTGATCTCTGAATGCCAATAAAACAGAGGTACTTGAGTCCATGGTGATGCGGAAACTGTTGACACAGTCACACTAATCTTCCATATCTCCAATGGTGTAAGCTTCAGTTGTACAAAGGGTGTTAAAGATGGGGGATGCGGTGGCGCAGTGGGTTGGACTAGGTCCTCCTCTCTGGGGGGTCTGGGGTTTGAGTCCTGCTTGGGGTGCCTTGCGGTGGACTGGTGTCCTGTCCTGGTTGTGTCCCCTCTGGCCCTATGCCCTTAGTTGCCAGGTAAGCTCTGGTTCCTCACAAGTGTGTGTGTGTTAAAGATGTTGATTTTGTTGGACAGAAAACTGTCCTTTGCGTCTCACCTGGCAACACTGACTAGGTTGCGCTTCCTTCAGTTGACACATATAGCACAATTAAAGCGAGACCTATACAGACAAGATGCTGAGATATTGGTTCATGCTTTTGTTTCAAGTAGGCTTGACTTTGTAATGCTTTTTTATTGGGCCGGTCGTACCAGACTGTATCCAGGTTACAGTTGGTACAAAATGTGTCTGTGGGAATTGCTACTAGAACTAGGAAGTATGACCATACAACACCAGTACTGAAATCGTTTCATTACCTCCCAGTTATGCTTAGAGTTTATTATAAAATCCTTCTTCTGACCTATCAGGCAGTAAATAGCATTACTCTGGCTTACCTATGTGAGATTAATTATACTTATATTCCAAGATGGTGTCTTTGTTTATTGGATGCGGGTTACCTTAAAGTACCTATGATCAGTAAGATCTCAGAAGGAGGGCATGCCTTTAGCTATAGAGCAACTAAACTCTGGAATAGTATATCAGTGACTGTCAGGATCGCCCCATCTGTCTCAGCCTTTAAATCCAAGCTAAAGACATGTTCACTTGGGCATATCACTAAGCAGTACTATACATTGCTTAGACTTAGCCTGTGCAGCTGGGCACATTGGGTAGCAAGCACTCTCCAATGATTTCGACAGGCGGCTATATTTTGTATATCTGTAAGTTGGAGCCCTTCCAAGGCCAAATCTGCCTTAAAGGTGCTTTGCCAAGTTTTTTGGGTCGGCCTCTTTTCCTCACTCCTTCTGATGGTGTCCAGGTCATTGCCGTCAAAGGGTGCCGATGGTCCATCATTCGCGACACGTGTCCTGCCAGCTGTAGTTGACACTCTGCCACTATTTCAGATAGCGGCCGTGCGCCAGTCCATGTTTTGATTTCTTTGTTGGTGACACGATCCAGGTACATTACCTGTAAGATTTTTCAAAGACATCTCTGGTGGAACACATCTAGCTTGTGGGCTGTTTTCACAGTGTTCCTCCACGTTTCGCTGGCATATATGGCTGTTGGTAACGTGATGGACAAGTCTAGCCGAAGTGTCAGTGGAGTGGTGATGTTTGATGCAGCCCAGACACTGCGCATACATTAGAAAATGGCCACAGCTTTCCCGAGCCATTGGAAGAAGTCATGCTCAACATCGCCATCTGCTGTAATCACGCTACCTAGGTAGGTGAAGCGCTCAACTGTTTCAATCACCTCATCAGCAACTTTCAGCGGTGGGTGGGTAGCTGTATTGTCACCAATTTTCATCAGCTTCGTCTTCTCTGCGCTGATTCTCAGACCAACCTTGTATGCCGTTTCTTCCAGTTTAGTAGTCAATTTCTGCAGATCTTCTTGGTTCTCAACCAGAAGGGCAATGTCATCAGCAAAATCGAGGTCTGTCAGCTGATTTTGATCTTTCCATAGAATTCCCAGGTACTCTGTGTCCACTGCTTGCCTCATCACGAAGTCCACCAGGAACTTCTGCATTCCATGATGTTTCCTTTCTTCGGCAACTTGACGATGAAATCATGAAATCAACTTCACATGTTCCGGCAAAGCTCTGATGACATCAACGAGTTTACGGAAGCGGTTGTGGGATTCATCAGGAAAGTAGCAGATGATACAATGAACAAAACAATCATCAGAATGTTTCCTAACCAGAAGCCGTGGGTGGACAAAACCATCCGCAACGCTCTGAGATCTCGCACCGCTGCCTGCAACATGGGGCTTGCTACCGGGAACATGGAGGAGTACAAGGCTGCGTCCTATAACGTGCGCAGAGTGGTGAAGGAGGCAAAGCAGCGCTATGGGAGGAAACTAGAGTCACAGTTCCAGAATAGCGACTCTAGAAGCCTATGGCAGGGACTAAGAACAATTACGGACTATAAAGCACCATCTTCCAGAATGGTGAATGCAGACGCTTCTCTGGCAGACGAGCTAAACACTTTCTACGCTCGCTTCGAAGCTGCAGCTAACGGCGCTAACAGTGCTGTCAGCGCTAAAGGCGCCAATGGTGCTAACAGCGCTGCCGTTGCTGAAGGCACTAATGGGGCTATCAGCGCTGGTGGTGCTAACAGTGCAATTGCCAGTTTGCATGCGGACAATGCCAGGGCAGATAATGCTTTCACCATCTCAGAGCATGAAGTGAGGAGGGCATTCAGGAGGGCGAATACCAGGAAGGCAGCAGGACCAGACGACATCTCAGGTCGGGTCCTAAGAGCCTGCGTGGACCAGCTAGCACCGGTGTTCACCGAGATATTCAACCTCTCACTGGAGCGGTCGGCAATCCCCACATGCTTCAAGCAGTCCACCATTGTCCCTGTCCTGAAGAAACCACAGCCTGCCTGCCTCAACGACTATCGTCCAGTAGCCCTGACTTCAGTTGTGATGAAGTGCTTTGAGAGACTGGTCAGAGACTTCATCACCTCTTCATTACCTGACACACTGGACCCACTTCAATTTGCATACCGTTCCAACCGTTCCACAGAGGACGCCATCGCGTACCTCCTTCACACAGCACTGAGTCATCTGGACACCAGGAAGGGAAATTATGTTAAAATGCTGTTTGTTGACTACAGCTCAGCATTTAACACCATAATCCCCTCCAAACTCACCACCAAGTTGGAGGACCTGGGACTGAGCTCATCTCTGTGCCAGTGGATCTCCAACTTTCTCACAGACAGACCACAAGCAGATCGGGTGGGCAGACATGTCTCACCCACCCTCACTCTCAACACTGGAGTCCCACAGGGTTGTGTTCTGAGCCCCCTGCTGTACTCATTGTACACATATGACTGCGTGGCCACTTCCAACTCCATCGCCATAATCAAATTTGCTGATGACACTGTTGTGATGAGCCTGATCTCTGACAACAACAAGAAGGCCTACCTGGAGGAAAAAACACGCCTGGAGCACTGGTGCCAGGAAAACAACCTCCTCATGAACGTCAGTAAAACTAAGGAGTTGATTGTGGACTTCAGCACAAAGCAGGAGACGAGCTACCAACCCCTCATGATCAATGGGACTCCAGTGGAGAGAGTGGACAGTTTCCGGTACCTGGGTGTTTACATCACGCAGGACTTGTCATGGTCCTGTCATGTTAACACCTTGGTGAAGAAGGCCCGGCAGCGTCTCTACCACCTTAGACACCTGAGAGACTTCAGACTGCTCTCTAAGGTGCTAAGGAACTTTTACACTTGCACCATTGAGAGTATCCTGACAGGAAGCATCACAGCCTGGTTTGGGAACAGCACCCAGCAGGACAGACGGGCTCTACAGAGGGTGATGCGTTCAGCTGAACGTACCATCCGAATGGAGCTCCCTGATCTGCAGTCTATCTACAGCAAGCGGTGCTGGAACAAGGCCAGGAAAATAGCGAAAGACCTCAGCCATCCAAGCAACGGACTCTTCTCTCTGTTGCAGTCAGGGAAGCGTTTCCGCTCCCTAAAGGCCAACACAGAGAGGATGAAGAGGAGCTTCTTCCCTCAACCAATACAACACCAAGGACTAAAAACCAGTCACCTCCAGAAACCACTCCACCTCTGCTATTCCATTTCATATATACAAACTCAAACTGAAGTACCTGCGCGATCTTGCACATTACATTGCACTGTTGCACACCATATTGCACTACATCTTATGCCGCACACATTTTTATAATTCATTGCACAACTGTTTACAGATATTTATATATTTTGCTCTTACATATGCATAAATACATTGTATATTTTTATTTTTTAGATTTTAATACCTGTTATTTGTCCTTTTAGATTGTTATGTTGGACAGCTGTATAAAGCATTTTACTGCACGTCGTACTGTGTATGGTTGAGTATGTGACAAATAAAATTTGAATTTGAATTTGATGACTCCTTGCCTCCATTCTTCAGGGACACGTTTCTTCCCAGCATCTATTTACGAACTGGTTCAATACATACTCTGTCTAAGCCAGTCCCAAGCCCGGTTGGAAAAGTGAGGAGGGTTGGGCGTTGGTGGTTTTTACAGGATCGGGTTGCTAGCTCACCGCTAAAGAAACAGCAAGCAAAAAAGGCAAAGACTATACACTGAAGAAACAGAAAATTCTGTTCCAGCATTGGTACATTTACTTGAAACTTTCAGTTCATTTTCAGGGTTAGTGAACTGGGAGAAAAGGAAATGAATCCATTCATACCTAACATATCATTTCTGAATACTGTCGGGTTCAAAATTGTACATAGATCGTTCAAATATCTAGGTATTGTCAGTACAAGTAAACTGGAAGTACTGCTCAAAGGAAAGTGGTAAAAGAAAATGAAGCAACTTAATCAAAATCAAGAATTGTGGAGGACTTCGTCCATGGTAGGGAGGATTAATGTAGTGAAAATGGTGATATTTCCTTAATTTTCATATCTGTTCCAAACCATTCCATCTTTTACACCACAAAAATCCTTGAAGACATTACACTCAATGATAATGTAATATGTATGGGATTGTAAAGCTGTTAGAATATCAAAGAGCACCTATGCAAACCAAGTAGTGAAGGAGGGTTTGGCCTTCCAAATTTTAAATATTGGGCAGCTAATCTGAAAAATTTTTTCCTGGAGGAAGACAAAGTTCCCAGATAATTCTGAAAATATCCCTGAAAGGATTTTGATTGAACAAACCATTTATAGGAATATGTCATTGGCTCCCTTACTTAATAGCCTAATAAAGTTAGATACGACTTTATACAGCAAAGTAATGTTGTCATACAGAATTCTCATAAGATATGGTCCTTGGTATTTATTTGGACAGCACAGCATGTAATAATCATGCATTCCCTGCTGCCTCAGAAGACAAGGTTTTTTTTTTGAGTGGGAACAGAATAACAATAAAAGACCTCTACACCGACAGCAGGTTCTCATGTTTTGAACAACTTAAACCTAAACATGCATTATCACCTTCTAATTTTAGGGATAATTACAAATTAAGGACTGCATAAGTACATTTATTACTAAGTTTGACTGTTTTCAGATGCACTGAATATTTTACAGGATCAATAAGCATAAAGATTTGGATGGCGCAGCAGTTTCTTTTTTCTTAAACATATTGGAGGATGTGGATACAAATGGAGACAAACATAAGCAGGAGCAGGGGAAATAATTATGTAGAGAAATATCAAGAGAAGCTTGGGAGGAAGGTGTGGAGAATATATGTAAGTTCTCTGTCAGTGCAGGCCACAATGTTATTCAGTTCAAAGTTCTGCATAGGATCTATTATTTTGAATTCAAGTTACACAAAATATATCCAGTGTGACATCCGGACATGAACTGAACATGGACGTGTTTTGCTGTACATTTACATTTATTCATTTAGCAGACACTTTTCTCCAAAGTGATGTACATCTCAATGTAATCAACATACTGTACATCTCATGGACATCTTGACAAATATCAACATACATCTGTAATGCCCAGACACAAACATAAAACGCAATGATCTCAAAACCAGAGTGTATATACCAATGCACAGTGCAAACCAAGAGATAAAGTGCATGGATCACACAGAGGACAGGGAATAAGACAGACATATAGTGTTCTTACATTAACAGTCCTGGTTCTAAATTCTGAGATACCCCACTCCAAGGTAGAACAAAGCACAACCATTATTTTTCATATCTTTGACCTTCATCATTCATGGGTTGGATGGTTGTGTAAAAGAAAATTTTTGTGAAAGTTAAAAAATAGTCTCTTTTTGATACCTACCCTTATCGGGCTGAGGCGGCCACACAGACTTGTTTTGAAGGTGGTGCCCACAAAGAAGCCAATACAAACATCCTTCTAATGCATGGGCAAAGATAAAAATCATCCTGTAGGTTGGCAGAAACATTTTCTATATCTAACAATTTGAGAAAAAAAAAAATATTGGTGAAGAAAAATACCCTTAGTCGGTATCTTTTCTATTGGAAAAAACTGCATGTAGAAGTATTATATCTTTTCTTTGGCAAAATGTAACATTTGCACAACTTTATTGGTGTAAACAGTTCTAGACAAAAAAATGAGTGCCCATGAATTAGGATAAAACTACTTGGAGCCCCTTTGGCTCTTTATAGTTTGGGGTAGTTGCGTATCTCATAATTGTGCATGCCTACTGCCTTATGTAATCTTAAGTATAGTGACTAAAACCTATGACTGCTGTAACTGTGTCTGCAAATGAATCAATGAAGAACATTGACACGGTCTTGTTAATTTCATTGGCTGCCTATCTCTTCCATCAAGTCAGTGTAACCAAAAGCTTTATTTTATTGAAGATTATTTATAAAACTTCCAGCATACTAGCACATCATTGTTACACAGGTATCAATGCATTGTTTCGTTATCCTCTTTCACCCATTTGGATATGTTTATTTGTCTGCATGACATTTTAAAATTAATTAAGATTCATTGCTGCACTGCTGAGAAACTTGGAGATATGTGCCAGAGTTTGCCTGTCTGTCATACATTAATTAGATGAGATTCCACTAGTAGTCTGTATAAAATTGGAAAGAACACAGCATTCACCAAGCTAGAAAAGAATGTAGAGGATCTCAAGGATTTGAAAAAATCTTGGATTGTCTGGATCCCTTGAGGAAGCACTCCCTGTGGCCAGGAAATTTGCCCTCCTCTTATATGGGAACAAGAGAAGAAATACTGAAACACTAGATGAACTCAGATACTGTATGCCCTTGCATCAACAGCAGACACTTTTGCAAGCAATCTGTTACTGACAGAAGATCCATTTGCACACCATTTTCAACAAGACATGTACCACACAGGAGTTTGGTGACACAGCCATCTTGCAAATTCTCTTCTGTGGAATCCAGCTGGAAAAGGTTGGAAACTGAATGATGATAACTACCTGGAGCCTGTGATGTATTACAAGGATGCAGCACCCACAAAATTCAGAGCCCTGACAGAATTGACCTGCATGGAAGAACAGTGCACGGAAAGTAAATGTGCCAATGTATGTCACTAGGTTTGCGGTGTACAGTTTTATGCATGAGCTTAACACATTTAACCAGGTGTTTAAGATGATACTTAATAACAGCAATTCTATTGTTAATAATTCTTATTTTTATTCTTTTGTTTTGCCAAAACATATATCTCAAGACCCACAGTGTTTATTTCAGACAAGCAGAAAGCTGTTAAGAGCAATTTGTAAGGTAATACTGCTATACCAACATGACAATGCAGCCACCCTAGGCTGTCTAAGGGCGGGTGTTAAAAAGAGGCTATTTTTTGACTTTTGCGTAAATTTTGTTTTACATAACCATCCAATCCATTTATGATAAACATCAAAGATATGCAAAATAATGGTTATGCTTGGTTCTACCTTGGGGTGGGGCATGTCGAAATTTCTGGTCCTGGCCAGAGGACTGTAAGTAAAACTGTGTTGCATGAATGGAGTTAATACAAAGAGACACGACAGCGACAGGGTGAGTACACAGGGCCTGGACAGGTTCACGAAAGACTGGTGTAGACAGGACAAGAGCTCGTGACTGGAACAGAAACACATGAACACTAACTGGAGGAACAAGTCAGTGAACAGGAACTGCTAGAGAAATGCAGGGAAAGTACTAAAGGGCTGATCAAGGATGTGCAAACTTCTGATATATATTACATTTACATTACATTTATTCATTTAGTAGATGCTTTTCTCCAAAGCGACGTACATTTCAGAAAATACAATTTGTACATTACATTAGGAGAGAGAAACAGTTGCAGACGTGATTCTTAAAGAGTTAGTCTGTTTATTTCCACCATATGCACCAATCACAAAAGCAGCTGCATAAAACTCAGAATAAACAATTCCCGATCACCTTCCTATAATATATTTTTTATTTTTTAAGGTACACAAACACACACTTTCGGAACTGCTTGTCCCATACGGGGTCGCGGGGAACCGGAGCCTAACCCGGCAACACAGGGTGTAAGGCCGGAGGGGGAGGGGACACACCCAGGACGGGACGCCAGTCCGTTGCAAGGCACCCCAAGCGGGACTCGAACCCCAGACCCACTGGAGAGCAGGACCTGGTCCAACCCACTGCGCCACCACACCCGGTACACAAACATTTATGTACAATACAAGAGTAGTGACTGTATAAAGCCTTATCTGGGCATGATAATAGAGTTATGGTGCATGAACATTTACACCTTACATGAACTTAAGAGATCATGGGTGAAGTGAGTTGGAAGAGGGGAGTTTTCAAACCCCTTTCAAATGTGGACAGAGATTCAGCAGCTCTTAGTGAGAGGGTAAGAACTTTCAATCATAACAGAGCCAGAACCAAGAACCTCCGTGCTGTACCTTTCGTAAATGAGAACACCAAGCGAGCAGATGTGGAAGAGCGTAGTGGTCTGGTTGGGATGTAGCGGTTGATCAAGTCTTGTAGATAGCTGGGAGCAGTTCTATTGATGCTTTTGTAGGCCATAACCAGGGTCTTAAATTTGATCCGGGCAGCTATAGGAAGCCAGTGCAGAGAAACAAGTAAAGGACATGTATGGGAAAACTTTGGCAAGTCAACAACTCATGCAGCAGCGTTCTGTATCAGCTGCAGAGGTTTGATGGCAGTAGTGAGAAGGCCAGACAGGAGAGAGTTGCAGTAGTCCAGACGGGATGTCACCATGGCCTGGACAAGTAGTTGGGCAATCTCTCTCTTTTTTTTTTTTTTAAACTCCCTTTTAAAGAATCTTTAGATTCTTAAAATAAAAAAAAAAGAGTATAGGGAGTAAAAAGAGTAACATTTATTTACACCTTTCATGGGCAAAGTATTGCTGATGAAATACAATCATATTTATAAGGTTTATCACTGCACAGTGTGGCAGAAAAGGAATGTTCTTTTCCAATGCATTGTTTATGCTTGAGAAGGGCTGGGACACTATCCAGTTGATGCCTTTGGAAAAAGCACGAGGGCATAATGGATTTCCAGTGGAATTTTCTAAGAAATTCTGGTCCAACCAATGCCCTGCAATTAATAACATGCTCAAAGGCCACATCTCTCACTTTCCGAATACAGCTTCAATTAGTTTAATTTTAATGAAAGAAAAAAATCAGAATCCTGTCCCTATTAGTGTATGTTCTACTAGTTTGCTGGATTTTAAAATTGATCACATGCTTATCAGTTAATACAAACAGCTTACTGTCAAAATTTCCATGTTGGAATATGGGGTTAACAAGGCTGCCCCCCTACCTCTTTACTATTCACACTTACAATTGAACCTTTGGAAGAAACTATTAGGAGCAATTTTGAACATATGCTGTAGAAGAGCAGGATTTCTCTGTATGCTGATGATGTGCTTTTTAGCTAAAAAATCTTGAAATATCAGTTTTGAGAGTTTCATAACACAGTCAAGTTTCAGGTTAGAAAATCAGTCTCTCTAAATCTCTGGCTATGCATCTGAATTCATCTATTCATCCAATTTGTGTTTCCCTTTTAAACTGGCAAACTCTGGCTTTAGACATCTAGGAATATTGCCTGTCTGAACCACGTGTCCAATATTGGGTCGGGGGGAGCCAGAGCCTAACCTGGCAACACAGGGCATAAGGCTGAGGGGGAAGGGGAAACACCCAGGATGGGACACCAGTCCATCAGAAGGCACCCCAAGAGTGACTCGAGCCCCAGACCCACCCGAGAGCAGGACCTGGTCCAAATCACTGCACCACCTCACCCCCCCATCTAGTAATAATATCTAGGAATTTAGACACAACTATTCACCACTTGTACAGAACATTTAAGATTTAAATTAATTTTAATGTTAACATTAATTTAACATTTTGTAGAATTAATTTTGTCTGGGTTAATGTTTTACCTTGTCTGAAACAGCTATTTCAAAATGTAATGTGTTCCTTTTTTTTTTTTTTTAATTGAACACCCAGGTTTCTAGATTTAATTAGAACAAAATACTCAGAATTCAGTGGGGGGTTGGAGAAGGTCCTGCTCTCCAGTGGGTCTGGGGTTCGAGTCCCGCTTAGGGTGCCTTGCGACGGACTGGCGTCCCGTCCTGGGTGTGTCCCCTCCCCCTCCGGCCCTACGCCCTGTGTTACCGGGTAGGCTCCGTGACCCCGTATGGGACGAGCGGTTCCGAAAATGTGTGTGTACTCAGAATTCGATTTTTTCTAATCTTTATTCATTTAGATGACATTTAACCCCAAAGCAACATACAACACTGAAGTATCAACAATTATTTGCCCATTTTTAAAGATAGTTTGTTTTCATTTGAGCAATTTGAAGACTCCTGCTGAAGAGTACTTTCACAATACATGGGATTTGAACCTGCAACTCTTGAGAGCCAAAGGCAACAGTCACTGAGATATTAGCCACCTCTGGCAATCTGCTCCACTTACATTCACACTTATTTATTTCGTAGATACGTTTCTCCAAAGTGACTTCCAATGAACTCTTTTGTAGTGTTATCAGCTCACACACTTTATTACCCTAGGTGACTTATACTGCTGGATACACTCCTTACAATGTGTTACTCATCTATACATCAGTTGAACACACTCTCTGTGAGTCATACACTATGGGTGAACCTGAAGAGCATGTCTTTGGACTGAGGGAAAAAACCAGAGCACCCGGAGGAAACCCACGCAGACACAAAGAGAACATGCAGACTCCACGCAGACTGAGCGGGAATTGAACCTATGCCCTCTCACACCACCCTGGTGCTATGACAAAGTGGCACTACCTGCTGTGCCGCTCACTTAAACTCCCCAAACTTTGTCCACTCAGAAACATGGGTGGGGCTTCTGTACCAGAGTTTAACTACATTTATTTGTTTAGCAGACATTTTTCTCCAAAGCAACTTCCAATGAACTCTATGTAATGTTATCAGCCCACACACCTTATACCTCAAGGTGACATACAACGCTAGATACGCTACTTTTAAAGGGTCACTCATTCATACATCAGTGAAACACACTCTCTCTGTCACTCACACACTATGGGTGAACCTAAACAGCATGTCTTTGGAGTAGGGGAGGAAACCCACACAGACACAGGGAGAACATGCAAACTCCACGCAGACTGAGCAGGGACCAAACCCACGTCCTCTCACACCCCCCAGGCCCTGTGAGATGGCAGTGCTACTCACTGTGCCACCGTGCCACCATGCCACCCTACTGAGAATCAGAATCAGAATCAGAATCAGAATCAGAATCAGAACGAGCTTTATTGCCAAGTATGTTCGCACATACAAGGAATTTGTCTTGGTGACAGGAACTACCACAGCACAGACAGAATGACAATGACAAGACACAGATGAGAAGATAGAGTATGTGAGCAAGGGATAAAAAATATTTAAAAATATAAAGTACCGAATATACATAAAATAGTACAAAAATAGTCGCTAGATACAAATGCAAGGGAGTGTAAGAGAGATGTGATAAATAGTTATAAATATAAATAGCATTATGTATTGCACGGTTTACTCTCTAGGGGAGAGATTTAGGTGTTCATGAGGTAGATGGCCTGAGGAAAGAAACTTTTCTTATGCCTGGCTGTCCTGGTGCACAGTGCTCTGTAGCGCCGGCCAGATGGCAAGGGTTCGAAGAGGAAGTGGCGTGGATGTGAGGGGTCTAGAATGATTTTGCTCGCCCTTTTACTGACTCTGGACGAGTGCAGTTCTTGGAGAGCTGGGGGGGATGTGCCGATGATTCTTCCAGCAGTCCGAACTATCCGCTGCAGTCTTCTGATGTCTGACTTCGTAGCTGAGCCGAACCAGACAGTTATAGAGGTGCAGAGGATGGACTCGATGACTGCGGAGTAGAACTGCATCAGTAGCTCCTGTGGCATGTTGAACTTCCTCAGCTGGCGAAGGAAGTACAACCTCTGCTGGGCCTTCTTCACAATGGAGTCTATGTGGGGCTCCCACTTCAGGTCCTGTGAGATGGTGGTGCCCAGGAACCTGAATGACTCCACTGTTGCCACAGTGCTGTTCATGATGGTGAGTGGGGATAATGCTGAGGTGTTTCTCCTGAAGTCTACGATCATCTCCACTGTTTTGAGCGTGTTCAGCTCCAGGTTGTTATGACTGCACCAGACAGCCAGCTCTTGGACCTCCTGTCTATAGGCAGACTCGTCGCCATTCCGGATGAGGCCGATGAGTGTGGTGTCGTCTGCAAACTTCAGGAGTTTGACAGACGGGTCTTTTGCGGTGCAGTCGTTGGTGTACAGGGAGAAGAGCAGTGGGGAGAGCACACATCCCTGGGGGGCTCCAGTACTGATTGTGCGAGTTTCGGATGAGAATTTTCCCAGCCTCACTATCTGCTGCCTGTCTGTCAGAAAGTTGGTGATCCACTGACAGATGGAGGTGGGCACGGAGAGTTGGGTTAATTTGGACAGGAGGAGGTGTGGGATGATGGTGTTGAAGGCTGAGCTGAAGTCCACGAACAGGATTCTCGCATAAGTCCCTGGTTTGTCCAGGTGTTGCAGAATGTAGTGCAGTCCCATGTTGACAGCATCATCCACAGACCTGTTTGCTCGGTAAGCAAACTGCAGGGGGTCCAGCAAGGGTCCAGTGATGTCTTTCAGGTAGTCCAACACCAGTTTTTCAAGTGACTTCATGACCACAGATGTTAAGGCGACAGGTCTGTAGTCATTAAGTCCTGTGGTCTTGGGTTTCTTTGGGATGGGGATGATGGTGGAGCGTTTGAAGCAGGAAGGAACTTCGCACATCTCCAGTGATCTGTTGAAGATCTTTGTGAAGATAGGGGCCAGCTGGTCAGCACAGGTTTTTAGGCAGGCCGGTGAGACACCGTCTGGGCCTGGTGCTTTCCTTGTCTTCTGTTTGATGAAGACCCGATGCACCTCCTCTTCGCAGATCAAAGGTACAGGAGGGGGGGAGGTGGGGGTTACTTGAGTTGTTAAGTGATTGGTGGAGAGAGGGTCTGAATGGGTGTAGGGTGTGAGGCAGGGTTTATCAAACCTGCAATAAAACTCATTCAAATCGTCGGCTAGTTGTTGAGTTGACACGGTGCCGGGGGGTGGTGTCTTGTAATTTGTGATGTCTTTCATGCCTTTCCACACTGACGCAGGATCGTTGGCTGAAAACTGTTTCTTCAGCTTTTCAGAGTAGTTTCTCTTAGCCACTCTGATCTCCTTTGCCAGTGTGTTTTTGGCCTGTTTATACAAGACTCTGTCCCCGTTCTTGTAGGCGTCTTCTTTGGCCTGACGAAGCTGTCTGAGTTTTGCAGTGAACCACGGTTTGTCATTGTTGTATGTTAAACGAGTCCTGGTAGGGATGCACATATCCTCGCAGAAACTGACATATGATGTTACAGAGTCTGTGAGCTCATCCAGATCGCTAGCAGCAGCCTCAAAAACACTCCAGTCAGTGCACTCGAAGCAGGCTTGTAAGTCCTGCTCTGCTTCCCCAGTCCATCTTTTAACAGTTCTTATTACAGGTTTAGCTGATTTCAGTTTCTGCCTGTAGGTCGGTATAAGATGAACCAGGCAGTGATCAGAGAGCCCCAAAGCTGCCCGTGGAACAGAGTGGTATGCATCCTTTACTGTGGTGTAGCAGTGGTCCAAAATATTACTGTCTCTGGTGGGACATGTAATATGCTGTCTGTATTTTGGCAGTTCACGGGAGAGATTTGCTTTATTAAAGTCCCCGAGAATGATTATAACAGAGTCCGGGTGTTGTTGCTCTGTGTCAGTGATCTGGTCGCCCAGCTGTTGCAGCGCTGCGTTCACGGACGCTTGCGGTGGAATGTAAACACTTACGAGGATGAAGGAGGAAAACTCCCGCGGCGAGTAGAAGGGCTTGCAGTTGATGAAGAGCGCTTCCAGGTCGGGACAGCACATCTTCTTCAACGCTGTCACATCTGTACACCACCTTTCGTTGATGTAGAAGCATGTCCCACCGCCACGTGATTTCCCCGCTGATTCCGCGTCGCGATCCGCTCTGAACAGCTGGAAGCCCTGCAGATGTAGCGCGCTGTCCGGGATGGCTTCATTCAGCCAGGTTTCCGTGAAGCACAGAGCAGCAGAGTTGAAAAAGTCCTTGTTTCTTTGGGACAGGAGGAAAAGTTCGTCCATTTTGTTGGGTAAGGAGCGGAGGTTCGCCAGATGGATACTAGGCAGCGCTGTTCTAAAGCCGCGCTTTCGGAGCTTGACAAGCGCGCCGGCTCGCTTTCCGCGCTTGCGCGTCTTGGAGCGCTTGGAGCGCTTGAGCAGCGCCGCTGCACCTCCGACTACAATGTCCAGCAAAACGTCAGAAAAGTCGAAAACCGGTAAAATGTCGGGTGGTGTGTACTGCCGAATGTTCAGCAGTTCTTCCCTGGTAAAACTGATTGTCGGAGTATAACTAAAGACAGGGCAAACTAACAAAAACAGTAAAACAACTGTGGAGCTCCACACCGAGGCGGCCATCCGCGGCGCCATCGTGTAACCGAGTCGTGTAACTGAGTATCACAAATTAAACTAATCACTAATTGGTTCTAGGCTAGACCAGATTTTATGTGGGTGAGTGTGGAGTCTGCTTCATGCTACGTAAGACTGATAAGATGTTTGCCTTTCATTCCGAAATTCCTTGAAATCTCATCTTAATCCAAAGTTTTGATCAAATTCAACACTTCTGCTGTGGAGAAACTTATTTAACTGGCACTTTTCTCTAAAGCAATTTTCAATTGTTCACCCATTTATACAGCTGGGTAATTCTTACTATATTATTTTTAGGGTAAGTATCTTGCTCAAGAGTATTACAGCTGGAGGTGAGCCTCCAAACTGTGACCTTGGGATCCAAAGAAACCAGTTCTAACTACTGCACTACGAGCTGCCCCTTGTTATTAGCTTCTTTCACCCTCAACGGAGACCTCCCCACAACTATTTGTCAAATTTGGCTCCAGAAATGGTTGACTAAAGGGGTACTGGATATATCATTTTTATTCACAGATCAAAAATGTTGAGTACCAATTTTCTGAGAAGTCTTCTTCTACAGACTTCTGCAAATACCTGCAACTACAACATTTTCTTGTAGCCCAAAAAGAGAAGAAACTTTGAACAGAATTTACTAAAGTTTATAAACAGCTCATGACACCAAACTCCAGAGGCATGATCTGAAGCATTATAGAGGCATTATACCACTGTTTTCTCAAGTGCCAGAACTGGTTCCAATGATGCATTGATGGAAACCTGGGAACAGGACCTTCACTTGTCTCAGAGATTAAGAAAGGTCACCTTAATGTGCTTAAGTCTTCCTTGCCCGCATCTTCCTATGCATCCAGGAACATAAGCTCATTCACAGAATCGATCTCACTCCATTGCACCTTCACAGGAGTTTTCCAGGGATATCTCAGTTTTGAAGGCAAGGCCTCTCTTGTCACTTTCATACATTTATTCTGGGAATGTGGTAAGATACAAGTTAAACTGGATCTGGATTCACACAATCATTCAAAAGTGGGGCACGGTGGTGTGGTGTGTTGACCCGGGTCCTGCTCTCGGCTAGGTCTGGGGTTCAAGTCCCGCTTGAGGTGCCTTGCGACAGACTGGCGCCCCATCCTGGGTGTGTCCCCTCCCCTCCAGCCTTATGCCTTGTGTTGCCGGGTTAGGCTCCGGCTCCCCGCATCCCCGTATGGGACAAGCGGTTCAGACAATCATTCAAAAGACCTTTGATTAAAAAATGTCTCAATTTATTCTTGTGACACAACCCAAATTCTTATTTTGATGATGTTATGGTAAGAGGGTTAATAATTTTATTCACTTGGCAAGGAAATGCATTTTAATTTTGTGGTCCCCCCAAGAAGTTCACTCTGTAAATACACGGATGATGTAAGTGTTTAAATTGGCAATAGATTTACATGACAACTATTTCTGAAAATGTTTGGATACCCTTTCTAAAGTCAAGGCACAATTAATATTAGTTTCAATGGAAAAAGTTATATTAGTAACTTTTAAAATAATAAAAGTTATTTTCTGCCAAAATATCACCAGATCTCACACAGTAACTTCAATAATTAATATTAGTTATAACAACACAACATAGCAATTTCATAAATTTAATCCATTATACTATGACTTTTGTCATTATGAATACTGTACGTGTGTCTATGTTAATATACCTTCAGTGCGTATGTTTAGTAATTTTTCACAATTTGTTCAGTAATTCAGTAACTAGTGCAGTGTATATTAGCTCATATGGTGGTATGTAACAAATTGATTGTACTCAAGAATCACGTGTCTGCATCCAAATCTCTCATCTCCTTCTGTTGATGTTCTAGTGTGATGTGAAAGTTAATATTTTCTGTAAATGTATGCTGTACCCTGGCTTCATGTTGTGTGACTGCTTAACGCAATGGGAAACAAGACGCAAAAGAAAAGAACAAAGGGGGCAAATTGTTCGGAGCAGATCACTTTTGCATTGGATACGGGAAGTTTCGAGAGTATTGTCATGCCTTATGATGACCAATGTCTGAGCTTACACATATAAGAAGGCAACGCAAACCGATCAGGGAGACATCCAGCTGTCCAGAGCTCTCCCATTGGCCAAAGGTGTCGTGAAAAGTCTCTACGTGTCTGAATGTTTTGTGCGGATTTCCTGCGACTGACTGGTCCCAGGGGAAGAAAGATACATTTTTCCACAACATGCACTTTTCGTATTTTCTCTGAGATGTACATTGCTTTGGAGAAAAGCATTTGCTAAATGAATAGCGCAAACATTCTTGCGCTCAGCTCTTCTGAGTTCCTACATACAGTACACTTCATTGCTTACCACCACATCATACACAGATGTAATATTCAGTGTTTATGTATTAATTCAGCCTTTAATGCAGAAAACAAAACAGTAAAGACAAAAGAAACGTACAAAGACAATGGAAATGAAATAGCACTCACTGAACTAACTGACATGGCGTCTCACAGTACCAGGGCTGCACGACTCTACACGAGTGCGATCTCCACTCAGACTGTGGGGACTTCACATGTTCACAGTGGTTTCCTCCCAAAGACATGTCTCATGTGAACTAGTGACTCTAAATTGTGTTTGTGTGTTTCCCCTTCCTTCTGATATTTTTAAACACTTGTTTAAGCCATGATGCATTAAAGAGTTGGAAAAATAGCAGAAGAGAGCGATGCCAACCAAACATGTACCCACACTGCAGTACATGTACCTCACAGATGAGAATAAAGAAGCCTTTGAAAAATGAAACGGGCTGCTTTTGACATAGCTGTGACTGCCCCCACTGCTTTTTGCGATTGCAAAATTTTTGCATAAATAAGAAAGTGGTATTAAATGTTGTTTCTAAATGCAAATTTTTGTAAGTTAAATGTTAATATCTCAGGGGATGACCATAATAGTTATTGACTGTTACTCCTTCTGTTTTACATTTACGTTTATTCACTTAGACGCAGTTCGCCAAAGCGACTTACAATGGATACTATGTAGTGTTACTAGCCCACATACCTTATTCATCAAGGTGACTTACACTGCTAGATACACTACTTACAATGGGTAACTCATCCATGCATCAGTGAAACACACTCTCTCTGTGTCACATTATGGGGGAACCTGAACAGCATGTCTTTGGACTGTAGGAGGAAACCTACACAGACACGGGGAGAACATGCAAACTCCACACAGACTGAGCGGGAATAAAACCCGCGTTCTTTCGCACCACCCAGGTGCTGAGAGACAGGAACGCTACTAGCTGTGCCACTGTGCCGCCCTGTCTTAATATGTTCATGTGATTTTCCTTATATTGGGCATCATTCAGGGAATTTTGGGGGAAATTTGGGATGGGGTTGGAAAAAATGTAATGAATAATGGAATAAGTAATTTCATTGTCCAGTTTTTTGATATTTGGTTGGTTTTGAAGAACAAATTAGGAAAAGTTAAGTCGTAAGCGTATAATGTACGCTTGTGTATAGCGATTCTAGGTAGGGGACAGGCAGGACCTCTGTTTGGGGTGAGTTGTCCTTTTTCGTTCTTGAGACCTGCTTTCCTCATGCCTTTGTTCCACCCATGAGCCCACCTACTGCCTACACCAGGCCATAATACTTTCGTAAGCTGGTAAAGCAATTTTTCAATACTGAGGACCCCATTATGTGAGGAATGGGTGTAACAGCAGGCTAATTTTCAGATTTCTATTTTTATTTTGACTTTGTAAAAGTTTGTCACTGGTTTTTAACTATAGTTAAAGAATGGTAAGCAGATTAGACAATGGATGGATGGATGGATCAACTGGTAACTAAAATTGAGAAGTCGCCTGAAGCATACTGAAACTTTGCCCAGTGAACTACTACTGCTGAAAACTCCTTCACTGTGAACATTATAGGACAGAATAACTCCAAACCATAACCATGAAGAAATATTTCAAAATTGATATAAAAAACATGGTTGTGTAGTGGTTAGAGATGCTGCCTTTAGACCCAAAAGATGCAAATAAATAATTTGGGTAAAAAACTAATGTAAATGACAGCTTATTTGGGATCTCCATACACCTCTACATATCAGAAGAGTATTGAATATGACCACAATTTTGGATTAAGATTCCATTAAATGTAAAGAATGGTTCCTGGTGTAACGAGAAGCAGATGTACCACAGGGACAAGTCAAATTACTGTAAGCATTTTTCACAATAGATGTATAGCTTTTTCAAAGGTTGGTATCAAAATACAGCACAGTCTCTCTTATGCATCTCTACCCAAAATTAAACACAAGTATATGAGACCAACATATTTTCTTTTTTTTTTTAAACTTGACAGGTCAGGTTTCAGCATAGGATAACAGGATATAATACTAAATTGTACTCAAGAGATACACCGATCAGCCACAACATTAAAACCACTGACAGGTGCAGTGGATAACTGATTATCTTGTTACAAGGGCACCTGTCAAGGGATGGGATGTATTAGGCAGGAAGTGAAGTCAGTTTTTGAATTCTATGTGTTGTAAGTAGGAAAAATGAGCAAACGTAAGGATCTGAACAACTTTGACAAGGGCCAAATTGTGATGGCTACACGACTGGGTCAGAGCATCTCCAAAACAGCAGGTCTTGTGGGGTGTTCCCGGTATGCAGTGCTAAGTACCTACCAAAAGTGGTTCAAGAAAGGACAATTGGCGAACCAGCGACAGGGTCACGGGCACCCAAGGCTCACTGATGTGCATGGGGAGCGAAGGCTAGCCCGTCTGGTCAAATCCACAGAAGAGTTACTGTAGCTGAAAACCTTAATGCCGACCATGATAGAAAAGTGTCAGAATACAGTGCATCGCAGCTTGTGGCATATGGGACTGTGTAGCCACAGACCGGTCAGAGTACCCATGCTAACCCCTGTCCACCGCCAGAAGCACCTCCAATACATTTACATTACATTTATTTACATATTTAGCAGATGCTTTCTCCACAGCGACTTCCAATGGATACTACGTAGTGTGTGGGCTGGTAACACCTTATTCACCAAGGTGACTTACACAGCTAAATACACTAGCATGTTCTCTCTCTGTGACTCAAACAATAGCAGCGTGAGCGTCAGAACTAGACCATGGAGCAATGGAAGAAGGTGGCCTGGTCTGATGAATCACGTTTTCTTTTAGATCATGTGGATGGCTGGGTGTGTGTGCGTCGTTTACCTGGGGAAAAGATTGCAGCAGGATGCACTATAGAAAGAAGGTAAGGTGGCAAAGGCAGTGTGATGCTCTGGGCAATGTTCTGCTGGGAAACCTTGGGTCCTGGCATTCATGTGGATATTACTTTAACACGTACCACCTACCTAAAGACTGTTGTAGACCACGTACACCCCTTCATGGCAACGGTATTCCCTCATGGCTGTGGCCTCTTTCAGCAGGATAATGGACCCTGCCATACTGAAGAAAATGTTCAGGAATGGTTTGAGGAACATGACAAAAAGATCAGGGTGTTGATTTGGCCTCCAAATTCCCCAGATCTTAATTCGATCAAGCGTCTGTCGGATGTGCTGGAAAAACAAGTCCGATCCATGGAGGTCCCACCTCGCAACTTACAGGACTTAAAGAATCTGCTGCTAATGCCTTGGTGCCAGATACCACAGGACACCTTCAGAGGTCTTATGGAGTCCATGCCTTGACAGGTCAGAGAACAAGGGGGGGACCTACACAATATTAGGCAGGTGGGTTTAATGTTGTGGCTGTTCGGTGTATAGTTCCAGTTCAGGATGTTTCTGTTGTGTTTTTTTTTAATAAACATACCATTTTACTGCGCGATTTATTCTGCTACAGTCTTTCAGTGAAAGAAAAATAAAACACTGCATTGTCTAGTACTGTCAATACAACAGCAAACTGGGTATTTCAGTAACAGGTTTCTTCCATAACTCTTGCCTTTTTCTCTTGTTAGCATCATTATTTTCCTAAGCAAAATTCCTGATATAATGCTGTGTGAAATGCACAGACGGTTTGACTTTCTTCATAAAATGTACAAGCTTTTGTCATCTCCAAAATACACAGAAAAAGCCACCAACAATGATGGGTGCATACCACAATGAAAAAGCTTGTGCTCTTTCAGCATGCTTTGGCACAGTTTTCCTGACAACCCACCATGAGCATAAGCATCCCACCTAAAGTGGCTATCTTTACCACCCACCTCCACCAAACGCTTGCCATCAGTAGAAAACTCTCAGCAGTCTTTCAGTTGTCACAGTTTCTGACATTTGGTAAAGAATGTCAATTTTCTTTCATGACAGAGTATCGATGAACCGTTCAGGGACAATGCACCTAGCTGCAGCCTGTTCATACTGAGGACTAGTAGTTCACCTCCCACTACAGAGACATTCCTCTCACAACAAAAACACTGTGTGTTTATGAATTTCAATGGCTTTCCTTTCCACAAACAATAGTTAACAACACCCTTCTCTGATACGCTCTATGATGTTATACTAATATAAGGAAACCCTGACCAGACCACTCACAAGCTGTATGAGCATGGTTACAGGTCTATTCACTGGATACATATTCAGCAGACCATCCTGATGTCATAGCTGTTAAACATAAAATTATTTTTTCATTTAGCAAATGCTGTTTCTCCAAGATGAATTACAATGGTATCATTTGTATATTAGCTACTTATAATTATTTACCCTTTTATACAGTTGAGTGTTTTTTTTTTTTTTATTGGGACGAGCAGTTCAGAAAATGTGTGTGAACCAGTTCAAAGTAAGTACCTTGCACAATAGCACTAAAGTAGGTAGTAACTGTAACTGGTAAATAGAAACTATAATAGTACAGTACTACAGGATTCAACCCAGGTCTCTGCCATCTTTCTGTATAAAATGTAGCTCATACTTGGCTGCATATAAGCAAGGTGGTAGCCCAAAAAAGCTCCATGGCACATATTACATACCTGAATCATGCTTTAGACAAGAGGAACAAATTCCTGAGCTTCAACTGAATGTTGTGTCCCTTTTCAGATTACTTACTTTTTAATACACACACACATTTTCAGAACCGCTTGTCCCATACAGGGTCACGGGGGAACCGGAGCCTACCCGGCAACACAGGGCGTAAGGCCGGAGGGGGAGGGGACACACCCAGGACGGGACGCCAGTCCGCCGCAAGGCACCCCAAGCGGGATTTGAACCCCAGACCCACTGGAGAGCAGGACTGTGGTCCAACCCACTGCGCCACCGCACCCCCTTTACTTTTTAATAATCCCATTAATATTGTAAAAATAGTAACTGGTGCCTAATAGTCTTTCATGTGTGTAAAGTCTTGTTCAACTTCAAAGAACACTTGGAATATGTGAATGTAGCATGTTTATGACAACTTTTTCATAAGTGTTCACTCTGGGGAGTGAAGGTAGGATTGACCTACTCCTTGTCTACCAGGGCTGTCAGCATGTCTTTAGACTGTGGGAAGAAACCATAATACCAAGAGAAAACCCACACAGACAAAGGGAGAACATGCAAACTCCACAAAAACTGGGCAGGGATCGAACCCATGTCCCCTTGCACCACACAGGCACCGTGAGACAGGATTGCTACTCGCTGTGCTGCCACACTCACTTAAGTTATGAGTATATGGGTTTAGTGTGCTACATTAAAGACAAAAGCACAACTACTTAGAATGAAAAATAAAATAATAGATGGAACTTCATTATTCTTTCAAGGCCAGATTCCTTCCCTTCGAAACCATAAGCAATAAAGCAGAGATCCCCCAAAGGAAGCTATGGCAGAGTGCTGAAACAGCCCCGTTAATTAAATAGGAAACTTTCAAAGGCCTTCCAGTAGTGATTAAAAAGATTCTGCCAACAAAGGATGACACGTGTGGCCGGTGGCAGAAGGAAACAAAAGGAGTTTTATCATCCTGGGATGTTTCCAAAGACCTAATGTGGATCTTTAGTGATGTGTAAATGCCTTCTAGCTGCCCCACTTACTTCCCTCTTCCTCTATGCTCTATCTTGCCAGTAGGCCCAGAGACCTGTGTCAGAGCCTGAGATGTCGAGGTGGAACCCAGCTGCATCTGTTCACCTTCCACTGAAAAGTCCTGGCAACTATAGAACCGAGTTTTCCCGATTAGGCCCAGGGGCTGCCTTTTTCAGTAAGATGGAGGCAAAGAACTGGCCCTGCATTGTCCAGGACCGAACAGACGGGGAAGCTGTTGGCAGACAGAGATCTGGAGCTGTAAACACACAGTCATATCCAAACACAGACACATAGAACCCCAAACAGCAAAGAGGCTAAGTATCCCCCAGAATATTTTAAACTTCATTAAAGCCATATTCAGAAGTATTAGCATAACTGACGACGTGGACGATCAATTTAATCTTGTAACAAGCCTTTTCCAGTTTACCTCACACTTACTAGAACCAAGATTTAATTATATTAAGACAAGCAATTGCAAATGACACAAATAACATTACATGGGCTGCCCACACATTACCTGGTGGCCAGGCAGCCCACGTAACCCGGCTGGGCTCAGCCCGAAAAGGCATCGTGGGGGGCCATGTAGGCTCACCACCTGCAAGGTCCAACATGGGGGTCCAGGTGCACTATGTACCAGGCAGCAGGAGGGGGTGGGGTGGCTCATGGTGTCACAGCCCCTCGCGAGAAAAACTGGCTCTTGGTACGTGGAATGTTACCTCATTGGGGTGGAAGGAGCCGGAACTGGTGGGGGAGGTTGAGAAACACCAACTGGATATAGTTGAGCTCACCTCCACTCACAGTGTTGGCTCTGGAACCAAACTCCTCGATAGGGGGTGGTCTCTCTCCTACTCAGGAGTTGCACAGGGTGAGAGGCACCGGGCGGGTGTGGGGATACTCACGAGCCCCCGGCTGGCTGCCATACAGTCCAAACGCGTCCCGGTAGACGAGAGGGTCACCTCAATGCGACTTAGGGTCGCAGAGAGGAAAACTTTGACTGTTGTGTGCGCTTATGCACCAAACAGCAGTTCAGAGTATTCAGCCTTCTTAGAGAGGGTGGGGTTCTGGACAGGGCCCCACCTACAGACTCCATAGTCCTGCTAAGGGACTTCAACGCTCACGTTGGCAATGACTTGGAAATCTGATGGGGGGTGATTGGGAAGAACAGCTTGCCCGACCTGAACCCAAATGGTGAAATGTTATTGGACTTTTGTTCTAGCCATAGTTTGTCCATAACAAACACCATGCTCGAACACAAGGATGCTCATAAGTGTACTTGGTACCAGAGCTCCTTGGGCCAAAGGTCAATGATCGACTTTGTAGTCGTTTCATCTGACTTGAGGCCACATGTTCCGGACACTCAAGTGAAGAGAGGTACTGAGCTGTCAATCGATCACCATCTGGTGGTGACTTGGATCAGATGGTGGGGAAAACTGATGGACAGACCTGTTAGGGTTAAGCGTTTATGAGGGTGTGCTGGGAACGACTGTCGGAGGACCCTGTCCAGAATGATTTTAACCTGTACCTCCAGGAGAGCTTCTCCCATGTCCTGGAGGAGGTAGGGGACACGGAATCTGAATGGACCCTGTTCAAAGCCTCCATTGTGGAATCAGCCAGACACAACTGTGGCCAAAAGCTTGCTGGTGCCAGTCATGGCGGCAACCCAGGAACCCGCTGGTGGACACCGGTGGTGAGGGAAGCCGTCAAGCTGAAGAAGCAGGCCTTTAGGGCCTGGTTGGCTCTGGGGACTCCTGACTCAGCAGACAGGTACCGGTAGGCGAAAAAGGCAGCAGCGGCTGCGGTTGCAGAAGCAAAATCCAGGGCACGTGAGGAGATTGGAGAGGCCATGGAAAACGACTCTCGGTCGGCTTCAAAGAGGTTCTGGAGAACCATCCGGCAGCTCAGAAGGGGTCGGAGGAGTTTCGCTCCGGCTGTGTTTAGCAGGAGTAGAGAAACTCTGCCCTCTGATGAGGACATTGTTGGGAGGTGGAAGGAAACTCTTAAACCCAAGTGATACGCCTCCCTTACAGGAGTCACGGCCTGAGGCTTTCAGGCTGTCAGAGTCCATTTCCCTGGTGGAAGCCACTGAGGTAGTTGGTAAGCTCCACAGTGGCAAAGCAAAGGGGGTGGATGAGATCTGCCCGGAATTGCTTAATGCCCTGGATGTCGCAGAGCTGTCATGGTTGACACACCTCTGCAATGTTGCATGGACCTTGGGGACAGTGCCTTTGGATTGGTAAACTGGGGTGGTGGTCCCTATCTCTAAGAAAGGGGACCAGAGAGTGTGTACCAACTATCGGGGTATCACACTTCTCAGCCTTCCTGGGAAAGTCTATGCCGGGGTGCTGGAGAGGAGGCTCCGGCTGATAGTTGAACCTCAGATTGAAGAGAAACAATGCGGATTCCGCCCTCGCCGTGGAACAGTGGACCATTTCTTTACCCTCTCACAGATAATTGAGGGGGCATGGGAGTTCGCTAATCCAGTCTACATGTGTTTTGTGGACTTGGAGAAGGCCTATGACCGTGTCTCCCGGGAAATTCTGTAGGAGGTGCTTAGGGAGAATTGGGTACTGGGACTACTACTGAGGGCCATTCGGTCTCTGTACACATGGAGCGAAAGCTGTGTTCGCATACTCGGCATTAAATCAAGCCCATTCAATGTGGGTGTTGGACTCCACCAAGGCAGTACCTTGTCTCCACTCCTGTTTGTGGTTTTCATGGACTGACTGCGCCTTGATATCCTATCTACCGGTCCATCTACGTCCCTGCCCTCACCTATGGTCATCAACTTTGGGTGATGACCAAAAGAATAAGATCGCGGATACAAGCGGCCAAAATGAGTATTCTCCGCAGGGTGACTCACTCTCCATGACAGGGTGAGGAGTTCGGACATCCGGGAGGAACTCAGAGTAGAGCCGCTACTCCTCCACATTGAGAGGAACCAGTTGAAGTGGTTCGGGCATCTAATAAGGATGCCCCCTCAGCACCTCCCTTTGGAGGTATACCGAGCACGGCCAACTGGGACGAGGCCCCGAGGTCGGCCCAGGACCCACTGGAGGGATTATATCTCAAAGTTGGCCTGGGAAGGGCTGGGGATCCCCCAGACTGAGCTGGAAGAAGTTGCGGGGGACAGGGGCGGCTGGGCCTCTCTGCTCTCCCTGCTGCCACCGTGACCCTATTAGGACAAGCGAATGGAAGATGGATGGATGGACGGACGGACAAACAACATTAGCATCTCACAATGATAGAGCAAAAAGGAAATATCTGTATGGTGGGATATAACTAGTACCAAAATGACAACCAAGTAAATTACAAAAACAACATTGAGCTTTATACAACCTTTATGTTTCTGACAAAAGTATGACAGAACACCTGTAGAAACTGTAATTTAATGTAAATTAAGGCACAGCTGGTAGTGTAGAGGTTAGCACTAGTGCCTTTAGATCAAAGGTCGCAGGTTTAATTCCCACCTCCAGCTGTAGTACGCTTGAGCAAGGTACTAATTCTAAAATTGCTCCAGTAAATTTACCCAGCTGTATAAATGGGTAAATAATTATAAATACTTCAACACTGTAAGCTGCTTTGGAGAAAAGTGTCAATTAAATGAGTTGATCTAATGTAGAAGAAGTGATGTTTGTTCCTGGTCTTCCAACATGTATTGAGATGTCAACTGACCTCCTGTGCAGATTTATGAACCAAATGGAAAAATTCCCTTCTTCCCATTCTACTCTTTTGGAACTAAATGCAGAAGGAAAAGTGAGGACCTGGATTTATTCTGATCTCCAAAAGACAAAGACACACAGACAAACCATCTAACAGGCCATAATGAGCAGCCCTAGGACATTTACATTTATTTAGGAGATGCTTTTCTCCAAATCGACTTCCAACAAACTCTATGTAGCGTTATAAGTTTACAAACCTTATTCACAAAGGTGACTTACACTGCTAGATACACTGCTTGCAATGGGTTACTCATCAATACATCGGTGGAACATGCTCTCCGTCACTCACACACTACGGGTGAACCTGAACAACATGTCTTTGGATTGCGGGAGGAAACCATAGCACCCAGAGAAAACCCACACAGACACAGGGAGAACATGCAAACTCCACACAAACTGAGCTGGGATCAATCCCACGCTCTCTTGCACCACCCAGGTACTGTAAGACAGCAGCGCTACTCACTGGACCACTGTGCTTCTGTGCCACCCACACCCATAGGAGATTAAGTCATTACAAGGAGTACTACCAGGATGGGGGGAATCTGACCTGCTGCAATAGTCAACTTTTGAAGCCTAGGTAGAGTATATGTAGGTAAGAAATCCTCTGTGGTTAATGTACTATGAAGAGTACTCTATGCATCATTCCAGTAAGTGCCTATCCCAAACAGGGTGATAAGTGAACCTGAGCCTATACTGCACGCATTGGAAACAGAACTGAGGAGAGGTACATCCTGGACAGAATGCCAGTCCATTCCAGGGTAGCAACACATGCACACACTCATTCCCCCATTACAGACAATCACCAAGCCACCTGAACATGTATTTGGAATGTGAAAGGAAACCTACACAGACAGCGTGAACATACAATTCACCACCCAGGTGCTGTGGAGCAGGCATCAAACCCACATTCTCTCACACCACACTACTCACTGCACCACTGTTGTGAGTAGTACTACCTGAGCTAAATACAGCTCCATTACAAATGTAAGAATATCTTGAAGGTTAGAGGAAATTATCGAAACCCACTGCTTAAAACAAAAACAAGCTTTTCAGATCTTCGCAGAAGTTCAGCAAATAAGTAGATGTCAGATTCCACTAGTGTGTGCAACCAAAACTGACTTATAAAATCAACTTTGACCCCCTGAAAACACAAGTGTTCCCAAAGCTGATTTAGTTTACTTAAGGCTTCACAATATGACTCACTATGCCTTCCTGAGTTGGAAAATTAAAGTTTTCAGCTGTTTTTTGCAGGGTGGGGGGTACACTTTTAAACCAGACTCTCTTTGCAAAAGTTTTTACTACTCCCAGTTGAAAATGGCTTACCCAACAAATTGTCTTCTTCCACATGGCATTCAAAGTGAACACCTCCCCCATCACCAGCTGGGTTCACTGGTCCTATAGCCCAAAGGACAAGGAGCCAAATTACAAAATAGGACATACTGTAATGAAGCAGACATCCTTCAACTGTCATCTAATGACAAAAGGAGAAGGGTCAACACTAACAGAGTTTCTTCCCATGGCCTCAGTTTTCAACCTGTTTACAATGTTGACTTCATGTTTTTTTTACAGGTCAAACAATCATAACTAGCGTGTGGCCACACAATGTAGCTGGGCTGGTCAGTATTAAAACTAATGAACCTTCTTCCATATACACACTATCTATGAAGGTGAGAGTAGTAATTATAGCAAATACACCAAGCAAAGAGATGGAATTATGGCTTAGGCATGTTTGGTCACTATCTACAGCCATTTGCACCTTCAATGCACACGTGTATTCTTATGACCCTTCACCCATCTGATAAAGACCAGTTCTTTCCCTCCAGCCCTCCATTTCCAACACTTGACATATTTGTTATCACCCAATATGTTTCGTCGCTCTCTAGAATCATTACCATCTTCTAAGCAGAAAAACGACATGTATTCCTATGCTTCTTCACCTGTCTGATATCCCCTTAGTTCTCACTGCCCTTCTGTTTAGCATATCTGTATCTCCCATTTCTCTTGGCACACCTGTATGGCATATTTGTATCCCCCACCCTCAATAAGTCCACACCAATGCAGGCCCACAGAGACCTATGGCTGATGCCATCAGCTCTGTAGTTAAATGTTTATTTACCTAAACTGGGTTATGTTTTTTCTGTCGACCACCCTACATCTTCAGTTATCTTCAGACTATTAACAGAGTTGAATGGTGCAGTTGGAAGGGGACGGATTTTGACAAATACATGCTGCTTGTAATCTAGACAAAACGAGCATAAGCAGAGAATAAACAACATAATGGGGAAGAAATTGGCAAATTTAAATATATAAATCCATCTAAGTTGTCCTTGCGAAGAAAGTGAGCCACAAAACCACAACTTCAGTTCAGCATGCCTATTACCTACAATAAAACTAGGCTCTCAGGTATGAATGTGTAAATAACACAGAACTATTAAACACATAAAAGGCTATGTTCAGCATGGTTCCTCGGGGCACTCAGAGGCTACATTTATCTGATGCTATTCTCTAAAGAAGCTTACAATGTTAAGTTACAATTATTTATCCACTTATACAGCTTGGTAATTCTACTGGAGCAATTCAGGGTATGCACCTTCCTCAAGGGGAATATAGATGGAGAGGGGATTTAAACCTGTCACCTTTGGGTTCAATGTCAGCAGCTTTAACCACTGCACTATCAGCTAGCCTATCAGAGAAACATGAGGAAAGAGCAGAGGTAGGTGTAAGTGTTTTAATGCCATGTGTGAAAAACACATTATGAAGAAAAAAGACCAAGCAGAGCTGCCTTTGAAATTCACACAGGTCAGATTCATGCAGAAAAATTAAAGAAAAATGTGCAGATCTATCACAGTTCACCACAACTTTGACATTTTGAGAAAGTCTTTGCAATGCTGCTGCAGGTCCTGCCTATTCTTTTGTAATGATTGGCACCAGTAATGTTAGGTACTGTTGTTCATTATTACCACAAACAAAAGACAAAAACTTTGATTTTGAGTAAAATCTGTGGTCTCTTTCTGTACAAGTTCAAACAACTCTCTTAAACAATACATGCAAATATCTTAAAAGTGCAATACTGAACAACTTTCAAAGAGATGGCAATATTTAGTGTATGCTGTCTTTACAAAATAAGAAAGTGTAATTGCCATCAAGTCCAACAGGGAAAACACTGGACTAATCAGGCTAAGAAAAACAGAAGACAAATCAAGCTAAAGTATAATACATTGTCTGTCTCAAGGAACCTTACTGCCACAAAATTATGTAATTTTCAGTGTGCACACACACAAATGTTCACATATTGAAAAAATAGCATCTAGACTGTTAAACAGAAGTTCTATGTACCCCAAAACCACTGCCAAATATGCTGATTTCTTTCAAAAAATCTGCAAACCATATAATACATATTTTTCAGTACTGCAGTTTTTGTTTCCAAACCCATGGAATTCCCACTCCTACAGCAGTGCCCTTGGTATTTGGTGCTTTCTCATTCCTTATGTATTTATAGTGTTTTTGATTAACATTTACATTTATTTAGCAAATGCTTTTCTCCAAAGTGACTTCCAATGAACTGTATGAAGTGTTATCGGCCCACACACCTTAACGAAGTGAATTCTTCAGGAGTTCTAGCCCCAGTAAATGCATACACAAATGTTAACATGATTAAAAACTAAAAAGGTTACAATTTGCTGCAGTGCATAAAGGAGAAGAAATGTGGAATGTGAGCTTTTACTGCCACTGGTTTACATTCAATGAGTGAACATGGCCTATGCTGTGCTGCGCTGACTCGCATTTTCTGTGTCTCTCTGCACCTTCCCTCCCCCTTCTCCGAAAACAGCATCAAAGCAATCAAAATGGTAATGCTGAGCATGAATGGGGCCCATCCCCCACCCACCCCCTCCGCAACATGGAGAGAGAAGTGCGGCACCCCTTACAGCACAAAATGGAAGCTTCCACTATCAAACGGGAGAGCTCTGTGAAAAACACAGCAGCAAACGCACCACATGAAACAGTCAGCCGAAAAAATACACAACAAAAATGAATAGGTATATAAATATTTATAAATAAACATGAGCATATTTATTGCCCTCTAAGAAAAATCCTCGGCCTTAAGAAAAAAGGAAAAAAATACTGAAGCGCAGTTCCAAGTGTCGAAAACTGAATTCTGAAAGAAACACCATGGATTGAAGTTAACGGGAGTCCGTAATCTTCGGTGTGATTGACCAACAACAACCAGCAGTAAATGTCGTCGATTTTTTTCTGGTTCTAACCCATTATTGTTCCAGGAACGTGGGAACTTTGTTTCACCCGGCATCATGTTTGTGGTGCTGAAAGACAGCGATTCTACACTAAACCATACTAAAACAACTTCTGTGTGCATGTTTTTACTGAATAATGTAAATAACAAAAAAAAAATAAAAAAATACAGCGGAAGCTAAATTTAAATCTAGTGGGAGATGATAAAAAGGGAAAAGTGTTCAGCTGAATTCGAATTATTAAACATCGTCGCGTCACGTGACCACAAAGACACGAGTGCTTGTGACAATAAAGTAACAATAAGTCCGTATAAAACATAAAAATGAATGTTCACGTTCTGAGATAAATCGTATTTATAGTTTTACCTGTTTCAACTGTGTTTAGTATGCAAAAAGTACTAACAGCTAGACACTTAACAAGCTCCCCAGAAACATGTCGACCCACTCAAAATGGACGCTAATATTGTAACATGAACGTTTTCGTTACGTGCAGCTACTCCGTGATGGGAAATAAACTACAAAATTATCTTACAAAGCGCTATCGCCATGGATGGAATCTTACTTGCTTGTTTGCGAAAAGGCTGTTATTCTCGTTTGATTTTCACGCTCTTTTTATGATCTCTTCTTATCATCTATAATCTTAGAACCGAAAAAAACACAATTTGAATTCAGCGAAAATGATGAGACTGAGTCGCAGGACTTTGTTTGTGTAAGAAACACAGTTAAGTGACGTTTCCCTGCAAAGTCACACTAAGGACAAAGCAATGGAGCCGAATGCGTGGACAGGAAGATGAAGGGGACATGCAGCCTCAAAGTTTCTCACTTGCCAATGCAAGTACAGCTGTCTTTTTTTCCAACACCGTATCATGACAACACTTCACCAACATCACTGATTTACCTGTGGGTCCTGCTTCATCTGTGCAACTAGTTTCTAAACGGGAACAGAATGAGAGGGAAAAAAGAATTAAAAAAGTGATTTTCAAGTTGGTGTGCCAGGGAGAAACAAAGCGCGCACCCCCCCCCCCCTCGCCGCCACCACCACCACCACACACTCAAACCCTACCAGTCCTTGCACCTCATAAATATTCAGGTCTCGTGCAGACCACCAAACATAGCCGCCGCATTACTGCCTGAAAGCCTCCGATTCTTCCCAAACACGCACGAAACCCCTAAACTCCTGCATAAAGTAAAGCAGAAATGTTTCACAAAACATCACCTTTTTACCGTCGCCGCACAATGAAAAGAGACAGTAAAGATCACCCACTTATTTCTTGTGAACAACCGATCACGTTTGATCCCATCACATTTTTCCTCTCCCATCACAGCTTTAAAAGGACAACTATGGGATGCAAATAAGGTTTTGTCGTTTACCTGATGGCACTGGATTTCTACTTTCAGCGTCTCTTGTAGGCCTTGCAATTCCATGTTCCTACTTTCAGATTACTTTTCTATCACTTTCGAAGCAAACGACGCGAAGTTTCTTGATAATAAAGAGTATTTTTAAGCAGCAATAACAATCGAAAGAAGAACTCAGTCTCCAAAGCAAGTTCTTGTTTCTTTGCTGCCAATGGGACTCATCACTCACTTTACGCCGATGAACAAAGTGCTCCAAAGACGCCGGAAAAAATCAGCACTTGGACAGATCCACTTCTACAAGAGCATCACGGTCGCTTATTCAATCAAAGAGGTCATTAGATTTTTTTATCGCTATTACTTTGTTGAAAACGAGGGACTATATTTTGTCCAAGTGCGCGGCTTGGTTTCACTGTGCCTCTGGAAAAGTCGTGGTTCGGCTGTCAACGCTAATTCGGAAGTTCCCGGATGGAGCAGTGAGAGACGAGTAGAACTCTCTCCTTTGTGATCTCTCCCCCCCCTCGCTGTAACACACATATAAGCACACACTACCAGTCATGCGCGCTTTCACACAAATGCAAAGGTGACTGACTCATCAACATTATAGAGAAAAGACTAAGAAACTCGAAGGGTGTTAAAATACAGCAATGCATCCTACATTACATATTTACTTAGAGATGATATTCCACGTTTTTGTTTCAGTTTTTGATTTGCTCAACACATATACTTTATACATTAATGTGTGTTTTTTTTTAATCATTCAGACTCAAGTTTAAATTATCTTACAAAAATATTATTTTACACCCAAACATGACAAGACTTGGAATTTAAAAATATATATTTCTTTAATCTGGGGGCACGGTGGCGCAGCGGGTTTGACTGGGTCCTGCTCTTGGCTGGGTCTGGGGTTCGAATGCTGCTTAGTGCCTTGCGACAGACTGGCATCCCCTCCTGGGTGTGTCCCCTCCCTTTCTAGCCTTACGCCTTGTGTGTTGCCGGGTTAGGCTCCGGCTTGACGCGACCCCACTTGGGACGAGCGGTTTCAGACAATGTGCATGTATGTGTATTTCTTTAATTATTCGTCATAAAATACTGATCACAAATGCAGTCGAAGAAATTGCCTTTTTTTTAGTGTTTGTTTTTTTACATTTATTTATTTAGCAGGGGTTTTTCTCTAAAGCGACTTCCAATGAACTCTATGTGGTGTTGTTACACTACTTACAATGGATCACTCATCCATACACCAGTGTAACACACTCTCTCTGTCACTCACACACTATGGGTGAACTTGAACAGCATCTCTTTTGACTGTGGCAGGAAACCAGAGCATCCAGAGAAAACCCACACAGACACAGAGAGAACATGCAAACTCCATGTTTGTTTGTTGTACATCCTTGTTGTAAAAACATCAGTTGCAAACACATATGTTACTTTGACTGCATTGACATTATTGTTTTGTTTTACAATTGTTCTATTCAATCTAGTAACATATGTAAATATATATAGTCAAACACATTTTTGGTAACTGATGTGGTGTCTCATCATGCTAACTGCAAGTCTCTATGCGTATTTATGTTGTCCCAGACCTAAGGTGATCAAATCATATGCCTGGTTTTGCTGACAAGACTATTAAACTTCTGATTTTTTGTATGAAAGCTGAAATTGGCTAGAAGCTGACAAACACTGGATATGATTAAAGGACAAATTGTTCAACAACCACGAGCATCAGGATAGGGGGTTGTGGATGTCATGACTGCAGGGAGGTGAAAACCCCCATGTCCACCAGAGGCACCACTAACAGCTATGCAACTAACCCAAGACACTAGTTTTCAATTAACCTCACAACCAGTTCTCTGTTCTAAAAAGTGGGTAAAAATACATCACCAGTTGCAAATCAGCTCTTTGCTGTTTTCCGCTGTGATTTTATAATGATGCCTGTGCACTCACCGGTTCCTCCGGTTAATGTTCCAGTCCCGAGCTCCCCCTGTTTACGCCAGTCCTTCGTGATCCTGTTCAGGTCCTGTGTACCCCGTTAATGTCCCATATCTTTGTATTAACTGAGCTCACGCAACACAGTTTCACTTACTGTAAAAACACTTTGTGTGTCTATCCATGTCTTTAGTGTCACCCTTGCACTTCATCTCTGGGTTTGCACTATGCAGTTGTATATACACCCTGCTGTTAAAATCATTGCGAGACATGACATGTCTGTGTCCTTACAGCAAGACAGGTCCATGTTTGTTTCACGTCCAGACGTCACCATGGAGATGGATTGTTTTTCAGTCACTTAATGTTTGAAATTAAAAATATTATTTTTTAGGGCATTTTTAATTAACATTTCATCTAAAGTTTTTACGGAACACAACCATCAAATAAACTAAGTGACACAGTATTTGGGATGTTACTGACTGTGACTTAGTTAGTGGCAAAGGCGACTTTGAATGTACAGAAATTGAGTTTCAGACAGATTCCAGTTCTTCATAATTTGAGGAGGTAAATATTCACTGCTCAAAAAAATTAAAGGAACACTTTGAAAACACATCAGATCACATCAGATCTTAATGGGGAAAAATCATGCTGGATTGTCAGCGTAGGGTCTGACAATGGGTCCAAGGATTTCATCCCGATACCTAATGGCAGTCAGGGTGCCATTGTCTAGCCTGTAGAGGTCTGTGCGTCCCTCCATGGATACGCCTCCCAGACCATCACTGACCCACCACCAAACCGGTCATGCTGAACGATGTTACAGGCAGCATAACGTTCTCCACGGCTTCTCCAGACCCTTTCACGTCTGTCACATGTGCTCAGGGTGAACCTGCTCTCATCTGTAAAAAGCACAGGGCACTAGTGGCAGACCTGCCAATTCTGGTGTTCCATGGCAAATGCCAATAGAGCTCCACGATGCCGGGCAGTGAGCACAGGGCCTACTAGAGGAGGTCGGGGCCTCAAGCCACCCCCATGAAGTCTGTTTCTGATTGTTTGGTCAGAGACATTCACACCAGTGGCCTGCTGGAGGTCATTTTTTAGGGCTCTGGCAGTGCTCATCCTGTTCTTCCTTGCACAAAGGAGCAGATACCGGTCCTACTGATGGGTTAAGGACCTTCTACAACCCTGTCCAGCTCTCCTAGAGTAACTGCCTGTCTCCTGGAATCTCCTCCATGCTCTTGAGACTGTGCTGGGAGACACAGCAAACCTTCTGGCAATGGCATGTATTGATGTGCCATCCTGGAGGAGTTGGATTGCCTGTGCAACCTCTGTAGGGTCCAGGTATTGCCTCATGCTACCAGTAGTGATACTGACCCTAGCCAAATGCAAAACCAGTGAAAAACAGTCAGAAAAGATGAGGAGGGAAAAAATGTCAGTGGCCTCCACCTGTAAAACCATTGCTGTTTTGGGGGTCGTCTCATTGTTGCCCCTCTAGTGCAGCTGTTGTTAATTTCATTAACACCAAAGCAACAGAAACTGATTAACAACCCCCTCTGCTACTTAACTGACCAGATCAATATCCCAGGAGTTTAATTGACTTGATGCTATACTCTGATTAAAAAGTGTTCCTTTAATTTTTTTGAGCAGTGTATATGTAAATGACAGTATGTAGGAAGTTTATTTGAGCATGTTCATTTATTCATGGTTTTAATATAAAATATCTGCTGTATTTGTGTCATGCCTTCCACCTCAGTAACGAGCAACACCTGCAGCTGATCAGGGTCCAGGCACATAAAAGGACAGCCTGGACTGCAGGAAGTTGCTGCTCCTTGCCCATGACTTCTTGGTTTGCCTCGACTTGTTTCCTGTTTATGGGACTACGACTCTCGGATTTGACCTTCGGATTCCAGTCACAGATCGGTGGCCATTTTGTCTGTTTTCCTGACCATGTCCACTGGATTGCCCCTTGACTTCACTTCCTGTGTTCCGCGCTTGGGTCCTACGCATCTGCCCCAGGGAAACTCCATGACAGAAGGTAGCGCCTGTACTACGGACCCTGTGGAGCTGAACCAGCTGCAGGCAGACCTGGATTCCCATGAAGCGCACCTCGACCAGTTGGAACAGATGCTCCACCACCTCATCTCTTCCTACAACAACCTGGTAGTTGCGCTAAGCACTCCAGGCAAGCCCGCGCCACCTGCATCAACCCGTGCAGCCGCTGCTGCGTTGTCACCGCCACCTGAACGCAACCCATGGCTTGCAGCGCCAATAAGGTACGATGGAACACCTTCCAAGTGTGCAGGGTTTTTGATGCAGTGCGAGCTCGTCTTTTCAAGTCAGCCACATTTATAACGCTCTGATCAGAACCGGATTTCCTACCTGATCTCTCTTCTGAGCGGGTGCATGTTGGATTGGGCCACAGCCATCTGGGAGAGTTGCTCCCAGTGTACTTTTAAAGATTTCAAAGCCCGCTTCATGGCTGTGTTTGGGGTCCCCTCCGCTGCTCAGGATACTAAGGAGTGTCTCTTCCACCTGAGGCAAGGGGACTGTTCTGCGGCAGAATATGCGGTGGATTTCTGGATTCTAGCCGCATGCAGGGGTTGGGGTCCGAAAGCCCTACTGGCCTGTTTCCGGCGCAATCTGAATCCAAGGCTGAGAAAGGAGCTGGTATTCCGGGGATAGAAATGGACGCTTGATCAGTTTATCCAAACCGCCATCACCATAGACAACCTCGCCCAGGACCGTGAATCCAGTATGAAACCCAGTACGGTAACACATGCCCTGCAACAGACGAACCCTGAAACCATTATAGTTAGCACATGGCCGCTTAACCGTGGAGGAACGACAGCGGAGACTACGGAGCTGCCTGTGTCTCTACTGCAGGGACCCCGGATATCTCTGCGTCGACTGCCCAGTAAGACCCAAGCCCCAAGTGAGTGGAATCCTCAAATGTAACTGTCTTACGGTTCCCATAATTCTGTCCTGGGGCAGCACGACGGTGGAGACCCAGGCATTGGTGGATTCTGGTGCCGCAGGCTGCTTTATGGACATCTCATTCGCCAAGAAGCACCAGGTCCCCAGGCATCAGTGTAAGATCTGGATGAGGGTAAGTGCCGTGGATGGACAGCTGTTGGGAAAGGGAATTGTTGATGTCCAGACCAACCGGTGCGTCTGGCCGTGGGGGTGTGCCATAAGGAAGATGTACGGTTCTATCTGCTTGCTTCTCCTGAGGACCGGATCATTCTTGGTTTCCCGTGGCTCTCCCTGCATGACCCTATATTTAAATGGAGCACAGGCGAACTGGTGTCCTGGGGGTCTCAATGTCAGGGAAAATGTTTCTCTCCCATGCCGGGACACGTCTGTTGAGTGTTCAGAATTGCCCCTACAGGTCGACATTCCCTCTGAGTACCAGGACCTGGCCGAGGTGTTCAGCAAGAAGCAAGCCGCAGCCCTTCCTCCACACTGGCCATGGGACTGCGCTACTGATCTCCTCCCAGGGACGACACCTCCCCGTGGCCGGATCTACCCCCGTTCATACCTGAACAGCAGGCCATGCAGCGCTACATCATGGAGGCCCTTTCTGCAGGTATAATACGCCCTTCCACCTCACCAGCTGCAGCCGGCTTGTTTTTCATGGAAAAGAAAGATGGGGGGCCTCCGCCCCTGCATAGATTATCGAGGTTTGAACAACATCACAGTAAAGTACCCTCACCCCATGCATTTGATCACCGAAGCACTTGAACAATGACATCAAGCGAACATCAAGCATAATTATACATGATGGCGCCGCGGATGGCCGCCTCGGTGTGGAGCTCCACAGTTGTTTTAATGTTTTTGTTAGTTTGCCCTGTCTTTAGTTATACTCCGACAATCAGCTTTACCAGGGAAGAACTGCTGAACATTCGGCAGTACACACCACCCGACATTTTACCGGTTTTCGACTATTCTAACGTTTTGCTGGACATTGTAGTCGGAGGTGCAGCGGCGCTGCTCAAGCGCTCCAAGCGCTCCAAGACGCGCAAGCGCGGAAAGCGAGCCGGCGCGCTTGTCAAGCTCCGAAAGCGCGGCTTTAGAACAGCGCTGCCTAGTATCCATCTGGCGAACCTCCGCTCCTTACCCAACAAAATGGACGAACTTTTCCTCCTGTCCCAAAGAAACAAGGACTTTTTAAACTCTGCTGCTCTGTGCTTCACGGAAACCTGGCTGAATGAAGCCATTCCGGACAGCGCGCTACAGCTGCCGGGCTTCCAGCTGTTCAGAGCGGATCGCGACGCGGAATCAGCGGGGAAATCACGTGGCGGTGGGACATGCTTCTACATCAACGAAAGGTGGTGTACAGATGTGACAGCGTTGAAGAAGATGTGCTGTCCAGACCTAGAAGCGCTCTTCACCAACTGCAAACCTTTCCACTCGCCGCGGGAGTTTTCCTCGTTCATCCTCGTAAGTGTTTACATTCCACCGCAAGCGTGCATGAACGCAGCGCTGCAACAGCTGGGCGACCAGATCACTGACACAGAGCAACAACACCCGGACTCTGTTATAATCATTCTCGGGGACTTTAATAAAGCAAATCTCTCCCGTGAACTGCCAAAATACAGACAGCATATTACATGTCCCACCAGAGATAGTAATATTTTGGACCACTGCTACACCACAGTAAAGGATGCATATCACTCTGTTCCACGGGCAGCTTTGGGGCTCTCTGATCACTGCCTGGTTCATCTTATACCGACCTACAGGCAGAAACTGAAATCAGCTAAACCTGTAATAAGAACTGTTAAAAGATGGACTGGGGAAGCAGAGCAGGACTTACAAGCCTGCTTCGAGTGCACTGACTGGAGTGTTTTTGAGGCTGCTGCTAGCGATCTGGATGAGCTCACAGACTCTGTAACATCATACGTCAGTTTCTGCGAGGATATGTGCATCCCTACCAGGACTCGTTTAACATACAACAATGACAAACCGTGGTTCACTGCAAAACTCAGACAGCTTCGTCAGGCCAAAGAAGACGCCTACAAGAACGGGGACAGAGTCTTGTATAAACAGGCCAAAAACACTATGGCAAAGGAGATCAGAGTGGCTAAGAGAAACTACTCTGAAAAGCTGAAGAAAGTTTTCAGCCAACGATCCTGCGTCGGTGTGGAAAGGCCTGAAAGACATCACAAATTACAAGACACCACCCCCCGGCACCGTGTCAACTCAACAACTAGCCGACGATTTGAATGAGTTTTATTGCAGGTTTGATAAACCCTGCCTCACACCCTACACCCATTCAGACCCTCTCTCCACCAATCACTTAACAACTCAAGTAACCCCCACCTCCCCCCCTCCTGTACCTTTGATCTGCGAAGAGGAGGTGCGTCGGGTCTTCATCAAACAGAAGACAAGGAAAGCACCAGGCCCAGACGGTGTCTCACCGGCCTGCCTAAAAACCTGTGCTGACCAGCTGGCCCCTATCTTCACAAAGATCTTCAACAGATCACTGGAGATGTGCGAAGTTCCTTCCTGCTTCAAACGCTCCACCATCATCCCCATCCCAAAGAAACCCAAGACCACAGGACTTAATGACTACAGACCTGTCGCCTTAACATCTGTGGTCATGAAGTCACTTGAAAAACTGGTGTTGGACTACCTGAAAGACATCACTGGACCCTTGCTGGACCCCCTGCAGTTTGCTTAACGAGCAAACAGGTCTGTGGATGATGCAGTCAACATGGGACTGCACTACATTCTGCAACATCTGGACAAACCAGGGACTTATGCGAGAATCCTGTTCGTGGACTTCAGCTCAGCCTTCAACACCATCATCCCACACCTCCTCCTGTCCAAATTAACCCAACTCTCTGTGCCCACCTCCATCTGTCAGTGGATCACCAACTTTCTGACAGACAGGCAGCAGATAGTGAGGCTGGGAAAATTCTCATCCGAAACTCGCACAATCAGTACTGGAGCCCCCCAGGGATGTGTGCTCTCCCCACTGCTCTTCTCCCTGTACACCAACGACTGCACCGCGAAAGACCCCTCTGTCAAACTCCTGAAGTTTGCAGACGACACCACACTCATCGGCCTCATCCGGAATGGCGACGAGTCTGCCTATAGACAGGAGGTCCAAGAGCTGGCTGTCTGGTGCAGTCATAACACCCTGCAGCTGAACACGCTCAAAACAGTGGAGATGATCGTAGACTTCAGGACAAACACCTCAGCATTATCCCCACTCACCATCATGAACAGCACTGTGGCAACAGTGGAGTCATTCAGGTTCCTGGGCACCACCATCTCACAGGACCTGAACTGGGAGCCCCACATAGACTCCATCGTGAAGAAGGCCCAGCAGAGGTTGTACTTCCTTCGTCAGCTGAGGAAGTTCAACCTGCCACAGGAGCTACTGCTGCAATTCTACTCTGCAGTCATTGAGTCCGTCCTCTGCACCTCTATAACTGTCTGCTTCGGCTCAGCTATGAAGTCAGACATCAGAAGACTGCAGCGGATAGTTCGGACTGCTGGAAGAATCATCGGCACATCCCCCCCAGCTCTCCAAGAACTGCACTCGTCCAGAGTCAGTAAAAGGGCGAGCAAAATCATTCTAGACCCCTCACATCCAGGCCACTTCCTCTTCGAACCCTTGCCATCTGGCCGGCGCTACAGAGCACTGTGCACCAGGACAGCCAGGCATAAGAAAAGTTTCTTTCCTCAGGCCATCTACCTCATGAACACCTAAATCTCTCCCCTAGAGAGTAAACCGTGCAATACATAATGCTATTTATATTTATAACTATTTATCACATTTCTCTTACACTCCCTTGCATTTGTATCTAGCGACTATTTTTGTACTATTTTTGTATATTGGGTACTTTATATTTTTTAAATATTTTTTATCCCTTGCTCACATACTCTATCTTCTCATCTGTGTCTTGTCACTGTCATTCTGTCTGTGCTGTGGTAGTTCCTGTCACCAAGACAAATTCCTTGTATGTGCGAACATACTTGGCAATAAAGCTCGTTCTGATTCTGATTCTGAATAGTTCACAAAGCACGATTTACGTAGCGCCTACAACCTCATCCGCATCCGGGAAGGGGACAAATGGAAAACCGCATTCAGCACCTCCCTAGGTCATTATGAGTACTTGGTAATGCCGTTGGGTCTTTCTAATGCCCCCAGTGTATTCCAGGCCTATGTTAATCACATCCTTGGAGATCTCATCAATAGAGGGGTTTTGGTCTACCTAGATGATATCCTCATCTACTCCCCATCCTTAAAATCACATATTGAGCTGGTGCGCCAGGTGCTATGCCGGTTATTACAGCATTGACTCTTCATTAAGGCAGAAAAATGCCTCTTTCATCAACAGCAGATCTCGTTTTTGGGGTTCATGCTTAGTAACGGGATCGCTATGGATCCGGACAAGGTTAAAGCGGTTCTCCAGCGGCCCCAACCTTCCACTGTGAAAGCCCTCCAATGCTTTCTCGGGTTTGCCAACTTCTATCGCCATTTTAATAGGGCTTTCAGCACCCTGGCTGCTCCTTTAACTGCCTTAACCTCCTCCAAGGTAGCACGGCTCAGCTGGACAGAGGAGGCACAAGGAGTCTTTGAGGCCCTGAAAAGTAGGTTAATCTCAGCCTCTATCCTCCACCACCCAGATCCAGACAAACCGTTTGTGGTGGAGGTAGATGCATTGGAGACCGGAGTAGGAGCTGTGCTGTCCCAACGGCTGGGAGATCCCCCGAAACTATATCCATGTGTTTTTTTTTTTTTTTTATTTATTTATTTATTTATTCTAAGAAACTTTCCCAGGCAGAAAAGAACTATGACATCGGCGACTGGGAACCGCTGGCCATGAAATTAGCGTTGGAGGAATAGAAACATTGGCTGGAGGGGGCCCGACACCCATTTGTCGTCCTAAGAAATTGGAATACCTACAAACAGCCAGACGACTCAACCCCCGACAAGTCAGGTGGGCCCTCTTATTCATGTGTTTTCATTTCACTGTAACCTACCGTCCTGGCAGCAAAAACACCAAGGCCGATGCTTTATCCCATCTGTACGAATGGGAACCTGCCAAACGAGACCCAGGCTTTATCCTACCCCGGACCTGCTTTGTCGCTCCTGTTCAATGGGACTTCTTTCAAGAACTCGCCCAGGCGACCGAACCAGAACCACCAGGTAAACCCTCTGGAAAGCAATATGTTCCCCCACAGATGAGAGCCACCATCCTGCAATAGGCCGATGACCATCCCGCCTCAGGACATCCCGGATTTAGCAAGACCCAGATGCTCCTACAGAAACATTTCTGGTGGCCCTCGATGACTGAGGACACCCAAGACTACATTCGAGCATGTCGGAGCCGCACCAGGCCAAGCCCTTGAACCAACAACCTGCTGGACTTCTGGAACCCCTGCCAGTGCCCAATCGCCCCTGGTCACACATTGCCCTGGATTTCTTGGTTGATTTACCTAACTCAGATGGTATGACCACCATCATGACTGTGGTTGACCGATTCTCTAAGGCCTGCCAGTTGATACCCCTCCACAGACTCCCTACAGCACTGGAAACCGCAGAACTTCTGTTTCTCCATGTATTTCGCCTATTCAGACTACCAGAAGACAGTGTCTGACCGTGGACCACAGTTCACCTCCCGGCTGTGGAACGCCTTCTGGCGAAAGTTGGGGGTATCTGTAAGTTTAACGTCAGGGTACCATCCGCAGGCGAATGGACAGGTGGAATGGTTACAGCAGGACATAAGCTGGTTCCTGCGCAGTTATTGTACCAAGCAACCACGACAGTGGGTGCAATGCTTACCATGGGCCGAATACGCACATAATTCTATGCCTCAGGCCTCCACAGGATGTTCTCCATTCTAGTGCGTATTGGGCTATCAAGCCCCTTTGTTTCCTTGGCAACCAGGCTCCAGCGACATTCCAGCAATAGACAACTGGTACCTGTCCAGTGCAAAGGTATGGCAAACTGTCCAACGAAACTTACTGCACAGCCAGGCCCAAATGAAACGGCAGGCAAACCGCCAAAGGTGTCCGCTCTCCTTCTTGCCCAAACAGAGGGTCTGGCTGACCACGAGGGGTCTCCATGGGGCATACATGTCCAAGAAACTCAGCCCCCCGTACATTGGTCCCTTCAAGGTCCTATGCCACATCACTCCAGTCTCCTACCGCCTCCAGTTGCCACATCACCTACGGATCCACCCAATGTTCCACGTATCTTTCCTTCCATCCTGCGCTACGTCCTTACATCAGCCGCTTCTGGACTCACCACCTCCGCTGCCCCTGCCGAACGGGGATGGCCCCGCTTACAGAGTGCGGGCCCTGCTGGACTCCCATCGGCAGGGTGGCATCTTGCAGTACTTGAGCGACTGGGAGGGCTACGGGCCGGAGGAACAGTGCTGGGTGGCCGCTTGTGATGTCCTGGACACTGAGCTGATCACCGAGTTCCACCCTGACCGCCCCATGCCTCGACCCTGAGGGCACCCGCCAGGTCCTCACAGAGCGGCAAGGGCCGCTTGTGGAGGAGGGGGTACTGTCATGCCCTCCACCTCAGTAACGAGCAACAGCTGCAGCTGATCAGGGTCCGGGCACATAGAAAGAACAGCCCGGACTGCAGGAAGTTGCGGAACCTTGTTCAGCCTCGCTACTCACGCGCGGTGCTCACTCTTGCATAAACCTCCTGCTCCTCGTCTATGACTTCCTGGTTTGTCGCGACTCCTTGCCTGTTTATGGGACTACGACTCTCGGATTTGACCTTCGGATTCCCTTCACAGATCGGTGACCATTTTGTCTGTTTTCCTGACCATGTCCACTGGATTGCCCCTTGACTTCACTTCCTGTACTCGGCGCTTGGGTCCGACGCATCCGCGCCAGGGGAACTCCATGACAATTTGCATATAAGCACAGAGGAAACCTCCTTACATCAATTTCTAATATTTCGTAGAGGTTGCTATTTCTTAATACATAACTCAGCACCACAGTTAAACTCAGCATTTGTAGCTGTAGTATAGTTTGTATAACAACTTCGGTTAGATTTTAGAGTAACAGAAAATGGTACAACTGTGTATTCATTCAGGTGTTTAAAGCTTTGTAGCAATTATCAGGTTTAAACCAGTAATTGCCTAGTATATGAAACTATATCAATTTTATTAAGTAAATTCCTCTTATCTAATGTTAGTTAGCAGCAGACCACAGAATTTTGTCTAAACAAATATATCATAAGCTTTTTTTGTTGGTTTTCTAAACAGCACAGGGTTACAGCATGCCTATAGTACACACAGAAACTGCAAATATATCCACATACTGTCATGCAGAATAGAGAACACAGAGGAGGCTGGACCCAAGGGCAGGGTCGTTTATTCAGTATTAAGGGATCAGACTTGTTCTCATGGTCAGGGACAGGCGAATGGTTGGTCAATCGCCGAACAGAAGCAAGGAGCTCAAGTTGTGGTCAGGGGACAAGGCAAATAGTCATTTACCAGAGGGATGTGGAGCGGGACTGGGGAACAATGAGGAACAAGATGTGGGATATTTAAAGCAAGTTGTATAAAATGCTAAAATCATACCCCTGGAGTTTTTTATTGTAAAAAGCTGGTTTTCAGGTTTTGCTAATTCTGCCTGCAATCTGTTCTCCTTTTTAAGGACTGTAATAAAAGGGGTTGTAGATCTCTTGTCACCGTCTCCCCCTGGAAGGCAGACGTCAGACCCAAGTGCAGAACACAGGATGGTTTTCTTAAGGGAAATCCTAAACTCGTCATCAAAACAAAGGCAAGGGTCACCGAGGCGCCAACGTAAGCTAAGGGGAGATCCGAAAGGTGTAATCCATAAAGACAGGCCGAGGAAATTCAGGGAGTCATAGAACAAAGGAGAAGGGTTCGAGGACAAGGAAATGGGGAACGGGGTGAGGAAGAGAGCAAGACACCAAATACACCACACAGGCAAGTAGCACAGCTGGGCTGAGGTTCCACATCTTTCTGCGCTCCAAGCTCCCTTTTATGTGCGTGTCTGGTGATCAGTCGCAGGTGTTTCCTGTTGCACGGAGGTGGAGGGCGTGACATCTCTGTAGAAGTCTATTTAGTAGGTTGTAATTACTTTTAGAAGGTTGAAACTCACCTTTCACTGATCTGCAAATAAAAATGAAATGTCCAACAGCCATTTCTGAAGCTGATTTGGCAAATAGTTGGAGGTAATCTGGGTTGAAAGAAATGCACCATAATGATAAACTGTTCGGGATCCCCGGGTCTCTTAACATCTTTCCCAAATAGACCAGTGTTGAATATGACATAATAGATAAGATGTTAAATGTCAATGGAAGAGAGATCTTAACCATCTCAGGTGGCATGAAGCAAACTGCATAACAGCCCACAGAGAGTCTGGTCTAGGCTGGAACCAATTAGTTTAATTTGTGCTTCCCAAAATTAAAATCTCATTTTGTACACAAGCCCCACCCTTGTCTTTTGGTTGATAGGCTGTATAATCTCATTTTTAGCCTTTTATGGTTCTAAACTCTTGTTTCACAAGTAACTGGATAGGTAAGACAATAGGTATGACAACCAAGGTAAAACATTAATTTGAACAATGTCAGTTATGCCAAATGTTGAAGTGAGTAAAAAGGTCAACAAAACCAGATCCTCTAATCTTCTTAGAGGTGGGAAGTTGGTGTTTAAAAAGCTATTAAGATTGAGAGTAGCAAAAATACTATAACATCCCCCTCATGGAGCTACTGGAGACAGCATTCTAGGAAAATGCAGTATTGAATGCATATATCTCCGTATTAGCAGTCTTGACAATGACACCACAGACCAAACAAGACGGACTGGTGAACACTCAAGAGTTCCCCCAGATTACTCTGAGCCCTCCTACTCCACACAGTGGTTAGAGGGTCACCCCTTGAACCTCCCATTAGTCCCCTGTGGCAGACTAAGCATCAGCAATATAACAGTCAATCAGAAAGGAACACAGGACTATGTACAGGAATAGACACAAACACCAACTATTTACATTAATTCACACCAGCCCCCCTCATTGCCGCTACAATACAAGGTACCTAAAACCAGAGTTTGCCTATTGAAAGGAGAAACAAAGTGGAATTAAGTTGGGTATTCAACTGTATGGCCAGAAATAGAGATTAATTTTATACCCTGAAAGTACTATAGTAGAACATCATCTTTAGTGCTGCTGGGACTCAAGTAAAACGATAGATTGTCAGCATGGAAACAAATGCAATGGTCCTCTTTACCTACCCTAATACCGTCTCTCTTGATTGCTCCTAACGGCTTCTGCCAAATGTTCAATCATAACTATGAACAGTAAGGGGGAAAAGGGGCAGCCTTCCTGGCACCATCTTCCAGCAGCTGGTAATGTAGAGGTTAGCACTGCTGCCTTTGGACCCAAAGGTTGCAGGTCTGAGCCTAACCTCCAGTTGTATTATTCTTGAAAAAGGTACTTACCTTAAATTGAAGTTAAAAAAAAAAATGACCAAGCTGTGTAAACAGTTAAGTACCTTAACATTGTAAGTTTGCTTTGGAGAAAAGCATCAGCTAAATGAATAAATATGAAGTGTGACAGAAGGCCATACGTTAACTTGCAGAAAGGGTTTTGAACATGTTTTATTTGACTGATAACATTATTACCCATCTTAAGTCTGGGTGGCACAGCGAGTAGTGTTGCGGGCTCACAACCCATGCATGGTGCAAGAAAACATGGGTTTGATTTCCCTACTCAGACTGTGTGGATGTTCTCCTTGTGTTTCCACCCACAGTCCAAAGACATGCTGATCAGGTTGGCTGGTGACTTGTAAGTCACCTGTAGTGTGAGTGTTTCACTGGTGTGTGGATGAGTGATTCATTGTAAGTCATTGTCATTCATTGCATCTCACAGTGTAAGTCACCTTGGTTGAATAATGTGTAGCTTGAGTACACTAGTGTTCTTTGGAAGTCACTTTGCAGAAAAGCATCTGCTAAATGGATAGACTTACATTTGCACCAATCAGCCACAACATTAAAACCACTGATAGGTGAAGTGATTATCTCCCTACAATGGCACCTGTCAAGGGGCGGAATATATTAGGCAGGAAGTGAACAGTCAGTTTTTGAATTGTATGTGTTGGAAGCAGGAAAAATGGGCCAGCGTAAGGACCTGAGCGACTTTGACATGAGCCAAATTGTCATGGCTAGCTGACTGAGTCAGAGCATCTCCAAAACAGCAGGTCTTGTTGGGTGTTCCCGGTATGCAGTGGTTAGTACCTACCAAAAGTGGTCCAAGGAAGGACAACCAGTGAACCGGCAAAAGAGTTATGGATGCCCAAGGCTCACTGATGTGTATGGAGAGTGAAGGCTAGCCCGTTTGGTCCGATCCACAGCAAAGCTACTGTAGCACAAATTGCTGAAAATCTTAATGCTGACCATGATAGAAAGGTGTCAGGCAGACTATTCAGAGTGCCCATGCTCATCCATGAGCGTTACAAAGGCAAAAAAAAACCTCTGCTTACTGCCACACCTTCCCTAAGTGAGTGCGATTACAAATTGATTAGAAACGGGTAGGGAGTGGCTCACGAAAGGTGTGCCATCTGGCCAACAAACAAGGATGAACTCATACAGTCATATTCAAGCAACCTGCCCTGAAAGGTAATGACAACACAAGCGCCACTGCTGTCGATTCATTGCCATATCCTGAAGAGTTTCTAGCCATTTACACTGTAAGTCTTTGGGACCCCATCCTGGAAGTCGCGAGCTGCCTACTTTTCCAAGGTTCTTTGCAGAACTTTTCATTCCACGTAGCCATGTAATTTTCTGTCCTCTTTGAGTTCTTTTCCATTCGGGATTTGGAATTGAGAAGAGCACTCACCTTGGCAGGCACGTCTGCTTCATACGCAGAACGTGCCCCAGCCAGCGTAGTCTACTGAGCTCTATGCTGCTAGAAACCGCACTTTCGTCAACATTTCTGCCAAGAGTGCATCTTCTCACTTCTTTGTTGCTGATTCTGTCATTCCAACCAATTTTAGCTAACTGGCACAGGCACCAGTGATCGAAAACTTCCAGGCAGCGAGAATCTTCATCACGAATTGCCCATGTTTCTGATCCATAAAGTAGGATGGCTTGAACCACGGTGTTATAAATGCAGCCTTTCACTTGCAGTGAGACATCCTTACTGCGCCAAAGATGTCTAAGACCGGCGAACGCCACTCTGGCCTTGGCGATGCAGGCACTGATTTCCTTTTCAACTGATCCATCATTTGTGACGCAGCTGCCAAGGTAGGTGAATACGTTTACGATGTCGCCAACTCGACATCGTAAACGTATTCACCTACCTTGGCAGCTTCCAGTTCCAGTCTTGAAGCATAACTTTGCACTTAGAGGGTGCAAATCGCATTCCGTAGCGAAGAACAGCCTTTCCAAGATTGTCAAGCATTGTTTGAGCACTCTCAGCTGACTCAAATAAGTAAATGATGTCGTCCGCGTACTCTAGATCACACAACCTTTGACCTAGTGCCCATGCTGACCCCTGTCCACCACCGAAAGTCCTACAATAGGCACATGAGCGTCAGAACTGGACCAGAGAGCAATGGAAGAAGGTGGCCTGGTCTGATGAATCACTTTTCCTTTTAGATCATGTGGACAGCTGGGTGCGCTTGTATCATTTACCTAGGGAAAAGACGGCAGCAGAATGCACTATGGCAAGAAGGCAAGTGAGCGGAGGCAGTGTGATGCTCCAGCTAATGTTCTGCTGGGAAACCTTGGGTCCTGGCATTCATGTGGATGTTACTTTGACACATACCACCTACCTAAAGATTGTTGCAGACCATGTACACCCCTTCATGGCAAGGGTATTCCCTGATGACAGTGGCCTCTTTCAGCAGGATAATGGACCCTGCCACGCTGAAGAATGTTCAGGAATGGTTTGAGGAACATGACAAAGAGTTCAAGATGTCGACTTGGCCTCCAAATTCCCCAGATCTCAATCTGATCCAGCATCTGTGGGATATGCTGGAAAAACAAGTCCGATCCATGGAGGCCCCACTTCGCGACTTACAGAATTAAAGGATCTGTTGCTAATGTCTTGGTGCCAGATACCACAGGACACCTTCAGAGGCTCTTGTGAAGTCCACGCCTCAATGGGTCAGAGCTGTTTTGGCTGCACGAGGGGGACTTACACACTATTAGGCAGGTGGGTTTAATGTTGTGCCTGAGCAGTGTTTATTTAGTCAAGACTGCATGTCAACTCCATTGTTCACTCCCAAATATCTTTTCATATTTGACCAGGTGTCAGGCATGAGGCCCGGAGACAGGTAAGTGGTGGACCCAATCACAGGTAGGTTTTATTCTTTGCAACCAGGTCCGAGGGATAAGACACGATCAAGGTCAGGAGCAGGCGAAAGTCTTTCCGGGCGCTAACATCACTGTGCAGGCAATCTAAAACTCGGTGGTCAAACGGAGAACAGGCAAGGGTCAAAACACAAGAACAGGCAAGACACAAAGACGCTGAGACTGCAAGGGTACAAGGTGATTGCAAGAATCCGCGTCTGATGTGTGAACACGGAGCTCCTTTTATCCTGGGTCTTCCTAATTGGTCACAGGTGTTCCCGGTTTGCTTGTTCCCGTGGGTTTGACAGTACCCCCCCCCCCCCCCCCCACGGACGGCTCCTGCCACCCGTTGAGGCCGAGGCGGACTTCCCCGAGGCCAAGGTGCTGGGCAATCCGGGTGTCCTTGGTGAAAAGAGGCGATCAGGTCCGGATCCAGGACATCCTTTGTCAGTACCTAACTGCACTCCTCCGAGCTGTACTCCTCCCAATCGACCAGATACTGTAGGCAGCCACGATGTCACCGGGAATCCAGGAGCTCCTTGACTTGGTATGCTGGGGTCCCCTCCGGCTACACTGGTGGGGGTGGCTCCGACGTCCTCGGGGCCTGAAGGTGTGATACTTTATACGGTTTGAGTAGGGACACATGGAACGACAGATGGACCCGGCGAGACGGGGGCAAGCAGTAAGTGACAGGAGTTACTTGGCGGACAATCCGATAAGGGCCTATGAAGCGGGGGCTGAGCTTAGGGGACAGGAGACGTATTTTCAGGTTTCGGGTGGACAGCCAGACCTACTTGCCAGGATGAATGGAGACTGATCATCGGTGACGTTCTGCCTGATGTTTGCACTTGCGTGTGCTACAGCGTAGCCGGGCTGTGACCGTCCTCCAGGTCTCTTCGTTGTTCCGGTACCATTCATCGACGTCCGGGATCTTGGTACATGCCGGATGCGAGGGAAAAAGGGAAGGGTGATACCCTAGGACACATTGAAAAGGAGTGAGTGCAGTAGAGGAATGCGGCAAGGAGATATGTGTGTATTCCGCCCAGGGCAGATATTGAGCCCACTGGTGCTGCTTTTGGCTGCAGTAAGACAGAAGGTACCGTCTTAGGTCTTGGTGCAGCCTTTCGACCTGGCTATTCACCTGTGGATGATACCCTGATGTAAGGCTCACCGCAACCCCCAGTTTCCGCCAGAGGGCCTTCCAGAGCTGTGAGGTGAACTGTGGGTCTCGATCAGAGACAATGTCCTCCAGAAGGCCATACAGGCGAAACACGTGTTGGAACAGGGCCTCAGAGGTCTCCAGTGCCAATGGGAGTTACGGCAAGGGTATCAGACAACAGGCCTTGGAAAATCTCTCGAGAACAGTGAGTATGATGGTGTTACCTGGTAACCAGGGTAGATCTACCAGGAAATCAATTGACACATGCGACCAGGGCCGAGCTGGGACGGGTAGAGGCTCCAACAGACCGTCAGGCTTCTGATTGGGGGTCCTGGCTTGGGCACACGTCTCACAGGCATTGATGTACTCCTGCACATCCTTCTCCATGGAGAGCGGCCAATAGTAGCCTTGGAGAAGGGACAGGGTCTGTCGGGCACCCGGATGTCCTGCTGCTGGGGAGTCGTGCGCCCACTGTAGGAGGGAAGGTCGGAGCCTGACGGGGACATATTCCTTACCCTCCGGTTGATCTGGTGGTCCGGGATCGTCCTCACGGGCTGCCTGGAGCTTCTGGTGGAGATGCCATTTAACCAGAGCCACCACCCATTGCTGTGATAAGATTGTGGGGTCCGGAACTTTTCCATGCATCCTCTTTCACAGCCTCTTCTCTCACCCCATAAGAGGGCTGTGAGTGGGGTGACCACTGAGCTGAACCCCCTAATGATCTGTTGGTAGAAAATAGCAAACCCCAGGAACCGCTGCAGGGACTTCACAGATGTGGGCTGAGGCCAGTCGAGAACTGCCGACACCTTCCTTGGGTCCATTGCCACCCCCTCCGTGCTCAATATAAAGCCAAGGAAGGCCACCTGTTTCTGGTGAAACAAACACTTCTCCCCTTTTATATACAGACAGCTCTCCAGAAGCCGGGTCAATACCTGTCTGACCAGATGGATATGTTGTTCCATGGTGTGAGAATAGATCAGTATGTCATCCAGGTACACGATGACCCCCTGATTCACGAGGTCCCCCAATACATGGTTCACATTGGCCTGGAACATGGACGGTGTATTTGCCAGCCTCAATGGCATGACTAAATACTCATAATGGCCTAGTGAAGTACTGAATGCGGTCTTCCACTCATCACCCTCCCGGATACGGATCAGATTATAAGCACTGTGCGGGTTTAATTTGGTGAACACTCGGACCCCGTGGACCTGCTCCAGCGAAGCGGTGATAAGTGGCAAGGGTTGTGGGTATTTCACCGTAACCGCATTGAGTCCCCAATAATCAATACAAGACCATAGTCCTCCATCCTTCTTCACCACAAAAAAAGAACCTGGTGGATGCGGGAGAGGTGTATGGCCAAATGAAACCGGAAGCTAAGGCTTCCTTGACATAGTCTTGGAGTGCCTGTTGTTCGGGAAGGGACAGGGGATATATACGGCCTCTCGGCAGAGATGCGCCTGGCAGTAAATCAATAGCGCAGTTCCACGGCCTATGCGGTGGTAGGACGGTCACCTTGCTCTTACTGAAGACCTCTGCCAGGTCCTGATACTCCCTGAGGACAACAAAGGAATCGGGTGTGTCAGGGCTCTCAACAGAAGTGGCCCGGCAGGGTAGGACCAGACACACAGTAGCACACTGCAGTCCCCAGGCTACTAATTCCCTCTTGCTCCATGAAAAAACAGGGTCATGTTTTGTTAGCCAGGTGAACCCCCCCAAAAAAAAGAAAAAAAAAAAAAAACTTACTGGCATCTCTGGCGATTTGATCAAATAAAACGCAAGATCCTCGGTGTGACAAGCCCCGACTCAGACCCGCAATGGTACGGTCTGTTTCTCCACTATGCCCGTGCCCAGCAGCTGACCGTCCAGGGCCTTGATTCGGTGAACGACTTCACATTCACATATTAGTATGCAATGGAGCTGTACAAAAGCTAAATCCATAAAACAACTCGCAGCCCCTGAATCAATCAATGTACGGGTTTGTATTTGGGAGGAACCCCAGCTTACCTCCACTGACACCATTAGTTGGGAGTCGGTACAGAGGACGGCACTCACCTTGGCTCTGTGCCGAGGCTGGCTGGGGGGGCCGCACAGGGCAGATGGCTCGGTAATGTCCAGCTCCTCCACAGTACAGACACAACTGGCCCCAGATCTGCTGCATTTGCTCCTCAGGGGAGAGGTGTCCCTGGCCCAGCTGCATTGGTTCCGGGGCTTCTGATGGTGTCACCGTCTCTGATGGGGGCAGCCATGGACGAAGCAGATGCTTCCAAGCGAGGTTGTCCACCAGTATGGCATTCTGAATGAAGCGGTCCAGTCCTCCCCGCGGTACACTAGCTCTGCCTGAATCCGGGGGTGCAGCCCACAGCGGAAAGAGGCCAGAAATACCATCTGGCCCCAGCTGCTCTTCTCAGCCAGCGTCCAAAACTCTAGGTAGTAGGCAGGTACGGTCTGGTTCCCCTGTTGGATCACTATCAAATGGTCGCTGGTGGCACACTCCAACAATGGGTGGTCAAACACCACCTGAAATTGCTCGAGGAAGCGCACATAAGTGGTGGTCTCCTTCTTATACCACGCCACCGTGGCCCAGTCTAACGCGGGTTCTGTCAGTAGTGAAATCATGTACGTAATGCGGCTTCTGTCTGACTGATAAATCTGCGGCTGGCTCGCGAACACCAGCACGCATTGAAGAATAAACCCCCAGCATTTTTTGGGCACCCCATCTTACCTCTCAGGTGTGGCCAGTTGGGGTCTGTCGCTGGTGCAGCTGGGGCGCTTGCTGATGACGCAAGGACGGCTGCAACGGCAGCCATGGGTGTTTGCATGACAGCTGGCGGAGGCACTGGCACAGCGGCTTCGGGCTCTGGAGTTGCTGGCCTCAGGTTCTAAAGCATTTCTAGAATCTTCTGCAGAGTCTGCTCATGCCATCCGAGCATCACTCCCTGCACGGACACCGCCTTTTGTAGGTGTTCCAGATTCACTGGGTCCATGTTGATTGGCGGATACTTCTGTCAGGCACGAGGTCCGGAGAAGGGTGAGTGGTGGACCAAGTTGCGGGTAGGTTTTATTCTTTGCAACCAGGTTCGAGGGACAAGACACAATCAAGGTTAGGAACAGGCAAGGGTCTTTCCAGGCATTAATGTCACTATGCAGGCAATCCAAAACTCGGTGGTCAAACGGAGAACAGGCAAGGCGCAAAGACACTGAGACTGCAAGGGCGCAAGGCAATTGCAAGAATCCACATTTGATGTGTGAACATGGAGGTCCTTTTATCCTGGGTCTTCCTAATTGGTGGCAGGTGTTTGCTTGTTCCCGAGGGCGTGACACCAGGTGCTTGCCTTCATCAATGAAGTTTGCAATATTTAAGGCACAATGTCCATTATCTGAGTTGAGATTCACTTTAACAAATACTTTCAGCAAGTTTAATAACTTTCAAACAGTCTCAAGCCTGTGTGCCAAAGTTTTAGCTACAGTTTTTTAGATACTGTATACTGTAACGACTCGTGTTACTGAGAGTCTGAGCGTGTGGTGTGAAAAATTTTTGTTCAAGTGTGGTGTGAAAATATGTTCAAGTAGTTAATATTTTCAAGTGATTAATATATTCTAATGTGACGTAAGAGTGGAGATGTTCAGAAAATGTATGCTGTCTGTTTAATGCAATGGAAACATGTTGCTAGGGAAAATGAAACGCAAAGAAAGTTAAACTTTTAGGATGCGTCCCGACACATTTTTTAAACGGGGAGAAATTGTTCAGAGTAAAGATCGCTTTTGCATTGGATGCAAGGGAAGTTTCGAAAGTGTTGCCATGCCTTACAATGATGTATGTATAAGCTTGTAAATAAAAGGAGGCAACACAAACCAGCATTTGAGGTTCTCCCATTGGCTGATGTTGTCATTAAAAGTCCGTATGTGTCTGAGTGTTTTGTATGGATCTCCTGCAGCTGATCGGTTCCAGAAAAGAAAATTTAATTTCTTTCACGCTGTGGAAATCGGCAACAGGAACAAGGTCCAGAACATCACGCGTGGCCACCCAACTCCGTTCCTCCAGGCCATAGCCCTCCCAGTCTACTAAGTACTGCAGGGACCCCTGCCATCGACGGGAATTCAGGAGCGCCCTGACGGCATAGGCTGGTGCTCCATCAACCTCAATGGCCTCGGCTGGCAGGTTCGGTGCGACTTCACCTGAGGCTTGTAGAACAGAAGTCCCACAGAGCTTGAGAAGGGAAATGTAGAAGGTGACATGAACCCACAAGTGCAGCAGGAATTGGAGCTTGTAGGACATAGGTATGACCTGACAGAGAACCTTAAAGGGGCTGGTGAAACTGGGGCTGAGCTTCTTGGACGGGAAGTGCAGCCTCAGGTCCCAGGTGGACAGCAACACTCTCTGCCGCAGATTGAAACAGAGTGTGCACCGGCGGTGGTCTGTCTGTTTTTAGCAGCGGGTGCTACACTGGATGTGAGTTCTGATGGCACGTCACGCCTCCCCACTACCCTGGTGCCAGGCATTGACCGCTGGTATGTTGCTCGGGCTGGGGCATGAAGGAAACAGAGCAGGCTGGTAGCCTAGAACACTTTGGAACGGTGACATACTTGTAGCAGAGTTGGCCAGGGCGTTGTCAGTATAATCGGCTCAGAGCAAGTATTTGGTTCACTAGTGTTGAACCCCTTATGACAAAAAAATCAAGGCGTCCGTTTACCCCGCCCGGTATGGGGTCACCGGGGCCCCACCCTGGAGCCAGGCCTGGGGGGGGGGGCTCGCATGCGAGCGCCTGGTGGCCAGGTCTATGCCCACGGGGCCTGGCCGGGCTCAGCCCGAAGCCACAACGTGGAGCCGCTCTTCGGTGGGCTCACCACCTGCCGGAGAAACCATAAGGGGCCGGTGCGTTGTGATTTGGGCGGTGGTCGGGGCCGAGTGCCCGGCCGACCCAAACCTCGGGCGCCAACTCTGGTTTTTGGGACTTGGAATGTCACCTCACTGGCGGGGAAGGAGCCTGAGCTGGTGCGGGAAGTTGAGAGATACCGTCTAGATATAGTCGGGCTCACTTCCACTCACAGCTTGGGTTCTGGAACCACTCTACTCGATCGAGGGTGGACTCTCCACTATTCTGGCGTTGCCCAAGGTGAGAGGCGGCGGGCTGGTGTGGGCTTATTAATAGCCCCCCAGTTCAGCCGCCATGTGTTGGAGTCTACCCCGGTGAATGAGAGGGTCATCTCCCTACGCCTTCGGGTCAGGGAACGGTCTCTCACTGTCGTTTGTGCTTATGCGCCTAGTGGCAGTGTAGAGTACCCGGCCTTTTTAGAGTCCCTGGGGGGCGTGCTGGAAAGCGCTCCCACTGGGGACTCTGTCGTTCTACTGGGGGACTTTAACGCCCACGTGGGCAGCGACAGTGATACCTGGAGGGGCGTGATTGGGAGGAATGGCCTCCCTGATCTGAACCCGAGCGGTGAGTTGTTATTGGATTTCTGTGCTAGTCGCGGTTTATCCATAACGAACACCATGTTCATGCATAAGGGTGTCCACCAGTGCACTTGGCACCAGGACACCCTAGGTCGGAGGTCGATGATCGACTTTGTAGTCGTTTCTTCTGACCTTCGGCCATATGTCTTGGACACTCGGGCGAAGAGAGGGGCTGAGCTGTCAACTGATCACCACCTGGTGGTGAGTTGGATTCGATGGCGGGGGAAAAAGCTGGACAGACCTGGCAGGCCCAAACGCATAGTGAGGGTCTGTTGGGAACGTTTGGCGGAGGCCCCTGTCAGAGAGGTCTTCAACTCCCACCTCCGACAGAGCTTCAACCAGGTCCCGAGGGAGGTGGGGGACATTGAGTCTGAATGGACTATGTTCCGCTCCTCCATTGTCGGTGCGGCTGTTCGGAGCTGCGGCCATAAGGTCTCCGGTGCCTGTCGCGGCGGCAATCCCCGAACACGGTGGTGGACACCGGAAGTAAGGGATGCCGTCAAGCTGAAGAAGGAGTTCTATCGGGCCTGGCTGGCTCATGGGACTCCTGAAGCAGCTGACGGGTACCGACGGGCCAAACGGAGCGCGGCTCTGGCAGTCGCCGCGGCAAAAACTCGGGCTTGGGAGGAGTTCGGTGAGGCCATGGAGGAAGACTTTCGGTCGGCCTCAAAGAGATTCTGGCAAACCGTCCGGCGACTCAGAGGGGGGAAGCGGTGTTCCACGAACACTGTTTACAGTGGAAGTGGTGCGCTGCTGACCTCAGCTGAGGATGTTCTCGGGCGGCGGAAGGAGTACTTTGAGGATCTCCTCAATCCCTCCGACACGCCTTCCGTAGAGGAAGCTGAGGCTGGGGACTCGGAGGGGGACTCGTCCATTACCCTGGCTGAAGTTGCTGAGGTAGTCAAAAAACTCCTCGGTGGCAAGGCTCCGGGGGTGGATGAGATCCGCCCCGAGTTTCTCAAGTCTCTGGATGTTGTGGGGCTGTCTTGGCTGACACGCCTCTGCAGCATCGCGTGGAGTTCGGGAACGGTGCCTCTGGACTGGCAGACCGGGGTGGTGGTCCCTCTTTTTAAGAAGGGGGACCGGAGATTGTGTTCCAACTACAGGGGGATCACACTCCTTAGCCTCCCTGGGAAAGTCTATGCCAGGGTACTGGAAAGGAGAATCCGACCGATAGTCGAACCTCGGATTCAGGAGGAGCAATGCGGTTTTCGCCCTGGCCATGGAACACTGGACCAGCTCTATACCCTCACTAGGGTGTTGGAGGGTTCGTGGGAGTTTGCCCAACCAGTCCATATGTGTTTTGTGGACCTGGAGAAGGCATTCGACCGTGTCCCTCGTGGCATCCTGTGGGGGGTGCTTCGGGATTATGGGGTTCGGGGCTCGTTGCTACGGGCTGTTCGTTCCCTGTATGACCGGAGCAGGAGCTTGGTTCGCATTGCCGGCAGTAAGTCAGACCTGTTCCCGGTGCATGTTGGACTCCGCCAGGGCTGCCCTTTGTCACCGATTCTGTTCATTATTTTTATGGACAGAATTTCTAGGCGCAGTCAGGGAACGGAGGGTGTCTGTTTTGGTGGCCGCGAGATCTCGTCTCTGCTTTTTGCGGACGATGTGGTCCTGTTGGCTTCATCAAGTCAAGACTTGCAGCGTGCACTGGGGAGGTTTGCAGCCGAGTGCGAAGCGGCGGGGATGAGAATCAGCACCTCCAAATCCGAGGCCATGGTTCTCAGTCGGAAAAAGGTGGATTGCTCCCTCCAGGTTAGGGGGGAGTTGCTCCCTCAAGTGGAGGAGTTTAAGTATCTTGGGGTCTTGTTCACGAGTGAGGGAAAAATGGAGCGGCAGGTCGACAGACGGATCGGTGCGGCGTCTGCAGTAATGCGGTCATTGTACCGGTCTGTTGTGGTGAAGAGGGAGCTGAGTCGTAAGGCGAAGCTCTCAATTTACCGGTCGATCTACGTTCCTACCCTCACCTATGGTCATGAACTCTGGATCATGACTGAAAGAATGAGATCGCGGATACAAGCGGCAGAAATGAGTTTCCTCCGCAGAGTGGCTGGGCGCACCCTTAGGGATAGGGTGAGGAGCTCAGTCACCCGGGAGGAGCTCGGAGTAGAGCCGCTGCTCCTCCGCATCGAGAGGAGCCAGTTGAGGTGGCTCGGGCATCTGTTCCGGATGCCTCCTGGACGCCTCCCTGGGGAGGTGCTCCGGGCTTGTCCCACTGGGAGGAGGCCTCGGGGCAGACCCAGGACACGTTGGAGAGACTATGTCTCCCGGCTGGCCTGGGAACGCCTTGGGGTTCCCCCAGAGGAACTGGAGGAGGTGTGCGGGGAGAGGGAGGTCTGGAGTACTCTGCTCGGACTGCTGCCCCCGCGACCCGGCCCCGGATAAAAGCGGAGGAAGATGGATGGATGGATGGATGGATGGATAGTGTTGTCACTGGGCACAGTAGCTGCGGAGGAAGTGACCCGATGTCCTGCTGTAGCCGATCCATCTGCCCGTTGGAATGGGGGTGGTAGTCTGCGGTGAGGCTCACCGAGACCCTTAGCTTATTCCAGAATGCTTCCCACACCCGCCTGATGAACTCAGGGACCTGGTCCAACACAATGTCCTTCAGTAGGCCATAAAGGTGGAATACCTGTTGGAATAGCGCCTCTGCTGTCTCCAGGGCTGTGGATAACTGTGGCAGGGGGATCAGACAGCAAGCCTTGGAAAACCAGTCAATGAAGATTTTTATCATGGTCTTACCCTTCAAAGGAGGGAGGTCCATCAAGAAGTCCCAGCGGGTTCCTGGGTTGGAGTCCAGGCCTTGGAGCAGGTTGTGCAGGCCCCCATGTACTCCTGGATGTTCTCTCGCATGGAGAGCCACCAGAGGAGGGGGAGAGTGTCCGGCAGGCTCCAGGTAACTTATGAACTCACTGTAAGAGTGTTGGTTGCATTCTCACTGGCACATACTCCTTACCTTCTGGTGCATTTGGCAGACCGGGCTTGGCTGCCTGTGCATCCTGGAGATCGTAGAAGAAATGCCAGCGTTCTGGGGCTACAACACAGTTCTTGGGTAGGATCAGCTCCGGGATTTCAACCACCTGCGCCACCACGCTCCTGTGCCCCTAATGCTCTGTGATACTAAATACTTCATTGCAAAATGGGGGCACACACACACAAGTCTGTTACTGTCACGTCCACGCCCACAACTCAAATCGACAGCACCTGACTCCAGTTCAGCACCTACCCTTTAAAAGACACTCCGCAACTCCCAGACTTTTGCGGAATCTCATCAGGGACAACCGCTCTTTCTCATGACTCTTCGTTCACGTCCTCCGGTTTCTGACTCTTTGCTTCGTTTCCCGACCACGCCCAAGGATCCTCGTTCCTGTCCTGTTTGCCATTCGACCGACCCTTCGCTAAGTCCCCTGACCTCGCCCATGGATCTTCGCTCTGACCCTGACCGCCGATCGATCGACCCTTCGCCTGTCCCCGACACCGAGAACTTGCCTCATCCCTCATCTCTGGACGAATGACGCTGCACTTGGGTCCAGCCATCCCAAACCCCTATGTTTCTGTGACAGTTACAAAGGAAAGTGTGGTATACATTCTACAACGTTGTAAACAGAGTATCAACAAACACATATCCACTTTTTCATAACGATTTTCTTAATCCAACTCTTCGTCAGTAGATATTTTGTATGTTCCGCTTTTTAATAAATATTTCAGTGGTGTCAGTTTTCCATTATTTTCAGTACCTTATTGCTCATTTAATGTGACACTGTTAGGAGTGTGCTCTATTAAAATAAATTAAATTTAATCTGTTAGTTTATTTTTCTACTTAATCCTTATATTTGGGCAGCTCTTGGGGTATGCTTACTATTTCATTTCTTTATATTCACCTGGAATGACTCTGGACCTTGCATTTTTTTCAACAGATGAGCAACAGAGGTACTATGCAGTCTTGGCAGTTACAGTTTGGCTCACAGACCTTTAGTCTCCATACCCACTGTTTTCTAGTTATATTCACCTGTTTTATTCTGGGTATACATGACTCCTACCTGATCATAATGGCAAGTCTGGACTATCCGAAAATGTCAAGTTGTTTGAATTCATTAGCATTGTATTTACTTTTTTTTTTGCATAAAAGCTTAAACTAATAAACATTGAAATTAGAATGTATGGATGTTTTGTTTGTGAGGATTTCTTAAGTGAAAAATCTAGAAGGGGCAGCAAACTTCACATACACTGCGTTCAGAAATTATTCAGATCCCTTCACTTTTCTTACATTTTTTTGTTGCAGCCTTATGCTAAAATTGTTTAAATTCTTTTTTCCCTCATCAGTTTGCACTCAATACCCCATAACCACAAAGTGAAAACCGAATTTTAGAAATTTTTGCAAATTAAGTATTCAGACCCTTTGTTATAACCTGTGAAATCTAGGTCAGGTGCATCCCATTTCTCTTGATCATCTGAGATTTCTACACCTTGTTTAGAGTCTACCTGTGGTAAATTCAATGGATTGGACATGATTTGAAAAGAGATACACCTGTCTACATAAGGTCCCACAAATGACAATCTGTATTGCTCAAAAGCCAAGTGATGAGGTCAAAGGAGTTACTAGCAGGGCCTACAGACAGGAGTGTGTTGAGGCAGGCTACAAAACAAATTCTGCAGCATTGAAGGTTCCAAAGAGCACAGTGGCCTCCACAATCCTTAAATAGAAGAAGTTTGGAACTATGATTCATCCTAGAGCTGGCCACTCAGCCAAACCGAACAACTGGGGGAGAAGGGCCTTAGTAAGAGAAGTGACAAAGAACAAGACAGAGATGGTCACTCTGGCTGAGCTCTAGAGATTCTGTATGGAGAAGGGAGGAACTTCCAGAGGAACAACCATCACTGCAACACCAGCGATTTGGACTTCATGGCAGAGTGGAAAGATGGAAACTTCTTCTCAGTAAAAGACACATGAAAGCCTACCATAAAGGACTCTCAGACTGTGAGAAACAAGATTCTCTGGTCTGATGAAACCAAGACAGAACTGCTTGGCTTCAGTTCTAAACATTATGTCTGGTGGAAACCAGCCACTGCTAATCACCTGTACAATACCCTCCCAATGATAAAGCATTGTGGTGACAGCATCATGCTATGGGACTGTTTTTTAGTGGCAGGGATTGGGACTAGTCAGCATCAAGGGAAAGTTGGATGGAGTAATCCTTAGTGAAAACCTTCTCCAGAGCACTCTGGACCCCAGACTTAGTCAAAGGTTCACGTTCCAACAATGCAATAATAAAATGCAGTTTAGTTGAATGCCATTTACACTCTAATTTAAGACATTCTAACTCTATAACACGTGTTGATTTGTTGAGCTCCAGAATCTAAGGTGAATTTCACCACAGAATTATATTCAAAAGCCATTTGAGCTATATTTGCTCTTGTTCCAAAATCAGATTTGGTCATGTAATCAATATATTTAGCGGTACTATTTTGATCAATATGTTTCATGATTCTGGTCTTATTATCGTCAAACAACACCGGTATAGATCAAAAGTTAAGAAGTAATGATTGTTAATAGTCTGGTTTAAAGGAATAATATTTACTTTATGAACATCTCTGCCACAACTTATTATGAGGTCGAGCATATGGTACGGGAATGAATGGGACTGTTAACAACTTGAGTAATCTGTCTGGAGCGACTTAGGGAGGTGCAATGGTGCAGCAGGCTTGGGTGGGTCCTGTTCTCTGGTGGATTTGGGGTTCAAGTCCTGCTTGGGGTGCCTTGTGATGGACTGGTATCCCATCCTGGGTCTGTCCCCCCCCCCCCCCCCGCCAACCCTTGCACCGTACGTTGCGGGGCAAGGCTCCAGCTTGCTGTGACCCTGTTCAGGCCAAGCAATTTCAGTGTGGGTGTGTGTATGTATTATTATTTCCTAGCTCAACAGACAAACTGCTTAGGACCAAATATCTACTTTGACTTTGGGCAGGAGAAGCAGGAACCCAGACTGCACACACAACAATTTTGTTGGTCTAGCATGGTGATTAGAGTTGTTACCTTACTAGCTGAAGGTCGTGAGGTTGAATCCCCACTCCTGCTGCAGTACCCTGAAGCAAGATACTTAGACTAAATTGCTCCAGTCCTCTATTTCATGTTGTTCTGAACAAACTGTAAAAACAATTTTGCTTGAATGCATTTTCTTCTGATTATTAATACTATTTGTTATTTATAACTATCATTGTTTTATAATGATAAATACAGCATAAGAAAACATGACTCAAGTATACAAGTGTGCACATTTCAGTAAACTGCATTTGAGGTTTTGGTTCCAAGAAATAAATTGATTTCTGATGTTTGGCATGTGTTGTCAGAAAACAGAGATGGTGATGAGATTTACAGAGTTTATTGACAACAATTGATTGAAAGCATTTGTGATCAGGAACTTGATAGGTTTTTTAAATTATTTTGTGGCTTGCAATTCTTAAGTGCAGTATAGTTAATTTTTGGACAAACCTTGAATAAAGCTAGTTATAATGTGCTGGTAAAACTGATTTTTCCTCACCATTTTAATGCTGCTTATCTGTGACCTAGGACAACAGATATCAATTTTGTTGTGTATTTATAAACATACAGCAGCACCAAGGAGTTGGCGCATGTGCATTGCGCTAAGCCTTATGTGAGCTGTGTGTGTAGAAATAAAGTTGATGCCTTCTGTTCCACTGAACCTCGTGCGAACCTGCTTGCTTCACGTATTGCGGACATAACAAGTTTCTGGCAAATATCTATACTGTCCTTTATCACACTCCCCTCAGCGCAACAAGGACCACCTGCGGCAGCTCAGGGAGCGATCACATAAAAGACGCTCCAGAGCACACACAGGCGCGGAACCTTGCTCCCTCGCCTGTCTCTTGGATTCTGTTTGCATATCGGTGACCCTTTGCCTGTTTTCTGACAATGTCTACTGAACCGCCGCATGACCAAGCTTCCTGTGCTCCGCATTTGGGTCCGACGCAACCGCGCCGGGGAACAGCATGACATCCTTGACCCTAAGGAGCCCTTTTATTTGTGCTCAGCCCAACCAGATTTCTAGGTCTTCTGAATCTCAGATGTGCTGCATTTGAAGAAGCAGAATATCCAGTACACATTTTTTTACTGTTGTAATGTACCACTGAAGAAGGTCTATGGATTGTCAATGTCCCTTAGCCTTGCACTCAGTGCTTCTGGGATATGCTGCAGTTTACCGTGACCCTGCTCAGGACAAGCAGTTACTGGAATTGGATGGATGGATGGATGGATGGATATCTGGTATTTGGAATACGTGATGTCTATTTGTTTTTGATGTATAACAGTATAATGAATGTGTTTGTTTCAAATTCAAGCTTCCTCGGTGAAGAAAAACACTTTATTTTGGACAGTAGTATACGTATATTATAGATGAACAATCTAAAAATGAGATACTAAAGAGGATTGAAATGTGGTTCAGAACAGGACAGCAGAAATATAAGGTGAAAATCCACAGAGAGACACATCAAATGTGTCTTGGCTTTCCTTGCTAATTAATGACCATTGTTACATGGCTAGGGGGGCGCGGTGGCGCAGTGGGTTGGACCGGGTCCTGCTTTCCAGTGGGTCTGGGGTTTGAGTCCCGCTTGGGGTGCCTTGCGGCGGACTGGCGTCCTGTCCTGGGTGTGTACCCTCCCCCTCCGGCCTTGCGCCCTGTGTTACCGGGTTAGGCTCCAGTTCCCTGCGACCCTGTATGGGACAAGCGGTTCCGAAAATGTATGTGTGTGTGTTATATGGCTATAGGGATGAAAGTAAAGGAGTTTTAAAGCATTTAAAAGGTTCAAACCAAAAAATGATCCCAGGAAGAAGACAGGCAAAGCCCTTGCTTTAACTAATGGCTACTAGAAGGTGGAAAATGATGGTGTGTCTATCTAACCCCTTTCCAATAGTTTTTTGTTACCTTGATATTTGGTGAGATTGTTGTTCACTAGGGTGGTATGGTGAAATAGTGAGAGGGCTACTGACTCACAGTGTATGGATGGTGGGTTTGATCCCTGCTTAGTCTGTCTGAAGTTTGCATGTTCTCCTTCTGTGTGGGTTTCCTCTAACAATCTAACAACATCTGAGTTGGTGACACTAAATTTTGTGTGCGTTTGTGTATGGCTACCCGACGATCCCGTCCAGGGTGTACCTTCTCTCAGCCTTGTGCCCAATGCTTTTGGGATAGGCTCTGGTTCACTGTGACTTTACTGAAGATAAGCAGTTATTGAAATTGGATGGATGTTGTTCACTAATAAAAATCCATTGTTTTATCCATTTTTATGTACTTCAGTGTTATCAACATTATTATTCTTAACTGCTTTATGAAACATCAACATTTTACTATTGTTGTTGGAGATTCTATTCAGTGTGCTCTCATGTTGGTGAAGTATCGATCACATGACCTTTGTTGTGCGTGATGTGTTCTGATGAAGCACGTATGTAAATAAATGTTCTCCCCTTCCGGTTTAAGCAAACCGATGGTGTGAGCGTGTACTTTGTTACCTCCATTAAGTATAATCTATTTACCACTTCTCAAACGCAGAGATGGCTGCGCCAACAGGTTATGGGCCCAGGAGAGAAGTAGGTAATAGACTGAGTAGACTGTGTTTCGACGGAGACGAAAAGAATTACGAACTTAGGGAGACAAAGTTTTTGGGGCGCCTGCGTTTGCTGGGACTGAAAGAGACCATATTGAAAGTCCCCACACCGAGCGATAGAGACAGCGCAGACGAAGATGAGATTGACGACACTGATAAAAATGAAGAAGTTTACGCGGAATTGATCCAGTTTTTGGATGATAAAAGTCTTTCCCTTATAATGAGAGAAGCCGCAGATGACGGAAGAAAGGCGCTGCAAATACTGAGGGGCTACTATGCAGGAAAAGGGAAGCCGCGAATTATTAACCTGTACACAGAATTAACATCCCTTCAGAAAACTGCAAAGGAAAGTGTTACGGATTACATTATTCGGGCAGAAACAGCCATTACCGCTCTGAGGAATGCTGAGGAGACGCTCACTGATGGACTGTTGATTGCAATGATTCTTAAAGGTTTGCCAGAATCATTTAAACCATTCGCAGTTCATGTAACAGAGAGTGATGAAACTATGACTTTTGCAGAATTTAAGACAAAGCTTAGAAGTTTTGAAAACACTGAAAAGTATGCTAGGTCAAATGACGACAACGTTATGAAAGCGAGTGGTGCAGCTTCTGAGAGAAGAGGAGGGAGAGAGAAAAACGCAGACCCTTATAATATTACATGTTATAATTGCGGTCAAAAAGGACATAAAGCCTGGAGATGTCCAAATGAACGTCGTAAAAGTCAAACACAGTGGTGTAGCTATTGCAAAAGCTCAACACACAAAGACGCATCTTGCAGACGCAAAAGAAGGGACGACGTAAAACAAGCGACGCATGAAGAGGACGCAGATAAACATGCATTTGTCTTCAAAACGTGTGATTATCAACTAGACGGGCTGAAACATAAAGGGCTAATGGTTGACACGGGAGCAACATCACACATAATTACCGACATCGGAAAGTTTAAGAAATTTGACCAGACTTTCCAAATGGGCAAACATTTCATTGAGCTTGCGGACGGGACAAGAGCGAGTGGCGTTGCGCTGAAGAGAGGTGACGCGGAGATATGTTTGATTGACAGTGAAGGAAAGCAAGTGAGCACAACGCTAAAGAAAGCACTGTACATTCCTTCATATCCACAAGACATATTCTCTGTCAAAGCAGCGACTGCCAACGGGGCTTCTGTTCGTTTTCGACAAGGACATGACGAGCTCATCCACAAGGATGGCACGAGATTTGAAATAAAAGAGTATAATAGACTGTACTATCTAAACACTATAGATAAGGGAGGAGATTATTGTAACGGCTGTTACGACATTCAAACTTGGCACGAAATCCTCGGCCACTGCAACTATGATGATGTTTCCAAGTTGCCAGATATTGTGGAAGGAATGGAAATCAAAGGAAAGATTGACAAGTCCAAACTGCACTGTGAAGTCTGCACACAAGGCAAATTTGCGCAAAGCAGGAACAGAGAACCCGATGCACGTGCCAAAGTCCCACTTGAACTTGTGCACACAGACTTGGCTGGTCCTATTCAACCAGAGGCTAAAGACGGTCACAGGTATGCACTTGTATTTGTTGATGATTTCTCAGGCAGAATATTTGTTTACTTCCTGAAAGCGGAAAGTGACACTGTAAAGGCTACGGGAAAATTCCTAGCAGACACTGCTCCTTATGGTACTGTAAAGTGCATTAGGTCAGATAATGGCACTGAATTCACAGCAACAGATTTTCGGTCATTGCTAAGCAAAAATCGCATTAAACATGAGACCTCTGCACCGTATTCACCCCACCAAAACGGTACTGCTGAAAGAAGTTGGCGAACATTGTTTGAAATGGCCAGATGCATGCTCATTGAGAGTAAATTACCAAAAGAGTTATGGACTTACGCTGTGATGACTGCTGCAGTAATTCGCAACAGATGCATTAATAACAGAGTGAAGCAGACTCCATACTACATGTTGACAGGAAGAAAACCGGATCTTTCAAAGATGAGAATTTTTGGATCCATGTGCTATGCATACAAACACAACAGAAAGAAGCTAGATTCACATTGTGAGAAGGGAATATTTGTTGGGTATGACAAGAATAGCCCTTCATACCTAGTGTATTACACAGACACTGGAAGAGTCCTTAAACACAGGCTTGTCAAATTTCATTTCAGAACCGCTTGTCCCTTACGGGGTCACGGGGAACCGGAGCCTACCCAGCAACACAGGGCGTAAGGCCGGAGGGGGAAGGGGACACACCCAGGACGGGACGCCAGTCTGTCACAAGGCACCCCAAGCGGGATTCAAACCCCAGACCCACCGGAGAGCAGGACTGTGGTCCAACCCACTGCGCCACCGCACCCCCGCTTGTCAAATTCTTCAAGAAATGTGCTGTCGAGCAGCAAACTCAAACTGACCCACAAATACCAGATGAGGATGTTTATGGGGGAAGTTGTTTGCCATCTAAGGTAACAACAAACATCACTGAACAGAGTTCAGGGAAGTCTCAAGATAGTGGAGGCAAAATAGAACTTCAAAATGATGATCAGACTGAAAATATTCAGAATAGATGCAACCCCAAAAGGAACAGGAAAGCTCCCCAATACTTATCCGACTACGTAACTGATATTGAAGATGATGATCAGATACTTACTAATATTGACTACTGTTACAGAATGTGTAATGTACCACAAACCTTCAAGGAAGCCATGAGTTCAACCAAATCACAGATCTGGATTAAAGCCATGGAAGAAGATATGGATTCTCTAAAAGAAAATGGAACTTTTACATTGATGGCTCTACCCGAAGGCAAACATGCAGTGGGGGGTAGATGGGTCTATGCAATCAAGAACAATGCAGATAACAATGAAACGTATAAGGCTAGATATGTTGCTAAGGGTTATAGTCAAGTAATGGGAAGAGACTATAAGGAAACTTTTTCTCCGACAGCAAATATCACATCAGTTCGTGTCTTGATGCAAATGGCAGCACAATATGACCTTGTTCTACATCAGATGGATGTGAAAACGGCTTACTTACATGCTCCAATTGATTGTGAGATCTATGTGGAACAGCCAGAAGGTTTTGAGGTAAAATCGGATACTGGTGAAAAACTTGTCTGTAAACTGAACAAGTCATTGTATGGTCTGAAACAGTCAGGTAGAAACTGGAATAAGGTACTGGATGATTACCTGAGTAAAAATGACTTTATGCAAAATCCTGCAGACTCTTGTGTCTACAGCAGACAAACTGGAAAAGAGAGAGTGATGCTAATAATCTGGGTTGATGATCTGATTATTGCTTCTAGTACCAACGAGTTACTAAATGATGTGAAAAGGATGCTGACAGCTAAATTCAAGATGAAAGACCTTGGTAAATTGAAACATTTTCTAGGCATTGATTTTGAGCAAATGGATGGAGTTGTGAAAATGAATCAAAAGGGGTACATCTTAAAAATACTGGAAAGGTTCAACATGTCGAATAGTAAGTCCAGGTCGACCCCATGTGAACAAAAGCTAGAGTATAACGGTGATGGAAACTCTGTAAACCACACAAAGTATCGTGAAGCAGTAGGTAGTTTGATCTATCTAATGACATGTACTAGACCAGATCTTAGTTGGGCTGTGAGTAAATTGTCTCAATCTATGTCAAAACCAAATGAGCAACACTGGTGTACAGTGAAGCATGTGATGAGGTATCTGAAAGGTACAGTAAACCAAGAACTGACGTACAAGAAGAGTACCGAGAAGCTGAAACTTACGGCATACAGCTATGCTGACTGGGCATCAGATCCAAATGACAGACGAAGTACGACTGGATACTGTTTTAGTCTAACCAAAAATGGTCCCCTCATTTCCTGGAAGTCAAAGAAGCAGCCTACAGTTGCTTTGTCAACATGCGAAGCGGAATATATGGCACTGGCTGCGACCACACAAGAAAGTCTGTACCTTGTACAATTGATGAATGGACTGGAAAATGGATGTCAGTATGCACCGGTGAAAATCTTTGAGGATAACCAAGGTGCAATTGCTCTTTCCAAAAACCCTGTTTGTCGACAAAGATGTAAACACGTTGACGTTAGGTACCACTTTATTCGATCAGCAATTAGTGATGGTAAAATAACAATTGAGTACTGTCCAACAACAGAAATGGTTGCTGATGTGATGACTAAACCAATCACGAAGTATAAGAAAGAAAAGTTTGAAAGCTTTATGTTTGGGGCATAAATGTTGCTGATACAGGAATGTAACTGTGTGTTGTATTGTAATGGGCCTGTAGAGAATGAGAGCAAGTGGGGGTGTTGGAGATTCTATTCAGTGTGCTCTCATGTTGGTGAAGTATCGATCACATGACCTTTGTTGTGCGTGATGTGTTCTGATGAAGCACGTATGTAAATAAATGTTCTCCCCTTCCGGTTTAAGCAAACCGATGGTGTGAGCGTGTACTTTGTTACCTCCGTTAAGTATAATCTATTTACCACTTCTCAAACGCAGAGATGGCTGCGCCAACAATTGTTACTATTATTATTAGCACTATCATAGTAATTTACTTTGTGAGACTTAATTTTCTAGTATTACATCTACGGTGGTTACAATGGTTCTGCATTAAGTCAAATGCAACCATGTAATTATTGCATGCTAAGTAAATTACTGTATGTCATTAATATGTGATAAATATGAACTTTAACATTACTGCCAAACAGTATGGCAGAGACATGATGCAACAATAGATAGATTGATCGATCCTTCCAATAACCTTTGCTTCCAGAGCTAGAGGTAACCTTCCCTACAACAGTGTGTCAAACACGAGTAATGGCTCCTAATACAGCAGCTTTAATTTCATGTTTAAGAGGCTACCTCAAAACAGGAATGCCAAAGTCTGCTATTTTCAAGAGATAGTCTTCATGCCATTTCTTGTTGTACTGTACAATAGGGCTAGCCAGAAACTGTGAATGAAGCCAAGTTTCAAGTTTTATTGGTCACCTACACAACCATTAGTACTATATACGGTGAAATGCTTTTCTGACTGTCTGTGGTACAGATAAGGCAATAGAAATAAGTGGAAATTAGGAACATATTACAGGAATATGAGAAAATATATAATGATGAAAATAGTAAAGAATAAATAAATAATAAAATACAGTAGGATACTGTAGCGTCGGGACGGGAGTCCGACACGGTCACGCGTTGCTATACGTCCGAACACGGACGAAACGTAAAATGACCTCACGTGCAGGGTGATGTTAAAAGTGCACTGTGTGTACTGTAAGACACTTGGTTGGTGGAAGTGAAACAGGAAACACGAGACCAGGAAACACACACAGTGTTTGAACTACGGTGAACAGTGAAACGCTACTCTGTGAGTATGACCGCAACCCCGAGACGTGACGAAATACCGGACTGGAACGCTGGACCAGGACTAGAGAACAAGAGGCAGGAACTGACAGGACGGGCACTCTGGACTGGAACATGAACACTGAGGGAACAAAAGACTACTAATCGCTAAGACAGCACAATAGAACCGCTGATTAAGAATCCGCAATTGGTTCTGCTCCGCTGGCTCCTTTTATACCTCCGTGTGCTGTGCGACTGTGAGGTGATACGTGGGTGTTACCTAGCGGCACTGAGTGGCGCCGCCTCTGACCAGGAGGGGCAGTGACCCAGTGGGACGTGACAGATATAAATATGTGTAGTCCAGTATTAAAGGTTAACTATAAGTGCAATGTGTGCAATGTTGTGTGGGAGGATCTGAGCAATATTCGGCTCAATTAATGCTCCTTGTGCATGCAGTCCAGTCTCTGCTCCATGGTGTAATCCTGGTTAAGAGCTTGAATGGCCTGCAGGAAGAAGCTCCTCCTCATTCTCTGTGTTGGCCTTCAGGGAGTGAAAACAGTTCCCTGACCGCAACAGGGAGAAAAGTCTGTTGTTCGAGTGACTGAGGTCTTTCACTATCTTCCTGGCCTTGATCCAGCACCGCTTGCTGTAAATAGACTGCAGGTCAGGGAGCTCAGTGCATATGATGTGCTCAGCTGATCACACCACCCTCTGGAGAGCCTGCCTCTCCTGCTTGGTGCTGAATTAATAGCTGCTCAAGAGCACAAGGTAAAGTTGTGCCCAAGCCTCAGCTACTGGCCACTGAACAATAAGACAGTATAACTGTCATGCCACCAAACTCCAACTAAAAGGTTAATACATGTTACATATTAAAGAATGAAATGAATAAATGTAAATGTAAGTGATGCATTACAAATAAATACTGCACTATTGAAAAATTAAATCATTATAAACCATTTTTCCCCTGAACATAATAACATTGTCATGTCTGGTTCCGGAAGGAAGCGGCAAACCCAAGTGCAGAGCGGTATACATGGTGTATTTGGGGAAATCCAAGAGAGGAGGCCAAAGAACAGGCGTTTAGTCTTTGAGGTGCGAACATCATTACAGGGAGAATCCAAAAGGCGAGGTCGGTACACAGGCAAGAGGTCGATGATCATAAAGAGGTACTGGATCGTGAGAACAAAGGACGGGATCTGGGAAGGCGTTAGGGAACAGGAATTAGCTAGGAGGTCGCAAACAAGAAGGCTGAACAAGGTTCCGCATCAGCTGCTGGTCTGATGCAGCCTTTTATGCCCCAGTCTGTGCTGCATCCCAGGTGTTCCATGTCGGCTCGGAGGTGTGGGCGTGGCAAACATGAAATTATATAATCTCAAATTATTGTAATTTTACATTTACATTTACATTTATTCATTTAACAGATGCTTTTGTCCAAAGCGACATACATCTCAGCAAAAATACAATTTGTGCATTACATTAAGATAAAGAGACATGGCTGCAGACATGTGACTCTTAAGTAAAGCTAGTTTTTTACCTTCCACTTGATGCACTGATGTTCATTGCTCGAGTAGGTGCATAAAACGCAGGATAGACGAATCCTGATAACCTCCTACCTTTTTTTTTGTAATAAGATACACACACAATCACATAGAATGCCGGAGTAGCGGCTATATAAAGGCTTATCTGTGTATGCTCATGAAGTTATGCTGCATGAATATTTATTCCATACACGAGCTGGAGAGATCTTGGGCGAAATGGGTCCGGAAAAGGTGAGTCTTCAGACCCTTCTTGAATGTAGACAGAGTTTCCTCAGTTCTGAGTGAGAGGGGAAGGCCGTTCCAGCACAACGGAGCCAGAACCAAGAACCTCTGTGCTTTAGCTTTTGTGCGTGGGACCACCAAGCGAGCAGAAGTAGACGAGCGAAGTGGTCTGGCTGGGGTGTAGCAGTTCATCAAGTGTTTTCAAATTTTCTCAGGAAAATCTTGACAAACAAAGACTGTCCCACATTAAAGCAAGTAGTCTCCTCAGCAGGTCCTCTCAGGAACATGAATCTTGGACAAGAACCTTGTTAACATGAGCAAGAATGAAAATTGAGATAGACCTAAGATACTACACATTGATCTTAGACGACAAGCGATAACAAGGAGACCTAAGATTGAGCCCTGAAAACAATATAACTTACAGGACTGGGAATGGTATTCTCACCAAAAATAGTGAAAGCAAATATATGTCATCTCATGCCCACCCAGTTGGCAGCTGCATACAGGTATCCCGGCATTCCTCACAGCAGTGGCACGTGCAAAAACCAGGGCAAGAACCAAACACAAACAACTACAAAAAAATTTATTCTATTCTATTTACACATTTATTTAATTCTATTTACACATACATCTCCAGCAGAGGTACAATATCCTTGAAGAGTATGATTAGTGGAATGAGTTATTCTATAGTGCTCATCTGCTGTGTCTCACCAGTCTATAACTTGGAATATATTCACACACACACAGAAACCGCTTGCTCCAAGTGGGGTCATGGCAAACTGGATCCTAACCTGGTAACACAGGGCATAAGGCTGGAAGGAAAGAGGACATACCCAGGATGGGATGCCAGTCTGTCGCAGGGCACCCCAAGCGGGACTTGAACCCCAGACTCACCAGAGAGCAGGCACAGGCCAAACCCACAGCGCTGCTGCAACCCCCCCCCCCCCCCCGGAATATATATTTACATTAATTTATCTAGCAGACACTTTTCTCCAAAGCAATGTACATTTATACTGCTGTGGAAGAAAATCAAGACTGGATTCAAGCAGACAAAGACCTTCTTCAGACGACAGAGTCTGAACCACAGCTGTCAGTTTTGCATTGACATCGGCTGACAGGAGAACCCTCCTTTTTTCATCTGAGATCAGAGTGTCTCCCCGTGCTGCTTCAGTCTCTGCTTTTTATTCAGTTCAAACAGACAATCACATAGCATGCTTTACTAAGCAAGCATTATCTTGCTACGCTGCGTAATTTGCTCTAATACAATACATGTTACACTGACTATATGTATACTAAAACAATAACTATAAATGCGTCATTAACATTTCACCCCCACACTTCACATTCTACATATTGATTATTTCTGAGAACTTATACCTTACATTGACCACAATCTTAATTATTATTTTATATGCATGTTACAGTGTGCATTTGCATTGCAGAAATATCTCAGTGTTTTAAAAGTTTCAAATAGTTAAAGAGGATATGTCGTAGGCTCAGCCTCACATTACCCAATCTCTCAATCGTTACTTGAGCTGTGGAATGGGAAAGAAATCCTCAAAATTATATTTTGGGTTATATTTTGCGTTGGAGGTTCATTGCTGCTGTTCGTGGTGTTCGCCGTTTGACCGACCCTCCCTAAGTCCCCTGACCTCGCCTATGGATCTTCGCTCTGACCCTGTCTGCCGATCGACCGACCCTTCGCCTATCCCCGACACTGAGAACTTGCCTCATCCCTCATCTCTGGACGAACAATGCTGCACTTGGGTCCAGCCGTCCCAGGCCCCTATGTTTCATGTGACAGATGCATGTTCTCCGCATCATTTCTGTGTCCTGTAACAGGGAGTAGGCGTGACTCTGTAGTTTGATTAATCGCGTCTGTTTTGTTGTTTGTTTTGGTTGCCATTGTTGGAGTAGTTTCAGTTTCAATTAGGAATCTCAGCTGATAGGCATTAGCCCAGTTTAAATAGCGGCTAGTGATCTGTAGCGGCAGCCTCCTGGTGCAAAGACTCAGGGTGCAAAGACAAGGGAGTCTACCTGTGGGAGTCCACCAAGGAAGGCCACCAGCACATTTGTTCACAAGGTATCATGTGCCCAACATGTCGACCATCAATGTCTTCTACAGCAAGCAAGCCGTGCGACTTCGCCACCACCGGGGACCTGGGCACTCTCACTGCTACAGTAACCTGGTCTATCCTCATCTGTCCATCCCAAAACCTTCCATCTTGCTTTACTTTCTCCATGGGACTCTGGAACTGCCAGTCTGCTGTGAGAAAGGCTGACTTCATAACAGCCTACACCTCCCATCTCTCACTGGACCTCCTGGCCCTAACCGAAACCTGGATCACCCCAGACAACTTAGCTGGACCTGCATCACTCTCAACTAACTACTCCTTCTCTCACACCTCTCGTTCCTCTGGCAGAGGCACAGGCCTGCTCATCACTCCCCAGTGGGAATACTCTATTCTTCCTCTTCAACTGTATGATCTGTTCTCATTTGAATGGCATGCTGTCTCTATCACTGCCCCAATCACTCTTGTTGTGGTTGTTCTTTATCGCTTTCCTGGCCCTCTCGGCTGCTTCTTGGATGACCTTGACATCTTGTTGAGTTTTCTGCCAGGGGACAACACTCCGTTGATTCTCCTGGGTGTCTTCAACCTGCATGTCGATGACATTCATGCAAGCGACCTTCTGTTGCTCCTACAGTCCTTTGATCTCTCCCTGTCCCAATCCCTTGCTACTCATAAAGTGGGCAACTGTCTTGACCTTGTATTTTCTTGCAACTGTGGCTGTCCTGTCCTCTTTGTCACTCCACTGCATGTCTCTGACCACTTCTTCATTTCCTTTCAACCCTGCCTCACCACTAATTCCTCGCCTCTTTCTACACCCGTTGTCACCTTTCACCGCAACTTAAAGTCTCTCTCACCTTTCTGCTTTGTCTCTGGTACTCTGTCCGCTCTCCCTTGTGCTTCACAATTCTCAGATCTATCCACAGATGATGCCACTAACACTTTCCTCTCTGCCCTATCTTCCTCCCTTGACTCTCTCTGTCCTCGGTCTTCTAGACCAGCACGCCCCTGTCCAATACGTTACGTGCTAACAGGACCAAACTGCAGGCTGCAGAGCAAGATGGTGTAAATCCAAAACTCCTTCGGACCTGGACGCCTACCAGTCAGTCTTAGCTGCTTTTCAATCTGCTGTCTCTTCAGCTAAAACCTCCTTCTTCCACACCAAAATACAGTCTGCAGCTGAAAAACCACACAGACTCTTTGCCGGTGTCCCCCGCCACCTCCTCCTTCCTCTTCTTTCATTGCTGATGACATTGCTTTATTTTTCAGAGACAAAGTTAAAGCAATCACTGACAAGTAAGTTCTCAGCATCAACCTGCCTGGTTTGCGCTGGACCTCCCTACAAAGCCATTCTCTCCAAATTCAAGCCGCTCTCTGAATCAGAAATCTCTGACTTCGTGATACTGCGCAGAGCCACCACCTGCTTGCTTGACTTGATCCCATTGTCACTCCTACAGAACATTTCCCTGCAACTCTCCACCTTCATCTCTAAGATCATCAACTCCTCACTCTCCTCTGGCTGTTTCCCAGCTGCCTTCAAAACCGTAGCGTTCGCATGTATCTCCTCTACTCATTTCTCTGCACTTGCTTCCTATAGCTGCCCAAATCAAATTTAAGACCCTGGTTATTGTCTACAAATGTATCAATGGAACTGATCCCAGCTATTTACAGAACTTGATCAGCCGCTACACCCCAGCCAGACCCTTTCACTTGTCTACTTCTGCTCGCATGGTGGTCCCACACACAAAAGGTAAAGCATGGAGGTTCTTGGTTCTGGCTCTGTTGTGGCGGAACGACCTTCACCTCTCACTCAGAACTGCGGAAGCTCTGTCTACATTGAAGAAGGGTCTGAAAACTCACCTTTTCCGGACCCATTTCTCCCAAGATCTCTCCAGCTCGTGTACAGTGTAAATGTTCATGCACCTTAACTTCATGAGCATCACCAGATAAAGCCTTTAATCAGCCACTACTCTGGCATTGTATTTGCTTGCTTGTGTATCTTATAAAATTAATAAAAACAAAACAAAAAAAAATGGTAGGATGGTATCAGGATTTGTCTATCCTGTGCTTTATGCACCTACTTGAACGATGAACCTCAATGCAGCAAGTGGTAGGTTACAAACTAGGCTTACTTGAGAGTCACATGTCTGCAGCTATGTCTCTTTCTTTTAATGTAATGCATAAATTGTACTTTTGCTGAGATGTACGTCGCTTCGGACAAAAGCATATAAATCAATAAATGTAAATGTAAAATATGAAAATCCAATATCATGGCACCAAGGTGTGACCATTACCTTATCTAGATTCAATTTTTGGTTGAACCAAATTGGGAGGGGCTGTTCCTTACTTTCCAAAATTTATAGACCTGGCTGCGTGATAAAAAAAAATTTATCTGAGAATGACTCTATATGTATGCTTTTGTGGTCATGTTTCTACACATTGCCAGCCCACCAGCCAAATTCCTGAACTTCTCGATGGCCACGCCAGCGTTGGTTGCGGTCATCAAGACTTTGACAAAGTCAGATATAAAAGTCACAACAACTTTTTGAAAATTGTGGGATGTTCTGAAAAGCCTGAAGTTTATTTACATTTACATATATTACATATATATTACATTATATATAGGTGGCATGGTGGTACAGTGGCACTGCTGCCTCACAGTGCCTGGGTGGTGCGAGAGAACGAGGGTTTGATCTTTCCTCAGTCTGTGTGGTGTTTGCATGTTCTTTCATGTTTGCATGGGTTTCCCCCGGGTGCTCCAATTTCCTCCCACAGTCCAAAGACATGCTGTTCAGGTCCCCCATAGTGTGTGAGTGACACTGAGAGCGTGTGTTTCACTGTTGTATGGATGAGTGACCCATTGTAAGAAGTGTATCTAGCAGTGTAAGTCACCTTGGTGAATAAGGTGTGTGGGCTAGTAACACTACATAGTATCCATTGTAAGTCACTTTGGAGAAAAGCATCTGCTAAGTGAATAAATGTATACACACTTTTCTCCAAAGCGACGTACATCTCATAGAAAATACATTTTGTGTGTTACCCGAGGAGAAAGAGACATAGCTGCAGATCTGTGACTCTTAAGTACAGTTAGTTTGTTTCCTTGACCATATACACTGATGTTCATCACACAAGTAGCCGCATAAAACCAGAATATCACAGAGTCCTAAGATCCTTCCTAGTCATTTTTTACTTTTTTGTTAATTTTTTTTTAGAGACTTATAAACATTTATGTTACATTGCAGGAGTGGCTTTGTAAAGGATTGATCCAAGCATGATCATGAAGACGTATACCTTATGGGCATGAAGATTTATACCTTACATGAATTTAAGAGATTATGGGAAAAGTGAGTCCAGAAGAGATGAGTTTTAAGACCCTTTTTAAACGTGGACAAAGATTCAGCAGTTCTGAGTGAGAGGGAGAGGTTGTTCTACCACAACGAAGCCAGAACCAAGAACCTCCATGCCTTACCTTTTGTGCAAGGGACGACCAAGCAGGCAGATGTGGAACAGCGTAGCAGTCTGGCTGGCGTGTAGCGAATGATCAAGTCCTGTAGATAGCCGGGAGCAGTTCCATTGATGCATTTGTAGGCCTTAACCAGGGTCTTAAATTTGATCTATGGGAAGCCAGTATGGAGAAATGAGTAGAGGAGATACATGCATACGCTTCAGCCAGTCAAACAGAACTTGTGCAACAGCGTTCTGTATCAGCTGTAGCGGTTTGATGGCAGTAGCAGGAAGGCCAGACAAGTGAGAGTTGCAGTAGTCCAAACGGGATTTCACTATGGCCTGGACAAATAGTTGGGCAGAGTCGGTTGTGAAGTAAGGATGGATCCTTTGGATGTTATGGAGGATATATCTGCAGGACCGGGTTGTGGCCTTAGTGTGCTAAGTGAAAAATAGAATTCAATCAATCACCACTCCCAGACTCTCAGCCGAGGAGATAGGAAAAATGAGTGAGTTGTCCAGTTTGATCAAGAAATTATGACAGGAAGACAGGCCAGCTGGGAGGTATAAGATCTCTGTATTAGAGAGGATGAGTTGTAGGTGGTGATCAGATAAGAGCAGAAGACCCAGTACTGAGCCCTGCTGGACACCAGTTGAGAGAGGCAGAAGAGAAGAACGGGATAATAGAAAAGACCCTAAACTAAAAGTTACACAAATACTGTCACGCCCCCAACTGTGTGCCCAACCACCACACATGCACCAAATCATGGAGACCGGGTATAAATAAGCTGGCCAGACACTCTCAGACTGTGGAACATCATTAGAGCAACTGCATCTCCGTGCGATTTTCCTGTGGTCTCCCCTGTACTCTTCCTCACTCCCTCCTCCCTTTCCCCTGGACACGACTCCCCTGGTTCCTCAACTTCTTGCTCTTTTCCTCTCGACTCTGGCTCCCGAATGCTTCCTCAAATGATGAACGCCAATCAACCGACCCTCGTCTGTCCCCGACTATTCTCTTTCCTATCCCTCAATAAAGAAGCACCAGCAATTGAAACCTGTCTGTAGGCTCTTTCTTGGACCATGGAAAATACATAATAAACAAATTTTGTTCAAATTTCATGCATATCTATAATATCTTAAGCATTAACTAAATGGGCGATGAAACACACAAGGTATACAATATTTACTCATCAGTCCTATTGCAATAATGGGGGCATGGTGGTGCAGCGGGTTTGGCCTGTGCTTGCTCTTTGGTGGGTCTTGGGTTCAAGTCCTTCTTGGGGTGCCTTGGGACAGACTTGGCTCACATCCTGGGTGTGTCCCCTCCCCCTCTAGCCTTAGTCACTCATGACTAGTCATCCATTCACATGCTGAGGGCAATTTAGAGTCACCAGTTCACCTGAACTGCGGGTCTTTGCACCGTGGGAGGAAACTCACTCAAACATGGACAACATGCAAATTCCACACAGAGTGAGCAGAAATCAAACACATGTTTTCTCACACTACCAAGGCGCTGTGAGGTAACAGAGCTACTTGCTGCACTACAATGCTACTGTACTCAATATTTTACCTTTTCTTTACAGGGTATATTTTCCTACATACATTAAAATTTATATCTATATTTATTCATTTAGCAGATGCTTTTGTCCAAAGTGATGTTAATCTCAGAGACAAATACAAAGAGTGCATTATATCAACAGACTACCAATATACTGAATATCAGCTTGATATTGTCAAGTTTAATTTGTGGCTGGAGGGCGGGGTGGCACAGCGGGCTTGGCTGGGTCCTGCTCTTTGGTGGGCCTGGGGTTCGAGTCCTGCTTGGGGTGCCTTGCAATGGACTGCCGTCCCGTCCTGGGTGTGTCCCCTCCCCCTCCAGCTTTGCACCCTGCATTGCCAGGTTAGCTAACAAGCAGCTTCAGTGTGTGTGTGTGTGTGTTTAATGAGAAGTAGTCTTTCTCATCTGATATAGTACGTGTGCAATTATCAGTTCCATATGTTCATTTAGAGAAAATCATGCATCTAGTATAACAATGAAAGTAGTGAAAGTGAAAAAATAAGTGAACCTCAAGTTGCATTGGTTAAACAAAGTATGTAAGTTAATCATTTATTAATTTTAATAAGTAAAAAATAATATAATAAAGTTTATTTTAATATTTTAAACAAGAATGATAACCATCCCTGTAGGGTTCACATACTGTACTTTCAAGCAGCACTGCATCACCACATCCACCTAGTTTTTGTGAAAGAATAATGTATGCTGCCTGGACTGTGGAGGTCACATTCACATGGCTGTCTTGAGCCCACAGCTGTCAGACACTTGGCACCATTTTGTTTTTTTCCTTATGTCCCTATCCCTTGTGTTTTGTCTGTCTTCTGTGTCTGTCTTCTGTTTTCATACATATCCCATGTCCTCATACTAAGCGCCATGTTTTTGAAACTACTATCTTTGGTTTAATAACTAAAACATGTTATGGAAACATATGAATGTGACCAATGAGAAGTTGTTAGTAGCCTACAAGCACTTCAAATGTATTTAAGGAGTGTACTGTTTTTGTTTGGGGAGCCCTGCCTCCTCAGTATTGCTCTGAATGATGAATTACTGTCTAGTGATGTGCTGGAAAAAACTTACTTTACTTTTTTAGCTAAGTGATACTAAGCATTAATTGAATTCTCAACAGTTTCATGCAGTGGTTAATCTGTTATTTTTAGAGTTGGATTAATCAAGTATCACTTCTTACTTATTCTGTTCATTGTTCTGAAATTTGAAGGTGATATTTAAACTCAGGGGGTGCGGTGGCGCAGTGGGTTGGACCGCAGTCCTGCTCTCCGGTGGGTCTGGGGTTCGAGTCCCACTTGGGGTGCCTTGCGGCGGACTGGCGTCCCGTCCTGGGTGTGTCCCCTTCCCCCTCCGGCCTTACGCCCTGTGTTGCCGGGTAGGCTCCGGTTCCCCGTGACCCCGTAAGGGACAAGCGGTTCTGAAAATGTGTGTGTGTGTGTATTTAAACTCAGCCTGTTGATGTACTATGAAGTTCATAGACTATTGTATTTCAGTAATGCAATTATTTGGCTGAAGTTAACAGAGCAATATTCAAGTTCATCTACTGTTGTGCTGTTGTGACGGCCCATGGGGGTAATGCCCCTCCTGGCCAGAGGCGGCGCCACTCAGTGCCGCTAGTCAACTCCCACGTACCAGTTCACAGTCTCATAGGTCACGGAAGTATAAAAGGAATGAGTGTAGCAGGACCGATTGTGGATTCTTAATCAGCGGTTCCATTGTGTTCTCCTGGCGATCAGTAGTCTCTTGTTTCCTCAGTTTGTCTCATAGGTGTTTATGTTCCAGTCCCGAGTGCCTGTCCTGTCAGCTCCTGCCTCTTGTTCTCCAGACCTGGCCCAGTGTTCCAGTCTGGTATTTCATCACGTCTCTGAGTTCCAGTCATACTCACAGAGTAGCGTTTCACTGTTCACCTTAGTTCGAACACAATGTGTGTTTCCTTGTCCCGCGTTTCCTGTTTCACTTCCACCGAGTGCTTTTTGGTCTGCACCGTGCACTCCTAATATCACTCTGCAAGTGGGGTCATTCTACTTTTCATCCGTGTTCAGACGTAATAGCAACGCGCATCCGTGTCGGACTCCCATCCGGACGCTACAGCTGTCTTATGCCTGGTCACTGCCCATACTTACTTGTTGTGTTCTCGCATGCCCTGGGTTAGGGTTAGAGTTAGGGTTAGGTGGGTAAGAATCGAGTAAATGATTTCGGTATAGAAGCCGAACATGATGCAGAACTTTGGGAAGAACAATGAAGGACATTAAACTAAAAGGGCAAACAGAGATTTCATTGGTGTCTTAGATGACACTGTGAGCAGCAGCATCTCGATGGGAGAATGGAGTGAGGCAAGTTTAACATCCTAGGTGTTGCAACAAAAAATTAAATCTTCCTCAGTCTTTGATTCCTCAAACATACATAGTCACCCTTTTCACTGGTATGTTATTGCACAAAGCAGGCTGGATACCTGGGTGTGGACACAATTGCGAGAGCTTTAGTTGTGAAAGTACAAGGAACTAAGCAAGACTCGTGGTCAGGGACAGGCGTGGTTCAATCTGAGGCACAAACATTGTTCAGGAGGAAAATCCAAAGATGTGGTTGATGAAGTGAAGATCAATGCTGTGGGTGAATGGAAGTAGGGATAAGGAGACGGGTAAGGGAAACAAGGAGGGTGATGCAAGGAGAAGGACAGGTAAGGCGAGGTTAATGTTTGGTGAGTGCATGAGAGATGGTGGTCTCAAAGAGATTCCACAACTGGGGAGCGATGGAGTGGCTTCCTTTATACCCAGCTCTGCTAATTACGGCCAGGTGCTGGTGTCAGAAGTGAGGTAATGGGCGTGACAGTACCCCCCACCTCACTGGCGGCTCTTACTGCCCTGTGACCTTCAGAAGTGGGACAAGGCACCGGCCGGTCCAGATAGTCCCTATGAAAATCAGAAATGAATGAGGAATCAAGGATATCATGAGCTGGAACCCAGCAATGTTCCTCTGGTCCATACCCCTCTCAGTACACCAGGTAGTGCAGCCCCCGTGCCAATACTTGGACTCCAAGAGCGCATGAATGGTGTATGCTGGAGCCCCATCAACCTACAGTGGAGGGAGTGGCGTTGTACCCTGAGGAGCATGAAAGAGTGAGGTCCTTTAAGGCTTTAGCAGGGACATGTAGAAAGCTGGGCAAATGCACTTATGTGGGAACAGTTGCAACCAGGAGGTCACCGAGTTGAGATGCCTGAGGACCTTGAAGGGCCGTAAAAACTGTGGATTGAGTTTTTTTAGGCGGGAGCTTCAGTTTCATGTCCGTGATGGATAACCATATTCTCCGCCCAGGCTGGAAGAACAGGGTATGACAATGCTGGTCCGCCTGATGCTTGTACCAGCAGATGTGCTTCTGATCCATCTTCTATACCTCCTTGCTGCTCTGGAACCACATGTCCACAACAGGCACATAGCTGGGGCCAGAGTGCCATGGAAAAAGGAGAGGTTGGTACCCTAGGATGTGTTAAAATGGGGACAGTCCTGTGGACAAGTGGGACAGTGAGTTGCGCACGTATTCCACCCAGGGCAGAAAACGTGACCACTGGTGTTGCTTTTGACAGCAATAGCTCCTGAGAAAGCAGCCTAAGACCTGGTTGAGCAGCTCTACCTGGCCATTCGCATGGGGTAAGGCTGAATGATACCTCCAGATTGAGCCAGAAGGCCCTCCACACCCTAGACGTGAACTGGGGCCCCTGATGACAAAATATATCCTCTGGCAAGCCGTATAGGTGAAAGTCATGGTGGAACAATGTCTCCGCGGTCTCTAGAGGGGTAGGGAGTTGAGGCATGAGGATCCCTGGAAAAGCAGATGATGATTACAAGGATAATGGTGTTACCTTCAGAAGGAAGCAGCTCCGTTAAAAAGTCAACTGCCATGTGGGACCATGGCCTCAACGGCACCGGGAGTGGCTACAGTAAAACTACAGTTTTCTGGCTCGAGGTCTTGACTGGGCACATACTTTGCACACCTCCACATACTTCTGTACATTGTCTCGGATGGAAGGCCACCAGAACCTCCCTTGTAGTAGGAAGAAGGTCGTATGGCTACCTGGATGTCTTGCAGCTAGGAGTTGTGCATGCACTGGAGCCAAGGAGGCCTCAACCATATGGGAACATTATCTTTCCTGGCTGGCTTGTCAACTCGGCCTGGTTCCTCTTCCTGGGCTGTCTTGAGGTACAGCAGAAACTACCACTGCACAGGGGCAATGAAACATGAAGTGGGAAAGACATGTTCAGGGAATCATGATTGGGTCCTTGTCGTGTATCTGGGATAAGGCATCTGCTTTGGTGTTCTTTGAACCAGGCCGGTATGACACGGTGAACCAGAAACGGGTGAAGAAAAGTGGCCAGCGTGCTTAGTACAGCTAAGTCAGCAGGCTGTCAGCAAATATTTTATATTACGATGGTCCGTGAGAACGAAAAATGGATGAGTGGCCTGCTCCGGCCAATGCCTCCATTCCTCCAAGGCCAACTTAGTGGCCAGTAATTCCAGATTCCCTATATCATAGCTATGCTCAGCAGGCAACAGCTTATTTGAAAAATATACACCGGGTGGCGTTTTGGTGAGGTTCCCTGCCTTTGAGAGAGCACTGCCCAGACTCTGACAACCGAGGCTTCCACTTCCACCACAAATGGAAGTGTGGAGTCAGGGTGTTGGAGCATCGGGGCTGTTGTGAACCGTTTCTTCAGTTCCTGGAAGGTCTCTAGTGCCTTCTGAGACCATAGTAGCCAGATTCCTTTTCCCTGTAGCAGGGAAGTGAGGGGTGCTGCTTTGGAGCTGAAGCCCCAGATGAAACGGCGGTAAAAGCTGGCAAACCCCATAAACTGCTGCAGGGCCTTGACTTAGGTTGACCAAGGCTAGTCTAATACTGCCTAGACCTTCTTGGGGTACACGGTTACTCCATTTGGGCTCAGGATGAAACCCAGGACAAGGACTTGTGTCTGATGGAAGACGCACTCCCCCCCCTTTCACAAAGGTTGTTGGTGAGCAATCTCTGCAGCACATGATGGACATGCTGCACATCCTCCTCCATTGAACCTGAAAATTTCAAAATATCATCCAGATACACCAACACACATTTGTCTACCAGATCCCCCAATACATGATTGATGAAGACCTGAAAGACTGAGGGCACATTAGCTAGGCTGAAAGGTATGACAGTATAGTTGTAAAGACCCAAGGAAGCCCTAAACACGACAGTATAGTTGTAAAGACCCAAGGAAGCCCTAAACACAGTCTTCCACTCGTCCCTTTCCTTAATCTGAATTAAGTTGTATGTGCTTTGCACGTCCAGCTTTGTAAACACCTGTGCAGCATGAACCTGCTCCAGTGCCACAGTAATGAGGGGCAAGGGATGGAGATACTTTACGGTGATGGCATTGCGACCGTGATAGTCAATACATGGACATAGTCCCCCATCCTTTTCAAATTCAAAGTTCACCCCTGACTCAGAACCACATCGCAACACACTCACCAGAGAAATTTCCACATCACCTGCACTTCCACACTAGACCCACAAGGTGGAGACATAACCGCAAAACAGATAAACAAAAAATCCTCTAATAACACATGAGAATCTTGGGTCACCTGTCTCCCACAACTGGATACCCCATACACAAACACACACATATAAAATGCTTTTACACACCTTCCAGAAACACATCTTTTACTAGCAACACCCCACCACACATTTAAAACAAAAGGGACATGTTACAACCTGGAGAACACAGTGTAGTCAGAGCAACTGAAACACAATTGTGTATACGAAGCCCATAATTTTCCTCAACCTAATCTTAACCCTATATTTATCCCTAACACTAACCTTTATTCTAACCCTATGCTTATCTCTAACCCCTTCCTTATCGTAAAACCTAACTCAACTTTTACCTTTTACCTAACGTTAGCCACATCCTATACCTAGCCCTTTCCTATCCATATCCCTCACCATATTGCTAAACCTAACCCTATCCTTATCTGTATCCCTAACCTCATTAACCTCATCCCTAACCCTATCCTTATTCCAATCCCTAACTCTTTTGCCATCTTTCACCCTCACCCTATCTCTTATCCTAATCCTAAACTGTAAAGTGTTTCTGTATCTAACCTTAACCGTATCCTATCCCTTTCCTACCCCTACCCCTATCCTTATCCTTACACACATACACACATTGGTTGAAGCCGCTTGTCCTGAACGGGGTCGCGGCTAGCCAGAGCCTGTACCCTGGCAACACAAAGGGTAAGGCTGGAGGGGGAGGGGACACCGGTCCATCACAAGGCACCCGAAGCGGGACTTGAACCCCAGACCCACCAGAAAGCAGGACCTGGCCAAGCCTGCTGCACCACCGTGCCCCCTCCTTATCGTTAACTATATCCCTAAATTCACACACACACACACACACACACACACACACACACACACACACACACACACACACACACTTTCTGAACCGCTTGTCCCATACGGGGTTGCGGGGAACTGGAGTCTAACCCAGCAACTCAGGGCATAAGGCTGGAGGGGGAGGGGACACACCCAGGACTGGACGCCAGTCCATCGCAAGGCACCCCAAGTGGGACTCGAACCCCAGACCCACCAGAGAGCAGGACCTGGTCCAACCCACTGCGCCACCGCGCCACCGCGCCCCCCTCCCTAAATTCAATTCAATTTATTTTTATAGAGCACTCTTCTCACACAGTGACACAGAGCACTTTAACACAGGCATAAGGCAAGAAAAACAAATATATTAGATATGAAACAAAAAAGACAGTTGACTACTAACTATCATAACATAGCACTTTTATAGAGCTATAAGTATGCCTACTGGCCACGGAGGAAAGGAACAAAAACTCCCAACTGAAAATCGAGGGAGAAAAAACCTCTGGGGACCAAGGGTTAGTGCCTGCCCACCCCTCCTGGGCATTCTAGATTGAGTAAAAATTCTAAGACAGTTAACAAGTAATAATGGTATTGTTGCCATATGCTATCTTGAATCTCCAGCTCAGCATGGTATGTCTCGTCCATCATGGCAGTTGGTCATCATCTTTAGTCATCTTGGAATTCGTCTGTCACCACCTGCTGGCCTCCTCAAGTCTTATGTAGCAAGACAATGCTCAACAAGAAGAAAAAACACACACACACACACATTTTCAGAACCGCTTGTCCCATACGGGGTCACGGGGAACCGGAGCCTACCCGGTAACACAGGGCGTAAGGCCGGAGGGGGAGGGGACACACCCAGGACGGGACGCCAGTCCGTCGCAAGGCACCCCAAGCGGGACTCGAGCCCCAGACCCACCAGAGAGCAGGACTGCGGTCCAACCCACTGCGCCACCGCACCCCCCGAGAAGAAAAAACAGAGTTAGTAATTTGTTAGTAATTTGTAATTTAAACACGTCAATTTAATTTGCATTGGTATAGAGGTGGTAAAAACAAACACAGGCAAGAGGAATTACATTTCGAGGTGGAATGCATGAGTGAACATGTAAGTCTTTAATCTGAATTTGAAGACAGAAACAGACGGGGCATTTCTGACAGTAACTGGTAGAGTATTCCACACTTTAGGTGCTCTATAACTGAAGGTGCGACCTCCTACTTAGGTCTTATTGATCACAAGTAATTCAAGGTAACTGCATCCAATGAACGAAGATATTGTCCTGGGATATAAGAATCAATAACCTCACAAAGGTAAGCTGGAGCAATGCCATGTACTGCCTTATAGGTCAAAAGTAGGATTTTATTATCAACTCTAAATGCGACAATTCTTGCAACAGCACTTTGTACCAACCTTAGCCTGGATACAATCTGGCATGGACAACCCGACAATAAAGCATTACAATAGTCCAGCCTGCTTGAAACAAAAGCATGAACCCGTTTCTCAGCATCCTGTCTACATACGAATCACAGTAATTTAGCTATGTTTAAGTGAAGGAAGCATGACTTAGTCAAAGCATTTACTTGAGATAGAAATGACAGCTTTCTATCCAACAGGACACCCAAATCCTTGACACAATCTGTATGCTTGAAGCTAATACCATTTGTTGTAAAGATTGGCGTGATTATGTTGAGAGCTTTGGCATCACCACCCACCACTAGTACTTCTGTTTCACTGGCATTTAGAGAGAAAAAATTTTTACTCATCTATAACTGGTAAAACAATTAGCTAAAGACACCACATGTGATGGATCATCAGGCTTAAACGATACATATAGCCATGTGTCATCGGCATACGAATGGAAATTCACATTCTGTTTGCAAATAATGACACCTAATGGTAACATATACAGTGAGAACAGTAATGGCCCCAACACAGAACCCTGTGGCACACCATACTGAACTATAGTTGAGATGGAAGGGGTGTCATCATCAGATTTCAGTACAAATTGTTTAGAGTTAGCTAAATACGAGTCAAACCACTTCAGAACAGTACCCCTTAGTCCAACCAGGTTTTCAAGTCTAATCAGTAGGATACTATGGTCTATAGTATTGAATGCAGCACTCAAGTCCAAGTAACATAATGTAACGGCGCTAAGGGGAGTGATACCAGCGTCGTGTGAATAGTTGATATTAGTGTTCATGTGTACATAGTTGTGTGTGTCTTGTATTGATTGGTTGTCGTTTTATTTATGTTCAGTGTTTGACAGTGGGATTCTGGGGAGTTCCGGGGGTAACCCCTTAACCATGGGGCGCAGCAGGGGCGCTGGGGGTGACCCAGGGGATTCTCCAGTGTTTTGTATGTCTTGTACTGTCTGAAGTGTCTTTGTTAAGACTGCTGGTGAAAGACATGTACGCGCCTAATAAAGAGCACGTTCCTTTTACCCTGGCTTCCGAGCCACTTTCTAGTAGCTCTATGGGGGGATGCTACAATAAGAACAGAGATCTGACCAACATCAGAAGAGAAAGAGAGGAGAATATCATTAACAACACGTGAGTGCCGTTTCAGTGTTGTGACCAGTGTGGAAAGCAGACTGAAATTTTTGAGATATATTCTGATGATTAAGATATTTTACAGTTTGTGAAGCTACAACCTTTTCTAGAATTTTGGATAAAAATGGTAGATTCAAGATGGGTCTATAGTTACATGGGTTATTAAAATCCAGATCCGATTTCTTTAGCATGGGTCTAATAATTGCGATTTTAAAAGCTTTTGGAACACAGCCATTAAGTTACAACATATTAACAATATTGACAATAGGCTCTGCAAGCACGGAAACTGCAGCTTTCGGTAATTTAGTGGGGACTGGGTCTAAAGGACAGGTAGTACTTTTCATAGAGCGAATTAGCACGGTAATTTCCTCTACAGTTATTACGTCGAAGTTGCTGAAACGGAACAGGCAACAAATATTATCATCGTCAGAAGCGCTTACACTGGCTAAAACTGAATTAGAGTACACTATGGATTCACAGATATTCTCTAATTTATTATAGAAAAACTACATAAATTCATCATTAATAATGGAAGTAGAAATGCATTGTTTATCTTTGTGTTTACCAGTTAAGTAAGCAATGGTATTAAGCAGGAATTTTAGCAGTAATATTTTCATGCCGCACGATTTTGGTCTTACTGTGGTCAGACGGCACCGGCAGGTATCAAAGGTTAATAAGTAATGATCGGAAATAGTCTCGTTTAAAGGAATAATATTTACATGATTAACATCTACGCCGTAGGTTATGACGAGATTGAGCTTATGGTTATGGGAATGAGTAGAACCGTTAACAACTTGTGTAAAACCGACGGAGTTTAAGAGAGACATAAAACTACTAGTGGGAGTATCCGACGACATGTCTATATGAATATTGAAATCACCCATCAAGATTATTTTGTCATGAGTAATGACTAAATCAGTTATAAAGATACTAAATTCCACGAGAAAAGAGGAATACGGGCCAGGTGGATGGTAGATAAGGGATATAATTACACTCGGTTTTGACTTGAAATCCAGCTCTATTCCTAAATTTCTAAATCTATTCTTAACCCTAACCCTAATGATATCCTTAACTCTATCCTTATCACTAATCCTGAGTTTTATGCAGCTACTCATGTGATGAACATTGACGCGTATGGTAGAAAGAAACAAACTAATTGTACTTAAGAATCATACATCTGCAGCTATGTCTCTCTTTGTCATAATGTACTGCACAAATTGTATTGTCTGTGAGATGTGCGTTGCTTTGGAGAAAAGCGTCTGCTAAATGAATAAATGTAAATGTAAATTCAGGCAGCAGGAGTGGGCAGGGTGGCACGTGGCGTTGCGGCCCCTCGCGACAGAAACGGGCTCTTGGCATGTGGAATATAACCTCACTTGGGGGGAAGGAGCCAAAACTGGTGCCGGAGGTTGAGAGATACTAACTAGATATAGCTGGGCTCACCTCCACTCACAGTGTTGGCTCTGGAACCAAACTCCTCGATAGGGAATGGTCTCTCTCCTGCTCAGGAGTTGCACAGGGTGAGAGGTGCTTGCCGGGTGTGGGGATGCTTACAAGCCCCCAGCTGGCTGCCATACAGTTGGAATTTATCCTGGTGGATGAGGGGGTTGCCTCAATGCGACTTAAGGTCACAGAGAGGAAAACTTTGACTGTTGTGTGTGCTTATGCACCAAACAACAGTTCAGAGTATTAGACTTTCTTGGAGAGGGTGGGTGGGGTACTGGACAGGGCCCCACCTACAGACTTCATAGTCCTGCTGGGGGACTTCAACGCAAGGACTGGAGGGGGGTGACTGGGAAGAAGGACTTGCCCAATCTAAACCTAAATGGTGAAATGTTATTGGACTTCTGTGCTAGCCATAGTTTGTCCATAACAAACACCATGCTCAAACACAAGGATGCTCATAAGTGTACTTGGTACCAGAGCTCCTTGGGCCAAAGGTCAATGATTGACTTTGTAGTCGTTTCATCTGACCTGAGGCCACATGTTCTGGACACTCAGGTGAAGAGAGGTGCTGAGCTATCAACCGATCACTATCTGGTGGTGAGTTGGATCAGATGGTGGGGAAAACTGATGGAGAGACCCGGTAGACCTAAACGTTTAGTGAGGGTGTGCTGGGAACTACTGTTGGAGGACCCTGTCCTGAATAATTTTAACTCGCACGTCTGGGAGAGCTTCTCCCATGTCCTGGAGGAGGTAGGGGACATGGAGTCTTAATGGACCCTGTTCAAAACCTCCATTGTGGAAGCAGCCAGGCATGGCTGTGGCCAAAAGCTTTTTGGTGCCAGCAATGGCGGCAACCCAAGAACCCGCTGGTGAACACCTGTGGTGAGGGAAGCCGTCAAGCTGAAGGAGGAGGCCTTTAGGGCCTGGTTGACTCTGGGGACTCCTGACTCAGCAGACAGGCAACAGCAGGCAAAAAAGGTGGCAGCGGCTGCGGTTGTAGAAGCAACATCCAGAGCATGGGAGGAGTTTGGAGAGGCTATGGAAAATGACTATCAGGCAGCCTCAAAGAGGTTCTGGAGAACCACCCGGTGGCTCAGGAGGGGTCGGAGGACCTTTGCTCAAGCTGTGCTCAGCAAGAGTGGAGAAACTCTGATCTCTAATGCAGACATTGTCAGGAGGTGGAAGGACCACATTGAGGAACTCTTAAATCCGAGAGATATGCCTCCCTTACAGAAGTCAGGATCAGAGGCTTTTGGGCTATCACAGTCCATTTCCCTGCTAGAAGTCACTGAGGTAGTTGGAAAGCTCCACAGTGGGAAAGCACTGGGGGTGGATGAGATTCGTCCAGAATTGCTTAAGGCCCTGGATGTTGTAGGGCTGTCATGGCTGACACGGCTGACATGGCTGACACATTTCTGCAATGTTACATGGACCTTGGGGACGGTGCCTTTGGATTGGCAAACTGAGGTGGTGGTCCCTATCTTTAAGAGAGGGGACTGGAGAGTGTCTGACAACTATTGGGGTATCACACTTCTCAGCCTTCCTGGGAAAGTCTATGCCTGGGTGCTGGAAAGGAGGCCCGGCTGATAGTTGAACCTCAGATTGAAGAGGAACAATGTGGATTCCGCCCTGGCAGTAGAACAGTGACCAGCTTCTTACCCTCTCACATATAATTGAAGGGGCATGGGAGTTCACTAATCCAGTCTACATGTGTTTTGTGGTTTTGTAGAAGGCCTATGACCGTGTTCCCTGAGAAATTCTGTGGGAGGTGCTTAGGGAGTATGGGGTGCTGGGGCCACTACTGCGGGCCATTCGGTCTCTGTACACATGGATCGAAAGCTGTGTCCGCAAAGTCGGCATTAAGTCAAGCCCATTCAAGGTGAGTGTTGGACTCCGCCAAGGGTGTGTCTTGTCTCGCCTCCTGTTTGTGATTTTCATGGACAGGATATCAAGGCGAGCCAAGGTTAGGAGGGTATTCTATGTGGGAGTCGGAAGGTGAAGTCTCTTCTTTTTGCGGATGATGTTGTCCTTTTGGTACCGTCACATGGTTGCCTTCAACACGCACTGGAATGATTTGCAGCTGAGTGTGAAGCAGTTAGTATGAGGATCAGCACCTCAAAGTCTGAGTCCATGTTTCTCTCACGGAAAAGAATGGCATGCCACCTCCAGGTAAGGGGAGAGAATTTGCCCCAGGTGGAGGAGTTTAAGTATCTTGGGGTCTTGTTCATGAGCGAGGGGAGAAGGAAGCATGAGATTGGCTGCAGACTGGGAGCAGCGGCAGCAGTATTGCGGTCGCTCTACCGGACTGTAGTGGTGAAGGGGGAGCTGAGCCATAAGGTAAAGCTCTCTATTTACTGGTCAATCTACGTCCCTACCCTCACCTATGGTCATCAACTCTGCGTAATGACCAAAAGAATAAGATTGTGGATACAAGCAGCTGAAATGAGTTTTCTCTGCAGGGTGTAGGGACTCACGCTCTGTGACAGAGTGATGAGTTCGGACATCCGGGAGGAACTCAGAGTAGAGCCGCTTCTCCTCCACATTAAGAGGAGCCAGTTGAGGTGGTTCGGGCATCCGATAAGGATGCTCCCTGGTCGCCTCCCTTTGGAGGTATACCAGGCAAGGCCAACTGGGACGAGGCCCCCGAGGTCGGCCCAGGACCCACTGGAAGGATTATATTTTACAGTTAGCCTGGGAACGGCTGGGGATCCCTCAGGCTGAGCTGGAGGAACTTGCGGACAGGGGCAGCTGGGCCTCTCTGCTCTCCCTGTTGCCACCATGACCATAGAAGGACAAGCGGGCAAGAAAATGAATGGATGGATGGATGGATGGATGGATGGAATCAATCCTAACCCTTACTCTTAACCTAATCCTCAAATTGTCACTATTCTTATCCCTAACTCTATCAATAACCATTTTGTTATCCCTAACAATAAACCTAACCCTATCCTTATGCTTGAATTACATTTATTTATTTATTTAGCAGAAGCTTTTCTACAATGGGACTTCCATTTAACTACGAGACATATTATGCCGAGTTGGGAATTCAAGCCACCATTTAGCAACAATATCATTATTACTTGTAAACCGGCTTACCATTGTTACTTCATCTAGAATGCCCAGGAGGAGTAGGCAGCCACTGGTTATTGGACCCCCGGAGGTTTTTTCCCTCAATTTTTGGTTGAGAGTTTATGTTCCTTTACTCTGTGGCCGGTAGGCATATTTATAACCTACAACTGCGCCTGTATGCCTAAATGCCAGCAAGAGTTAGTGCATCCCTGCTTGTAAGGCTGTCCTTATCCCTAACCATAACCCTATCCCCAACCTTATCCCTATCCCTATTCCTAACCCTATCGTATCCCTTTTCCTAACCATAACCCTGTCCTTATCCTTATCACTATCCCAAATCCTATCCCTAACCCTCTCCAAATCCCTATCCTTATCCATAACCTTCACCCTATCCCTATTCCCATCGCTATCCATAACCCTATCCTTACCCCTAACCCTCACCCTATCTGTCCCTCTCCTTCATCCTCCTCTTGGCTAAGATTAAAGTGTAGTACCAGTGAATTTTAGCGGGGGGCACAGTGAAGCCTAATATAGGATTGTGTGTGGCTTGACTGCAGCTTTCTTGGGATGAAGTTCTGCTCCTTGGTAGAGATTTATTTTATTTTTGGGTAGGCCATGGAAGCTAATGTGTAAGGTTTTGGGTTACTTATTGGGCTATCTGTATTATCAAGGGCAGCCTCCGTCCTGCCGTCTATGTTGGGGCTGAGGGTACACAGAGAAGAACTGTAAAGACATGATGTGCTGGCGATGTTTAGAAAAGACCACCTGGCTGCCAGGGACTGTGTAGGTCCTCGCCGCTGTTCTCAGTGCAGAGGTCATCTCTTCCGCAGTTGCCTCCAGCATAGGCTGCCCAGTGATGGTAAGGTGCCAGGCAGTGTGGCATCGGCACAGGATGGCCCAAAGGCACCTCCATTGTCAATGGGCACTCGGGGTCAGAGGGGAGTGGTGGCAGAGACTGAGGTAATGGACAATTTTGTAGTGGCCAGTGCTGGTGGTTCCAATTTGACCAGCACTACTATAAGGCCGAAGACAATTCTCGCTCTCCTGAGGACACGAACTTGAACTTTTCAAGGGTGACCAGGAGGAAGAAGAGATGAAGGAGGGAGGCTGGACTAGTCACCGGTACTACACTGGGGGTGCCTGTTTTAATGGGCACCCCACAAAAAAGCCAAGGAGATTACCCCTCCTCCCCAGTTGAGCCAGAACATTAAGGTGTGTTGATTTTTCTCGAGTGGGGTCCCCTCCTAGGTAAACTTTTTCAAGTTCAAGTGAGATGTCTCACCTGGGGAGGAGGTGATGATTGTCTAGAAAGATTAATATTTGATTTCACACACACACACACACACACACACACACTGTCTGAAACCACCGCTCCTGACGAGCCGGAGCCTAACCCAGCAACACAGAGCGCAAGGCTGGAGGGGGAGAGGACATGCGCAGGACGAGTTGCCAGTCCACCGCAAAGTACCCCAAGGGGGACTCAAACCCCAGATCAGACAGAGAGCAGGCCCCAGCCAAAACCGCTGTGCCACCTATTTGATTTCAGTGGGATTTTATTGAATTTTAATATTTGTTGATGTTCAATACTTTTTAGAGTGTTGTAGTTTATTGATAATTACTTGTTGTATTTAATTTTTTTATAGTGTGATTTTAATATAGGGGGTGTGGTGGCGCGGTGGGTTGGACCGGGTCCTGCTCTCCAGTGGGTCTGGGGTTTGAGTTCCGCTTGGGGTGCCTTGTGGCGGACTGGCGTCCCGTCCTGGGTGTGTCCCCTCCCCCTCCGGCCTTACGCCCTGTGTTGCCGGGTAGGCTCCGGTTCCCCGTGACCCCGTATGGGACAAGCGGTTCCGAAAGTGTGTGTATGTGTGTGAGATTTTAATATGACATTGATCGCAGATACTGAAAGTCATGTGTACTTTACATTGCAGTCTGATGATTTTTTCAGTATTGTAATTGTTTTTGAACATGTGAGTTGTGGAGTTTTTGGCTGTCAGTTGATGAGTGTGTTGAATTAAGGTGAAGTTGTCATGATTGGTATCTATTGTTTTGACTGGTGTATATTGTTTACTTTTTGATTTTTTATTGAACTTTGTTGATATGGTCTTCTTTTTCAAGTATATTGAGCTGTGTGTTAATATTTCGTTTGCAAATGGTGAATTGTGTATTTGTAAAGCGTTTCTGTTTTTTAAGTGGAGTTTATAAAGGAAATTAAAAAAAAACCTAAACCCTGTCCTTGTCCATAACCCTAAAACTATCATTATACTTATCTCTAACCCTATCCCTTACTGTAACTCCATCCTTGTCCCTAATCCTAACCCTATTCCTAACCCCCAACCTTATCCATATCCCTATTTCTAACCCTAACCCTATTGCTATCCCTGTTCCTGAACCTATCCCTATCTCTGTATCTAGCCCTAACTCTTTTCCAAACCATAACCCTATCCCGATACCTAACCTTAACTGAATCCTAACCTGTTTTCTATCCCTAACCCTATACTTATCCCAATCCCTATCCCTAACCTTAACCATATCCTAATGCTGTATGTTTCCCTTTCTTGACCCTAACTCTAACCCTAACTCAATTGCTATCGCTAATCCTAACTGCAGTTATTAACCACTTTGCAGACCACAGACTGGACAGCCTAAACATTACAGGTCTAGAAGCTAACATCACCTGGTCCACCGGGGACAGGTGTAGAGCGGAATGAAAGTGGAGTCGCACGCTCTGCACATGAAATCCCAAAGGGCTCATGAAAGGTAAGGTAGACCAAGCAAGCACACACACACACACACACACAAAATACATCACCAAACACAATTCCACAAAACCCCCACAATCCTTAACTATAACCATTACCTTGACCCCAGCCCTCACCTTAATCATCACTTGACCCCTCCAGCCCTCACTTCGACCATCACCCTGACCCCAGCCCTCATCCTAACCCTGTCCCCAGACCACACACGATTCATACATTCTCATCTTAAAAAATCTCCCTTCCAAAGCCCACCCCTGATCCAGAACATAAACCTTCCCTTGATACATAAACCCCCAACCACTTCACAGCACACTCACCACTGAAATTTCCACCCCCCACATGCAATTCCACACTAATCCCACAAGGTGGAGACATAACCCCAAAATAAATAAACAGAAAAATCCTTTGAAAGCACATGGGAATTTTGGTCCATCTTTCTCCCACAACCGGATATCCCATACGCAAACATACACATAGACATACACAACGCTTTTACACACCTCCCAGCAACACTGCTTTTACTAACATCACTACACCACACAGAAACACATTTAAAGCAAAAGGGACATGTTACAACCTGGAGGAGAGCAGGGTGTTGCCAGAGAAACCGAAACACAACTGTGTATATGAAGCCCATAATTTTCCTCAGTCTAACCCTATCCTTACCTCTATATCTATCCCTCTCCCTATCCCTAACCCTATCCTTATCCCCAGTCCTAACCCTACCCCTAACCGTAATCCTATTCTTATCACGAACCCTACCCTATCCCCAACATTCGCCCTATCCCTATGCATTACCTTTATATTTATTCATTTAGCAGACGCTTTTCTCCAAAGCGATGTACATCTCAGCAAAAATACAATTTTTGCATTACATTAAGAGAAAGAGACATGGCTGCAGGTATGTGATTCTTAAGTAAACCTAGTTTGTTACTTTCCACTTGATGCATCGATGTTCATCGCTTGCGTAAGTGCATAAAACGCAGGATAGATGAATCCTGATAACCTCCTACAAAACTTTTTTTTATAATAAGGTACACAAACAAACATTCACATACAATACTGGAGTAGCGGCTGTGTAAAGGCTTATCTGGGGATGATCATGAAGTTATGTTGCATGAACATTTACACCATACATGAGCTGGAGAGATCTTGGGCAAAGTGGGTCCGGAAAAGGTGAGTTTTCAGACCCTTCTTGAATGTAGACAGAGTTTCTGCAAACCCTGTTCGAAACCCTATCTTTATCCATGACCCTCTCCAAATTCTTACCCTTATCCCTAATCCTCACCCTTACCCTAACCCTTATAGGAACCATAACCTCAGGGACAGGAGGACAATGCTCCAAGTCCATCTGTGACATTTAATTTGGAGGTAATTTATAACTTAATTGTTTTCTGCTCCCTTTAGTTTTCAGTTCCAGTCTGATAAATTAACTCAGCAACAGCAGCATATTTTACAGTATACCTTTGTCTTTTTACCACATGATGAAACATTTGAAACAGGTGTTAACTCATATTCTATCTATCTATTGTGACAGAAAATTTTCCCATTCCCATTTCAGTCGTAGGAGACCCTGAAAGAAATAAACCCAGACACACAAAGACTTTTCACAACAACATCAGCCAAAGAGAGAGCCCGGGAAATGGGATGTCTCCTCGATCAATCTTTATTGCCTGCTTTTACAGTTTTTCTCGATCGATTTGACACATTACTCCAAACTCTGGTCACTGCTCTCAAAACAATTAACACAGCCATCTGAACACTTCATTGTCCTAAACAGACTATAAGTTCTTGTCTATCTCATACTACTTTCAAATGACATGCATACTTTTCCCAAAACACTGTGCACAAAATTCTGCAATGTTTGCACAACAGTTCATACAGCCAACCAGAACTGTAATATAGGAGGAAAAAAGCAATTGCATGACTTTCATTGGTTTAACACAAATCACAAACATTTATGTACCATTTTGCTAACCACAACAAGCAAAACTCTCATTTGTTCAATGTTCAGTTGCACATGGTATGTTCTCAATGAGCCCCAAACTGATATCTGCTGATTTAGTAATACACACAACACAGGAAATGCAAATTTCCTAATTGATTACACAGTTATAACAATTCCTACAACTATAAAAGGGGAAAGGAAAAAAGACAAAGAATAACAACAAGAATGAGAAGGGGAAAAGGAAGACATGTAAGAGTGAGAGGTGGTGGAGAGGGTAGAGGAAGATGAAGAGTGGAAGAGGTAGAGGGAGATGAGGCGAGGATGTAGGAAGAGGAGAAGGGAGAGGAGTAGAGGGAGAAGAGATGGGTAGAGTGGAGGGCAATGGTGTAGTGGAAAGTGCAAGAGAAGAAAATGTAACAAGACATGAGCAGAGAGGAAGGGGACAGCAGAGTGGAAGAGAAGGGTGGAGAGGCAGAAGGACTGGGTACAGACGGGTTTCAAATGAAATGAGGGCCACCCTAATTGACCATGTCATAAATCATGGTCTCTCCTTCAGAGAAGCTGGGCAGAGAGTTCATCCCAACATAAACAGATCCCCAGTGACTTCAATTATCCACACATTTCAGAGTGAAAACTGATACCACTGCACTCCTATGGTTAGAATGTAGTACTCTAGTTCTCTGCTATAAATGTTCGTACTCATCCAAACATTCTTCAGAATAGAAGTTTGACCACATTCAGGTGGGCGAACAAGACTCTGTTCAATTGAACAACAGCATGCCATTGTTGACATGGTGGTCCAGAACACCACCATCTGCCTCAAAGCAAAGAAAAATACAGGACAACCAAGTATTCCAGACTATTCAGTGCAGTCTTGCCACAATTGATCATGTTGTAAGGAGAAATGCCATCCGGATGAAGCAGGTATACAAAGTGCCCTTTGAGAGGAACTCTATCAGAGTGAAGGAGTTGCGATTCCAGTTTGTTCAAGTACGTGTAAGCCACACACTTACTGCACTTTTACCGTAAATACAAAGATATTGTCTATATACTATTCCACTGCAAGTGGAAAAATTCAGGCATCTCTGGGCATAGTGTTGTGTTAAAGGGGGAACCCAGACTGTTCTGCAACAGTTACAGTATAAACTTTGAAATCAATGGAATTACTTTAAAAAACACTTATTGTACCTTCTGTTCTTACCCTAGATGATTTTGGAGTTGGATAGCGGTGCTACTCATTTTGAGTACCAGTATATTGATGAAGCTGGCTTCAATCTTAGCAAAAAAAGGAGAAGATGGAGGAATGTGACCTGCCATCGTGCCACAGTCAATGTCCTTGGACAGCAGGGAGGCAACATCACCATGTCTGCTGCAATTTCAGCTACTGGTGTTGTGGCACACAATGCTGTCTTGGGACCGTACAGCACCAAAAGGATACAAATTTTTTTGAACTCCCTCAATGAAATCCTCTTCCCGCAGGTTGACCAGAAGCAAATGGATCGAGATTTTGTAGTTGTTTGGGACAATATGCCATTCCACCATTCGGCACTGGTGCGGGAGTGGTTTGAGCATCACCCACATTCCAGGATGGTGTTCCTTCCACCACATTCTCCTTTCCTGAATTCAGTTGAGGAGTTGTTCTCCTGTTGGAATTGAAAGTGTATGATCACAACCCTTACAGTCTTCTTCAAGCAATGGAAGAGGCCTGTGGAGATGTTGAGGCATTAGCTTCTGTTATACAATAGAACTCCTCAGTAGAGAACTTCACGATAAGCGTGTATTTGCATTCATGTATATGTGTGTGTACATCAGACTATGTTATACAATCAATAAACCACACAATTGTACATTTGATGTTAGTATTTAATTTTAGTAAATGCATTAGTAGAAGAAAAGGCAGTACTTCTTTATGGAATGGAATTGAACTGTTTGGTCAAGGTAAGAGTGTGTTTAGTTGGCTGTGTTAATTGTTTTGAGAGCAATTACATTCATTTGGAAAAATGTTTCAAAACGATTGAGGAAAACTGTATTTGCCAAGCTCATGCATAATTCATTACAGGGTGTTACAACAGGTGTGTTCAATGCTTTCCTGCCTTTTTGCCTAATAACTTTCCACTTCTTTTGTTCTCAAAACCCCTCACCCTAAAACTGAAGCATCCAATCCCCATCATCTATCTTACCTTAAACTGACCTCGCTCCAGGCAAGGCAGGACCACCAGCCATTTATGAGATGCTCTTGGTGTCCACAGCTTGCCTTTATCAGATAACCTCTGACCTGGTGCCTGGTATAGCCTGCTTCTTACACATTCCACAGCACAGCCTTAAATCCAGCACAAAAATATTATTAAAAATCGCCTCATCTCCCTCTACCTCTTCCACTCTTCATCTTCCTCTACCCTCTCCACCACCTCTCACTCTTACATGTCTTCCTTTTCCCCTTCTCATTCTTGTTGTTATTCTTTGTCTTTTTTCCTTTCCCCTTTTATAGTTGTAGGAATTGTTATAACTGTGTAATCAATTAGGAAATTTGCATTTCCTGTGTTGTGTGTATTACTAAATCAGCAGATATCAGTTTGGGGCTCATTGAGAACATACCATGTGCAACTGAACATTGAACAAATGAGAGTTTTGCTTGTTGTGGTTAGCAAAATGGTACATAAATGTTTGTGATTTGTGTTAAACCGACGAAAGCCCTGCAATTGTTTCTTTTCCTGATATATTACAGTTCTGGTTGGCTGTATGAACTGTTGTGCAAACATTGCAGAATTTTGTGCACAGTGTAAGGGGGTGCGGTGGCGCAGTGGGTTGGACTGTAGTCCTACTCTCCGGTGGGTCTGGGGTTCGAGTCCCGCTTGGGGTGCCTTGTGATGGACTGGCGTCCCATCCTGGGTGTGTCCCTTTCCCCCTCTGGCCTTACGCCCTGTGTTGCCGGGTAGGCTCCGGTTCCCCGTGACCCCGTAAGGGACAAGCGGTTCTGAAAGTGTGTGTGTGTGTGTGTGTGTGTGTGTGTGTGTGTGTGTGTGTTTTGGGAAAAGTATGCATGTCATCTGAAAGTAGTATGAGATAGACAAGAACTTACAATCTATTTAGGACAATGAATGAAGTGTTCAGATGGCTGTGTTAATTGTTTTGAGAGCAGTGACCGGAGTTTGGAGTAATGTGTCAAATCGATCGAGAAAAACTGTATATGAGTAACATCCCACAGTTAATTTAGTTCTGCTCTTTATGCTGAGACCCCATTAAAGGTGAGTTCATTGCCTGCAATGTGTCATTATCCCAGGATCACAATTGCTCACACAGACATTGTGCTTTCTGTACCAGTCTGTGCTTTCTGTACCTGTCTTGTGGAAGAGTGGTAAAGAGGGGTGGAGTGGGGTATGAAGGGACGGTGCTGATGGCACGATGGAGGAGACAATCCTGCATGGTTCTGATGGATCCAGGGATAGGCAGATTATATCTCTCCCTTTTTCTCCGTTGTGCTCCCTTCAATGACAAGGTACAAAACTTAATGCATATCAATGAGAGTGGGAATGTCTCGCAATATGACCTTCCTCGTGGTCACACAGTTGAGGAGTAAAAGACAGGGAAACAACTGCAGCCCACAGCAGCATGCCCACCCCCTGCCTCAGCCAATAAGATAGAGAGCACGCACACCCGCCTCTGTGGTGATGCTAACCTGTCATTGCCACATCTGCAATCCAAGATTTTCTCCTCCGGTATTCACAGGACAGTAGATGAACATTAATATTGTGGCACGCAGCGCTGGGTTTGGAGAGGGTGAAGAAGAACACACAGGCAGTGTTCATTTCGAACATTTATTGGAACACCCCCACACAGTGAAATAATGCTCTCCATCCAAGGACCTGTTTTCCTCAAGGACCTTTACCTCAAGCTCTCTAGCACCTCCCAGGCTTTCTCCCTCTCCTGCTGGCAAACACAGTCATGCCATTATATTCTCTGTGAATCCCCCCAGCGGTTAAACACTTTATTCACATCTTACCCACAATTAACTTTTTACAATAGACCTGTTTTCCACTCAAACTCTCAGTAACACCGGTCGTTACAATATTAATGAAGCTCTGTATTTTCCAAGTGTATAGTGCAAGTTTATATTTCTGAAGTATTGTGCGTATGTCTTTAACGCAGTTGAGGCCTCTTTACACTCCAGTCAGTAGCTAATCAGTACTATATATTGTAGTACTTTTCTCAAGACACACCATTTCAGTATGCCCAACCTAAACGAGGGTTGATCATTCCAGTTTAATTGGCTGGTTGAATGCTTTAATTTCATATCCATTTAAGAGGATGTTTAAGTATGTTGTGGAGATACAGGCCTTATCAATAATCACTACATTTACGGAGGTCTAGGCAGAGTGCTCTCTGTCTCTGACTCGATGTTCTGAGTGCATTTTAAGTGTCTGCATTTGTGAAATATAAATCCATCTACTACTCAAAGATCAATTAAACTGTACAATGTGTACATATAAAAAAGTGCAAGCTTAGAAGTAACCCAGCGTTGCATTCGTATTGCAGTACGTGTTCTTGGGTGTTTCTGCTTGGCATATTTGTTTTGACTCATATTGTCATGGATCTGTGTTTTACCTATGTGTGCCACAACATTTCGCTATGTTGTTGCTGAAAAAAAAAAAACGGGTGGGTCATATACATCATTGTATTTTATTTATTATTTTGTGATTTAGTGCAGTTCAACAACAAAATCTATCATTTAGGGTCAACTGCAAAATATTTTTTTTTTTAAAAAATGCTGAAAAATGAGGAAAATAAACAGATGCATAGAATGATACCTGACAAATCCTGCCTAGAGGTGAATACAAATTAAATAAATAAACTGGCAGTGGCCCATTTATTGACAGCTTTTTCAATGAGAATTTATTTAACTTCTGTGCCTTTGATATATTTGTTGTAATAATACAGTGGGTCCTTAACATAACTCTGATAGTTTATTTGTAACACAGTTTCATAAATCCAACCAGTATGTCTCAATCACAATTTTCCTTCCCATTAATGACTATTTGTGTAAGTTAAGAAAACAAACACATAAATAGCAGAAAAATGAAATCTTTGAAAGTGCATTGCTTGAATCATTCACAACATTGATGACACAGGGGCCCAGTGCATATCCGTCCAAATATTGCAAAAGGAATAACATTATAGTAATTGTCAGAATTTTGTGTTCGTACTATGATGCCCACAGCAATCCTCCACATTCATTTTGGGGCAGCCAAAACCTGACAGCAAGTGCTCTTAATTCAAAATTGTGATTCAAATTTTTTTCATACTTCACTCCTAAGCCTTTTAGGAGCTGTCTGGTCAGTCGAACGCTCCTTTCCAGAGTCCCCTGACACAAAACAAGTCTTACGTACATTCTGAAAGGAAACACAGGCATCAGGAATAATACCCACAACTCTGATATAAGCTACGTGTGAACGCTCTAGCTGAAACAAGAGGCTTCTACACTGTCCCTTGAATACATGAATCAAATTAGCACACATTACAGAAAATGAATAAACACATTTTGTAAGTGGCACACACACCATCCCTGCAGTTCTAAAAAGAAAAATGTAGAGTATTCTGAACTTTTCGAGGGTGTCCAGGTATTTGTCTCAGTGAGTTTCCTCTGAGGTCAAACCTGCCAACTGCCATTAGATTCTGTAATGAGTCCTCTTACTGTCAAGGTGGTACTGGCTTCTTATTGTCCAAATGGTACTGAACTGTTCCCACAACTCTTTTAGTATTTGAAACATCTATCTATCTATCTATCTATCTATCTATCTATCAGGGTTACTGTGTGGTAGTTACAGATACTCTCAGAAACATTTAAAAAGAGAGAAACCAGTACAGCTGTCTCAAAAAGAGCATCCTGCAGGTGGCACATGGGAGCAACAGTCTTACACTTTTTCAGATAGTGATCTTCAACCCTGAAGACTTCTGGTTAATCTGTGGTGGATCATAAACTGTGTTATTACCCGGGGACAGCTAGTAGTGGTCACAGCTGCTGCTTTTGGATCCAAAGGTTGCTGGTTTGAATCTCACATTCTACTATAGTGCCCTTAACTGAGGTACTCACCCTAAATTGCTCCAGTTTTAAAAAAAAGAATTGCCCAGCTGCATAAAAGAGTAAACAGCTGTAGGTAGCTTAAAACTGTAAATTGCTCTGGAAAGAAGCATGGACTGAATGAATAAATGTAATGTCAATCTGTCACTCCAAAGGAATGTGGAACTATGATACTTGCTGGAACACAAAGCTGTTTTTAACTGCATTAGCTAAGAAACCAAGTAATGAAATGAAAACACATGCTTTCTGAACCGCTTGTTCCATACAGGATTGCGGGGAACCAGAGCCTAACCCGGCAACTCAGGGCATAGGGCTGGAGGGGGAGGGGACACCCCCAGGACTGGACGCCAGTCCATCACAAGGTACCCCAAGCAGGACTCGAACCCCAGACCCACCGGAGAGCAGGACCCGGTCCAACCCATTGCGCCACTGCACCCCCCATTGAAATGAAAACTTTCTAGGGAAACACTTTATCTTTTTGTCCACTAGGCCACGCTGTCTCTTACAAACTGGATAGTAGCATGTGCTGTGCCAGTGTGGCATGTTAGTGTGTCAGCCTGCGTGTCAGAGTTGGGAGGCTTCACAGTACCTCTCACTGATGCTATCTGATGGGCTATAAATGGCAATACGTACAGTCCGAACCCTGTGCTCTTGCAAGTCCCTGAACCTTATCGGTGAACAGCCATCTGGGAAAATGCAAGATGCTGTCAGCCTGAAAGATCCCACAATAGCAGGAGGCAGGATGAACTCTGCAGTTGTACCAGTGACTTTGTCTTATCAATTAATCCACACCTGCCTGTCTTATTATCTCTTCAACAAGATAAAAGAGGAAGGGCGATGTGGTTGGCCCATATTTGCAGGAGCAAGATGAACTCTTGAGGCTATGAAGATAATCCTTAGTGGCTTCAATTCAGTGTGACATTCTACTAGTCCAGTATACTCTTCTGGCTCTCCTGATGCTCTGCGTGTCCATCATCACTCAGTCAAGCTTGGCTGATAATCCTAGAGGTGGGCGTGCCCATGACTGTATTCTTGTATTCTACACAAAACGGGTTGAGTTGTTTCCCGAAAATACAATACAAGGTGATGGACTGTGTCCTTCTTTTTCTAATTTTGGCTGGACCTGCCACCTCCTTCAGGGTAAGCCTGACCATTCAGCTCGAGGACAACCACAGAGCTTCATATAACCAGCTGTATCTCCAGCCTCTAACCACAATTCTTATGTGCCACTAAGTGAATCTTTTATTGAAAAATTTATTACATTACCAAAAAGTTATCCAAAAAATGATCAAAATTGTGTGTTTCCTGCACAAACATAGCTGATCATTATTATGATCACACAGAGATATAGGTTTTTGTTCAACTAAAGTGCAGTTTGTTTATAAGTACAAGAGAACTAAGAGACACAGCAACATGGGGACGTAGTGAATGGAGAACTAGGTGAAACAACAAGAAAAAGGTTTGCAGGATGTGAATACACAATACAAAGGCTCACTCTTTGTCTGTGTCATGTTCCCCAAGGACGCCACTTGAGACCGGACTCAAGTGCAGGTGCTCGTTTATTGAAGGGCGAGGCAAAGAGAGGTCGAGATTCAAACGAGAGTCAGGCGAGGTGCAAACGTTATCCAGGAGGTCGGTAGGAGAAATCGGAAGTCAAGGGACGAGTGGTGGTCAGGGAGCCAGGGACGCGTACTAGGGATTTGGAATAGGGAATAGGGAATAGGGAATAGGGAAAGCAGGCAAGACAACAGAGTGCGGGTTTTGGGAAAGCGGTGCACAAAAAAGGTTCCGTGGTTTGTCTCCCCTCAAGCTGCTCCTTTTATTGCCTGTTAATGGTCATCAGCTGGTGCAGGGGCAGGTTGCGCTGTCTGAGGCGTGACAGTCTGGAATCATAAGGAAAGCTTTGAGAATCCACAGCTCAGCAATGGCTTTTCTTTCCTCTTAATGAAGTTCATGGGGGTGTTGCTCCTAGGGAACATGACAATCATTTAGAGCAGTGGTTCTCAACGGGGGGCCGTGGTGCACTAGAGGGTCAATGTAAACTTGTGAAATAATATTTGGGTTTTAACTTTGCTAGTAACCTGCAAATCAACTAAAGAGACTTCTCAAAAACTACTGTTGACTTTAAAAATAAACATATATTATTTATGCTTTTATTTCTCAATAATTTGTTTTTTAATGGAATAATAGGGAAGAGGAAAATGCCATTGATACAGAAAATTAAAATACCAAAAAAATTCAGCTATTTCCTAAATTCATTTCAGTTGAACAGTTCTTCAATGTCATGATTGCATAATTTACAGTACTACAGAATTACAGAAATTGAAATCAAAGAAATATTACAATAGTTACAAAATGGGAATGTTGTTTTTTTTCTGTTTTATTTACTTTGTTTATTTAACTTGCTGGTTCACTCTCAGGTGAAGAACTGCACATTTGTCTGCTAAATTAATGCTTGTTTGTTCTGCCCCAGACCATGCAAGTTTGATGAAGGTTGTTTGGAGTGTATTAGTTTTTTAACCAGGTTGCCATGTTGGACATAGTCATTATAGGGGATTTCACCTGCGAAAGGTCAGGAGAAGCAGAGTTTACCTGACCTACCTGGAAATAGAGTATTCTGAGGCACAAAGCAGAGGGAGGTAGCCTAGTGTGAGGCCCGCACTGCGATCTGTGTGTCTGTATGAAATGGCTTCATCTGCCAGAGATCTTCAGCTTAAAGGAAATTGCCACTCTGCCAGTGGACTTCAGCTGATATTTGCAAAAGTCACTTCAGGACAGCACTGTCCCGTTTAATTTCTTACTCAAAGTTCACCTACTGTTCTTGTTGGACATAATGATGACTAACAGGCTGAAAAAGGGAACTAAGAAGAAGAACTTGTGTTTTTCACATCTTGAACAAAAAATGTGTATTTTATAATATATAATACACACACACACTCTTTCTGAACCGCTTGTCCGATACGGGGTCGCAGGGAACCAGAGCCTAACCCGGCAACTCAGGGCATAGGGCTGGAGACACACCCAGGACAGGACGCCAGTCTGTCGCAAGGCACTCCAAGTGGGACTTGAACCCCAGACCCACGGGAGAGCAGGACCTGGTCCAACCCACTGAGCCACTGCGCCCCCCCAATCTATAATATATAATAGCTATAATAGATTTATTTATATTGTTCACCCTCCTGGGGGGGGCGCGGTGGCGCAGTGGGTTGGACCAGGGTCCTACTCTCCAGTGGGTCTGGGGTTCGAGTCCCACTGGGGGTGCCTTGCAATGGACTGGTGTCCCGTCCTGGGTGTGTCCCCTCCCCCTCCGGCCATACGCCCTGTGTTGCCGGGTAGGCTCCGGTTCCCCGTGACCCTGTATGGGACAAGCAGTTCTGAAAATGTGTGTGTGTGTGTGTGTGTGTGTGTGTGTGTGTGTGTGTGTGTGTGTGTGTGTGTGTAATGATGTAATGATGATAATGGTAATAAATATAACTACATTATTTATAACAGGGGGGGTGCGGTGGTGCAGTGGGTTGGACCGGGTCCTGCTCTCCAGTGGGTCTGGGGTTCGAGTCCCGCTTGGGGTGCCTTGCGACGGACTGGCGTCCTGTCCTGGGTGTGTCCCCTCCCCCTCCAGCCTTACGCCCTGTGTTGTCGGGTTAAGCTCCGGTTCCCCGCGACCCAGTATGGGACAAGCGGTTCAGAAAGTGTGTGTGTGTGTGTGTATTTATAACAGAGAGAGACATACAAACAGATAATAAATATTACTATTGTCATGATGAACAGAGGACACAGAGGAGGCTGGACCCAAGTGCAGAATTGTTCATTCAGAATCAAAGGACTAGACATGTTTTGTCGTCGGGGATGGGCGAATGATCGGTTGATCGAGGAGCTAACAGAGGCAAGGATCCAAAATTGTGGTTGAGGGACAAGGCGGGCAGTTGTTATGAAAAAGATGTGGAATGGGACTTAGGAATGATGAGGGACAGGACTTGGAAGAGCAAAGTGAGGCTGATTTGAAAATGCAGAGGGAACAGTTGTCTCAAGTGAGATTCTGCAACTGAGAAGAGGTTGAGAAGTGTCTTTTATAACTGAGTGTTGTCTCAGAGAGAGAGAGTGTGTGTGTGTGTGTGTGTGCAAAACATTAAAGAAATTAATCTTCACTGTTCCAATGTTCGTTGGCATTTCACTTTTCACTTTATTTTTTCAAATTAAGTTTCAGTTGTGATAATTTTCCTTTTCTTTGATGCATCACCATCACTTGTATAACATGTACGCTTTGGTGCTATGGTTAGGAGGGTAAAAACAAAAAAAATAAAGCAAAATAAAGTAACACACAAGCCATTGGTAACAGCAACGTGGTCCGACTGTTCTACCTCAGGCTCACATGCCCTGCCCATGAGCCAGCGAACCACTGTAGGCGTGTAATGTTTTGATGCGTGTGGCAAAGTAGCGCCCATTTGTTATTACGAATCATTGTATGTAACTTAAATTTTTAATATAATAGGCTTTACGGAGAGTGGTTCGTAACTACAGATTGTACATAAGTCGGACGTTCGTAACCCGGGGACTGCTTGCACACTGTTTCAGGATGACTACTCACAAACATTCATAGGAATACACCACTGTCATCATATTGGCAACAAGGAAAACAAAACATTTCAATATCACAACATTTTGTTTGTGGATCCATTGTTGGGCTATATTGCTACAAATAAGAGTTACCATTATTGAATGTTTGGTGACAAATTTGCTCACTGTTTCTGAAACCATGTGAATATGTAGTAGTGCAGGACTGGCATTATAGTACCTCATAAGAAGTGCCCACGCTTGCCTTGGGACTGGACCTCTATCATGGAGGTGTTCAATATGTGTTGGCAATTGTGGGGTGCAATGTAAGTTTATTTATCTGTTTTGGTTTCTGATTATGCAATATGTGTCAAATGAATGTCAGTGTATTCTATTTTTAAGGGTTTTATGTTTAGGCATTTTCATGATATGTACTCTTGGAAGCTTTAAAAATTGTACAGTCTACCAAGGGTGAGGCTTGTGATGTTTATGGAGGACCTGAGTACAACTAAGAAGTTAGGGACTGATATACTTTTATTTCGACCTTGAATAACATGTTCAATAAAGATATGAGAATGTACCATTTTGCATGTGCTATTTGTTCATTCATTCATTTAAGATACACAGGAAAAGATGTTATACCCCATGCGTATTTTTCAACGGCTCTACACATGGACCCAGTCCAACCACCAATCCAAAGCCACAGAGAACAACACCCAGCATAGCCACTTAACCTTTGACTTTTCCTTCCCCAGTTTAACCCCTCCTGTCTGCACAACCTCACCTGCCTGTCTTTCACCATCCTGCAACCCAGTGCCCAGTACTCCTTCCTCAGTGGCAAGGGTACTGATATCCTGCAGACTTTGGTGTGAAACCTTCCACTGGGCTTCAACCGACTGACTTGAGCTACTTCTCAAGAAGTAGTGATCAATGCAGGGCCCCTGCCCTCCCACATCCAGGCACCTCCTCCTTCCCTGGTGAATCCTCAGGCCTCTTACCGATGTCACCTTCCTCCACCCACAGACACAAATCTGAAACTGCCTTCCATCACCATTCAACCCAGTTCCCCCATGCACAGCTTGCTGCTCGTAGCCATAACCGTTCCGAGATCAAAAGCCGTAAAATCCACCTGTGAGCCTCATTTGCATCCAACTGGCTTCCACAGCCAGCGATGCTGCTGCCCTGAGTTGCTAGCCCACAGCAGCCCCAGATGGGGTCTGTTCCCTCCTGCCAGCTCTCTTTCCATGCTGTCACATGGCCTTTCCCCTGTTGTCAGCTGCTCTTTTCACAGCAGTCACTAGCTTAACTAGACAAGACATTCAAGATACACAGGAAAAGATGTTATACCCCGTGCGTAATTTTCAACCACACCCACTAATAAAATCAAACCAACAAACCAAGTCTAACCCACCAACACAAAAACCATGAATAAAACCACACCCACCAACAAAACCAAACCAACAAACCAAGTCAAGAAAGAACCAAACCAAGGCTAACCCACCAACACAAAAAAACCATCAACTAACCCCAACAAAGCCAAACCAATAGACCAAGCCTAACTCACCAACCAAACCAACAAACCACACCAGCTGGGTACTAACATGAGTATTTCATTGCGGTTATCAAGTGGGCACCTCCCTTTGTCGTTGTTTTGTTGAATTACACTCAACTCAGCTTTATAAACTGTATCTGTTGTTATAACTGTGATAAACATCAGAAAGCGTTTTTAAACATCAGAAAGCGATTATCAGAAATATCCAGATAATTCCAAAGCGTTCACTTTTTTCCTCATGGCTGTGTATTATCCTCTTTTTTAAAACTCTTTACATACCTGACCATAAGTGTGTCCTTCAAATATTCCATCTGATCTTTCTTTAAAGCCAACATTGTTTTGCAAAGATAGGGGCTAGTTGAGATTATTGCCTTATTCATAAATAATAACTTTCTTTACACTAACATTATGAGTGGTGTGGTGACTGGGAATACAAGTGCGAGTAATCAGAGGATGAGAGGTTTCACAGCTCTTGCTCTGCTCCAGGCCAGTCAGGTCACTACTCCCATTGGTACACCAGAGCCAGGGGTTAGACGTGGGCTTTACATCACCAATGGGGTAACATGTCCCTGGCCCTTCCCCTGCCCTGTAGGGCACAGGAGAACAGTTGATAAAGAAAAGAAGTGGAGATGTTGTAAAATCACCAGTGTCAGTGTGTTCAAAGCAGCTACTTCATGGGACTGCAAATAAAATGAAGCCTTTCAATAAAGCAATCATGCATAACTGCGAAAAAATATTGATTTCTTTGCTGCTGACCAATGGATCGAACTGAATTACATGTAAATATCCTTTTGTATAAATGTGCTTTTTTACTTAAAATGATGCACAGCGGCTTCATTCGTCCTTCCATTGAAGTGTTTGTAAGGGACCTGGCTGTAGCTCAAGATGAAGTAAATATCAAAGGGTTTGGTGACTCATATAGGGAGTTGAGATGTAGAGGAGGGCTCTTTCTTTTGGAATTAATCACATTTTACATGCACATTTCAGTTTTTCCACGGAAAACGCTCTTTGAGCCTCTGAAGAGAGCTAACACTGGGCCCTGAGGCTGCAAACATGTTGTTTATGGTAACTATCTATTGCTGAATCTCAGCACATTTACAGATTTAGTATGTTTTGGGAAAAGGTACATAATAAACAGCATTTCCTGAAGTTAGTGGAAAGAGTTCCACTTTTACATTTCAGTGATGGAAAAATATTACAAACTTCATATATACTCTTTCATTACAAAAAATGCAGTTGAAAAGTTGATTTGTTTTTGTCTGTCTCTAAAGCATAATATTAAAAAAAAAAACAGCTATTTCTGGTTTGCTTTGACAGATTTTTGATAACAGTTTCAAAGTTCAAAATTCACTATAACATGACGAGTTGCTCATTATGAGGCAAAAAGTCTGTACTGCGCACATCGAAAGGACAATTTTGTCAGATATGAACAATACACCAAGTAAATGGTCGTATTCATACAAATCATGCATGATCATACAAATTTTTATCACAGAAACATAATCTTCATAACATTGCATAATATGTAAGTACATTTTTGCAAAGCAATCAGCTAGACAACAACAACAAAAATATAATAATAATAATAATAATAATAATAAGAAGAAGAAGAAGAAGAAGAAGAAGAAGAAGAAGAAATTATTGTTATTATCCATCCATCACCAACAACAGCTTCTCCCAAGTGGGGTCACGGCAAGCCGGAGCCTTACCCGGCAACACAGGGCACAAGGTTGAGGCGGGAGGGGACACACCCGGGGGGGACATCAGTCTGCCTCAAGGCAACCCACCACACAGCTGGCACCAGCCAATGACCAGTGTTATATGAGGTACAAGTACTATATGATGTTTAATCATTGCAGATTGTTTTTAATTAATATAAAAATGCTTCAGAAAATACAAAAATAATGCAGCAATATATAAAACACCTTATCGTGGTGGAGGGGTTTGAGTGCCTGAATGAGTCCAGGAGCTATGTTGTCTGGGGCTACATGCCCCTGGTAGGGTCTCCCATGGCAGACAGGTCCTGGATGACAGACGAGACAAAGCGCGGTTCAAAAACCCCTTATGACAAAAAAATCAAGGCGTCCGTTTACCCCGCCCGGTATGGGGTCACCGGGGCCCCACCCTGGAGCCAGGCCTGGGGGGGGGGCTCGCACGCGAGCGCCTGGTGGCCAGGTCTATGCCCACGGGGCCTGGCCGGGCTCAGCCCGAAGCCACAACGTGGAGCCGCTCTTCGGTGGGCTCACCACCTGCCGGAGAAACCATAAGGGGCCGGTGCGTTGTGATTTGGGCGGTGGTCGGGGCCGAGTGCCCGGCCGACCCAAACCTCGGGCGCCAACTCTGGTTTTTGGGACTTGGAATGTCACCTCACTGGCGGGGAAGGAGCCTGAGCTGGTGCGGGAAGTTGAGAGATACCGTCTAGATATAGTCGGGCTCACTTCCACTCACAGCTTGGGTTCTGGAACCACTCTACTCGATCGAGGGTGGACTCTCCACTATTCTGGCGTTGCCCAAGGTGAGAGGCGGCGGGCTGGTGTGGGCTTATTAATAGCCCCCCAGTTCAGCCGCCATGTGTTGGAGTCTACCCCGGTGAATGAGAGGGTCATCTCCCTACGCCTTCGGGTCAGGGAACGGTCTCTCACTGTCGTTTGTGCTATGCGCCTAGCGGCAGTGTAGAGTACCCGGCCTTTTTAGAGTCCCTGGGGGGCGTGCTGGAAAGCGCTCCCACTGGGGACTCTGTCGTTTTACTGGGGGACTTTAACGCCCACGTGGGCAGCGACAGTGATACCTGGAGGGGCGTGATTGGGAGGAACGGCCTCCCTGATCTGAACCCGAGCGGTGAGTTGTTATTGGATTTCTGTGCTAGTCGCGGTTTATCCATAACGAACACCATGTTCATGCATAAGGGTGTCCACCAGTGCACTTGGCACCAGGACACCCTAGGTCGGAGGTCGATGATCGACTTTGTAGTCGTTTCTTCTGACCTTCGGCCATATGTCTTGGACACTCGGGTGAAGAGAGGGGCTGAGCTGTCAACTGATCACCACCTGGTGGTGAGTTGGATTCGATGGCGGGGGAAAAAGCTGGACAGACCTGGCAGGCCCAAACGCATAGTGAGGGTCTGTTGGGAACGTTTGGCGGAGGCCCCTGTCAGAGAGGTCTTCAACTCCCACCTCCGACAGAGCTTCAACCAGGTCCCGAGGGAGGTGGGGGACATTGAGTCTGAATGGACTATGTTCCGCTCCTCCATTGTCGGTGCGGCTGTTCGGAGCTGCGGCCATAAGGTCTCCGGTGCCTGTCGCGGCGGCAATCCCCGAACACGGTGGTGGACACCGGAAGTAAGGGATGCCGTCAAGCTGAAGAAGGAGTTCTATCGGGCCTGGCTGGCTCATGGGACTCCTGAAGCAGCTGACGGGTACCGACGGGCCAAACGGAGCGCGGCTCTGGCAGTCGCCGCGGCAAAAACTCGGGCTTGGGAGGAGTTCGGTGAGGCCATGGAGGAAGACTTTCGGTCGGCCTCAAAGAGATTCTGGCAAACCGTCCGGCGACTCAGAGGGGGGAAGCGGTGTTCCACGAACACTGTTTACAGTGGAAGTGGTGCGCTGCTGACCTCAGCTGAGGATGTTCTCGGGCGGTGGAAGGAGTACTTTGAGGATCTCCTCAATCCCTCCGACACGCCTTCCGTAGAGGAAGCTGAGGCTGGGGACTCGGAGGGGGACTCGTCCATTACCCTGGCTGAAGTTGCTGAGGTAGTCAAAAAACTCCTCGGTGGCAAGGCTCCGGGGGTGGATGAGATCCGCCCCGAGTTTCTCAAGTCTCTGGATGTTGTGGGGCTGTCTTGGCTGACACGCCTCTGCAGCATCGCGTGGAGTTCGGGAACGGTGCCTCTGGACTAGCAGACCGGGGTGGTGGTCCCTCTTTTTAAGAAGGGGGACCGGAGATTGTGTTCCAACTACAGGGGGATCACACTCCTTAGCCTCCCTGGGAAAGTCTATGCCAGGGTACTGGAAAGGAGAATCCGACCGATAGTCGAACCTCGGATTCAGGAGGAGCAATGCGGTTTTCGCCCTGGCCGTGGAACACTGGACCAGCTCTATACCCTCACTAGGGTGTTGGAGGGTTCGTGGGAGTTTGCCCAACCAGTCCATATGTGTTTTGTGGACCTGGAGAAGGCATTCGACCGTGTCCCTCGTGGCATCCTGTGGGGGGTGCTTCGGGATTATGGGGTTCGGGGCTCGTTGCTACGGGCTGTTCGTTCCCTGTATGACCGGAGCAGGAGCTTGGTTCGCATTGCCGGCAGTAAGTCAGACCTGTTCCCGGTGCATGTTGGACTCCGCCAGGGCTGCCCTTTGTCACCGATTCTGTTCATTATTTTTATGGACAGAATTTCTAGGCGCAGTCAGGGAACGGAGGGTGTCTGTTTTGGTGGCCGCGAGATCTCGTCTCTGCTTTTTGCGGACGATGTGGTCCTGTTGGCTTCATCAAGTCAAGACTTGCAGCGTGCACTGGGGAGGTTTGCAGCCGAGTGCGAAGCGGCGGGGATGAGAATCAGCACCTCCAATCCGAGGCCATGGTTCTCAGTCGGAAAAAGGTGGATTGCTCCCTCCGGGTTAGGGGGGAGTTGCTCCCTCAAGTGGAGGAGTTTAAGTATCTTGGGGTCTTGTTCACGAGTGAGGGAAAAATGGAGCGGCAGGTCGACAGACGGATCGGTGCGGCGTCTGCAGTAATGCGGTCATTGTACCGGTCTGTTGTGGTGAAGAGGGAGCTGAGTCGTAAGGCGAAGCTCTCAATTTACCGGTCGATCTACGTTCCTACCCTCACCTATGGTCATGAACTCTGGATCATGACCGAAAGAATGAGATCGCGGATACAAGCGGCAGAAATGAGTTTCCTCCGCAGAGTGGCTGGGCGCACCCTTAGGGATAGGGTGAGGAGCTCAGTCACCCGGGAGGAGCTCGGAGTAGAGCCGCTGCTCCTCCGCATCGAGAGGAGCCAGTTGAGGTGGCTCGGGCATCTGTTCCGGATGCCTCCTGGACGCCTCCCTGGGGAGGTGCTCCGGGCTTGTCCCACTGGGAGGAGGCCTCGGGGCAGACCCAGGACACGTTGGAGAGACTATGTCTCCCGGCTGGCCTGGGAACGCCTTGGGGTTCCCCCAGAGGAACTGGAGGAGGTGTGCGGGGAGAGGGAGGTCTGGAGTACTCTGCTCGGACTGCTGCCCCCGCGACCCGGCCCCGGATAAAAGCGGAGGAAGATGGATGGATGGATGGATATATAAAACACACACACACACACACACACACAATGTCTAAAACTATTTGTGCCAAGCAGGGCCGCAACAAATTGGAGTCTAGCTCAACAACACAAGGCGCAAGTCCGAAGGGGGAAGGGACATACCCAAGATGGGACACCAGTCCATTGCAAGGCACCCCCAGCAGTACTTCAGCCCCAGACCAGCCACACAGTGGGCCCCAAATAAACCTATCATGCCCCCTACATATAAAACAGGACATTTTAAATGTCTTTAGCTATTACATGATTTATATTATCTTGTTTATATTAATCTAAGCAGGTTTGGAGTAATTTATTGGCAGTGTCAGGAAGCACAATGCTCCTTTTCATTATAAGCCATTCACACACAACGTAGGCAGTATATTTGTCCCTGAAACTGCACATGGTTTCTTCGTATGTCACAAACAGTTAATTTTCCTAAAGATCCCATAGTTAAGAAATTATTAAAAATCTGTGCTGTTCCTCAGCTGAGAAAGGCTGCTGGCCAGGATGATGTATGTATCTAAATGCATGTTATATCAACAGAGTCAGCTCCATATGTAGTAACTTCTATCAACATTCAACTTATGCTTCTAGAGAACTGTTTTTTACAGTTTTTTTTGAGCTTGGCATTTATTTACCCATCCACTTATCCAGCCATCATTATTAAATGCTTCTCCATTTCAGGGTCTGGACTATATCCCACTTTTGGTTCTTTTAACATTAGCAAATGGGGAGGCCATATTAAGTTGAATCCACATAAGTAAACATCTAATTATAGCAAAAGTTTTATGCCACTGTCATCTGTTCCAGGGAAGATTAAAGGGCTTTGAAAATATGTGGTTGTGTTTACTGAATCACTGCAAAACTGATCATTATCTCTGTACATTTTGTGCATGAAAGCACCTACATACTGACACCCCGCTAAGACTATTGCCAGCAGTAATGGCTGTCATTATCCTGATCTGGAATTAATTTCTTCTGACAACTTCCCTTTATTTCTGTGGCTAGATTTACCGTAAATTTTCTCAGCTCAAAATTAAGAATATTTTGACATTTACAGTAATACTCCAAGAAAAAACATTTACAGTATGTTTTTGCAGTCCTATTTGTTATGTAAACATTTTGAAAATGCCCTAACACTTTTTAACCAGTTTTCAAAATATATTTGTGATATTAATGACTTCAGTGATCACTTCAATATGACCATGGTATGAAATCACGTTCTTGCCTTATTCATTAAGATGCACTGAAAGTGAAAGCGCATTGTTGGCTAAAGTGATCCGTCACCCAGCAACCACCTTGTTGCTTGGAAACAAAGTGTTCCTTATTTTCAGGGATCAGAGAAGCCTGTATTGTTTGAAGTCTTGTATTGTTTGAAACAGGAACAAATGGAGCAACGTAAATAGAAACAATCTAAGTATATGTATGGTGCAAGTGAAATGGCCACTACATGGTTCCTACAAAGCCACGCAAGGCATGCAGCGGCAGTGTTTCGTGTTCTTCCATAAGTTCCCAAGGACCATCTCATTGCAGCTCAACAAAAAGGTTTTAGTGAAATCATTAGTAACCAGTAATTTGCCATCAGCATGGAGTCTTATCATATTGAAGTCTTAGTGCAGAGATATGCTTCTGAAGCCATGCGATTAAATTCTCAAGTTAATCTTTGTGACCTGGGGTGATGATGAAGACAGTGAAAGCATAAAGGAGCAGGCATTGTGGAGAACATTAGTGATCTGCCTTACCTCTTCCATGGGCTCCCTACACCCTGGGATCTCATGTGAGAAGCAGTCTAGGAGAGGGTAAATAGAGATTGCAGCAGGCCCAACTAACCCCACCCCTCCTTGTGTTGGATACTGTTTATAGAGGACAGGTGCTGACTCTACACTTTACTTTGGAGGACGGGTCACTGTTTGGAGCGTGGGACAATAATGGCAATGGACTGTAAAAATGTTGAGAAGTGCATAAGTCAGAACATCGTAGGACAGAGTGACCTCATCGTCAAATTCTAGAGGAGAAGCCCACCTGAGGATCATACTGTGACACAAGATGCCAGAGACCTCAGGTGCATGCGCTTCTGTCGTTTATTGGTCCCTTGAGACAGACAGACAAACAGGGCACCAGATCACGAGGACGGAGAGGGAGGAGAGGGGGGGAACCAGAAACTGGTACAACGAGAGGAAGGCTTTGGGTGCGGTCAGGGTAGGGCGAGGACATCTCTGTCTCGTGCTCTGCGTGCGTGCTCTTGGCTTCCTTCCCCGTCTCTCTCTCTTTCACTTTCGGCCACAGGGTTAGAAATAGCATTCGTTATTAGGCCCAGAGAACGGGGGTGCGGTGGCGCAGTGGGTTGGACCGCAGTCCTACTCTCCGGTGGGTCTGGGGTTCGAGTCCTGCTTGGGGTGCCTTGAGACGGACTGGCGTCCCGTCCTGGGTGTGTCCCCTCCCCTTCCGGCCTTGCGCCCTGTGTTGCCGGGTAGGCTCCGGTTCCCCGTGACCCCGTAAGGGACGAGCGGTTCTGAAAATGTGTGTGTGTGTGTGTGTGTGTGTGTGTGTGTGTGTGTGTGTGTGTGTGTGTGTGTGTGTGTGTGTGTGTGTGTGTGTGTGTGTGTGTATTAGGCCCAGATGGGGGGTGTGGTGGCACGGTGGTGTGGTGGGTTTGACCAGGTCCTGCTCCCCTGTGGGTCTGGGGTTCAAGTCCTGCTTGGGGTGCCTTGCAACAGACTGGCGTCCCGTCCTGGGTGTATCCTCTCCCCCTCCGGCCCTACGCCCTGTGTTGCCGGGTAGGCTCTGGTTCCCTGCGACCCCGTATGGGACAAGCAGTTCAGAAAGTGTGTGTGTGTGTGTGTGTGTGTGTGTGTGTGTGTGTATTAGCCCCAGATGTAGCAAATCCTCTCCTCTGCCCTCATATGTCACACATACTCTTAGCTCAGCGTAGTATTTTTTGTGTATATTATAAGACACTACATCTTTTCCATAGCTAAAAATAAAAGCTTATGCAAAGAGTAAGAGAATTGATCCATGTTGTTTTCCAACACTGCTGTTTATTCATCTTCAATCAATTTGTTTATCACTGTTTTGGCTATTCTTATTAATCTTCTTGAAGCTCTTGACATGACTGGTGGGGCCATGAGGAACTGCATTAATTAAATATTAAATCTTAAATTCTGAAGTTCCTTATTTTAATGAAACTTGAAAAGATTAAATGAACTTTGGTTTTAGAAAAAAGTTACAACATCCATGCCTTTCAGATGGGAGTTTTTTTTAGTTGGCTTACAGCTTTAATAATTACATAGTTACTATAGTAATTTATTGTATACGCATGTATTTGTATTATGCTTCTGATCCTTTGTTCAGTGCTCTGTATCACTATGTGAGAACAGCACTCTATAAAAATAAATTGAATTAAAGAGAACTAAAAAGCCCTTCGTAATGGCACAAGCACCAGGTTATTAATATTCTCATTGAGTGTTGCTTTAGGTGGTGCAGTGGGTTGGACCAGGTCCTGCTCTCCGGTAGGTCTGGGGTTCAAGCCCTGCCTGGGGTGACTTGTGACGGACTGGCATCCCGTCCCGGGTGTGTCCCCTCCCCTCCATCCTTACCCCCAGAGTTGCCGGGTTAGGCTCCAGCTCCCCGTGACCCCATATGGGACAAGCGGTTCAGAAAGTGTGTGTGTGTTGCTTTACAACCTCACTTTGTTGCTCTATAGAATGCAACATTTCAGTCTCCTTATTTTTGTCTGATAATTTTGTAAATATTTATGTCTCTATTCATACAGAGGTTTCACATATTGGTTCAATGCTTTTTGTTACACAAAAATCTAGGGTCTTGTCTAGGATAACCCCCTGCCAACATCCACATAACGCTTTGTGTCAGCTTGTCTGTGCTGCTCTGTTCTCCTTATGTAAACACAGTGTACTGTGGATCAGGAAGGTCCAGTCCAACTGCTGACAAAAACAGATGCACTCTCGTTTAAAAGACTGCGGGATCCAGAAGAAAATTATGTTCAGTGTGATTCCCTCTGTGAGGAATAACTGATTTATCCATGCCTGAAATTTGTTTAAACAAGGAAGCATAGTTTGGTGATAAGCTGGCAAAGTTTAACTCCAGAGTTGAGGGCTGGTTTGAATCCAGCTTTGGTAAACTGCTCTGTACAAAATTTCTAATATTTTGCAATGGGAAAAATAGATGACAATGGATGTGAATAGCAAACACCTGTGCACTATACAGCTCAGGGGTTCAGGATACAGATTTCATGTAATATTGTTGAGCAAGGTAATGGACCACCTGGTGCTAATTTTTTCCCAAGCACTAGCTCCCTGCCTTACTCACTTCCGGCTCCCTGTACCCAGTCTCCCATGGTATTGATCGCTGCCTTGCTCCTTCAACTATGACCTTGCATCTTCCCTGGAACCATGTTTGCACCTTGCTTTGGACCTACACCAGTCCCCTACTATGAGTGTCACCTTGCTCATCATTGTTTGAGCCCCTAGGTCTTACCTCCAGCCTCCGTTGTAACAAGCATCTAAGCTACTGAATGAAAGAAGTTTACTTCTTGCAGTCCTCTCTCCTATATTCCTGCCATGTAATAAAAGTATAGATATTTCTTTGACAAACAAGAAGAATAAGAGTCTAGGAAGCAGAGTGCCTTCTGCAGCTGACACTGGCACCAAATTCCATGTGTAACTGTATTTTATTGTGTAAAATAATTTTAATAAATGGACCATGGATGGACTTTGAGGTAACTCATTAAATAGGCTAATCTCTCAGTATTCTGTATACATTGTGCAGTAAAAAAGCACTAAGTAAAAACTGTATGGTAAATTTAAATACTGCAATATGATAGTATTATGGCCATAGCAGGGTAGTGTGATTGCCTGAATGCAGGTAATTCTGGGACTCAGGTAATAACTTAGTCTAGAGCAGCTGAAGGTGGTTGGAATTCGGTTTCTGACAGGTTGTCACTCAGTTTCCAGTTTTGGTTACTGGTAATTTAATGGAGTACTGATTTGTTGAGGTGATCCTGACAGCTGGCATGGTCTCTTGGTCTGTGCATTGTTATAACTGTTCTGTTTCCCCTTTCATTTATTTGGAAAGTCAGGAGATATAAGATGTTCCCTGCAAGTCGGATTTGCCATGGCTGTCCTTTTATGTTTTCTGAATGTATTTTACTCATCACTATTTTGGGGTGGGGGGTGCGGTGGTGCAGTGGCTCAGTGGCTCAGTGGGTTGGACTGCAGTCCTACTCTCCGGTGGGTCTGGGGTTCGAGTCCTGCTTGGGGTGCCTTGTGATGGACTGGTGTCCTGTCCTGGGTGTGTCCCCTTCCCCCTCCGGCCTTATGCCCTGTGTTGCCGGGTAGGCTCCGGTTCCCTGTGACCCCATCAGGGACAAGCGGTTCTGAAAGTGTGTGTGTGTGTGTGTGTGTGTGTGTGTGTGTGTGTGTGTGTGTGTGTGTGTGTGTGTGTGTGTGTGTGTGTGTGTGTGTGTGTGTGTGTGTGTGTGTGTGTGTATTTTGGGGTGGTAGGATGAACTATGGAAGTAGTGCTAACCTCTCACAGCTGGGATGTGGCCGTAGGGTTTGGATGTTCTCTCTCTTTCCAAGAGTTGCTCTCCAGTCACTCTGGCTTCCTAGCACATTTAAGAGACATGATGTTCAAGCGAATCAGTCCTTCAAAATCAGATTGGCCTGATTCCACTAAGCACAGTGCCCAGGGCGTGCAAAACTTCTACACCATACAGAAGAGGGGGAAAAAAGGGAAAAAAAATAGTTTAAGGCATTAGTTTAATGCAACTTGTGCTTCAAAATTGTGTTTCAAAAACATTGCTCCAGAATTTCTATGCAGTTTCAGAGAAAGTTTCTTCAGCTTCTCCATCCATCATGTGGTTTAACATCAGAATAGCTGAAAATGCATCATGTCATTCGACTTAATTCAATGGTGCTTACCCCTTTTTTTCACACTTTTCAGAGTAAAACTGTGCTGGGCCCATGAACACCAAAATCCGGCACTGATGGTATTTCATGTATTTATAGTAGGGATGTATTCAATACAGTGAATTGAATGATAGAGTTGAAGTGCAATGCAGCTGACTGAGACATCTTTAGTTTTGGGTGTTTTGAAGTTGTTGGCATTAGCATGTTTATAGTGCAAATAGCCTCTGAGGAAAGTGTTTCCCATCCAAGATATATTCCTATGATTGTTCATGAATGTGTGGTTGTTGTGAGCTGTTTCACCAGTGATTCCTGGGCAGGAGGTGGGAGGACCTTGATAGACATCTCCCCACCGTCTTAACAGATTAATGGTTACCAGTTGCTGGCAAATGAAGTGAAATCAGCAAAGCAGTTGTGTAGTAACTGAAGGAAAGGTAAGGTAGAATGTGGAGAAGACTTCTGGGCAGTGTTGGTATGGAGAAAGGGGCTGCCAGGAGTAGCTATGGTTGCCATTATGTTCTCAATTTGTATTCCTTTTTCCTGATATTTCTGGTTGCCTACTTTGCCTATTTGTGTAAAAACCTGTTTTGTTCTTTAAAGGGGTCACGTTCACCCTATACCAAGCCACACCCTGTTAGGACCGGAAAATATTAAAAATAGAAAATTTGGAAGTACTATGCTTTTTAAATATTACATTAGTTGTGTGAATATTGCTGTGTCACAGAAACTTAGAGACAGACAGTACACCAACTAATTGCAAATACATTCACATACGTAAAAGGGCAGAAGGTCAAAAACTTACACTAATGACTTCTAGAAGGGTGTCCTGATATTCCAGAATTGTTATGTAGATTTTCACGCCCTCCTCAGCGCAACGAAGGACACCTGCGGCTGATCAGGGAGCGATCGCATAAAAGGACGCTCCAGAACACACACAGACGTGGAACCTTGTTCAGCACTCTCTCTCGCTCACATACCTTGCCTTTGCTCTCTCATTTTTCCTTGAATCCTCGTCCTGATCCTCGTCCTCAACCTTCCCCTCCCCATCCTCGTCTCCCTGACCCCTCTCCTGAATCTGCTCGACTTTCTGGCTCAACGACTAACTTGTCTCTGGATTACGTCTCTTGGATTCTCCCCTGGATTTCGTCTGCACATCGGTGACCCTCTGCCTGTTCTTTGACTACGTCCTCCGTCATGTCCCTGGAAAGCCCTTCCTGTGTTCCGCGCCTGAGTCCGCCGCTCCGACCCAGGGACAACTCCGTGACACAGATCAAATGCTAATTTTTCCAATTGGAAGCAAATGAAACACTTTAGTCATCCATGTATTTGAAGAGGGGATTTCAGATGTAGACCACATTAAAATAAGATTTTTTACGCTAAAATGGACTGTATAAAACAGCCTTGAACATTGCTGCTTGCCAGATGTGAAGAAAAGGTCTCCCATCCAATCTGTTTACCGTTGCTGTGCTAGTGTGGAAATTCTCATGGTGAGTTTGGTTTCAGTGTTTTATCAAGGTCATATAAGGGGTTTGCAGGTTAGCAAATACAAAATGAAAAATAATGTTTTACTTTGGCAGGACTCAAGACCTCAATCTTTTTCAGAAGTGAAACCCCCACACACACTTTCTGAACCACTTGTCCCATGTGGGGTTGCAGGGAACGGGAGCCTAACCCAGCAACTCAGGGTGAAAGGCTGGAGGGGGAGGGGGAGGGGACACACCCAGGACAGGACGCCTGTCTGTCACAAGGCACCCCAAGCGGGACTCGAACCCCAGACCCACCCAAGAGCAGGACCCGCTCCAACCCACTGCGCCACCACACCCCCCAAAGTGAAACCCATTATCTAAAAAAAAAAAAAACTAAAAAAAGGTAATATGACCTATTTCAGAAGCTCAACAAGAACTGGACTGAATTGAAATAATGGGTCACAATCTGGGTAGTTTTGCTTTACGCTAGTATGTATCCAAGAGGTGATGCCAGACATCTGACTTCTAAAAGATCTTAATCAGCTTGATTCAAGGAGTCACGTGAGGCAGCTGTTTGGAAACTCCCAACTTACCATCTTGCTCTCTTTTCCCTGGTTCCCTCACCTGGTTCTTTTCCAGTAAAGTCCATCTCAGAAGTCCTCAGCTGAAAGTAAATGACATTGAATTGGACTTGCCAGCAAGAAAATAGTCCCGCCTGTTCTCTCTTAACAGCTTACTATTTTTAGTCACACTTAAACTTGGACAGGCTTTTGCTGATTTGCTTATCAATCATGCACAGGAGTGTGTGGGATTTCCCACATGAATCTGGTTCCAGACTTCCAAAGCTTGCAGACATACAGTACACTGGTACTGTGGGGCACCTTTCGACTTCAAACATGATTTCCAGGCTTCTGTTGCACACCTGTGTTGATAATTGTATTATTTGGTTGTATTTTGACGAGGCCTGCAGTATTGTAAGCAAGTATGCCAGTGTTTTTACAAGCCTCTGTAATATTTTTGTGTGTGTGAGTGTGGGAAGCTAATAAAGTTTTGGTATGAGAAAAGTAAAACATAAACAAGTAACTAGTACTAAATTTGAACTAATTTAATATTATTTTAACTAATCTAGATATTTTTCAAAAATTCAATTTCTAACAATAAATAGATATAAATGGATAAATATCACTTTCAAAGTCTCTTGCTGCTGTCCCTTATATTTGTTACTAAATAGCTACCATGGAGTGTAAACATCAAACTTTTATTGCTGCTATTCCTGCCCATCACTGCACTGCACTGTGATTGAAAACAATGAAGTTACCAGCAGGAAATTGAAAAAGCAATGTCAATCATTAGGCTATACACATAGTGTATAATTTGGTCTAGTAAGGGAGGACATGCTAACATGACATAAAAAGCAAAAATGAGAGAAGTTTTTACTTGTTCACCATTGTGGAATTTAGCTGAGTCAGTTTCGCACACCCCCAGAAGTGGAACCACATTATTTTATTGCCAGTGTGACATGGCAAGATAAAAATGATTAGAGGTCAGGGATTTCCTGTCACCACTTTCATGTCCATCAAAATGTCATCTGTGTAATAAAATCTGACTAGGAAGGGAACTGCTGCAAAATGAGATGTTGAAGCACTTCTGTTGTGGAGAGGAGGGGGGTGCATTGACTTCAGTGCCTGCCAACAGAAATGACTTGTCATGATATTTGTGTGGATATTACTGATGATAAATCAGAAGGAGCTGAGGTTCTATAAATTTTTTTTTTGTATTATATATGCTTTAAAAATAGAATTATTAACCGATTTAAAATAATTAGTTAATCTGTGCATTTCCTGTGTGTGCCATTATTTGGATCATTACGTGAATTGTCATGTACTGTCTATTTTATTCCATTTTTGATACAGGGAGAACATACTGAAATTGTTTAAATATTGTCATATTTTAAAAATACATCTGCACAAAAAACCAAATAAATTATGTCCAACATCCTTGGAATAAAAGACACAAATGTCACCTTTGAGCAGACGTCAATACAAGGACAATCTGAAGTCCAAGAAACGAAGCCAACGGTCAGGGAATGAAAAGAACGAGGAGACTCGGGGACTGGGTTCGGGGAGGACAGAAACAGGGCAGGGTAGGAACAGGAACTGGAACAGGCACAGGAATAAGGACAAGGAGGAAAACAAGGATGCAGGAGAGATCGCAGGAGAATGCAAGTGTGGGTGAGCAGATGGCTCAATGAGGTTCTGCGATCTGGTCGATCCGGCGTTGTTCTTTTATGCTCCGTTTCCCTGATCATCCACAGGTGCGTTGAGTCGTGACGAGGTCGTGGGCATGACAGTACCCCCCATATGAGCGGCACCAGCTGCTCTACAACCCCGGGGGGGATGCCCCGTGGCCAAGGCGCCGGCCGGTCTGGGGTGGTCCCTGTGGAAATCAGACAGAAGGACAGGATCCAACACATCTTTTGCCAGTACCTAATAGCGCTCTTCCAAACTGTACCCCTTCCAGTTCACAAGGTACTGCAAGATCCTCCATCTGCGGTGTGAGTCCAGGAGTTCACAGATGGCATACACCGAAACCTCCTCAACTTACATTGGCGGGTGAGACGCCATGTCCACTGGTAGCTGGTGAAGGGACACATCTACTGATTTCAAAGGAGGTGGGATTCACCGGCATCTGTGGAGGCAACTGGATCCTGTAGAAGACTGGGGTAACACGGTGGACCAGCTTGAACGGGCTGATGTACCTGGGGCTGAGTTTCTTGGTTGGCAATTTCATCCGGAGGTCCTTGGTAGACAACCACACTAGCTGACCTGGCAAATTAGAGAGTGGATGCCGGTGTCGGTCCACTTGTTGTTTATGCCTACGGGTGCAGTGCTGGAGATGGTCCCGGACAGCTCACCACGTCTCCGTGCCATCCGTGAACCCACTGATGTTGTTTGGAGCTGAAGTGACACCTTAGAAACCGACCAATGTCTTGTTGCAGCCTCTCAACTTGTCCATTAGCTTTGGGGGGACAGCCGGATTTCAGACACACCGAGACCCCTAACTTTTGCCAGAAAGCCTTCCAAACTTGGGAGGTGAACTGGGGTCCCTGGTCCGAAAAGATGTCTTCTGGGAGGCCGTAAAGGTGAAACACCTGATTGAAGAGCAGTTCTGCAGTTTCCGGTGCTGTAGGTAGCTTGAGGAGAGGGACAAAACCAGTTGATAATCATGAGCACAATGGTCTTACGTTCCGATAAGGGGAGATCCACAAGGAAGTCGAGAGCCACGTGAGACCAGGAATGCACTGGGATTGGCAAGGATTCGAGGACTCCTGCTGGCTACTGGGTCAGGGTCTTTGATTGAGCGCAGGTGTCACATGCCCTTACGCAGTCCAAAACATCCTCCCTAATGGAGGGTCACCAGAATTGGTTTTGGAGGAGCGAAAGCGTCTTACTTAGCCCAGGGTGACCAGCGGCTGGGGGACTGTGTGCCCACTGCAGAAGCATTGGCTTCATACTGGCAAGGACGTACTGCTTTCCTGGGGGAGTCTCTGAGGGTCCTGGATCGGTCTCTTGCACCTTCAATAAGTCCCTGGTGAATTGCCACTGTACAGGAACCAGCACACAGCAATGGGGCAAGATGAAGACGGGGTGTCCAGGGCTGAAGAGCTCTTGTATATCCAGGAGAGAGCGTCAGCCTTGATGTTCTCACTATTTAGCCTGTAGGACACCGTGAAATGGAACCTGGTAAAGAAAAGGGCCCAGCAGGCCTGTCTGAGGTTTAACCTCTGGGCCTTCTTGAGGTATTCCAGGTTCTTATGATCCGTTAAGACCAGGAAAGGGTGCACAGCTCCTTCCAGCTAATGCCTCCATTCCTCTAGGGCTAGTTTGATAGCTAAGAGCTCTCTGTTTCCTATATCGAATTCTTTTCTGCCTTGCACAGTTTACGTAAGAAGTAGGCATGCAGGTGGAGCTTGGGTAGATCTCCCTGTTGTTGGGACAGCACAGCTCCTACCCCAATGACTGAAGCATCCACCTCTACGACAAAGGGTAACGGTGGGTCAGGGTGACGGAGAACAAGAGTGGAAGTGAATCACTCCTTCAGGGCATCAAATGCATGCGATGTGGCTTCGGTCCAGCTGAGGCAAGTGCTTTTACCTGCTGTGAGAACCATGAGCTAAGCTGCCATGGAATTGTAACCCCGAATGAACTTTCTATAGAAGTTTGTGAAGCCCAAGAACTTCTGTAAGGCCTTCATTGTCCTCAGGGACACTCCGTAACCGCTTGGACTTCACCGGATCAATGGCAACCCCCTCCTTACTCAGGATGAACCTGAGGAAATCCATTTGTTCCTGGTGAAAGAGATACTTCTTCACCTTGACGAACAAATGGTGGTGAAACAGGCACTGGAGTACCTCTCTTACCGTCTCGATGTGTTGTTCTGGGTCCAGAATTAGATAAGAATGTCGTCTAGATACACCAGGACTCCATTGTTTACCAGGCCCCCCAACACATGATTTATAAAGGCCTGAAACACACTGGGGGGCGTTGACAAGGCCGAAGGGCATAACAAGGTACTCAAAGTGCCTTGGTTGGTACAAAAGGCCGTCTTCCGGGAGCACAATGATGTAGGCAATCTTGCTCTCCTCGGTCTGGTATATGTGAGGCAAGATGGAAAAGATGAGGTCACATTGCATGATAAAACCCCTGCAGCAAGTTGGATTACCATCATAACGTTCTGGTGTGGTGAGGTGCGGGTCCAAATCCGGGATACATGGTGTAGATGGCATCTGATCGTGCATGCCTAACAGCGCATTGTGGAACGAGAGTGTCTGTTGTAGGCGGTTCCTTACTGCTGGGACCAAGGCTAAGGCAGAACCTTCTGTCATTTCTTCCAGGGTTAGGCGGACCTAAGTGTGGTTGCATAGTTTTATTCTACACAGGATTGGCAGGCAGAATGCGTAGTAATAATCGTAGCGAGGGTCACCAATGAGTAGACGTCAATACAAGGACAATCCGAAGTTGTAGTCCAACAGACGAAGCCAATGGTCAGGGAATGAAGAGAATGAGGAGACCGGGGGACTGGGTTCGGGATGGAGAGGAACAGGGCAGGGTAGGAACAGGAACTGGAATAGGCACGGGAACAAGGGCTAGGAGCAAAACAAGGATGCACGAGAGATCGCAGGAGACCGCAAGTGTGGGTGAGTGGATAGCTCAATGAGGTTCCATGATCTGCTCAGTCCGGCTTCACGCTTTTATGTTCCATTTCCCTGATCATCCACAGGTGCGTTGAGTCGTGACGAGGTCTTGGGGGTAACAACAAAGGTGAAAGACACTGCAATTTTGGCTTTTTTGGTTTTTAAATTTTTTTTTCCCTTGTAAAAACATTTTTTGAATTCATAAAAATTTGCCTATATTTAATGTTTCATCAGTGTTCCCTATGTCAGTCTACTAGTTTCTGCTACTTTCCACCAGTCATGGAATCACCCCCATTATTAGGTATTTCAGATACACAAAACATTCCACGAACTAATGAGTGATTGTAATATAACGACTGACAAATTGAATTTTGCTAGAGATGTTCATGTTTTGTGGCAATATACAGCGCTGAAATGAGGTTGTTACTGTTCTCCAATCAAATTAAAATGTATATAAATCCATTCATTACAGATGAGAGCAGAATACAAGCACTACCAGTATGTGATACTAAAATTGTTTTTAAATATAAATACATTCGTCAAAACATGTCATTCTGTTACACAGACATCAGACATATAGTATAATCTAGACAGAAATGTGTTTGGGGGGGGGCGTGGTGGCGCAGTGGGTTGGACTGGGTCGTGCTCTCCAGTGGGTCTGGGGTTCAAGTCCTGCTTGGGGTGCCTTGTGACGGACTGGCGTCCTGTCCTGGGTTTGTCCCCTCCCCCTCCAGCCTTATGCCCTGTGTTGCCGGGTTAGGCTCCGGCTCCCTATGACCCGTATGGGACAAGCGGTTCAGACGGTGCGTGTGTGTGTGTGTGTGTGTGTGTGTGTGTGTGTGAAATGTGTCCCTTAAAAATGTTTTGAAAGCCACTGACAACATGGTGGCACGGTGACACATAAAGTAGTGTTGCTATCTCACAGCACCTGGGTGGTCCGAGAGGGCATATGTTTAATCCCTGCTCAGTCAGTGTGGATTGTTCATTCGGACACTGCACTCATTGTGGCTGAGGACTTTAACAGAGCCAACCTCAAACGCGCAGTGCCAAATCTCCACCAGCACATTAGCTGCCCCACCAGCAGCGAAAGGACACTAGACCATTGTTACTCACCATTCAAAGAGGACTACAAGGCACAGTCTCTTCCACCATTTGGGAAATCAGACCATGCCGCCATCTTCCTCATGCCTAGATACAAACAAAGGATGAAACAGGAAGCTCCGGTTCAGAGGGAGGTCGCACGCTGGACGGACCAATCAATGGCTGCCTTGCAGGATGCGCTGGATGACGCAGACTGGGACATGTTCCGTCAAAGCTCTCATGACATCAACAGGTTTACGGAAGCAGGTGTGGGATTCATCAGGAAGCTAGCGGATGATACGGTGAACAAAACAATCATCAGGACGTTTCCCAACCAGAAGCCGTGGCTGGATGCTCTGAGATCTTGCACCGCTGCCTACAACATGGGGCTTGCTACCGGGAACATGGAGGAGTACAAGGTTGCGTTCTACAGCGTGCACAGAGCGGTGAAGGAGGCAAAGCAGCGCTATGGAAGGAAACTAGAGTCACAGTTCCAGCAGAGTGACTCTAGAAGCCTATGGCAGGGACTAAGAACAATTACGGACTACAAAGCACCATCCTCCAGAATGGTGAATGCAGACGCTTCTCTAGCAGACGAGCTAAACACCTTCTCCGCTCGCTTCAAAGCTGCAGCTAATGGTACTAACGGCACTAACAGTGCTGTCAGCGCTAAAGGTGCCAGTGGTGCTAACAGCGCTGCCGTTACTGAAGGCGCTAATGGGGCTATCAGCACTGATAGTGCTAACAGCGCAATTGTCAGTTTGCATGCAGACAATGCCAGGGCGGATAATGCTTTCACCATCTCAGAGCATGAGGTGAGGAGGGCGTTCAGGAGAGTGAACAGGAAGGCAGCAGGACCAGACGGCATTTGAGGTCGGGTCCTAAGAGCCTGCGTGGACAAGCTAGCACCGGCGTTCACAGAAATATTCAATCTCTCCCTGGACCAGTCAACAGTCCCCGCGTGCTTCAAGCAGTCCACCATTGCTCCTGTCCTGAAGAAACTACAGCCTGCCTGTCTCAACGACTATCGCCCAGTAGCCCTGACTTCAGTTGTGATGAAGTTCTTTGAGAGACTGGTCAGAGACTTCATCACCTCTTCATTACCTGACACACTGGACCCACTTCAGTTTGCATACCATTCCAACCATTCCACAGAGGTCGCCATCGCGTACCTCTTTCCCACAGCACTGAGTCATCTGGACACCAGGAAGGGAAATTATGTTAAAATGCTGTTTGTTGACTACAGCTCAGCATTTAACACCATAATTCCCTCCAAACTCACCACCAAGTTGGAGGACCTGGGACTGAGCTCATCTCTGTGCCAGTGAATCTCCAGCTTTCTCACGGACAGACCACAAGTAGTTTGGGTGGACAGACATGTCTCACCCATCCTCACCCTCAGCACTGGAGCCCCACAGGGTTGTGTTCTGAGCCCCCTGCTGTACTCACTCTACACATATGACTGCATGGCCACTTCCAACTCTACCGCCATAATCAAATTTGCTGACGACACTGTTGTGATGGGCCTGATCTCCGACAACAACGAGAAGGCCTACCTGGAGGAAATAACACACCTGGAGCACTGGTGCCAGGAAAACCTCCTCATGAATGTCAGCAAGACTAAGGAGTTGATTGTGGACTTCAGCACAAAGCAGGAGAGGAGCTACCAACCCCTCATGATCAACGGGACTCCAGTGGAGAGAGTAGACAGTCTCCGGTACCTGGGTGTTCAAATCACACAGGACTTGTCATGGTCCTGTCATGTTAACACCCTAGTGAAGAAGGCCCGGCAGCACCTCTACGACCTTAGACGCCTGAGAGACTTCAGACTGCCCTCTAAGGTGCTAAGGAACTTTTACACCTGCACCATTGAGAGTATCCTGACAGAAAGCATCACAGCCTGGTTTGGGAACATCATCCAGCAGGACAGACGGGCTCTACAGAGGGTGATGCGTTCAGCTGAACGTACCATCCGAATGGAGCTCCCTGATCTGCAGTCTATCTACAGCAAGCGGTGCTGGAACAAGGCCAGGAAAATAGCAAAAGACCTCAGCCATCCGAGCAACGGACTCTTCTCTCTGTTGCGGTCAGGGAAGCGCTTCTGCTCCCTAAAGGCCAATACAGAGAGGATGAAGAGGAGCTTCTTCCCTCAGGCTGTTCGGGTCCTGAACCAATACAACACCAAGGTCTAAAAAAAAAAATAAAACCCAGTCACCTCCAGGAACCACTCCACCTCTGCTTTTTCATTTCATATATACAAATTCTAACTGACCTAACTGCTCCATCTTGCACATTACGTTATATTGTTGTACACCATATTGCACTGCATTTCATGCTGCTCAAATAATTTCTAATCCATTGCACATTTGTTTATAGATATTGATATATTTGCTTTTTCGTCATATACGCATATATAGATTTTATCAGAATCAGAACGAGCTTTATTGCCAAGTATGTTCACATATACAAGGAATTTTGTCTTGGTGACAGAAACTTCCACAGCACAGACAGCATGACAGTGACAGTGACAAGACCTTTTTTACATTTTTTACATTTTACTACTTTTTTTTTTTTTAACTTATGTCGGACAGTTGTAGGAAGCACTTCACCGCACGTTGTACCGTGTATGGTTGTGTTTGTGACAAATAAAATTTGAATTTGAATTTGAATTTTGGTTATGTTCTCCCTGTGTCTGCATGGATTTCCTCCTAGTTCCCTGGTTTCCTCCCACAGTCCAAAGACATGCTGTTCAGGTTCACCCATGGGATGTGAGTGATAGAGGGAATGTGTTCCACTGATGTATGGTTGACTAAATGATAAGTAGTGTACAGTACTAACACTGTAACTCAACTTTGGTGAATATGGCATGGGCTGATAACACTACATAGAAAGTTGCTTTGGAGAAAAGCATCTGCTAAATGAACAAATGTAAACACAGAAAGAAAACCACATTTTCAAAAACCTGTTGTGCCCCACCAGTCTCCACAGGCTAAGGATATCAATTTTTATCTATCACATTTCCTTTACAAAAAAACAATAAAATAATGACTTCATCGCACATCCCTTTAACTGTAAATATCCTAGCTCTCTATCATCCACTATTTCCCCCAGCCAGAAAATCTCATTTAAAGTCAATCTGACTTGAAGAAATCATCAGCACTATTGATTTACAATCTGAAGGCTTCCGTAGACGGGGGTGCTCTGTTCATTCATAATGGTAAAAGGGTCAGGCCTTCAGAGGAGCCGAGAAGCTGAAACAGGCTCCCCGTAGGATGGCTGGCAAAGAAGGGAAAACAGGAAGCCTAGACAGTAATATAAGTGTGGCCTCGGGCCATGCACCTCCTGTTGCAAGGAGGCTGCAGAGAGGTCACCCGTGTGGGAGCGAAGACTAGTCAAAACACCGCATGAAAGGAACACAGCTTGTGCTCCAGGCTTTGGGCGGCACAGTCCTCAACAAGGGAAGGTACATAAGTACACAGGCAAATATGTGCTACTCTGCCTTTTCATGGTCCAGCTTCCTTTTAAGGGCAAAAACCACCTGTTCACAATAATTTGTAAATAAATGTGAATGGAAGAGAAAATGACCAGTCTATGAAAATAAAGGCAGAAGAGGAGAATTTCATAGCCCTCATCAGTGCATATGTAACACAAACACACAAACACACACACACACACACACACACACACACACACACACATCGTCTGAAGCGCTTGTCCCATACGGGGTCACAGGGAGCCAGAGCTTAACCCGGCAACACAGGGCGTAAGGCTGGAGGGGAAGGGGACACACCCAGGACAGGACGCCAGTCCATCGCAAGGCACCCCAAGTGGGACTTGAATCCCAGACCCACCGGAGAGCAGGACCCGGTCCAACCCACTGCACCACCGCGCCCCCCTTATATTACATTTTCATATCTTAACATTTCATATCTTTTATTGGTAGCTAATAAAATCTAATTGAATAAATGCATTATTTTCCATGAGGCTCATAATTATATGAATACCTCTCCAAACAATCAGGGACTTAAATAAAGTTGGGTGATCAAGGGTGGTCTTTTTCTTACTCCCACATACAGTAAAGCTCTAGTTGTCAGGGATCCCCCAGTCCTCCATCCTAAGATACATTACTCTTGTCTTCACATTCTGATACTTGTTGTTAAAACATCTCCAAAGGAATCTTTGCATAGAGTGGGGCAGTGGGTATGTCTGCTCAAAGAGAATGGACAGAAAACCCACTACCCCATACCAGCAAATATATGTTGGCAGAACTTTTTTTTTGTAAATCCACACATCATAGTTAAAACCATGTAGCAGGTCAGGACTCCAGTTTGGAGAATGTGCAGTGAAAGTGGGCTTTTGTCTGGCAATGTTGGTGCCACATTGGTCTTCTGAAATTAGGACTAACGTACATTAGAACAGTTTTAAAAGTTGTTCAATAATGCAAGCAGCTGGAGACAGAGAGCCAAGTGGAAAACTGAAAGTGACTAGAATTATGTAAAGTAATGCAGACCGGCCTTTTATAGCTGAGACTAACTCTTGTTGTCATGGAAACAAGCTGTCAGAATCCATCTTGACTTCTAGCTGCGTGAGGTAATGCATTCATTCAGCACTTGTCATAGAAAGTACATAGTTTTACAGATTCAGACATAATGAAACCCTACATTAAGGAAAAGCAATCCAGATCACTTCAGTTGTATTTTGTAAACATTGATTTTCAGTGCTGTCAAACAGCACTTCACAAATAGAAGTTACATTTACATGTACGATTTCCTTTTTAATAATAGAATGTTTTTTCTTACTTACAAGAAAATAAAATACCTCTTATTAGGTAAATAGACTGTCTGATGAACAAGTTATATGCTGACATGTAACCATTTTATACCTCTTTGCTATGTAAAATTATCTATCTATTGATAATTAGTTTAAATTTGGAAGATCTCCCATGTCTGTTTCTTGCAGTCATATTTCAAGTAATAAAATGAGTTTTACCAGCTAATTAACTTATGAGTCAAGGATTATGCTAATACGTGTTACGAATATTGAGATAAATAGAGAAAAAACATGCAAAATGTAATGGGGTTGGGGGGTGGAGGGGTGCTGTGGTGCAGCGGGCTTGCCCAAGTCCCGCTCCCTTGCACGTCTAGGATTTGAGTCCTACTTGGGGCGCCTTGTGATGGACTGGTGTCCCATCCTAGGTGTGCCCCCCTTCCACGCCGCTGGGCTAGGCTCCAGCTTGCTGCAACCCACTCGAGACATGCAGCTTCAGACAGTGTGTGTGTGTGTGTGTGTGTGTGTGTGCAAAATGTGCCAAAACAGATTTTCATCAATTAAAAAAGATGTTGCCACTCAAAGCCATAACTATCCATCATTAACAACAACAACAACTGCTTATTCATCATTATCCATCAGTTTAGCATCAGTACTGCCCCCAAGGTACCAGAATTGTATAGAGAAGGGTTTATGGTACTTCAGATAAAATATGAATCAGTCTTTGCTGATGCCCCTTACCACATCCCTTTTAGGCCAGAGCACTTTCTGTCAAGTGACAATTGCTGCTTGTTATGAACATTTCCCATAATTGAACAGTTGGCTGGCTTCTGAGGTATAGGTTCTGCCTCAAAATTCATTCTCTTCTGCTGCCTTCAACAGCATTCTGGAACAGGACTCAACCAAGAATGAACTGTGACTAGGGTTGGACACTGGTATGCTGTATGAGCACCATATTGTTTACCATTCTATTCTGGTAAATGTAAAATTTACTATTATGTATGTCAAGAGTTATTTGTTATAAATTTACAATGTAAGTCATCTGGCAATAATAATGCTAACATATTGTACATGCTACACACCCATAAATGAAAAATTTGAAAAGTATTTGTCCCCAAACATTTACAACATTTTGCTGCTTTCTGAGGTTACATGTTGTCTTTTTCATATTTATTGTTTGCAGTGTGTGAATGGAGCCTAAGAGAGAGCGAGTGTTTTTATGTCAGTTTTATGATTCAGGGGATGATGAAATGTGCAATTATAGTTGTGAAAATATAATTGCCCCTTTTCATTGAGCTAATTAAGAGAGAAATTAGGCTCTGCAGTTTGGATACACAGCTATTTCCAGCATCTGAACATCAGCTGAATCAAAGTCATAGCCATACCCATCAAATAGAGAAAACTGGGGAACGTACCTGTAATCTACCTATAAGTGGCTGGTGAAGTGGCCACCATCTATCATTCGTACTCACTCATTTGTTCTCACTCTAAACACTTTAGTATAGATCTTTTCAAAGCATTGCAATATCTGCAGTCCTTTCCGTCATACTGTATTATATCTAATTTTCATCAGCCTAAATATATGTCCATCATCATTTACATTACATTACATTTTGTCGTGGTTTTCATCCCAGAAGGAAGGGGTGGACTCAAGTGCAGAGTGCGCAGGGGTTTATTCAGACGCTAGACAGGAATTGAAGTCAGGTACAAGCAAGGGTTTTGGGACTGCAAACGAGCTAAACCAGGAAATCCAGTGTTGGAATCGGGAGAACAGACAGTGGGTGAGAACACGAGTGAGCGGATCAGGTTTCAGAGCGGGAGTGGTCTCAGGAGACGGGCGAAGGGAAGAGGAGCGAGGAGCAGGGTACAAGGCGGCAGGTAGGCTGACTCAGAGCGAGTGAGTGATCGGCGAACAAGGTTCCGCGACCCTCATCGTTCGCTTCTGCCTTTTAAGCTGTCGAGCCCCAGGTGTATCCAATTATGCCGATGACGTGGGCATGGCACATTTACATTTATTCATTTGGCAGATGTTTTGTCCAAAGTGACATACATCTCAGCAAAAGTACAATTTATGCATTACATTAAGAGAAAGAGACATAGCTACAGACATGAAAGTCTCAGCAAACCTAATTTGTTACCTACCACTTGCTTCACCGAGGTTCATTGTTTGAGTAGGTGCATAAGACACAGGATAGACAAATCCCAATACCCACACCAATTTCTTTTTTTTTTTAATTAAATATTAGAAGATACACAAATGAGCAGTACAATACCAGAGTAGTGGCTGAATAAAGGTTGTATCTGGGGATGCTTCTGGAGTTACGATGCGTGAACAGATACACCGTAAATGAGCTGGAGAGATCTTGGATGAAGTTGACCTGGAAAAGGTGAGTTTTCAGACCCTTCTTGAAAACAAACAGAGTTTCTGCAGTTCTGAGTGAGAGGGGAAGGTCGTTCCACCACAACAGAGCCAGAACAGAGAATCTCCGAGCTTTACCTTTCGTGCGCGGGACCACCAAGTGAGCAGAAGTAGACGAGCAAAGGGGCCTGGCTGGGGTGTAGCAGTTGATTAAGTCTTGTGAATAGCTGGGAGCAGTTCTATTGATGCATTTGTACTCAGTAACCAGGGTTTTGAATTTGATTTGGGCAGATATAGGAAGCTAGTGCAGAGAAATGAGTAGAGGAGATACATGGGAACGCATTCGCAAATCAAACACAGCTCGTGCAGCAGCATTCTGTAGAAGCTGCAGAGGTTTGATGGCAGTAGTAGGAAGGCCACACAGGAGAGAGTTGCAGTAGTCCAGATTCGAAGTCACCATGGCCTGGACAAGTAGTTGGGCAGAATCAGTAGTGAGGTAGGGATGGATCCTACGAATATTATACAGGATGTATCTGCAGGGCTGGTTGTGACTTCGATGTGTTGAGAGAATGACAAACTCGCGTCAACCGTTACTCCCAGACTCTTAGCGAAGGAGCTAGGCAAAATGAGTGAGTTGTCCAGTTTGATCAACAGATTGTGACAGGAGGATGGGCCAGATGGGAGGTAAAGAATCTCTATTTTTGAGAAGTTGAGTTGGAGGTGGTGATCATACATCCATGAAGAGATGTCCGACAGGCAGGCAGCAATGCATGCGGAGATGTCTGACGCACCAGCTGGAAAGGAGAGGAAGAGCTGAGTGTCATCAGCATAGCAGTGGTATTTGAACCCATGGGAGGCTATGACCGGACCGAGGGAGGAGATGTAGATCGAGAAAAGAAGAGGACCAAATACCGAGCCCTGCGGAACACCGGTTGAGAGAGGCAGAGGAGAAGAACAAGAGCTCCGCCAGACCACTTGATAGGATCTGTCAGAGCGGAAGACTCATTCCTATCCACGGTAGGCAAACTTCGCCTGGATTCCAGGGTGGAGCCCGTTCTGGAAGCTGGTTAAGAGAGGGGTGGAGTTCCACCCGCTCTGCTTGGCCAGGGTCCGGAATTCTACGGAGTATTTGGCCACCGAGCGACCACCCTGCCGGATCTTCACCAGGCACTCACTGATGGCATGAGCGGGGAGCGGATGATCGAACACTGCCTTGAAGCTTTTCTTGAAAGCTTCTTGGGTGGAAGGGATGTGAGACTTCCACCCGGCCCAGCGCTGCACAAGGCCCTTGAGGTGCGAGATCAGGTAGGCAATCTTGGTTTTGTCTGCTTGGTAGGTTTGTGCAGAGTGAGAAAACACGAGTTCGCATTGGATTAGGAAGCCCTGGCAGTTGTCCGGCATTCCGTCATACTTATCTGGGCTGGCGAGGTGGATTGTCCCGGCAGATTGCATGATCCTGCTGGACCGGAACAATTGCACCATCTCTTGGAGGGTCCCCTCGATCTGGAGCAGAGACTGGTCATGCGAGCCCAGCAGGGCGTCATGCGAGGAGATGGCATGGTGTGGCTGATCGAGCATCGTTGAGTCCGCATAAGTGGCAGAACCTTCTGTCACGCAGTCTGCAGAGGATTAGGAGAGCAGACTCAAGTACTGATGCTAACTCGCTTTATTTGTAACACATGGGGTTGCACCCAGAAAACAGACAGAACAATCAGCCTCGGAAGAGATAGGTGAGGAGAACATCTCCCAGTTGGAGGTTCTGTGGCCAGGTGCGTCGGAGCAGGTGCTTCTATACTGCATCTCCGGGGTCGTCGAGGTGGTTGTCAAGCACGCTGTTGTTAGATGCGCAGTCGTTGAGCGTCTCAGGAGTGACACGAGTGACACAAACAATGCTTCTTTTGACATTACCATAAAAACCCACAGGTATTACAGGACTGGCATTTGTGATCATAAATGCCAAATTAGCTCAGAAAGCTTTTTATAATCAACAGCGGGGACTCAAAGTGTGTGTAGTTGATACATATTAGCCAGAGCCTTCAGCAAACACTGAGGTCAAAGCTCTGGACTGAGATCCTCTTCCTTTCTGCATGCATCCAAAGAATCCTAGCTCTTCACATGTCATATTCCTTCTTTGTATGAGTAATGGTGTTCTATTGCACAGTGGGTCTGCTGTATTTTTTAGACTTGAGTGTCCAAAAAGTCACTATTAAAAGTGTAATAATGCACAGGGCAAGATCTTAAAACCCTTGTGCTAAGATTATGGGGACTGCACACAAACCACTAACCAAACCAACAGTGCCTACTTCCTTCTCAATCACATTTCTTTCCCTACCTGCCTAGATATTGACTGCCCTACGGATGTTTTCAGATCATGAAAAATTGTTATAGGTTTATACCACCCATGATCGACGCTACTCTCTTTAACCGTGCTTGGTCCTGCCTCCTCTGAGACAGAGGTGCTGATGTCCTGTGGACTTTGGTGTGGAACCTGCCACTGGACTTCACCCAATTTATTTGAACCACTCCATAGGTTGTAGTGATCAATATGGGGCCCCTGCACTTGTTCACCCAAGCATTTCTTCCTGCCTTAGTGTATTCTTCACCTTCTCACTGCAGTCACTTTCCTTCAACCACAAATACACACCTGTAGCTGCAATCCACCCCTGCCTGGCATAGTTATGTTTGTGCCCCTCCCCTTGCTCGTGGTCAAAGTCATGCCAGGGCCTGAAACCATGATATCCGCCAATGAGTCATCTTCCACCCCTGCTCTCACTGACTCTTCGGATATTATTAACATCTGTATGTCTGTAGCTTTAGCAGAGTGCATTCTGATGCTGCTGACATGGGTATTAATTTGGCTATTATACTTATTCCACAACCCCCAAGCCTAATATGCTGATTCAATGACTTCACCCTTGTCTTGAGCTGAAGAATCACATTTGCAACCTTTCACAGCATATTTCGTATACATTTCTTTGTGTCATCTGTTGATTATGTGCAAATAAACCACAAATCACAACCATTTTATCACCTCATGGAAAAGACTATACCCTTCTGTCTGGATGTTGACTACAGTAAGTACCACAATGAGCCACAATGTGAATTAATATGACCACAGATATTTGGCTGTCTTCAACTCCCGTTTCTTCCTACAAACAAAACTAATTCAACTGTCTTAATTCTCATAACCAAATCATCAAATGGAATATCACTTACATATTGACCCAAATCCCAATCACAAACTCAAAAGTCGAAATTGTGAACAGCTTCCAGACTGGACTTTCTATCATGGCTACCTTGGATTTGCTATTGTAAAGAATAATAGAAGAAAAGAAGAAAAAAAAAAAGACACAAGAAAAAATAGTCCTTAAAACTAGTGTAGCCCTGTAGCGCTACTAGGTTGCGTGTTTAATTTTGAAGGTTTAAATAAAGCTTCATCAATTGGAGTCCTAGTTTGGTTGAAGCCCTACCACCATGTGTTGGAACAGGTGCAACCTACACATTGTGCTAGTTCTGCCCGCACTGTGAGTTGATTTGGGGGGTTCAGTTTGGTGCCGAACCAATGAGAGAAGGGGGATGGAACGAATGGGAAAAGTTTCGAGACTTTTCTAGAAGGGTCGAGAGAGAGGAGAGGGTGCGGAGGAGAGTGTGAGACGGAGGCGTTCGAAAGAGCGCTCCAGAGTGTCAGGAGGCGATATTTTTCTGGTTGCTGGACGAGTAACCAGAGAGAAAATATTACTTCTCTGCATTTGGATTGTGTTGGCGAGTTTGAGTTTCTGTGGAGTCCTCGTGGTTCCACGAGACGTCCAGTTAAAATGACAAGTTTTCAGGCTCAGCCCGTCTCGTCGAACTGCTACGCCGGTGTGACGGAGAAGGACTGAGGAGAACCCGATAGCGCTTTGTGCTACTGGTAACGCGCGAAGTTCCTCGGGCATCGCTGGAGTTTTCATCCGCCCCGAACGCGAGTGGACGGGGATAAGGTAAACTGCGGTTTTTTTTCTCTTTTGCTCGCAAGAGTGAAGCGGCCCATAATTTTGGGTCTCAACGCACACGAGCTGCGTCCAGGCCTGCAACGAGGGGGTTTACGTGTGTAAAATACTCCGGAGTATGAAGAAGTGTGTAGCACCAAGGTTATTCGTGCTTGTTGTAAGATATTGAGTGTACGTGTGTTTTCTGTGTTTGATTGTTTCATGTTTGCATTCGTTTTGATGGGATTTTCAATTTTGGGGTTAATAACTTTGAATATTTCTATGGGGGTTTGGAGAATTTATTAAATCTGTTGTTGAAATACCTGAGTTTGGGTTATATATATTGGAATAGAACCCAGGGCACCACCCTCATAATTAGGCGAAATGGAGGGTGGCGCTACACTAGTACCAAGTAACTTCTCAGAAATTACATGAGAGAGATGGTTTGTGTAGCGTCTGGATGGGAGTCCGACATGGACGCGCGTTGCTGTTACGTCTGAATACTGACGAAAAGTAAAATGACCCCATATGCAGAGTGATATTAGGAGTGCACTGTGTAAACTGTAAAGCACTCGGTGGAGGTGAAACAAGAAATGCAGGACAAAGAAACACACAGTGTGTTCGCACAAAGGTGAACAGTGAAACGTGAATCTGTGAGTATGATTTGAACCTAGAAGTGTGACGAAATACCGGACTGGAATATTTGACCAGGACTGGAGAACAAGAGGCAGGAGTTGACAGGATGGACACTCGGGACTGGGACATAAACACCTATGGAACAAACTGAGGAAACAGGAGATTACTAATTGCAAGGAGAGTACAATGAAAGCGCTGATCAAGAATCTGCAATCTGTTCTCTGTTGCTTCCTCCTTTTATACCTCAGCAACTACAAGATTGAGAATAGGTGCTTGGTTCTGGGTCAGAGGCAGGGAGTGGCACCTCTTCTGGCCTGTAGGGGTATTACCCCTGGGGGTCGTGACAGTTTGTCCTTTTAATCTTACTTGGGTATTCCACCAGAGCCCTGAGATAAAATGTGTTCTAAAAACAAACAAATAAACAAACTCAAGTTCCCACCTTTTTCCGTTAGTTCAATTTGATCTTGATCTTGTGTTGACAAATTCATACAGAGCATACTGGAGCAGTGTCCTACACCAGACAGGTAAGATTGCTGCCTTTTACCTGGGAAACTGGGGTTTGAATCCTGGTCATGGCCTACCTCCAGTAGGGGGTCCTTAGGCAAGACCTCCTTACGCTTGGCTCTGCCTACCTTGGATATGAGAGCAAAACGAACAAAGAGTCATGCCGGCTCAGACGTCGCCCAGATTAACAAGGTCTGTGCCAGATGTTGGGGAACCAGGACATACTGATGATAAGTGGGCTACTGGAACTAGAACAAGGCATGCATGGACAAGAGATGAGAATAGGTAACTGTTGGAATGCTACTACACAAGTAACCCCAGTGAAAGGGGTTACATAAAGAGGATGTGGGACTTCAAAACCCAACGTCAAGACTAATGCCTAAACAACTAGTAGCTCAGTGTTACAACATCTGCAAGAAACAACTGCTATCACAACTAGAGATTGGTGAGGTACAACAGAAATGTTATGGCAAGGGGGAGATATCATTATCCCCACACTCCAAGATTGGTACCAAGCCCCATCCTGAATGGTTAACAGAAGGCCAGACCTGAAGGACCCCCAGAAAGGAGTGGTCCCATCCAACTATTGCCCAATAACCTGCCTCTGCACAACATGGAAGCTGCTCTCAGGTATCATAGTGGCTAAGATGAACAGGCATATGGCTCAATACATGAGCGGGGCCCAGAAAGGAATTGGTAGAAACACCAGAGGAGCAAAACACCAGCTACTGGTAGACAGAACAGTCACTTGAGACTGCAAGACCTAGGAGAGTGGCTCCAGCAGATCCCAGGGAACAACATCTGAGATCTCTGTCCAGAAGAGTGCGGTCCTAGGAACAGCTAAGATATTGCACAGAACCCTCAAGCTCCCAGGCGTCTGGTAGAGGACCCAAGCTTGAAGGAGTAAGACTGCCTACAAGAGGGGGTGAGTAGGGAATATTTTTATATATACACACACACACACACACACACACACACACACACACACACACACACACACATTTTCAGAACCGCTTGTCCCTTACGGGGTCACGGGGAACCAGAGCCTACCCAGCAACACAGGGTGTAAGGCCGGAGGGGGAAGGGGACACACCCAGGACGGGACGCCAATCCGCCACAAGGCACCCCAAGCGGGACTCGAACCCCAGCCCCACCGGAGAACAGGACTGTGGTCCAACCCACTGTGCCACTGCGCCACCGCACCCCCACTATACAAACAACAAATGATTTATTCGAACACCAACTCTATATATAAAAATAAAAAAATTATTCATTCAATACCTTTAGCCCCTTGTTCAAGTCACAATGAGAGCAGTCTAGAGCCCTGGAAGCCCAGGGTGCAAGACTAAGCAAGGTGCACTCTGAACGGAAGCCAGTCCAACACAGAGTATGTAGAAGGATAGCAAAAAGTATCCTCACTAATTTCTCAGACTTTTAATATTCTGGATACTTTTTTGACTTTTCCTTATTTATGCATTTCAATGTATATCCATCCATCCAGCCATCCATTTTGAATAACTGCTTGGCCTTATATGGATTACGTTGGTCAGGAACCTATCCTAAAATAACTGAGTGCAGTGGTGAGGGTGGTACATCCTGGACAGGATGTAATTTTCAATATATATAAATGTTGAATTATTGTCACAGAACTATCAAAATTGGAAAAAAAAAAAAAAATTTTGTTTCTGTTGCACTGTATGTCATACCTTATTAGCTATCATAAAGCAAATGGATCAAAGTTATTCACCAGGTAACCTAGATGACTTCCTGGAAAAAAAAAATCAATTTATAGTCAACCATCTGCCTCCCATTTGAACATGTACAACCTTCTTCAAGTGCTGTAATGAATACCTTTTGCCTATTTTAAATACAATAAGAGACCATGGAAAAAATAAACAGAGATTTCCTACTAAGTTTAGGGTAAGTTACGATTTGGATATAATTAATGATTTATTGACATAAAACTGAGTTTTAGATCTCTTAACAAGATACCATACCAAAAAACTGTCATATGGATGCTGAAATTATAAATAGGATAATGAAGTTTCATATTTGTAATCAAAATATTCATCAGGTAAAATGTTACAGTAATCAGAACTCTCTGACCTCATGATACTGCGCAGTGCCACCACCTGCTTGCTTGACCTGATCCCATAGTCACTCCTACAGAACATTTCCCTGCAACTCTCCATCTTCATCTCTAAGATCATCAACTCCTCGCTCTCCTCTGTGCTGTTTCCCAGTTGCCTTCAAAACCGCTCTAATTTCACCTCTGTTAAAAAAAAAAAAAAAAAAAAAAAAAAAAAAAAAAACCCGCGCTGGATCCCAATCTGGTTGAAAATTATAGACTCGTCTCTCTCCTCTCCTTCCTGTTTTAGACCCTAGAGCGGGCAGCCTGTGATCAACTGTCTAATTTCCTCACCTGGAACTGTCTCCTCGATGGTTATCAGTCTGGTTTCAAAGTTGGTCACTCCACTGAGACAGCCCTTCTGTCTGTGTCTGATGCTCTCCAAGCCGCTCTCCTCGGTCCTCATCCTCCTCGATCTGTCTGTGGCATTCAAACACAGTCAGCCACCGGATTCAACTCTCCTCTCTTAACCAGCTTGGGATCAAAGGTGTGGCACTAAGATGGTTTGAGTCTTACTTGCCTGACAGATCCTATCAAGTGGTCTGGCGGAGCTCTTGTTCTTCTCCTCTGCCTCTCTCAACCGGTGTTCCGCAGGGCTCGGTATTTGGTCCTCTTCTTTTCTCGATCTACATCTCCTCCCTCGGTCCGGTCATAGCCTCCCATGGGTTCAAATACCACTGCTATGCTGATGACACTCAGCTCTTCCTCTCCTTTCCAGCTGGTGCGTCAGACATCTCCGCATGCATTGCTGCCTGCCTGTCGGACATCTCTTCATGGATGTATGATCACCACCTCCAACTCAACTTCTCAAAAATAGAGATTCTTTACCTCCCATCTGGCCCATCCTCCTGTCACAATCTGTTGATCAAACTGGACAACTCACTCATTTTGCCTAGCTCCTTCGCTAAGAGTCTGGGAGTAACGGTTGACGCGAGTTTGTCATTCTCTCAACACATCGAAGTCACAACCAGCCCTGCAGATACATCCTGTATAATATTCGTAGGATCCATCCCTACCTCACTACTGATTCTGCCCAACTACTTGTCCAGGCCATGGTGACTTCGAATCTGGACTACTGCAACTCTCTCCTGTGTGGCCTTCCTACTACTGCCATCAAACCTCTGCAGCTTCTACAGAATGCTGCTGCACGAGCTGTGTTTGATTTGCGAATGCGTTCCCATGTATCTCCTCTACTCATTTCTCTGCACTAGCTTCCTATATCTGCCCAAATCAAATTCAAAACCCTGGTTACTGAGTACAAATGCATCAATAGAACTGCTCCCAGCTATTTACAAGACTTAATCAACTGCTACACCCCAGCCAGGCCCCTTTGCTCGTCTACTTCTGCTCACTTGGTGGTCCCGCGCACGAATGGTAAAGCTCGGAGATTCTCTGTTCTGGCTCTGTTGTGGTGGAACGACCTTCCCCTCTCACTCAGAACTGCAGAAACTCTTTTTATATTCAAGAAGGGTCTGAAAACTCACCTTTTCCAGGTCAACTTCGTCCAAGATCTCTCCAGCTCATTTACGGTGTATCTGTTCACGCATCGTAACTCCAGAAGCATCCCCAGATACAACCTTTATTCAGCCACTACTCTGGCATTGTACTTGCTTATTTGTGTATCTTATAATATTAAAAGAAAAAAAAACAGTGGGAGGGTATTGGGATTTATCCATCCTGTGTTTTATGCACCTACTCAAACGATGAACCTCGGTGCAGCAAGTGGTAGGTAACAAATTAGGTTTGCTGAGACTTTCATGTCTGTAGCTATGTTTCCTTCTCTTAATGTAATGCATAAACTGTACTTTTGGTGAGATGTACGTTGCTTTGGACAAAAGCAGGTGCCACTCGTGGGGAGGGGGTGTACTGTCACTCCTGTCACTCCTGGTATGCCCGATGACACGCCCAACGACTGTGCATCTAAGAACAGCGTGCTTGACGAGCACCTCGACCACCCCCTGGCAACGACCCCGGAGACGCAGTATAGAAGCATCTACTCCGATGGCCCTGGTCATGGAACCTCCAACTGAGAGACATTCTCCTCACCTATCTCTTCCAAGGCTGATTGTTCTGCTCTGTTCTCTGGGTGCAACGCTGTGTGTTACAAAAAAGTGAGTTAGCATCAGCACTTGAATCTCCTCTCCTAATCCTCCGCACACTGCATGACAGTTTGAAAAGAAGGTCATAATTATAGAGTAGTTTGATTTGTAAAATTTTTGCAGCACATCATCAAACTTGCAAAATGTGTAATTTTCAGATCATGAAAAATTGTTATAGGTTTATACCATCCTTTCTATATGTTTTGGTATTGTTGAATTGAAACTGGAATTGTAGCTCAAGTTTTAGGAAGCATTTAATCACTGTTGTGTTGCTTCTGTTTACTGTGTTGCAGTTTATTGTGTCTTAAAATATCATCCTTTTAATCCTACTGTTCTCATTCATCATGCTCGTCTTCCACTTTATTAATGTTCCTTCATGTCATTTGGCCTTTTCATTTGTAACTCTCAGTGTTGTAAACATTGTACCCAAGACCTGGACTAGAATGCCCAGTTTTTCCTTTGGAGTATGATGTCTCATGTTTTGAGAAGGCCACTTTAGGGAAACAATGATCCATTGATTATATCTTCCTGGAGATCCTCCAGGTAATGAGGCAGGGAGACTTAAAGAGGACCTTAAGATGACTTCCTGTGAGAGGAGATGGGCTGTAATGAAAGTGAATGGTCTGATGAAATAAATCAGTAAGTCTACCAGGATGACAGTCTCCCCATTTGACTGATAGCAATAGGTCCAGCTGCAGCCCTCTGAAATTAATCACAAATGGCTTTCCCACTGATGGGTTACAACTGAATAAGATATAAACCTCTCCTTGGAAGTTATTGAGTTTTTAGGCTCTAGATGCTGACAAAATGAGTGACAATCAAGAACTGACACCAAACTTTCTGCCACGTGATGAAAATATGTAAATCTAGAGTGCCTTATGCACATGATGTCAAACTCTGTGCCATCATTCACCGCTGTGGTCTTCAGCTATCTTATGCTTTACTAGCATGATAGGTACAAAACCATGGAGTGTGATTATTAAATTGCATGAGCCCTGAGAAAAGATCATGCAGTGTCTCACTTAGTCCATTCCATTATTTACTTATCCTGAGTGCCCCCAGAATGTTTCAGTGAACAGACACACACTCAATGTCAGTTATGTCATCAGTTTAGAGAAAGTTCAGAGGTGATATTAAGTAGATCATTGTTTTGGCACAGCGGGTAACACTGCGGTATCACAGCTCTTGAACTGTGGGTTCAGATATGGGTTTGAGTTTTCATGTGGGTTTCCTCTGGGTGGTGTGTGAATCTTTGCATGAACAAGTTTGTGTGCGATAACATTCATCCGGCATGTAGCCTATCTATCTATCTATCTAGATGAGTAATATCTTTCTACCTGTAATTTCACATTGTCAGCATATAATGGAGATTCTCAGTTCTTGCAGAATTGATTGGATGCATTTATGTTCATTTAACCATCCAGAGTTGTGTACCCCACTGCATCAGGCACACCAACACTGCAAAATACTACATTCAAAGTAAAGCAGACACAAGAGCCATTCCAGCACCAGTTTTGCACACATCACTGAGGACGTGTTAAATAAGAACACTTCCAGTGTCTCAGCTGTTTCTCTCTTTCAAACAAAGTTGTAATTAAAAACTCAGTGGCTATAATCTCAGAAAAGTGTCACCCACAAGAAGCATAACCTCTACGCTGGTCCTAAACCAGACCATTTTGTCTGTCTGGATCCACTGTGCAGATCAAAGGCAGTAAGAAGACCCAGTTTCATCCTCTTCCCCAGCAAAGCCTGGCAGGGGAAAACTTTCTGATCCATGTACCAAAATAGAAGAGCTGTTTGGGCATCCAGTGTAATCTTCAGAAAGATTAATGGTATGGGACTGCAGGATAAATACATCAACAGCATGCTGAGCATAATATAAAAAAGCAGGCCAAGCGGGTGGATGACAAGGCTTGGTGGTTGCAACGAGAGACTCTGACTAGAGCAATATGAAGATTCTGTTGACTAAACCTGTAAGGGCAGAAATATGTAAACAGGTGACACAGCGACATGTGTCTATTTGTCTAACGCTCTTGTGTGCCACTGCGTCTAGTGCACTTCTGAGTGTTTCCATGCAATTGTAAATGAATGGCAAAAACGCATACTCACACACAGGCTATTTTTGATCATGAAATGGATCATTAAGTTATGACTGAAAGTGCTGTATAGCATTGCAAAGATCAAATTTAGCATGTCAAGGACTGGACAGTTGAAAAAACTGAGCAATCATGGAATTTCTAGTACATTTATTACTTGCGCAGTAAAATTGTCAGAGATGCTAGCTGTCAATAACTCTGTTCTAAATTTCTGAAGTGTGGGCAAAGCAGAAGCAAAGAAATTTATTTATGCTATAGTTTTCCAGTGTCGTTACGCTGAAAACTGAAACTTGTCTAATTAACTTTATGACCTTCAGTGTCTGTTCAACCTTCTCCTACCCTGTCTAGACATGACCTGGATACTCGAGGCTCACACCTTCCCCAGTAGAGTATGGTGAAGCTAATGCTTTCTGAGTCCTGTGATCCCAGCCCTGCTTTAGCACCACCATAGGGCCTTGGAGCCTTCCCAATCCCCTGCTCAGAGAACTCCTTTTGGGAGAGTCGAACCTCTCTAATGTGTGACACTCAGCAGCCTCAGGGCCCCATCCACTGTGGTGTTTTCCCCCGGAGGAGCCAGCAGAGTGCAGCTTTTGTTCACTTGCCTTCCTTTGGAGTGTCAGAAGACAGCAGTGGTGCCAGAGAAGCGTATCTGCCCCTCAGTGAGTCTTATTGCATTTACTTATTTATTTATATGCATGAGCATGCATACATTCCCTGCAAGAAATTAAGGTGTGCTTTGGATTTGCCAGTTAATGCGATCACAGAGGCCAGTTTGGTCCAAATTCAGGATTTTAATAGCGCACACATACAAGCCCAAGGGGAATTTCACTGAGCAAACGCAGTGTAAACAAACTGTTATGAAGGACTCTGCTGAAATGCATTACCCATCAAATGAATGTGTTTGAAACATGAAGGCAATGTGTTTCAGATATGTATTTATGTAACAGTCCATGTATCTCTGAGAGGTTTGCTGCCATCTCTGAGTTGCTGTTTTTGTTTTTCATTTACAGTAGTAGTAGTAGGAGTAATAGTAATAATGAAATAATAATAATAATAAGAGCGGTATGGCAGTGCTACCATCTTGCAGCGCCTGGGCTGTTTGAGCAGTAGGTTCAAATCCACCTCATTCTGTGCAGAGTTTGCACATCCCTGTGACTGTATGGGTTTCCTGTGAGTGCTCTGGTTTCATCTCACAGTCCACAGACATGCAGTTTAGGTGAACTGGTGATGTTAAAGTATGTGCCTGTGTGTGAGAGTAAGTTCTTGGGTGGCTACCCTCTGATGGACTAGCATTCCGTCTGGTGTGTATCACTCTGTTATAGGCTTTGGACTGCTGTGACCCAAATTAGGACAAGTGGTTAAGAAAAATGAGTGAGAATAATAATAAATTGTATTTTATTGAGTACTTGTAAAAGCAGCATCTCAAATTGCTTTAATGAAAGAAAAAATAATAATAAGACCCACTAATGAAACAAGAGGAAAAATGAACTCATGGAATGAATTAAACTGCAAATGAATTCAAAGTGACATTTTGGCAGGAGAAATCCTGATGTGCTATAGAGTTGTAAGAGACGAGGCAGAAGACAGGAGATGTAGTCGCCCATAGCTGTGGGCTTTTATTTGCCTAGACAGCGGAGAAGGACGGAGATGGGAAAGGGGGAGCAGGGAACAGGTAGGGAAAGGTTTTGTGCTGGCTGGGAGAGTCGGGTCGATCAGGACGTGGGCTTCGTGTCAGGGATCGGGTCTGTGGTCGTCTCAGTCTGGTTCTCCTCCTCGGTCTCTTCTCTCTACTGCTGGGCACCGGGGAAGAAATAGGGGATGAAATCAGCCCCAGCTGTGGCTGCTTTAACCCCGTCTCCACCCCCTCCCCGGGCGGCCTCGGTATGCTACAAGAATGTAGGCAAGCTTGAAGAGCATATATACGAGACAATCAGATGAAGATTGTCCTATATATAAGATAACAGAGTCAGCTGAATGAAGATTGTGAGGTGAGGGATAGACAAATAGAAGTCAACCAGAAGCCTGACAGGAAGCCAGTGCAGGGATTCTGACTCAGGTTTGAAAACTCTGAAGAGGTAAAGTAGCTTATGAGCTTATGGGTGTCATTCACAATCCTTATGTTGCTGGTTTCACACAGTTACATTGGACACATTTCCCTTTTATGAAGGCAAAGTTTTGCTTAATTTACCCTTTTTTTTTTTACAACATATGCCCTCAACCTCAGCGTAAAATTTTGCCCCTCTCTTTAGTGAACCAAACCAGCAGGTAACAGCAGGGAATACACAGGTTCACTTGATTATATATGATACCATTTTTAGATGGTGGTAATTTTTTCTGTAACTTAGACACAAGTAATATATTCATTCCAAAAGCAATATGATCAGTGAGTTGCTTTTAAACTGATGGACTTATGGAATTGGCAACAAAGTGACTGTTGGAGGTTAAAAAAAGTTTGACACATGGCTCCCATTTTATAAAAAGAAAATGATAAGCATAATAAATGAGCTTGCTTGCCAACAAACTGTACGGCAGATGGTACCTTCCTCATGCATGACCACTCCATATGTTCAGTTCTACAAGCATGTCCTATTATGCTGGCAGTGTGGAAGGTTAAAGACTCAGTAAGGCCCAGAGTCCAACTGTAGTCTAAGGCCTGTTAAACAGAACAATCTGGTTTGGAAGTCCATTTTATTCTGAGAAATCTAAGGAACTGAACATTTCGAAAAGTGACTATAAGAGTTCAGGGGGGCATGGTGGCACAGCAGGCTTGCCCAGGTCCTGCTATGTGGTGAGTCTGGAGCTCGAGACCTGCTTGGGGTGCCTTGAAGCGGACTGGTGTCCCGACCTGGGTGTGTTCCCTCAGTCTTGCATCCTGTGTTGCTAGGTAGGCTCCAGTTCGCCGTGACCCCGCTTGGGACAAGTGGTTTCAGACTGTGTGTGCTATAAGATTGCATCCCAAAGTGGAAACTAGGTACATAACTAATGTTGCTTTAAACAATTACCTGCATGTAATTTAAGTCATGTAGTTTAAAGACAGTTATTATTAGCATTAAACAATGTAGAATTAGTTCTCCTGGAACTTTAAGTCTCACAGTCAGACACAGATGTGGAGTGGTGTAAACTCAGGTGTAAAGTTTATTTACAAGTGCACAGTGCTGCTGGTGATGAATGGGGATATGGTGATGGGGTGAGAAGATGACCAATAACCAAATGGTACATGGAGGTTCGGCAATGAAACAGCTGAAGAACTTGACAGACAAGGGAACGCTAAGGTCTAGCAAAGATGGGACTGACGAACAAGACTGGTAAGGGAACACATAGATCTTTGCATAGATGGGAACGGAGAACAAGGCTGCTTAGATGATTCACAGGAACACGCTGGGAGCTAGACTTGGGAAAGCTAAGGACACAAGAAGGTTCACAAGGCAAAACTAAACCCAGTCAAGGCAATTGAGGACTGATCAAGAATCAATAACGAGAACCTAGCTCTACACTCCTGTTACATGGCTGGGAATTGGGCATTATATCTGTTGAGCTCAGGTGTGCTAATGCAGCTAGGTGGACCTGGAGTGGTGCCCCTTGTTGTCACCTTGGTCATTACTCTCACCGGACATGATACCAAGCTATTGGACCTTTTTTTTCTTTTTGATTTTGAGGTTGTCCCTTATGTTGACAGGTATCCATACTTTCCATTCCAGGTTTTCAGTTTATTCATCCTTCATGTCCCATCCCATGTATGAAATCTCAGAATGGAGGAAGCCATTGCAAGTTCTATAAACATCATCACTACTCTTTGTAAATTAGTCTGTTTAAAACTCTTAATAATGATGATCCTCAAAATTCAACAAAATACACACACACACACACACACACACACACACACACACACACACACATTTTCAGAACCGCTTGTCCCATACGGGGTCACGGGGAACCGGAGCCTACCCGGTAACACAGGGCGGAAGGCCGGAGGGGGAGGGGACACACCCAGGACGGGACACCAGTCCGCCGCAAGGCACCCCAAGCGGGACTTGAACCCCAGACCCACCGGAGAGCAGGACTGCGGTCCAACCCACTGCACCACCGCGCCCCCTCAACAAAATACACTCTTTTGTAATTCAGTTTTTCCCAAGTGACTTCCCAGGTATGTGATGAAAAAATCTGGACTAAAAGCAAGTTGGACAAATTGACAAAGCCTTCATTAAGCACCAAACAATACGCAATAAATAGCTCGCTGCCCCTGTTTCCTAGAGGAAAAAGCAGAACTTGTCTCTGCTTTCAGTGCAGTCGTTCTATTAAGGGTCTCCACAAAGTGACAATATCCACAGAAAATGTCATGCTACTGTGATTTGCCTGCCATGGTGACCTACTAGGCTGATGCTGCTTTCCTGCTTTGCAGTCCATTACAGTAGAGCTGTATATGAGAGGCACTTACCGTTCATCTGCCACCTCCTCCAGGCCTCTCAGGGTGCGATATTTACTCCACTGTCAGCCTGATAGATGTTGTGCTGGGTTTGACTGGTGTAAATACTTTAGAGGCACCTGCTTGAGAATTCTGCTGGAATTAATGAATGGGGAGCCAGGGTTTTAGAGATCAGCTGTGCCTTCCTTGGTGATTTTAAGAATGGTGGATTAGCCAAGAAATGACTGTTTTGGAGTTTTGGGTTGTTTATTTATGAAGCCCTCCAAACAAATAATAGCTTTCCTATTTTAATTAGCCATTACCTTGGCTTTTTTCTATTTTTCTCTTATGTCCTCTGAATATGCTTTATGATTTTTTAACCAGTTTATGTTAGGAAACCGGTAAAAGGTTCTGTTTTGTTTAGGTTAACGTGGAGTTAATAAAAGGCACAATGTTGTTACCAGACTGATGGCCTAAGAAGGAAAAGCCACCTCTGTAGAGCAGAGCTTTGTCATCGCAACATGACCAGATATTCAAGGCCGGCTCTGTACAGCGGGCAAAAACTGTCAGAGGAGATCAATTTACATTTAATCAAAAAGCACAGAATTGTTTCGCCCAAAGTATCATCTAGACAAAAGTGCATTTCAAATTGCCCAGCTTCTCAGCCAACAAAGAGCACCCCCCCTCAAGTCTCAAAAGCAATTGAACAAAATCGTCTTGTCAATTGAAACGGCTGCTATTCTTTTCATTACTCTACAACATTTCTATAATTATTTTCTATGCTGTAAATGTTATGCAAAATACTGATTTTAAATGTCATTTTGCAGGACTTTTGTTGTGACTCTAAATATGGTGGACAACTGTCCTATTTATTTTTTAATGGGTATGCTTTCATATTCTTGTCATTAAAAAACCATAACCCATGGCATTAAATAATAAACTAATGACTTTTTAATGAGTAAGGAGTGCTTCACATCAACTAGTGGGCATGCAAAAAAATAAGGTGTATGCATAAACCTACAATGGTAATGATTAATATTTGTATTAATATATTAATATTTTAAAATATTTGAGTCATACCTATCTCAAAGAAGTAATATATTTAATTTTATGTTATGCCTCCTTTGGGTGGACACAGTTTGTTTGTAGTCTTGTTTACTGTCTCTTTATACAGTATTATCTTCTCATATCGGGGGGTGCGGTGGCATGGCAGTTCAGCAAGTGTGTGGTGGACCTCTGGTTCAAGCCCCGCTTGGGGTGCTTTGCAACGGACTGGTGTTCTGTCCTGGCTGTGCCTGCTCCCCATTCTGCCTTGTGCCCTGCGTTGCTGGGTAAGGCTCCGACTTGTCGTGACTCTGCTCGGGACAAGCAGTTGTTGATAATAGATGGATCTCCTCATATCCCACTGTGTACTATTCATGATTTGTTGCTGTTGTGATTTTGACAACCTTTGGGAGTAAGGATTTAGACTGGAAATTTTTGTGACCAAACTGCCTGATCTTCAACTCAAAGTACATTTACATTTATTCATTTAGCAGACGCTTTCCTCCAAAGCGACTTACAATGGATACTATGTAGCATTACTAGCCCACACACCTTATTCACCAAGGTGACTTACACTGCTAGATACATTACTTACAATGGGTCACTCATCCACACATCAGTGGAACGCTCTGTGTCACTCACACACTAAGGGGGAACCTGAACAGCATATCTGTGGACTGTGGGAGAAAACCAGAGTACCCGGAGGAAACCCACGCAGATGTGGGGAGAACATGCAAACTCCACACAGACTGAGTGGGGATCAAACCCACGTTCTCTCGCACCACCCAGGTGCTGTGAGACAGCAGCGCTACTCCCTGTGTCACCATGCCACCCACAAAGTACCCACAGAGTACCCACAAAGATAGCATGTGGATGACTCACTGGGTTTCCCATGATGCACCAGCCTGAAATGTTCCTGTCCAGGAACTGCTAGGAAGTTTGGAGTCACCTCATAAGATTTGATCATCACACTCACATAAAAACACACAGAGATGCATACCTGCATCCTGCACATGCATGTGTGGACCATGTATCTAGACACACACACATTGACTGAAACTGCTTGTCCCAAGTGGGGTCACAGTGAACCAGAGCCTAACCCAGCAGCACAGGGCGCAAGGCTGCAGGGGGAGAGGACACACCCAAGATGGGATGCCAGTCCATCGCAAGGCACCCCAAGAGGGACTCGAACCCCTGACCCACCCGAGATCAGGCCCCACCAACCCCCAACCCACAACCCCCCCATGTATCTAGAAAATATGATATTTTTTCAGATAACAAGAGCTTTGTAATTCACATCCTAGGTGGAGAAATGCACTGATGTGCGGAGCCTTGGGGTTTGGTGACACAATGAAGTGAGATAAGCCATCTTCTGCAGGCTTCTATGCATTATCCATACCACAATCTACCATGAATTGTCCCTCCTTCCATCAACCATGCATCATCCCTACCTCAATCTTCTTTATATTATCCCTATTTCTACTATTATCCCTACCTCAATTTACCATATATTGTCTCTATCTCAGTCTACTATGTATTATCCTTACCTTAATCTACCATGCATTGTCTCTCTAACATGTATTATCCTTACTGTGATCTAACATGTATTACCCCTACCCCAATTTACCATGTATTACGCCTACTGGGGTCTACTATGTATTTTCCCTACTGCAATCTATTATGATTATCCCTACCTCAATATAACATTGTTTTCCCGGTCCTGATAAACCACTGTACTGTTCCCACCTTCTGTAATTGTACTAGCAATTAGCACTGTCCTGGAGCAAGGTCAGTCAATGTTGTCCCCAAACGTAGGGGCTCAATTCCCAAATGTGCAATCTCTGCTTCCCCAGCAGCACTCAAGCTCTCACTCTGGTACAGTTAATAACGTGAATGAGCAGCACAGCTTGAACAGTCCCATTAGCTGCCATTGTGCTTTCACGTGAGTTCAGCTTTAAAGAAACCCTGAGAAGCTATCATATTTCGGTACATGAAGTATGCATTATTTATTACAGGATGCTTAATTATTTAGTTCTTATTAACTGGTGTTGGTGCTCATGAAAAAGCATGGCTGAGTTTTACTAATGTGCTCAGGTCATTTTGCATAAATTTTACAGTATAGAAAATGATTATAAAAATGGTAGCAGAGTAATGAATGGAATGGCAGCTATTTCTACTGACAAGACAATTCTATTCAATTGGTTAACTTAACGCTTTCCCACCCACAGGTTTTCTTAGTTATGTCCAGCTGGACTATAATACTTGGATTTTTTTTAAGTCACCAAAAGGAGTTACATGTGTGGTCCAAGCCACATAAAATTATCTATACAGCTGTACAGCATATATGTAAATAGTGTTTTCTACCACATGTCAGACAGTGATGCTTTTGAAGTCAGGAGATGGCAAATCTGGGTATGCAATAAAACACAAACTGGAATAAAAGCTGGTTTCCAAGCACTTTCTGCATTTCAATGAATGGAAGCAGAGGGAAAAAGTTAAGTGTGAAAAGGTAGGAAAAGGAGAAAGGACCCAAGGTGTCATTAAGGACACAGTAAGGAGCAAGAACTCTGAGCTAAGGGACACTGACCTCTAGCAGTGATACAAAGAAAAAATTATCTGGTAAAAATATCTAATTTCTCCTTCCTCAAATGCCAGACACAATGACAGGGCATTCACAGCATGTTTACAAGGAGAGAAGGAATAGCTTGTTCTGGACGGACATTTTCTCAGCCATCTCAGTAACAGAATTTCACAATGAGGACAACATGGATGCTACCATTGGAAACTGCCTTCAGACCATAGCCATATCACATTTCCTGTACAGTTATCCTTAGACTTCAAGGGGTCATGGGTTATCATCAAGCTCAGTTTGATTACCTTCCAATTAGTATTGGAGTACAAAGTCAGAATATAGGTATGTGTATGTACAGCTTTGGAAAATTTTCTGTTCCTGGTTGATTTTGTTTCATCTGTGATCCCACAGCAAAAATTCAAGGCTGAAACCAAAAATCTGAAGCTGCCAACTGGCAACATTAGCTACTGAAGCAGTGCTGCAGGCACATGTTGGTTTGTTAGTTCAGTTTAAATATCAGGAACACTAGGTAACTGTGGCAACTGGCAAAGGGGTGAAAGCAGGACCTTCATTCTGAACTGATCACTCACTGTCATGAGTAGATTTCACTTGTTTGACCAGGCAGTCTTACTCAAGTTATAAATGCTGTTACCATTATTTACCATCGATGACCCCTAAACATTGGCCTTATTGCATCCGGGAGGTCCATGAAACAAGTCAACTTGTCAATGATAAGAGCATATGAAACCAAGTTTGAGCACTGATATAGGTACTCAGCCTTGCCCTGTTGCCACATTTAATTACAGCTGTGGTCAATTATTGAAGGTTATGGTTAAGGTTTGACATTATCCTGAGAACTCTCTTATCTTTCCCCTGTCCTCCTGTGCGAAACATGAAACCTACATCTCAGAGCCATATCAATATTGTAAACATCTGTTCATACTCCTGAATGTCACACCCTCAACTGCATGCCCAACAACCGCACCTGTGGGTGATTAGGGAGTATGGGCATAAAAGCAGCAAGTGGAAACACCTGATTGCAGAACTTCATCTTGAGAAGAAGCAGCCCCTAGCAATCTACAGCAAAGTCCTTGTTGCCTTGTCACTTGTCTTGTTCCTTTCTCCTTCCCTGTCCTATGCTCCTTTGGTTTGGATTCTCTGGCTCCTTGTCCCTCTGCTCTATAACTGCAACTCTGGCCTTTGTGTGCTTCCCTGAACAAATTATGAAGATCAACCAGCTCTCATCTGTCCCTGATGCCACTACCAGTCTGCTCCTTACAACTACAAAGCACTCGCGCTTGAGTCTGTTGGCTTTCCTGAGTGCAGCATGATGCTGGATTTCAGCTAACTTTTCTATCCCATGATTATTAGACACACACACACACACACACACACACACACACACACACACACACTTTCAGAACCACTTGTCCCTTACAGGGTCACGGGGAACCAGAGCCTACCCGGTAACACAGGGCGTAAGGGGGAAGGGGACACACCCAGGACGGGACGCCAGTCTGTCGCAAGGCACCCCAAGCAGGACTTGAACCCCAGACCCACCGGAGAGCAGGACTGCAGCCCAACCCACTGCGCCACCACACCCCCTCACTCTTATTCAGGAAATGCAGATATACCAGCATTACTTTTTTGAAAATAACTAAATAAAGAACTAAATATATCAAATGAAATACTTAGAAAATCTTTGTGAGGAATGTAAGCATTAATGATGCTCAGTATATGCAATATGCAATCTTTGTAACTAGTACAGTTCATTACATTCAAAATAAACAAAAAGATATGTTTATTTAATCCACTGGATCATAATTATGCTTTTTATACATGGCAGGGAGTGTACAAAAGGAAGTGAAATACACAAATCTGTCAGTCAAATCAACTGTTCAAGTGTACAGTTTGACATGTAATACCTTAAATTATCTGAGATTATGAAACCCAAAACTGCTCATTTGTTTATCTCAGTATTTATTTTTTTTCTAAATTTATGAAGATTTTCATAAAATACAACAGTTTAATCTTTTGGCAAAATAACCTAATATGAGTGTCATGCCCATGCTCACATCTCAACCACAGGCACCTGGCCGTAATGGGCGCAAAAGGGTATAAAGAGCACCACTCCACCATTCACCAGTTGAGGAATCTCAACGACACAACTGTCCTCCCCCTTCACTTCTGAACCTTGCCCTGATTCTGCTGACCTGCTCCATGTATCTCTTTCCATTGTTCCCCTGCCTGTCTCCACATTTCCAAATGCTGGGTAGACTATGAAAATAAGATAATGAACAACCAAAGAAATCTATCTATCTATCTGTCTAAAGGGTACATCAGTTTCTGCAATATTATTATAATACTGTATTCCATCCGTCTGTCCATTTTTTTAGCCGCTTAGTCCTTCTAGGGTTGTGGTGAGAGCAGGGATGTCCAGATGTCCCTGTCCCTCACAATTTCCTCCAGCTCAGTCTGGAGAATCCCCAGCCGCTCCCAGGCCAACTGGGAGATATAATCTCTCTAGTGGTTCCTGGGCTGGCCTCAGGGTCTCGTCCCAGTTGGCCGTGCCCGATATACCTCTACATTACTGCTGCTGCTGCTCCCAGTCTGCAACTGATCTCACACTCTCTTCTCTCCTCACTCGTGAAGGAGTCCCCAACCTGGGGCAAATTCTCTCCTTTTACCTAAAGGGGGCATGCCATCCTTTTCTGTGAGAGAACCATGGAATCAGACTTGGAGGTGCGGATCCTCATACCAAAGGCTTCACGCTCGCAAACTGTTCCAGTGCATGCTGGAGGCATCCATGTGACAGTGCCAAAAGGACAGCATCATCCACAAAAAGCAGAGACGTCACCTCCCGGCCCCCACATAGAATGCCCTCTTGACCTCGGCTGCACCGTGATATCCTGTCTATGAAAACCACAAACAGGAGTGAGGACAAGGCACAACCTTGGTGAAGTGCAGCACCAACACTGAACGGGCTTGACTTAATGCCAAGGATGTGGAGACAGCTCTCGCTCCACGTGTACAGAGACCGAATGGTCTGCAGTACTGGCCCCGGCACCCCATACTCCCTAAGCCCCTCCCACAGAATCTCCTGGGAAACACCGTAGTAGGACTTCTTGAATTCCATAAAACACATGTATACTGGATTAGCAAACTCCCATGGCCCCCCAATTATCTGTGAGAGGGTAAAAAGATGATCCACTGTTCCATGGCCAGGATAGAATCTGCATTGTTCCTCTTCAATCCAAGGTTCAACTATCGGTCAGAAGCTCATTTCCAGCACCCTGGTATAGACTTTCTCAGGAAGGCTCGTAAGTCTGATACCCCAGTAGTTGGCACACACTCTCCGGTCCCCTTTCTGAAAGACAGAGACAACCATCCCGGTTTGCTAATCCAAAGTCAATGACCCCAAGGTCCATGCAACATTGCAGAGATGTGTCAGCCATGACAGACGCACAACTTCAAGGGCCTTAAGCAGTTCCAGGCAAATATCATCCATCCCTGGTGCTTCCACCAGGGAAATGGACTATGATACCCTGGAAGCCTCTGACCCTGACTCCTGTAATGCAGGCATAGCTCTTGGGTTTAGGAGTTCTTCAAACTGCTCTTTCTACCTGCCGACAATGTCCTCATCTGAGGTGAAAGGTTCTCCACCTTTGCTGAGCACAGTTTGAACAAAGCTCCTCCAACCCCTCCTGAGCCACCATAACCTCCATAACCTCCTTAAAGGCCAACCAAAAGTCATTTTCCATAGCCTCTCCAAACTCCTCCCATGATCTGGATTTTGCATCTGCAACTGAGTAGGAGAGAAACCACCCCCTATCAAGGAGTTTGGTTCCAGAGTCAACACTGTGAGTAGAGGTGAGCCCCATTACATTTACATTTATTTATTTAGCAGATGCTTTTCTCCCAAGCAACTTTCAATGAACTCTATGTAGCTTTACCAGCCCACACACCTTATTCACTAAGGTGACTTACACCATTAGATAGACTACTTACAATGCATCACTCATCCAAACATCAGTGGAACACATTCTCTTTGTGTCAGTCTCACACTATGGGGAACATGAACAGCATGTCTTTAGACTATGGGAGGAAACCCATGTAGACACAGGGAGACCATACAAGCTCCACACAGACTGAGCAGGGATTGAACCCACATCCTCTCACACATCCACGTGCTGTGAGACAGCAGCACTACTCACTGTGCCACCTCAACTACATCTAGTTAGTATCTCTGAACCTCCCACACCAGTTTCAGCTCCTTTCCCCAGTGAGGTTACATTCCACATGCCAAGACCCAGTTTCTCCCACAGGGGTCCGTGACACCATGCACCACCCTGTCCCCTCCTGCTTCCTGAAAGGGATTGCACCCCACCTCCATGCTGGACCTTGAGGGTGGTGGGCCCCCCCATGTTACGTTTTCGGGCTGAGCCTGGTCGGGTTACATGGGCTTCCTGGCCATCAGGCGCTCGCCTAGGAACACTAACCCTAGGCCTGGCTTCAGGGGTAGGTCCCAGTAACCCTATTCCGGACAGGGTAAATTTTGACTCGTTTACATTTGCCATAGGGGTTTTTTGGATCGTGTTAGTCTGGATCTTCACTCCAGGCCTGGTCGCCATGGGAGACCCTACCAGGAGCATCCTGCTCCTGACGATATAGCTCTGGAGATCCCTAGATCACGCAAGCCCTTCCACCACTACAAGGCCCCGATCCAGGAAGAGCTTAATCTCCCATATTATAAATACTAATTATAGTTTATCCTTGTTGACTTACCCTTGGATGTATTTATCTATGTTTCAGGTAAAACACTTTATTTTAACTTGAAGCTTCTGAATGAAGAATTCAACTGCTCTGGAGTGCCAGTCTATATGTCCATAGCACCAGCTATAACTGGAAACTGGATGGGATAATTCAGTCATACCACTGTTTGCATGCCAGTAAAAATTTCCAATGTTTCCACACTATCTTGCATTGTTTCCATTGTCTCAGCTATTATTAAGAATTGTACGGGAACAATATCAATACCATACTAACTGAAAGACCCCAATCTGAGTAGGAAAACGTGAAATATCACTGGGCCTCTATGCCATTGGTAATGCACAAAAGTGCAAGGAATAAGGCTTTCTTTGAGTCTAATGGAGCGTAATGCCCCTGTCATTGCCTCTCATGGATTCAAATACCACTGCTATGCTGATGATACCCAGTTGTTCCTCTCCTTTTCACCTGGAGCATCAGATATTTCTATACGCATCACTGCCTGTCTGTCAGACATCTTTGCGTGGATGTCTGATCACCACTTACAACTCAGTCTCTCCAAAACAGAGATCCTACACCTCCCAGCTGGCCTGTCTTCCTGTCACGATCTCTCAATCAAACTGGACAACTCACTCATTTTACCTACCTCCTCAGCTTAGAGGCTGGGAGTGATGATTGACTTACATCTATCTTTCTCTTATCACATCAAGGACACAACCCGGACCTGTAGATACATCCTGCATAACAACCGCAGGATCAGTCCTTACCTCACAACGGACTCTGCCCAACTACTTGTCCAGCCCATGGTGGCATCCCGTCTGGACTATTGCAACTCTCTCCTGTCTGGTCTTCCCGCTACTGCCATCAAACTTCTGCAGCTGATACAGAATGCTGCTGCCCGAGTTGTGTTTGACTTGCCAAAGCATTCCCATGTGTCTCCCATCCTCATCTCTCTGCATTGGCTTCCTATAGCTGCCCGGATTAACTATCTACAAGACTTGATCAATGGCTACACCCCAACCAGACAGCTATACTCTTCCACATCTGCCCACTTGGTGGTCCCACACATGAAACATAGACTACAAATTGTATTTTCTATGAGACATATGTCACTTTGGAGAAAAGCGTCTGCTAAACGAATTAATGTAAATGTAATGGATGTGAGACCTTAAAATGTTTGGGTTAATGAATGCACTGAAGATCTGATGGATGCCCATCTGGATAACGCAGAGTGGCGAGTCCCTCTGAAAACTTCATAGAAGAACTGCACAAATGACACAAGAATAATTGGCAGGCTGTAGATGTGAATCGAAATCCACGAGATAGAATTGAATGGAACAGAAAATGAGTGGTGGGGATTATAATATTACAAAGAGCCATAGCTGCTGACTAAATCTCTCAAAATGTATTGCAATGAGAGCACCTAAAAATAAAAATCTGGATATCCTTGAGGGGAGGATTGAAAGGGGTTATTGTCATGTTCAGCTAACCCAAATCCAAGGTAGGTTTCTACTGTTTTCTCTCTCTCCAATTATAGTGCAAAGTTGAGGCTAAAGATGGATGACACCATATAAAGAGTATATACATATTAAACGGCATGTTTCAAGGACATGGCACAGAAATAACACACAGTTGAATATATAATGCACTCAGCATGGGACATAAATCATGATGGAGAAAAAGTCAATACAGGCATAACAACCATCCAGGTCACACAGCGGTTACCAAGGTCTGCCATGGTTAAGACCCTCTCATTGCTGTATTGAAACTGTTAGCTGAAGATAAATTGTCCTCATTAATTTCACTTAAGGTATGCTTTCAGGAGGAATGTGGTTGACATATATAAATGGCACAGCTGAGACTCAAATGACGTTACAGATATGCTAAGATACGAGGATAAACAGTTTGTATACAAACTGTCCTGCCAATAAGAAAAAAAAAAACACAATTTAAGAGACCATTGATTGGCTGATAATACAGCAGAGACACACACAGTGATTGAAGATGCTTCGCCCAAGCGGGGCTACAGCAAGCCAGAACCTAACCTGGCAACACAGGGCGCAAGGCTGAAGGAGGAGGGGACACACCCATGACAGGATGCCAGTCCATCACAAGACATCCCAAGTGGGACTTGAACCCCAGACCCATCCGAGAGTAGGCACAGGGCAAACCCACTGCGTCTCCCGTTAATATAGCAGAGTATAGATCAATTTGCTTAATTATGAAAGTGAACAAGCTGATCATAACTCAAACTTACATGTATTTTTACAGATGGACAGACATTAGCAACAACATGTGATTCTTGAAGTTATATTGTCTGATGTCAGCATTTCAACCGGCATATATTACATGGGTAGCTGTATATAGAATTGGTGGAGAGTACAACATTTTAAAACGGGTAACAATAACAGTGTCATTACAGAAATAGCAGTATACAGAATTAATAGGAAGTACAAAAGTGTCTGTGGCATACGATATTATGCAAATTTATGGAATAGATAGGAGATCAAGAGAGAAAACATTCCAAAAGAGCTGTGTGCTGAGACAATCCTTGAATATTCAACAGTTTTGAGTGAGTGAGTTCTACCACATTGGAACCAGAACTGAGAATCTTTTGTGCTTTTGATTTTGGACCTCCTATGGATGGGACCACCAAGTGGATGGAGGTGAAGGAGTGTAGCAGTCTGGTTGGGGTGTAGCGAGTGATCAGGTCTTGTAGATATAGAGGAGCAGATTCATTGATGATTTTGTATTTCATGCCAGAGTCTTCAGTTTGATGCGGGTAACTACCAGAAACCAATGGAGGGAGACAAGAAGGGGGGATGTATGTGGATCAGCATGCTATATCAGCTAGAGAGGTTTGATGGAGGATGGTGGAAGGCCTGACTGGAGACAGTTGCAGTGGCTCAGATGGGGTATAAAACCATAGCCTGGACCAGAAGGTGTGTACCGTTTGCTGTGAGATATAGGCATATCCTCTGGATGTTAAGCAGGATGTATCTGCAAGACCCTGTTATGACTTCAATATTTGAGAGAAGGAGAGACAAAAGCCAATCATTACTCCTGTTGAAGCAGATAAAATTAACAAGTTGTCCAGCCTGATAAGTTCCCAAAAGGAAGATGGACTAGCTGGGGAGTAAACAATCTCTCTTTTGGAGAATTTGACTTGTAGATGATAATCAGGCATTCAAGCAGAGATGTCAGAGGGGCAGGCAGTGTTACATGACAATATACATAGCTGTGGTAGGAAACAGAAGAAGAGCTGGGTATCGTTGGCAAAGCATTTACATAAGAACTCGTGAGATGCAATGATAGCCAAGAGAAGAGGTATAGATGAAAAGAGTAGGGGTCCCACTACCAAGTGATGTAAAGCACTTATACACCTTGTATCGTAGTTCGCCAAAAACAGCATGAATGGAGTCACAATTTTTCAACCTACACTAATGAGGCAGATGTGTCTAACTCCAGGCTGTCAGCAGAGCCTAAATTACATATTAATAGTAATCTCATCGGATTTTTGTCACAGATAAGAGTTTGTTCATTTTTGTAGATTTTCACTCAGGACATTTTCTGTATTTACCCAAAGAGTTTCTTAGAATTTTCTATTTAACATCCATCTTGGATGTGGGTTCCCAAAATTGAGTATTGTTTTTTCTCCACAGTTCTTTTACCCAGCCGCATGTTTCTTATTCCCTGTTTAAGCCTCACTTCTCAAAGGGTGATTTGGCACAGAATGTTTTACAGTTAAGGGGGTGTGGTGGTGCAGTGGGTTGGTCCAGGTCCTGCTCTCTAGTGGGTCTGGGGTTCGAGTCCCGCTTGGGGTGCCTTGCGACAGACTGGTATCCCGTCCTGGGTATGTCCCCTCCCCCTCTGGCCTTACACCCTGTGTTGCCGGGTAGGCTCCGGCTCCCCGCGAACCCCTATGGGACAAGCGGTTCAGAAAGTGTGTGTGTGTGTGTGTGTGTGTGTGTGTTTTACAGTTAAACAAAATGCCACTATTCTCAGTCTCATTTAATTGCTGTTATTCTTTTTAAATTTTAATTTATTGTATTTTATTTTATTTTACTCATCTGCTTTCGTTAGCTGCTTGTCTGAATATGAGTCATGGTGGTCCAGAGTCTATCCTGGAATCACTGGGACCAAGGCTGAGATGGGATCGCCTTAGACAAAATCCAGCTGAGCCAGTCAATCTCTGGGTATGTTTTTTTATTTTATTTTATTGTGAGAAACACTCAATGCCACGCTTAAGTCTGTTTACAGATAAATTCTACTTCTATAAGCATAAAGATGTGTACGGTACCATATCATGCCATATACCACATCTGTGTATGGTCATGACTATGTCTTCCTTATGATGTGTTCTGGCATCCTTGTTCCTAAGCTATCTGCAGATACAGTTTTCAGAGGGAGGAGGGGATGAATTACAGTGAAGCAGATGATGATCTCTCTAACTCTAACTCTGCGAGACAAACGTCTGTCTCCAGCTCACAGGAGCCATCATTCTGGTCCTGGCAGAAACAGGTAAAATTACAGAGACATTAATTATTTATACAATGGCAGAGGAGGACACACACACATTTTCTGAACCGCTCGTCCCAGATGGGGTCGCAGGGAACCGGGGAACCAGAGCCTACCCGGCAACACAGGGCGTAAGGCCAGAGGGGGAGGGGACACACCCAGGACGGGACGCCAGTCCGTCGCAAGGCACCCCAAGCAGGATTCAAACCCCAGAACCACCAGAGAGCAGGATCCGGTCCAACCCACTGCGCCACCGCGCCCCCGGCAGAGGAGGACATTAAAGCTATAATTAATATTGTTTTATTAAGATTGTACGAAGTTTTGATTATTACTGGGTGAATTTGAATTTATCTTTAGAAAGCAACTGGCAGTAATTTGCTGATTAATTAACAAAATCCAAATGCATTTTGGTTCTTCCTTATGATGTCTTCATTGCCTAGTTCATTCCCTAGTTGTCTTTTCATCCATTTCACATTTGTCTGTGTGGATTGGGTTTTGCATGACACTGGATGGCTATAAAAACAAAGGCAATGGTGTGCACATATCTTGTACATTTTTGCATACATAAAAATGTACCTTTCCTTAATTATATGATTAGTTTTTCTCTCTTTTTTAGTTTACATTAATTCAGGAATATGTGCATGAACAGAAAGGTTGTAGTAAAGAGTACAGTAAACAGTAAAGAGTCAATATATTCATGAACCACAGATACTCACTCAGTTATTTAACCATTTATACCGCCGGTTAATTTTACTGGAGCAACTTAAGGTACAGCCCTTGCTCAAGGATACAGCACCAGTAGGTGGTATTCAAATGCAGCAGCTTTTACCACTACACTGCCAGGGACACCCCACTTACTGCATTTAATCTTATACAACAAAGTAACCAAAATGTACACCTTTCAACATAGTTAAACTACATACAAATTGTGCACGTCTACTTAAATGTATTGGTTTATTTCTTCACTTAATTGTTTATCTTTTTATCTGTGTTTTTTCTTGCATTCATGTATAAAGTCCATTTCAAATATGTTCTTCTCATGTGGCATAATAGGTGTGTAATGATCTATTCCATTTGTTGCCTTACAGGAAATCATGACTAGTAGAAAAACGGAAGAAGTTCAGGTGCAAAAGTGTCAACCCCAAGTTGCATTCATTAAACCAAGAAGTAAGTAAAATCAGGTCTGTAAATTATAATCAGTTATTCATTTTATAAGTTTATTTTAATATTTTACATAAGAATAATGATCATCCATATGGGGTTCACATACTTTCAAGCAGCCCTCTAGGTGTTGTTGAATGGTCAGTCATTTGACTGGTATGTAGGAATAAATCATATTGCAATGTATTGCAATACAGTGTTACACTGTGAAGACTGCACTGACAACAAAGCTGTGTGTGCAAGAAATGTGACTATAAATATGTCTCGAACTGATACAAATCTCGCAAGATGGCTTTGACTAATAAGTAACTAATTAACAGTTAATTCGTGAAAGGCAAAGCTGTGCTTGCAGAGATCTGCCCTTCAGGCTGTGATGGAGCTGTGAAGGAGAGCTGACGGTCCCTCTGTTGACTCCACTGGCAAGCTCACGCTGTTTGCTGTGTCACGAGTCACATATTAGTCTGAACTGCCTGTGATGACACATATGTGTCTGAATGTGATCACTCGAGTGTCAGTTATGTGAAAGAGCAAACAAGGCATTCCTACATGGAACTTCTATAAACACAGGGTAATTGTACACCAGTGAGGCCTGCTTAATGTTAAGCATTACATGCACATGCACACACTGGCTGAAGCCGCCTGTCCTGAGCTAGGTCACGGCGAGCCAGAGCCTAACCTGGCAACACAGGGCACAAGGCTGCACGGGGAAGGGACACACCCAGGATGAGACACCACTCCATCACAAGGCACTCCAAGGGGGACTTGAACCCCAGACCCATCAGAAAGCAGGACCCAGCCAATCTCACTGCGCCCCCCCCCCCCCCCCATTACTACATGGAGATTTAGCCTTTTATATGCTCATTTTTTTTCAAAATGTCCTTTATTAAAAATTGCAGGATGATAAAACTGGCTTTGAATTGATGTTGACAAGTTATGGACAATCTCCAATTCTAGACAAGAATGTAAGAGGCGGTTGTGCTTTGCTCATCACCAGTTATGAAATGGCACGTTGAGTAAGATGCCAACACATTTATGCATATGAATATGACCACATTACCATTGTGAGTTAGAGGTCAAATACATAATTAAAAAACAGCTATTACTGAAGATGAAAAGTCAGAACAATAAGGTAAAACAAACTAAAAACTTTGTTAGTGTCATCCCCCTGACCGTGTGCCCAAAAACCACACCTGCAGGAGATTAAGGACGACGGATATAAAAGCAGCAGCCCGGAAACACCTGATTGCGGAACCTCACCGTTAGAAAGACACAACTCGCTCCATGACCTGTTTCCTTGTTTCCTTCTTGTCCTCTCCCCATTCCTCGCCTCTTCTCTTCTTGTCCCAGCACCCTTGTCTCAGATGATCCTCTACCATTTGACTCATGGCTTCGCTCCACCGACAATGGTTCTGTGTTACTCCCTGAATAACATCTGCAGATCTCCTGACCCTTGCTCATCCTCGACCATGTCTTCATCCGTCCCTGACCAGACACATCACTTGCAATTGAATCTGTCGAATCCGACTTCCAAACATGACAGAAGGTCCCGCCGTACTTTCAGACTCAATGGTGCTGGACCAACTGTGGGATGCCATCTTCTCACAAGACATGAGGCTAAACATGCACGAACGGTCCCTGCTCCAAATCGCTCAAACTCTCCGGGAACTCACGCAGGCACTTCAAGAGGCGAGAATTCCTGAAGTTGAGACCACCCCAACGCAGCACTTGAGCTCAACGCCAACGGCTCTACACATGCCCCCTGCCGACCTCTGCTTAACAGCGCCCAATAAGTATAATGGTTCGCTGGATGACTGCCAAGGATTTTTGATGCAATGTGAGCTTGTGTTTTCCAGTACTCCACAAACATACCGGTCACATCGAAACCAGATTACTTACCATCTCTTCTTGTTAACTGGCCCCACCCACCAGTGGGCAACCGAGGTCTGGAAGACATACACTGACATCACATACTAAGACTTCAGTTTCAAGTGGTATCCAACCACCTGTTCTCCTCCCAAGCCGCCAGCGACCGCCTGATACGAACCCAGCAAGGCAATGGAACAGTGGCCGAATACTTTCTGGAGTTCCAGATCCTGGCTGAGCAGAACGGCTGGAACCCCACATCCCTCTTGGCCAGTTTTCGGCACGATCTCCATCCTTGGATCCAGGCTGAGCTCGCCTATAGATAGGAGAACTAGACCCTTGACCGCATCATCAGAAGCACTGTTATCATTGATAACCTGGCTTGAGAGTGAGCACCATGACTATGGCTAACCTTTGCAGGACCTGCCCCACAGGGACATCACAGGAGCCCCTACAGGTTGGGTATGGCCGGCTTACGCATGAGGAGAGACAGCGCCGACTCCGGGATCGGCTATGCCTTTACTGTAGCTCAGCTGACCACTTCATAGCAAACTGCCCAGCCCATCCCCCAAGGGAAGAAGGCTCCCCGGCTCTGTACCTCCCCCATATCGGCCGGGTTCTTCTCTGTGGGGAAAAAGGATGGGGAAGCCCTGCATTGACCATCACAATCAAATATCCACACCCCTTGCCTCTGATCTCTGCCGCCCCGGTGTAGGTACACCTGTCCCAAGCTGAGCAGAACTATGACATCAGGAACTGTTAGCCATCAAGCTCGCGTTGGAAGAGTGGCTAGAGTGGGATAGTCACCCATTCCTGGTTCTAACTGACCACCACAACCTGGAATATCTCCAGACTGCCCAGCGCTTGAATCCTCGCCAAGCCCGATGGGCTTTGTTTTTTACCCAGTTTTGGTTTACGCTATTGTAGTGGGTAGGCTTCAAAAACACCAAGGCAGATGAACTTTCACGTCTCTATGAGAGTGAACCCCTAACCGAAACCCCAGCACTCATCCTACCCAAAAACTGCATTGTGCCCTCGGTACGTTGGCAATTCGTCTGGGATCTTCAGACCGCCCAAGCTACTGAACCCGGCCCAGTGGACAAGCCCGAAGGAAAAGAGTGTGTGCCGGTAAGCATGTGACCATCGCTATTACAATGGGCTCACGACTCCCCAACCACAGGGCACCAGGGCCAGTGTAGGACATTGTCCCTCACCTAAGGTACGATTTTGATGGCCATCCATGTGGATAAATGTCCAAAACTATGTGGAGGCCTGTACCACCTGTTCTCAAGCCAGGGTCCCAAACCTCAAGCCCGCTGGGTTGCTGGAACCCTTACCTGTGCCTTTTCGCCCCTGGTTCTATGGGACAGTGGACTTCTTGGTGGATCTTCCCCCCTCTGAGAGTAAGACCATGATCCTGAATTTAATTGAAATATTTTCCAAAGCTTGCAGCCTGATTCCTCTGCCCAGGGTGCCTACAGCCCTGGAAAGAGTTGAGGCCCTTTTCCAGCAGGTCTTTCATCTGTATGGCTTGCCAGAGGACATTATATCAGACTGCAGGCCCAGTTCACCTCAAGGGTTTGGAAGGCCTTCTGAGACAAGTTGGGGGTGTCCATAAGCCTCACCTCAAGGTATCACCCCAGGCGAATGCGCAGGTGGAATGGTTGTTACAGGAGATAGGACAGTTTCTCTGCAGTTATTGCTCCCAGAAGCAACATCAGTGGGTCCGGTATCTGCCCTGGGCTGAATACGCCCATAATGCCCTGACCCACCTGTCTACAGGTTTCTCCCCTTTCTAATGTGTTTTAGGATATCAGCCAACGTTATTCTCCTGGAACCACAGCCCCAGCAATGTGCCTTCATTTGACAACTAGCTCCGAGAAAGCGGGGAGACGTGGCGTCCCGTCACCTTCATCATAGGGTATGGCTCTCCACCTGTGATCTGAAGCTCCACCTCCAGTCCAGGATGCTTAGTCCCCGGTTCATTAGGCTCTATAAGGTGCTCCGCAGGGTCACCCCAGTGACGTACCAACTCCAGCTGCCTCCACACCTGCGTATACACCCAACCTTCCACATGTCCCTGCTCAAGCCTTGTGTGAACTCCATCCTCCAGACCCCCAGTGACATCGTATCACCTCCATCAGTGGTCGGGTCTCTGGCCTACTTGGTCCGGGCACTTTTCGACTCCAGGTGATGGCATGGGGGCCAACCATATCTGATGGATTGGGAGGACTATGGGCCGGAAGAGCATTGTTGGGTGCCGGCACAGGACATTCTAGACCCTGATCTCATCGCGGACTTCCACAGGGACCACCCGGACTGACCAATGCCTCGTCCCAGGCAACATCCTCCCAGCTGTTGTAGGGCGGCAAGTGCTGACCGTGGGGGGGTACTCTCATGCCCTCGACCACGTACCCAACAAATGCACCTGCAGGAGATTAAGGATTAAGGGTATTAAAGCAGCAGCATGGAAACATCCAATTGTGGAACCTCACCATTAGGAAGGTGCAACTTGCTCCATGACCCATTGCCCTTGTTTGGTCCTCGTTCTCTTCTCCCCCTTCCCCACCTCTCCTTGTCCCAGTACCCTTGTCTCTGATGATCCTCAGCTCTTCGAGTCACAGTGTTACTCTCTGAACAACATCTACAGATCGCCTGCCCCTTGCTCATCCCCGACCACGTCCACTTGTGATTGAGTCCGTTCAATTTATCTTCCAAACATGACAGTTAGGTGTAACGGGTGGCTTCAGTCAAAGTTTCTCAAAATAAAAAAAAGTACTACAGAGTTCTGTAATATTCATATTAGAAGGACAAATTTTAGCACACACTGATGTTGAGAGTGAACTGTCTGGACATTTACAGCTGCGAGCGTATGGATTGTTATCATCTTCAGACATGTTCTACGCCACTGCATTCAGACAGGTTTCTATGGCGACGTGTTGGGGGAGTAAATGAACATGCAAGCAATTTAAAGTGTAATTTTGGTTCTGCAGCCACAGCACAACTCCCAGAAGGTCATCCAGAACCTTCTTCAATGAGGCTAACAGTACATCACACGTCTTTCCACAGCCATTCAGGAAATGGGCTGCCTTGCGCCAACAAAAAAATCAAAAACTCACCTGGCACGTTTCATATTTCACCTTCCCTGCAGTCATAACTACATTATAACAGTCAGAATGGATATGAAGTATGATAAAATTTTAAAACCATATTAAAATGTGATAAAAGTAACATGTTATTTCTCTGGTAACATTAACTTCTGTGAACTGCAATATAAACTTGCAGTGTAAATGTGATAAAATGGTACATTGAGCAGGCTTCCTGAACTTAGTCTGCAATAATTACATCTTAAAATTACTCTAATTTGCAAGAAACTGAATTAATTGAATGGTGTCAAATTCAGTCCCCTGAGGCTGTTTCTGCAAGAAAATTCTGTTTTCAATGCAATGCTTCCAGATAAACCCCTTATTTTGACAACTGTAAATTTATCCATTACCACAAAACAAGACAGGATTTTTCCCAGTCTGTCTTTGAGTTGGGGGGGGGGGGGCGCGGTGGTGCAGTGGGTTGGACCGGGTCCTGCTCTCTAGTGGGTCTAGGGTTCAAGCCCCGCTTGGGGTGCCTTGCCGCAGACTGGTGTCCCCTCCTGGGTGTATCCCCTCCCCCTCCGGCCTTACGCCCTGTGTTGCCGGGTAGGCGCTGGTTCCCCGTGATCCCGTATGGGACAAGCGGTTCTGAAAATGTGTGTGTGTGTCTTTGAGTTGGATTTTGATATAAGTCAGAACAGTTAGGTACAGTTGGTATCTAATGTCAGTTTGTCAGATGTTTGTCTTAGTTTATCATATATCGTGTACCTTTCTGTGCCTAAAAACATGAAAGAAATACTTCCAGATTCACTAAAACATCTTTCATATAACTACAGTAATGACAATAATAATACAATGTAATGATAACTAACTACAGCATTTATAATAGAGCAAAATACAAAGATAATAAATGTTACTATTGTCATGATGAACAGAGGAGGCTGGACCCAAATGCAAGATCATTTATTCAGCATCAAAGGACTAGACGTGTTCCTGTGGTCAGTCGATCGGGGAATTAGCATGGACAAGGATCCAAAATTGCGGTTGAGGGACAAGGCGGGCAGTCATTATAAAAGATGTGGAACAGAATTGGGGAACTATGAGGGACAGGACTTGGAAGAGCAAAGTAAGGTTGATTTGAAAATGCAGAGGGAATGGTTGTCAAGTGAGATTCTGCAACTGGAAAGAGGTTGAAAAGTGTCTTTTATAACCGAGTGGGGGGGAGAGAGAGAGAGAAACAAAGAAAGTTTGTTCCAATCTTGTGAAGCTGTTCCAATCTTCGTTGGAGTTTCACTTTAGTTTCAGTTGTGATTGTTTTCCTTTTCTTGGATGCATCACAACCATGACACCAAAGCATAAATAGAAGGGTTAAAAAAAAAAAAAATTAAACTCAAATGCAGTAACACACGAGACACTTAACAGTAACGTGGTCCGACGGGGGGGGGGGTTTTGTCCTACCTCGGGCTCACGAGCTGACAAACTGCTGTAGATGAACAATGTTTTGATGCATGTAGCAAAGTAGCACCTGTTTGTTATTACAAACCATTGTATGTAAAGTAATTTTTAATGCAATAGGCTTAACTATAAAGTTTTAAATTTGATTGTTTAAAAAAAAATTAACTTCCGGTCACTAAGGGGGTTGTCTGTAAGTCGGGGGTTCGTAACCCGGGGACTGCCTATATTAGCATTAACTCAGGAACAAATAAATAAATGCAAATAGTTTGTATTATATTAGATTTATTTAAGAGGCTTTTCTCAAAAAGGACTTCCAATGAACTCTATGTAGTGTTATCAGCTCACACCTTTTTCACCAAGGTGACTTGCACTGCTAGATACACCATTTACAATGGGTCACTCATGCATACATCAGTGAAACACTATCTCTGTCACTCACACACAAGGGGTGAACCTGAACAGCACATCTTCAGACTGTGGGAGGAAACCAGAGCACCACCCAGGCTCTGTGAGACAGCAACGCTACTCGCTGTGCCACTGTGTTGCACACACACACACACACACACACACACAATTACATTCCATTCAATTCAAGAAACACAGAAAAAGATGTTATACCCCATGTGTACTTTCAACAGCTGCACACAAGGACCCAGTCCAACCACCAACCTGAAGCTACATAGAACACCCAGCATAGTCAACATACATCTTCATGCCCTGAGACCAAGTAGCTTAACTGACCCAATCCACCCACTAAACCAAAACTAACCCCACCAACACCTAAACCAAGCCTAACCCAACAAACCAGCTATCAAGCCAACCCATCTACAATAACCAATCACCAAACCACACTCAAAGTCAAATCTATAGACCTAGTCTCAACCACCAACAAAAACCAATCAAGCCTATTCCCACCAACATAAAAACCATCAAACCACACCCACCCAACAAAACCAAGTCTAACCCACAAAAAAAAAAACCCACCCATAAACAAAACCAAACCAACAAACCAAATCTGATCCACTAAAGAACCAAACCAAGACTAACCACCAACACAAAAAAAACCATCAACCAAATCCAGCCAAGCCAAACCAACAGACCAAGCCAAGAAACCAGACCAGCCGGGTACCAACATGAGTATTTCATTGAAGTTATCAAGTGGGCATCTCCCTCTGTCAGTGTGTCGTTGAATGAGGCCCATGACACCTCCAGGAAGGCTCAACAGTGCGACCCAGAGACCCCTCCACACACATTCAATACTCTTCACTCTCAAGAAATACTGCAGTCCCACTAACTCAACCAATTACACCACAGCTCCATACATACCTTCTAACCTTACCCCCAAACCAATCACCAAACCAACTGCAAATGTCTCACGCCACAAATTTAAACTATCCTACTTAACAAGGCCACATCTTAATTATCACCAGCTGCCTCCCATTACTCACCACCTGCCACTAATTTTCCACCATCACACACCTCCCTCCAGCCTGTAACCCAAACTACCCTGCTCTCTTTTCAACCACAACCACAGCCACTTGCCTTCTCAGCTGCCTCAGACAGCTCCTTCACCGCCGCCTTTAACGAGCGGCTTCTAATATCAAACTCCCCTAAGAACGCTGTAGCTGATTTAGCCACAAACCCTCTGACACCTACCTCTACTGGCCTCACATGAGCCCGCCATCCACAGTCTCTTGCCTCTGCCACCAGATATGCATACTTTAACAGTGTCCGCTCATATGCTTCCCCAATAGCATCCTCGGACGGCATTGTTAACTCTATAAAGTACATAGTACGCTCACTCACTGAATATAACACCATGTCTGGACGCAGCAAAGTAATAACAATGACCTGCAGAACCTGGAGCTGCTTTCCCACATCAGCCAACAGCTTCCAGTCCTGTGTGTTACCCCACCTACCAGGGCATGTCTGCCCTTGCATAGTGCTACTCTCTCCTGCCCACACAAAACCAACTGCTCTAGCTAAACTGCTAACAGGCAGAGAATTCACAATTTGCCGCTTACTCTTAAACACACCTGCTAAACATCTAAGAACTTGATTATGGCACCAAGTATATCATCCTCGGTGGTGCAGTGGGTTGGAAGAGGTCCTGCTCTCTGGTGGGTCTGGGGTTTGAGTCCTGCTTAGGGTGCCTTGTGTTGGACTGGTGTCCCATCCTGGGTTTGTCCCCTCCAGCCTTATGCCCTGTGTTGCTGGGTTAAGCTCTGTGACCCTGTATGGGACAAGTGGTTCAGACAATGTGTGTATATATGTGTGTGTTTAGCACCCCTGCCCCCAATTAACCTTATACCCTGACAAAATGTGCCTCAGCATTGCCACACAACTTACAAGAACAATTGCCACCTGCCCCCCTTTGCTTAACATTCTGTGGCGCTGGTAGCACGTTATAAGTCGCTCCAACAATAAACTTAAGGTGATTCGCCTCCATCACCCACACATCTTGCCAGCGTAACTTTCTTCTCTCCACACCTTCCAAGTTCACCCACTGACCCTGCATTATATTATATTATCAGCCGGATTGTAGTGGTGAAGGGGGAGCTGAGCCATGAGGCAAAGCTCTCCATTTACCAGTCAATCTACGTCCCTGCCCTCACCTATGGTCATGAACTTTGGGTAATGACCGAAAGAATAAGATTGCGGATACAAGTGGCTGAAGTGAGTTTTCCCCGCAGGGTGTTAGGACTCACTCTCGTTGATAGGGTGAGGAGTTCAGACATCTGGGAGGAACTCAGAGTACAGCCGCAACTCCACATTGAAAGGAGCCAGTTGAGGTGGTTCGGGCATCTGATAAGGATGCCTCCTGGGAGCGTCCCTTTGTAGGTATATCAGGCACGGCCAACTAGGACGAGGCCCCGAGGACCCGCTGGAGGGATTATATCTCACAGTTGGCCTGGGAACGGCTGGGGATCCCCCAGGTTGAGCTGGAGGAAGTTGTGGGGGACAGGGGCAGCTGGACCTCTCTGCTGCCACCGCAACCCTATTAGGACAAGTAGGATAGAAAATGGATGGATGGATTATCAGCCATTGAAAGACATCCTCAGTGTCTTTGGCCTCTTTGCTAACTGGTTCACTAAAAGGTCCTTGGTATTTTCTCCTTCCCCACTTCCTACATTAATAAGTTTGATGGCACCAACAATCTGGTCATGCTCCAAAATCCAATTAATCTGCAGGTTGAGGTATCAGGCTCAATGAACCCAGCAGATTTTACAGCAAACTGCATCTCTGCCCCCTGTGCCACACCATCCAGACTGTGTCGCCACGGCTGAATTAAAAGGACTCTTGTACAGCACCCTGCAATGTCAGGGAGGAGGCTGCAGCCTCCTTCACACTGAACAGGAGGGAAGTGCCAGTAATCAATTCACAGATGTAAATTAGATGTGGCTCAAGCCTTCGTAGAGCCCATGAGTAGGACCTTTGAAGTACTGCACAAAAGCTAATCGGTAATCGCTCCATCCACCTCTCCACTCCATTAAAGAGCAGTGAAAATCAACCTCAGAGTGCAGCCCTGAACAGGTTCTCCTGTCAAAAGTGTTCAGTAATGTAGTGGCTACAGGTGCTGCCTTTGGACACAAAGATTTCAGGTTTGAATCCTATCTGTAGTAGCCTTACTTACCCTAAACTGCTCCAGTAAAATTACCCAGCTGTAAATAATTGTAGCTTTTTTAACATTGTAAATTGCTTTGGACAAAAGTGTCAGATAAATGAATAAATATAAAAGCAGCTGCTTTTCATCAGTCAACCCAAATAGCAACAGTGCTAAGAGTCCCCGTTCTGCTTTGTGTCAAGACATTGTGTCAGAATTACAGCTCCATCACTATGCGTGTTACATCATTGTTTTCTTTGCTTCCAATGATGGTCTGCACATGACTCTTATGGGAGGGTCACATTATATAAATACTCAGTTTTTTTGAAACACAGAGACCTGCAGGATAAGATGACTTTTCAGCTAGAATCCTCATAGCAGAGGGATAATTGGCCCTAATTCAATATTCACTGTCACGACTTTGGTATTTTTAAAATTTCGCCGTCAGCATAGAGAATTTTTCCCAGGATGCTTGTAGATGGGTGGGTGGGGATTGGGGTGAGGGGGAGCATGTTCACTGTAAAACATTTCAGGCCCAGCTGTTTGCATCCTGTTGACTTGGGGACTGTCTCCATGGTGATGAGAGGAACGAGGCAACGGAAAGTACAAGGTGCCTTATAAGAAACAGTTAAGTGCTTAGAGCAGGACAAGGAAGTCACCGTCCACAGTGAAAGACAGACAGATATAATAGTTTGTAACTTTAAATAACTACAAGTTATTTTCAAAATACAGATGCTTCAGGAAAAAAATTAATATTTCATATAGAACAATATCAAATGCAATGAGGTTATTTCTGATTCTGTACATAATCTGTACCAAATTTTTGCATTAGGAGGGCTGCAGTTCTCAAATTAAAATAGTGTTTTTCATAAAATAAGTTAAAACTGACTTTTTAGTGTGTGCAAAAGCATTGAGCATTTCTGTTCTTTTGTAGAGAGCTAAGATTACAAGACACCCTAGACAAAGATGTCAGCTAAAATAAAATAAAATAAAATAAAATAAAAGCATGCCATTTGAACCTGTAGCCTCTTGCACAACCAGTTGTTTGAGATGTGGTTGAAAAAAGAAAACACAGCTTTCAAATTAAATATGTTTATGTTAGTTTCTCATATTATAACCATCTTATACTCTCCACAAATAGCTGGTATATGATATTACTGATGGTATTTTTACATTTTGACAGGATTCTGCAATGGGCTGACTATGCAGTTGAGAATGCTTAAAGACAGCTCGACAATACAGACCAAAAGCTCTAATTGCCGCCACATTAATTATTCAAAACATCCAAGGCCCCAGTCATATTTTGACAATTGTAGACAATACAGAAGCACAGCATTAGACCATAATGACATTGGAACAGACAATTAATAGCACTACACACTTACACAAGACATCCCATAATTTCAGTGTTTCAAGAGGCATCTGAAGAAATATGCACACACACACAAAGAATATTCTCTTTGCAGAAGGATGAGTGCTCAAAGTGGAAAACCGTAGTCTTAAGCACTAACAGTGTGGAAGTCACTCCAACATGAAGTTACTAATCTCTCTGTTGTCAATGTGAATAAATCTATTTTCCAACAGGAGAGAGAAACCCAGAGCCTCAGGATCACAAGGATAAAATAACCACAGAATTTAATTAATACAAAACTAAAATCACAGTGCAAATTGGTACATGTTGATTTCATTAATAATATATTGTATTTTTGTATCATTAATAGATTTACAAAACAATAGCAAAAAATAAACAAATAATATGCAGTCGTGATCTTATGACAAAAACTTTAACATAGGTTGAAAAAACATTGCAAGGTGTTTACAATAACAGATGCGCAGCTTATAGACTCTACATAGAGTAGATGCTTTAGATTGCAGGGATCCCATAGAGTATGTCCAGGAAGTCTCCGACTAATGGACTGGACAAAAAACTGCACTCACAAACCCAAGTGAACAGTTTTCATGCAGGCGGGGTGGCAGGTAATAAACAACCACAGTACCAATGGTAAATATAAACATTTCTCACAGAGATTAAATAATATGCTGTATAGTGAAAGGCTACATTACATCTACTACCAACCTATGACAAGTCCTCACAAACCAGTAACAAAATACACTGGTTATTGACTTGACTGAGGTCATTGCTGACATTTTGAAATACAAAGAACTTTCTTTTTCATCTGGGACTTCACAGACATTCTTTTTCTCTCAAAAAATTAAAGTGTCATGTCTGATATGGGAGGCCACATCAGAACCACAGATTAGAAAAAAAGATGAAAAATGACTCCACCCAAAATACAAAAATGATCATAATTTGTTTTATTTACCTCAGCACTGTTTTGTCTTAACTATATTCATTTCATACACTTTAACACACTTATTGCAGGGAATTCATTGTTGGTAAAGAGTTGATATGTGGGTCATTAAACACAGTGTCAATGAAGACTGTGCTTTGAGAGCCTAGCCAGCAGAAGACAGATGAGAAGAAATCAGTCAGTCTATGTGCTGTATGCTATATAGGTTCATTTATTTATACAAAGGTATATCTTCATTTGAGTTTTGGTTTTGGTCCACATCTAGATCAGTCTTTCCAGAGGCTCGAAGGCTCCTTTCATCTGCATCATCCAGGACGTCCAAGAATCTGGAAGAATTTCCGGCTGGGCCTCGCTCTCCAGGCCTGGGCCACACCCACCCACACCTCTTTAGTTCAGGCCCAATGTCCAAACAGTTGCAGCTTTCCAATCCCATGAATAACAGTGTACAAGTCAGAGCAGCCCTGTCTCTCCGACATGGTTAGAGGAAGCATCGCTGAACAAAATTTGAATAGTACACATTTCTAAATATCAGAAATGTATTACTGGAATGTCACGGTGTGCTTCATAAAGACTTACAGCTACAGTTTTGTTGAAGGCTTAAATCTATGTACCGGTGTAGATAATTTAACTAGCAACAATCAGGTGGTTCATTAGCATCTCTGTGTTACATGTATATTTATATGTTTATGTTTTCTCATCTAACTGTACGTAAACATTTAAAAACTCATACAATGACATTGGGAGGTAATTCGACAATTTAAATGGTTCTTATAAAATCTGGCTAATAGTTTCCTAAAAGATATATTTCTATGTCTCAGAATGGTCTGCGATGTTAGTATGTTAGTATGGAGAAGAAATTTTACTGAGCGATATGCTTCAATATATGTACTGCAAGTGTATATGTATTCAGCTACAATCTCTGTGTTCATGTGTGTATTCTACTGGATATTGGGTGTGTTCAGTGTAATTAAAAACATACTTAAATACGTAAAATAATAGCACACACACACACACACACACACACACACACACACACACACACACTTTCTGAACCGCTTGTCCCATACGGGGTGGCGGGGAACCGGAGCCCACCCAGCAACTCAGGGCGTAAGGCTGGAGGGGGAGGGGACACACCCAGGACAGGACGCCAGTCCGCCACAAGGCACCCCAAGCGGGACTTGAACCCCAGACCCACTGGAGAGCAGGACCTGGTCCAACCCACTGCGCCACCGCACCCCCTAAAATAATAGCATTGAAGCTCTATTTTTTTTCTGTTTTTTTGGATACCATACAGAAAAGCTGTTGAAATGTGCACTTGGTTAAAGATTTATGATGTTACAATTAACATTTTGGAAAGGCAAGGTTTAGCCTAACAATGAATCCATATTAGAGAAACCAGAAAATTTAATGTATGTGTATGTTTACAATCTGAATGCCTCTGTATGACATTGATTTCTCTAGTAACAGCCATTCAGCTTTAACAATGATACTATTTAATTTAGAAAAGGTGAAAATAACATCAGCGCTATAATTGGGGACTTTTGATGTAACTGGCGCTAACAAGCCGTGTTTCCCTGATGGATTATCTGGGATGGAAATTGTTGAATTGCTCCCCATAGACACATGTTACTCTGCACAGCACACGAGAAACGCTTGTTGGAGATGTGAGCCAGAATGACAGTGTTACCTTTCTGTATGGTCTGTGCCTTCCCCCCAGCCATTAAGACAGAGCGCTGCCCTCTGCTTGCGTATAACCAGTAACGACAACCTCTTTGCAGTTATCTGCATGTAAACAACCAGAGAAATTTCAGTTGGTCGGCTCTCCAATGATCGTTCAGTAGCATCAGCAGAGAAGCAATATCCACATGCAAATATGTATGTAGTTTGTTGACGCATTCCTTTTTTTTCTTTTATTTCCTTTTTTGTAGTGTTTCAGCCAATGGCACAAACACAAGTTCAATGCACAGTCCATGTCCCAGCATCATTGTATGTTCAAAACACTGCTATTAAGACAACGTGACATAATGATCCATGCAGGCATGATCAAGCCCAGAAGTTTGTGAAAGACGTGCAGGTGATTCAAGACACAATTCCAGACATTTTCTCAAAAAAAAAAAAAATGGATAAAAATCACAGACATGAGGTCCAGTGGAGTGATCTTTTGGAAGCACATATTTCTTATTTCTAAATATAGCTGTGTACACAAGTATCCCTGATTAAATACATTGTTAATTAATATAATGGCTAAATCCAGAGCCACTTGGAGTCCTTTTATTGCCATTAAGTTGGCTAGCAGGAATTTAATGTGCATGCAAAGTAAACACCACCAGTGGATAAAACTAAATTCTAAAAATGGAGGGAACCACTCTCCAGGCCTGTTGGTGAGTCCTAGTCTCACAGGATGGATGGGATGGGCGAGCGAGAGCGCCTCAGTGGGCAGGGTGAGCCATACGGAGAGGTTACTGGAGACAGTCTGAGAGCGCCACCAGCCAAACCCGCTATGTTGTTTAAGCTCCGGGACTTTTCATAGCCTTTGATGCAAGAGAATGCACAAGACACACAGGTTAAGTCTTTCGGTTGGGGTGAGGACACTGGACGGTGCAGCCAAAGAGTACACACACCATGCATACTGTTTAAGACAAGGTCAGCGGTGCTTGACAGGCAGATGTCAGCTAACAAAAATGCAGGCAGTCACACATAAATCAATGCAGTAAGTATATTCAAACACAATTTCCTGAAATATTATTAAACTCATTTTGAAAATGCAAGCTAAAAAGTGTCTCATAAAATATGACAACCAGTGAGATTTAGTAGGTGTTTGTTAAGTTGGCTATAATCAAAGGTTTGGTAAGAATAATTTTTCTTTGGTAAAAATCTAAGACTTTTTTTTGTCAAATGCACAACAATACAGCAAAAGAGACAAACAATTGTCATGAATATTACTGGATATGTTTTTCATCATTTCATAATTAATAGTTGGGCATTTAGCAACTCAGACTGATTTATTGGTTACACTTTGCTGGATGTGGGCACTGGAGCAGGTTTAACACCTTCATAAGTGCTATACAAGCACTGAAGCTCTCAGAAGTAGTCATATTTGCACAGACACAAATGAGTAGGCATGTCACACCAGGCACACTGGCACTATAGGATCAACTAGATTGCATGTGTGCCTCAAGAATTAAAAAGATCAATAATACTAGAATGAGTCTGCCTTAAAACCAATTTAACTTGGCGCTGATTTAATCCCAGAAGACCCCCAGGTACTATAGGTCACTTCTGGTGCCAACACAGCAGTTTATATTCATTCATTTCAAAAAATTATTGTCTACACCTACTCATGCCAGCGGTCTTTAGCACTGCAAGTCAATGTCTCCTGTAATGACAGATTGGTAAGATCATTGATTCTGGTATTTGGACAAAAAGCAGTTATAACAGAAAGATAATCCAATTCAACCATTTCTACCTCGGCTTTCTAAGAAGTAGAAACTATGTCCAATCTTTTTGTTTTGGCACACTGGCTCCTGAACTTATATATACTACCTTTCTTATATGAACTACAAACTACCATAAAATTAAAACTAAAACAGCTGAAAAAAATGCACTGTCTATAAAAAGTCCTATTTAATACTGATTGTTCACCAATTCATTCTAAAATGATATGTAGCTTTTGTCACCTTGTTAATGATGGACACAAATACCAGATACAAGTTTTAAACACTGTGGAAGTGAATTAACAAAATATAATGTTAATTGATGTTTGCCCCACAGTTACAGTGCATTTTACTGGCAACTAATGGTGAGGAGAGGCGCTTGAATCAGTTATTTTCACTCCACAACAGACAGATTTTTTTTTAATGTAAAAGAGGAGAAAGCACGATTTAAATGTTTGTATCTTTGGAAATGCATTACTCAAAGATTAAAAACAGGAGGAACCAGTGTACCTGTCTTCGTGAAATATCACATTTTCAGTCAGATCATCCGAAGAAACCTTAAAGCTGGCGTGTTTTACTCTGTGTGTGTGTGCGTGTGCGTGTGAGAGAGAGATTCCCCTAAGATAATTATAGAATTCTTTATCTGTGACCTGAATGCAGAATAGGAGATCATTTCATTGTTGCTCTAGTGATGCTGCACAGTTGAAGCTGCTCTCTATGATTAACTTGACAGTTGGGTGCAGATTTAAACAGAATACCACATTACTCCAGTCTTTGAAACTGTTGTAAAATTAAGATGAACATTTTTAAACATCACAGTACAAATCTATGTATATAATGTGGGTGGGCAAGCAACTCCAGGTTCCTCAGGTCATTGCGGTTACTTCATTGCATCCAGATATAGTGTTATACTCGGAGTGTGAGCAGGTTGTGTACTTTGTAGAGTTAACAGTGCCGTTCGAGGATGCTATTGGGGAGGCTTATGAGCAAAAGCTGTCAAAGTATGCAGAGCTGATGGCAGGCTCAGGTGAGACCGGTGGAGTTAGGTGTTAGAGGATTTGTGACTAAATCAGTTATATCATTGTTGGAGGAATTTGATATTAGAGGCTGCTCATTAAAGTTGGTGGTGAAGGAGCTTTTTGAGGCAGCAGAGAAGGCAAGTCAGTGGTTATGGCTGAAAAGAGAGCAGGATAGTTGGGGTTGCAGGATGGATGGAGGTGAGTAATGGTGGAAAATCAGTTGCAAGTGGGTAGTAATGGGAAGCAGCTGGCTGTGATTAAGGAGGTGTGGCTTTTAATTAGGGTAGTTTAAGTTGGTGGAGTGTTGCATTTGTGATTTCTGCTGGTGGATATGAAGGTGCAGTGTCTAGAAGGTATGTATGGAGCGGTTGTTTAACTGGTTGTGGAGTTATTGAAGGTGCAGTATTTGTTGAGGGTGAAGGGCATCTAAGATGTGTATGGAGGGGGGTGGGTCTGGGACACCAGACTGCACTGTTGAGCCTCCTGGAGGTGTCGTGTGCCTAATTCAATGAAACACTGACAAAGGGCGGTGCCCATTTGACGACCTCAATGAAGTATTCATGTTGGTAGCCTGATGGTTTGGTTGGTTGATGGCCGTTTTAGTTTGATGGTTTGGCTTGGTGGATTTGTTGGTTGGGTTTGTCTGGTGTGTTCATTTGGTGGATTTGTTGGAGAAGGTAGCTAAGCATCTTGATCTTTGGTCATGGAGATGTCTGTTGGCTATAGTAGATGGTCTCTGTGGATTCATGTTAGTTGGACTGGGTCGTTGATAAATATGCATGAGATATAGCATCTTGTCCTGTGTCTCTTGAATGAATGTTTCAAAGGGAAACGGTTATTCTACAAATGGAACATTAGGATAGAAAGCATAAAACTCAGTGATTATGAATAAATAACTTTATTAAAAGTGTTTTGGAAAAAAGCGGCATTCCAAATATTGATTAAAAATTAAGTGCAAAGGTTTAATTATGACCTCACTGTTTTTGATGGAAGAAAACAACATATTTTAAACAAACTGTGTCACTCAAGAAGACAAATGAGAATATTCCAGTGTTCACCCAATTATTATAGTGGGAGTGCAATATAGCTTCAGGTATGATTTATTTTTTTGTACATGTGGAATGCCCAGTTACCAAAGGGCAGCATATACCACATTGTCTGTTCTGTGTTGTAGGTCTGGGTTGCTTACTGGCTTGGAGGAAAAGAAGAAAGGATATGAGGGAGCCTTTGGAGAGTGCAGTGTTTCATGCGATGCTTTCAATATGTATAATATCCTACTGAGAACAAACACTGCGACACCTCGGTCATGGGGGCGACGTGTGCCTTCAAATGGCATGGGGGAGGGTGTGCTGTCAGCAGGTGGCCTGTGATGCATTTTTCTGTGACATCAAAAGGCCAAAGGTCACAATGACATTTATCTGAGCTTAGTTCACCTTTGACACATAGACGCTCATCATAGCTCTGGTTGTATGACTGAAAGGTGAACTGTTGGTTTAGTACCCCATTTTTATTAATTAGGGAGACACAAGCTAGGCTTCATTTATAGATGGGCTTGTTGGTGTCTATTCCAGGATGCAATCTACCAATGTATCAGTGAAGTTTTTACCCTGAATATGTCAAACTGTAAAAACTGGGGCAGCAGGTTGGGCAGTGGTTATAGTGCTGCTGTCTTTGGACCAAAGAGATGCAGGTTTGAATTCCACCTCCTCTGGTATTACCCTTAACAAGATAATTACACTGAATTGATACAGTATTATCAAATAAAGTATCCAGCTGTATAAATGGATAAGTTGCTGTAAGTACTTTAAAATTATGTGGTGCTTTGGATAAAAGTATGAGCTAAATGAATAAAAATACAGTTTCTCTGCTGAAACTGTCACAACATTTGCAAGAATGATTTATGTCTGACAGTATTCCTGCCAGAAGGACTGCAGACTGAATGCTTTTGGGAAACTGAGGTCCAACTGATACATTCCAGTAAGACATGATTGTTAACACCCAGGCGTGGATTTGTTTTGACTCGAATTCTAGCCACATAAGTTATAGTCACCTTCTGAAAGAGTTATTTTAATTATAAGCAGGAAATCAACTCGGTTAAACTTAGCTAGTCAGTTAAGCTTTTGCTAGACTGTGGAATTCCTGATTGTCTAAATAAACTATACTGAACAAACCATTCCATTAACTGAGAGATTTTAGTTTTTCCGTTTTTTTTTTTTTTTTTTTTTTTTTTTTTTTCCCCTCTTCTGGTAACAGTCTAGCCATTTATAGAAAAGTGAGCAGGAACTGTACATTTTCTTTGATGCCTAATGTGTATGCCCTGTAAAAGGAGAACCTTGACATTCTCTTGAGCATAATGCCATAAGTCTTCAGGGAGGAGCTGTGAAACGTGGTGACCTTTCTGTCTACTGCAGATCCACAGGACATGTGTGTTGCTCCATGGCCCCGGGCTGTGATAAATTACCGGACACCAAGCAGCAAAAACAAAGTAGGTTTTTTTTTTTTTTTTTTTTTTTTTTTTTTTTTTTTTTTTTTTTTTTTTTTTTTAAAAAAAAAAAAAAAAAAAAAAAAAACAACCCCTAACCACGTAACACATTCTATTCCTCCAAGCCCCAGCCCCAGGCAGTCAACGACCTGCCATGTAGCAAAACGCCTAAAGGCAAGGCATGTGTGCTGGTACAGCTGTGCTTATGGGGGACATGGCACATGCTCCAAACAGTGGTGATTTATAATTGATGGTGTGCTCAGCTTATCAACAGGTATTTGATGGGACTAACTAAAATGCACTGATTCATTTTAAATGGCATAACCTCCCATCAGAGGCATTGCATTAAACCCTGATAACATGCTATACACCTAATGCTATTAATACTCATGCTATTAATATTTTGAGTCTCTCTAGGTCTTGCTCTCACTTCAGATACAGCCAGCATGATATCATTTAAAATATGACAAAAAAATACATTTTTTTTTTTTTTTTTTTTTTTTTTTTTTTTTCCTTGGGGCTCAAACAAGGCATCAGTTTGTCAGTTGAAGCTAATTACTTGCTAACTGGCTCCAGACTGTTGGACTTACTTTGACCATTAGACAATAGATGATTGTTGTGAATGAGAATATCTCTTTCGACAGTTGAAAAAGTTTCCAAGAGGATGATGACTCCTTGCTCACCTGGTTTCCTAGCTCCACTGTCGGCAGAGCAGGCGTAGTCACTGGCCGCCAGTAGGAAGCAGGTGCCACCACTCCTGCGGCTTCTGTCCTGGGTGCTGGACCTCCTCATGGGGAGTCGCTCCTCCGGAGACATGGTGAGATCACTTCTCCCACTACAGTCACCTGACAACACTGGCCAAAGCACTGCACCGTTTAGGGATGAGATGTGACATGACAGACACAAACATCAAACATGCCATGCTGACAGTTAACATGGCTTAAAAATAACTGCTGATTTGGGGAATGGGGGAAAAAAAACACTATGTCAAAAACTGAACAACTAAGATAAAATTTTATAGATCTGATTCTAACATTCATACAACAAAAGGATTATGCAAAAATAATATGGGACAAAAACTATGCAGAGAAAGTAAGAATGTGGTAAATTTGCTCGAAATGTTAAGATGTATTTTTACTGAGCATTGCTCTGTTAAGTAAATGACAAATAGATTTTTTTTTTTTTTTTTTTTAGAAGAAAAAAATTGTGGATAAATTCATGCATGTCACAGAATAGCATTCTGTAACAAAATGAGTTCTCAAACATTCCATGTGTAGCAAGTCAGATGGAAATGCGGTTACTGCATTGTCAGTCATAGCAAGCAAGATCAGGATGTATGTACGTTTTTTTTTTTAAAAAAAAAAAAAAAAATGAATCAATACTTCACAAAGTTTTGTGACATGCAGGTTCTCTTTGTTTTTAACAAATCGGTTTATGCTATATTCATGAAAATGATCCCTGTGCTCACTATTAATTGCCACCCATAGCATATGTGTCTGACCTAGATTTTGCCAAGTAAACCTAGCGCTATTTTAATAATTGGAGGGTCAGGGATTGACACATGAGCCCATAGCTCACCTGATCTGTTGCATTCCAGTACCCTGCTGCCTTTGCTGCGGCAGAGGTCACTCTGGGTGCTGTTGCAGGCCATCTTGAGGTCAGACTTGCCGTAAATAGGGGACCCGCTCTGATTGGCTGCTGGGATGTGCTTCTTCCTCTTCTTGGGAAGCTTCTGCTTTGCCATTGCCAGTGAATAGTACATGCCGAAATTGTTGACGATCACCGGCACGGGCATGGCAATGGTCAGCACGCCTGCGAGGGCACAAAGGGCACCCACAACCATGCCTGACCATGTCTCTGGGCACATGTCACCATAGCCCAGGGTGGTCATGGTCACCACTGCCCACCAGAAACCAATGGGAATATTCTTGAACTGTGTGTGGTCACTGGCAGTGGGATCATTGGGGCTGGCACCAATGCGCTCAGCGTAGTAAATCATGGTGGCAAATATGAGTACACCCAGTGCAAGGAAGATGATGAGCAGCAGAAATTCGTTGGCACTGGCACGCAGTGTGTGGCCCAGCACGCGAAGTCCAATAAAGTGACGGGTCAGCTTGAAGATCCGTAGGATGCGCACAAATCGGACTACTCGTAGGAAACCTAGCACGTCCTTAGCTGCTTTGGAGGACATTCCACTGAGGCCCACCTCCAGGTAAAAGGGCAGGATGGCCACAAAGTCAATGATATTCAGGACACTCTTGACAAACTCCAGCTTGTCTGGGCTGAAAGTTACCCGTACCAGGAACTCAATGGTGAACCAGAGAACACAGACACCCTCCACATACGTCAGGGCCGGGTCTGTCTCTATCTCGTACTGCGGTCCCAGGTCCAGGCTGTCATTCCTTCTGAGCTCTGTTTTGTTGATGATTGTGTTGAATGCCTCGTGGGTCTCCAGGCAGAAGGTGGTGATGGACACGAGAATGAAGAACAAGGATGCGAAGGCCACAAACTGTGGAGGATGAGAGGGGCAGTTAAAACAATCTCACAGTTCTATCAGTGACACATAATAACCAGAGCTGAGAGACAGTCAAGTGAGAGTAGCACAAGATAATTCTGTGTGGGCGATTGCAGGGATGCCAAGCAGAGATTGTAAATAGATGGAAATCATTTACTGAAGCAATGCAACTATTCTGTTTGTCAGACTTAATGCATTTATTCTTGACTAACACGTTCATATGTCCAAGTAAAAGTCTTCAAGGAATAGTCCACTTATCAAACATAAGCTTATTACTTTTACTGAGTCAGAAGGCCAGACGTATCAAGAATCCAGCATTGGCTATTTCATTATGTTCAAATGAGGTAACAAACTTCCCAAAGTCCTGCTACAGAATACAGAACATTTGAGTTCTCAGCTGACCACAAGTAACTGGACTCACACTGTCTATTGGAGCCCAGGAGTGGCCTGACACCACATCTTCTCAGTTGTGGGCAGCGATTCAACTGTTCGATGCTGATTTTGTCATAACAGGTTATATCCCCATTTTCTAGTTATGAATGCTACAATCAATAATACTTTTAGCTCCACTGAGATGTGCATTTATCTATTTATTGAAATAAAGCACACCAGTGCATAGATAAGACATGCTATTGTTGTATTGTAAGTACAGTGCTTGTGTAGTAAGTAGGAAGTCAATATGTAAAGTACTTTGTAAAATATATATGTTCGTGTTGCCAGATGACAGAACAAAGTATTTGTTTCACAAACATCCAACAGAGCACACACTATCAATGTAATTGGCAGGGGGGGGGGGCAGACTTTTTTTTTTTTTTTTTTTTTAAAAAAGTAGTGTAAAAGAGGAGGGGGTGCGGTGGCGCAGTGGGTTGGACCGCAGTCCTGCTCTCCGGTGGGTCTGGGGTTCAAGTCCCGCTTGGGGTGCCTTGTGGCGGACTGGCGTCCCTCCCTGGGTGTGTCCCTTCCCCCTCCAGCCTTACGCCCTGAGTTGCCGGGTTAGGCTCCGGTTCCCCGTGACCCCGTAAGGGACGAGCGGTTCTGAAAATGTGTGTGTGTGTGTGTGTGTGTGTGTGTGTGTGTGTGTGTGTGTGTAAAAGAGCACCTGCATCATTTTACTTAAGGCAATGGTGGAAGTATATCATCATTATACTTCCAAAAACATGTTTATTATTGAAGTATGACAGTGCAAAGCCCACTGTTTATTTTCCATAATACATTATTTCACTCTTGACCAGGGCTGTCCACGCCTTGAAAACTCCCAGAGATGTTCAAATTGAAAAGGGTTAAATTTCAGCTGCACTCTGTGGTATTTCTTAATTCCAGTGACAACGCATGACAACATCATTACTCTGAATGCCAGTCTGTTTCATGATGTCTCCAGCTTCTTGAGTTAAAGTATGGTATCCATGTGTCTACATGAATGGGCAGACAGAATGAGCCTAAGGAGGTCTATTTAAATTCCAGAAAGTATCAAGATCACGATATTTATGACAGTAATTTAACCATGACATAAAAGGATATATAACACGGTTATATACAACCCAAAGCAGATTTGTGAAACTACTCCACTTAAAATATATGTATTTCATCTCTGCAATTTATTCAGACTTTGCACTTGAACTTGGAGGATATGCAAATACATTTATTTAAGGGTTAAGGTTAGGGTTTGTGGGGCATGGTGGAGCAGCAGGTTTGACCTGTGACTGCTCTCTGGTAGGTCTGGGGTTCGAGCCCTACTTGGGGTGCCTTGCCACAGACTGGCATCCTGTCCTGGGTGTGTCCCCTTCCCCTCTGGCCTTGTGCCCTGTGTTACCCGGTTAGGCTCCAGCTTGCCTTGGGACAAGTGGTTTCAATCTTATTGCGTGGGTTACGGTTAAATCCTCATCGACTTGATGGGGCAAATACTTTTATCACAGCTCAGACATGAAAATGCAACTGTATGGTTCATGAGCTCTTCAGATGCATTAATTCTGAAAGAACATCTCTGTACTTTTTGTCTCTGGACCTCAGTATCCTATGTGAGGTCTAGCAGAACAGGTGGATTTGACTGGACACAGCTAGACAGTCAGGTCTCATTACTCTCTCCAGGCCAGCATGTCCTACACTGAAAGACCCACTTTCCTCCACTTCATCAGGTTACAATGTCTCGGAAGTCTACAGAATGAAATCAGTCTCCGGTAGAAGTCAATGGATTTGGATGAATTTAGACTTCTTTAGCACATGGTGAATAACCAGCATTAAAACACTGATAGTACTTAAAAGACATCCATCCATCCATTTTCTTGGCTGCTTAGTCCTTCTAGGGTCGCGGTGGCAATACGGTGAGCAGAGAAGCCCAGACGTCCCTGCCTCTATCAACTGCTTCCAGCTCATCCTGGGGGATCCCCAGCTGCTCCAAGGCCAACTGGGAGATATAATCCCTCCAGTGGGTTCTGGGCCGACCTCAGGGTCTCGTCCCACTTACTCGTGCCCTGTATACCTCCAAAGGGATGTGTCCAGGGGGTATCCACACCAGATGCTAGAACCACCTCAACTGGCTCCTCTCAGTGTGTTGAGTGTGAATAGTGGCTCTGCTCTGAGTATCTCCCGGATGGCCGAACTCCTCACCCTGTCACAGAAAGTGAGTCCCACCACCCTGCAAAGAAGACTGATGTCAGCTGCCCTTATCTTTGATCTTATTATTCCGGTCATTACCCAGGGTTCATGACCATAGGTCAGGGTAGGGATGCTCTCCGTTAAATGGAGAGCTTTCCCTTATGGCTCAGCTCCACCTTCACCACTACAGTCCGGTACAGCGACCACATTACTGCTGCCACTGCTCCCAGTCTGCAGCCGCTCTAATGCTCCCTTCTCCCCTCACTAGTGAATAACACCCCAAAATACTTAAACTCTTCCACCTGAGGCAAATTCCCTTCCTTTACCCGAAGGGGGCATGCCATCCTTTTTCGTGAGAGAACCATGGACTCAGACTTGGAGGTGCTGATCCTCATACCAGCTGCTTCACACTTGGCTGCAAACCATTCCAGTGTTTGCTGGGGGTAGCCATGTGACGGTGCCAAAAGGACAACATCATCCACAAAAAGCAGAGACATCACTTTCCAGCCCCACTTAGAATGCCCTCCTAACCTTGGCTGTGCCTTGATATCCTGTCCATGGATTTTTGTCCTGTGCTCTTTATCTTTTACTTGAATCTCAGTAGTTGTTGTAACAATTATGGACAGAAAAGGAATAAAAATGTATGTAAAATTCACCCACCACCCGGTTGCTCCGTAAACTTGAGGTGCCCTGGTGAGTTACATATTTGTCCTACATTACAGAGGAGAAAACAGGAGCCCACAGGATGTGGGATAATTTCTTATGATCATTTTGTTCACATTTTATGGATTTGCATGAAAAAACAAAAACAAATCAACAGATGTCATGCCCATGCCTTTGACCCAGATGACCACATCTGTCCTGAATTAGAGCAGCCGGATTTAAAAGAAGCCATACTGACTCACCTAGTGTGGAATCTCATAGAATCAAGCCGCTTCGCCTACACTCCTGCACACATGCACGCACGCACGCAAGCACGCATGCCTGCCTGCCTGCCTCTTATCTTTTTGTCCTTCCAGTCCCTCCTCGTTCCTCTGCCTCTTTGTTCCAGTGTTCTCAAGCATCATGGTTTCAGACCTCCTGCTCCGCTCAATGGATTTGGATTCTCATCTCAAGTTCAAGTTTCAAGTTTATTGTTGTAGGTACAAGTATCATGGAATTCTTCTTGAATGCTTCCTCACAGACTATGAAGAAAAATAATAGAAATACTGCACAAAACAACAATGACAGAGGAATGCTAATAACAATAACAAATAAATAATGGTAACAATAGATAACAGTAGAAAGCCAGATAACTCAGAACATGAGAATGCTTAAAGTGACAGTATAATGTGCCAATATGTTTGGAAGGGGGGCACGGTGGCGCAGTGGGTTGGACCACAGTCCTGCTTTCCGGTGGGTCTGGGGTTCGAGTCCCGCTGGGGGTACCTTGCGACGGACTGGCGTCCCGTCCTGGGTGTGTCCCCTCCCCCTCCGGCCTTACGCCCTGTGTTACCGGGTAGGCTCCGGTTCCCCGTGACCCCGTATGGGACAAGCGGTTCTGAAAGTGTGTGTGTGTGTGTGTGTGTGTGTGTGTGTGTGTGTGTGTGTGTGTGTGTGTGTGTGTGTGTGTTTGGAAGGAGCAATCCAACTCTAGTCACAAAAGGTGGCACATCGGTGAATGCTGTATACTCTTACAATAGTGGGGTAAAAGCTGTTCCCGTACCTAGCAGTGCGGGTTCAAATAGACCTGAGCTGCTTTCCAGGCAGCAGAAAAGAGAAAAGTGTCCAAAAATAAATGATCCTGCGACTAGGTCCACACCTAATCCTCAGTCACCTGTCTGCGTCAGTGATAGAAGACTCCAACTTACCGATGGACTAAGCAACGTTTGAGCGCCTGCAGAACGCGGTGTCCATGCAGGGGGCTTGGCTTTGCTCCCATGACTGGATTCTGCATCAAATGTCGGAGACCCTCTAGACACTGGTGTAAGCGCTCCAGAAAAGCAGAGTTGCTGAGACGGCTGAAACTGCTGCCGTGCCCATTGAGACAGCCACAACTGTCACTTCCAGTTTGTACCCAACATCATCAGAAGTTGCCACAATCGTGTCAGTGATGGACCCCCAGCTGGCCACGCCTGAAATGTGTGATGGCTCACCCGACAAATGCCAGAGGTTTATTTTTCAGTGTGAGCTTGTGTTCTCCAGCTTCCTTCATGTATACCTGTCAGATGACAGTAAAATTACTTATCTCATTTCATTGTTGACCAGACCCGCACTCAAGTGGGCTACAGCTCTCTAGAAGAAATGCATTCCCACCTTCTATGAGAACTTCCGGAAGCAATTCAAAGCCATGTACATCCACCCATGCTCAGTCCGTGCTGCCAGCGACCGGCTAATGAAGATCCAGCAGGACGATCAGTCTGTGGTGGTGTATTTCTTGGAGTTCCGAACTCTGCAGGCGCAGAGTAGCCTTAACTCCATTGCCCTCTAGCAAGCTTCTGGCATGGTCTGCACCCACGGACTGTATGGCAGAATTAGCCAACAGGAGGGAAAACTGGTCCTTTGACCGCTTTGTGGAGACCGCAGTCCTGATCGAAAACCTGGCCCGGGAAAGAATGCCTCGTTGCTGGCTGTCCCTCTCCGGGACCATTGCCCCTCCTGAAGCCCGAGAACCCATGCAGCTAGTACAAGGGCGCCTGACCCTTGTAGGCAACGATGGCTCCGTGGTCAGTTGTGCTTGTACTGTGGTGGTTCTGGACACTTCTGAACAGGATGTCCCATCAGACCACCCTCCAGAGACCCCCCCATCCAGAACCAAAAGTGAGTATCCTTTGTCAGTCCGACACAGTTGACTGTGCTCATAGTGGTTTTCTCAGGGGAAAAGCAAGTGGAAACATGCACTTTGGTCAATTCTGGGGCCACAAGCTCTTTTATGGATTCGGCATTCACCCAAAGTCAGGGTAGCCCGATTACGGGGGTGTGATATCATGTTACGGGTCAGTGCGCTCGACATCAGCCGTTGGGTACCGGGGTGGTGGAGTCCCTAATGGAGCAGTTGAGAGTGCAAGTCGGGGCGTGCCACGCGGAGGACCTTGTGTTTTTCTTCATGAAGTCCCCCAATATGCATATCATCTTGGGGTTCACCTGGCTTGTTAGGCATGACCTGGTTTTTTTGTGTGCCACTGGCAAACCTTCATGGTATCAAAGTACCAGGACCTCGCGGAGGTCATCAGTAAAAGCAGGGTCGCCGCTCTGCCCCCGCGCTGGCCTTGGGACAATTAACCTCCGCAATTGACCTCCTGCCTGGCACCTCTTTCCCTTGGGGCAGCGTGTATCCGTTGTCTCTACCCAAACAGAAGGCGATGTGGGAATACATGACTGAGGTGTTGGCCTCCGGAATTATTTGGCCCTCAACCTCGCCAGCCTCCACAGGGTTCTTCTTCACAGAGAAAAAAGATTGAGGGCTCCGTCTGTGTATTGACTATCGGGGCCTGAACGATAAGTGAATTCCACTTTCCATGTGTCTTTCCTCAACCATACAGTACCTCCCTATTCCAGGCACCTGGGGATGTCACGCCACCCCTGCCGGTGCAGGTGAATGGGGCCCCGGTGTATACTGTACGGGCGCTTCTTGATTCCAGGCATCGCCATGGGAAATTACAATACCTGGTGGATTTGGAGGGGTATGGCCCAGAGCAGCAGTCTTGGGTTCCTGCTCAAGACATCCTGGATACTTTTCTGATCTCTCCCTATCCTTCCAGTCCCTCCTCGTTCCTCTGCCCCTTTGTTCCAGTGTTCTTGAGCTTTCCAGTTTCAGACCTCCTGCTTCGTCCAAAGGATTTGGGTTTTCTTCTCTTCCCTGGAACAACTTCTGCGCCTTGGAAGACCCACACCTGTCTCTAACGACAATTCTTGCCTGTTTCCTTGTTCATTCCCAAAATAAACGAGCCTGCGATTGGGTCCACACCTACTCCTCGGTCTCCTGTCTGCGTCACTATAGTGTCCTCAGTTTCACATTCAATTTAAAATGTGATTATAGGAGTCATGTTGATCTCAAATGGGTTGCATCATTGTTGCTTAATGTAAAAAAAAAAAATATATATATATATATATATATATAAAAAGAAGGCAGTGAGAGATTTTTATAAATACAAGCTCAGGGACTTTAATGGCACATTCGGTTATGCCAGTGTCTCATGCCTGCTGAGCTGTGAGTTTGGAAGTGTGTTTGACTTTCTCACAGTCTATCTCCAGTTTGCATTACCCCATGTGTTCACAGGTTTTTCCCTTGGGTACACAGGTGTCTTGCCCCAGGCCAAAGATGTGTCAGTTGGACTTGTAGCCCTAATGTGCCCCATGTGTATGTGATAGAGAGACTGCCCTTCAATATGCTAGCTAGTTGTTCAGGATGTGTGCTTCCAGGATGGGGTTTGGATCACCATGACCCTGCATTGTGGTTATGGTAATGGTTATGGTAATAAATGTGTGGTTGACGGTTGAACCGTTGAAGGAGTGAATGGTTATGGTAATAAATAAATTCTCTTCACTGGCCTTTCTGAAGGGGGTGTGGTGGCGCAGTGGGTTGGACCGCAGTCCTGCTCTCCGGTGAGTTTGGGGTTCGAGTCCCGCTTGGGGTGCCTTGTGGCGGACTGGCGTCCCATCCTGGGTGTGTCCCCTTCCCCCTCTGGCCTTACGCCCTGTGTTGCCAGGTAGGCTCTGGTTCCCCGTGAGGGACAAGCGGTTCTGAAAATGTGTGTGTGTGTGTGTGTGGTCTTTCTAAAGATATAAGTAGCTGATAGATTTTCATCAATTTGAAGCATTCTGAAATAAGATGTCAAATATAAATTATCATGAATGTTTAATTTACAATTTTATAAGCCAGAAACATATATACACTCATTGAGACAAATTATAGCAATTGTAATTAATGACAAATAAAAGTATATTAAGTAAGTATATTAAGTATATTAAATACGCTGGGCTCGTGTTAAAATTCTTTCAAACTGGCAGGTATCATTTTGAGTAAATACTCTACACACGTTTAAATCATAGCATAATGTTTTTTACTGCATATCCATGAAGATGTGAGAATAACTCATGGGAGGGCAACTGAAAACCTGAAAAAATCCTCAAAAAAAAAACTGAACAAGAGCAACAAGAACAGTAGTAAAAGCAAAAAGGAAAATGTAAGCGTGAAAACTTTTGTTTTCTGCTCTAAAGTATTGGTTTCTGACATGCTCCAATGTCTGAAATTGCCAGCTAACAACAATAAAAACAGTAAGTACACTTGAATGACATTGACCAGATTAAATTATTCATGCCTAATATGCTACAGAATGCTAACAAACATCTTATGAGAAATTAATTTACACTTGTTTCTGTGGTCCATAGCCAACAACAATTTGCCAAGTTTGTCTCAGACTATCAACTTTTACTCTAAATCAACTCATGAAATTGTTTTAAAAACATTGAGTTAATATTCTCGTTAATTCTTAACACCTCATCTGTGACAATGACCTTGAATAACAAAATGTTCCAAAAAAAGAGAGCTGGTCTAATGATCAGATGTTTAGGACACCCTTAACATAATCTGGAACCACAAGTGGTCAAATGGCTGTCCCTGACATATTTGATCTGATATATTATACTTTCTACTTTCTAAGTAGTATGCTATTTACCAATCTACTTAATTATGAACAACAGATAGGCATATGTCTAGAAAATATATTGGTGTCTTTGGACCCACTTTTTGAGCCTCTTAGTATAATAAGAGTTGCATAGTAAAATGAGAAATGCTAAATTTACAGTGGAAAAGTCTGCATAATCGTTACATGTTCAAAATAATTAAATTTCATTAACTGGTTCCCTGGTATCCATGATATCAAAGTCCAATTTTTCCATTATTTGTGAGATAACAGGGAAGCGATCCAACTAATTGTTTCATTAGGAAATAGGACAATGGCTAAGACAGAATTTCAATACCTGATGTCTTGGTGATCTACTTAATTTCTCATGCACCTGAGGCAAAATGTAAAAGTAACAACATTTCAGATAAGAGCGTCTAATAAAAATGACGTGATGTGTCCATGACATGTAACTGCAGGATGAAAATACAGACACTTCTAATAATGGCTGTTATGTAAAAGAGAAAGGATTTTGTTTTCATCCATGACACATAAAATAAACAAATACGCTATCCTGTTAACTAAGTCATCCTCATATTTCTGGAGGCAAAGACCCTTGCTGGATGGTTATTTTGATGTTTTTGAACTGAGTGATGCCAGTGCCCACTATGAACAGACCTGTGCACCACTGAAAGAGCAGCACTTGGCGCAGTCTATTTTACAAGCCCAACAGAGACCCAGTTTCCTAGACCCCCAGGAAGCCATTTCTCACCCTGTTGATTTTGCTTTTCGCTACCATGACTCATGCCATTTCAGAATACATTTCGGCTATGTAGGTCACCCTGCTCTGATGGGTTTCAAGATGCTCATTCTAGAATTGGTAATGTGGTATGTTTTATGTATTATAAAAATGGATATGACTTTTTCGCATCTTTCGTCTCACATTTTAAAAAAAGTTCAACAGGGGGCCCAGTGAAACAAAAGTTTTGCCAGGAAGGTTTTAAAGCAGGATTTACTTATCACTTCTCAAGGTGTTAATAACCACTGCATCTCAAGGTGATACAATATTTCCTACTACTGCCTGTGCAGCTTACTCAGACATCTAGAGAGAAGAAATGATTTGTTTTTCACATATGTCAGTAATTATTTGTGACCGTGTATCACATTACAAAACATTGACCCAACATGCTGTGGCACACAGTGCCATGGGTTTGGATAAGGTGAAGAAAGACACACAAGCAACATTCATTTTGAATGTTTCATTAGAACACTGGCACACAGAAATAATAGTCTTGGTCCGAGGACCCCGTTTCCTCAAGGATTTGCACCTTAAGCCAGCCTTCCCAGCCTTCCCAGCCTTCCTAGCCTTCCTAGCCTTCCCCGCCTTCCCAGCCTGCCTAGTGCCCCCAATCTTCTTTTACTCTCAGTGGCAAACACGGTGACTCCTTTATTTTGACCATAAGCCCCCCCAGTGGTTGCACGCTTCCTTTACTCACATTTTTCCCATAATGCAACTGTTTACATTAAACAGGTTTCTCACTCAAACTCGCGGAACGCAGGTCATTACATTGTCCTCCCGTCAAAAAAAAATAGCAGCTTCCCTGCTGCTGCCTGCCCCAAAAGTGTCCCACTGTCCGGCGCTGTCTCCACCGTGCCACTGGTCCCAGATGCTCAGCGCTGGTTGTTGTGGAGGGGACAATCAAAAGAGTCCATGGCAGCACACTCAGGAGCTGAGGCAGCCATTCTCATCCCTTGTCCACCCAGCCTCTGCCTCAGCACAGCTCTTTCACATGCACATGGCACATACCAGGCTTAGTGGCACCCACGTGGTTTTCGCTGACGGCTTTGTGCTCCATGCAGCTCACCGGCTTTCGTGGGACTGTCGGGTCAACTTCCGCAGCTACCCTGTGCTACCGCAACGCCATCGTCGGGGGCAAACATCTCTCTTGCGCCTCTGGCTGTCTCGCCACACCTCTCACCGCTTGGTCACCTTTTGATGGAGGACCCGGGCAAGCCACCCTGCTCACCACTCACGCCTCTGCCACTTTGTCACACGCCGAGTTTGCCGCAATGCTCGTGAGCCAGGCTATTCCTTGCTGCTAAGTACTCCTACTTTTGTGGTGTTACAGCCCGCTCCACTGCGTCGCCATTTTATCAGAAACCTCTTCGGGGCTTCAGGCAGGCTGGGCGCTTTCTCTGTGAAAGGGGCGATATCTTCATCTGTGAGCAAAATCGCGTTCGAGGGTTCGCTCACCTTAGCAACGAAGCTCTATCTGTATGTCGTCAAGTTATGCTGTTCCACGCCATCCAGCACGTCGTCTGACCTCTTCAGAAAAGCGTCACTCTCCGTGGGGCAACTTCCCTCAGCACCCACGCCTGGCAGTGGTTCGCTGCCTCCACTTCCTGATCCTGCCATGGGCGCAGGGAGACCCCACTTGACCTGCTCGCCCATCTTCAGCGGCACCTCGCTGCTCTTCTTTGCCGTCTTCACCATAGCATGCGCTTCCCTGGGGTCCCCCTGGATACCCGTGCTCTGCAACAGCTCCTCCACCTCGACCTCCACTGTCACAGACTCCTCTTCTGCCAGATGTCATTCCGTCATCTTGCTGGCTTCTCTCCTCGCACCGATTTCCCCTTCCTCCTCTTCAGTGTTCCACAGCTCCCGAATCCAGCCTCTCATCATCCTGCCCCATCCCACTCTGACATCAATGTGGTACGCAGTGCCATGGGTTTGGATGGGGTAAAGAAGGACCCACAGGCAGTGTTCATTTCAAACGTTTTAATAGAGCTCCGGCACACAGGGAAATAATGCTCTCGCTCACATTTTTTCCCTTAATGTAACTATTTACATTAAACGGGTTTCTCTCTCAAACTCGCGGAACTCGAGTCATTGCAATACTATTTGTCACTAGGCCCTGAGGGGACAATATTATAACTCAACAAGTTACAGAAACACTATTTTATAAATAATGTATTTTATTATTTTGAAGGGTGTACGAAAACTGTATAGTAAATTCCTCTTACTACTGTGTTTGACTCACTGTGCTCACATTACATGTATACAATGTATTAAATATATTTTTCACTATATAAATCAAGTAAAATGTTTTAAAATAATTTTTTACTAAAAATTTTTGGTTTTTAGGTCATGACTGATAATTAGTGTTGTCACTAAACCCATTGCTGCTTCTTGAGTTCACAAATGACGAGACCGACTTCTGGGTTTTCTCATAACAACACTACATTTAATTAAAATACCAACAAACATCCATTGCTCGACTTGTACACACTCTGAGGCAAACTCTCTACTACTATCGCATTTTTGCTAAAGCAAAGAATGTAATTAACGTATGGACATCTAGTGGCAGTTCTATAAATCACATTCCAAGTTGTAAAATTTAAACTCAGTGCCAATAACTCGTCAGCAATTACAAGTTGGCAAACAAATACAAACAACACCTTTCATACAGAATCGAACAGCACCAACCCAACAATTAGCTACCCTTAGTCTACATCAGTGTTTTATTATGTAAAGAAAAAAGCCTCAGTACACATTGTTTCATTCATTGTTTCCACCTACAGCTCAACCTCTCCAAAACAGAGCTGGCCTGTTTTCCTGTCACAATGTCTCGATGAATCTGAACAACTCATTCATTCCTTCTCATCTTTTTGCATTGGCTTCCTATAGCTGCCCAGATCAAATTTTAGACCCTGGTTATGGCCTACAAATGCATCAATAAAACTGCTACCACCTATCTACAAGACTTGCTCAACCGCTACACCCCAACCAGACCGCTATGCTCTTCCACATTTGCCTGTTTTGTGACCCCACGCACGAAAGGTAAAGCACGGAGATTCTCAGTTCTGGGTCCGCTGTACTGGATCAACCTCCCCCTGTCACTCAGAACCGCTGAAACTCTGTCCACATTTAAAAAGGGTCTGAAAACTTCTCTTCCAGACTGACTTCGTCCATGATCTCTTAAGTTCATATAAGGTGTAAATGGTCATGCACTATAACTTTAAGATCATGCCTGGATAAGCCTTTATGCACCTACTCCTTTAATGTATGTACACGTTTAATATGTATCTCAAAAAATTATAATAATAATTAATAGGAAGGTGATCAGAAATCGCAGATATTTTGAAAGGATTATGTAACTACTTGTGTGATCAACATTGGTGCATGTGGTGGAAAGAAACGAACTGTACTTAAGAATCACATGTCTGCAACTATGTCTCTCTCTCTCCTAATCACACATACTGGCCAAAACTGCTTGTCCCAAGCGGGGTCGTAGCAAGCTGGAGCCTACCCACCAACACAGGGCACAAAGCCAAAGGGGGAGGGGACACACTCAGGACAGGATGCCAGTCCGCCACAAGGCGCCCCAGGCGGGGCTCAAACCCCAGACCTGCCATACAGCAGGCAAAGGCCAAACCCACCGCACCCCCTCTTTCTCCTAAGGTAATGCACAAATTGTATTTTCTATGAGATGTACGGTGCTTTAGAGAAAAGCATCTGCTAAATGTAAATATAATGTTTCACTCTAAAGTACACTTTATCAATTCTGCACTGTACTGTAGTTGGCCTCCAGCCAAAATATTTCATGTTTTATGAGAATGGTGAGGTATTGGTGAGGCATATCTTTGAAAAAGGATCTAATAAGTAGAGCTAAAATCTGGGGAATTATAGAATTTCTTTGTAAACGATCACCAGGAAAATACACTCGTCCTGAAATCTCCATTGGATGTAGTGAAATATTTATAGTTTTTGCACATCTGATTAAATTATGCAAAGTATTGACCAAGCCAGACCTCTCATATTAACAAATGCTGATCTTGAATTTTGAGTAGAGGCAAAGAATTCTAAGGAAAAAATGTACTTCTGTTAACAGATATGAGACAATGCACCATGTGTGTTCAACAAAGTATGTCGTGTGTTCCACTCATGGGTTCCAGCTGTTTACCAGTCAATACCTCTGAAACTTACAGCACGATATACACCTGTTGTTTCTGGTCCTGCTATGCTTTCATCAGGTTAAGGACAAAGGAAACCACTGAAAGCCATCTAGGTTGCTTTGTAGAGTAAAATTACTGTGGTGAACCATGAGTATAGTGATTTTATACCATTACCTCCCACAAGCATTCCTACATACAGTGAAACGATGGGATATCTACAACATAAATACAACTGGATTGTACAGAAAAATGAAATGAGGGGCAGCAGCACCCTTGTCTATATAATGCACCTGTGCCTAGGTGGGATGATGGTGAAAAGTGAACAAACAGTAAACACTGGCACGAAGCCCCAGCATGATGGAAAAATATAAAATGACAATGGAGTTGATATTCGTGCATCTCAGTAGATTGAGTTTAATCCTTTTGATTGAGGCCCGGGAAGCCGGGTCCGAATGCTGAATTCACTCCACTGCACTGCTGGGCCGAATTTATGTAAGTAGTTTTCCTTTCACGTTCAGTTCAGTGTTTCCAAGCACATTAATTATATCAGACAAATTGGTGAGCGAAAACTCCAGCAGTTTTAGGCTCAGAAAATGTGTTCTATTATATATAACAAATTGTCCAGAAAATTTATAAATTTTTATAAAATAACTCCTAATTTGACAAACCCCCATTTAAACAACCCTGAAACAAATTTCATTTCGCCCATTCCTGTGCTTTGAATGTTTTTTTTTTTTTTTTTCATTTGAGCTTCTTCACTTAAATTTTTATGAAAACAGCTGGGGAAAATTTAGTTTATGCCAAAAGGATGTGAATTGTTGAACATAATATATTGTTCATGCAGTTGTCACAAAAATGTAAAAAGATCATCCATCCAAACAGATTTTTTGTGCATATGTGGCCCTAAAGCTCATGCAACACAAGGAAGTGCAGCTGTTGGACTTTGCTCTTCCTCAGTGAAACCCTCACTTAGGGTTTCTCCTCTGCTAGTACCCTGATCACCAACACAGCCAAGTGAAGCAGTCCTCCTGCCTTGATCCATGCTTCCTCTGGACAGGGACCATCTGTTCCACCCTATTTTTAATCAGATGAGTTCCCCACTTCCTCCAGGAGAGCTACCACTTCCCCAGAGCTGCACAATCCATGTTTTCTCAGCCCTAAGGTTGGGATGACATCCGTCACAGCACCTGCGTAGGCCAAGTAACATCATCTCCTGTGGTGGAGAGATGTCAGGGTTACTTTCACCTCCATCCACACTCCTGGATGGAAGGAGATGCCTGGCTGGCTTTGCATTTTCATGTTCTGAAAACCTCTGCGAAGTCACCTGGTACAAAGTGTCCAGTGAAGAATCGGAAGCAGCTCTGTTTGATCAGCTCATCACCAGGGTGCTGCTATGAGTTGAACTACCTACCAAAACCTGAATCAGAAATGTAATGAGACCACAGGGATGAAAACACTTTCCCTTCCATATGAAGGGAAAATCTGATTCTACATTATGCATAAACGGAACAGCTCTATTATCCAGAGAGTCTTGCATGTTGAGGCACAGGACAATGAGTCCTTGTTATGTGTTCTAACACGTACACAAAAAAGGCATTTTATTAAAATTAAGCAATATTTTAAGAAAAATTGTTGCACAGAACATTTTATCTGGAGTATCTTGGTTATCTGCCACCACTTCAAGTGAAACTGTAATGTCACTGAAATGAGCAATAAGTCCACAATCATTGAAAATATTGTGTGTTTGTTTACCGCTTTCATACAGGCTATGGAAACTAATCATTGCTGGGCAGTAATTTTGAAGGAGTATGTAGTTGTAACCATCATGAAGAGAAAATGTTTGCATGCATTTCAGCTGAGATTCAGTGTAAGTGATGCCTTTTCAGTATCAGTAGCAATATATGCATGTCCATTCAGAATAAATGTGCAGGGTGCTTGTTTTCAGTCCAGCAAAAAAGACCAGTACATCTCCAACTCAATTTACCAGCCTGCTGAATATATGGGAGTTTATCTGGCACAGCGCCTGGGTGGTGCGAGAGGACATATTTCAAATACTGCTGCAAAGCAAAATATATTGAAAAGGTACATTTTGACTGTGGCGACAGTATGTAAAGCATATTCCCTGTATAGAACCCATGATTACAAGGAGAAAACAGAATCTCAGCATTTCCTTTAATTATTTAGATATTTTTATAGCAGCATTTCATCATCCCATAGCCAGGATAATAAATAAGTATTTTGCAAAGTCTGATTTATTAACTTAATTTGCCATTCTCAGAAAAAGAAAATGACGACGCACCTTCTGCAGAATTAGACTTTTCAGAACTGTACGCTTAAACTGAATTTCAGCTTTACTTGAATGTGGATTTTTAACGCACTAATAAATCATTGCTTACAATCACAATCTGATGGTAAATTATCAGTTCATTTTACAGCAGCTATGTGTATGTGATGCCACACAATATGAAAAGAAAAAATGTAATTTTTTATGTCATTTACCCGATGAAATTGGTTGTACTCAAATTCAAGTATAGGTATTATTAAAAAGCCATAACTACAACATTCTTCCACTAATATGCTCCAAGTCAGTTAAGACAGTCAGTTAAGACAATGAGCTTGCTTCAGATTAGATCTGTCTGGCACTTATTTTGCATATGTAGTAATAATTTCTGATGGTGGTTATTTATTTGTTCACATTTTCCATGTTTTGCAAGTGAACATGGCACACTGGAAACAACGGAAGAGCCAATGAGAAGTTGGAAGTTGGAGACATGTTTTGTGTTTTACAGTCCTTTGGGGTCTCCCGGCACTCACACCCTCTCACTCTGTACCACATGGATGCTGTGCCTAGAGTGGCACCAAAGGATCTCTAGAAAAGAAAAGATGATTCCTGACTACACATCCACCTTTCAAGTCTAAGCATTACAAATAAGACTGTGTGGTTGGGCGTCATTGACTTTCCAGTAAATTTCTATCTATGCACTCAATGTAAACACCTTGACATAGCATACAAGGTGTTTCACATAGCTGAGACTTCTCAGAGTGAATACACAACACATTAAAATGAAATGTCTCTTGAAGGCTAAATAAATGCCTAGTCTGCAAAAGGAATCACCAAGGCAAAGACATACAGCATACTGCCAATGCAATCTGTTATGTCAATGATTGTGTTGCAGAGTCCCCTTTACCTTAAGGTGCTGTTCAAACACCATTGTCAATCTTGGTGTTGAGAAAAGTGGAGTATTCTGTGGAAACACAGGAATGGGAACATGGAAGAAGGCATTCTAGATGGGTTTAAAAGGTAGAAGTGCATCTCAATGGCCATAGAGGGGTATGCTGCGATCTGTTCTCTGTAGCCATGCCATGATGGGTACAACTGGTGTTCAACATTTGAAACAGCAATGAGGAACTCTCCTTTCCACTGCAAAGTGCTCTGTAGTCACCCCCATCCTTCCATCCTGCCCATCTTATCAAATTAAAGCAAAGTCCATTGGGAAACCCTTTTCAAACCCATGGCTTTTGGCAACCAGCTGCTACTTTAAAAACAGGCTATCTAAAATATTCAGGCCTGTTAATGTGAATTATTCATCTTTCTTTTAAAAAAAGAAGAGTTAAGAAAGAAGATGAAATCTAAGGCCTTGCTGGAGACAATGCTGTGGATCTGTGGATCAGCATCTGGATTGATAGAAGAAATCCCAATTAAAATCTCTCTGGACTAAAGCATTGTTTAGTTTGTTGTGAAAATACAAATGAATTTTGGGAAAATTCATCACATGTTTGTAAAGTGTTTTTTTTTTCTGTATCTGCATAATCAATACTGTCCAGTCATTTTTACTTTTAACAGCAGGAAGGATCATGTATAGCTTTGAATATCTTGCACAAAGAAGGTCTACTTTTTGTAAGTCCCATATTTTGAATTTGTCTAATTCTAAGTCTCATCGAATTTTGAATTCTAATTGCCTTGTTTTGCATTTATAAAATTTCATCAAAAATTGCATTCATGTCTGGGGCCAGTTGTCAGACCGAATAGAGGACATGAAGGAGGCTGGACCCAAATGCAGGATTGTTAATTGAAATCCGAAAGATTAGGCTGGTACTCATGGTCGGGGATGGGCGAATGGTCAGGTGATCGCAGTCAGGGCTGGAGCAAAGAACCGAAGTCGAAGTCGAGGGACGAAGCGAGCGATCAGGAGCAGGGAGACATGGAGTGGGGTTCAGGAGCAACGAGGAACAGAAAATGGACCACTGTAGGCTCTGAGGCAGAGAGGGAACAGGTGCCTCTAATGAAATTCCACAACTGGGAAGTGGTAGAGTGGTGCTTTTATAATCAGGTGCTCTTGGTTGAGGTGTGGGCGTGGTCATGACACCAGTAAAATATGAGGCAAGTATAGTTTGGCTAGATTGAAATAAACACTAAATCATAGATTCATTTATTTATTGAATTTAACCCATTTGTCATGTCCATGCTGTAAAACTACAATGCCATTAGAATGTTTCAACATTTATTATATTTTAAGATGGAAAACTGTATTTTTATTAATACAGAATCAGAGAACTGGACACACACTTTTTTATAAAATCCTGTGAGCTTTTAATGTTCATATTCTGTATCATGGAAATTCCCTCTGAAACATGAAACAAGATGTATTGCTTTTCAGTTGCTATCTCTGCTGATAAATGTAATCCAGTCCCTGGTCTCTGCCAAAATTGATGGCCTGTGATTGATTATGAGCCAGTGTTCAGTTTTTGTGTTAGTCTGAAAAAGCTGAATAACTTTCATCAAAAGATGTAATGCAGGCAATGCTTCACAGTCGACAGTCTCCGCAGACAACTTCCAGTTTCCAAATGGGAAAACAGTTTGGAATTACAGCACTGCTAAATTTATATCACTTATACATCACTTACTCTCACTACTGGATATCATATGTATAGCCATTTTTAAGTGAAATATGTCAGTGATAAATAGAATAACCAGAAATAATTTAGTACATTTAAAAGCATATTTTAAGCGCCTTAATATTTTTTTTTTCTCTAAGCAAATGGGAATATCATGGTTTACAAACAATTCAACAAGGTGAAATCCTATGAAAGATCTTGCTGTACTCTTGGGAAAAATGTGCTCAATGCATGCCTGTATGAAAGGATAATACAGTGTTGTAACTATTAACCACTGAAAAGGTGGTCTCGATAATGGCGTGTGATGAGCAACTCCATGAAATGTAATAAATATGAAACACACACACACACACACATTTTCTGAACCGCTTGTCCCATACGGGGTCAGTCCTTTCCATTTCATACTTCTTAGCTCACCGTGCCAGCCTCCAGCAAAGAAACCCTAGTTTATTTCAGAAATGAATGTATAACTGTTGGAGAATTTGCACAATCACAGCAATGGGACAAATAAATAAAATATAACCTTACAAACATCATCAAACTTGCATGGATCTCTCACTCACAGCCTGGTGCCTGGTTAGCAAAAGCACAGTGGGCCACAGAAGAGAATAGAAATGTCCTGGCTGTGACTAGTGAGTCTTTTTTTCGAACCCAACGCTGAGCAGGAGACTCCGTTTGGAAAATCAGGTAAGTGATTCATGGGCAAAGTGAGGGCAACATGTCACCCTTAAAGTCAGGTGAACTTACCAAAAATCTGATCACTGAGGTGGTCTGAAGTGTCACCTGATTATATCATCAATAAACCACAAAGAAAGTGCTTGCATTTGTCCATTTAAAGGTCATAGATGTTGTGCTTAGTGGGAGTGAGGCTTCTAGTCTGCTTCCAGCTAATGAGATCTCATTTTATCTGTGTGTGGCCATATGCTATTGACTCAGCTCTGGCTCTCTATTTGCAAAGATTTATTACCTGTTGCAATGCACCAAACTGCCACATAATTCCTGCTGCAAAGACAATGATCAAAGCTTGAGAAAACAATGGATAAAAAAGAGAGACGCTTACAGAATGAACAGACAAAACCATATAACCATATAAAAGAAGACAATGGAGCAGTAAGATCTAATTAACAAAAAGTTAACTGGGAAACACCTATCAGAGCGAGGTTCTGGAAGTTCTGCAGTGTTTATGAGGACACATCTTAATACATGATTTGTTGCTGAGCTGACTTGCTTTAAAGAATTTGGATGAGACAGAAAACCTCTCTGGCATCTGTATTTGAGACTAAGAGCTCTTTTTACCCCTCTTGCAATGCAAGGACTTAGCAGTTGCTATGGCAATGGGGCGATGAAGGAGTACCGTGTATTGTCGTAGAATACATTGTGCAAATGAAGACAGATGTCACAGTACTCCCCTTGCAGCTCCTCCTTCTGATTACCAGTCAAAATGGTTAAAATTATTTTCAGCAGCCCATGATGGTTATGAATTTTATGAGCATCTTGATCTTGATCTTATGGAAGCATGAAAAAGAGGGAATGAGCAAGGCCTGTACCATGGGGGCAAGTAAAAGGCTGGAGTCAGTCTAGGTCTAGCTATTATATTCTTGAGCATGGTACTTGTTAAACACCTTAGTATATAAAAATAAAAAATCTCAGCTAGCTGAAATGGTTCTTAATGTTTGCTAATTGTATGACATTTTGACTAATGGAGGGAAACAAGCAGGAAGTATAGTAGTTGCTATGATATGGCATGACCAAGAGGTGCTCCACAGGACTACCAACTTGGGACATTTCCCACGGTATTGTGATGACCTTATCATAATGGCTTCTCTTCTCAGTCTGTCAGAACGCAGAGGCTTTGTCACTGCCATCATTACTGGGACCTGAGGTTCCCCACCCCTGTCCTTGGAGGCCCCCCGTGGCCCCTGCCAATCTAACAGCCAGGCAGAACACACACATGCAAACATACACCCCGAGCACCACCACCACCACATCCCTGCTGACTGGCAGCATTGCGTGTCAAAATTAGAGAAAATGACATTGCCTTAATGTGCTCGATCTCCACAGGAGGAATACAAGAACGGGATGCAAGAGACGGCCTCTGGGGAGCAGTGGTAATACCTTACATTTATGTAACAAGCTTTATGCTGACAGGATGTTGAAAGGAAACATGCGACTAGCTGTGTTCAGCTCATATGACATGATCTGAGAAAATGACCAAGTAAGAACATCACACACACACACATTGACTGAAAGCGCTTGTCCCAAGTGGGGTCACAGAAAACCAGAGCCTAAACCAGCAAAGCAGGGTGTAAGGCTGGAGGGGGAGGGGACACCAGTCTGTCACAAGGCACCCCAAGCAAGATTTGAACCCCAGACCTGCCAAAGAGCAGGACTCAGGAAAATTCATTGTGCCACCACACTCCCAAGTAAAAACATGCTACATTTAATTGGATGCTTTATGGAGCAAAACCATGTGTCTATGTTTAGAAATAAACTTATTCTGCAACCCTAACTTGGCCAAGCCATTACTGAATGTGACTGAATGTGGAATAAGTAAAAAAAAAATTATATTGTTTAATTGATCACATTAATACCAGAAATTTGTGTAAAATTTTGTTCAAAATAAAGGTGATTATTTCTCTTAATGAAGTTGTCCATTAATCTTTCATGGCAGAGCCCCTTGACTCCCACCTGTAGTTCTCATCTCTTGAGCTTTATCAACCAAATATTTGGCTCGTCAATAATGTTTCATAAAACACAAATTTGCCTTGAAAACATAAAAAAATATTCTTTGTTTTATAAAAAGGAGCCACCCATATATCTCACACACACTGGCTGAAGGTGCTTGTCCTCCGGTGAACCGGAACCTAACCCAGCAACACAGGGCAGAAGGGACACACACACACACACACACACACACACACAGGACTTCATGCCAACCTGTTGCAAGGCATCCCAAGCGGGAGTCAAACCCCAGGCCTGCCAGAGAGTGGGACCCGGCCAAGTCCACTGCGCCACCACACCCCCAGCTCATATATCCTTTAAAACAAACCTTTTGTCCCAGGAAGGAGGGGGTGGAAGGAAGTGCTCACTTTGCTCAGGACACCAGTAATTGGAAAAGAACTGAAACTTTGGTTGCACAAATCTGACTTAACACAACTTAAAAACATAATTAGTCTTTGACTCAAAGCTTTTGATTCAAAATGATTAAAAATCATGCTGTGTGTACAATAAACACCATAATTAAAACAGTGGAATTAATCAAGCATGATCAAGAGGTCAGGTAGAATCAAAACCAGCATACACAGGGGGCTGCCAGAACTGGGTTTGAAAATCCCTTTTACAGAATGTGGCTGCAATCTACTGAGATAGTGTTGCATCATCACTTTTATTTATTTTTTTTACAGTAGTTGTCATGCTGAGCTACTTGGGCAATGCAATTATTTTTGACCATTATTTACCATTATTTTTAATATATGCATTTAACACTTTTCTCCACTCTATCATAAACCTGGTTGGTACACTTGGCTACCCACTGTGTAAAATAAAGTTTTATCATGTTTGTTTGACATTCTTATGTCACAACCATGCACGCATCGCAACCAGCAGAGCCCGCCTCCGATTAAGCACCTGTCAGCAATCAGAGCATTCATCTATAAACAGTCCCCGGCTCCGTCTCCATTGTGGAATCTCTTGGAAGACAACCGTCCCTCCAGTGTACACGGTTTCTCCTCAGTGACTTACCTGGCCACCTTCAAGTTCCTCACTTCCTGTTCTCTCGCCTGTCTCCTCGTCCCTGTTCCTGTCTTCTGTGGTATCAAGCTTCACTTCGCTTCCTTGACCACGTCTTCGGTTTCTCCTCTTGGACCACATTTGCACCTCGGATTGAACCACGCTTACCCCTGACTAAGTATTGTCTAGCCCCAAGTATCTTTAAAAGAAATGATCCTGCAATAGGGCCCACACCCAGGTCTCCACGCTGCCTTATGCGATACCCTTTTTTATCCCACCAAAAATCTTCCCTAGAAACTGCAGTCCAGGACATTGTTCATACACAAAACGTTTTACTTATGCCCCCAATATTGTTGTTAGCCCACTATCAAAGTTCTGTTTTTCACTGAAATATAGATTCTAGGTTAATTATACTTATAAATCATCCATGAAAAAGCTGCCTCACCAAATGTGCTGTTGACTCATGTATCCAGTGCAACAAGCATAAAATGTATTTTTGAGAATGTGTTTTCAGTAAACATACCAATTAAGAACATGCATAAGTATCATTTGTAATCCAGAAATATTTCAAAGGGTCTGCCATGTGTGAGTGTGCCTTTGTGTACAGTACATCAAAACTTCATAGCGTGGTGAATATATTCCAAGCTAGTGCGTGAGTGACAGTGTGTTCCACTGATGTATGGATGAGTGACCCATTGTAAGTAGTTTATCTAGCAGTGTAAGTCACCTTGGTGAATAAGGTGTGTGGGCTGATAACACTACATAGTATCCATTGGAACTCACTTTGGAAAGCATCTGCTAAATGAATAGGCTGTAGGTTGAGAAAATCTCCACCCATAGTAAATTTTACACAAAGACTGAGCAGTTATGTTAATGTGACCCATCACTTCCAGCACAAAGGGCTAGAACCCAGAAGTGAAATTGCAGGCCTGAACTTTTTAAAGTCATTACCTGTACTTTTGAAAATCATTAACATTTCCCTAGAGTTATGTTTAATCTTTTTATTTTTGATTTTTACTATGAGGCTAATGTGGAAAAGCAATTATTTTGGTTTATTCAACTTCTCACATGGGCTTGTGGACCAGGAAATTAGTGGCAAATTGCTGGTCTGTCTTCTTCCTATGTACTACCAGGCAGAGCCCACGCAATCACACACAAGATTCTGAAGTCATACTTTTTAATGATGGCTCATCATGGTCATGTGTCTTTACGTCACTGGCATAATCACTAATAATAATAATAATAATAATAATAATAATAACAACAATTGCACATGGACTGGTTCACAGGTGGAACTGGGCAGCAGTTGGCTTGAAAACAGCCAAGCAATTTAGTGTCGGTACCAGTACAAAATGATAATTCCTCCTATAAAAACTCAAGCACAGGACCCTCTTCTGGTTGCCATAGCAACGGCTTCCATTGTCTTTGCTCCTTCCCTGCTGTCCACTGTCCACCCACCCCACCGTCCTCCACGTACCACCCGCAGAGACCCCACAAAAACCCGAAGATGCCAATTTGTATTTCACACATGCGGAGACATTGACAGCGAAGCAGAGACACAAACACAAACAGGGCTTGATTGTTCTGCTGACGCGACCAGTAATTTGACCCCTTTGAAGGACTGTTTTCAAGTATCTAAGTGTTGAACACCATAATGCTGAACATGTTCCTTCCTGATGGACAGGCATACAAAGTATAAAATTACATTTCTGCAAGTATGCATTGCAAACAAATGACTCACAGTGTTTCACAAGCCATTGACTGGAAAACAGTCACAAATCATGCAAAAATTATTATTTCATGAAGAGAGATAAAAAATTTATACAATGTCTATAAAAAAAGAGTTAAGTAAAATGCATCTGTTTTCCTGATGGGAGAAAAACCAAGAAAATTCCATATTTGTAAGTGCAAGAATATTGTCTGAGAATGTTGACTGGTGTTGATTCATATTTCTTTCAGAAAACTTTTGCTAAAAGGGAAGCATCCACATTACAATGAGGCATTCCACATGGTTGTCCCATACATGAAAGGTAAAGCACAGAGGTTCTCAGTTCTGGCTCCGCTGTGGTGGAACGACCTCCCCCTACTGCTCATAACTGCTGAATCTTTGTCCACATTTAAAAAGGGCCTTAAAACTCATCTCTTCCAAACTCACTTTACCCATGATCTGTTAGGATGGGCGGCACAGCAGCACTGTCTCACAGCACCTGGGTGGTGTGAGAGGACATGGGTTTGATCCTCGCTCAGTCTGTATGGACTTTGGGTGTTCTCCCCGTGTCTGTGAGGGTTTCCTCTGGGTGCTTTGGTTTACTCCCTCAAACCAAAGCTATGCTGTTCAGGGTGCCTACAAGCGAATGCATGGTGTCGGAAAGGGTATTTTACTGGATAAGCAATTTTTTTCTTTAGATTAAAATGACAGTCTAAGAATTCATGAAAATCAACTCATCTTTGAGATCCTTTGTTTCTGATGCAAGATCAAAGAATGCATGAAGATGTAAAAGCAGGATTTTTTGCTCAGCCAATAAGTTATTTATAATCAAGGTGGTAAATAATTAATTGCAGTTGTGTTTTCAGACTCACTTGAAGATAGCCATGTTTCACTGTGCATTGTTTGACATCATACCACTTTCTTTTCTTTTTCCTCCATGCTGCCTTGAATTGTCTTGTGTTTTTTTTTATTTCTATTTATCTATTTCATTGTTTTTCTTATTTACTCTAAATGTATTCTTCTCATTTTCATTCAAAAATGTATAGTCACTGGAGCCTTGAACAAGTTTTCCTGATGAGAGTTAGTAGAAGTACTGGGTTACGGTGATGGTTAGGGTTAGTCAGTAGTATTGCAGTACTGACATAATAGTAAGACCAAAATCGTGTGGCATATTGATGACAATACTACTGCTAAAATTATTGATCATATTAGAAGATTGGATTTTGGAACAAGCGTAGATATTGATCAAATGGCTTTAGATTATAATTCGGTGGTAAAATTCGCCCTAGACTCTGCAGCTCCACCAAAAACTAAACTTATTTGAACTGTAAGAAACTCGCCATGGTTCAACAAATCAACTAGTGCAATAAAGTTAGAATGTCGTAAATTAGAGCGTAAATGGCGTTCAACTAAACTAAACGTTTATTATCTAGCCTGGTCCAATTGTCTAAAAAAAATAAAAAAGCACTTTTTCATGCCAGATCTGAATACTACGCAAAGTTAATTGATGAAAATCACAAGAACCCTCGCTTCCTGTTTAATACCATCACTTACTTACCTGGTAAACACAAAGATAAGCAATGTATTTCTGCTACCATTACTAATGATGAATTTATGTCGTTTTCAATAATAAATTAGTGAATATCCGCAATCCATAGTGCCCTCTAGTTCGGTTTTAGCAAATATAACTGCTTCTGACGATATTAGTTGTCCGCACCATCTCAGTAACTTCGACGTAATAACTGTAGAGGAAATAACTGTGCTAATTCACTCTATGAAAAGTACTACCTGTCCTTTCGACCCAGTCCCCACTAAATTACTGAAAGCCACAGTTTCCGTGCTTGCAGACCCTATTGTTAATATTGTAAATATGTTGTTACTAAATGGCTGTGTTCCAAAAGCTTTTAAAATCGTCGTTATTAGACCCCTACTAAAGAAATTGGATCTGGATTGTAATAATCCATGTAATTATAGACCAATCTCCAATCTACCATTTTTATCCAAAATTCTAGAAAAAATCATAGCTTCCCAAATTGTAAAATATCTTAATTATCATAATATATTTGAAAAATTTCAGTCTGGTTTCCGCACTGGTCACAGCACTGAAACGGCACTTACACATGTTGTTAATGATATTCTTATTTCTTCTGATGCTGGTCATATCTCTATTCTTATGTTACTAGACTTGAGTGCTGCGTTTTATACTGTAGACCATAGTATCCTACTGAGTAGACTTGGAAACCTGGTTGGACTAAGAGGTACCGTTCTGAAGTGGTTTGAATCACATTTAGCTAACCGTGAACAATTTGTATTGAAATCTGATCACTGCACCCCCCCATCTCTACTACAGTTCAGTACGGTGTGCCACAGGGCTTTGTGTTGGGTCCATTACTGTTCTTACTTTATATGTTACCACTAGGTGACATTATTCGCAAACACAATGTGAATTTCCATTCGTATGCCGATGACACACAGCTTTATGTATCGTTTGAGACTGATGATCCATCACATGTGGTGTCATTAGCTAATTGTTTTACCAGTATAAAATTATGGATGAGTAATAATTTTTTATCTCTAAATGCCAGTAAAACAGAGGTACTTGTGGTGGGTGGTGATGCCAAAACTCTCAACATAATCACGCCAATCTTTACAACAAATGGCATTACCTTCAAGCGTCCGGATTGTGTCAAGGATTTGGGTGTCCTGCTGGATGGAAAGCTATAATTTGTATCTCATATAAATGCTTTGACTAAGTCGTGCTTCCTTCAGTTAAGAAGTATACCTAAATTGCAACAATTCTTTTGTAGACGGGATTCTGAGAAACTGGTTCATGCTGTTATTTCCAGCAGGCTGGATTACTGTAATGCTTTATTGTCGGGTTGTCCATACCAGACTGTATCCAGGTTACAGTTGGTACAAAACGCTGCTGCGAGAATTGTCACTACAACTAGGAAGTTTGACCATATAACACCGGTACTTAAATTGTTGCATTGGCTCCGGGTCGCTTATAGAGTTGATTATAAAATCCTACTTTTGACCTATAAGGCAATACGTGGCATTGCTTCGACTTACCTTTGTGAGATCATTAATTTTTATATCCCAGGACGATATCTTTGTTCATTAGATGCAGGTTACCTTAAAGTACCTGTAATCAATAATACCTCAGTAGGAGGTCACGCCTTTAGTTATAGAGCACCTAAACTGTGGAATAGTCTACCAGTTACTGCCAGAAATGCCCCGTCTGTTTCTGTTTTCAAATCCCGACTAAAGACTTATATGTTCACTCAGGCATTCTACCTCGTAATGTAATTCCACCTGCCTTGGTTGTTTTTATCACCTTTATAAAAATACATTTTAAATTTACTTAAGTAACAAATTACTAACTCTGTTCAATCTTCTCATTGAGCACTACCTTGCTACATAAGACCTGAGGAGGCCAGCCAGTGGTGACAGACGAAACCCATGCTGACAGAGGATGATGTCCACCTGCCATAACGAACGAGACGTTCCATGCCGAGCTGGGGATCCAAGATGCCATTTACCAACATTATCATTATTTCTTGTTACACACTGGCTTACAAATTGTTACTTTCTAGAATGCCTAGGAGGGGTGGGCAACCACTGGCCCATGGACCCCCAGAGGTTTTTTTCTCCCTCAACCTTCAGTTGGGAGTTTTTGTTCCTTTCCCCAGTGGCCAGTAGGTATACTTATAGCTCTATAATAAGTTCTTCATTATGGTAGCCATTACTTGACTATCTTCTTTGTTTGAAATAATTTTTCTTGCCTTATGCCTGTGTTAAAGAGCTCTGTGTCACTGCGTGAGAAGAGCGCGCTATAAAAATAAAAATAAAGAAAAATTGTATTTTACTCTGTATTACACTTAGTGCTTAAAGCAACATCTTTGAATGTTTTTATTACATATTTATGAGGCCCCTATGCACAAACACACAAATACAGCAGATTCCGAATTAATGGCAGAAGGTCTTTAAACCAAATCATCTCACTGAAACCTGAACATGATAGTTTTATGATATTCTACACTGTCAATGAGGATTTAATGTTGCTTTCATTGCATGGCAGTTCTATGAGTGGTATTTGTGTGGAATATGATTTTTTGTTTGCATTGTCACAGGAACTTTGAGTGAACAAAGTTACTTCTTTTAAGAATATTGAACCATTGCAATATTGTTAAAAAATTTTGAGAAATTCCAAGAGCAAATAAGGTTATGGACACACTCGGGCTCTTACCATCGATGTTGTTGTTGCTGAATACTGCATACTGCATCCATATCAGAGGGAAACTGTAAAGTTACATCACTCTTTTACATTTACTAAAGTGATTCAGATGAACTACCTTCCTCAAGAGTACAATAACTGCACACCTTCTGGGACCTTTCCTATTCTGCAGTCTGGAATCTTAGCCACTATCTCACCTAACTCCCTATCATGCATCTGGGGTTTTTAAGGCAGACCATATGCCTCTCTAGAATTTCCTTCATGGCAGCGGAAGCTCCTGAATGATCACATTTTCATAAACTGATTACAATCTACAAAATGAAAATGGATGGTTGGGTCACTTCCATTTGTGTTAATTGTCATCATCTTGCAGTGTTATACTTGTGGTTCTTCAAGAAGACCAGTGGCAATGCAAGAGAGCGATGCAATTATCTGGAACATTCCCATTGCAGAAAGAACAGAGAATATAATCACAAGATGCTGTATAAGGACCCCACAGATAGATTCTCACAAGGTATCAATGTAGGCCCCTGCTGCACCTCTTTGAGCTTATTGTTAAATAAGCTGTCACTAATAATCAGTGGCAAAACTGAAGAACATGAAAATATGAACCAAGAGTTACAGAATACAAGACTTCAAACTTTATAAAACATATTTTCTTGCTTGTATATAGCATATTGGATGTGTGTGTGGATATATATGTGTATATGTAACATGACTGACTGTGAGCATTACACAACTCTAATGCTATACATATAATGTATACAGGTAGGTGTGGCTTTAACACATCATAAAACTATTTTAATACCCTGAAAAAGATAGTCCAGGTAATATCTGTCTTTCACAGGCCTCCCTGTTTTTTTGGATTATGTACAAAGTTTGATACATAATTTATCTTCTTAGCAGACACTTTTCTCCAAATCCAACTGCAGAGCTTAGGATCAGGAAAAAAAATGTTTCAGAGCCCCTCACTTATGCACAGCTCTGTTGAAGTCTCCCTGCACTGTAGAGTAACCTTATTCTCAGTCATAACAGTGACAGAGGACCAAGCCTTCATCATTCCTTAAGAGTCTAGACCAAATATGCAGGTGCATTATAAAAAAACGACAGACCTGCTATTATAAATGCTGAAGAAACTCTCCCCATATTTCATTTTTTCCAGGCAGTTATTAGTGGACCATTTAAAGCTATTTATATACAGTACGTACTGTATTATTTAATCAAATATTTTACTAAATAAAAATGCAAAGTATGGCAGCACAATAGTGCAATAGGTAGAGCTGCTGCCTCACAGAGCCTGGGATGTCTGGGTATAAGTTTGAATCTTGCTAAGTCTGTGTGGAGTTTGCCTGTTCTTCCTCTGTTTGCTGAGTGCTCTGGTTTCCTCCCACAACCCAAAGTCATGAAGTTTAGGTGGACTGGTGACTCTAAATTGCCCATAGTGTGTGAATGGAGGAGTGAGCATGGGTGAGTGATTACTCTGCAATGGACTGGCACCCCATCCAGAGTGTACCCCTCTCAGCCTTGTGCTGTGGGATTCTGGGATAGTTTCCAGACCACAGAGGGCCTGCTCAGGGCAAGGAGTTAGCAAGAGAAAATGAGCAAGAGAAATATAATAGAAATTCTTAGTACAGATGATAACATATCCAGAAAACCAATAGTGTACACAAAATTTCTGCACATTACTCCAGAAATCCAATTCTTTACTCCTAAACAAAGTATGAGTCAAAAAACAAGGAGCTGAGATTTGCAATTCAAAAATGGCATTACAGATAGTGACTCTGTCACGTGGACCCAAGTGCAGGATCGTTTGTCAGGAACCAAGGGGTCAGGCGAGTTCTCGTTGTAGAGGACAAGTGAGTGGGAGCGAGGATCCATGGACATAGTCAGGGGACGAGGCAAATGGTCAGAAGCTGGGGAACGGAGACTGGGAGCTAGGGACAAAGAAGAACGAGACATAGGCACAGACGGGACGGTTGCCTCGGTGAGATTCCACAAGTGCAAAGGGGCAGAGGAGGGTCTTTTAAAGGATGTGACAGACTGTGTCTTGTTGCACACATATAAAAGTGTTATATTGGTTTTGCAGAGAAGAGCCTGTGTCACTGAGCGACCCGGTGTGCAGATGGAATGGGTTTCAGTGCTGAGCTGTGGCTTAAAATGATTTACAAGTTATCAGTTTCAATCAGCTCCAGGGCAATGGGCAAGGACACCGAAAGGACTGGAATACTCAAACATGCAGACAGAGCCAAAAAAACAGATTTGTATATTCTCTGGTATAACATTGGAGGAGAGACAACTCCAGATAGGCCAGCATGCTAGCTTATCTTTATGTTTTTTTAATCGATGTGTGATATTTAAACATGTTCAGCACTTACACATGTTCTAATCATGTATCTGAACAAAAGGCTTATAGTATATTTGTTTTGCAACTTCATCAGTAAGTCACAGCCATGTGCTGTTAACCCTTGGGTGTAAAAAAGAATAATGCACTGCCTCAGTGTACTTGAGCTCTCAAGTGCCTGCTGTAGGTGTCAATTGGAAATGATGGAAAGATTTCTTTTCAAACACTGTGAAAAAACACTCCAAATGTATTCTGTGGATTCAGAAGAGGTGATGAATACAAATGCAATATGCCTACTTCACCATAATAACCACCACTAACCTATGAAGCAGTGTTCCAGTGGCAGAGGTCTGTATAGTAATCGTTATTTGAAAACCCCAACACCAAAGTGCTTTGTTTGGAGAGGGGGGAGAAAAAAAAAAAACAGTGCATGCACATATGTGTGTATACATGCATGCGTGTATTAAGAGAGGAGTGTGTGGTGGATGGGATTGGAAGGGACTGGGTAGAGGGAACCTCCGTAGCTGTGTTTCACCTTCCCTTTTGCCCTTGTGCTCACAGCGAAATATCAGCCTTCTTAACCAAACAGGCCCCTCCTTCCACCCCCAAATCCCCAAAGAGCCTTGGATGGTTCCTCTGAATAGACACTGAAATGAATCAGCTGCGCTTCACCAGTGCCAGCCCGAGGAATAGACCTCTCTTATTCCCACCCAGCTTGGGGATCACACTCCTCCAAGGTCACAGTTATGCAGAACGAGAAGGACAGAGAAAGGAAGTGCAAGTTCATCCACTGCCCCCCCATTCTGCCATGGCGAGAGGCCTGTCTCCATAACTGGCTCCCCAGCCATGTGATGAACTGTGATCAGTGCTTCTCTGCGGATGAACTCTCCTGCAGACACAGGTACTCAGTGTATTTCTACCCCAGCAGCATCCATATACAACAGCATATTCTTACCATACTGCTGGGATGGCGATTATAATAAGCACTGTTGTACTACACACTGCAGGATAGCATTTCAAGGTAAACATAAAAAGCGCCACCGCAATGAACAACTGAGGTAGCAGTAAAGAAGTATTACACTTCCCAGACACTCTCAGGGGTTGCAAGTAATATTTGAATATTTATTTCATCATTGCCAGACACAACACACACACATTTTCTGAACCGCTTGTCCCATACGGGGTCGCGGGGAGCTGGAGCCTAGCCCAGCAGCACAGGGCGTAGGGCTGGAGGGGGAGGGGACACACCCAGGATGAGACACCAGTCCGTTGCAAGGCACTCCAAGCAGGATTTGAACCCCAGACCCACTGGAGAGCAGAGCCTGGTCCAACCCACTGAGCCACTGCCCCCCCAACACCTTACTATTAAATCAAATGCAAATATTTATCAATTTAAGATTTTCAGTATTTTTCCCCTCACCAGCAAAATCACTAAGGTGATGCTCTAAATCATCTGGTTGTAACAACAATCTGTTTTATAATAAATGGAGTACATCTGCTATGGGTTACCTTTTTATCTTATATAAGGACATGACTCCTGTGGATCGGTGTAAATGAGATACAGAGGTCCTGGGAGGCAGAGCAGAGCATTAACCCAGTAGCCTCTACCAGGTGAATCATTTCTAGTAGACCGGCTGCTGACTCACAGCAGAATTGAGAAAAGGGTATCTCCGCAAATACCCTCCTCCCCATACAAACATGCACTTTCTTGAAGAGGAGGCATCATCTGTCACTGTAGTAGAGGGTGAACTGCCAGATGGCAGAACAGATCTCAGTTGCAGAGTCAAGATTAGATGTATAAACTACTGTAATAAAATTAGAATACTGAACACTTCTATGTAATGTAATGGTGACCATCCATAGGTAAGCAATTGAAGACATTTCTTTGATAACATTATGAAATATGTATTTGCAGCATATATTTCATACACCAAAATGTATTCAGGTCTTTTTCATACTCTGACATGTGGCTTTTGTCTACATTATCCATTTTGTAGCCATTTATTATTTGGAAGGGGTCAATCAAGTGCCTGCCTTGGTGCTACCAAAACTAGTAAATGTTTTTCTAAAACATTAAAAACTATAAATAAATTTTAAAAACAAAATGTACGTCAATGCTTCTGCTCAAATATGGTGTCATGGTTCTGGAGTTACACTGTCATTTGAAAATTGATCAAAGAAAATGTGATGACCTGGGGCACCTGAGAGAAAGCCATGCCAATATCTGCTTGATAAGGAATTTAAAATGCAGCACAGTGCAATTCAGCCTACAGGTAATATAACCAGCTATCATGTGAAGCAGATTGTACCCATGTAGCGCTGTTTAGAATGTAGACTCCACCCCTTGATCACTAACACATACCTTTAGTGAATAAGACCCAACCCTCCCAAGGTTTAGATTGTCCCCACTGCTGAAGAACTCGTACTAACAAAGATCCCAAGACATTACTTGTGGGTTACAACATGAATAGAGCCAGTCTTAGTGGCCTAGATGACAAAAGTTTGGCTAACTTAAGATGGGCTTTTCTGGGAACAGGTTCACTAGCATGTTTGTGCTTGGCTCTAGGCTGCATTCAGCTCCCTGAGTTCACATCTGCATATAATTTTACAATCATTGTACAGTTCCTGGTGAGCCAGATCATATAATCAGAGCCATACATTTCATTTGTTCTTTAACTTTAATGGCATTTATTTAAAAAATATCCACACGATAGATACCACCAATATACCCTTCCATCAGAGTCCCCAGTTTTTACCTTGATAACTTAATAGGTTTGTTTTAAAATACTCTACGCAGCCTAGTCCAAGATGAGTGCTCTTTCCTTCCTAAAATGAGCTTCCAGTACAAAAAAAATACCTGTCGGCTGTTTTCCAAGTTGTGGTCCCAAAAGGAGTCTAACAGCTGGGAAAGGAAGCCTGACTCTGGCCTGCAGCACTTGACATTCTCAATTGTCGTTTCCCGTTCCAAAGGTATAAAGATATGAGGCAGTCGGTTATCATGACCTTTTATGTCAAACTTTATTATACTCTGGGGAACCCATAAACCAGAAGGTCACAATGGACAAAACAGTCCAGGTTCTCCAAATTTTTATTTTTTCCACTTGAGATCCATTTAAAATATATTTTAAATATGCCAAAGAGTAACAGTATGATTTTCAAATTGTAAGAATTCACTCACACACACATTGGCTGAAGCCGCTTGTCCCAAGGGGGGGGTCGCGGCAAGCTGGAGCTTAGGCCGGCAACACTGGGCATAGGGCTGGAGGGGACACACCCAGGACAGGATACCAGTGTGTCACAAGGCACCCCAAGCAGGATTCGAACCCCAGACCTACCATAGAGCAGGACCCAGCCAAGCCCACTGTGCCACTGCACCCCCAATTGTAAGAATTTCCTTTGAAAATATACAGTATAAGGCCATTAGTCCATTATAATAGCATGCAATGCACTTCATTCATGCACAGTGGCAATAGATCTGTAAATACAGTTTGGTCTTTATCAGCTATCACTATAGTTCCTGTGAGATAATATTACATACCTGTGCTAACATTTCACTGCCTGGAATATCCACATTTTTATTTATTTTTATATATATATATATATATATATATATACACACACACACACACACACACACACACACACACACACACACACACACACACACACAGTATACTTCTAAAATATATTGATTCCTTTAGCTTCTTGGGGGCAATGTAGCTGAGAGGGAAGAAAAATCAGTATAGGAAAGAACAGGGTAAGATGAGCCAATAAGTAAGCTGACCCACCCCCTGTATCTAAGCAACTACGTACATTTTCTGTCATGTGACCATAAATTTAGAAAGCTTGGTTCAAATTTATCTGACTGTAATGGATTGAAGCACATGGGAGAAGAGGAAAGTATTTTTTGACACCAAAAATTGCTTTTTCCATGTCAAGTAAATGTTCTGCATGCCAGGTAATGTCTATTATTTTAAAGCAAATTTATCCAGGTCTAACACTATGTATCAAACATATTGGTGATTTACTACTGTCTAAATCCACACATTGGCTGAATATTGGCCTGAATTGCTACACTATGCATTTTTTTTACAAAATGCAGTGTACCAAACATGATTTATAATGTTGAAACAGGTGTGAAAAGAACACAGACACCAAAGCAGGTAGTGGCACAAAAGGGAAAGAAACAAGTAGGAGCCATTTCATCTGCTGAAAGAGGAGAGCTTGTGACTTGTCTGTGCAGTCCATACAATTGGGAACGCATTCCCTCCCATGTTTATCTTCTTAAGGGTTTGATACAAAGACCACTTCATTACAAGAACACCTCCAGGATCAGCTGGTGCCTCCACCAGACATGACTGGATCAATGAAGACACCTTTGTTGAGTTTCTTGAACATCTGGTTCAGCACACCAAGTGCTCCTCTGACCAGCACATACCTGCTAATGCTCGATAACCATGAGGCACACATTTCACTGAGGGCACTGGATATTACAGAAACAAAAAGGTATTGTCATGCTACAATTCCACCCCACACTTGACATTGCTTGCAGCCTCTGGACAAACGTGTTTGTGGTCCATTTAAAACCTATTACGACAGAGCTCTTGATGGTTGGATGAGATCAAACCCAGGCAAAACAGGCAGGATATACCAAATCCCTGGATGTGTCAATGAGGCTTTCAGGCCAGCAATGACACCATGGACTCTCTCTTCTGGATTCAAGCCCACAGGGATTTTCCTTTAGAACCAAGGTATTTTCTGTGATGGAGAGTTTGAGTCATCCATGATGTCAGACAGGCTAAACCCTGAGCTTCAGCCTGCTGCTCCAGATGATTCACCCACAGTTTCAACCTCCATCTCTGCTGAGTTGCCTTCACCATGCCCTACACATCCAGGTGTTTCACCAAGCAAGCCAGATCCGCAACCCAAACACACTGGATATGTGTCTCCTATTAAAATCCTACCCTTACCCAAAAGTCAGCATTTCAGAGCACAAACAAAACGAAAGCACATAAAAACAAGGATACTGATTGACACACCTGAAAAACAGGCAATTGAAAGGGCTCAACAAGAGAGGAAGAATAAACAGAAGGGGGAAAATAAAGTATCAAAGAACAAGGAAAGCTCAATAGAAAACCAAAAAAGAAAAAAATACAGAGTGTACAGCAACTCTGAGGATTGTGATGTTCCTGTTCCACTTGATGACAGCTCTGAGGATGAGAAAGGTGAACCTGACATCTCAGATCTGTCAGCTGGTGTAATAGTTAATTTTGTGACCAAGTGTTAAATTGGCTTGGTTTAGAGCCTTGAGTTTGACGAAGTGAGCGCAAGATTTTTGAGAAGAATCGTAGCGCTGGCAGTGAGAAACCCACTTTGCATTCATAGAAAATGATGAGGCATTTTTCCCACTGAGTGATGCGCTGATGAAGCTACCTCAACCTCAGAAGGCTGGAGGAACTGCAAGGAAGGGGCAACAAGTCACATTTCCTTGTAACCTTGAGAAATGGAATGTTGAATAGCTGTTTTTGTTGTGCAGTAGTCTTGAAGCTCTAACTGGGGCATGTTTGTTAAGCTCTGTTGGTTTGTTTTCACAAGTTCACAACTGTGAAACTGCTTGTTGATTAAATTATGTTCAAGTTTAAACTTAAAAAGTCTGATGGTCAATTTACCACCAGATGGCTCGACTTACCCAATGACTTGGATCAACTTACCCCTAACCTGGGGCAAGCTGAGCCACATAACCACTTTTTTTTTTTTTTAAAGATATATTTCTAAGGCTGTTTGCCATAGATGCATTCTTATAATTTTGGTTTATAGCAGATATCCTGAAGTATATAAGTAGATGTTTTTATTTTACTTCTTTCTCATTTTTCCTTGCCTAGCGGACAAGATAAGCAAAAATTAGCTCATTTTACCCCATTCTCCCCTATAGCCAAGTATTTTAGATTTTAAGATAAAGCAAAATACATGTACTTCTAAGTAACATATTTTGTTGCACTGAAAACCATGAAGCACTAAATTTCTAAAAAGGACCTTGAGGAAGGGGTCTGGCAAGGGCCACCATGATCAGTGGGAAGGACAACGACCTGACCTTGAATTATGATCCCATGAGATCCCAGTATAGCGGTCTTCTTGAATGGGGAACCACACTATGGAGATCATTTTAGAAACACACTTTGTCTAGTGTCTCCACCTTCAAGAACATCCAGTAGCAAGCTCCTTGCACCACACACCTTTGCTTATGTGCTCCCTGAAGGTGTTTGAAAATAGCATTAAGCTCTAGGGCAGACTAAGTGTGCTCACGACACTGGTTCAGACACTATCAAGACGGCTGTGTAATCTGTTGGTAAACACAGAGTGCCCACTGCACTGCAGAAGCAGAGGAGAGGAGCAGCTCCACAGAAACATTTACATTTACATTTATTCATTTAGCAGACACTATACTCCAAAGCGATCTACATCTCAGCAAAAATACAATTTGTGCATTGCATTAGGAGAAAGAGAGACATAGTTGCAGACATGTGATTCTTAAGTAAACCTAGTTTGTTTCTTTCCACGAATCCTGATCACCTTCCTACAACTTTTCCTACTGTTTTTTTAAAGGTACACAAACATTTACATACAATAGAGGAGTAGCAGCTGTTCAAAAGCTTGTCTGGGGATGATCAAAAAGTTACAGTGCATGAACATTTAGACCATACATGAGCTTGAAAGATCATGGGTGAAGTGAGTCTGGAAAAGGTGAGTTTTAAAACGTTTCTTGAATATAGACGGAGTTTCAGCAGTTCTGGGTGAAAGGGGAAGTCATTCCACCACAACGGAGCCAGAACTGAGAACCTCCATGCTTTACCAAGCGAGCAGAAGTAGACGAGCGAAGCAGCCTGGTTGGGGTGTAGCAGTTGATTAAGTCTTGTAAATAGCTAGGAGCAGTTTTACTGATGCATTTGAAGAATAACCAGGGTCTTGAATTTGATCCGGGCAGCTATAGGAAGCCAGTGCAGAGAAATGAATAGAGGAGAGACATGAGAACGCTTTGGCAAGTCAAACACAACTCATGCAGCAGCATTCTGTATCAGCTGCATAGGTTTGATGGCAGTAGCAGGAAGGCCACACAAGACAGAGTTGCAGTAGTCCTGACGGGATGTCACCATGGCCTGGACAAGTAGTTGGGCAGAGTCAGTTGTGAGGTAAAGACAGATCCTGTGGATATTATGTGGGATGTATCTGCAAGTCCGGGTTGTGGTTTTTATGTGCTGAGAGAAAGATAGACTTTGAGTCAGTCATCACTCGCAAACTCTTAGCCAAGGAGGTAGGGAAAATAAGTGAGTTGTCCAGTTTGATCGACAGATCGTGACAAGAGGACAGGCCAGCTGGGAGGTGAAGAATCTCTGTTTTGGAGAGGTTGAGTTGGAGGTAGTGATCAGACATCCACGCAGAGATGTCTGACAGGCAGCAATGCGTGCAGAAATGTCTGATGCTCCAGGTGGAATGGAGACGAAGAGCTGGGTATTATCAGCATAGCAGTGGTATTTGAATCCATGGGAGGCTATGACTGGGCCGAGGGAGGAGGTGTACATCAAGAAGAGAAGAGGACCCAGTGCCGAGCCCTGTGGGGCACCAGTTGAGAGAGGCAGAGGAAAAGAACAGGAGCTCTGCCAGACCACTTGAAAGGATCTGTAAGATAGGTAGGAATTAAATCATTTTAGTGCTGCTTCTTTGATCCCAAGCTGACTAAGAGCAGAGAGTAGAATCCAGTGGTTGACAGTGTCGAATGCTGTAGACAGAAACATGAACTAACTGAGCAATATGTTCAGAACAGGGGAGACTGTGATCCTCTGAGAACTCACTGGGAGGGTTGTTTACACGATACAATGCAGCAACAGCAGCTTAGTTGGAATTCTCTGTGTAATAGTCATTCCACAGATGCGTGCTCTTTGAGAAGATGCCAGAGTTTTAGTTCTGTAATCTTCTGTTTCTATTACAAAAGGACCAGCGCTGCTTGTCAAATGACACATTGTTGTGCATGACAATAAGCAACAAGCAGATTTCATGCCAATTAGCAGCCACAAACGAGAAGGTGTAAAGGCAGAAGGCATATTAGTGTGAGTATATATATATATATATATTTTTTTTTTATTATTATTATTATTATAATTATTATAATCTTTTATAAGATTATATATTATATATATTTACATTTTTGTTTGTGTATATATTGATGTATGTGCTTTTCTGTTTGCTGACACTTTGTGATTGCTGATTATAATAATACTACTACTATCTCTTGACAAAGTTCTACAGATCACTGAATAGTTCATTTGTATTGCATTATAGAAATCATTTGGCAAAATGTTAGTCTGCTGTATATAATCATACCCATCTACAGTATACAGTATGAGATGTCAATATTTTACAGCTATCCTTTGTTTATAGCTTCCTTTAGAAATGCTTTCAGCCTTCATCCCTTTTCAAAAAATTTGTTTTAACTATGCATTAGATGCAGGCAATCCCCGGATTACACACGAGTTCTGTTCTTAAGTCTGTCTTTAAGTCAAATTTATATCTAAGTCAGGACAGTTAGGAAAGGTTCGTGTCTAACGTCAGTTAGTCAAATGTTTGCCTTAGTATAGAGCATATTGTGTAGCCAACCTTTCTATGCATAAAAAACATTAAACACTTCTGGATACACTAAAACATCTTTAATATAACAATACAGTCATCATCATCATCATCATCATCATCATCATCATAATAATAATAATAATAATAATAATAGATGTTACTATAGTAAGGGGGGAATGTAGTGGCACAGCAGGTTTAGCTGAGGTTCTCTGTGGGGTAGCTCTTTGGTTCAAGTCTTTCATGGGGTGACCTGCAGTGGAGTGGTGTGTCCTTTGTGCCCTGCACTGTTAGGTTAGGCTTTGGTTCACTGCAACCCCACTCAGGACAAGCAGTTGTAGACATTGTGTGTGTGTGTTACTACAGTATTTATAACAGCGGGAGAGAGTGTGTGTAGGTATAAAAAACATTAAAGAAATCTTAATGTTCGCTTTTCCAATATTCATTAGCATTTCACGTTTTGCTTTATTATTTCTACTTTAGTTTCAATCCTGATCATTTTCCTCTCCTTTGATGCATCACCATCACTTGCATCACATTTGTGCTTTGGTGCCATGGTTAAGAGGATAAAAACAAAAAAATTAAAGCCACGAGACATGTTAACAGCAACATGGTCTGTGTCATACTGAGCAGGCAGGAATCTGAGGTAGGTGTGGAATTGTGGAATCTTAATGGCTGGTACACGAAGGAGCAGGTGAGATTCCTGGTTGGGGACAGGCGTGGGTCGGTCGATGCGCAAACAAAGGTCTTGGAGAGAATCCAATGTTGTAATCGAGGAGGTGATGCAAGTGCCAGGACCCATGGAGATCAGAAGCAGGAACGAAGGATTGAGGAGAATGAGGGACGTGGAAGGATGGGTAGGTTGTTGTAGGTTCACTCGAGAGCACTGGAGAGACAGGTTTCTCAAATGAGATTCTGCAACCAGGGTGTGCAGATGCGGTTTTTTTTTATATCCCGCTGCTCTGATTTGCTCTGTACGGTAACTCAAATTTTCAGTATAATTGGCTTTACCGGGGGTGGTTCATAACTACGGTTTTTCGTAAATTTGTAACCCATAGACTGCCTGTACAGCTTAAATTTGGTGGATTACCTTGCTAGCACAACAACTCTTTTAATTTGGTGTGGTCTTCCAGCCGTCTGTGAAAATCACCAAATCCTGATGCTGATAAAAGGAAACAAATCACCCGACCAGTTAGACACACAAACTCTAACACATTAAATCAAGCAGGTTTCTGGTCTGACAAAGGCGATTAGGCCGAAGCAGGCAAAAAAACAAGACTCTTCCCTGGCATCTCACAGATTTGTTCCATTGGTGTTCAGCAGGGGGGCACAGGGGTTCGGTGGCGTAGCGGGCTTAGCCGGGTCCTGCTGTCTGGTGGGTCTGGGGTTTAAAGTCTGGCTTGAGGTGCTTTGTGACAGACTGGCGTCCCATCCGGGGTGTGTCCCCTCCCCCCTCCAGCCTTGTGCCCTGTGTTGCCGGGTTAGGCTCCGGTTCACCTTAGGAAAAGCGGTTTCAGCCAGTGTGTGTGTGTGTGTGTGTGTGTGTGTGTGTGTGTGTGTGTGTGTGTGTGTGTGTGTGTGTGTGTGGTGTTCAGCAACTCTCTCTCTTTCCCTCATGTTCAAGCTCTCATTTATGACATGAGTGGGGTGCAGCATAGGCATGGCATTGTGTGTGGACCCTAGATTCTATGCTGAATACACAGGTAGAGGTATAGTGCTTTTGCTATCCATTCCACTTATCCTCCTTCTTCACTGCAACATGAAGCAGGAGGATGTGTTCTCTAGGAAAGTCCTTCCAGCGGTTAAAATACATGAAAGTTCTTACATCTTTTGGTCAACTAGGAGTTAGTAGGGAGTCTCTTTGGAACACTGGGGAGTATTAATAGAGTATGGCTCAGGATTGTAATTAGAATTCATAGGCAAGGTGGAGAAAGACAGATCATTGTATTTGTGCCTTTTTCACAAGCTCCACAAGGTCAGAAACTCATCAAAGGATGACCTCATACTTCTCTGAGAGATGGCAGACTGTGAAGCTGATGGTTCTCAGTAACTGAGAGGTTGACAGGACCGACCTAATCTGACCTTTCTAGCTGGGTTGAAAATGTCTTCTCACAAGTGGGCTTAACCTCATAGTTCAAGTGACTTCTTATGGCACAGCTTGAGTGTATACTGTGTCCTACTACTGATATCCTTCAAGAAATCATGAATGTGAATCACTTGTGCAGTTTAAATACAATATCCTACTATTAAAGCGTGACAGTTCTCACCCAAAAGTCTGAAAAAGAAATGATTTATTATATTATAGAATTGCATTATCTAATTTTCACAAGAAGTAAAAAGTTTAAATTGTAGTAACTGCATTTCATTGTAAAGAAGTAGTGATTCCTAATAAGTTTTATTGATTATTAAGTATATTTAACAATCCTAATTTTGGTGACAAACAGGTGGATAACATGTAAAAACAGGTAGAAAATTGCTTTCATTTTATCAACACACACACTGTCATAAACTGCTTGTCTCGAGCAGGGTCGCGGCGAACTGCAGCCTAACCCAGCAACACAAAGTGCAAGGCTGGAGGGGGATGGGACGCACCCAGGACGGGACATACCCAGGACGGGATGCCAGTCCACCGCAAGGCAAACCAAGCAGGACTCAAACCCCACACCCACCAGAGAGCAGGCATAGGCCAAGCTCGCCGTGCCACCGCACCATTGCTCCCCCCCCCCATTTCATCCACCTGATATTTATTTTAATAGAAAAAAGTGAAATTATTTGATATTGCATTCCTTGTTACATTGCTAGTCCTACACAAAATAGACAAAAAAATCTGTAAAGGGATGAACATTTTAAACTGTTCACAACATTGAACACTTTTCAAGTGAACAGTACATTTACGCAACCACCTTGCTGACACTGCTTAGTACCCTGCTGACATTTATTGACAAGGGATATTAAAAAGAACTAGCAATGTGCAATGTTTGATGCTACATGGTTCTTAATGTCCCATGTTCTTGGGAAAACCTGTATTTATGCCATAACTGATTAAAAATAAGAAAAATGCAAACATTCAATAAAATGTATCAGATGTACTTTTCAAGCTGTTTACAAATGATTTTTTTGTTCACATGTACTCCTTGTGCATTCATTTCTTGCCTATATTAAAATCAGTGCAGCGCACAAAAGTACTGAAGATAATAATGCATACCAGTAAAAATGATTATAGTTAAACCTAACCATGACTCACTGTTTCAAGGAGTTTGGCTTGTTTGCACGGTGGCACAGCAAGTAGCACTGCTGTCTCACAGGGCCTACACGGTGTGAGAGAACATGGGTTTTATCCCCACTCAGTCTGTGTGGAGTTTGCATGTTCTCCCTGTGTCTGTCTGGGTTTTCTCTGGGTGCTCTGATTTCCTCCCACAGTCTAAAGAAATGCTGTTCAGGTTCCCCATAGTGTGTGAGTGACACAAAGAGAGTCTGTTCCAGTGATGTATGGGTGAGTGAACCATTGTAAGTAGTGTATCTAGCAGTGTAAGTCACCTTTGTGGATAAGGTATGTGGGCTGGTAACACAACATAGTATCTGCTGTAAGTTGCTTTGGAGAAAAGCATCTGCTAAATAAATAAATGTAAATATTTAATGAGGGTTGAACCAGGACAGGAACTGGGGTTTCACTTCCAGTGTCTTCACTTTGGTCTCTGTGCTGAAGCCTGACTCAAAGGGAAGAACACTGAGACCTTACTCAGGCACTCTGTTTGTGTTCAGTGATTTATCTTACCCCCCTCCTTTTCTGTCCGCCCACGAGAAGAGCAGGGAAACTTAGTCCTCAGTCACCCACAGAGAGCTTGAAGTCTACCAAGCACTACACTGTCATTTGCCGATGAAAATGATTTGCACTGAATCACTGCTTAGTGTCTGCTCACGGGAGTTTCAAAACAGTAACTACTATGAGAAATTACTATTGCACATGTGTGTGCGTGCATTTGCCATGAGTCATCACTGAGCCTAAATGGTGGAACTTTGCTTGCCTTCCTCATCTCACCAACAGAGTGCCAATAGAAACATAATTATGCCAGTTGTTCAGATAAACATCCGGGAAGCTATGAGCTCAACATTGTGGACTGATAGGAAGAAAACATGCATGAGATATTTTCAGAGCCACTACACAATTCTATCCTGTCCAAAGTTGCTGAAAACTATCTCAGTAAGATTTTCTAAGTAGAAATGTCAAAATGGCACATTGTACTCAAATAATAAAACTGAGTGTTGAGACTGATTGCTAAAGTCCTATCTGAATAGTCACATTTTTGGGAATAGAAAAGAACACAAACACACACACTGTCTGAAACCGCTTGTCCCAAGCAGGGCCGCAGTGGACCAGAACCTAACCCGGCAACACAGGGCACAAGGCCAAAGTGGGAGGGGAGACAAAAAGAAAACAGCACTTTCAGATTTAGTGAATAAATTCAGTGAATAAAGTTAATTTGCACAATACACGGATGCGTTTTGGCTGGGTGCCTTCTTCAGCTTTACCCAGCTCTTGCTGGTGTTATTTTGTTTATTACAAATGTCCAGCAGTTACAGGCCTAAGGGGATCAGCCAGACTGCAGACATAATTTAGCCTTTTACTTAGCAGAGTGGGAACAAGGAGACTTCATACTTTACCCACTAAGCAAATTCAATCTGTAAACTGATGCCTCAGTTAATGCTCAGTCCAAGAATGCAGAATAACAAGAAGGGCAATAATGGACAGATTTAACAATGATTACTATTATTACATGTCATTGTAATAGTCTCATAAAATTTCTTTAAAAAGTCATTACCAGTCTGAAGTTATTCAGCTGCTATTGTATAGAGATTGAATAACTCATTGTGTCTTACAAAAAATTGTGCAATAAGCCTTGATAACTGTTAAGGTCACTCTTTTTTTCTCATTTTTATTTTATCTTAAAAAGAGGCTATGTAAGTGAATACTGTCTGGTTAACCCAGATGGCTTGTTGATGTCTCAGAATCTCACACTAGAGATTAGCAAGCCTTTTAAATTAGACCTCTGGTTGTCAAAAAATGTCCCTCTGTAATTACTTTGAAAATGCCAGCTATTTAGGAAGTATCATAAGCCAGGATCCATTTTCATCTGGCACTAATGGTAAGAGGTTTTGAATAGTCGCAGCGAACTTGGATAATGTCATGGGGAGCCAAAAGCCACAATTCAACATGCTAATGAAATTCAAACTGGGTTATAAAATGAGCATATCTTGAGGAATAAGACAATACATTACTAACTCCAGACACTAAACTTTTAACTTTCCTCCCCAAAAATATAAGTTGTGTTCATTAGTTGTTCACAAGCATGGCATGGTGCTGCAGCAGGTAGAGCGTTTGCCTCACAGTGCCTGGATTGTTCAGGTGTTGGTTCAAATCCAGCTGAGTTTGCTTGGAGTTTGTATGTTGTTACAGGTGTTACATGGGTGCTCAGGTTTCATCAATGCGTCATCAAAAAGCCTGCAAAGGTTTTGAGGCTACCAAGCAGCAAGAACTCTGTGGAACGCATGCAGCACCTTGTTACTGAATTCATGCTGTTCTGGCAGCAAACAATGGTCTCCTCTGGAAGTAGTTAGGTGTTTATGTTACTTCATTTAGCAGCCTCTGCTCTGCAGGGATTGAACTCACATCCTCTTGCACCACCCAGGTGTTGTGAGACAACAGCACTACTCACCGTGCCACGTGCTCCTGGTAGGCTGACTGGTGAGTTTATTTCTTCTAAACAATGCATGAATCTGCTCAGTGTTGAGCATGGAATGTCATTACTATGAAAAATTATTTTCTGTCATAGAACATAAAATAATCTGCTTTGACACTGTCTACAATTCTGAGAAAGTATAACTGTTTTCTTGGTCACATTATTTTCAACAGTACCTTCATTGTGAAAGACTGCTACAGAATGAGAGGTATTTTAAAATGAATGGGACTCTTCAGAAAATCTTTGTACAGTCTCTGTTGTTTTTATTGAGCGATATCCATCTCTGACAATTGAACTAAGTTCTTACATCTTTAATATTTTATTTAGGGCAATAGGTACTGTAGTGAACCTGGTCAGTAATATAGAGGATGCTTGCTGACTTGTAACCTCTGGCTTTCCAGTTTGAATTAAAGATTTAGCACTGCATTGCTATCACTCAGTGTATTTTACAGATTTAACTGTGGATTTTATTACTCTTGTTTTTCCCTCCAGTGACAATCACTGTCTGCCAGTGGAGGAGTGAATTACCATCTTGTATTCACAATTTACAGATGTCTCCCCCAGTGGATGCCCTTCAAGGGAGTCTGCAGCGCATTACGATGAGAATTACTGGAACAGCATGTAGTCAATCTCTATGTAAAATGGTACCATGATGCCTAAAATTGTCATTCATTCGCCTTTGTCATGTGCAGAACAATAAATACTCCAATCCACTTGCTCATCAAAAAAATAATTATACTCAATATATGTTATTCTTAGGGGGTGCAGTGGAGCAGTGGGCTTGGCCAGGCCCTGCTCTCTGGTGGGTCTGGGGTTTGAGTTCTGCTTGGGGTGCCTTGCAATGGACTGGTGTCCCATCCTGGGTGTGTCCCCTCCCCCTCCAGCTCTGAACCCTGTGTTGGCCGGTTAGGCTCCGGTTCGCCGTGACCCTGCTAGGGATGAGTGGCTTGTGTGTCTGTGTGTGTGTCTGTGTGTGAGTGTGTGTTATTCTTTCTAGCCAATGATATTTAAAATTAAAAAATACCTCACTTTAATCATGCTCTATTTACCTGACACTTTTCTCCAAAGCAACTGACAATGTTAAGGCTACAATTATTCACCCATTTATACAGCTGGGTAATTTTACTGGAGTATTCAGGATAAGTACCTTACTCAAGGGTACTACAGCCAGAGCTGTGGATCAGATCTGCAACCTTTAGGTCTAAAGATAGCAGCTCAAACCACTATGCTACCAGCTGTCCTCAAGATTGAATTCAATTTATTTTTATAGAGCACTCTTCTCACACAGTGACACAGAACACTTTAACACAGGCATAAGGCAAGAAAAACAAATACATCAGATACAGAAACAAAAAAGACAGTTGACTATCAATTATCCTAATATAATACTTTTATAGAGCTGTAGGTATGTCTACTGGCCACGGAGGAAAGGAAGAAAAACTCCCAACTGAAAATCAAGGGAGAAAAAACCTCTGGGGGTCCAAGGGCCAGTGGTTGCCCACCCCTCCTGGGCATTCTAGATTAAGTAACAATTGTAAGCCAGTTAACAAGTGATAATGATATTGTTGCTATATGGTAGCTTGAATCCCCAGCTCAGCATGGGGATTACATTATTACAAGATAACAATGTACACCAGTGAATAATCACACCTAACCATGACTCAGTGTTTCAAGGAGTTTGGCTTGTTCATATTTAATTAATTAATATTAATAGCCAGAAGATGTGAAGCAGAATACAAACTGAACGGGACACCAGTAGCCATGCACACATAATCACACACATTCACACACAAAAGTCCAAGAAGGGTCACCAATCCAAAGGATAATATAATATAGTCAGCATTAGAAGTTAAAGTTGAATTTATTCTTAAAAGACGTACACTGTTTGAAGCAAAGATTTCCACGACTGTTCATATCTGGTGTCCTCTAGCTGTGTCCAAATTGGCAGCAATGGGTTACATAAATTTTTCTCACATGTCTCCTTACAGAGATCCAAGCTGAAAGGTCGCGCCACGCTGGGCTCATGCAGCTGCCAAGTTCCATGCCTTGGCACTGGGGACGGCAGTCTTTTCGTCCCCTTGGGGGGTCACCAGGAGAAGCGGAGCCAGGGGCCGTGACGCCGCTGAAGGACGCCGTTCTGGCTGGACGGAGGAGGCGGTCTGCGGACTCCACCATCTGTTCTCCTCTCTCTCCAGGGTCCGGAGACTAAGGGAGACCAGCACAGGCGATTTTTTTCCACGGGCGCAATTGATGTTTTAGCACATGCCTCACCAGTCCTAATGTCTCTCCAGCAACAGTCTTCTTTAAGTAATTAATTTTATTCTTATGGTCTTTTTACATACCCTATTTTGTATGACATCACAGAGCAGGTTTATCCCACACATGACACATGTCACAGATTCATTTAAGTATCTCTAACAATGACATTATGAGGAGTTTGACCATGTATTCATACAACCTCAGTTCCGTGCCGTGTCTTGTAAAGCAGTTTTTGTGTTCTAAGTGCAATCACGTCTTCCATTACAAGACCTCAGCTGATCTCGTTCATCCGACATATGTGATCTTGTATGTTGTATAAAAATGCTTTAACAAATTTTAAAAAACAGAGATTTATGTACCATTTACATGTTTGAGATGACAAGCAAGAGAATTTAACTTCTCTCATTACGAAAACATGACAACAGTTAATATATATTTCCATCCACTTTCCATAACTGCTTCTCTTGAGCAGGGTTGTGGTGATCCACCGTCTATCCCAGCAGCATTGGGCACAAGGCTGAGGGGGTACACCCTGGACAGAATGCCAGTCCATCAGAGCACAAAAATTAGTATGTATATTTATTTGATCTATCATAATATTAGTCTTCATATTAGTCCTTGACTTTTTAAATCCCATAGGTAGCCAGAAACCCTCCATAACAATCGATCCCCGTCTTCTCCTGGTCTCAGTGCTGAGCGTTAATGTCTAATGTGTTCACTCAGTCAGTGGCATTCACCATCCATTAAGATAGAAAGCAGCCGGCTTGTCACTACTTCCTCAACCCCATTTTCATCACGGTCATTTAAAACTGACCAACAGTACTGTCTGTCTCAAGACTGTGCCGAGCAATAAATGCTGACAGATTTGTTTTCCCCCGCAAAAGAAATCCAATTAAATATGGCTCTGTTTTATTTCCCACAAAGCAGACCATCTGGGAACAGAAATGTTGTCTGTTATTCAGTGGGATTTCAAAAATAACGTATGCGTTACCAATATGGTAAGCCTTGATCTATGATCATTAACATACTTGTTACTCCCCTGTGTGCAGTAAATTCCATCATGACTAGCGGTAAAAATCCATCAACAAAGGATCCAAAATCATAGCAGTCTAAAGTCTGCAAGCTCAAGTCAAAGGTCTGTTTCTTGAAATCACTAAGCTCTGTAGTTGAGAGGGAAACTAATTATTTTTGGATATAGTATATACAGTGTATAGTACATTTTGTAGACAAAATGTGAGCAATGCTAAATTTCCTCAGAAAATATGGTGGTTAGGATTTTTGCAAAGATCCAGCAGAAGATCCTGCCAAATATCCAGAACACTGGGAGTTAGCTGGTTACAGACAGCACCCATGGAGGACTCGGTTGTCCTTTGTGTAAACAATGACCCAATATGCTGCTCGGTGTTCATTTTAAATTGTTTTTTAATCCATCTACACCCACAGACATAAAACTGGGTGTATTGCAGCTTTGCATCACAATAAAAGCAGCATAATGATATAATGAATAGTGCTTGTGCCTCACAAGTCTGGGGCTGTGTTTACAGACGTGGGTTCAAATTCGGCTCAGTCTGGGTGGAGTCTACATGTTCTCCCCGTGTTTGCATGAATTACCCCCCGACCCCCCCAGTCTGAAGACGTGTTACACGTGAATTTGTGACTGTAAATTGCTGTTAGTGTGTGTATGTTTGAGTGAGGTGTGTGCATGTTATGATGATGGTTTGGTGTACACTGTGTTTCCAGAGAAGGTTCCAGACTCTACTTTGGACAAACAGTTACTGAGAATAGACAGATCATTAAAAAACACAGCTTATATGTTCCCTAACCTGCAATCTGCCCTCAACCTACTATATATACACATTATCTCAACTCTCTGTCATAGCCATGAACATTGAATGGCTAATAGCACAAGCAATAAAGTTAACAAGGCACTGTATTTTTACTCATTAATCCGGCTCAGCAATGAGAATCCTACGCACCATCAAAAGGCGCCTTTGGGCCGGTCTGAATATTTTAAATACTTGCTGTTTCAGCTCATAGTGACTTTTTTCTGTGTTAAATGTATTAGTTAATGTAAGGCCTGTGGTTACGGACAGTACTTCTGACCCAGACAGGGAGTACTGAGCCTAATGTGGCCCCACTCCCTTGCCTTCAGTTCGAGCTGCAGGCTGTTCAGTCCACTCCCTCCATTCCACCTCTGTCTGTAGTGCATAAATATGAATATCACAGTGTGCATATCCACATGTCTCTGTCCAGAGGGGAATCTCTGTGATTCTGATTCTATTTTTTGCCTTGCAGGAGAAATTTAAAGAAAATAATTTTTGTTGCATCCTGGCTGGAAAGAATTGAGGAAAGATTCCTAGAGGTGTGAACCCATGCCACCTTTCTCTGGTTATCAAGGGTCTTGATTTACAAACAATTGCATTAAGTTTACAAGGAAATTCTGGAGTTTCCTTTGCTCAACATCCTCTATACCATTCAGCCAGGAAGGTCATCATGGAGCAAGCCACTCTGTTCAGTGATCCAGTTATCTGGGTGCTCTGGTTTCCTCCCACAATCCACAGACACGGGTTGCCGGTAGACATGGCCAGTACAGTATCAGTAGAGCTCTGTATGTTCATACTTGGTAAAGAAATGGATTTTATTGTTATGGTTCGCACCTGAAGTTTCCTCTGTAAATATGTGGATGACTGTGTCACGACCCACAGGGACAATACCCCTATGGGCCAGAGGAGGCACCACTCAGTGCCGCTAGCCCAGACCCATGCACCTGTTCACAATCTGGTAGTTGCTGAGGTATAAAAAAGGAGCAAGCGGCATAGGACAGATTGCAGATTCTTAAGTAGTATTTCTTTTGTGCGCACTTAGCAAACATTAGTTACCTGTTTCCTCAGTTTTGTTCAGGTGAACGTTCCAGTCCCAAATGCCCATTCTGTCTTCTCCTGCCTTGTTCTCCGGTGTTGGTCCAGTGTTCCAGTCTGGTATTTCATCACGCCTCCGTTTTCAAGTCCTACTCAGAGATTCACGTTTCGCTTTTCACTTTTATGCAAATACACTGTGTGTCTCCTTGCCCCGCGTTCATTGTTTCACCTCTACCTGATACTTTACAGTTTGAGCTGTGCAGTTATAAATACACTCTGCACGTGGGGTCTTTTGACTTTTCGTCTGTGTTCGAACATAACAGCAACGCGCGTTCGTGTCCGACTCCCGTCCGGACCCTATACACTGAAATGTTTAACGGTCTTCCGCAAGAGAAAGAAAGATTTGACCTGCATGGTTAATTCAAATAAAATCTGGAATCTATAGATGCCCCTCTAGAACTTCTTAGGTGGTGTAGCTCCTACCTGTGAAATATTGTTACTTTTTGCCCTTGTTTTATTTAAGGAAATATATATACGTGCTGGCGCAGCAGGTTTGGCCTGTGCCTGCTCTCTGGTGGGTCTGAGGTTCAAGTCTTGCTTGGGGTGCCTTGCGATGGACTGGTGTCCCGTCCTGGGTGTGTCCCCTCCCCCTCTAGCCTTATGCCCTGTGTTGTCGGATTAGGCTCCGGCTCGCCATGACTCTTCTTGGGACAAGCAGCTTCAGACAGTGTGTGTGTATGTATGTATATATGTGCTGTGTAATCTCCTCTGGCAAATTTTGTGTCATACAAACTTGTAGTATGTTCTGGACCATGTCTCTGCTGCAGACTCCCTCCCTATAGGGGAAGGGACCTGTCATTTGCTATCTGTATTGGGGCAAAAATCAGGAAGGTCCAGACTGTTGTAAACCCATAAAAAAGTGAAACATCTGACCTCATCAGAGAGGATTAAATAAACTTACAACTGACTTAAACCACCCAATCATGTAAGACCTAGTTGGTATATAACTTCTTGTATGTCAGAAGGGAGCCAGGGTAGCGTTTAGAGTCGTGGCTCCTGCTCTCCAATGCAACGTTATTGAGGTGACATTGTGATCTGAGGCAGACAACTTGAATAAATTCTTCATCTTCTGCAACTTGGGTTCCAGAACCAACCCCAACCTTAACCCTTCCTCGCTAGAATGCCATTCACAAGAACAGTCCACAACATGTATTTTCAATTCCTCAATGTTCAGTTTCTGTCTCTACATTTATGACCCAGTGCCGTTCTTTTGTTAGTAAAAAGTAAAAAGCTCAGATTCCAATCAGGGTAACTTTGGGTCGAGGGCAATGGGGACCAGCCCGAGTCTACCAAAGTGCAGCAGAAGATTGTGTACCGTGACCTGGTGGTTACTGAGAAAGAGCCCAGAAGAAATGGCAGGACTCCAAAAGACCACCAATAGACTAAGCAACCTGTTACCCCAGCTTCTGTTCTACCAAGTAATTGCTGGGACCTGGAGTCATAGGTGACAGGATGTGTATTAGGTGACAGGTATGGAAAGCAAATCCATGCCTGATATCAGAGTACCTGAAAATGGGGGGGTACAATCTAATGCATGGATCATATCTAGCCGGCAACTTGCTCAAAGATTTGCTATAAATATTTTTAAAAAATCAGTTTCCTTCCATTCAGAGTTTTTACTTAATGCCAGGAGTTTTCTTCTGCTCATTCAACTCTATGAGAACACTTTAGGTGTGTAAATGAACACTGAACTTCCTCAAATTGCATTTCACTTTTAAGTGTACAGGGATGAAAGTTTGGTTGATTCCAGGTCTTTCAATGCAGGAAGCCTAAAGCACTCTGGAGGTACTGCATAGCTTCTTCACTGTGGTAAACACTGGAGTGATGTAACTTCCTGCTACCTGTGTGAGTTTTCTGATGTTATCAAGTTGATGTGGGGAGGGAAGCCCATTTTGGAATGTTTTTCCACTGGTTGATGATGTTTTGTGATAAAATCAAATTTTTCACAGATGTTCAGATCTGGGCTTCATTTCAGTACTTCATATGAAAATGGCTATGTACCATAGTGTTATACTTGTACGAGAGTGTTATATGTATAATGACATTATACAGGTACCACAGCATTATGATATAGTATATAATGTACAAATAGTGTCATACATGCGTTATGTACTGCAGTGTAACATTATAAAGTTCACGCCACGTTAACAATTCTGTTGTGTAACTTCAGGGGTTCCATACTGTAGCTGTTTCACTTGCAGTTGTGTATCCCATTTTTGAAAATGCTGCAGTTATTAATATAATTTTTCATATGCAATTGTGGGGAGACTGTCTCTGATAACTGGGACATACACCTAGAAAGAGCCCTTTGTTTTAGTCCCTCTTTGTTTTGATGGAACTGATTGGTTGATAAGTTGAAAGCAGAAATTCATTCAAGAACGTGCACATTAGCACTTCAAAAAAAAATAACAGCCTTACATGGCCTCAGAGCCAGTGTTCTGGAGCTGAAAATTAATTTCCTGTGCAAACTGACAGACAAGTCCAGATGTTGAGATTCCCGTCGTGTCACAAGGACATTAAACATGAGTCCTGTCTTGGCCGGTGCTAACAGGAAGTGGTCTTTCACTAGTCCTACATTGTTTGATTTGTTCCAAATTAATCCCAGCACAAATGAGGATTAACTAAGCAAACGGCCACAGTGTTTACAGTGGCGAGAGATGTCACCAGTCGATTTCTCTGCGTGGAGCTCAGCAACACCAGAAACCAGTTAGCCTGCTGTTCAAGGTTTAAGGTACACTCTCTAATACCACTGTAACATATTTTTGTAATAAATAAACTTCCAAAGTAATCAAATACAGCAGGCAATTTAAGAATGAACAGCCGACAGTAAATGAGATACATGCCTGGTGATTCTGGAACTAGACTGTGACCACTTATTGAAAATTACAGCCTTTTCTCAAGAACAAATTGATAACAATTTGCCATATTCATGCATTGCCGAGGTCTCCTATTAATCAATATATTTCACAGTGGAGATGTGAAAGAATTCCCTTGAAAAATGTCATTTTAATGGGTTCATTGTCTTAGGAAGTGCTCGATCTCCGAGTGAACATTACATCAATAATGCAGAACTCCTCCAAATTTAAGACAAATGGTATTATTCCATTAATACAAATGTACTACTTCCACAGCAATGTTCTGTCACTGGTTCCCCACCTTTGCCTTAACATGGAAGCTCTGCAACAGAGTCCTGCTCCAAGTAGCTTTATACAGTACTGCATTTTACAGTGTTTATCCAACATTTTGTGTTTTATGGGGCTCAACCTCTAATGCAATTTTTTTTTTTTAATGCAATGTTTACAACCGCTTGCCCCATGTTGGGTTTTAGCAAGGCAGAGCCTACCCAGCAACGCAGGGCACAAGACCGAGGGGGCGGGGATATATCTTGGATGGGGCGCCAGTCTGCCGCAGGGCAACCCCAGACCTGACTCAGAGTGAGGACAGGCCAAACCTGCTCTGCTACCACACTCACCACCTGTACTGTATTTCTTTAAAACACAGTAAACAGTGAATTATTGATTAAAGTGTATTGCTACTTACAGCTTGATTATTGCCTTAATGTCCAATGCCAATCATAATTACACACACAGACTGAAGCCACTTGTTCCAAGGGCAGTCACAGCAAGCTGAAGCCTAACCCAGCAACACAGGGTACAGGGCTAGAGGGGGGACACATCCCAGACAGGACACCTCTGTCACAAAGCACCCCAAGCAGGACTTGAACCCCAGACCCACCAGAAAGCAGGCCTTGGCCAAACCCACTACACCACCACATCCCCCCACTGTACTGTTCATGAATCTAGAGTCTTTCAACATCCATCAGTTACTCAACAGTTCTAACATACAAAGGATTTTTTCTGTATGTAGGCATATGTATAGTCACAAAACATTTTTAAAATATGGCAAGAGGCATCACCAGGTATCCTTTTGACTATTAGACCTGGGCATCAACCAACAGCTGCAACAGCTTAGCATGGTAACCCACACCCTGGCAGGGCTGCAATCCCTACGTGCTGCTAGCACACAACACGAGTATGACTGCGACTCACTCCTCCTCAGCCTCATTCAGGCAGAAATAGAAAGTAATACTTGAGGTGGTAAACAGTGGCACTTATGTGAAACTGGCAATAACTAATAGTCTAGGCTCTGGGTTTGAATGTGGGTTTGAATCCAGCTCACTCTGTGTGGAGTTTGTATGTTTTCCCCAGTGTTCTCTTAAGTTTCTTATAGATTCTCCTGTTTCCTCCCATAGTCCAAAGACATGTACTTCAGGTGAACTGGTCATTGTAAATTGCACTTTCAGTGTATATATGTGAGTAAAACAGTATGTGGGATTGCCCTGCTCTGCCCTGCCAAACATCCTATGCTTCTCGGATAGGATCCAGACCATAGTGACCACTAAAGCAGCTGGACACATATACTATGGCATAGTGTTTCTGGACTCATACTTACCAATTCAAGCCTTGTTACTGTTCTACCCTTCAGCAGTGTCCTTTTTATGAATTACCAATTAGTATGGTTAAATTCCATTTTAAAAAATTCACACAAAGAAAACTAATAATAACATAATAGAGGTGGGTGGGTTGGAAATACCATATGGCAAAATATTGTGTTTTCCAGTTAACTTCTAACTGCTGTGAGAACCTCTTACTGTAAAAATTGACATTTTAATTGTTGTGTATGGTATACACTCAGGAAAATACTGTACATTTCAGTGTCATGTTTGAAGTACTTCTCAGGAGAAAGTTTACATTTAAATTTACATTTATTCATTTAGCAGATGCTTTTCTCAAAAGAAACGTGCATCTCAGCGAAAATACAGTTTGTGCATTTGAACAATCGACTATTGGTCCAAGACCATTAAACCATTTCAGGCTCATTAAGCTGTCCTTTGTACTGTTTCGGGCATACTGGGTCTTACTCCATCCAAGGTTCTTCACACTCCCCTGATATCACTGCAATGCTCAGCAACAACTGAAGGTTGCATGGAAGGCGCCAGTTCGCTGCACCTGACTTCAACACGAGGGACCATTCCAGTACAATGCCAGTGTGACCCTATATTCTGATGAGTCTGAATTTTTCCAAGGACACGCCTATCTGGTCCAGTGGCAAGGCGGAAGCTCAGTCTATCACATTTCCATCCTGCAAGGGGATGGAGGGGGGGGGCTGTTCTTTTTTAAACTTCAGGAAGTGCAGGACACATTTACATAGAACTTAGCTGTATTTTGTTGCTTTTTATTCTTTTCATGCATCTGAATATTATCTTGAAGTAATTCTGGTAAGGATCTTACTGAAGCGTATAATTGCAAGATTTGTCATTGAATATTACCTGGTAACCTTCAGGTTTCATTTCTATATCCTTCACTATCATTTGTTGACCCAAAATGAGTCACGTTGGAAGGCATCAGGGGGTGCGGTGGCGCAGTGCGTTGGACTAGGGTCCTGTTCTCCAGTGGGTCTGGAGTTTGAGTCCCGCTTGGAGTACCTTGCAACAGACTGGCATCCTGTCCTGGGTGTGTGTCCCCCCCCTCCGGCCTTACACCTTCTGTTGCCAGGTAGGCTCCAGTTCCCCGCAACCCCGTATGGGACAAGCGGTTCAGATAACATGTGTGTGGAAGACATCAGTGAGGGTTGTTTAAGACTTGAGTGTGGAAAGAAGAGCAGAGACAGTGTTTGTTCAGATGCAGTAAAAATCCTTCCAAAAGCCAAGTTCTTAAAAATAACTGACGTTTTAGGTGACAGTGGCTAACAAAACTATAAGTGATATCAAATCACATTACAAATACATTATTTACATTAATCTTTTAATTCTAAATATTCATACATCATGCAGTGTTCATCATAAATATATTATCTTTAAGGGGATGATATTACAGACAGTTATAGCTAAACAAATGTTCCTTTTCCACTGAATGAGTGGCAGGCACAGAAATGAACATGGTCCAGAGAACACCTATAGTGATGATTGCAGATGTGTGCAAATCACTGTTATTTTTTCACGACGTGTTTACACCAGAAACAAAAAAAGCACACATTACCTAGATCAGGTGTGGTCAAAACTAACCAACACATGAGCCAAAATTTCTCTGATATGCAGAAAGTGAAGGGTTTGAAAGTTTGTGGCAGAATAATCTCCTGAGATCAATCGGGTTTCATAGATTGGGCAGCTTTCAATGAAAACAGACAGGCATGAGCAAAATGTTGCCATGACAACAAGCAATGCCTGCCAAGGTAGCATCTTTAAATGTACACAGAAATCCAGACAGTGAGAGTTTAACCTCTAAAGTGTTAAAAATAACTAAGTCAATAAGTAATAAAATAAATAAATAAAACATATGCTCTACTTCAGATGTGTGTGATCAAAACAAGCAAACCACTGACTATGATGAACTGAAGAATGAAAATAAACAGCAAATGACAGTTTACATTTACAATGGGAGCATAGAGACAACAACTGACAAAAGGAACATGTAGAAAACTGTACTGATGGAAGATCCAGCAAGAGTTATAACAAGGGCTAGCCTGAGTCAGCTATGACTCCTCCCCTGCTATGGATTGATAGGCAAAGTGTGCATATGATGGGACCACAGCATTAATGGGGATGAGGACCTTTCCCAGAGTAACCTTTTGCAGCTTATAGTTTGAATAATCAAGACATCCTACCCCAGTGCTCTTTTCCCAATCCAGGCACACAAAGTGTTATAGAGTTAAGTTCTCAGCCTTCCACTTTTTTTTTGGAATAGCAGTAGGACTGTGGGTGCCTGCAATCTTGAGAAAAGCTCAAATGACACCAGTGACAATTACACACCCCATCAACCAGCAGACCTTTCCAAAGTCAAGGAGTATTTGGATGCATTGTCTTTTTGCTGAAGTGGGTGTGGTGGGACAGTGGTGCAGTGGATTGGACCGGGTCCTGTTCTCTGGTGGGTCTGGGGTTTGAGTCCTGCTTGGGGTGCCTTGCAACAGACTGGTATCCTGTCCTGGGTGTGTCCCCTCCCCATCCAGCCTTACACCTTGTGTTGCTGGGTTAGGCTCCGGCTCTCCACAACCCCAACTGGGGCAAGTGGTTCAGACAGTGTGTGTCCGTCTGTCTTTTTGCTTTAAGTGTCTTTCATGCCACATTGCTGCCAATACAGCACAGAAACATGGAGAAATTACAAGTCGTGTCAGCTGAACTGCAAGCAAGGAACAATCGAGTCTTAGGCTAACTGATGACGCATGCAATTGTTATAATGGGGCCAATTCACAATGCCATGTTGTCACTTTAAGTTTTGCATATTGAAACTATCTTGTTGATCTAAGGACGAGGAGTATAGAGACAAAGCACAAGAAGAGGGCAGACTGTCATGTTTAATATCAGCAGCAATAACAACAGGAGATGGGTGCCATGCCCTATTAGGTTAGTCTGCTGCTGAGAAGTTAAAACAGAATGGCAACACAGGGGGCCAAACATTTGGCTGGAGCAGTCAAGTCCTGTTGCATCTGTAAATTTGAAGATAGGTGTCAGAGATTTATTACAAGCCTCAGATACTTTTTCTATTCCTGTCCTCCAAAATTTGCCCTATTTATTGCTCCTCTTCCTTTAGCATGATAGCAATTCTGTTTTATTCCTGAGCACACCTAAGTTTCCAATACTGGAACCCGCTGTCATTTACATTTATTTATTTAGCATACACTTTTCTTCAAAGTGACTTCCAACGAACTCTACGTAGTGTTATCAGCCCACACACTTTATTCACCAAGGTGACTTACAATGCTAGATACACTACTTACAATGGGTCACTCATCCATACATCAGTGAAACACACTCACTCTGTCACTCACACACTATGGGTGAACCTGCACAGCATGTCTTTAGACTGTGGGAGGAAACCGGAGAACCTGGAGGAAACCCACACAGACACGCTACTCGCTGTGCCACCGGGCCACCCATTTTAATGTTTCTCATAATTAATGGAATGTAAACCCACCTAGGAGGTTTTGGGTCAGTGAGTGATATCATCACAATTTTTATGAATGGTGGCATTCGTTGTGATACACCTGATGTAACTAAAATGAAAACAAAGAAAAAGATTAAATACATTTTAAAAATGCTGGTCTGTGGATATAATGTGTCCTGGACAGTCTGCTTTTTCACCGTGTGATTTTTTTTTTTTTAATTCAAAGTATCGCACAAATAACAAAAAGCAGATTTCTTTCTTCACAATAGTCATTATGAGTTCTCTTGATGTAACCGAAGCAGCAAGTGAAAAAGAAAGAAAGTCTTCTAGCCCTCACAGGAATAAGCCCTCATTCTGTCTCTTAAAGGGGATTACCAATATGTGGCTTAAAAACAAGCTTGAGAGACACAAACTCAGCAGCACACGGTAATCACAGAGTTACATGAAGTGAATCGTAATATTATGGTCCTTCATAATGAAAGTGCCGGGGGGACAGCAACCACAGGACTTTGCCCAGCTGTGAGTCTAAATGCGGCACAGTGCACTACGTGCTCTATTAAGTGCACACTGAAAGAGGTATTTATTTTCCTTGTGACTTTTTTCTGTTGTCGAGCGGAGCTTCAATGCGAAACCTCCCCAACCCCCCCCACCACCACTGGTGCCAGTAGGTTCAGGAAAAGTCAGAAAGTCAGCCACGCAAGCACACACAACCTGTGTCACGCCTGGGGCAAGGTCACACACCAATCTCCAACTCATTAAAAATGTACATCAGCAACAAAGCCCCAGATCAGTCTGACTGGTGGAACGGTTAATTATTGATTGGATAACCATGCTGGTGCATTACATTTCAGAGTCACTTTTTAACCAAGAACCAGGACCGAGAAGCTCAATTTGGTACCTGTGAGGCTGAGACTGCGCAACCAAAATTCTAGAAGGTTGAAACAATAAGTGCAGAAGGCGGAGGGACATTCATTGCAGTTGCTCAGGGTACAGTGAAAATATTAAGGTATTAAGGTCACAGTCTCAGGCCAACCACAGCTGTCAGTAAGCATTCAGTTTTTTAGTTTCTGCAATGAATATTCATGAGCACTGGGTGAACGTAAAATTTACTCCCCCGGAAAAAGAGCTACAGGTAGGCTCTATAGATGGTATTTGCAGTTTATAATATATTTTTGATTAAGGGAAGGAGGGGCTCTGGGGTTGCCAGGAACCAGGGGGATACACATGACAAACCTGTCCTCCAGTCACACAGAAGTAAAGGCAAATTACGACCCATCAGTCAGAAAACTGCACATCAGGTTGCTCGAGGGACTGGATCTGATCTGTAGTACCTAGAAGTCTCCTTTGTGCTCATCTTTTCGAGAGCTGCTTTGACATTTCAGTTATAGGTAACACTGAATTAACCTGTTTTTATGGTGTGAAAGCATAAGTTCAATTGCTACAGTCTTGAATTACTGTCTGAAGATACAGTTCAAACTGTCACAGTCCTGTATTATGGCTAATTCCTGACCTTTTCCTGATGGACTCTTCCCAAATTAAAGGTAACAACTGTATCGCTTCTGGGAATAACTCAGCAGTGGCTGTTATACTGTATAATTGTTGTTCTATAGATTAATTTTTCTATTCCCAAAAATTTCACCCACTCCACATTTACAGATTATTTTAATTTAACAAACTTCAGTGCATTCCATTTACAAATACATAACCATGTCGCTCTCCTTTTTCTTTCTTTTTCTGAAAAAAGAAGGTTTGGACTTATTGTAATAACAGTCAGTTATTGTTATTGCCAGAGATTTTGTTAATCTCTGGCAAAGAATGTACAGCACTCAGTATACACAGCCCTTGATTAACATCTACTTCACCTGTTGGCTTCGTTTGACCGGCTGGTTATTTTTAAAGATCGGGATGGGAATGGACAAAAAGGAAAGAATCCTTGGCTTTCCTTGTCGGCACACCATTCAGATCCCACCCTGAGGAAGCCCACCACCGCAAGCACGTTCACAAACACACCTCCACCTCCAGCTGCAGCCCCTCCGTCACAATGCCACCTCCAAAATCGGTTTCCATAACAACCTCCGTCTGATCGTCTATAAAGCTCTATATATAGAACATGGCCTCAGATTTAATTTAGACAGTTTGAATCATCCCGTTAATTGTGGGTTTGGGTGTTTGGTGGATTACTCTGTTCACTTATTAAGGTTTCAACATTGAGATGTTGCTCTTTTCACCAAATGGCTATCAGCTATGATTCACATTTTTCCATATTTGTGTGTTAGAGCCAGTATTTTAATATTGACGCTCCATGAAAAAAATTGCCGGTAATAAACTGGTCTTTACTTTATCTTTAAAAATTTTATCTCTGACATAGCTGAGTCTTATTTGCAATTTGACAGCTGGATGTGTTAAAAAGTTTGATTCTGGTTATTGGCTGTAGATCAGCACGACCGGTGTCGGCAGAGGCACAAAGTGACAGGAACTCGCGTTGCGCTCGAGCATCTCCCGCGCCTGGACTCACGCTCCGGGAAAAGTGAAACTTCGCCGCGAGGGAGCTGCTCGCGCGTCGCCTCTCGCCCTAGTAGCGGCACTTTTCACGCGGCCGAGGCTTCTCCAACACCCCCGTCCTGCCCCTCTTACCCTGGCCGCCCTGGATGAGTAAGGGTCCTCGAAGAGATTCCAAATGAGCGGCTGCCATCGCTTCCAGCGGCTCACTTTGCCGTCGGGGGACACCACGTCCTCGATGCCCAGCCGCTTGTTGAGCTCGTCCTCGTCCGCGTCTCCGTTGTCCACGTTCATGTCGAACACGTCGAGCGCCTCCTCGGCGTCACGGTGCTGCCGGTAGGTCATCCAGCAGCACGGCTCCACGTCCGTCTCGTCGATGCCCCAGAAGCAGAGCTCCTCCTCGAACAGGGGTCCGCACACGTCGGCCGGGCAGTGCAGCTTCCCCGTGCGGTAGTAGTTGAGCACATAAGCAAAGACTCCCGGGTGGCGGTCGAAGAAGTACTCGTTGTTCTTGGCGTTGTATTCGATGAAGCCGTGGACTTGTTGCAGCTGCTCCAGCACGGACTCCGTGTCGGACCCGGACGCCAGGAGGGCCAGTCGAGTCCCGGGCAGCGTCCTCAGGGTGTTCCGGTACGTCTCGTGCCTGGTACCGCCAACGTTGAGGATTATCCTCTCGTTGTCGTCGAGCTTTCCCATCTCTCTGGATGAGACATGACTCGAAATAAAGGGAAGAGGTCTGTGAAGTCCAGAGCAGGAGCCACCTGAGAGAGGGCACTTTCGGCTGGATCTTCTGTTCTGACGGAGAAGCGCTCCGAGGTGGCTTGGCTGTCACGTGCTGGTGGCTGATGCTTCAGGCATCTTCAGTCAGTGATGCTGCCTCCGTCCGTGAAGACCCTTCCCTCTCCCCTCTTCTCCCTTCTTGCCAGGTGGAGCCAACAGCGATACCAGAGAAGTCGCACCTACTGATCCGGCTGCTCCAGTCCCGCAGCCCTAGACTCTGACCCGGGTTGCGGTCTTTGAGAGGTCTGGTTCTGCTCGAGCTCCTTATGTGCTGCTCGTCAAGGGCACCACCCCTCATGTTCTTTCTTGCTTCTCATCATGCGTGGCGGATCTCTCGCTCCCCTCGCACATCGTCATTCAAGGCTGCACACAACTTCTCGTTATTTATTAGTGCCGCTCCAGAGCCCTTTGTATTTTTTTTTTAACACACCCAAGTTTGTTTGAGTTTCTAGTGCTCGTTTTCGGATTCTCAAACAGGTCAGAGGAAAACATGTTTATTTTTTAGGGGAGTTTTTTTGTGTTTACGAAGATATGCAATAATCAGCCTTTAATTTCAGCATTTTTTCAGATTTTTCAAAGTCAACATATTTACAGTGTAACACAAAATATCTTTTGCTTTGACAGGACAGTATGGTTTTGATTTGTTAACAGAAGATAAGCACTGGCCCTCGTATAACGAGGCACCCTGGCTGTACAGGTTCCTTCTGGCTCTCCTGCAAACACAGGGAGAAATGCGCATATCTTTACGTTTTCTGATAGGACTGCCATTGATTTTCTTTTTTTCTGATGCTTTTCCAGACACTTGTTTATCCCTGTGATCAATAATTGAGCGCACTAAAGTGAAACACTTTGCGTTCAGTAAGGGCGAAAGAGAAAAACGACACGTGACCAAACGCGTATTTAAATGCACTTATGTCATTTATCTATTCTGCGAAAAAATAAATCTCATTCGACTTTTTTTTTTTTAATGAATTTATAGTGTCGACGGAATACCATACCCATTTTCATTTGTTTGATTAACCTGTGTTGCTCCTGTGGACATGGTGTGATTGTTCCTTTATGGAGATTATTTGAGCCTTGTTTTGAATTTGTGATTCTAAATGAACTCTTAAGGTCTAGCTGTGAGGAAAACAGTAGTTAAACTCAGCTGCTTTTACAACTGTACATTGGCTTTACTAAGAGAATCCAGCTCTACCACCAGGATGTGGCAGTGGCAAGAACTGGTGAAGCTCCAACCATGAGTCTAAAAACTGGGGAGATTTAATGAGGGCAGGATGAGCACCCAAAATTCAGGGCATTACATATCTTTCTGCCAGATATTAATAGGGTGATTCATCATTTGGGAGGTTGGGACCTGGCACCATCTGAAACGTCACAGGTCTTTCCTGTCGCACAGGTAGTCCTAGACTGCTTTTAGATGATGGGCGTAGTCGACAGTCACCCCCTCTTCAGCTCCACGACTAAAAATAGACAAGCAGAGACACAGCTTCAGCAAGTGATGAAAGAAAACAGAGGAAAGGGGAGAACAGAGCTAGCAGCTCTGCATGTAATAAGAAATCCACACACACACACACACACACACACACACACACACACACACACACAGCACACTGAATTACCTATACAAGGTAACTCAGAAGTCCTTTTATAATTGTAAAAGTAAGATTGTAGCTATGCTTGTCTCTTTTTGTTGTTTTCATACGTATTTAAACTCGGAATATTTATTTTTCTACTTGTTTATGTCTTTATGTCTGCATGTACATACCTATGTGTTTTATGCTGCTCTGGGATTAATAAAGTTTCATTCATTCATTCATTCATTCATTCACATCTGGTGACTCTTAGGCTTACAGTGGTGGAAAGCAGATATACAGTGTATCAGTAAAGTTCTGGAGTAGCATATTTTGTGTGTCAGCATATCCCTGCAATGCTCTCATATCTGTATCTCAGCTCCTGCACTATTAATAGAATAAAGTTACACTTAATTATGCATGTTTATTTTTTCTACTCTACAGACTACATCACGATTGCCTTCAGATACATTGATCTCTTTTATTGGCCATTCCTTCAGCAAATAGACCTACAGATATCACTTAACATTTTGATGGATATGTGGACCATATTTTAAAATGATGGGCTCCGGCTCCAAATCCACTCCTACCATAGCACCCTTCATAAAGGTATGTACCCTGAAATTGTTTGGTCAAAATCACCCAGCTGTATAAACAGGCAAATCATTGTAAGCAGCTTTGGAGAAAAATATTAGCTATATATAAAAAAAATGTACTACACATTGCAATAAATATACTAAACATGACCAATTTGTGCAAAAAGTTAGATGTAATTCATGACAAACTGAGGGCCAGTGTTCTGGAATGATATTTGTTTATTATTTTGAAGGCACAGTAATTCAATGGGACACTGTTTTTTAGAAGATGCCAGAACCACAATTATGAATACAGCCACACCCTAAAGGAGCTCTTCACCAATTTATTCATGTTGACCCTGTGAAAACTATATATGTCTCGAATTTACATGTATTAACTTTTTAAGCAAGCTAAGGTTAACTGCACTCTGTCCTGTCTTTCTCATTCGACAGGACAGTATTTACTCAGTGACTAACTCAATAGTCTTGCTGATCATTATTAACCCCTTGTTATCTGTCACTCTTTCTCTGATCATTTCTCATCTCCTTCTTCTAATCACACACACACACATTTTCAGAACCGCTTGTCCCATACGGGGTCACGGGGAACCGGAGCCTACCCGGTAACACAGGGCGTAAGGCCAGAGGGGGAAGGGACACACCCAGGACGGGACACCAGTCCGTCGCAAGGCACCCCAAGCGGGACTCGAACCCCAGACCCACTGAAGAGCAGGACCGGGTCCAACCCACTGCGCCACTGCGCCACTGCACCCCCCTCCTTCTTCTAATCTTTTAGAAAATATTTCTTCTAGAAATTATTTTGTAGCCTCGTATCTGCCAAAAATGTTGCTCTATATATATATATAAACATGCATACATATGTATACATAAATGTATATATATTCTTTTTCTGAATTTTTAAAAAAAAAAAAATGACAAGCAACATGCAGTAAAGAGTGATTTCAATTACATGTCCAAATTCAGCACCTGATTAGGAAAACATGCAGTGATATTTGCTTGACACTATGTGCTGGTGATGCTGAGAGGGGCATCCATGTCCAGTTGCTTGGTCAGTACCATGGACAGCAACTGATCCCCATCCCCATCTGCTCCTCCTTCTGGAAAACTCCCCATCTGGTTTGAGGTACAGTGGTATGAACACCCTTATATAACAGGGTCCTGTACAACAGAAAACAGCAACAGAAACTTATGAAAAGACACTGTATGTCCCTTACTTCTTAGAGCAGGCTTATTATTCAGTACAATGGCATTTTGGCCAGTTATAAGGTCATTTTACTTTCATAAAAGGTATTTTTTTCACTGATTAGTATGTGTTCACTCTGCAAAGCACACTGACAATATGCTATTTCTATAACAGCAATTACTGTATATACTTCATACTTCCTATCACATTGACAGTCTCAACCAGTCAAAACTGCTGATTAAGGTAAATATACACACACACATTTTCTGAACCACTTGTCCCATATGGGGTCACAGGGAACCAGAGCCTAACCCGGCAACACAGGGCATAAGGCCAGAGACACACCCAGGACAGGACACCAGTCCGTCACAAGGCACCCCAAGCGGGACTTGAACCCCCGCCCCACTGGAAAGCAGGACTGTGGTTCAACCCACTGCGCCACCGCACCCCTAAGGTAAATATATCACAGCTGAAACAGGTACAGCTCTGTTGGTAATATGAATTCAGCGAGGACATTTTTACTGGAATAATTCAGAGTAAATTCCTTGGTTAATTAGGCAGTGATGCTGTGAACTTCACTCCATTATAACTTCCATGAGACAAATTTTCAAAATGTTTCTGAGCAGATTGTACCATGTGTTTCACACCCTATGCCCCCTGGACAGATTGGACTACCATGGCCAAATCCCAGACAAAAGTTTTTGACAGTGAATGACAATGCAACATTAAAAAGACAAGGTAGAGATAATATTTTTGTTAAAATTATGTTGGTGTTATTGTCGTGAACAAAAATACTTTTCAGTTTGGTGTTTTATTTAATTTCCGGTGACATATTGTTATAAGATACATCCTGCAGATGTGCTGGGATATATCATCAGTGATGTGACCTGGGTCCATTGGGTGTTTCTGATCTTTCAACATCAGACACCCTTGCCCAGGCAACCTAGCCAGGGTTGATCAAGCCCCGACTTGCATCCCAACAGCAACTGAACATGGAACCTGCTCTCTTAATCCAGAGCCACCTACTGGCTCTCTCTGTGGCTTCAGTAGCTGATCTGATGGTCTTCCTCTTGGCCTACCCTGTGATTCCCAGCAGCGTTAAGGCTTTGCACAATGAACACCCTGCAAATCCCTGACATCCCACCTCAATGGGCACACAGTGGGTCTGCCAGCCTTGCCTCTGACATTGTTCCACAAGCTCCTGGTACTTTGCACATTTCCGCTCGTTTGCTTCCTCAAGGCACTTTTCCCAGGCACTGTGAGCTCCAACATGGCCATTTGCATCTTGGTCTCTGAAAAGATGATCATGTCCGTGCGAAGAGATATGAATACAATGTTTCCTGGTAACCTTAGCTTGCCCAATCCACTCTCAGCTGACAGTGGGTAGCTGTGATTCAGAGGCCTGTCTTCACTCTAGGCTGTGGGTCAGCCTTATAGCCAGCCTTGACAAAGGAGATAGTATTCCATGCAGGGTGGTGATGCTTGGTGGCATTCATAGCTGTGGCAACATGTTCAGCAACTGCCTTAAGCACCTGGTTGTGACGCCAACAATAGCAACCTTCTCCAAGAGCTTTTTGGCAACTGCTCAGAAGGTGTTCCAGGGATCCAAAGAGGGCAGGAGAGCGATTCACTCTTCCCCCAGACATAAAGGTTAGCTGGACTTGGTAAGGTGTCATATACAGCTTGGACCAGGAAACTGACTCGGTGGGAGTCAGCCTGCAAGACATTCAACCAGATAACTTTCCGTTATAATGAATTCTCACATTTTATCCATTCTCCTTGCTGCTTGAGCCCCACCATTTTGCTGGCTCTTACTTCCTCCATGCCTGCCCGTACATCCTCCTGAATAATATGGTGCCTATCCTTTCCACGGGCATTGCACACTTGGGTCTTTGGGAAGAGGCCCAAGCCTGCTCTCACTGTTGCCACCGTGCCCACCAATGCCTTCCATCTCAGCCACAACTTGCCTCCCTCCAGCTCTTTCTCTGCCCTCCATCTCAGGCCTGTTTGTACCTCAGTGCCAGCTGTAGCCACCTAGGGGTCCGTGGAGTCTCTGTACTAGAGCGCTTCTCTTCTACTTGCCACCATGAACTGCTCCTGAAGGCCTCAAAATGAAAGGCTTTTTTCCCATAAGAAATAATGATAATTTGAACCCCTCACAACAGAAACTCAACTAATGAGATGATTTAATGAAAGAATTAACCCCTTTATGTTGATCAGCATGGGCTAAAGAACCTGGTCTAGTCTAGAGCTAGATTGTACCTGAGAAGACTGGACAATCTTATTATTATTGTTTTTACCTAGACTTTCAATGACAGGATAAATATAAATACAATAAAAGATTGCTTGTGAGAGTACAGAAACTGCAACCTGATCAGGTGAAACACAGTGATTTAGATCAGATGAAATACAATGCAGCTACCTATTAACAAGCTAAAAGAACAGGTAAATAACGAATAAAAAGAAACAAAACCAATATTAGGTGGATATAAGGTAACACATATTCCATAGCTGGGGAGTCAGGGGTAGGGGAGAGAAATTCTGTCTGGTTCCACTGGAGAGACGAAGCACAGACAGCAACCAGGGGTACAATGGATTTCTTACGGAGAAAAGCTGGGAGGGATGAGGAACTGGAAAAAAAGACAAATCCTGGGTGTTCACTTCTTCTCTTCCCCCTTTTTGTTGGTGCAGACCTGTACTTCTGATACTATAGAAAGACAATGAGGACATTGCGTATTCATGCTTCTCTTAACTTTTGACATTTGACCAGAAACAAAGATGTGCGCATAATTTTCATTGTTATGCTCAGTTGCCAGTTGAAAAGCTATGAGCCCCCCCCAAGTTAATGTACACAGGTGGCACAGTGGTTAGAACTCCTCTGACTCCCACCTCCTTCTGTCATACCTTCAGTCAATGTACTTCACCTGAATTGCTCCAGTAAAACTTACCCAGCTGTATAAATGGGTAAATGATGTTAAGCTGCTTTAGAGGAAAAGTTTCTGATAAATAAGTAAATGTAAATTTATGAGGAAGGATGTTCATCCAGACAAACACACGCAAGAGCAGAATTTATACCTTTCAGTACTCAGCTTCCAAGTAGATCACTAGCGCCTCTTCACAACACACACAAATGGGATGTGGAACAGCACTCATGAATACCACTATGGTCACGCTGACTTTTACACCAACATTAATTCATTTAGCTCACACTTTTCTCCAAAGTGACTTACAATATTAAGTTACTCACAGTTTTTTACCCATTTATACACCTGGGTAATTTTACTGGAGTAATTTAGGATAAGTACTTTGAGCTGCACTACTAATAGTCTCCAATGAGAGTAAATAGAGCTCCAGCTTGTGAACTCCAGCTACAACTAAAACAGTCTTTGGAATGTAATGCCTAGTGTTGGCCTGCAAAAATCCATAACGTGGGCTCCCCCCTGTGGCTGTAAAGCCTTAGGTGGCAACTTTTACCTACAGTACAAGTCAGTTCCACACAGCTTGTTAATTAGCTGTAATCTTCCTCATGAATATGTATTCAACACAAAAAAGAAAAATCAATGCGGCCTGTCACTGAGACCCACCACGAAAGGAGAGAACAAAAGAGGTCTGAAAGATTCACAAGGACTGTTATTTATACCTCCTGCTGCTGTATTGTTTCATCACATCACCAAGGCAGACAATAGAAATTGAAACTCTTTGCAGCTCTGCACTGGGCTCTGGGCTCTATAGCTGCTGCAATATGGCTGTTTCATGTCATCTTCACTTCTTGGCAGGATGGTGATCCATAGTCCATAGCAGACTATGCAGGAGGCTATGAGAGCTGGGGACCAGAACTATGGGAGTTCAACCAGTGTTCATATTGCATATCTGGGCCCATCCAGAAAGAGGGGTCTATTTGCCAAGCCCTGACTCCACCCTGCAGTGTTTGAGAGTAATTGAGATGGTGTAGGGTTTAGCCTTCAACCCGGATTTCCGAACACCCCCAACAGGGCTGCATCAAAACATAAATATCCCAATCTCTGTGTCCACACCCAATATCAAGCTGGCACTATCACAGTCACTGAAGATACTCCATGAGTCCCATCAGAACTGCTGAATCCACCCTAGTATTCAAGAAAGGTCTCAAAATTCAGAGCCACTTCTCATCTGATCCAAAAGCTCCCTAAATTTGCATTTCAGGATCTGTGACTCACACACATTTCCAGAACCACTTGTCCCATACAGGGTCACAGGGAACTGGAGCCTACCTGGTAACACAGGGCATAAGGCTGGAGGAGGAGGGGACACACCCAGGATGGGACACCAGTCCGTTGCAAGGCACCCCAAGCGGGACTCGAACCCCAGACCCACCAGAGAGCAGGACTAGGGTCCAACCCACTGCGCCACCGCACCCCCGGATCTGTGATTCTGTTTTGAAATATACTTTTTTGACTGAGGCATACATCACTTCATAGAAAGGCATTTGCTAATACACACACACACACGCACACACACACACACACACACACACACACACACACACACACACACACACACACACACACATTCATGTGAAAAAGTAAGTACACCCCATGGAAAATTGTGCTTTTTTCAACAAGTTTGGACATGCAGACATCGATCTTCATTTAAACAGCTTCTATGGATGAAAGTGATAAATAAAAACACAATGGAAAATTTGATTTTTCGATCATTTATTCAAAAAAAAAAAAAAAAATTGACGTAATTTCCAATGTAGAAAAAGTATTCCCCAGATCTCAGAAGCTGGTATTACCCCCTTAAGCAAAAATAACTTCCTGTACCCATTTTGTATAACTGATTACCAGTCTTTGACATCAGCTTGATGAAATTTTTACCACTCCTCCATGCAGAATTCCTTTGTGAGATGTTTGAGGGTTTTCTTGCATGTACAGCACATTTCAAATCCCCCCACAACATTTCAATGGGATCCAAATCTGGGATTTGACTAAGTCATTCCATAACCTGCCATTTCTTTTTTGAGGTATTCCTTTTGGTAGATTTAATGGTATGCTTAGGATCATTATCCTGCTGTAAGGTCCACTTCCAGTTCAGCATTAAGTTTTAGACAGATGACTTCACATTTTCTTCAGGCACTCTGATACGATGCAGAACTCATAGCTGAATCTATGACTGCAAGTCAACCAGGCCCCAAGGCAGTAAAGAAATCCCAAACTGTAACATTTCCACCACCATGCTTTACAGTTGGTATGAGGTTCTTCTCCTCAAATGCTGTCTTTAGTTTGCACCAAGCATGTCTTCTAGAATTGTGACTAAACAACTTTTTATCTGTCCAGAGTACATTGTTCCAGAAGTCCTGGTCTTTGCCTAGGTGTTCATTGGCAAACTTTAGTCTTGCCTTGATATTGTTTTTGGACAGTAAAGGCTTCCTCCTGACACACCTGCCATGCAGATCAAACTTGTGCAATCTTTTTCTGATAGCAGATGCATGCACATTTGCCACTTTTGGTGTCAGTTACCTACAGATCCTGGGATGAAATTTGAGCATTCTTGGAAACTTCTTTCAGCAGCTTATGGTCTGCTCTTAGGCTGAATCTGCTGGCCCACCCTGCCCTAGACAAACTGGCAGTTGTTTCAAATCTTTTCCACTTGTAAATGACTTTCCATACAGTGGAATGATTGATTTCAAATAATTTAGAGATCTTTTTAAATCCCTTCCCAGACTGATGGACATCCACAATCTTCTTTCTGAAGGCCTTGGAGAGTTCCTTTGATCAGGCATTGTGACACCAAACAATTTAGTTAAGGTTATCTGAAATGTTAAGGTTCAGGGGCCTGGGAATCGAAGTGTAAAGCTGAAGTGTTCTCCACACGTACGTGTGTCCGACATCAAGGCTCGTGTCAGTTCCCTGGTTGATAACGCGGTGTCAACTATTATGGTGCATGTTTGCAGTAATATTCGTTACCAGCAGTCTGAGGTGTTAAAGACCTGCTTTATTTCAGTGTGTAATAAAGCCAGAAAGAAATATTGTAATCTAATAGTGTCTGCTACTTCACCTAGACTCTTCATGGGGACATAGTCTACAGTAGACTGGTGTCATTTAACAGATAGTTGGAGATATGGTGTCGCTCTCATCGCATATTATTTGTTAATAACTAGGATGATTTCTGGGAATCCCAGGTTTTTCACGCATGATGGTGTACACCTTAACTGGAGGGGATTGTTTTTTCTGTCCCAGAACTTGGCCTGCAAGTTGCAGGACTGACTCAGCTATGGGTAATCTCCTTTAGCTGCTGTGTATTGATGGTTCTGTTACTCGTCCTGGTACGGGGAGTCATTTCTCATGTGATGGTGTTTTTTGAGCTGTGTCCAGTGATACTTGGACTTAGTGATAGCACCAGAAACTGCTTGCACCAGAAACCTAAAATACATTAAACCAAATACTGTCAATCTACTACTGAAGCCAGACTGTAGTATAAAATGCTGTCTGTTAAATATTCACTCACTAACAAATAAAGCTGCTCTACTAAACAACCTAACATTAAGTTACAAGCTCAATCTCTTCTTTCTACCGAAACTTGGCTCAGTGAGTCTGACACGATTCTACTAATAGAAGTGGTTTAGACGGATATAAATTATTTCCATAAATCTCGTTCTATACGTCGTGGAGGTGGAATCAGTGTTCTTTTCAATAATAGATTATGAATAACACAGAGAAATCATGATAATTTTGGTTCTACTACTGTTCAAAACTCAATATTATAATATGTTTCTTATCTACTGTCCACCTGGACCATACTCTTCTCTTCTTGAGGAATTCAGTAACTTTATAACCGATTTAATCATTACTTATGACAAAATTATCTTTATTGGTGATTTCAATATTCATATAGACAATACGTGGATACTTATGACTAATAGTTTTATGTCTCTCTTAAATTCCGCCAGTTTACTCAAGTTGTTAACAGTCTCCTACTCATTCCCGTAACCATACGCTCGATCTTGTCATAACTTACGGCGTAGATATTCATAATATAAATGTTATTCCTTTAAACTAGACCCTTTCCAATCATTACTTATTAACCTTTGATCTATACCTGCCGGTGCCGTCTGACAACAGTAACTACGACCAAAATTGTGCGACATATTGATGAAAATACTAATACTAAAATTATCGATTACATTAGAAAGTCTGATTTTGGAATGAGCGCAGATATTGATCAAATGGTTCTGAGTATAATTCAGTGGTGAAATTTGTCTTAGATTCTTTAGCTCCACCAAAAACTAAACTTATTCGAACTGTAAAAAACTCGCCGTGGTTCAATGAATCAACTCGTGCAATAAAGTTAGAATTTTGTGAATTTGAGTGTAAATACCGTTCACCTAAATTGAACATTTATTATGTAGTCTTTTTTAGTCCAATTGTCTAAGCAGCACAGTGAGTAATACTGCTGTTTCTCAGTGCCTGGGTGGTGCAAGAGAATGTGGGTTTGATCCCTGCTCAGTCTGTGGGGAGTTTGCATGTTCTTGCCATGTCTGTGCGGGTTTCCTCCCCCAGTCCAAAGACATGCTGTTCAGGTTCCCTCATAGTGTGTGAGTGACAGAGAGGAGTGTGTTCCACTGATGTATGCATGAGTGACCCATTGTAAGTAGTGTATCAGGCAGTGCAAGTCACCTTGGTGAATAAGGTGTGGGGGGATGATAACATTACATAGAGTTTGTTGAAAGTTGCTTTGGAGAAAAGCCTCTGCTAAAGAAATAAATGTAAAAAAATCATAGAAAAGCACTTTCCATGCCAGATCTGAATACTATGCAAAATCACACATGCACTGGCTGAAACTGCTGTCCCAAGTGGGGTTGTGGCAAACTGGAGCCTAGCCTGGCAATACAGGGTGTAAGGCTGGAGGGTGAGCGGACATACCCAGGATGAGACACCAGTCTGTTGCAAGGCACCCCAAGCAGGATGGGGCCAAGTCCACCACACTGCCCTACTATGCAAAATTGATTGATGAAAGTCAGAAAAACCCTTGTTTCTTCTTTAACACTATCACTTACTTAACTGGTAAGAACAAAGATGAACAACGTATTTCTGCTTCAACTACTAATCATAAATTTATGTCATTTTTCAATAATAAATTAGAGAATAGAGGGGGTGGGTGGCGCAGCACGTTTAACTGGGTTCTGTTCTTTGGTGGGTCTGGGATTCGAGTCCCGTTTGGGGTGCTTTGTGATGGAGTGGCGTCCCATCCTGGGGGTGTCCCCTCTCCCTCCAGCCTTGCGCCCTGTGTTGCCCTGTGTTGTCTTGATTCATCTTGATTAATCTTCAGGATTAATCTAAATGTTGAATCCCAGCCTACTTTAGTGAGGCTGATGGTTTTTTCTAAATCAATTCAATTTTTCAATTTTTTTTTAAAGAGCGCTCTTCTCACGCAGTGACACAGAATGCTTTAACATAGGCATAAGGCAAGAAAAACATACAAAAGACAGTTGACTAATGGCTACCATAATAAAATACTTTTATACAGCTATAAGTATGCCTACTGGCCATTGGGGAAAGGAACAAAAACTCCCAACTGAAGGCAGAGGGAGAAAAAAACCTGGGGGGGTCCACAGGCCAGTGGTTGCCCACCCCTCCTGGGCATTCGAGATAAGTAACAATTATAAGCCAGTTTACAAGTAATAATGATATTGTTGCTATATGGTATCTTGGATCCCCAGCTCAGCATGGAACGTCTTGATTCGTCATGGCAATTGGTCATCATCCTCAGTTAGCATGGGATTCGTCTGTCACCACTGGCCAGCCTCCTCAGGTCTTATGCAGCAAGGTAGTGCTCAACAAGAAGAAAGAACAGAGTTAGTAATGTGTTACTTAAGTTAATTTATTATGCATGTTTATGAAGGTGGTAAAGAACAACCAAGGCAAGTACAATTACATTTCAAGGTGGAATGCCCAAGTGAACATGTAAGTCTTTAGTCGAGATTTGAAAACAGAAACAGACGGGCATTTCTGACAATAACTGGTAAACTATTCCACAGTTTAGGTGCTCTATAACTAAAGGCGCGACCTCCTACTGAGGTCTTATTGATTACAGGTACTTTAAGGTAACATGCATCCAATAAATACAGATATCATCCAGGGTTATAAGAATCAATAATCTCACAAAGGTAAGCAGAAGAAATGCCATTTACTGCCTTATAGGTCAAAAGAAGGATTTTATAATCAACTCTAAATGCGACCCGGAGCCAATGTAACGATTTAAGTACCTGTGTTACATGGTCAAACTTCCTACTTCTAGTGACAATTCTCGCAGCAGCATTTTGCACCAATTGTAGCTTAGATAGTCTGGTATGGACAACCCGACAATAAAGCATTACAGTAATCCAGCCTGCTTGAAACAAAAGCATGAACCAGTTTCTCAACATCCCGTCTACATAGGAATCGCTGCAGTTTAGCTATGTTTCTTAATCGAAGGAAGCACGACTTAGACGAAGCATTTACATGAGATACAAATGACAGCTTTCCATCCAGCAGGACACCCAAATCCTTGACACAATCTAGACGCTTGAAGCTAATACCATTCGATGTAAAGATTGGCGTGATTATGTTGAGAGTTTTGGCATCACCACTCATCACAAGTACCTCTGTTTTACTGGCATTTAGAGATGAAAAATTTTTACTCATCCATAATTTTAAACTGGTAAAACCATTAGTTAACGACACTACATGTGATGGATCATCAGGCTTAAACGATACATATAGCTGTGTGTCATCGGCATACGAATGGAAATTCACATTGTGTTTGAGAATAATGCCACCCAGTGGTAACATATAGAGCAAAAACAGTCAGCCGCTTAAATTTTGAGACTATGGTGGTGTCCTTATAGACATTATATTAAACATACTGCAGTGAAATAGATTCCCATCTAGGGTGTTCAGTGGTAAGGGATTCCAGAATAGCTTCTGAACCACCGTGACCCTGACAAGGGTAAGCGGTTCACTGAAGTGAGTGAATTTACATTTACATTTATTCACTTAGCAGATGCTTTTCTCCAAAGCAACTTACAATGAACTCTATGTAATGTTATCAACCCACACACCTTATTCACCAAGGTGACTTACACTGCAAGATACACTACTTACAATGGGTCACTCATCCATACAACAATTTACATTTACATTTATTCATTTAGCAAATGTTTTTGTCCAAAGCAACGTACATCTCAGCAAAAGTACAATTTATGCATTACATTAAGAGAAAGAGACATAGCTGCAGACATGTGCCTCAAGTAAACCCAGTTTGTTACCTACCACTTGCTGCACCAAGGTTCATTGTTTAAGTAGGTGCATAAAACACAGGACAGACAAATCCTGATACCCTCCTACCCCCTTTTTTTTTTTTAAATAATATTAACATACACAAGCAAGCAAATACAATGTCGGAGTAGTGGCTGATAAAAGGCTTTATCTGGTGATGCTCATGGAGTTACGGTGCATGAACATTTACACCGTACATGAGCTAGAGAGATCTTGAGCAAAATGGGTCCGGAAAAGGTGAGTTTTCAGACCCTTCTTGAATGTAGACAGAGTTTCCGCAGTTCTGAGTGAAAGGGGAAGGTCGTTCAACCGCAACGGAGCCAGAACAGAGAACCTCCGTGCTTTACCTTTTGTGCGCGGAACCATCAAGCAAGCAGAAGTAGACTGAATGAATGAATCAGTATATTAAATATAGATTAATTTATTATTGCAAAGCTACATGTATGTTATAATGACATAAGAAGTGCAGCATACTCTACATAGTTATAAGAGCAAATTAGTGATGAAACATTAACAAGCGGGGGGGGGGCCACAGGGGCACAGTGGGTTTGTCCGGGTCCTGCTCTCTGCCGGTTCTGCGTGTTGTAATGACATAAGTGCAATATACTCTACAGTGTTGTGTGTGTGTGTGTGTTATAAGAACAAATTACTGATGAAGCATTAACAATCGGGAGGGGCGGGTGTGGCAGCACAGTGGGCTTGGCCGGGTCCTACACTTTGGTGGGTCTGGGGTTCGAGTCCTGCTTGGGGTCCCTTGTGATGGACTGGAATCCCATCCTGGGTGTGTCCCCTCCCCCTCCAGCCTTGTGCCCTGTGTTGCCAGGTTAGTCTCCGGCTCGCCGCTACCACACTCGGGACAAGTGGTTTTAGTCTGTGTGTGTACAAACCTTAACTCTATAAGAACAATCACAATACATATGAATGATGTATTTTTGCCATGATCATAAAATTCATTTCAGAAACTTTCCCAAGTAAATATACATTAGACAGTAACCATTAGCAACACTGACAAGAATATTTTTAGCAAAACAATGCAGTTTTAAGTGCTAAAAATAGCTGCTTCATTTGTTGTCATAAATAGGCCTAAACACATTTCAAGCATAAATTTTATATATCTTGAATTAAGATGACTCTCATGAGCTAAAGCTGCAGTATATGCTGTCAAATCAGATGTTTTAGAGATGAAACGAGAAAATATAGATACTGTAAGAGAAAAGAAGATACAGGTATTCCCTGATTTACAATGGTTCAACTTAAGATTTTTTCGACTTTACGATGGTGAGCTGGCGATAGACATTCAGTAGAAACCGTACTTTTAATTTTGAATTTCAATTTTTTCCTCGGCTAATGATATGCGGAGCGATACCCTTTTGCAATGCTGGGGAGTGGCAGCGATCCACATCTTCCAATCTGTCATGCAGAGGTGTGTATTAGCTGAATTAAATGCATTTGCGATTTACGATATTTTCGACTCATGATTGGTTTCGCGCAGCATAACTCCATCGCAAATTGGGGACCACCTGTACTGAAGATATTCTGATTTAATAACTTTTGGAGCCCTCTGCTGGGCAGGAAAATGTTTCTATGATTTCAATGATTGTTACAGCAGTCAAAACAACTATTTACACACAAAACAGTACTATTATCACTCAGAAAACACTGGTATCATGATGATTTTTTTAATGCAAAGATGATGAACGAGTTTCCTGTCTAAGGCACATATAGCCAACAATCTTTTATCATTTCACACCTCCCGTCTCCAACATCAGAAGCCACCTCTGGTTTCAGCTATAAGTTATTATTTATTGGTTAATTCAATAACCACACGCAGTGCTTATATACCCCAAGAGTTTTTTAGTATGTTGGCAAAGTCTTGGTCATCAGGTATTCCGATGCTCATGCCCTCATAGAAGTCCTCAAACTCACAGAAGGAGATCACTGCAGCATCTGAGCAGGCGCTGTGCAGGGACTCAAGGAACCTCACTCTGAGCTCCTCTTTTGTGGCCTCACCTGCAGCAGGAGTATCAGCTCATCATTTCCATGAACTGTCAGGGTCCACTGGGGTCTCAACGCCCCACTGTAGTGAGGTGACTCTAATGTGACTCTTACCTGGAACTGCTGTCAGGTGACTTCTGGCACAGGAGAATTTCTCAATGTCTGTCATGGACACGCTGCCAGACTTGGTGGGATCAAGCTTCCTGTAAGCCTAACAGATCAGATCATACCTCTCCCCATCAGTTGGGTTATGGTAACACAGAGCTGATAAACAGAGTATGGAGGAAAATGTAGCATATTCTCATTAAACAGTCAGGTTGACGTCACTTCATGCTTGCACAGATAAAGAGAATGTAGGACAGAGGATATTAAGTGGAAAAAAAATAAAAAAAACATTGAATTACTGCCTGGCGGACAATAATTGTTGATCATAGTGCTCTGGACATCAAGAATGACATCAAGTATAAGACATACACATGTGTTTCTACAACTGTCATAAATCAAATCAAAGATACCTCACCTTGGATACAAAACTATATTCTGAACTGGCTGCCGGTCTCAGACCTCCTACCTTTAGAACAAAGGCCTTGCGGTACTCATTCATCTCCCCAAAGAGGCCTCGCATCAACTCGCCACAGTCCACCCGGTCGTCACCGTCCCAATCCAGAACACGCCATATGCTCTGAAAGCTCTAAGACAAGGGGCAGTCAATAACATCAAACATCAGGGGGGGGGGACACCCTGACCCTCCAGAACGTGGGACCTGGCCAAGCCCACTGTGCCACCATGCCCCCCTCAGTCTACACTCAATACCCCATAGTGACAAAGAGAAAACACGATTTTAGAAATTTTGCAAATTTATTAAAAAATAAAAACCTGAAATATCATATTGACAATTACCATGATGTCTTCAATTAATTATATCGCCCTCCCAAAATAAATAGTTCAGTCGTGATGTCTGCCACTGAGTCAGGTAACACCCAACATCCCCCATCAAGGCTGAGCTGGGCTACCGCAGCCTAGCATGAGCCATGTCTTTATTGGAAAAAAGAAATATTATGATAATATTAGACAATATGAGAAATTATTTAAAATTATAATAAAGTGCTGAATCAACTCTTTGGCCAGTGAGCATATTTTACCTAAGCTTTATGACTTTTCCTTTTTTTTCCTTGGGTGTAAACAGATATGTGGCTGATTGCACTATTAGCTCCCTCCAACATGCCTCTTTCAAACAGGCTAATGATTATATAATGTAATATGATTACATTCAAAAAGAAGGGTGGTTTCATTTGCTACCTCCTGCACCAGTGAATCACCAAGAAGCCTCCCCTTCCTCTCCCTGTTGAATCACCAAGAACCCCCCATCCTTCCCTCCACCTGTTCAGAGAGCCCAAGCTGGTGGTCTTCCAGTGCCCGCCGGACGTCAGCTTTGCCCAAGGTATCATTTCCAGATCCATCGGCCCTCCTGAGGAGACGCCCCAATCTAGCGATTGTACAGACAGCCCTCTTCTTCACCCTCTCCTGCAGGGTTGCTGAAGGAGGACACACACACACTCATAAAATACATTTTGGCTCACAAAACTAGAGTCCACCTGACAACAGATAAGCAGGTGATGCAGTAAGCATAGACAGTCTATTGTTGTTCACTGACATATTGGGGGAGTACTGCTTACCCTGAATGGCCAGTAAGGTGTTCCTGTCATCAAGTTCCTCCTTGGAAAAACACATCTTAAGATCTTCTGAAGAGCTTCTGGAAAATTGCAGAACCATACAAAACTACTGACTAATATGAGCAAGCATGTCTTATTTTTGCAAATTTCCCCTCTAAAGGGTGTCATAATAGTAACAACTTATAATACTGGATGCAGAAATGGTAGCTATTGCTTAATACTTGAAGGCAAAGATGTAGGTCTACAAAAGACAGTAATAAAAAGGTTTTGAGTGCCATCGGTACAATGTCATCCACTGTTTAATAATTCATTTATAGGAGCTGTTACAGGACACACTGCCTACAGCAATATTGCCTCTTTATATGAAATGCGAGGGGGGTGCGGTGGCGCAGTGGGTTGGACCGCAGTCCCGCTCTCCGGTGGGTCTGGGGTTCAAGTCCCGCTTGGGGTGCCTTGCGGCGGACTGGCGTCCCGTCCTGGGTGTGTCCCCTTCCCCCTCCGGCCTAACGCCCTGTGTTGCCGGGTTGGCTCCGGTTCCCCGTAACCTCGTCAGGGACAAGCGGTTCTGAAAATGTGTGTGTGTGTGTGTATATGAAATGCTGGTAAAAAGGCAAACAGGCGTACAGCAGCTTGCTCTTTGCCAGCTCATCCACATCCGTAATTCGCAGCCACAACAGGGGGTTTCTCTTCATACTTTCAGGTAGGTTTTGATCATGTGTGGAGAAGGATAGGTTTGCCCCCTGTTACAAGCAATAAAAAAAAGAATAAAAAAAAATCAACTGATTGATTGATTGATTAACTAGAAGCTCAGGTCTGGCACCACATGGGTGTCACAAGTGGTTTGGAGCTGTTCTCTAGGTGATAGTCATTTGCAGTAAGCTCCTCGTTAGTGCCTGGAGAGAATTTTTTTTTTTTTTTTTTTTTAAAAAAAAAAGGCATTCTTACCCTATGGACTCTAATCATTTGATCATCTTGGGTTAAATTTATACTGCTTTCTAAATACATGGACATTGATGTTTTTCCATTTTACTCCAGTGTTAATATGTGGTTCAGTGTCATTAAGTGCTGCAGATTTCTAAATTTCTTCAAAATGTGGAAATTCACCATTCTTCCTTCTGAGTCTTCATATACTACATACTATATACGGTACTTCAGTAACAAACTCACCACAAAGAAATCGTGGATGCTGTACTGCAAGCCTGATCTCCGTCCACACTGGTGTCTGTAGCATCCTTTGGGAATGAAAGGAAGTGCATTTGTTCTATAAAAAAAAAGCACAACCAACTCATTTTAGTTCATACAAATTACTGTATGCGAGCAGAGCAACCCCACTGACTAGTTACACACAGCCTTACCTGTTTTTGCCAAAGCAGCGATACTCATATACAGTCAAAGTGTTATCATAAGTGAAGAAAAATCCTATCAATTCCCTGCATGCATTGCGTCCATTCCTACAGGAAAAACAGAGGATCACGGTAATTTACAGGGTACGATGTATTACTAACTGAAAGTTATTAATAATCATGCATTTTATATTTCATACACTGCAGGTAAATATAAAGAATCTTCCACTTCCCTGCCACCAAAGAACACACACAAGTCTACAACTGCTTGTCTCAAGCAAGGTCGCAGTCAACTGGAGTCTAACCCAGCATTGCACAGCGGGGACACACCCCAGATGGGACACTGGTCCACCACAAGGCACCCCAAGTAGGACTTGAACCCCAGCCCTGCCACACAGCAGGCACAGGCCAAACCCACTGCACCACCACATTCTCCTACTAAAAACTACTGAATTTTATTTTAATACAATATTAATGTTAATACTACCTTGATAATATTCTGGCATCGAAACGGAGCTTGTTAGACAGCAGATTCTCAGTTAATGATGAGCTGGTTTTCACTCTGTCGATATAAAAATTAAATAATGAACCATCTTCAGTGTCTGATGATAAGACAGTCTGGAACACATTCAAATTTTCTTTAAAAATCCCTTATGGTATGAACACTCACTTTGTTTCGTGCAGAGTCCTTTTCATGAAAGACAGTGGTACTGATCCAGCGGTAGAAAATGAGTTTTGTTCCAAAAGGGATGAGTTCTGACTAGGATCACTTATGACAGCCCTCAATGTTTGAAACATTTAATACATAAACAGAGATTTTCACACAAATCCAATTTTGTTAAAGCAGAAATAACATTTCATAATAGAAAACAAAGCACTGCGTGTGACTAAAGGTACTCACCGGGACAGCTGGTCTACCATGACCTGATGCACAACAGCTTGCTTTCTTTTCTCCATGGCAACATCTTCCTAAGACAGGCACAGCCAGGTTGTTAGAAAAACCACATTTGGTGATGCGTGAATCACAGCTGAGTGTTGCAGTCATTGTTGTGATGTAACTGAGCAGCACTCAGGCTAATGGACAGCTGTTTACAAACAATACAGACATCCTCCCACTTATTGACCAAGTACATTCTGTAAAAGACTCAAATTATATTAAATCATAAATTCAAAATAAAAATACTCCAACACTTCCACTGATCTATCATTATGAAAAACATGTCTAACGCAGGGACACAGTGAGCTGGTGTCTATGCCAAAAATATGAAGTGTGAGACATCTCACACACACACACACACACACACACACATTTTCTGAACCGCTTGTCCCATACGGGGTCGCGGGGAACTGGAGCCCACCCGGCAACACAGGGCGTAAGGGGAGGGGACACACCCAGGACAGGACGCAAGTCTGTCGCAAGGCACCCCAAGCAGGGCTTGAACCCCAGACCCACCGGAGAACAGGACCCGGTCCAACCCACTGCGCCACCGTGCCACCGCGCCCCCTGAGCTACATCAAAATTAAAACTAATTTTAAATTAATCAAAATGGAAAATATGTCTCCAGAAACTCTTGTTTAATGCAAATTGTTCAGATTCATTCAGGAAAGAATGCGTGTCAGAGTTGTAAACAGTGCAGAAAAGAGGTGTATCAAGGCAGTTCCACATTCTTATACAGTATTAGTTTGGTGTAATTTACTGCAGGCTAGTACCTGGGTGGACAACCACAGGTCACTTTCACTCTGTTACAAACAGATTCACTCAGCTACATTTTTCTTTTCTTCTTTTTTTTTTTGGAAAATGGGTAAGAAAAGAAAATGCTTTTAAAAAATTTAAGTAATTTGAAAAATCATCATGTTTTTATATAATTGTAACTCAAACATTCACAACACAAGGAGCCAGTGGACCTTGGCCATTTATTCCATGTTGTAGGAAAGCTTTAAGAAGTTTTTTTTATGACCATATGTGGTCAGGGCTGAGAGCTCCTCTCTCCACACTCACAGCCTCCAGCTTCTTCAGGCTGTCCTGGGCAGTGCAGGGACTACCCATATAGTATTGCAGCAGGTGCGATTTCGCATCCTCCGTGGTCCAGGCATCCTTGTCCACAGCACACTGCAGGGACACAAGGGAGACTGTGTGAAGACAGTATGAAGACAGCATGAAGATCATACAAGCTCCATGGGAGAACTGCTGTAGAAAGCAATTATCCAGGTATTGGTGAAGAAAACTACAAATTACACAGTGTTTTCTGATATCTCAGTATCTCAACGTCTCAATATCTCATGTTTACATGTGTATTGTTGCATTTGCCAACCATAGAACTCTGAGTAAACAAAAGTGCATTCAAAACAGACAAACAACTCTGGATACAGTGTAGACATATATCCCCTGGCCAAAAAAAAGTCACACAGTAATATTTTGACCACCTTTTGTTTTGATTAGAGCCCACATTCGCCATGGCATCGTTTCAATAAGCTTATGCACACGCACACACACATTTTCTGAACCTTTCCCTGAACCACTCTTTTACAATGTGAGCCCGATGAATCCTGGCACTGTCATCTTGGAATATGTCCGTGCCATTAGGGAAGAAAAAATCCATTGATAGAAAAATCTCGTGATTCAGTATATTCAGGTAGTCAGCTGACTTCATTTTTTGAGGCACATAACGTTGCTGAACCTAGACCTGACCAACTGAAGCAACCCCAGATCATAACACTGCCCCCACAGGCTCGTACGGTAGGCACTAGGCAAGATGGATGCATCACTTCATCCGCCTCTCTTCTTACCCTGATGCGCCCGCATTACTCTGGAACAGGGTAAATCTGGACTCATCAGACCACATGACCTTTTTCCATTGCTCCAGAGTCCAACCTTTATGCTCCCTAGCAAATTGAAACCTTTTTTCCAATTAGCCTCACTGATGAGTGGTTTTCTTAAGGCTACACAGCTGTTTACTTCCAATCCCTCAAGTTCCCTTCACATTGTGCATGTGGAAATGCTCTTACTTTCCATATTAAACATAGCCGTGAGTTCTACTGTTGTTTTTTTACATTTTGATTTCACCAAATGTTAAGTGATCTATCACGATCATTCACAATTTTTTTTCCGACCACATTTCTTCCTTGAAGATGATGGTTCATCACTATCCTTCCAGGTTTAAATAATGCGTTGGACAGTTCTTAACCCAATTTTAGTAGTTTCAGCAATCTCCTTAGTTCTTTTCTTTGCTTGATGCAGGCCAATAATTTGACCCTTCTGAAACAGAGTAACATCTTTTTCATGACCACACGATATGTTTTCTGACATGGTTGTTTAAGAAATGAGAAACTTCTCACCGCATCAGCTGGAGTTAAATAACTAGTTGACAGCTGAAACATATTAATCACTGCAGTAATTATCCAATGGAAGGCTCCTACCTATTTGCTTAGTTAAATCCAGGGGGTGACTTTTTTTAGCCAGGCAGTGTATGATTATGAATTACAATAATACACAGGGTAAGATGTTAAAACCCTTGTGCTAAAATTATGGGGGCTGGATACAAAATAGGGGGTGTGGTGGTGCAGTGGGTTGGACCACGATCCTGCTTTCCGGTGGGTCTGGGGTTCAAGTCCCGCTTGGGGTGCCTTGTGACGGACTGGAGTCGCGTCCTGGGTGTGTTCCCTCCCCCTCCGGCCTTACGCCCTGTGTTACCGGGTAGGCTCCGTGACCCCGTATGGGACAAGCGGTTCTGAAACTGTGTGTGTGTGGGGATACAAAATAACCATGCCAACAGTACTCATTTTCTTCTCAGTACCTACACCAACTACTTCAATCCACCAACCATTAAATTTACATTACATTTATTCATTTAGCAGACGCTTTTCTCCAAAGCCATGTACATCTCAGCAAAAATACAATTTGTGCATTAGGAGAAAGAGAGACATAGTTGCAGACATGAGTCTTAAGTACGGCACGGTGGCACAGCGAGTAGTGCTGCTGTCTCATAGCGCCTGGGTGGTGTGAGAGAATGTGGCTTCAATCCCTGCTCAGTCTGTGTTGAGTTTGCATGTTCTCCCCGTGTCTGCGTGGGTTTCCTCCCACAGTCCAAAGACATGCTGTTCATGTTCCCTCTAGTGTGTGAGTGACACAGAGAGTGTGTGTGTGTGTTCCATGAATGAGTGACCCATTGTAAATAGTGTATCTAGCAGTGTAAGTCAGCTTGGTGAATAAGGTGTGTGGGCTGATAACACTACATAGCATTCATTGGAAGTTGCTTTGGAGAAAAGTGTCTGCTAAATAAATAAATGCAAGTAAACCTAGCTTGTTTCTTTCCACTTTATGCACCGATGTTCATCGCATGAGTAGGTGCATCAAACACAGGATAGATGAATCCTGATCACCTTCCTACATTTTTTTTTTTTAAAAATGTGCACAGACATTTACATACAATACAGGAGTAGCGGCTGTGTAAAGGCTTATCTGGGCACGATCATAAAGTTACGGTGCATGAACATTTATACCATCCAACAACCATCTTATTCGATTTTAACTAACTATCCATACCACCCATACTTCATCAGAATATCTCCATCCACCTGCAGACCAGCACATATTATGGATGGATGCTACCCTCCTCACCGGGGATCACTGCGAGCACTTCACTGGGGTTGTCAAGTGGACAGATTCCTTCATCGGCGTTTCATCAAATTGAGCCCATGACACCTCCAGAAGGCTCAACAGCGAGAGCTGGCGTCCCAGACCCATCCCCCCTCCATGCTCGCAGCGTATTCCCAGTGACTTAACCTGCCAAAAGTCTCCCATTCCAACCACCCATTGACCACCCTCCAACCAGCACACAACCAATGCACAACATAAATACATGTAGGTGACAGCAAGCTACCGTTTTTATTCAAAATTCTAGAAAAAAATCGTAGCTTCCCAAATTGTAAAATATCTTAATCACACGTACACACATTGTCTGAACCGTTTGTCCCAAACGGGGTCGCGGGGAACCGGAGCCTACCCAGCAACACAGGGTGTAAGGCCAGAGGGGGAGGGGACACACCCAGGATGGGATGCCAGTCCGTCGCAAGGCACCCCAAGTGGGACTCGGACCCCAGACCCACTGGAGAGCAGGACCCAGTCCAATCCACAAATTTCAGTCTCGTTTCCGCACTGGTCACAGCACTGAAATTGCGCTCACACGTGTTGTTAATGATATTCTCATCTCTTCTGATGCTGGTCAGATCTCTATTCTTATGTTACTGGACTTGAGTGATACTGTAGACCATAGTATCCTACTGAGTAGACTTGGAAATCTGGTATCGTACTGAAGTGGTTTGAATCGTTGTCTAGCTAACCATGAACAATTTGTACTGAAATCTGATGACTGCACCCCCTCCATCTCAACTACGGTTCGGTATGGTGTGCCACAGGGCTCTGTGTTGGGGCCATTATTGTTCTCACTCTATATGTTACCACTGGGTGACATTATTCTCAAACACAATGTGAATTTCCATTCGTATGCCGATGACACACAGCTATATGTATCGTTTAAGCCTGATGAGCCATCACATGTAGTGTCGTTAACTAATGGTTTTACCAGTTTAAAATTATGGATGAGTAAAAATTTTTCATCTCTAAATGCCAGTAAAACAGAGGTACTTGTGATGAGTGGTGATGCCAAAACTCTCAACATAATCACGCCAATCTTTACATCGAATGGTATTAGCTTCAAGCGTCTAGATTGTGTCAAGGATTTGGGTGTCCTGCTGGATGGAAAGCTGTCATTTGTATCTCATGTAAATGCTTCGTCTAAGTCGTGCTTCCTTCGATTAAGAAACATAGCTAAACTGCAGCGATTCCTATGTAGACGGGATGTTGAGAAACTGGTTCATGCTTTTGTTTCAAGCAGGCTGGATTACTGTAATGCTTTATTGTCGGGTTGTCCATACCAGACTATCTAAGCTACAATTGGTGCAAAATGCTGCTGCGAGAATTGTCACTAGAAGTAGGAAGTTTGACCATGTAACACAGGTACTTAAATCGTTACATTGGCTCCGGGTCGCATTTAGAGTTGATTATAAAATCCTTCTTTTGACCTATAAGGCAGTAAATGGCATTTCTTCTGCTTACCTTTGTGAGATTATTGATTCTTATAACCCTGGATGATATCTGTATTTATTGGATGCATGTTACCTTAAAGTACCTGTAATCAATAAGACCTCAGTAGGAGGTCGCGCCTTTAGTTATAGAGCACCTAAACTGTGGAATAGTTTACCAGTTATTGTCAGAAATGCCCGTCTGTTTCTGTTTTCAAATCTCGACTAAAGACTTACATGTTCACTTGGGCATTCCACCTTGAAATGTAATTGTACTTGCCTTGGTTGTTCTTTACCACCTTCATAAACATGCATAATAAATTAACTTAAGTAACACATTACTAACTCTGTTCTTTCTTCTTGTTGAGCACTACCTTGCTGCATAAGACCTGAGGAGGCTGGCCAGTGGTGACAGACGAATCCCATGCTAACTGAGGATGATGACCAATTGCCATGACGAATCAAGACGTTCCATGCTGAGCTGGGGATCCAAGATACCATATAGCAACAATATCATTATTACTTGTAAACTGGCTTATAATTGTTACTTATCTCGAATGCCCAGGAGGGGTGGGCAACCACTGGCCTGTGGACCCCCCCAGGTTTTTTTCTCCCTCTGCCTTCAGTTGGGAGTTTTTGTTCCTTTCCCCAATGGCCAGTAGGCATACTTATAGCTCTATAAAAGTATTTTATTATGGTAGCCATTAGTCAACTGTCTTTTGTATGTTTTTCTTGCCTTATGCCTATGTTAAAGCATTCTGTGTCACTGCGTGAGAAGAGCGCTCTATAAAAATAAATTGAAAAATTGAATTGAAGATCTAACATTCAACATTTGCGAATACCCACAAGCTTAGTTCTGCTCCCCCCAGGCATTCTGCTGCCTCCTGAGGCACAACCACTGGCTAGATCTTTCCACTGCCTCAGACAAGTTTTTAATGCTGCCTTTAATGACCGACCCCTAAAATCGAAGTCCAACAACAGTGACGTGTTTGATTTTGCAACAAAGCCTCTTGCACCTACCTCCACCGGTCTAATAAAGCACTGTCAGCCTCACTCCCTCACTTCAGCAGCCAAGTCAGCATACTTCAACTTCTTCCTCTCGAAGGCATCCTCCATTGTGTCTTCGAAAAGTAGTTAACACGATGAAATATACTACTCGAGAGCCCTCGAAGTACAGTAGAGGATCAAGTCTCAGTGCAGTAATTGCAATGCACTGAGGCACTTGAAGCTGTTCTCCCACATCAGCTACTAACTTCCAATCTCATACTTCACCCCATTTAGAACCCAAACCAGCATGTGGGTTGTGCCTCCATGTATAGTACCTGCCGTGGGATAAACTAACTTTACACGTGGACAGAATATGCCTCAACGAGGCTTGCTACCACACAAACTGCCAGCTGGCTCCGTACCTACCCAACGGCTGACATTCTGTGGAGTAGGAAGGTTGCTCCAATGACGAATTTAATACCACCAGCATTCACCATCCACAGATCACAGCAGCCAATCTTTCATTACTCCGTGCGCTCCCAACCCAAACATCGCCCACGAACTCCGTGCAATGTCGAAATCGCCCGTCCTGTTTCCGCCTCCTGTTCACGGATGAAGCCAATAACCATCTTCCTCCTTTCCGGTAACTTAGTTTTACTCCACAGCTTTCTCGAATCACCTGTGCCAAGCCTTTTACCTCTTTTACCTGTTCCCTGTCGCTTAAGGAAGAATCATACCATCTACCTAAGCTATTAATTGGCTTTTCAGCCACCAACGGAATCCTCTCTCCATCAATCTGAAAGTTCTCCTGTACTAACTTGCCCTTAACAATTGACAAACTCCTACACTTATGAAGTTTCACTTTCAACCTGGCGAATTTAAGATTGTCACTTAACTTTGTTAGTAAGTGATGGGTACATGTAACAGTAGTAGTGAGCACGTCATCCATATACACTCCAACTGGTGGGAGGTGGGTGCCATCCTTCAACCTCATATCCCCAACCACCCATTTCAAAGATCTTATAGCCATGGTGAAAGCTAATGGTGAGATTGTGAATCCGGCCATTATGCCAATCCCCAACCACTGCCATGATGTGGTGTACTGTTTGGTGCAAAAATCAAACTGAATCTCCTTAAAATACCTTAACCAGTCTTGTAATGCTCTCTGGGACTTTGAAGAAACCAAAGGCCTTCCACAAGAGATCATGTGGCATTGAGCCAAAGGCATTTGCCAGATCCAAAAATATCATGTGCAGGTCCTACTTTCCTTCTTGGCTAGCTTAATCTGATTCCAGATCATACTACAATGTTCTAGGCATGCTGAAAATCCTGGGATTCCTGCCTTCTGCACAGATGTGTCAATTTATTTATTTGCTAACAAATATGCAATCTCTGCGCCACTACACTTAAAAATATTTTTACCCTCAGCATTAAGAAGGCAAATTGGCCTGAATTGCTCTATCTCTGCAGCAGCTTTCTGTTTGGATATAAATACCCCTCCTGCCTTCCGCCACTCCTTCGGAGTAACACCTTTCTTCCACACCACCACCACCTGCTACCATAAAAACTTTAGGATATCCGGAGCCCCTTTAGGTCCTGGTGCAGATGCTGCCTTCATGCAACGCACCACCTCTTGTACCTCTTTCCACTTCAGAGGACTCACATCCATTTGTGACACAATCTCCCCCAATGGAGGAATATTTGCAGGCACTTCAAAAACTCTTCCTCTCTCACCATCGATGTATATTGCCTGCAGGTAACTCTCCAGCTCCTGCCTTTCAACATTTAAAAAACCCAACTTCACCAATTTATATGGGTCCTTAAAGAATGCCCCCTTTCTTCTTCCTCCTTAACCTAAGCCTCTCTGCTCTTCTCAACACCAATAACCTACCTTTCAATTCTTCCTGCAGAGTGTTAATACCTCTCCTCTCCTCCTACATTCACCTCTGCTCGTTTCCAAAATCTTTTTAACTGCCTTTTTTCCTGAATCAGTCCCCCAATTTCTACGTACCGTCTTGACTTCGGCATGACCCGTACTCCTTTAGTTTTCCCCTGATATGCCCCAAATCTCTTCGTTCCATAATCATAAATGATCTCACCTAACTGGTTAATCTTACCTTCAGCCAAACCCTTTAAACCATCTAAAATACCTCTCAAAAAAATCCCTCTCAAATTATCATTAATGGAAGTCCACTCCTTGCATTCAGCAGGACCTGACCATCTTATCTTAGGTTTTTGTTCTCTATACCTTTCTTTCCTTACCTACCTGAATATCGATTGCCCTACATCCTCCGTATGATTGACACTACCTTGTGTATTCATGCTTGGTCTTGTCTCCTCTGAAACAGAGGTGCTGATGTCCTGGAGACTTTCATGTGCAACCTGCTACTGGACTTCACCCAATTTATTTGAACCATTTTGGTCAATGTGGAGCCCCTGCCCTTGTTCCCCCAAGTATTTCTTCTTGCCTTGGTGTATTCTTCACCATCTCACAGAAGCCACTTTCCCCTAACCACAAATACACACCTGTAGCTCCAATACACCCCTACTTGGCATAGTTATGTTTGTGCCACTCCCCCTGCTCGTGGTCAAGGTCATGTCAGGGTCTGAAACTATTATATCCGCCAATGAATCATCTTGCGTCCCTGCTCTCGCTGACTCTTGGGGTATTGATAACATTTGTATGTCTGTAGCTTAAGCAGGGTGCATCCCTTGCTGTAATAGCACAGGATGCTGCCGGCATGGATTGCTAGCCCATGCCAGCCCCTAGTGGGGTCTGTTCCCTCCTACCAGCAGTAAGGACTTAGCAATCATATTAGTTACAACTTGCTTGTTTGATACTGCCATTCTGGTAGCATTTTACTTCATTTCACTCACATTACACAGGGTTATGATTAGGATTACAGTTAGGGTTAATATTACGGTGAATTAAGGTTATTGTTAGGGTTTGGGTTAGGATGAAGGCTAGAACTGGGGTTAGGATGAACGTTAAGGTTAGAATTAAAGTTCAGGTTAAGGTGGATATACAAGTGGCACAGGGATAGAAAATAACAAGTAACTGTAGCAGGTGGTGTTGGACAAACTGACAAATCTGCCTAGAGCTAGAAGAACCCGTGACAGATAATGACAGAGAGAAGGGAAGCAGTGCAAATCTAACAATCTAGCTCCAGCACCAGCTATCTCCTGGTTCAAGCTATAGTGATATCTGTTCTACTGCAACTCTCTCCTGCCTCTCCTGTCTTCCAGCCTCCACCACGGAGCCCAGTCAAAGTCCCAATCTGTGTCCCATGAAGGACCAGTGGCTTTGTCTGACAACTGCGGTCCACAGGAGTCATCCAACCCACCTGAACAACCTGGAGCAAATCTTCCAAAAAAAAAATGGGCCAACGTCACTGCTCAATAGTGTCCAAAGCTTGTATGAACTTACCCCCAAAAGTTGTTATGGCAAAATGTGGCCCTACCAAGAATTAGAATATTTATAGAAAGAGGACATTTTTTGTCTTAAAAAACCTTTAAGTAATTAAGTTTAAGTTTCTGTGTTTAGAAATAAAATTCTAAAGAAAAAGAAATTTAAAATTTCACATAAAATTCATAAAATTAGAGAATTATTTGAGGGTGGGGGGTGCGGTGGTACAACAGGTTTGGCTAGGTCCCACTCTCTGGTCGGTCTGGGGTTCGAGTCCTGCTTGGGGTGCCTTGTGACAGACTGGCGTTCTGTCTGGGGTGTGTGTCCCCTCCCCCTCCAACCTTACGCCGTGTTGCTGGATTAGGCTCCGCTTCACTGCGACCCCTCTTGGGACAAGTGGTTTCAGACAGTGTGTGTGTATTTGAGGGTACAAATACTTCTGCAGGGCACTGTATAGAAATGTAGTTATAAGTACACAAGGACAATGAAGGATACCTGGTACAAGCTGACATTGGTTTTTGGATAGCATTGGCAGCATCAGGCGGGTGTGGGTTAAGGACAGGGTTAGGATGAACATTAGGGTTAGGATTTGAGTTACGGTGGATAAACTGACAAGCTTCCTCCAAGCAGAAAACTGACATCAGACGGTGTAGTGGATATATAAATTGTCAGCTTAAAAGAACATTTTTAATCACAGAAAGAGCTCTATAATTAATTAAAGTGTTAAAGGCTTTGTCTTTAAAATCCAAGAATCACGTACATATACTAGACATGAAAACTCAAAAGTTAACCAGTTATGGATAAATTTTCCCAAAAAACAGAAATATTGCAGTTAGCAGTGGCAGCAGGTAGGAAAGTTGTTAAGAGCACAGACTTTACCACAAAGGCTTTTAAATCAATTGGGGCCTCGCTCTAGGGCATTCTTAGTTTCACCAGTACAAATATATAACCATATAACTGTAAGTGCAACTTGTTTTGTATAAAAACTCTTTCTTTTTGTGAAAAGCTTCATAATTGTGACTTAATAGCACTCGCTTGGTATTAAGATGGGGGGATGCGGTGGCGCAGCGGGCTTGGCCTGTGCATGCTCCCTGGTGGGTCTGTGGCTAGAGTCCTGCTTGGGGTGCCTTGCGACAGACTGGCGTCCCATCCTGGTTGTGTCCCCACACCCCAGCCCTGCACCCTGCGCTGCTAGGTTAAGCTCCAGCTTACCGCAACCCCGCTCGGGACAAGCGGCTTCAATCAATGTGTGTGTGTGTGTGTGTGTGTGTGTGTGTGTGTGTGTGTGTGTGTGTGTGTGTGTGTGTGTGTGTGTGTGTGTGTGTGTGTGTGTGTGTGTGTGGGTGTGTGTGGGTGGTATTAAGACTTCTGCTGACTAGAGTTTACAGTACAGTCTCATCAATGGTTCCCTTGCTGTCTGTTGAAGTGCATAAAAGTTAAAAAAAAAAATCCTCCAGTCTGTTGATGTCACAAAGCCAACCAAAACATTCTTTAACATACAAATGGAAAATAACAACTTTGTAATGTAAAAAACTACTGAAGATATATAAAATTCTGATGAAAAAAGTGGTGTAGGTTGTCACATTACAATTATACATTTAGCATATACCATATGAATGAAGCTACAACTGCTGCCTTCAGAACCAGAAGTCACAGGTTCAAATCCTAGCTGTGGTGCCCTTGAGCAAGGTATTTACCCTTAATCGCGCCAGGCTCCAACAGCTAGGATTTTAATCTGTGACCATTACCATCCGTCCATCGTTATCAACCATTTGTCCCAAGTGGTGCTGCGGTGAGCTGGGGCCTACCCGGCAATACAGGGCGCAAGGCCAAAGGGGAGGGGCACACACTCAGGATGGGACCTCAGTCTGTCGCAAAGCACCGTAAGCAGGGCTCGAATCCCAGACCCCCCAGACAGCGGACATCGGCTGAACCCGCTGCACCCAGTAAAATTACCCAGCTATATAAATGGGTAAGTAATTGTAGGTAGTTAATATCTATAGCTAGCATGCTTTTGGGGACAGCTGGTAGCAAAGTGGTTAGTTCTATTACCTCTGGATCCAGAAGCTGCAGGTTCAATCCCCACCTCTGCCTGTTGTGCTCTTAAGCAAGGTATTTAACCTAAAATTGCTCCAGTAAAATCACCCATCTGTGTAAATGGGTAAATAATTGTAACCTTAATGTTCTAAGTTGCATTGGCGAAAAGCATCAGCTAAATGAAAAAAATATAAAGACATTGTTGTTCAAGTTGCTTTGGAGAAAAATGTCAGGCAAATAAATCACTTCAATGCATTTTCCTCAGGATACACACTGCAAACACTACAATCAACTTGAACAGTAGAATGTAGTTGACATTCACTACTTGAGAAGTGAATGTACACTCTACATTCACTACTTCATGTAACACAGCTGATGACAGAATGCTGCTGCCCGAGTTGTTTGACTTGCCAAAGCATTCCCGTGAATTTCCTATATCCTCGTCTCTTTGCATTGACTTCCTATAGCTGCCCGGATCAAATTTACGATCCTAGTTTCTGGCCTACAAAAGCATCAATGGAACTGCACCCAGATACCTACAAGACCTGATCATCCACTGTACCCCGACCAGACTGCTATGCTCTTCCACATATGTCCACTTTGTGGTTCCACGCACAAAAAGTAATGCACAAAGGTTGTCCATTCTGGCTCTGCTGTGGTGGAATGACCTCCCCCTCTCACTCAGAACTTCTGAATCTCTGTCGACATTTTAAGAGTCTTAAAACTCACCTCTTCCGGACTCACTTTGCCCATGATCTCTTAAGTTCATGTAATGTCTAAATGTTCATGCATTACAACTTTGAGATTATGCTGTTAAACAATGGATAAACTTTTACGCACCTACTCATGTAGTTTAACGTAAATGTTTATACATATTTAAAAATATATATGTTATATATATGTATTACTAGGAACATGGTAAGGAATCATCAATATTCTGATAAAAGTTTTTTACAGCTACTCGTGTGATGTACCTTGGTTCATATGGTGGAAAGAAACTTCTTAAAAATCACACATCTGCATCCATGTGTTTCTGCTAATGTAATGCACGTATTGTATTTTCTATGAGATGTACGTCACTTTGGAGAAAAGCTTCTGTTAAATGAATAAATGTAAATAAATGTAAATGTACTTGCATATGAGGGGGGGTGCGGTGGCGCAGTGGGTTGGGCCACAGTCCTGCTGTCCGGTGGGTCTGGGGTTCGAGTCCTGCTTGGGGTACCTTGCGACGGTCTGGCGTCCCGTCCTGGGTGTGTCCCCTCCCCCCCGGCCTTACGCCCTGTGTTGCCGGGTAGGCTCCGGTTCCCTATGACCCCGTATGGGACAAGCGGTTCTGAAAATGTGTGTGTGTGTGTGTGTGTGTGTGTGTGTGTGTGTGTGTACTTGCATATAAGGCCTTGTCACCAGAGACCACAGAAAAGTGCAACAGTGAACTTTATACTGATGATTCTGCTGTGCTAATGTTTACCTCACTCGTTGAAGGAGTGTTTAAAGAATCCGATAAAACCAATCAATACGACTGACCTGTGAAGGCTGTGCAGAGAGTGCGGTACCCCAGCTCATCGAGGACGAGGAATCTGGAGGGCCGACATGGACAGGCTTTTCACTGAATGGGATGCATGTGGCATCCTGGCGAAAGAGCAGAAATTAAAGCACCTGCACCATTGTAAACAGGGTTTAATGTACAGATTGTTAGTAATTTATTTGAGCACACACAGTAACATAAATAGTTTGATTTCAAGCAACCCAAGTTGCCCCGCATTGAACATGGAAAAATATTTTCACAAAGCAATTACCTCTTCATCTGAGTCAAACAGTTCACCCAGTTTTAAGGCAGGAACTCTGCAAAAAGTACAGACTAATTGGCACCATCAACATTTTCATAGTAAACGTTGTGTGTGTGTAGATATTGTGGCACGCAGTGCCGTGGGTTCGGATGGGGCGAAGAAGGACGCAGAAGCAGCGTTCATTATGAACAATTTATTCAAACACCAGCACAAGGAAAATTATGCTCTCGGTCTGAGGACCCCGTTTCCTCCAGGACCTGCGCTTACAGCCAGCCTGCCTAGCGCCCCTAGGTTCTCTCTCAACAGACTGGCAGACAGTCAACCCACCACTCCCCCTCCCCCCCCCCCCCCCCCAAAGTGCCTTACAGATATTACTTACAGATTTCCCATAATGCAACTATTTACATTAAGCACACACTCCCTCCTAAAACAGTAACGTGGGGTCGTTACAATATACAATAAAAAATAGAAAAAAAAATATACATATATATAAAATATGTATAAACTTAGTTTGATAACCTGAACCTGCAACCTCTGTTTTTTTCCCTGAAAATTTACACTGTTACTGTAAATAAGGGCCAGCAGGAAGTGTAGAGAGTATGGTCATTGCTTTCTAGCCGCATGGTTTGGGTTCAATTCCCTCTCCTGCTGTAATATCCTTGGTCCTGGTACTTACCCTGAATTGATACGGTAAGAATTCCCTGCTGCAGAAATGGATACGTTATGATAAAGTCATGTAAAATCAGTAGTTACCTCTAATACATTTATACATTTATCAATGAAAAATGAGAAAGAATGAAAAACTTACTCCTTTGGACGAAGATGACTGACTCCTGATCCACCTGTCCAACCCTGTATTAAATGTGAAGATGGATGCTGTATCATTATGTATGAATAAATAGAGGAATCAGTGTATATTCCACCCAGCCCTCGTGCTCGGCTCCTGGTCACGCGCAGCTTGGGAAGTGACACAGTACCTTGTTCCAGGGTTTTTCTCCTCTCGTCTCGCATGGTTCTTGTGCTCTCGAGGTCACAGAAACCTCATGCAAATTTAAATCCATTAATACTAACAACAAGCAAGTAAAACTCCTTGAGGAGTCTGTGTGAGCACCACAGTTCCACCACCGTGGATGGTCGCCATGGTTACACAAACAAACAGAGCGCTGTGCACACAGGTAACAGTAAACACAAAATGCTATACAGTATACACCAACAGCAAACAGTAACAGTAAAGGAAGGAATACTGGAATAAGAATATATTTTAATTGTGAGCACCTAAAAAAGTCCCAAATAGGTCAGAAATATAACTAAAGTAGGTTTTCTACTTCAAATGTTTGGTGAAAATCAATAAAACCTTTATTTGCAATTTGTAAAATATTGAGTTATTATGATTGACTGATTTTTTTTGTTCTATGCTGTAATTAAGAAAAATGCCAAAGGTTATTAAAAAAAAAACTGAGAAGCTCCATCTCATACAAACATTTTGAAAAAGATGTAATAATGATTTACATTATGCAAACACAGTATTTCTAATTTGGGCTGTTTTATTAATAGAGCCGCAGTAGCTTATTCTTTAGTGATTAATTAGGATTAATGAGTGATTTTTTTACAAAAACTAAAGACAGTATTTAATGAACATCTGGCTTCTGACAGTGAGGTACAAGAGGTAAAAATGTAAAATTAGGTCTTAGTATATGTTAATTATATGTACTGTACATCATGGTATTTTTGATTGACAATGTCATTACATTTATTTAGCAGATCAATGTTTATTTGCTATTTATTTTTGGTTGGCAATGTCATGTGATACAAAAAATAATCTACAGGCATACTAAATTGTAGTTTTTACAGTGGTTCATCACTCATATATATAAAATTATAAAATATAGAACACCTCACATAAACTTGACTGAAATTAGAGTGAAACTTAAAAACCATTAATGCTGTACATTTCAAAGTTTATTTTCAATAAGGCATTGAACATTCATTTCATCATCCTGTAAAGCAAACAATTCCACAAAGCTCCACTGAGTACATATATGTCCACTAAGACAACACAGCAGGACAGGCAATACACACATTCAGAAGAACCTGAATAAGAATTACATGAAAAGATCTAGATGATAATGTGTTTGTGTTTTCCCTTTCCTCCTCAACAATATCTCTTCACTGAAGACATGATGTGCTGCAAGACACTGCATTCATGGTTCTGAGTTATTTCATATAGTTAAGGCATAGGACTGAACAACAAGACACAGAGGAAACTCGGGATTTAAAATCTTGCATTCAATTCAATTTTATAAATAATAGATATGGTCTTACCTTTTATTTCAATCTATTGCTAGTGGTAACTGCATGCATTTTTTCAAGCATTCATATTTCAAAAGGCTCATACCATTTCATTCATATTCTTGCAGTAGAGTTTGCATTTAAAGACTTTCATTAATAAAACTAAAACTGCCATAACATAATGATTTTGCACTCTTTCCATTTTAACTGGGATTCTAAAATTACCTTCCAGGGGTGCCAAGTTCAGGGAAAGAATAAAACAACTGTGTCTTGCATAGACCTTACCGCTGAAATTTGATTTTTGCCAACATCTGCATCCGTTACATCAAGCATCTGCAGTGGCAACGCGGAACCGAAAATAAATATTTAGAATCACAGATTTAGTAAGAAAACAGCCTTCATTCAAGCCTGTTGCGTCTCCTCAGCACTGTGGCTGATGTCACCTCTGTGCCTTTCTCTGCTGCCCCCACATCCCCTCCACTGTTGTCATGGGAACCTTCACAGAAGACTGTAGCATCATTGGTTTCCCAGTCTTCCTCATGTTCTGTTTCTTCTTCAACCTGGTGCTCCAAATCACAGTTCTCCAGCTTCTCATCCCAAGAGTTCTTCCAACACTCAGATGTGGGGGCTTCAGTCCAGGCCCCCTGTGCTGACAGCGATTCAATGAGGTCTTCCAAGTTCTTCCCACATGAGGACTCTGAAAGGTGAGTTAACATTTTATTTACACAGCAGCATCACAGGCAAATGAAGAAACATACTCTCATCCGAACTACCACTCAAAATAACCACACAATTCATGATCTACATGTATTTCTGTTCTTGTTCCTCCTGACTCATGCATTAGACTGCCTTCTTTGAAAGAGAACAGCAGGAGTAGGCCTAATTCAGAGTACTGAAATTAAAAAAAAAAAAAAAAAAAAAAATTAAGGTTGGTGGTTGGTACAGCCCCTCCGCGAAACGCCACCTTAACGTGGTGGAGGGGTTTGAGTGCCTGAATGACCTCAGGACATATTGTTGCCTGGGGCTATATGCCCCTGGTAGGGTCTCCTATGGCAAACAGGTCCGGGGTGACAGACAAGACAAAGCGCGGTTCAAAACCCCCTTATGACTATAAAATCAAGGCTCTCGTTCACCCCGCCCGGTATGGGGTCACCAGGGCCCCACCCTGGAGCCAGGCCTGGGGGGAGGGGCTCGCATGCGAGCGCCTGGTGGCCAGGTCTATGCCCACGGGGCCTGGCCGGGCTCAGCCCGAAGCCACAACGTGGAGCCGCTCTTCGGTGGGCTCACCACCTGCTGGAGAGGCCGCAAGAGGCTGGGGCGTTGTGATTTGGGCGGTGGTCGGGATCGAGTGCCCGGCCGACCCAAACCTCGGGCGCCAACTCTGGCTTTTGGGACTTGGAATGTCACTTCACTGGCAGGGAAGGAGCCTGAGCTACTGCAGGAGGTTGAGAGATACCGTCTAGATATAGTCGGGCTCACTTCCACTCACAGCTTGGGTTCTGGAACCACTCTTCTCAACCAGGGATGGAATCTCCACTATTCTGGCGTTGCCCAGGGTGAGAGGCGGCGGGCGGGTGTGGGCTTATTAATAGCCCCCCAGTTCAGCCGCCATGTGTTGGAGTCTACCCTGGTGAATAAGAGGGTCGTCTCCCTACGCCTTCGGGTCAGGGAACGGTCTCTCACTGTCATTTGTGCTTATGCGCCTAGCGGCAGTGCAGAGTACCCGGCCATTTTAGAGTCCCTGGGGGGCGTGCTGGAAAGCGCTCCCACTGGGGACTGCGTCGTTCTACTGGGGGACTTTAACGCCCACGTGGGCAGCAACAGTGACACCTGGAGGGGCGTGACTGGAGGAACGGCCTCCCTGATCTGAACCCAAGTGGTGAGTTGTTACTGGATTTCTGTGCTAGTCACGGTTTGTCCATAACAAACACCATGTTCATGCATAAGGGTGTCCATCAGTGCACTTGGCACCAGGACACCCTAGGTCGGAGGTCGATGATCGACTTTGTAGTCGTTTCTTCTGATCTTTGGCCATATGTCTTGGACACTCGGGTGAAGAGAGGGGCTGAGCTGTCAACTGATCACCACCTGAAGGTGAGTTGGATTCGATGGCGGGGGAAAAAGCGGGACAGACCTGGCAGGCCCAAACACATAGTGAGGGTCTGTTGGGAACGTTTGGCGGAGGCCCCTGTCAGAGAGGTCTTCAACTCCCACCTCCGACAGAGCTTCAACCAGGTCCCGAGGGAGACTGGGGACATTAAGTCCGAATGGACTATGTTCCACACCTCTATTGTCGGGGCGGCAGTTCGGAGCTGCGGCCATAAAGTCTCCGGCGCCTGTCGTGGCAGCAATCCCCGAACAGGGTGGTGGACACCGGAGGTAAGGGATGCCGTCAAGCTGAAGAAGGAGTTCTATTGGGCCTGGCTGGCTCATGGGACTCCTGAAGCAGCTGACGGGTACCGTCGGGCCAGACGGAATACGGTTCTGGCAGTCGCCGCAGCAAAAACTCGAGCCTTGGAGGAGTTCGGTGAGGCCATGGAGGAAGACTTTTGGTCGGCCTCAAAGAGATTCTGGAAAACCGTCCGGCGACTCAGAAGGGGGAAACGGTGTTCCGCCAACACTGTTTACAGTGGAAGTGGTGCGCTGCTGACCTCAGCTGAGGATGTTCTCGGGCGGTGGAAGGAGTACTTTGAGGATCTCCTCAATCCCTCCGACACGCCTTCCGTAGAGGAAGCTGAGGCTGGGGACTCGTCCATTACCCTGGCTGAAGTTGCTGAGGTAGTCAAAAAGCTCCTCGGTGGCAAGGTTCCGGGGGTGGATGAGATCCGCCCCGAGTTTCTCAAGTCTCTGGATGTTGTGGGGCTGTCTTGGCTGACACGCCGATGCAGCATTGCGTGGAGCTCGGGAACGGTGCCTCTGGACTGGCATACCGGGGTGGTGGTCCCTCTTTTTAAGAAGGGGGACCGGAAATTGTGTTCCAACTATAGGGGGATCACACTCCTTAGCCTCCCTGGGAAAGTCTATGCCGGGGTACTGGAGAGGAGAATCCGGACCTCGGATTCAGGAGAAGCAAATGCGGTTTTCGCCCTGGCCGTGGAACACTGATCCAGCTCTATACCCTCACTAGGGTGTTGGAGGGTTCATGGGAGTTTGCCCAACCAGTCCATATGTGTTTTGTGGACCTGGAGAAGGCATTCGACCGTGTCCCTTGTGGCATCCTGTGGGAGGTACTTCGGGATTATGGGGTTCAGGGCTCGCTACTACGGGCTGTTCGTTCCCTGTATGACCGGAGCAGGAGCTTGGTTCGCATTGCCGGCAGTAAGTCAGACCTGTTCCTGGTGCATGCTGGACTCCGCCAGGGCTGCCCTTTGTCACCGATTCTGTTCATTATTTTCATGAACAGAATTTCTAGGCGCAGTCAGGGAACGGAGGGTGTCTGTTTTGGTGGCCGCAGGATCTCGTCTCTGCTTTTTGCAGATGATGTGGTCCTGTTGGCTTCATCGAATCAAGACTTACAGCGTGCACTGGAGAGGTTTGCAGCCGAGTGCGAAGCGGCGGGGATGAGAATCAGCACCTCCAAATCCAAGGCCATGGTCCTCAGTCGGAAAAAGGTGGATTGCCCCCTCCGGGTTAGGGGGGAGCTCCTCCCTCAAGTGGAGGAGTTTAAGTATCTCGGGGTCTTGTTCACGAGTGAGGGAAAAATGGAGCGGCAGGTTGACAGGCGGATCGGTGCGGCGTCCGCAGTAATGCGGTCATTGTACCAGTCTGTTGTGTTGAAGAAGGAGCCGAGTCGTAAGGCGAAGCTCTCAATTTACCGGTCGATCTACGTTCCTACCCTCACCTATGGTCATGAACTCTGGATCATGACCGAAAGAATGAGATCGCGGATACAAGCGGCAGAAATGAGTTTCCTCCGCAGAGTGGCTGGGCGCACCCTTAGAGATAGGGCGAGGAGCTCTGTCACCCGGGAGGAGCTCGGAGTAGAGCCGCTGTTCCTCCGCATCGAGAGGAGCCAGTTGAGGTGGCTCGGGCATCTGTTCCGGATGCCTCCTGGACGCCTCCCTGGGGAGGTGTTCCGGGCATGTCCCACTGGGAGGAGGCCTCGGGGCAGACCCAGGACACATTGGAGAGACTACATCTCCCAGCTGGCCTGGGAACGCCTTGGGGTTCCCCCAGAGGAGCTGGAGGAGGTGTGCGGGGAGGGAAGTCTGGGGGGCTCTGCTCGGACTACTGCCCCCGCGACCCGGTCCCGGATAAGCGGAGGAAGGTGAATGGAAGGTTGGTACAGAAGTAAATGCACATGATAAACAGCATGTCACCTGTCCATTGTAACAATATTTCATGTAAAGACTGTGGAGCAACACAACATAATGAGGAGGAAACATCACCTTCAGGGTTCATGAGCGGGCAGTCCATGCCTCTCTTCTTCATGAGGTGTCTGATGGACTGCAGTTGTGACATGATTTCATTCTTCTGTTCAGATGCCACAGATTTGACACTGATTTAGGAAAATGTGACAAGAAATAACCAATATGTTTTCACGACAAGAATGAATACATGAACCTTGTGTCTTTGGAGATGTGCATTTCAGAGCAAGAGCAATTTCCCTTTAAAAATTAACCCTATATTTCAAATGTGGAAAAACATGCAGATCACTACATGCAAGTGAAACACAAGCAGTAGTATGATACTCCAGTTGAAATCGGTTTGCTCACCAATTGGTCAAAGGATCTAGCTGCGTTAGGATCGAATTTAGCATCTTCTCTGTTTGTGCAAGACGTTGCTCAAGTTCATTCAGCTGGTTTTCTGCTCACAAGCACAGACACAATCAACCATTCAGTGGACAGCAAGCCAAACAAGACTAAGACAACAGAAAAATACAAACAACATGTGCGCAATGAAAATAAATACAGGCTGGGAACTATATACCAGTCTCTGCAGATTTCTTTGCCCCTTTGGCTGTTTTTTCCTTTTCAGCTTTAGAATCTTCTTTGGACTTTATCTGGAGTTAGAATGAAATCCAACACTTTCATTAGTCCCACATTCAAACATTTACATTTATTCATTTACTCAACACTTTTTTCCAAAGCAACTTTCAACATTAAGCTACTTACAATTGTTTATCTGTTTACACAACTGGGTAATTGTTTTTTTTTTTTTTTTTTTTTACAGGAGCAATTTAGGGTAAGTACAGAAGTGAAATGGATTCGAACCTGCAACCATACAGTTTTGACCCACACTACCCAGATAGTTTTATTTTGCAAATTTCTGACACCTAGAAAAAAAAAATCTGGCTACACAATAAAGATTAAGAAAACAAGTTTGAATTGTTATATATAAAATTGCCTTTTTACAACATGCTGAATTTTTTAATGCACGCAGCCCTGGAAATACTACTACTTCCAGCAAGTGAACATAGGACAGTAAATAACTAATACTATGTAATAATCATAATACATTGCTTTGGATAAAACTGTCTCCTAAAAATATAAACAAAACAAAAAGCTATAAATTTCTTCCATCTTAAGATGTTTTTCCAAAATGTAAAGTCCTGTTCTAATTTTAATAAAGGCTAGCGAACAAATTTGAAATATGAAATCCAGAAAAATTGTATTATAGGCTGTATGACAGCTAAACAATCAGTCTGTGGTTGCTGGTTATAACCTAGGCAAAAGGACCTTAATCTTGTAATGGGAGCTTACAGAGTAATTTGGTTTGATTTTGAGTGCAAACACAGGTAATTCTGCAGCTCAACACAAAGCTTTTTTTTCTTTTTTTAAGTTAATCCCCAGTGGTCTCACACATGGTTCAAATGTCTGTATATATACACAATAATATATACATATAGTATACACAAATGTTAAACAATATGAATATAACACAATCCAATGAACAAATGCAATTACTACCCTCATGACAGCCTACCTTTATAAACTTGTATGCAGCAAAGACACCGACTCCAATGGCGTACAGAGGCATGAGAGTAAACACGTAGCCCTTACTATTCGACCTGTACTTTTCACTCTTGAGCTCCTTCTCCATCATCTTCCTCATCTGCTGCATGTTTTCTAGGGTCTGCGCCTTTGAATCTGGGCCATTCATGCTGAACTGGTGCGGTCTTGCAGAACCAGGACCGGTGCCAGCTTAAAGTAGAAACACCCAGGAGGGTTACTGGTTTACCAGCTCAACATATAACAGAGCTGACCTCTTATACAAAATACGCTTTACATTTTTATTTCCTTCTAAGCAACTTACAGTGATTTACCAATTTATATAGCTGGGTAATTTTTTTTCTGCACTAATTCAGGAAGTACCTTGATCAAGGTTGCAACAGCAGGAGGTGGGATTCGAACCTGGGTCCTTCGAGTGCATGATTGGAAGCTTAATCACTATGCCCTTCTAGCCCAAGCCTAAGGCTTAGCCCTCGCATCCAGCCTTTACAATGGTTTAAACAATGTTGAAACCAATAGCAAATATAACTCAGTAAAACTTAGATAAAAGATTCTTCGGATGAATGTAGAAAAATTCACATAATCATAATTATTATGAATGGGCACACACACAGAGTCCAGCAACAACAAGGGGGAAAAACGGGGTGAAGAAGGTGAGTAGTACTAGGTCTGCAGCGAACAAAGCTCGCTGAGGCTTTCACCTTTCCTGCTGAACCGTGGATCCAAGTTCCTCGCCTCTCTCGACTCGCCGCTGCCACCGCTGAACATCCTGGGGAACACGACAAACACGAAGAGCACGGCTGTGAAAGCGACCACCAGCTGCTGGGAGGACGACAGGACCATATTGCTGGCTCCGCGCTAGTCCAAAAGCCTGCTGGAGGACGGTAACAAAAAGCAAGCTATACCCTAATCGTGTTATTATTTCTTCACTGAGATCTTAAAAAACATTAATTAACACGTCCCAGCGAAGTTGCAAACGCGTGACTAATTCGAAACACTGCCTCATTCGTTTATTTACACTATTTGCTTCCGGGCGTGTGAACCAATCGTGTAGGACCATCTGGGAGGAGGAAATGACGTTTAAGGCTGGACGCGTTTCCTGATTTCTTTAGTTATTGACACTTCTACTTCCGGGTATATGAACCAATCACCTGCAAGTATCTGTACAAATACATGACAGATTGTGGAGTGGAGTGTTGTCCATATTGCTGTATCTCCCTATTGGCACCGCCATCCTAGAAGGATAAGCGGTGAAGAAAATGGATGGATGTTATCCATTAGCTTTCATCTATCATGAATATGATTTCTTTTTTCATCACACATATCCACGAGTGGTGTCATTTCAAGTAAATTAGATGTTTAGACTATGAATTCCAAACGAAGAGGTGAAGTCCCGTACCGCTGCGCTTTAAATTCGGATGTGGTGAAGAAGGGCGCACGAACGTTAAAACACTGACACACAAGAACCACGTTTCCTCAAGGACCTGCAGCCAGCCCTCCCAGCCTAGCGCTTTTCAGGCTTTTTCCTCCTTTCTCACTGCCCAAGGGTCACTCCCTTATGTTCCCTATAAATTTCAACAACAGTTAAACACTTCATTCACCCAGAATCCAACTATTTACAATAATGCAATTTTCCCGCTCAAACTCCCTGTAACGCGGGTCGTTACAGTTTATTAGACGGTGTGTAACACAAAATTAGATGATAATCTATGTTTTATAATTACATTATAAACAATTATAATGTGCCAGTTTTTGAAAGTTGACTTGAACACATCAGGAGTTAAGAGATAATTACTGACACAAACGGGGCAGTATAGAGATACCAGGAATGCAATTACGACTAAAATTATGATGTGGCTTTTATTGGCAGTCTCTTGTTTTTTAACAACTGAAAAACACATTGAACAAAAACATGTTTCTGAACTGTACGGCATTTGAAACAGTTTGTATCGTAATCTTAAAATTGCATCAGTTGCGCATTGTAAGAATTGTGTAATTAATTAATGCGAAGAACTTAAAAGCAAATTTTGAAAAAACACAGTACTATCATCTATGAGTATGGCGCGCAGCGTCGTGGGTTTGGATGGGGCGAAGAAGGACGCACAGACAGCGTTCGTCGAGAACATTTTATTTGATCACCGCCACAGGGAAATAATGCTCTCGGTCCAAGTTCCCCGTTTCCTCCAAAACCTGCGCTTCGAGCCAGCCTTCCCCGCCTCCTTAGCGTCCCCAGGCTCTGCCTTTCCCACAGGCAAACACGGTCACTCCATCATTTTACCCGTAAGTCCCCCCAGTGGTTGCGCACCTACTTTACTAGTGCAAAAGATTTAATTTTGGATATCGTTTGAAGGTGATAATCCTAGGAGATTGTTCACTACTTATGCGTGTGTGTGCTAAGTATTTTCTCCCTCGGGGCTTGTCGTAGTGTGTCTTTATTATTTATACAAACCTCAACATCACCTCAGCACACGAACCGCGCTGACCACATTTTCACTTTGCACATATGATATAACAGCACATGTCAATGAACTCTGCACTTCAAACTCACCATTCTCACCCCTGTGAGTGTGTTTTAGCGGGAAATGTGTTTAATGTAATAGCTGCATTATGGGAAAAATGAGCGTGACCGAGCGTTCGCGTGGGGTTCGCCTAGACACTTCGAGGTAAAGAAAATAACAAACGATACCCGTCAAGGTTGAGTCCAAACGTTTTTCCAGTTTTATTGGCTCCAGCTGAAAAACTTATAAGCAGACTCGCTGGTGCACTTCCGTGCGCACGTCCCAAAGACCGGCCTTCGACTCGCATATTTCAGAAGTCTCAGATCATGATGGCAACGCTGCATCTTGGGGAGCAATCATTGAACAGAACCTGTCTAGACAGCCAGACTGAAGGTCATACATAAACAGTTTGAGAAGTCATAGTCTGACTGCCGCATTCTCACTTGTCAAGGCTTGGCTAGTGACTGATTTTACGAGAGGAAGATTGAGACGAGATTTCTGCTAAGTTCTTCCAAACGAGGACCTCTGGTGGCTGCTGGTGGTGTTGCGTCCAGGGGTCATGACATTTTTTTGCATTGCCTGCTCCATGTTGAGCGAAGGGCTGTTGGTATTCCTGCTGCTTTTAAATAATGTCTTTTTAAATGCATATAACTTATTTAATTAAAATATTAATGAAAACAAAGATGAATAAATTTGCACTTTTTCAGTTTTTTTTATTACTACTTACTCACGTGTGTAAAAAATGTACACTATAAAGTTATTAACCAGTAAATTGTTCTGCAGTTTGCGACCCTTAATTGTATGCTGTCCGTTTAGAGATTAACCTATTTAAAAACAACTCATAATATGCAGCTTTCTCGTAATTACTGTATTACTTATTTAACTCATTGCCTATTGCCTCTGTATGTGACAAATAAAACTTCAACTTGAACTATTTACAGTAAGTAGGTTTCACATTGGTCTATAATCAAATTCTTGAAATCCATACACTTTGAGGGGAAAATGGCCAGTGGAAAACACTAAAAACTGCTGTTTGTTTGTTTATGGATTTGCAGTTTTCATAAAAATATCAGCCTTTATGAACATTTCTTTATGAAGATCTTTCTGCCTTGCTGCCATGAGCCTCCATTTCTTCATGCCAGAGTAGCACTCGAACACTGCCAGTACTGAAAGGAAGAACGCCGTTTCCATTATTACTGAAACCACCCTTCTGAAACCTGAGAACAAATGTTACAAAATATTATTGAAGCTTTTGCAACATCAGTAATTTCAACACAGTAATATTTACGAATAAAATATGTATCTTTCATCTTCGCGGTACATACCACGACCCTACTAGGACAAGCGGGATGGAAGATGGATGGATCTTTCAGCTTTTTGTGCTAAATGCAATTCAGTATAATTTCTAGACCATTGCATTTACACAGATGTAATTCATTTTTTCTTTGTGTATTGTCACTGCCTTCATTAGCAGTAGTTCAAGCAGTAGTACACTGTTATGGCTACTGTCACATACTATATTAAATTACTGTAATTTAAATTATTTTAAATAATGTACAACCTCATTTCCTAAAAAACAGTGGGACAGTATGGAAAATGTTAATAAAAAACAAAAATGAGTGATTTGTAAATTTACTTTGACAAAAACAGTATAAAGACAAGGTATTTTATGTTTTACCTGATCAGCTACATTGTTTTTTGAAGATGTACATTTATTTTTTTAAAATTGATGCCTGCAACATGTTCCAAGAAAGCGGGGACAGTCAAGTGTTAACTACTGTGTAACATCACCATGTCTTTTAATAACACTTATTAAGTATTTGGGCACTGAAGACACCAGTTGGTTAAGTTTAGCAAGCGGAATATGCCCCCATTCAACTGTTATGTTTTTCTTCAGCTGTGCAATTGTGCAGGGCTTTTATTGCCATATTATTCACTACATAATGCTTCACACATTCTCAATTGCAGACAGGTCAGGACTGCAGGCTGGCCACCTTGTACCCACACTCTCTGCTTACACAGCCATGTACTTGTAATCCAGGCAGAATGTGGTTTGGTATCGTCCTGCTGGAAAATGCAGGACTGTTCTTAGAAAAGACGGCAACTGGATGGCAGCATATGCTTCGAAGTTTGTACATATCTTTCTGCATTAATCGTGCCCTCACAGATGTCCAAGTTACCCATGCCATGGGCACTGACACACCCCATTGCATGACAGAGGCTAGCTTTTTGGACCTGATGCTGATAATAGCTTAGATGGTCCTTTTACTCTTTTGACCGGGAGAACACGACAGCTATTTTTTCCAAAAACTGTTTGAAATGTTGACTTATCGGACCACAAAACAGGATTCCACTCTGCTACTGTCCATGTCAGATGAGACTGAGCCCAGAGGAGTTGGTGGTGCTTCTGGACAGTGTTGATGTTTGGCTTCTGCTTTGCATAGTAAAGTCTTAACTTGCTTCTGTGTATGCAGCAGTGAACAGTGTTGACTGACAAAGGTGAACCACAGTATTTCTGAGCCCATGTCATAATATCCATTACAGACACATGACAGTTTTTAAGACATTGACATCTGAGGGTTTCGAGGTCACACTCATTCAGAAGTGGTTTTCAGCCTTGCCCTTTACACACCAAGATTTAACCAGATTCCTTGAATATTTTCATTATATTGTGCACTGAAGACCGTGAAATGCCCAAAATTCTAGCAATTTGTATATGGGGAACATTGTTCTTAAAATGCGGGATTATTCGCTGATGCATCTGCTGGCAAATTGATGAATCTCAAGCCATCCTTGTTTTTGAAGGAGTAGGCCTTTTTTGGAAGCTCCTTATATAGTGTAACCTCACCTGTTTAACATCAACTTGTCACATCGTTATTAGTTCTAAATGACCCCTGTCCCAAGTTTTTTGGAATGTTTCGCAGGCATCAATTTCAGAATAAACATATATCAATGCAGTAGTTTAGGTAAAACATGAAATACATTTTTTATACGGTTTTTGTTTAAATACAAGTCAAAGTAAATTTACGAATGACTCCTTTTGTTTTTATTAGCATTTTCCATACTGTCCTAATTGTATTATAGTGTTTTGGTTGCACACGTGTAAAAGTAACCATATACTAATTATGTTTTTACTACTTTGGCTATTTCTGGTGTATGACTATTTATAAGTAATTAAATAATGCAAGTTTGGTTCACCTATGGAGATTTAATTATCTAATATCCGTAAAATCATACTGCTTGCAAAAGGTTATACTAAGGTTTGAGAAAGTAAAGAAAAGGTCATTTGTAAAAGCATCTGTGCAGGAGGGAAGTCTCTGGCCTGTACTTTCCTTGTTGATTTTATTCTCCACAGTACAGGTGAGGTCACCATTCACATTATTTTCCAGTATAACAATACATTGTCACTGTTGAGGTGCCCATCCAGTGACTGGTCCCCCAGATTCCAAGTGTACTGGGGAATGTCCTCCCAAAAGGAGCAGGACACCCACACATCTCTTTGGGTCAGACAAAGAGAGGTCAACACAGGTGAGGATACAGACTCTGAAGGAAGAAAGCAGTACCTTGTCACTCTCTGAAGTGCTTGCTATATTAACAAATATTTATGGAGATGTTGCATTTTGTAATGCATACATGACAAACACAATAACACATGAACTGCGGGAGTTCCTTGGTGTTAGCTAACTACAGAAAGCAGTCCTGTCTGTGCACAGAACAGATTTTTTAAATTATTGTCTTGAAACACATTTCAGGCAATGCATGTACCAAACCAGAATGTACACACACTGTCTGAAATTGCTCATCCCAAGCGGGGTTGCAGCGAGCTGGAGCCTAACCCAGCAGTACAGGGTGTAGGGCTGGAGGGGACACACCCAGGATGGGATGCCAGTCCGTTTCAAGGTACCCCACGTGGGACTCAAACCTCAAACCCACCAGAGAGCAGGACCTGGCCAAGCCTGCTGCGCCACCACACCCCCTCAAACCAGAATGACGAAAACTATTTAAATATTTTACACTGTGTTAACTGTGACCAACATATACATTCTGGTTGAAAGGGTCTTCTAAGGATTTCTTCACTGGTGCAAAGTATTAAATATTTCTGTGTATAGTTATTGCACACTCACTGGACACAATAACTCACCTTCGATGGTCAGCGGGACTTTCTTTTTTGCAGCTTTATTCCTTTTACATTAAATATTTCAAAATTGTATTGACTTCGGGGGGGACGTGGTGGGGGAGTGGGTTGGACCGGGTCCTGCTCTCTGGTGGGTCTGGTGTTCGAGTCCTGCTTGGGGTGCCTTGCAACAGACTGGCATCCCGTCCTGGGTGTCCCCCCTCCCCCTCCAGCCTTATGCCCTGTGTTGCTGGGTTAGGCTCCGGCTCCCCACGACCCTGTATGGGACAAGCGGTTTCAGACAGAGTGTGTGTGTGTGTGTGTGTGTGTGTGTGTGTGTATTGACTTGAGTAATTCTTTTCAGCTTTGTCCAATCTCAGGGTACCATTATCAAGAAATTCAAAACAGCATATTTTGTATATGGTTTGCCCTTTTAAATTTAAATATATTTTTCTTTTTAGAGAGTTTCAATTTAAACTCATAATCGGTGATATTAGTTACCAGGTGTACAAGCAAAGGTCGTCCCAGAGCTCCATAACAATGATGAGCATCTTAATTTTTTGTGGCATCACAAAAAACTTCAGCAACTGTAAGCATCACATGAAATAGTCTTCAGCTGCAGTCAGAGACATGCTCTCTTTGTCCACCATCCCTAGCAGTGCGTTATCTGAAATGCCTTGGGGTGGTACGTAGCCTAAAGACTCTTACATATTTAGCAAAGGAATGTATTTTACCCTTGAAGTTCCCTCTGTAAACATCGGGATAATGATGAGTTTAAATTTCTCTTACTTGAAAAATTGACTCCAATGAATTCTGGAATATCTGAACCCCTTCTGGAAATTTTTAAAAAGTGATTATACCTGTGATAAATTGTAACCTTTAGACCCTGAGCCCTCACTCGATATATGTGGACATATTTGCAATTTCTCCATATAGTGTCTCTATCGGTATGGTGTTGTGATCCTATGCTGTTTATAGAACAATTGTAAAACAAACAAACTGTGAGGTAGAAAAACCAAATGCCTTTGGGTCACAAACCCGATACAAACAGTATTAAAGTATTAAATCGTCAAATGGATTGAAAAGGTTTGGTTTGTTAGAAAATGTGGGTGACATCAAGCATTAACCACAAGTAACGTGGTGCCTGAGTAATGATGTTAGAGGTGACACACACAGTGTGTTTTTAACATCACTGTCAAATTGCCATAAATCATGTCACCTCCACAAACTACTAATAAAAGCATGTGAGCAAAGCATGTGAGCAAGTCTCTTTTCCACGGGCAAATGGTGGAACCCCCCAACATCCCATAGAAAGTAGGCCTTACTTTGTACAAACACCTCATCATGGTTTGTAAACTTGCTTTTGCTGGCCAGATTACCAAAAAGTGCACATAAAAAACATGTGAAATTAAACTGCTTCCAAATTGTCAGTTAGAAATAATGATGAAATCTCATCACTAAGGGAACCGTTGATGTGCTGTCTCAGCTTGGGAGAATTTGAGAAACCAAACGCAAGACCAGAGCCAAACCAGAATGGACAAAACCAGACCAGGACCTGCACCTGTTCCGCTCAACAAAGAAGGATTACAAGTGCATTTTTCTTCAAGAAAAATGTTAAGAATATGTCATTCTCAGCTGACAGGAATTAGCCTGGTTTAAATAGCGGCTGGTGACCTGTAGCAGCAGTGGTTGCGGCAGCCTCTTGGTGCGAAGACGAGGGAGTCTACCTATGGAAGTTCATCGAAGAAGGCCACCAGTACCGTGTTTCGCAAGGGATCGTGCATCAAACATGTCTACCATCAAAGTCATCTACGGCAACCGAGCCGTGCGACATCGCCACCACCAGACACCTGGATGCTCTTGCTGCTACAGTAACCTGGTTTATCCTCGCCTGTCAAACTCTTCATCCTGCTTTAATTTCTCCATGGGACTCTGGAACTGCCAGTCAGCTGTGAGAAAGGCTGACTTCATAACAGCCTATGCCTCCCATTTCTCACTCGACCTCCTGGCCCTAACTGAAACCTGGATCACCCCAGAGAACTCAGCCACACCCGCAGCTCTCTCCACTAACTACTCCTTCTCTCACACCCCTCGTCCCTCCGGCAGAGGTGGAGGCACAGGTCTGCTCATCTCTCCCCAGTGGGAATATTCCATTCTTTCTCTTCACCCGCATGATTTGTCCTCCTTTGAATGGCATGCTGTCTCTGTCACTGCCCCAGTCACTCTTGTTGTGGTTGTTCTTTAGCACTCTCCTTGGCCGCTTCTTGGATGACCTTGACATCTTGCCGAGCTCTCTGCCAAGGGACAACGCTCTGTTGATTCTCCTGGGTGACTTCAACCTCCATATCGACGACATTTGTGCAAGCAGCCTTCTGTTGCTCCTGAATTCCTTCAATCTCTCCCTGTCCCAATCTCCTGCTACTCACAAAGCAGGCAATTGTCTTGACCTTGTAGTTTCCCGCAACTGTTGCTGTCCCGTCATCTCTGTCACGCTGCTGGATGTCTTTGATCACTTCTTCATTTCCTTTCAACCCTGCCTCACCACTTATTCCTCGCCCCTTTCTACACCCGTTGTCACCTTCCGCCGCAACTTAAAATCTCTCTCACCTTCCTGCTTTGCCTCTGCTATGCTGTCCGCTCTCCCTTCTGCTGCACAATTCTCAGATCTATCAACAGATGATGCCACTAACATTTTTCTCTCTGCCATATCTTCCACCCTTGATTCTCTCTGTCCACAGTCTTCTAGACCAGCATGCCCCAGTGCCACCCCATGGCTGACTGATACGTTATGAGCTAACAGGACCAAACTCCAGGCGGCAGAGTAAAGATGGCGAAAATCCAAGACTCGCTCGGACCTGGATGCTTACCAGTCACTCTTAGTTGCTTTTTACTTCGCTGTCTCTTCAGATAAAACCTCCTTCTACCATAACAAAATGCAGTTTGCATCTAAAAAACCACACAGAATCTTTGCCACCTTCTCATCCTTTCTATGTCCTCCACCGCCTCCTCTTGCTTCTTCTCTCATTGCTGATGACTTTGCTTTGTTTTTCAGAGACAAAGTCAAAGCAATCACTGACAAGTTCTCAGCATCTCCCTGCCTGGTTCGCACTGGACCTCCCTGCGAAGCAATGTTCTCCAAATTAAAGCTGCTCTCCGAATCTGAAATCTTCGACCTCCTGATATCACATAGAGCCACCACCTGCTCGCTTGATCTGATCCCATCGTCAGTCCTACAGAACATTTCCCCGCAACTCTCCAGCTTCATCCTTAATATCATCAACTCCTCTAGTTGTTTCCCAGCTGCCCTCAAAACTGCTCTCATTTCATCTGTAGCCCCTACTAAATTTGTTCCTGTGTTGTATTGTGTGTCTGGAATGTAAATTCTCATTGGTGTAAAGTAGTTTTGTATTAATATGGAGAGGGTTATGGCTTTATAAGATGATGTGTTTTTTTTTTGCTCTCGTCTTGCAAGTTCTTTTTAGTGTTTATTTGACAGGAAACTGTCATTTAAAGATTACCCAATCAGTGCTAATTGGGGGAAATGCTCCCGATCATCCGGGGAGGGGAGTTCCGGAGAGAGTTTGAGAAGAGTCGAGTGAGAAGAAAAGGGTTGGAGAACGTGTGAAGAGGGCTGCAGTTTTATTCACTTAAGAGACCAGGCTAGGAAGTAACCAGAAAGTAACTCCAGGAAAGAGATGAACTCGAGGAGAGCTAGCCGTGTTTGGGTTCGTTCTCATTTGGATACTTCACTAAGCTATGTAGGACTAAGCTATGTAAGACAAATAGCCCCTGGACGTGCGGTGATCAGCTAGCTTTTATTAGCTTAAGTGGAGGAGAAGGAATTGAGCACGTGTGTTGAAGACACCGTTGCGCTGAGTTTTCCAAGCTGCGACCCTAGTGGTGGCAGTGGAGGTGCCTGGAATTTGCCAGCATAATCGGAACGCGGACAGAGCGCCGACAGGATTCGCCATTACCCCACCCTCGCTGGAGAGAGCGGATGTGAAGACAGGTTGCTCACTGTTTCCTGAATCACACAGAACAGTGAGTACCGACAGAGTATTTTCCTCACGGTAGACAAGCGAGCTCCAACAAGCATGCCAATGAGATGGTACTATAGACTGAGTAATAAAAAAAACCCAGGGTATAAAGTGTTCACTTTCGTAGTTGACTTTTGCAGTTGAGTACTGTAATGTTTAAAGGTGTGAATTATTAGTTTTTATATTAAATGTTCTTTGGTTTTGTATTTAACTTGGATGTTGTGATATTCTGTGCGTTTGTAATGTTTTTTTGTGAAAGGAAAAAGGGATATGGTTGCTAAGTGTGATGCATGGGAGGTCTAATCTCACAATATAACAGTATAGCTTTGCACTACACTAACTGGGCCTCTCCTCACCCTAGCAAGAGTCATACACCTCAGATTGGAACGCAACAGTAGACGCATTCCAAAGTTATGTTTTTGTAGACACCACCAATTCAACTCCAATGCTAATACCTAAAAACCAGAATTGAGCGGGTGGGCTACATACCTCTGTTAAAGAAACCCTCCCTGGATCCCAATTTGGTCCAAAACTACAAACCAGTTTTACTCCTCTCCCTCCTCTCTAAAATTCTAGAGCGGGCAGCCTGTGATCCAACTGTCTGATTTTCTCACCTGGAACCATCTCCTCGATGGATATCTGTCTGGTTTCAAAGTTGGTAACTCCACTGAGACGGCACTTCTGGTGGTGTCTAATGCTCTCCAATCTGCTAGAGCTGCCTCCCACTCCTCGGTCCTCATCCTCCTCAATCTGTCTGCAGCATTTGACACAGTCACCCACCGGATTCTATTCTCCTCTCTTAGTCAGCTTGGGACCAAAGGAGCTGTACTAAGATGGTTTGAGTCCTACCTATCTGACAGATCCTATCAAGTAGTCTGGCGGAGCTCTCGTTCTTCTCCTCTGCCTCTCTCAACTGGTGTCCCGCAGGGCTTGGTATTGGGTCCTCTTCTCTTCTTGATGTACACCTCCTCCCTCGACTCAGTCATAGTCTCCCGTGGATTCAAATACCACTGCTATGCTGATAATACCCAGCTCTTCCTCTCCTTTCCACCTTGAGTGTCAGAAATGCCTGCCTGTTGGACATCTCTGCGTGGATGTTTGATCACCACCTCCAACTCAACCTCTCCAAAACGGAGATTATTCACCTCCTAGCTGGCCTGTCCTCCTGTCACAATCTATCAATCAAACTGGACAACTCATTAATTTTGCCTACCTCCTCGGCTAAGAGTCTGGGAGTAACGATTGACTCAAGTCTGTCTTTCTCTCAGCACATCGAAGTCACAACCCAGTCCTGCAGATACATCCTGCGTAATATTCCTAGGATCCGTCCGTATCTCACAAATGACTCTGTCCAACTACTTGTCCAGGCCATGGTGACATCCTGCCTGGACTACTGCAACTCTCTCCTGTGTGGCCTTCCTGCTACTGCCATCAAACCTCTGCAGCTGATACAGATTCTGCTGCATGATTTGTGTTTGATTTGCCAAAGCATTCCCATGTATCTCCTCTACTCATTTCTCTCCACTGGTTTCCTATAGTTGCCTGGATCAAATTCAAGACCCTGGTTACTGTCTACAAATGCATCAGTAGAACTGCTCCCAGCTATTTACAAGACTTAATCAACCGCTACACCCTAGCCAGACCCCTTCGTTCGTCTCCTCCAGCTCGCTTGGTGGTCCCATGCACGAAAGGTAAAGCTCGGAGGTTCTCAGTTCTGGCTCCGTTGTGGTAGAATGACCTTCCCCTCTCACTCAGAACTGCGGAAACTCTGTCTATTTTCAAGAAGGGTCTGAAAACTCACCTTTTCCGGATCCACTTTGCCCAAGATCTCTCCAGCTCATTTACGATGTAATTGTTCACACATCGTTAACTTCATGAGCATCCCCTGTGCAATGATCCGTTCCGGAAACAATCAGTTGGACTCAATTGCAGAGCGCACTGGTGTTTATTTTGGGGAATGTACAAGAAACGTAGTCAGGGACAGGCGATGGTCTTCGATTGGCAAGCGTCGTACAAAGGGCAATCCGGAAAGTGTGGTCGAAGGACAGGCGAAAAGTCAGAACACTAGAAGACTGGAACTTGGATCAGGAAGGGGAAGGAACACAGGATGAGAGAAAGGACAAGGACAAGGACAAGGACAAGGACAAGGAAGGCTGACTCTCGAGGTGAGTGAGCATTAGGCGAGCAAGGTTCCGTGTCCACCGTCGTGCTGCCTCTGCCTTTTATGCCTTCGTCTCCGTCGAGTCCCAGGTGTGCCCTGTCCCACCGGTGATGTGGGCGTGGCACCCTGATACAACCTTTATTCAGCCACTAGGCCGGCATTGTACTTGCTCATTTGTGTATTTTAGAATATCTAGGGGAAAAAAATGGTGGGAGGGTATCTGGATTTGTTTATCCTGTGTTTCATCCACCTACTCGAATGATGAACCTCGGTGCAGCAAGTGATAGGTAACAAACTAGGTTTACTTGAGACTTTCATGTCTGCAGCTATGTCTCTTTCTCTTAATGTAATGCATAAATTGTACTTTTGCTGAGATGTACCTCGCTTTGGACAAAAGCATCTGCTAAATGAATAAATGTAAATGTTTTATGCTGCTGCTGCATGCAGGTTATGTAAGTACCATTTCGATGCTCAGCACCTTATGGCAGATGTCTGACCACAGCATGGTGGCAGTCTTGTACTGCCAAATGGTGGTAGTGAAGCCTGGCCAAATGGTCAATCTGGTTATTAAACACACAAACAAATAGAGAGACAAAAAGACAGACAGAGGCCTATAAGTTAAACTGCACTACTACAACATGGCTTCATTTTCACAGCAAACATTTAAATTTTTCAGACCTGGTCCCCAGAGACACAAGACTCAACCAACCTGTGCTGAGGAATGTCGAGAGGGTCCTGGGGGTTGCTGTAATGGCAGCCAATCTGCTGCATGTTCAGAATCCTTTGGACTCAAGAAAAGGAGAGCAGTTCCATTAACACGTAGTGTGAGTACATGCACAGTAGTATTACCGATATTGAAGTTGCAAAATAATTATATTTATAAAACAGTGCAAGGGAAGACCTCCTGATGATGGCATTCTAAAACTGGAGGTACACAGGTGAGTGAGAAGGCAGATCTTTGGTCAGAGTCACTGTAATCCTGACCTTCTCCCCATGCCCGGTCTCACTGAAAAGGACTGTCTCCAGCAACCTGACATTTCAACTTGGAGAGTTGAGGTCCACATGGAACTTTTAAAGCATCCACTGAGGATGGCACAAAATACAGAAGAATTTTGCTCTCAGCTCAACAGCGGTTCCAGACACAACTTCTGGAGAGAGGAAAGCATTACCACAGTATTTACTTTCATCATAATTCATCGCAATTAGCTATGAATGTATGAGTAAGTATAATCCCTTCACATCTTCATCTCCTTTCTTCACAAGGTTCAGGTTGCTATAGCTGCCACTCTGAATGATTCAGCGTGACTCCTCGCATAAAAAATGTTCAAGTTACACATTTTTGAAGACACCCACCTCTAGCAACATTTTATTTACTAATCTGGTTTCTAAAATGTATGCTTACTGTATAGTAAAAGCCAAGTCTATTTTTACTGTGTTGTTTTCTTAGGAGTAAAATGCTCTGAAACAGAATATGAGTCAATTAGTCATAAGATACATCCTGAGGAAGGATCGTTGGGGATTTGTAGGGTGCACTTAACAAATGTGGTTGGACTTTCCTTGAATCGCAACCCAAGCTGGGGACAATATGAAAGAATACTTGTAATAGGCACTAATTTGGAGCTGACCCTCATTACCTTGTTCCACAGATACTTTCCTTGTTTTGCATGTGTAATTACATATTTCTCACTGCTCTTATGATTCAATGAAACTTAGTACTGCAAAAAATCTTGCAGGTGAGGGAAGAACATGGGATCTCCTAGACAGGCAATGAGGGGAGAGCATATGTACATCATGCAGAGTAGCTGTAGGGCTATCAACAACAACCTGATTTCACTGCTTTTCATGATCAGGATCTGCAAGAGTGCATGGGCATTGTACATCCCCACTGTGATCCTTTGTTTCCCCTATGTGCAATAAGACAAGAAGGACCCATCTCTGCCAAGTTGGTTACTAACATGCTGTCAGCATGTGGCACTGACCATATCATTACTATGAACCTCCATGCCTCACAGATACAGGGTTTCTTCGATGTCTGTGTGAACAACTTGTATGCTGAACCTGTTGTACTGAAATGGATCAAGGAGAACATCAACGAGTGGAAGAGCTGCATTACTGTTTGTCCAGATGCTGATAGAGCCCAGAGAGTCACCTCCATTCCAGACTGACTGAATGTGGACTTTGCATTCATCCACAAGGAGATAAAGAAGGTAAACAAGGTCATTATTGAAGATGTGAAGGACAGAGTGGCTATTTTGATGGATGATATGGCTGACACCTGCTGTACCATCTGCCAAAGGTTTATGCTCTTCTGACAGATGGAATATTCTCTGGTTTAGCCATGTTCTGCATTAACATTGCCAGTTTCAAAGTCATGGTCATCACCAACCAACACAATCCTACAGGAGTTTCCTACCAGAATCACTCGTTTAAAATTTTGACATCTCCATGATTCCGGCTGAGGCGATCCTCAGGACACACAATGGCTAATCAGTTTCCTATCAGTTCAGCCGTGTTCTCTTGTAACACACCCCATCCTCATACCCTTGATGATACCTAGTGGATGTAGGGCCACAAAAGTACCAAAGGAGAAAACGTTTGCATAGCTACCTTCTCCCACTCATGCTTCCTGCTGTACCACCCAGACAATCCTGCTGAACTGCAGCCCCCTCCTCCCAGACAGAATCAGCCAAAAAGGGATAGCATTGTGTCATTCTTCTAGAGGTGCAGGGCCACCATGGTTTTGAAGGAGCTCATCTCTGTCTTCCTTACATAACTCTTTTGCTGGGAACCAGTCCCTTTAAATTTTCTGGAACTAGTTATGTGTGCGAGGGGGTGCAGTGGCGCAGTGGGTTGGACCGCAGTCCTGCTCTCGGGTGGGTCTGGGGTTCGAGTCCCGCTTGGGGTGCCTTGCGGCGGACTGGCGTCCCGTCCTGGGTGTGTCCTCTCCCCCTCTGGCCTTACGCCCTGTGTTACCGGGTTAGGCTCCGGTTCCCTGGGACCCTGTATGGGACAAGCGGTTCTGAAAATGTGTGTGTGTGTGGTTATGTGTGTATGTGCTTGTAGTTCAGTTACCATTCTGGAACCCTGCATGATTGTTTCAGTGGGCAGGATGCAAGCCAGCAGAGGAAGCAGCTCATTGTTGAAGTTCAGACCCCAAGTGTTTGGCTCCTTCAGTGCTTCTTCACTACTGTCAAGATGAAGACATTTCACCATCCCAATACTCATCTCTGCACCAGGGTAACAGGAGGAGAATACTAAGCCCCCAGCATTAGCTCTGGTCACACTCCAGTCAGACAAAGCACAGAAACCCAAGATAGCATCTTTAAATTATACATTCCATTTTAATTTATGGTTGTCTGGCATCTTATAGATGGTCAAGACCTGAGATACCTGCTTTGACTGAGGAATTTCTCTGGGTTCACATGGACCAAATTTGGATTTTGCACACTTTGCGACAGCTGAGCAGAGAAAGAAACTTATACATTTAGTAGATCCACCCATGCAGTTTCAATTACTGTAAGTCTTCAGCAGGGTCGTGGTGAACAGAGGAGGTTGATTTCTCACCCGTCGCATCTCATCAAAATATTGTTTTCTGTGGAAGATGTTATTTATGTGCATTTCATGCACTGGAATGTAAAGACTTCTGGCATTCACAAATGTTAATTACAGCCCTGACTGAATTCTGGTGTCAAATGGCCATGATTGTGAAATCCCTCTAGTTTGTGTGACGGGTTGCTTTAAAATATTGGTGACAAGGCACACCCTAGATGGGATTCCAGTCCACCACAGGGTAGCCACACCCATGCTGCATGGAATTTAGCATCACCAATTCACCTAAACTGCACAAGGAAACCCCAGCAGACATGAAGGGAACATGCAAACTCTGCATAGACTGAGCAGGGATGGAACCCAAACTCGTGTGCACCACCCCAGCAGTGGGAAGCAGCAGTACTACTTACTGTGCCACTTACATTTACCAGGCCCACCCACAGCTAGACTGAAGACAGGCCTCCTAATCCCAGCTTCCGACTGGCAGGTGGACTTGGGCAAGCAGCTGAGGTTCCCAGAAAACACTATATTCACATCTGTATGTCCAGACATGATCAGCTAAGACTACCAAGCAAATGGTCATGTGCAATGGGAAGAGCGTCTGGAGGAAGCCAATGAGCAGAAACATGCAAAGTACCAGGAGCTTGTGGAACAATGTTGAAGGTAAGGCTGGTGAACACACTGTGTGCCCATTGAGGTGGGCTGTTGGGGATTTGCAGGGTGCTCATTGGGGATGAGTTGGTCAATATAAAGACTGCATGACAGAACCTTTAAAACACTGAAAACATACCACAAGGTTTAAAACCATGAATAATTAAAAGGAACTTACCCAGTAACATTCACTGATCAAGAGGGATGGTCCCCCACCCTGTTCCCAGGGTGTTACTATACACCTTATCTACCACTCTTAGGTGTTTCCCTTTTCACAACACATCTCCCCCATGACATTTTAGTAGAATAGGTGAATGATAAAAATGGGTATGCAAAATTAAAAAACAACATGCACCCACCCACACAGCAAACTGATCTACGCTACACTAAACAAAACATAATAAAATACATAAATAATAAATAAATTGATTAATACAAACACACCACACACATAGTCATTTACAGATGATTATTTAAAAGTGCAATAAGTGGTATAAATTTTAAAATGTGGAAATTAAATAAAACCCTACACCTAACATAAAATGCATAACACACCACTTACATTCACCGAAAATAGTGGTTGCGGTATTTTGTAAGTGCAAAAGGATGTGTGTTACTTATCCAAGCATGGAGGATCTACCACAAATCTGTGGGGTAACAGTCAAAAGAGGCCCTTCCACCTCTGGCTTCTAAGCAACCCCATTGGGTGACATCTTTCTCCATCCTGAACGTTAGGTCAGCCCAGATTTTAAGATACATACCCTGAACACCCAAGTCTACCCCTGTCTAGACCAGCTGGGTTTTTGCATTTCAAAGCATTTGTTTGGCTATCCTGATCACCAGCCACATCCGGATGGCTACTGCCTTCTGAGCGCCAGGGTTCCATCCCCTCAAGACTTTGTCATACGTCAAAACCATCTGCAGATCAATCTTCCTGCACAAGCGAGTCACCAAATCCAGACCTCCCCCACCTGTCCGCAGTCCCAAAAGGCATGTGCGAGAGTTTCACTCTCGCCGCACTGGAGTTGTGGGCAGAGTGGGTGGCTGGTCAATTTGTACTTGTACTTGACTACTTTGACCGGCAACTTACTTTGAAGACAGTGCCAGTTCAAATCTTGCAGATGGTGGTTGAGCTCCTTTGGCTGAATCCTCGTCTCTCGACCACGGCCTGATACAAGGACCTGTGCTTAAGGAAAGTCTCTGCCTTGACCCCGGCTGCCGTGGTCTTACTCCACTTCATAGCATGGTTGTAATGAGCGGGCCGTGTCTCGGCATTGGCCCAGTGTTGGATCAAGATGTCACCAACTGGCGCATTGGAAGTCCCAACCAAAGACACACAAAGTACTGGTGGGGATGCTCAGTCGGAGCTGCCAGTCGGTTGCATAACTGGGAAAGAAAGAGACAATCCAGTTTAAGAGGTATTTCAGGCATATCCCTCCCTCCCTCCTCCTTCGGAAGGTACATGACCTACCTCCTCACGTACTCGTACCTGCCCCCCCAGACAAGATTGGAAACGTCTTTTGTAAGGCCTTTCTGCATCGTGCAGGGCAAGGGGTACATCTGCACAAGGTAGAGCAACATAGGGAGGATGTCCACCTTCAGCGCCAATGCTCTCCCTATTAAGGAGATGGACCTGGTCCTCCACAAACCCATTTTCCATCTGGCTTTGGTAAAGCGTTCTTCCCAATTGGTCCTGGCGGGACCTTCTGAAAGAAGGTTGACCCCCAATACCTTGAGAAGACTGTCGCATCAGTATAAACCACTGATGCAGTCCTCTCTGTTTTTTCCAGCTACCGAAGAACTTGACAAGAGACTTGCTGAGGCTCAGTGCCAAGCCTGAGGCACACCCAAATGTCCGAACCAGGCCGAGCACCTGATCAAGTCACTAGTCCAAGCACATGAACAATGTAGTGTTGTCCATGTACTGGGCCAGCTTCACCGCCTCGCTGCCACCCCCTGGGAGGAGCAGGCCATCGATCCCTGGGTGGGCATGAATGGCAGCAGCCAGTGGCTCAATGTAAAGGAGCGGGGAAAGCGGACAACTCTGTCTCACTCTACTCAGCTGGGGCATCCACCCCCCAAGGGAGCCATTGATGGTAACTCAGCTACCTACCTCGGTGCAAAGCACATGCATCCACCTCAAGAAATTAGGGCCAAAGCCCAATCTGCTCAGGGTGTTAAATAGGCAGCGGTGATCCACTCAGTCAAACACCTTCTCCTGGTCCAAACTGACCAGCGCGAGGGGGACCTTTCGATCATCCACCCAGGCAATCTCATCCTGGACCAGGTGCAAATCCTAGAACACAGAGTGCCCAGGCACTCCACTTGTCTGGTCACGATGGACCAGGTGGGCCATTACTTTCTTCATGCACTTGGTCAGGACTTTCACAATGATCTTTGCGTCAATGCAAAGCATTGTAAGGGGTCTCCAGTTGGCAAGATCGGCTTTATCGCCTTTCTTGTACAACAAGAAGAGCACCCCTGCCCTCATGCTCTTGTTAAGCATGCCCCTGCCCAGCACCTCCTCGACAATACGCAAAAAAGCCAGCCCCAAGACGTCCGAAAACGAAGAATAAAATTCCACTGGTAAACCTTCGAGGCTGGGAACCTTGTGCTGATTCATCTTACCAAGCACGTCCGACAGCTCAGGCAAAATGGCAGGGCTCTCTAAGCCGCCAAGGGCATCTTCCGGAACCCGCAACATCAAATTTTCTAAAAAACCCCTTTCTGTTTCTGTTTACTTAACTTTAAGAAGATTTCTATAAAAACAAGATGCAACCTCCAACATCTAGGTAGTGTCAGTGACTCACCCTGCTCGTTCCACAGAGAGGTAAACCCTCTCTTTCGTTTCAAGTCCTTCACCTTGTTAAAAAAGTTGGAGGTACACTTCTCATTCTCCTCTACCTCCTTACCTCTGGCGCCAAACAGAAATCCTTTGGCCTTTGGCTTCGTCACCTGATCATGTCCTTGGATCCTCACTCTCGCACTGACTGCCGATCGACCGAACCTTCACCTGTCCCCGACAACGAGAACTCGCCTGCCCCCTTGATTCCTGACGAACGATCCTGCACTTGGGTCCAGCCATCCCAACGTCCTTGGTTCCGTGTGACAGAAGATTCCGCCTTAAACATGGACCCAGAAGCGTTCAAACGTCTGAGAAATGCTTTGAAAACGCTCTACCAATGGATTCTTTGGCCGCCTTACAAGCCGAAGACCAGTGGCTGGACCAATACATACAGCAGGCGATCGCCCTGGACAATCCGGCCCGTGAGTGTTCACTACAGCCCCAGCTGGCCACCAGAGAGGCCCCAGCACCCTTGCGGGTCACACGAGGACATCTGATTCCCATAGAAAGGCAGCGACTCTTCCGAGATGGACATTGCCTCAGTAGGTGGTGGTGCCGGGCATTGCTTAGCAGCCTGCCCAAAGAGGCCCATCACAGGAGGACCCCGAGTTAGACAGTCCAAGGTGAGTAACCCCCTCCAGACAGTCCCTCATCTCACTGTTCCCATAGTCCTAATGCGGGGTAGGTAAGTCAAGATTTTTCCGCTTTTGTAAAGAAAGCGCCCAGTCTGCCTGAAGTCCCAACGAGCTTCCTAAAAGAGCGGCGCAGTGGACCAAACACTGCAAAAGCAGGAGGCTGCACAACGTGAAGCAGTCGGTTTTACAAGTGTCAGGGCGGGCTCGGCGTGTGGCGAAGCGGCAGAGGTGTGAGTGGCAAGCAGGGTGGCTTGCCCGGGTCCTCTGCCGAAAGGTGACCAAGCGGTGAGGTGTGCAGCGAGGTGACCAGGGGCGTAAGATAGATGTTCGCCCTTGATGACGGAGCTGGGTCAGCGTGGAGTGGCTGTGGAGAGCCGACGCAAAGGTCCCACAGAAGCTGGTCAGCTGCGGGGAGCACAAGGTGGTCAGCAAAAGCCACGTGGGCACCACCAAGCCTGGTACGTGTCACATGCGAGTGAAAGAGTCGTGCTGGGACCGAGGCCGGGTGGACAAGGGACGAGGGTGGCCGCCTCGACCCTGAAACGTGCCGCCATGGCGGGCTACTGCGATTGTCCCCACCCCAACCACCAACGCTGAGCATCCGGGACTTGCATTCCCGACAGGAGGCACGTGAGGGACAGCGTCGGACATTGGAACATTTGTGGGGTAGGCAGCAGCGGGGACTCTACTATCTTTTTGACGGAGGGCTATGTAACAACCCACATTACCGTTCTGAGCGGGAAATGTGTTTATTGTAATTAGTTAGCGTTTGGTGACATACGGGGAATATAAGGAGGTGATCCATCTAAACCCACGGCTCTGCGCGCCACAATATTCTCACTAAATGTCAGTTTTTATAAGCCTGAAGTTCTGGCTGTAGAAGAACTAATAATGTGTGCAACGTTGGAATACAAACTTGTGAGGACTCATTATTTATATTGTTAAGCTTGTATTGAAAATAAACTGGTTTCTGCCTCCACATTCAGCCAGGGATCTACAGGAGGTGTGAAGTACACCAAGCAAGGAACCAAACCTTTGTCGAAGGGAAGTGTCTGAGCAGCTGGTAGATGCTGAGGGGTGAGAGCTGCATGATGGAGTTATCAACATCAGCTTGGCTTTTATACGACGGTTTTAAAGGACTTACTAGCCAGCGAAGAGAAGAAGCAGAGAGTACACATCTTTTACCTGCACCAGAGAGCGGTTGTTCAGCTCCAGGTCTAGACAACAGGACAGTGTGTATCAGAGAGGACTACTTGCAGTAACCCTGTTGGGCATGTGTGAGTGTTTTGGAGTCTTGTGTATAATACTTATTGGTTGATTGCTGTGCTGTGTTTTTGTGGATATTTTTATTTGTCGTGGATGTGAGGTGGTTGGTCAATGTTGCATTAAGGAGTTTCCAGCAGCCGCCCAGTAATGTACTAGTACCTGTTTGGGATAAGGCAGGAATGGAGTTTTCCCTCTAGTTCAGTTTCATTGTTTTGTGGTGTGTGTGTAATAATTGTAAAATGTTCTTTTAATTCGGTCGTGGTGGTGCTTGTCTTGAAATCTGATCTGTAAGCAGTTCTTAACTGCTTTGCCTCCTGGTGGTGCCATGACATGAGCAGCTGTTGTAGATATCCCCACAGCAGCTCTGCATCCCTGTAACCAAGGTGTATTTGTAAAAATGTCAGAGGCCAGCAGTCCATGTGTCACGACCCCAGGAACAAGCGGAGCGGCAACACCTGTCATGCCCCCAGGAACGAGCGGAGCGGCAACACCTGTAACTAATTGACTCACAGGATAAAAGGAGCTCCGGGTCAGCAAGACAATGCAGATTCTTGTAAATGCCCTCGTGGTTTTGCAGTATCAGCGATCTCTTGTTCTGTATCTACGACCTCTGTTCCCGATTCCTGACCTTCGCCTGTTTTCTGACCACTGAGTTTGCCTTGCCCTCATTGCGACATTCGCGCCTTGAAGATCTTTCGCCTGTCTTTGACCTTGATCCTGTCCTGCCCTTTGAGTCTGGAGAAACGAATAAAACCAACCCGCACTTTGGTTTACAACCTACCTGCTTGTCCTCCGTCCATCTGTTGCAATGACACCATGCAGAATCTCCAAAGAACTCCCATGCCACCTGACTCCCAGAGCTACAAACACCACACCAAGTTCCAGTCATTGTCTGTCTTCATCCCAGTCTTCTCCACCGTTAACTCCTTTGGGTGGCTGTTCAGCATTGCACTCATACTGCTGTCTTTACCCGACTCCTCACTCTTGTTCTATGTACAGTAGTGATGTAACCCATGATTTATTTATTTTATATCTACTCTGTAGGGTTACTGATAACCTTAGAGAACTACTGTATATTTGCACCATAGCCACATTTTACTCCAACTTCTGTCAGAAAAATGCACTTTGCAACTTTGGCTGAGAATCCCTTTGAAATACATTAGCAGGGGAGCACAAGCAAGCAAAAGTAGAGATTTTTTTTTGGACAGTGCTTGACTGATAAGGGCACTTATATATATGAAAAAATCTCCCTCTCACCCCCAGATGGGGTGGTGTGTGTCTTCCTCAAGCTTGGGTCTTCTACCAGAGGCCTTGGAGTTTGAGGCCTCAATAATCTCAATGATATATGCAGGTGTCTGTACTGGGACTCTTAGGTATTCAGTTCTTCAGCATTAGCGGCATTCATATCGAAATGTAATTTCGTTGCCCCTGAATTTAAGGGTACACAGTTCCATGGTTCATAGGTATTAAGATTAATGCATTTTTTTTCCCCTCCATTGTCAGTCTTTTGTGTGAAGTTCAGTCTTTTCTAAAAGACTTCTGCTCGCTTGGTGGTCCCACGCACAAAAGCTAAAGCTGTCATGGTCGCGTCAGAGGGAAGTGGCGGACCCAAGTGCAGAGCGGTAATCGTGGTGTCTTCGGGGAAATCCAAGAGAGGAGGTCAGAGGATGGGCAAAGGGTCTTCGAGGTGCGAACGTCGTAACAGGGAGGATCCAAAAGGCGAGGTCAGTGTGCAGGCAAGAGGTCGATAATCCGAAGGAGGCAGTAGATCGGGGGAACAAGGGACGGGTTCGGGGAAGGCGTTCAGGAACAGGAAATGGCTGGAGAAGGTCGCTAACGAGGAGGCAGATCAAGGTTCCGCATCAGCTGGTTGTCCGACGCAGCCTTTTATGCTGCGGTCTGCGTTGGGTCACAGGTGTTCCGTGTTGGTCCGAAGGTGTGGGCGTGGCAGTACCCCCCCCCCCCCCCCCCCGAGGATCGGTCCCGAACACTCGAGGGCGACCAGGGGGACGGCCTCAAGGCCGAGGTGCGGGCCGATCCGGATGACTGCTGTGGAAGTCGGCAATGAGGCTTGGATCAAGGATGTCTCGTGCCGCTACCCAGCGCCGTTCCTCAGGTCCGTATCCTTCCCAATCCACCAGATACTGGAGTACCCCTCCACGACGGCGGGAATCCAGGAGCGCCCGTACCGCATACGCTGGTGCACCACCGTCAGGCAGGAGAATTGGGTCTGGAGGCGTGCTTGCGGGCTGGTGTAGGGAGGTGGCCAAGGGTTTGAGGAAGGATACGTGGAACGTCGGGTGTGTGCGTAGGTGTTGGGGCAGTTGCAGGCGATAAGAGACCGGGGTAACTCTGCGGATAATCTTAAAGGGTCCTATGTACCTTGGGCTGAGTTTCTTAGACATATACGGTCCTTGGAGACCCCGGGTTGACAGCCACACCCTCTGTCCAGGTGCAAGGGAGAGGTGCCGCTGATGTCGATCAGCTTGATGTTTGATACGGGTTTGTGATTCTTGGAGATGCCGTCTGACAGCTGCCCATACCTCGCCGCTGGTTCGGTACCAAGAGTCCACAGCCGGCACATCGCTGGACCCCGGTTACCATGGGAACAATGATGGCTGGTACCCCAAGATGCACTGAAAAGGAGAGACACCTGTAGAGGTATGGGTGAGCGTATTGTGGGCGTACTCTGCCCACGGAAGGTATCTAACCCAGTGAGTTGGGTGTTCAAGACAATAGCTTCTGAGGTACCGACCGATGTCTTGCTGTAGCCGTTCATCCTGCCCATTGGCTTGAGGGTGGTACCCCGATGTCATACTCACTGTGACCCCGAGTTTCTTCCAAAAGGCCCTCCACACACGCGATGTGAACTGAGGACCCCTGTCGGACACTATGTCTTCGGGTATACCGTAGAGCCGGAATACATGCTGAAACAGCAACTCTGCTGTCTCCAAGGCAGAGGGGAGCTTGGGCAAAGGAATCAAGAGACAGCCCTTGGAAAAATGATCGATCACGGTCAAGATGGTGGTCTTACCATCTGACAGTGGGAGGTCCACTAAGAAATCTAACGCTAGGTGCGTCCAGGGACGGTTGGATACCGGCAGGGGTTCCAGGAGCCCGGCTGGACTCTGATTTGAAGCCTTGGACTGCGCACAGACTGGACACGCCCGGATGTAGTCCTGTACGTCCTCCCGGAGGGACGGCCACCAGTAGAGCTGCTGGATCCTATCCTGAGTCTTCCCAAACCCTGGGTGCCCTGCCGCTAGATGGTCATGGGCCCATTGTAGGAGAGTCGTCCTCAGACCTGGTGGAACATATTGTTTTCCAGAAGGTTTACCTGGTGGTTCGGGGTCCCCTTGTTGGGCTTGGGCCAGGTCCTGAGTGAAGTCCCACTGAATGGGTGCTACAAAGCAGGACCTGGGCAGGATGTAGTCCGCTTCCGTTACCTCCTGCGTTTCGTCATGCAGCCGGGAAAGGGCGTCCGCTTTGATGTTCTTGGGACCTGGTCTGTAAGTGACAGTAAAGTTGAACCGAGAAAAGAACAGCGCCCACCTGGCCTGACGCGCGTTGAGGCGCCGGGCTGTCTGCAGATATTGTAAATTCTTATGATCCGTGAATACCAAAAAAGGGTGTTGTGCCCCTTCTAGCCAATGCCTCCACTCTTCTAGGGCTAACTTAATTGCCAGGAGCTCTCTATTTCCTATGTCGTAATTTCGTTCAGCCTCAGACAGTTTCCTGGAAAAGAATGCGCAAGGGTATAATTTCACGGGCTTACCTTGCCTCTGAGAAAGGACAGCGCCTACCCCTGACTCAGAGGCGTCAACCTCCATCACGAATGACAACTCAGGGTCGGGTTGATGCAGAATGGGGGCTGTAGAGAACTTGGATTTGAGGTTCTCGAAGGCTCGTTGGGCTTCTGGGTTCCACGGGAGACGAGGGGTTTTTCTCGCTGTAAGTGCTGTCAATGGTGCGACGATCGTGCTGAAGTTCCTGATGAATTGGCGGTAAAAATTGGAGAACCCCAAAAATCGCTGGAGAGCCTTAGTGGTGGTTGGGCGAGGCCATTGCTGGATGGTCTGGACCTTACCCGGATCCATAGCAATGCCGTCTCGGGTAAGTATGAACCCCAAGAAGGAGACCTTCTGCTTGTGGAATTCACATTTCTCCAACTTCACATATAATCGGTTCTGCAACAGTCTCTGGAGCACCTGTCGGACAGTCAATACATGCTTGGCCAACGTATCAGAATAAATCAGGATATCGTCAAGATATACCAGGACACCTTTGTGGATCATGTCCCCGAGCACATGATTCGCAAACGCCTGGAATACACTGGGTGCGTTCGCAAGACCAAAAGGCATAACCCGGTATTCGTAATGACCCAGGGTGGTACTGAAAGCAGTCTTCCATTCATCACCCTGCCGGATACGGACTAGATTGTACGCACTTCTTAGGTCTAGCTTTGTGAACCATTGCGCCTGCTGAATGTTCTCAAGCGCGGCTGAGATCAAGGGCAGAGGATGTGGATATTTCACACAAATATTATTCAACCCCCGATAGTCAATACAGGGTCGTAACCCCCCATCCTTTTTCTCGATTAAAAAAAAACCCGGCAGACGCGGGGGACGTGGATGGTCGAATAATTCCTGTCTTTAAGGCTTCGGTGATATAAGTCTGGAGGGCGGATTGTTCGGGTCTGGACAACGGGTAAATGCAACTACGCGGAGGCGTGGTACCCGGCAAGAGATCGATTGCACAGTCCCATGGGCGATGCGGTGGGAGCTTGGATGCGCGTTTCTTGCTAAAAACCTCCGCTAGATCCTGATACTCGGGAGGAACTGGCACCTGCAGTGCCAATTCTGAGCCTTCCATAGACGTAGCTCGACAGGGTAGCTGTAAGCAGGTTCTCTCACATTGGGGTCCCCAAGCCACCAACTCCCCAGTACTCCACTGAAACACTGGGTCATGCTTGGAGAGCCAAGGGAACCCGAGAATCAGGGGCAACTTCGGAGACGAAATCAAATAAAAACTCAACATTTCCTGGTGACATACACCTACTCTCACAGTTACAGGGGCTGTCTGGTGGTCCACAAAACCCTTACCGAGGGGCTGGCCATCTAGGGCGGTCACTTTAAGACGCCCCCCCAATGGGTTTGGAGGGAATGCTATGAGACCGAGCAAACCCAATGTCCATGAAGCACCCTGCTGCTCCCGAATCCACCAGTGCTTGCGTTTGTACCTGTCCTGCTCCCCAGGATAACATTACAGGTACCACGAGGCGGTTACAACAGAGGGTGCCACTCACCTTGATCTCAGGGCGGACCGGGCACTGGAGACGGAAGTGACTAGGGTCACCACAATAAAGACAGAGGCGATTTTGTAGTCCTCGCTGTCGTTCGGGGAGGGGCAGGCGCCCCAGCCCCAGCTGCATCGGCTTTGCTTCCTCCTGTTTGGGACCGCATCTTTCTGGAGCCGGTTCTGAGGCTGGTCCCTGGGTTCTGATCTGATTATCTAAGGTTACCGCGGTTTCTATGAACCGATCAAGGGTCCATCTTTTTCCTCGGAACATCATTTCACCACGGATGAGTGGGTTTAGACCACGGCGAAAACTAGCCAACAAGGCTTTCTCTCCCCAATCGCTGCATGCTGCGAGAACACGAAATTCTAGGGCGTAATCTGCCACGGGTCGGTTACCTTGCTGTAGATTCAGGAGTCTTTCACTTAGCTGTTCCTCCGGTTGAACCAGTCCGAAAACGGCGAGGAAGCGGCTCTTGAACTGCGCATAAGTGCTGGGGAGGCCATTTGTCCAGACTGCTGTCGCCCACTCAAGTGCTTTGCCCGTGAGCAGAGAGAGAACGTAGGCGATCCGGCTTTGTTCTGTGCTGTAAACTGGGGGCATACTGGAAAAAACGAGCTCACATAGAAGCAAGAAGCCTTCACATTGTGCTGGGGTCCCGTCAAAGCGGGTCGGGGGAGACAAGTGGAAACCACGTGAAGGAGAAGGAGTGGCGTTCGACGAGTCAGGCGCTGCAGGACTGGCTGCGCGTTTCTCAATGGGTTGTGTGGGCGCACGCGACGTATTCAGCACGCTTACCACCTGCTTGTAAGAGGCGATGAGGTTGTGCAGCATCTGTTCCATACCTGCCAAGCGTGCTTCACGCGAGTCCAACTCCGCTTGGAGATGGTTCAGCTCCGCTGGATCCGTATAACTGACGGAACCTTCTGTCATGGTCGCGTCCGAGGGAAGCGGCGGACCCAAGTGCAGAGCGGTAATCGTGGTGTCTTCGGGGAAATCCAAGAGAGGAGGTCAGAGGACGGGCAAAGGGTCTTCGAGGTGCGAACGTCGTAACAGGGAGGATCCAAAAGGCGAGGTCAGTGTGCAGGCAAGAGGTCGATAATCCGAAGGAGGCAGTAGATCGGGGGAACAAGGGACGGGTTCGGGGAAGGCGTTCAGGAACAGGAAATGGCTGGAGAAGGTCGCTAACGAGGAGGCAGATCAAGGTTCCGCATCAGCTGGTTGTCCGACGCAGCCTTTTATGCTGCGGTCTGCGTTGGGTCACAGGTGTTCCGTGTTGGTCTGAAGGTGTGGGCGTGGCAAAAGCACAGAGGTTCTTGGTTCTGGCTCCGTTGTGGTGGAACGGCCTTCCCCCCTCACTCAGAACTGCGGAAGCTCTGTCTACATTCAAGAAGGGGCTGAAAACTCACCTTTTCCGGACCCATTTCGCTCAAGATCTCTCCAGCTCATGTACGGTGTAAATGTTCATGCACTATAACTCCATGAGCATCACCAGATAAAGCCTTTTATCAGCTACTACTCCAACATTTGTATTTGCTTGCTTGTGTATCTTAATATTATTTTCAAAAAAGGGGGTAGGAGAGTATCAGGATTTGTCTATCCTGTGTTTTTATGCACTTACTCGAACAATGAATCTCGGTGCAGCAAGTGGTAGGTAACAAGGTTTACTTGAGTCACACGTCTGGAGCTATGTCTCTTTCTCTTAATGTAATGCATGAGTTGTACTTTTGTTGAGATCTCAGATGTACGTCGCTTTGGACAAAAGCGTCTGCTAAATGAATAAATGTAAATGTAAAAAGTACGTTCTTGTATGAAACCCTTTTGGTTGGAACACAAGACTATAGTATAAATTACTATACATGATCCCAAGATTAAATCATTTTTAAATTTCCCTTGACCTTGTGTCGCATTGACCCCGCATTCATTTCAGTCAGTTACACTCACAATTCGTTATATTACATTGCACCTAGGTCCTAGGTGGAGAAATACATTGAACTGCACGATTCCACTCTAAAACTGTTATCAGACTGAGTTAATTCCCAGTAAATACTTGGATAAGCATTGTTATGTGAAATCCTGTATTAGATATTACAAACGTTTTACACTTCCAGCCGCAATTGTCTTTTTTTGCTATTTCGCTTTCTCGGCTGAAGGACTTTGGTGTCAACATTCCTTTCACTTTGGCGCCATCTACCGGAAGACCGTTGCAATGCCTTCATAACGAAGGTGTCATCCGTATGGGTGAGTGAATGAATGGGGGAATTAATTAATGACAATTTATTAATCCCGAGGGAAATTTACGAGGTTATAGCAGTGTACAGCATACAACATACCACGACGTGAGGAGAGACAAAAAAGGAATGACAGAAGATTGACTGGAAAGACTGAGATCATGCGTGAAAAAAGCATATTTTGACAAAAGGGGATGACCAACATCATGTCACACACACATCAGCACTCGGTATGTAGTTATACTTTGTTCAACTGTCATTTTTACTATGTACTATTTTAAATGTAAAGAAAATAAAAAATACAGGAAAATGCTCTGTTTGACGTGCTTTAATGAAGGTGTTGCTAAAATGTAAACTACATTTCTATTTTATTCATTTAGCAGACACTTCCACCATGTGAACCAATGCTCATCACATGAGTAGATGCACAAAAGTTTATCCATATTCGAGAATTTCTAAACAGGAAAATATAACAATTTACATAACAGGTGTCATTTTTATAGTGCCTCCAGGGAATTAAATATATTTTATATATTTCTATATATTTATATATTTTATATATATATAATTTTTTTGTTTTATTGTTATCATCACTAGAACCATTATTAGGTAACAATAGAAACACTGAACGAAGAAAAATTGTCACGCCCATGGCCTCCACACCTGCCACCAATACGAGATGACAGGTATAAAGGGGCCGTGCCAGCACGCCAGCACGCCTACTCGCAGAACCTCGACCCTCGCCTGGCCACGCCCAAATGGTATGACGGCTTTTCAGATACATGGCAAGGCTTCCTGCTACAGTGTGAGCTCTTTTCACCAGCTTGCCTCATGTGTATCAAAATGAAGACAGCAAGATCACATACCCAATTCGTTGCTGATGAGTCCTGGCACTCAAATGGGCCATGGCCGTCTGGTAGAGGTGGGTTCCTACAACATGTGAGTGGCTGTCTTCAACCACCCGTTCTCTGTCGCACAGCCTGCAAGCGCCTAATGAAGATCAAACAAGGCAGCTACTCCGTGTCAGCATACTCCTTAGAATTCCAGACCCTTGCGGATCAGAGTGTTTGGAACACGGCGGTGTTTCCGCAACAGCCTCCACCCCAGATTCAGATCGAGCTCACTTACCGGGGGCCTCATTGGCCTTCTCCTTCATGCGCTCCAGGTAGCGCGGCTAGGGTTTGGGTAAGGGTTGGAGCCAGGGTTAGGGTTAGAGCTAGGGTTAGGGTTGGACCTAGGGTTTGGGTTAGAGCTAGGGATAAGGTTAGAACTTGGGTTAGGGTTAGAGCTAGGGTTGGGGTTTGAGCTAAGGTTCGGGATAGAACTCGGTTAGGGTTAGAACTGGAATTAGGGTTGGAGCAAGGGTTAGAGTTAAGGTTGGAGCTAGGGTTAGGGTTATGGTTGTAGTTAGGGTTAGAGTTAGAGCTTTTGCTGGGGTTGAAGGTAGGGTTAAGATTACCGCTAGGGTTGGGTTAGGGTTAGAGCTAGGTTTAGGTTTGTGTCTAGGGTTAGGGTTGGAGCTAGGGTTAGGGTTAGGGCAAGAGGTGGGGCTAGGGTTTGAAAGCTAGGGTTAGGTTTAAAGCTAGGGTTAAGTAATGGTAAGGGTTATGGTTGGAGCTAGGGTTAGGGTGAGAACTACAGTTAGGGATTGAGCTACAGTTAGGCCTAGGAATAGGGTTAGAGCTAGGGCTACAGTTAAAGTTGGAGCTTGGGTTAGAGTTAGGGTTAGGGATAAGGTTGGAGCTAGGATTGCATCTGGGATTCGGGTTGCAGCTAGGGTTAGGGTTAGTGCTAGGGTTACAGCAAGAGGTGGGGTTATGGTTAGAGCTGGAGCTAGGGTTAGAGTGATGCGGAGTAATGTCCCCTTGTGGGTCTAGTGTGGAATTGCAGGTGGGGTTGAAATTTCTGTGGTGAATGTGCTGTGATGTGGTTGAGGTTTAGGTATCCAGGGCAGGTTTGTATTCTTGGATAGGGGTAGGCTGTGGATGGGAGATTTTTTTGAGCATGTATGAGTCATGTGTGGTCTGGGGATAGGGTTAGGATGAGGGCAGGGGTCACGGTGAGAGTTGGGGTCAAGGTGATGGTTAGGGTAAGGGTTAGGGTCAGGGACAGGGTGAAGATCCAGACTAACACAATCCAAAAACCTCCATGAAAAAAGTAAACAAGATAACATTTACCCTGCCCGGAATAGGGTCACCGGGACCTACTCCTGGAGCCAGGCCTGGGGGTAGTGTTCCTAGGCGAGCGCCTGGTGGCCGGGCAGCCCACGTAGCCCAGCCGCAGCCCAAAAAGGCATCGTAGGAGGGCCATGTGGGCCCACCACCTGCAAGGTCCAGCATGGGGGTCCGGTGCTATGTATACCTGGTGGTGGGAGGGGGCGGGGTGGCACATGGCGTCACGGCCCCTCGCGATGAAAACTGGCTCTTGGTATGTGGAATGTCACCTCACTTTGGGGGAAGGAACCGGAACTGGTGCGGGAGGTTGAGAAATACCAACTAGATATAGTTGGGCTCACCTCCACTCACAGTGTTGGCTCTGGAACCAAACTCCTCAATAAGGGGTGGTCCCTCTCCTACTCAGGAGTTGCACAGGGTGAGAGGCACCGGGCGGGTGTGGGGATACTCACAAGTCCCTGGCTGGCTGCCATACAGTTGGAGTTTGCCCCGGTGGACAAGAGGGTCGCCTCAATGTGACTTAGGGCCGCAGAGAGGAAAACTTTGATTGTTGCGTGTGCTTATGCAGCAAACAGCACTTCAGAGTATTCGACCTTCTTGGAGAAGGTGGGAGGGGTTCTGGACAGGGCCCCACCTACAGACTCCATAGTCCTGCTGAGGGACTTCAACACTCACGTTGGCAATGACTGGGAAATCTGGCGGGGGGTGATTGGGAAGAAGGGCCTGCCCGATCTGAACCCGAATGGTGAAATGTTATTGGACTTCTGTGCTAGTCATGGTTTGTCCATAACAAACACCATGTTCGAACACAAGGATGCTCATAAGTGTACTTGGTACCAGAGCTCCTTGGGCCAAAGGTCAATGATCGACTTTGTAGTCGTTTCTTCTGACTCGAAGCCACATGTTCTGGACACTCGGGTGAAGAGAGGTGCTGAGCTGTCAACTGATCACCATTTGGTGGTGAGCTGGATCAGATGGCGAGGAAAACTGATGGACAGACCCAGTAGGCCCAGACGTTTAATGAGGGTGTGCTGGTAATGACTGTTGGAGGACCTTGTCCGGAATGATTTTAACTCACACCTCCAGGAGAGCTTCTCCCATGTCCTGGAGGAGGTAGGGGCATGGAGTCTGAATAGACCCTGTTCAAAACCTCCATTGTGGAAGCAGCCAGGCACAGCTGTGGCCAAAAGCTTGTTGGTGCCAGCCAGGGCGGCAACCCATGAACCCGCTGGTGGACAGCAGTGGTGAGGGAAGCCATCAAGCTGAAGAAGGAGGCCTTTAGGGCCTGGTTGGCTCTGGGGACTCCTGACTCAGCAGACAGGTACCGGCAGGCGAAAAAGGCAGCAGCGGCTGCGGTTGCAGAAGCAAAATCCCGGGCATGGGAGGAGTTTGGAGAGGTCATGGAAAACGACTATCGGTTGTCTTCAAAGAGATTCTGGAGAACCATCTGGCAGCTCAGAAGGGGTCGGAGGAGTTTTGCTCAGGCTGTGTTTAGCAGGAGTGGAGAAACTCTGACCTCTGATGAGGACATTGTCGGGAGGTGGAAGGAGCACTTTGAAGAACTCTTAAACCCGAGTGATATGCCTCCCTTACAGGAGTCAGGGCCAGAGGCTTTCAGGCTGTTCCCTGGTGGAAGTCACTGAGGTAGTTGGTAAGCTCCACAGTGGCAAAGCACCAGGGGGTGGATGAGATCCACCCAGAAATGCTTAAGGCCCTGGATGTCGCAGGGCTGTTATGGTTGACACGCCTCTGCAATGTTGCATGGACCTTGGGGACAGTGCCCTTCAATTGGCAAACTGGGGTGGTGGTCCCTATTTTTAAAAAAGGGGACTGGAGAGTGTGTGCTAACTATCGGGGCATCACACTTCTCAGCCTCCCTGGGAAAGTCTATGCCGGGGTGCTGGAGAGGAGGCTCCAGCCGATAGTTGAACCTCAGATTGAAGAGGAACAATGCGGATTCCGCCCTGGCCATGGAACAGTGGACCAGCTTTTACCCTCTCACAGATCATTGAAGGGGCATGGGAATTTGCTAATCCAGTCTACATGTGTTTTGTGGACTTGGAGAAGGCCTATGACCATGTTCCCAGGGAAATTCTGTGGGAGGTGCTTCGGGAGTATGGGGTACCGGGGCCACTACTGCGGGCCATTCGGTCCTTGTACATATGGAGCGAAAGCTGTATCCGCATACTCGGCATTAAGTCAGGCCTGTTCAGTGTGGGTGTTGGACTCCGCCAAGGTTGTGCCTTGTCTCCACTCCTGTTTCTGGTTTTCATGGACAGGATATCAAGGCGAGCCAAGGTTAGGAGGGTATTCTATGTGGGAGTCGGAAGGTGACGTCTCTGCTTTTTGCAGATGATGTTGTCCTTTTGGCACCATCACATGGCTGCCTCCAGCACGCACTGGAATGGTTTGCAGCTGAATGTGAAGCGATGGGGATGAGGATCAGCACCTCAAAGTCTGAGTCTATGGTTCTCTCACAGAAAAGGATGGTATGCCCCCTCCAGCTAAGGGGAGAGTTTTTGCCCCAGGTGGAAGAGTTCAAGTATCTTGGGGTCTTGTTCACGAGTGAGGGAAGAAGGGAGCATGAGATCGGCCACAGACTGGGAGCAGCGGTACCAGTAATGCGGTTGCTGTACCGGACTGTAGTGGTGAAGGGGGAGCTGAGCCATAAGGCAAAGCTCTTCATTTACCGGTCGATCTACCTACCTACCCTCACCTATGGTCATCAACTCTGGGTGATGACCGAAAAAATAAGATCGCGGATACAAGCAACCAAAATGAGTTTTCTCCGAAGGGTGCTGGGACTCACTCTCCATGACAGGGTGAGGAGTTCGGACATCCACGAGGAGCTCAGAGTAGGGCCGCTACTCTTTCACATTGAGAGGAGCCAGTTGAGGTGGTTTGGGCATCTGATAAGGATGCCCCCTGGACACCTCCCATTGGAGATATACTAGGCACGGCCAACTGGGACGAGGCCCCGAGGTCGGCCCAGGACCCGCTGGAGGGATTATATCTCACAGTTGACCTGGGAACGGCTGGGGATCCCCCCAAGTTGAGCTGGAGGAAGTTGCAGAGGACAGGGGCGGCTGGGCTTCTCTTCTCTCCCTGCTGCTACCGCAACCCTTTTAGGACAAACGGGACAGAAGAAGATGGATGGACAGGGTCAAGGTTAGGGGTTAGGGTTTGGGGCTAGATTTAGAGGTTATAGTTAGAGTTAGGATTATAGCTAGGGTTAGGGTAACATCTTGGGTTAAGGTTGGATCAAGGGTTAGAGCTGGGGTTAAAGTTGGAGCTAGGGTTAGGGTTAGAGCTAGGCTTAAGTTTGGAGTGAAGGTTAGGGTTACAGTTAAAGTTAGGGTAACACCTTGGGTTAGGGTTGGAGCTATGATTAGGGTTGGAGCTAGGCTTAGGGTTGGAGCTAGGGTTAGGTTTGGAGCTACGGTTAGGGTTAAAGCTAGGGTTAGGGCTGGCGGTAGGGTTAGGGTGTCAGCTAGGGTTAGGGTTGGAGCTACGGTTTGGGTTAAAACTAGAGTTAGGGTTACAATTAGGGTTAGGGTTGGAGTTTGGGATATAATTGGAGCAAGGGTTAGGGTTAGGGCTAGGGTTACAGCTGGGGTTAGGGTTGGAGCTAAGATTAGGGTTGGAGCCAGGGTTAGAGATGGGGTTAGGGTTATAGCTAGGGTTGGGTTAAGGTATGGGTTAAGATTGGAGAAAGGGTTTAGGTTTGGGTTAGAGCTCAGGTAAGAGATGGAGCTAGGGTCAGGGTTGGAGCTAGGGTTAGGGTTAGAGCTAAAGATAGGGTTAAAGCTAGGTTTAGGGAAGGAGGTAGGGTTAGGGTTGAAACTAGGGATAGAGTTGGAGCTAGGGTGAGGGTTAGAACTAGGGTTAGGATTAGAGCTAGGGTTAGGGCTGGAGGTAGGGTAAGGCTATCAGCTAGGGTTAGAGTTGGAGCTAGGGTTAGGGTTAGAGCTAGGGTCAGGGTTAGAGCTAGGGTTAGGGTTACAGCTAGGGTTAGGGTTGGAGGTTGGGATAAAATTGGAGCAAGGGTTAGGGTTAGGGCTAGGGTTAGGGTTAGAGTTAGGGTCAGGGTTAGAGCTAGGGTTAGGGAAGGAGGTAGGGTTAGGGTTGAAACAAGGGTTAGGACTGGAGGTAGGGTAAGGCTATCAGCTAGGGTTAGAGTTGGAGCTAGTGTCAGGGTTGGAGCTAGTGTCAGGAATAGGGCTAGGTTTAGGGTTGGAGCTACGGTTAGGGTTAAAGCTAGGGTTAGGGCTAGAGGTACGGTTTGGGTATCAGCTAGGGTTAGGTTTGGAGCTACGGTTTGGGTTAAAACTAAGGTTAGGCTGGACGTAGGGTTAGGGTGTCAGCAAGGGTTAGGGCTGGAGCTAGGGTTAAGGCTGGAGGTATGTTTAGGGTCGGGGTCAGGATTGGAGCTAGGGTTAGAGCCAGGGTTAGAGTTGGAGGTAGGGTTAGAGTTAGGGCAATATTGAACAGGTACTTCTCTACGTAGAACAGCTTTTAATCAATTATCTAAATTGATCTAAAATGCAGTTGATCAAAATGAACATTGTGCTTCACGCATAATATAAATGGGTTTAGAAAGAATGCGTGAAAAGTTGTTATACAATGTTTAGTGTCATTCTATAGAAGCGCTTTGAAAGACAATGAAAGAACCCTTCCTTCTATATAATGAACCAGCACCAGAAAATAAATGTGTTTTTACGCCCTGTGTTACCGGGTAGGCTCCGGTTCCCCGTGACCCCGTATGGGACAAGCGGTTCTGAAAATGTGTGTGTGTGTGTGTGTGTGTATTTAGTTCTAAATGAACTTTGCTGCTTGTGCCAGTGAAAAGAGGGAAATGTTGCTGTTGTGCAAAATGATGCCATTGTGTGGAGCACTTGGACATGGACAAAGGTTTTTCCCCTGTAGGTGTGTCCTGCCATCGCTGTGAACACACTTTATAACCCTTCCTCTGTGGTTGAGTGCAACGACTGTGATCCCCACACACACACACACACACACACACACACACACACACACACACACACACACAGACAGGTGTACGCCTGCGCCAAGTAACTGAGGAACACTTCTACCCCATAGATCAGAGAGCAAAGTACAAAAGCTGTACTGCGAGCGATACTGACGTTTATATATATATATATATATATATATATACACACACACTATATATATAAAGAAAAAAAATCCAAAGGCGGCTCTTTCGGACTTACAGACCAAAACTGGGCTACATGGGAGACGAATGGAATTGGGAATAATCGATGATGGGGGGATTACCATAGATGCTCTTTCCAATGGATTATACTACCCGACTGTCATGCTGAACTTGGTGCAACATTTGTGACAGACCCCCCGCCCCGACTCGTCACCAGAGGTAAGAGGAGCAACAGTGTTCAGCTGCCTGATGTGTGGCTGCTCGCCCCCCACCTCCTCTTTCCATTTGTCCATTGGGCCCTCTTTTTTTGCAGTGCTGTGCCTCACTCGTTTAAGTTTGCATAATTTTTATATTATAGTAATTATTATATGTGTGTTTATAATAATCAACAATACAACATACAGTTATTAATTGTATTGCCGTTATTAATCATTAAATGTTTTGTAAATGAGTTTGAGCAGCGCTCAGTATTTGAATTTTAAAGCTGTACTCCTGAGTTTTGGGTTTTTAAGGCACACACTCACACATGCATACACTCACACACAGAGAGAGCGAGGCTCAAACAGATTGTTGAGGAGTTACACTGCCATTTTGAATATTCTTGGGATCATTTATAGATGGAGCGATAAGAGAATGTTACTGCACATTTCAGGATGAGAAATAATTAGGATTTAATTTAAAATGAGTGAGTGTCAGTCAGTCACCCGTTACCAGTGGTTACCACCAATTTCCTGGCTTTTTTGGGCCAATGAATGAATCATTAAAGATTAAGAGCAAAAATATGCTGGGAAGGAAGAGACTGACAGCTGTATTGTCTTAAAATCAGCATGACTGACAGCACACCATAGTAATGTTTCTTATTGTTTTTGTTAACACGCATATTGCCAGCCGGCATGGGACTGAACGGGAAGCGGGATATTATTTTTACACATCTTAAAACAGATTTTGTTTGAGGCTACATGTTAAATGTTGTAATGCAGGTAGTTCTGCCAAAAGAAAATGACGCCAAGCGAATGATTAATGTTAAAAATGATCAATTTCAATGTGGGTCAAGTGCTTTGTCGCATGACTTTACATAAGTTGTTTCATTAATAATGTTAATAAAGATATGCCAAGGGGTTTAGTAATGTGTTTGAGCAAAAATGGTTTGGAGGAAGCTCAAAAAATTTACCGCAACCTTGTCACCATAAATTTCCATGACAGAAGTGATGAACCACAGTTAAATTATTAATAGTTTTTTGCAATGATTTTCTTCTATAATTAGAATCACTGTCATAAAGCAGCTGGTTTCTATATGGAAAGAAGTCATGATTCCTTGAAGCAATAATGGCAGAAAATATTGGGTGTGTGTGTGTGTGTGCGTTAATTTTCTGACATTTAGTTCCTAGTTCTTATTACTGATGGCGTCGTGGTGTCGATAGCGCCTGTCTGTTTTCCTCTGGTGTTTTTGGCTCCTGCTGAACCCACAGGGCCCCCAAAGCCCTGGGCTTGCCGAACGGCCCTTGTGTCACAGGCGCCATGTTGGAGCCCTCCGGCACAGGAAGAGCACAGATGGACGTCTTGGGAGAAAATGAGGCTCTCCAGCAGTTCTTTGAAGGTGAGATTATATGAATAAATATACAAATAAGTGTGTGCCTGCTCTCTGGTGGGTCTGGGGTTCAAGTCCTGCTTGGGGTGCCTTGTGACGGACTGGCGTCTCGTCCTGCATGCGTCCCCTCCCCCTCCAGCCTTGTGCCCTGTGTTGCTGGGTTAGGCTCCAGATCGTTGCAACCCCACTTGGGACAAGCGGTTTCAGACTGCGTGTGTGTGTGTGTGTGTGTGTGTGTGTGTGTGTGTGTGTGTGTGTGTGTGTGTGTGTGTGTGTGTAGTGACAGAGAGACACGCACACATTGATTTACAATTTCAGTAACTGCTTCTCCTGAGCTGGATCATGGTGACCCAGAGCCTATCCCAGAATCCTTGGGCAAAACATGGGGGTGTCTGTTCGGGTCAATCTGGGTGGGACGCCAGTCCATCCCATGGCGTATGTATAAAATGTCCACTGAGCTGTTAACCTCATTCCTAAGGTAATTAGAAAAACAAAATTATTTGTAGTGTTTTATTTGTCAGACAGACACCAGTTAAAAATGTATTTCATATGAGATGATATTTATGAGCACTTCCTGTAGTTTGGATATATCCAGTGCTTTTTTTTTCAAGGAAGTTGCTCTGTGACTCTCTGGGGAGCAGTTTTGTCATCTTGTCCTGCAGGAAGTAACGCTGTAAAGTGCTGTCCATACAGAGCGGGGGAGGGAGATTATTCCAGAACATTAACTCTCAGGGCAATGTTACATGAATTGCTGTCAACAGGCTTGAAAGTCCGCTTCAGCTGCAGGATCAATAAAAAGCACGATGGGGGAAAGGGGGGAGACACACACCTGTCATTGTGTGGCTGTCCTTCACTGAAGAGCCCTTTTCCGATGCCCGTCATCCTAAACGGAGCTTTGGCCTGTGTCTCGTGACCGGCCGCCCTGCTCTTTTATACCAACTGACACTGAATGGTGTGAAAAGCAGGCGTGTTCTGGTGGAACTTGCTGTTCTCGGCCATTAGGAGGTCTAAGCCAACTCTCCTCTGGGGCGAGTGGCGATGGAGCCCCCATGTCGGCCAAATGAGCACGAAGTTCTAGCATTAGGTCACAGAATGATCATCCCCTTCAATAAAGTGAGTTTGTGGATCAGATGGAAACACTAGTTCCACTAGTTTCTCGGACTCACGTCGAGCTTCACGTCCCTATCCGGTGACACATAAAATGAAATGTAAGGTGACGTTAAGTTGCTGGTGTTCTGTACTACACCGTCAAGTAGACACACACTCACCGCCGAAGAGAAGATTGATTTTTAACTCTGCTGAATTTTTTTATTTATTTATTTTCTGTCTGTCCATTTTTTGAAGAAACATACAAACCCATACTCTGTTTAAATCAAAATAAAATGATTTGTTCTTTAAATAATTCCTACAGCTCCACCGGTTACTCAAACATGCCGTTCCGTGTCATTGTACCAGGTTACTAATTGACAGCTAAGTGTTATAAAGTGTTATGAAAGCTTTCTTTAGCAGAGTCACATATGGCACTAATTTGTGTCCACGCGCTCCACCCTGTTTTTTATGCATTCTGATGCAGCAGGTTATTAGCAGCATATACTGTGTAGGAACACATTTTATACAGATGGTCAATGATAACACTTATTTCTGTGTAAAAAATTTGCAGCCTAAATTTTTATGTAGTTTTTTCAAGTATCTTTTAGGAAGAGGGACACGGGTGAATTTTTCTCGTTTTCTCTTCTCGACATTGTTTTCCAAAGACTTGGAACAAAGACATGGACAGTGGAGATCGATATCGCGGCCGCTCGACGGATACAAGGCCACAGACTCGTAAAAACATTGCAGCATGAGCAGATCAAGGCCAAGCCACTGGTTCAGTGGTTTTATCGAGTCCTAGAAATAAATGACTCTGGCGGCTAACGCTGCTCAGTGAAGACCCTTGGCAGCGGTGGAACCCAAACCTGTTGCAGTTTGTCATTGTTGCTGAAAGGGACGCACTCACATATATCAGAGCTGTCCGTTAATTCCCCTGCGGTGACATCACCATCATCATCTGATTATTATTATTATTGTTGTTGTTGTTGCTGTTGTTAACTTTAGTCTTTTCACATAATTTCTCCATGTGTGCAGACTAGCACTCAGAGCTGTGCTCCTCTTTCTCTCCTCTCTAAGTACTCTTGCGCTGTCAATATTTACTCCTATGTGCTGTATCCCCCTCGACCCGATGTGTGAATACATATTGTCTCTTTGGAATATAATAGTTTGTTCAGTGTTTAAGGACAAGTTGTAAAGAAGATGTTTGAGAAACTTCCAATATTCCATACTTTGCCAAATGTAACCTAAATATCCTTTATTTTAATTCTCAGCTAGGATTGTTTGTAGATTCCTGACTTCCCCCTCATATTTTTACAATGAGCTGGTTACACCGATCCACCCAGTCATCCATCCATTTTCACTGACCGCTTGTCCTGATCTGGGTCGTGATTGTTGGGAGCCTATCCCGTAAATACTGAAACAAGGTCGACTGAACTGGTCATGTTAACACCCCCTCAACTTTTCCTGGCCTTCAGTTGTACACACACACACACACACACACACACACAGACTGAAACCACTTGTCCCAAGCGGGATCGTGGAGAGCCGGAGCCTAGCCCAGCAACACAGGGCATAGGGCTGGAGGGAGAGGGGGAGGGAGAGGGGGAGGGGGAGGGGACACACCCAGGACGGGATGCCAGTCTGCTGCAAGGCACCCCAAGCAAGACTCGAACCCCAGACCCACCAGAGAGCAGGACCCGGCCAAACCCATTGCACCACTGTGCCCCCCCCCCAACCTTCAGTTCTAATGTCATTCAAACCATTTATCCCACAAAGTGTTACACACACACACACACACATTTTCAGAACCGCTTGTCCCATATGGGGTCACGGGGGAACCGGAGCCTACCCGGTAACACAGGGCGTAAGGCCGGAGGGGGAGGAGACACACCCAGGACGGGATGCCAGTCTGCTGCAAGGCACCCCAAGCAAGACTCGAACCCCAGACCCACCAGAGAGCAGGACCCGGCCAAACCCATTGCACCACTGTGCCCCCCCCCCAACCTTCAGTTCTAATGTCATTCAAACCATTTATTCCACAAAGTGTTACAAATATGGTAAATTATAACAAGAGAAGAAATGTGGATGAGGTGTTGAGTGCTGAGCACTGTTTACCTCTGTTGTAGGTCAGGATGTCAGTGGGGTCCTAGAGAGTGCGGCTGTGGACACCAGCATGCTGGAGCAGTACCTCAGTAATGACATGGACCCTAGTACCTTGTGAGTGACCCCACTCCATCACAGAGGTGCCCTCCAGATGCTCCCACTTCACAATGAACACCAGAAGCTGTGCTGATCACCAGTAACTGCCTGATGTACAAGTGAATGTGCTGCAGTGCAGTCTCATACTTTTAATATTTGTCAAAATTTAATAGTGGATGTTTTTCCAAAGGCTCATCAGTGCAGAAATTAAAAAGAGGTTCCAGTAATTTTTTGTTTTAATGACACGATCAGCCATCACTGGATCATGACAGGAGAATTATACACCTGAGCGCTGGTGCTCAAGTGCCATGACTCACATGTGCTCTGCCTTTTTCCAGCATTCTTCCTGAGTCACCTCCCGACTCGGGGTCGGAGCCATGTTCACCTCCACAAGCACCAGGTGCGGAGCACAGCAAAACTCCCTCCTTTAGTCTTAATTCATATCAAACATTGATAATATTATTATTATCATGTTTAATCCTGTCATGACTTCACTTTGATGTCATTTCATATGATCTGGGATTTATTGGTAAATCATGAGGCTTCTCATCAGCATTCATCTAAACAGCCTGTAGGTTCTCATCACAATAGTCTGTATTGTAGTGAAGGGTTCTTGATGACTCTGACTAGTCTGATCCAAGGATGGCAGCACTGCTCTGTGTGGACTGTCACACCTTTGTTTTTCCAATGTGTTCCGTTCCTTCAGATATGCGCTCTGGTTCTTCTTGGACACGTGGCTGGACGGGACAAACGGTGTTGCCCAGCCTGCTACCGCCTCTTCTCCCATGTAGCCACTATAAAGAGCAGCACCATGCATCCCAAAGTACTCCCCAACTCGCAGACCTCCTAGACCCTTATGTTGTGGGCAGCTTCCATTCCTCAGTCCCCCCTGGTCCCACTCATCCCCAGTGTGAACGGTGCCTGAGCCCAATGCACAGCTACACACGGGCAGGTGCCAGTACCACCGCTGCATCTCCTTTGCACCTGGACCCCCGGCAGCCCCAGTGTGTGGCTCCAGCACCCATATGCATTAAGGACAGCACATCCACAGCTCTTTCCTGCTCCCCTCAGTCTCAGGCTGCATGTTCAAGTTGGGTGTCCTGCCCTTACCTGCCCCCCATGTCAGGACAGCCCCCGGGGTGAGGCTTCTCATAGACAGGAGCTACTGCCATGTGACCGCATCACTGATAGAACTAACTTGCAGAGCACCATCACTCATTGATCCATTCCATAACTGTCCTGCAGACCCAGCTGTCCTCTAGATGCCAAGAAACGAAGGCGTTCTGAATCCTTCGACGGGGCTTCGGACCCTCCCACGCAGGGGGGACATCGGGCCTGGATGAAAAGCATGTTCAGTAAGTGTGAAGAGCTCCTAGAAGGTCCCTTTATACAGCAGTCTTGACAAAACCCCAATTTTCTGGTCAAAACTACACTTTCTCCTGGTTTAATAAGTAAACTTGAGTCATTTGTTCATAGTTCTTGTCATCACAGCTTTGAGAGGCGTCTCGGAACATCCTTCTACATTACAGCCTCATTGACACATGAACAAAAACTGTGTTGTTCGTCTGTCTCCGATAAGTTGGTCTCAGATATCTTAATGGTTCTTGTTATCATTCCAGCTCACACATCAATTACTTGATGATAATCCCTCTCCAGACTGGAAAGTTACGTAGCTGGTTAGCCATCTAAGTATTCTGCTTGTTTTATGTCACCAATAAAAAAAAAAATGATTCAGCCTTTTTGGACTGGAATTTGCCCTGCTTGCTTCCGCCTCTGTATGTGGAATGCATGCAAGATGATGGCAGAATGTGGCACAATCACTGGAGTCTTCCCTTTATTGTCAGTTGAATCATCATCACCTTCAGGGATGCGCTCTGACCCGTCAAACCCATGTAGCCTGTGTTTTGTGAGCCTGTTCTAGCGTGTAGCCTGTGCTTCAGCAGGCCAGGAGAGCGCCGCTAGTGATGTCCCTGGCTACGACGGCGATGGGCAGAATGGAAGTCCAGAGCAAGGCGCCTACCATCTGCTGACATGGGAAGGCTACTTGCCTGACCAGTGGAGTCCACTCTACAACAGCAACTACGAGAGCCTGTGAGTCCCTGTTTACCATTGTAACATCAGTCAAAGTATAACAGAGGGGCCAGACTATGTCAGGACATTATTGTAGGATCTTCCTGCATTGGGAAAACACTGGTTACTCATTCACTGAAGCAGAAATAACTACATAAGTACGTGAGTTAACCTTTTACTGGCCTTCAGTGGGAATTGAGCGTTCATGGGAAGAGAACATTTAGTCTGCGATGGGCTGCTGTCCCATCTAGGGTGTATCCTTCCCGGCGGAGTGCTCCATGCTTCTGGGATGAGCTCTGCACTGCCATGAGCCCACATTGTCGACATCCTGTGAGAGAGCGTGTTCTCTATGCTTCTTGGCCACTTGATTGCTCATTCTTCCCTTTATGGGTCTTTGTCCTTCTTAGCGCAGTCCCTGCTTACCATGTTGACACTGACAAAGGCTTCAACTATTCCCCTGCTGATGAGGCCTTTGTGTGCCAGAAGAAGAACCATTTCCAGGTCACAGTTCACATAGGCATGGCGGGAAATCCAAAATATGTCAAAACTCCATCAGGGCCTAAACCGATAGAGAGCTTTGAAGTGAAGGTTTTCGGTGTCAAGGTCAGTATTTCTTGTCCAAATTACATGTGTGCGTACAGTCTAATAGTCTTGTGTTCTGTGTTTACTTGCATGTTGTTTTTTCCCACTACCACACATTACTTAGGACATGAAGGAGATAGGAAATGGCACAACGTAACGAGAGAGCATTCAAAATGATTTCAGTTGAATAGGATGACAAGTGGTGCAATGTCACGCTGCTGGATCTTCATGAGGGATGATGTTTGTATGTGTTGCAGTGTGAGCAGAGAATGGAAAGCTGTGATTAGTCTGTCTGCCCTGCTCTGCTCTATCACTACTGGTTTGCTTCTTCCATAGCTGGAGACCCAGGAGCACATGATCACCATAGAGCAGTCTCAGTCTGACCGCAGCAAGAAGCCCTTTCTGCCAATCAAGTGAGCAGATCCACATGCTTTTATAGTATTTCCAGTCTCCATTAACATTATCCTTGGTGTTTGAATGCAGCACCACGCTGGTCTTACTGACTCATGGATTGTGCATCAGGGTCAGTCTGCCGGAGGACAAGATCACCAAGGTGACGCTGGGTCGCCTTCATTTCAGTGAGACCACAGCCAACAACATGAGGAAGAAAGGCAAGCCCAACCCAGACCAGAGGTGAGAGGCACTGAGTTATGATTCCTGTATATCCAGACATTGCTGGCAGACGGAAAAAGATGCTTTAGTATGAATCGTGGATGACATGAATGATGAACATCTCAGACATGCTAGAAATGCTTGTTTTGTGGCGTTTGCAGGTACTTCCAGTTGGTGGTTGCCCTCTATGCCTGTCTCCAAGGAGAAAAGCATCTCCTCGTAGCTCACATATCAGAGAAGATCATCGTCAGGGTAAATTTTATTTAACGTGTCAAAGCATCAGGTAACCCTGCTGAATTTAGTTTATGACCTCACCATAGTTCTGAGACCACAGTCAGTTATGGCACGAGACTCCAGGTTGAGTCTCACATCACTGCTGCTCATGTCCAAGTGCAAACCACCTCAACCTCAACTCTGAGTCCAGCTGCACGACTTTCATCCATAAAAAAATCTGTACACAATGAACGTGGTGAAAGATTCTTGAAAAATACTAAATTCCTAAAATCCACCCAGGCATCCATTTTCCATTCTGCTATTGCTAGTGAAGATTGTGGTGAAATGTTTCTATTAGACAGTTTTTCTTCTTTCGGAACAATATTCATGTAGCCCTGCTATGTGAATTCTGATAAGTCTGTGTCTAAAACCATAGGTATGAGTTGAAGTTGTGTAATGACTGGAGAACAGTCCCGCTAAGAGCCATGGAGAATGTGACTCAAGTCAGACTCGGGTGCAGTTCCTGGACTCCTCCAAAAACATCTGGCAAACTTTCAGTTTTGTAGTACTGCATGACTGACTTCTTCAGTGTAAAAGAACAGATGTAGTGTTCTATACCTCTTTTCAAGACTGATTCCAAAAGGACATGGGAGAACATGCTTGTTTCTAAGATTCAGTATTCATCCGTTAAAATGGTGATGCTGAGTTGAGCAGAACCTTGTGTCAATGTGTTCCCCACACCAGGCATCCAATCCTGGGCAGTTTGAGAATGACACTGAGGTTCTGTGGCAGCGGGGGCAGGCTCCAGACACAGTGCTTTGTCAGGGCAGGGTGGGCATCAACACAGATGCCCCTGATGAAGCCTTGGTTGTCTGCGGCAACGTGAAGGTCATGGGTACAGTTATGCACCCATCTGATAAGAGAGCCAAGCACAATATTCAGGAGGTAGGGGCAAAACGCATTCATGGCTACCCATTGTACGTGTGCAAATAAGGACCCCGTATGTCTGGTACCTGCTCTACCAGTGTAAATACATGCACAACTTATAGTTGCCACTTGTTCTAATGTTCTACACGATGCATCTAAGAAAATGTCTTGTTGCTTCATGAAATCGACAGGTAGACTCAACCGAACAGCTGAAAAGAATAGCTCAGATGAGGATTGTGGAGTACGACTACAAGCCGGAGTTTGCCAACAAAATGGGTATTGATCAGACTCATGAAACAGGTACTGAGTTTCTGCTTGATTAGAGACTGGAAAATGGCCTGCTGTGGTCACTCCTGTCCCATGTTACAAATGACATGTGGCAACACTGACTTTTGAGATTAAAAGTAGTGGGGGACTGTGCCCATACACCGTTGATAGAGTTGTAAGCCAGTGAGCGTGGAACATATGCAGACATGCGTTATGGACATGTGAATCCAATCCTGTTCTCTTTGTCCCAGGCGTCATAGCCCAGGAGGTGAAGGTGTTGCTCCCGAGTGCCGTTAGAGAGGTGGGGGATGTGACCTGTTCTGATGGAGAGCAGATTCAGAACTTCCTCATGGTGGATAAGGTAAGGCTCACATGATCGAGAGCTGTAGGACAAAAAGAAGGAAACCTTTTTCCAGCACCTGACGTAGCCATGCTTTTTTCTCACTGTTTCACATTTATGAAGCCTGTATCGACTTTCCATGTGCATATCCTTTCAGGAGCAGATCTTCATGGAGAATGTGGGGGCTGTGAAGCAACTGTGCAAGCTGACGGACAACCTGGAAACACGTATCGAGGAGCTTGAGGTGTGGAACAAGCAGCTGGCCAAGCTCAAGAACATGGGCAGCCTGCGTTCCAGCAGGAACAGCACCATGCACAGGTGTGCAGCACCAGGGCTTCAGCTCGGCCATGTGCAAATTGACGTGGCACCCATCCGTTTTATACTGGATTCCCAACAAGAAACCAGTACAACAGCTTAGGGCAATATATATGGCTTTTATCCTGTGCAGTGGCATCGCTGCTTGTGTCAAGTGTTTGGAGTTGGAGTCTTCAATCTGAAAGGATTTTGGGCCTCAGTGGTGTTAGCCTGGCTGTTTTCTAGCTCAATCCAGATTGTAAACCCCTGAATTACTTTGGGAACAATGACCTCCATCGTACATAACACCACACGGTTCTAATTGCATTGTGTCCATGTGTTTTCCAGAGTCACAAACAAGGGAAGTAATTCTGTAAATATTATAGTTCATTCATGTTGAAGCACAATTATTTCAAGTCCAAATGCTGTAAAGTCCTGGTCCTGGCAGACCCACTGTACTCTATTTGTTCATAGCCGTTAATCCCGATCCTCTGTGCAATTTCTTTCGAAATTAATAAAGTCCATTCTTTCTTTCTTTCTTTCTTTCTTTCTTTCTTTCTTTCCATCTAGACTGACTTCATAATTCAAGGTGTTCATACAGTATATAAATGTCATATCTGAATAATTTTAAATCAGAAGTAGTCACGTTCTAGAATTACATTTCATTATGAAAAGATTTTTATTTGATATTTTTTATTGACTCATAATATGCTGCTTGATTTCCGTTTACTGGTGTTCACAATGAATACATTAAATCACATGTATGCATTTGGCAAATGCTTTTCTTCAAAGCAATAGAGTATACAAAAGTGCAGTAAATGAATTACAAAGGACTTGATATTACTTACCCACATTACTCAAGTAGATGAAGAAGTGAGGTTTAAATAGCAAATACATAGGAATTTATAGGCAGTTGTAAAGATGTCAGGAGATCAGGAAAGAAATGGGTCTGTAGTTATATGGACAGAGAGTTATAGACAGATAGAAGGGCAACCAGGGAGAATGAACTGTAGATGGCGAGTGACTATCTAGGCAGAGATTGTAGATGTGATGTGATTTAAACAGAAAAGAGTAGAGGGCCCAGTAAGGAGCCCTGTGGAACCCCTACTGGGAGACATTGAGAGGCAAGGAGAGGAAGCCGTGCCAAACCGCCAGCTATTGTCTGCCTCATGGGAAAGATTCATAGCATTTTAATGATGACCCTTTCTTTCTAAGCTGTTAGAGCAAGGTAATGAGAATGTTGTAGTCGACTGTGTCAAATGTATCGTATTCCTCAGCACCAGTTCCAGTTTACATGTCTGCAAACTTTTTGAATAATCTTCAGGTAAAATAGTTTTGCACGATTTAATTAGTGAATTTTTTAATGAACAGTTCAAGCATGACAACCTAACAGCTCAACTGGAGCAAAACTCTGAGCACCTGGGGGTTGCCAGGCACAAGACTAAATATCGCTTGCTGTAAATTTGAATAATTTTTACTTTATGTGTAGTTTTATCTCCTTTCAGGTGTGGAAAATTATTTTACCAATAAGTCTAATGGGACTGGAAACTCAGTGCTTTTCTTTAGGAGATGTTGGTTCTGTTTTGTTCATCATAATGAACACTACAAGAGCATTCTTCTAGGGTAAAAAATTACAGTAAAGCAGACAGGGGGTATCAAACTTAAGAACCACTGGCTTTTGCTTGGATATACTGTAGAGACTCCTTCTTTTCCAGGAAGGTCAGCCAAAACAACAGCAGCCCACCCCCACAGGTGACAGCCCCACTACATACCAATAAAGTGAGTGTGTTGCCCAGAAACCAAACACAATCCATCATGGCTTTAATGCAGGATACCTTTCTCTTGACTCCTGACCCTGTCTTTTCCTTTATAGGATTATTTGTCAGGAATGTACCAGCACTGCCTGCACCACAGGGCATTCCAAGCCACCATTATCACCCTTGTAGCTACCATGGCTTTCTGGTAAGGTCATTTTCAATCTTGTCCTTCTAAAAGATGTCATACACTGCATCTCCTGACTGAACCCAGTTCGTAACATCCAGTGGTAAAATATAGGAATAGAAACACTACACTACAACGGATGAGCCTTCCATCCAGGATATACTCTGACTTACCTAGTGCCCCGTGCTTCCAGGATAGGCTCCAGACCACCACAACCCTGGGTTCGGATAAGCAATCATTTCCTCATGGAGTAGTCTTGGGCTATTTTTTTAGAATTTATTTACAAAATACTGGGTCACAGCAACATAGGAACAGAAACAGGAACACACAGAGATTATCAATATATCCATATATATGGGACAAAAAATGCAACATTTCAAAAGTTTTTTTTTCTGTGTTGGGCTGTTTTGTAACACTAATGATGTGTCATTTTTTTTATAAAGATTTAAGAAAAAATTGTGTTTGTGACTGACAATTTTCCATATTGCATATGGAATAAAATTGTTTAATATGGGGGAAAGTGGCAGGAGCGCCCACATTGTTCGTTACTGGGCATGAGTGCCCTCATCTTTCATCTGGTGCCCACCGGCCATGTCTCCGATTCCTCACTGCTCCACTCTTTGCTTTCAGTGTCATCTCCATCACTGCTCTTTACATGCTCACCCTACAAGAGGACATGGAGGTCCCTCAAGTGACCAGGTACAGTAGTGGTCAACTGGAAGAACCTGCTCCCTAGTGGCAGCTCTCAGGACAGCCAGCTCTATTGTAGAGGGGTTAAAAGGCTCAGACTGGTTTCGCAAACTGCTTTACTGCAACGCATCCGTGATTTTTCAGTACAATTTCTGTGAGCTACGTCTGACTGACCTTCATGATCATGTTAACTTACAACAACCTCTTCTGTGTTTTACCGACAGCAGTACAGACTTTCCCATAGTCACCAGCCCACCAGGTACGCGATACCGTTGTCTGAGGATCCTGTCAACAGCCCTAAATAAATGGCTTCACAACTGGATTTTTTCCTGTCCTAATGGCATTCGGAACTGAAGAATCTTCACTTGTCCACAAGCCAGTTAATCTCCTTCGTATGCACAGGAATAAGGATTGACCTCCAAGAGCAGCATCACATTTTCTTACTTTGCTCCTTTTTCCCTCGGGACAGGCACCACCGTCTCCTTGGCCCCGGAACCCTGGACCCCGGACGTGGACTTCTGCAGCCTGCTGTACTGTGACGAGGTGTACTGCTGCCCCACAGACTACAGTAACCAGAGTAGTAGAAACAGCACAGCTACAGAAGCCATCCCCTTCTGGAGTGCCAGCGAAGGTCTGTTCCATGAGCAATAATGTGTGACAATTAATAATTCAAATGAAAACCACAGAAGAAAACAAGAAAGCTGTTTTATGTTTGTCTCACAGATAAAAGGAAAAAAATCCTGTTTGAAAGCCTCAAAAATGCCAAAGACTGTAAGTTGGGAGAAGAAGTAAAGGCCAGACTGATCACTTAAAATTGCATATTTCATTGTTAAAGCTTTTAATGAAAGTTTCTTAATTCATTCCTTGTTTTCCTCCCAGGGACAAATACAACTGTCAAGTCAATCGTCATCAAAGAAAATCAGCATGTTATCGACCAGAAGTACTGCACAAATGGGACTTGCAGGTGAGCTGAATTCCAGATGGTTCTAGATCTGTCCGTGTTCTCCCCAGGTGCTTCATTTCAGGATTCACCTGGAATGCTGCTTTTGCATGTCTTCACACACTCAGTGATGAGTTGCAACCCATTCATACACTTACCCCTTTCTCAGTAATGTCTTCAGCTGAGTTCAGCAGGTGGAGCAGTGATTAGATCAGCTACCTGGTACAAAAAAGATATGTATCCAGGTTTGAGCCCCACCTCCTGCTGTAGGACAAGGTATCCACCCTGAATCGAAAGTGCAGTAAAATTACGTGCTGTAAAAGTGGGTAAATCATTGTAAAAAAAAGTGTCCAATACGTGTCCACCTTTAGAGCAGTGCCCTGAAGTGTCCACCAGAAGAGGGCAGAAAAGGGCCACACAGTAGATCAGAGTCATTTTGGTGACATCTGGATTCCCAAGTGGGACAAGTTGGCTGGGATCCCTTCGTTGCTGCAGCCCTATCAGGCCGGGATGGCTTTTAACAGCTGAAATTCTGAATAACATTGCACTGCACTTGAGATGGGTGTGACAGGGTGCAGTGGCTACACCTGGAACCTTATGCAACCCAGGAGGTGCATTTGGCCACAGGTTCGAATGTGGCTCAGGGCGTGTGAACTTTGTAATGCTACGGAAAAAAACCACCTTTTTACCCCCCGACCCCACCATAAAAACCATCTCATCGCCACAAATTAAATTGGACACAGCCACCCTCACACTACCCCACCTCGTGGGTTTAGGTGTTGGTAGGACTTTGAGTTCTCTTTTTAAAAAAAATATTTTCCTATGACATTGTCTGTACAAGCGATGTCTTTGTCTTCTCATGAGTTTGAACGAGAACTTATATTATAAAAACTGAAACAGCTAAAGTTGAGCTGCCTACACAACGCCAAGCACAGCACTAACTTAGCTGTGGCTCTTTTTCAGCTGGAGTGAAGTCATACGCACTAATCACCTCAACATTTTCACTGCTTCATTTATTGATGATCCTTTGACCATAATCCCTGTGTGTGTGTTGTCCATGTTTAGGTCAGGGATTTACAGCTACTTGATTCCCATTAGCAAGTTCGTCCCAGTCAACATGCGGATCACCATACAGATGAAGTAAGTGGAAGCAATTTCACACCATAAATTTATATTCTGTGATTAGAAGCTCATCTTCATTTCCTTATTAAAATTGAACTGACTTTTCAAAATTCAGAAATTGATGAAGGGCGCCGGACAAGATTTACACAATTTTTAATCTTCCTCTGAAGACCTGGACAGATATATTGAAAAATCAGTAGTCAAGTTAATTCTCTATAAAAATGTGGTAAGGGATTTTACTGTGGTATTTTGTGCCAGTCAGTAACAGTACCGTCAAGTACAGTATCTTTCTATGCTTTGCAATCTCGGGCCCATATTTTCACTCATCAATGGATTTTTCTAATTCACGGAGATGCTCTTCTCTTTCACACCATCAGTCCTCAGTGGGAACGTCCACATTAATCTCATTTTTCTTATATTACTGTAAACATTTTGAGCACATCCAAATACTCTGTCTCCTTCAGAATGCTTCTTTCCCCTTAATGTTTTCAATTTGTCCCTCTCACTTCCTTGCGGCACCCTGAGCATCCTTCCCTCCCTCTCTCCAGTACCACGGAGCTGCTTGTAGTCCATCTGTGTCGCGTAGACAACTCAAGGGTGTGCTCTGCCGTGAAGGACTACAGCGATACCGAGAGCGACAGTGTGAGCAACACACAGGTAGGGCATCCCAACACATGTTTTCTAACCTCACTTCCAGACTCACTGCACCCATGATCTCTTAAGTTCATGTAAGGTGTAAATGTTCATGCACTATAACTTTAAGATCATGCCTAGATAAACCTTTACACAGCTACTCCTGTAATTCAATGTAAATATTTACATATATCTAAAAAAAATTATTACTAGGAAGGTGATCAGAATCGTCGATATTCGGATAAAGTTTTATGCAACTACTCATGTGATGAACATTGGTTCATATGGTGGAAAGAAACAAACTGTACTTAATCGCGCGTCTGCATCTATGTCTCTCTTCCTGCTAATGTAATGAACACATTGTATTTTCTATGAGATGTACGTTGCTTTGGAGAAAAGCATCTGCTAAATGAATACATGTACATATAACCTCTAAGTCAACTGAGGCAGAGCCAGCAGGGTTCACAGCTGCTGTTTTGCACTCGTAGTACCCTGCTGCAGGGGCCTTGATTGAGGTGTTTACCCTGAATCAATCGGGACATGCTCTGCACACCCATGACATGTGAATGTAGGCTGGTAATGAAGATGATGGGCAGAATGAGAACTGCTGCCCAGCTTTTCCCAGTATCTGGAACCTGGATGTGTTACTGACTTGACTGACTGACTGCAAACCACCCCCACGCCCCCACATCTTCTCACAGGGGTACATCCATGAGTGGCCGCTGCCTGTGGCCCGCTTGTTCAACAGCTCATACCACTTCCGAACTTCTGTAGCGGTAAGATGCAATGAATGAATGAATGGATGAATGAAACTATTGTTCCCAGCAGGAAATTCAATTTAGCTGCAGCAGCATACAATAAACAGCACACACAAACACACACACACGATATACGTGCATGCATAGAGTGACAAATCAGAGATGAATGGGTGAATGAACAAGCACACATGTTGATACACAAGAGAGGCCGGGGGTGAAGGTGAAGGGAGGTGCTGCAAGGCAATCCCACACTGCAGGGCCCTGATGGACCCATGAAGCAGGGGTACGTAGAAGAACGGGTTCCTGTTGTTTGGCCCATGCTGACCCACTTCCCCTGTGCCCCCCCCAGGGCCAGGCAGACTGCAGCACCCAGCTCCACTACAGGGAGATACTGTTCACAGACTACTACTTCCACTTCTACCGCAGGTGTGACTAGCCTGGACAGCGGCTCCTCCTCGACAGGGGCCACCCACTCTGTCTTGTCTGCACCTTTCCGTGAAACAGAGGGAAGAGAAGGACTATTTAAGTACACATTCATGTTCAGCATTTGCTCTTGTACTGTGTCTTCATACCACTGCCTATTTATGAATATGTCATGGCTTCATGACGATATGTTGGGATGCTTCTAATCTCCGCTGCTTTATGTTGCTCTTGCACCATGGTAACTGGAACATAAGTCAAGTCTTGGAGAAATGAGTGTAACGATTCCTACAGTCATGTAAGCTGAAATCCATGCCAGACCAGGGGAGGCATTGTGTGAAGAAACAACATCGGGGATTTATTATCACGCCTGTGCTTCTCTCAATGTAAACGTTTAAAGTTACAGTAAAGCCCTTCCTTTCCCAAGCACACCTGTTGTGTGCCAAAATTTGTTCATATTCAACAATACATCTAAAAAAAAAAAGTTGCTTCCAAAACTTGGAATATCACATTTCTTTTGTGGATGTGTTTTCTGTTCTGTAAATAGGCATGAAGAAGACATCATATCCCTCACTATGTCCTCTTGTAACATTTTATTTCTGTTTGATCGTTATTTCTGAAAACCATGAATGTGTTTCCCCTTTGGAATGTTTCTAAGTCTTAGCGCATTGTTACTGGCTAAACTTTTTCCAGTTGTGATTCAATGCTGTGCCAGCAGGTGCCCTTGTGGTTAAGGAGCTGTATTCACACCCAGAGGGCTTCTATGAGCTGACCGCAGAAGGGGCCCTGCTGATGTACCCTTGAGCAGAGCACCTCTCCTGAACTCTTTCAGTGACCACAATATACAAATGCATAAATGGCAAATTGTTCAACTCTGAGCTCTATTGCTAAAGTATAAAACATATGGATAAAAGCATCTGCAAAACAATGAAATAATACAACATGAACACTTGAGAGTCCTGCATTGTTAGTTTTGGGCAGCCAGTAGAAATGGCTAAATATGTGTAATGTAACAATCATAATAATAACATACTGTAAGCATTCCATATTTTTCTCCTATATAGAAATATTGTGAAATTGACACCGTACACAAGCTCTTGACGTTTGTTTGCACCAAGGAAATACTGCTCCCCAAATTGTTTTAAACAGCTTTGAACATTTTCTTACTGACAAGGGGGTGCTAGATGGGAAGAGGCATGGTGGCATAGCAAGTCTCACAGTGCGAAAGGATGTGGGTTCGATCCCCACTCAGTCTGTGTGGACTTTGGATGTTCTCCCTGTGTCTGTGTGGGTTTCATCCGGATGCTCTGGTTTCCTCCCACAGCCCAAAGACATGCTGTTCAGGTTCACCCATAGTGTGTGAGTAACAGAGTGTGTTCCACTGATGTATGGATGAGTGATCCATTGTAAGTAGTGTATCTTGCAGTGTAAATCACCTTGGTGAATAAGGTGTGTGGGCTGATACCACTACGTAGAGTTCACTGGAGGTTGCTTTGGAGAAAAGCATCTGCTAAATACAGTCAAATAAACACATCAGTATATGAATGAATCATATAAGTATAATTTTAAAAATATTAAATGGGTGACTCAAAATTGCATGTTGTGTGATTGAGAGTGTGTTGCTGTGGCGTATAAATGTGTACACTGTTTTTAATGAAATGGCCTAATTTATGTGCTGTGTGTGTATGTTTCTGTGTGTGTGAGAGAGAGAAAGAGAGACTGTCCCGTGATGGACTGGTGCCCCATCCAATGTTTTTCCTTCCATGCTTTCGGAATAGGCTCTGCAACATTTCATCACGCTGAGCTGGATAAGGGGTTACTGACAGTGGACAGATGGACAGACAGACGGGCAGACACCAGTGTTCTAAGACCATCATCAATCAATCGTGTAATCGTACTGTTACATACATTTTTGTTGTTGCAATGCCACAGAAGATCACTACAACATCCATCCTTCCACTTTGGCTGGGCCAATAGCGTTGCGGCCCAAATGCTGAATGTGTGTTAGCACAGAATCCCCTGCAGTGTGTCCTCAATGTGGTGACTCCCGGCTCCACGTCCACAGTACCTGCTCCAGCTTTTGGTGGCCGTAGTCAATCAGAGCAAACAAGGGGTTCTGCTTTGAGCCCCAGAATAAGGGGATCGTGTTGCCGATATTGGGCGGGACAGTAAAACCCTGGGCCTGAGTGGAAACACCTGCTCCTGGAGACCGGGGCCTAATTGTGGCTCTTTCGCAGAACGTCACACTTTAAAGGAGCCATCCTGTTGGGGCAGCTCACCACATCAGCGAGCAAGAGACAAAAGGGAGGTGTTATGGATATAATTACAGAGGTACAGGAACCACTCGTGGGGGAAAATTGCCTGCATCCTTCATTCAATTGATTGGACACCCGATCCCGTATTTTGCAGTTGTACTCTATGTGGTCAACTAGACACTTTTGCCCCCAGCCAGGTATCCGTCAAAGTCAACAGCAAAATAGAGCATGCAGCTTCATAAAAAGACATATTCACAGTTTTCCAATGCCAGAAATTGCCTGGCATTGGCCACAGAACTCCACAATCCTGCTAACTTTCATTTCTGGCTCCTTCCACCACACATACAGTATAAAGGCAGTGTTAATATGTCCTGCTCTGATTTCCTGCAAGGCAAGAGTTCGGCAGTCTTTTTCTCTATTGTGGCGTTAACAATGCTGACAAGCAAAAAACTTTCTGTTCTTGTCCAATAAAACACTTCTTTGCACCAATATTTTGCATGTTTCAAGATATACAGTATATGCACTTCAAACATTTTGGTGTCATGAAAGCATATGCAAAGTATTTTTCTTTTGAAACAAGATGAAATCACAAAAGCGAAAGACACCAGCACCGCTAATTGCAACAGACGGGAGTGAAATTAACTTCATATGCTGCCAAGCCAAAAGAGTTGGTTGGTGTCACTGGAAAAGCATCATCTTTATCCCTACATGAGCAGAGCAACTCTGCAACTGAACGTCATTCACCAACTCAGGTAGCCAGAGCACTCTCTGCAGTCCTGACATTCAAGAGCCATGTCTCACATAGCCAGTCTCCCCTGAGCAAAGATTACCTGGAACCAGAAACTGGATGAAAGCAATAATCCAAACACAGAGGTACCACCGTTTTCACTGGGCAACAGATATTGGGAGGTGCAATAAGAAAGCATAGTATTTGAAATATTCTTAAGGTATTTGAGATTTCTACTGTCATTTTTCTTTTTTTTCTTTTCATAAGCCCTTCCTGGATCAGGGCCTTGTCATGACAGAAGGGCATGCATGATCTAGGGATCTCCAGAGCTATACTGTTGGGAGCAGTATGCTCCTGGTAGGGTCTCCCATGGTGACCAGGTCTGGAGTGAAGATCCAGACTAGCACACACACACACACACAGACACATACACACAAACACACACTGGCTGAAGCCACTTGTCCCGAGCTGGGCCACGGCGAGCCGGAGTCTAATCCGGTAGCACAGGGTGCAGGCCTGGAGGGGGAGGGAATACACCCAAGGTGGGATGCTAGTCCATCACAAGGCACCCCATGTGGGACTCGAACCCCAGACCCACCAGAAAGCAGGACCCAGCCAAGCCCGCTGTGCCATCACACCCCCCTACACTAACACGATCCAAAAAACCCTATGGCAAATAGGAACAAGAGAACGTTTACCCTGCCCGGAATAGGGTCTCCTGGACCTAACCCTGGACCCAGGCCTGCAGGATAGCTAGCTGGGCTCAGCCCAAAAAGGCAATGTTGGGGGGCTGTGTCGGCCCACTACCTGCAAGGCCCAGCATGGGGGGTCAGGTGCAATGCCTTTCAGGCAGCGGGAGTGGGAACGGTGGCGTCTCGGACCGTTGCAGCAGAAACTGGCTCCTGGGTTGTGGAATGTAACCTCACTGGGAGCAAGAAACCAGAACTGGTACAGTAGGTAGAGAGATACCAATTAGATATAGTTTGGCTCATCTCCGCTCACAGTGTTGATGCTGGAACCCTCAATAGGGGGTGGTTTCTCTCCTACTCAGGAATTGCACAGGGTGAGAGGTGCTGGGCGGGTGTGGGGATACACACAAGCCCTTGGCTGTCTGTCATACAGTTGGAGTTTGTCCTGGTAGATGACAGGATTGCCTCAATGCAACTTAAGGTTGCAGAGAGGAAAACTCTGACTGTTCTGTGTGCTTATTTACCAAACAGCAGTTCAGAATATTCAACATTCTTGGAGAGAGTGGTTAGGGTTCTGGACAGGGCCCCACCTACAGACTCTATAGTCCTGCTGGGGTACTTCAACGCTCATTGTTGGCAATAACTGGGAAAATCTGGAGTGGGGTGATTGGGAAGGACGGCTTGCCCTATCTAACCTCGAATGGTGAAATGTTATTGGACTTCTGTGCTAGCCATGGTTTGTCCATAACAAACACCATGTTCGAACACAAGGATGCTCATAAGTGTACTTGGTACCAGAGCTCCTTGGGCCAAAGGTCAATGATTGAATATATAGTCGTTTCATCTGACTTAAGGCCACATGTTCGGGACACTCAGCTGAAGAGAGGTGCTGAGCTGTCAACCGATTACCATCTGGTAGTGAGCTGGATCAGATGGTGGGTAAAACTGATGGGCAGACCTGGCGGGCCCTAGTGCATAGTGAGGATATGCTGGAAACGACTGTAGGAGGACCTGTCCAGAATGATTTTAACGCTTACCTCGATGAGAACTTCTCCCATGTCCTAGAGGAGGTAGGGGATATGAAGGCTGAACGGACCATGTTCAAAACCTCCATTGTGGAAGCAGCCAGGTGCAGCTGTGGCCAAAAGCTTGTTGATGCCAGTCCGGGTGGCAACCCAAGAACCTGTTGGTGGACACCGGTGGTGAGGGAAGTTGTCAAGCTGAAGAAGGAGGCCTTTAGGGCCTGGTTGGCTCTGAGGACTCCTGACTCAGCAGATAGCTACCAGCAGGCAAAAAAGGCAGCAGTCCCTGCAGTTGCAGAAGCAAAATCCAGAACATGGGAGGAGTTTGGAGAGGCCATGGAAATTGATCTTCGGTTGGCCTCAAAGAGGTTCTGGAGAACCATCCTTTGGCTCAGGAGGGTTCAGAGGAGCTTCACTCAAGCTGTGCTCAGCAAAGGTGGAGAAACTCTGACCTCTGATGAGGACATTGTCGGGAGGTGGAAGGAGCACTTTGAGGAACTCCTAAACCCGAGAGATATGCCTCCCTTACAGGAGTCAGGCCCAGAGGCTTCAGGGGATATCAGAGTCCATTTCCATGGTGGAAGTCACTGAGGTAGTTGGTAAGCTCCACAGTGGCAAAGCACCAGGGGTGGATGAGATCCACCCGGAACTGCTTAAAGCCCTGGATGTTGTGCGGCTGTCATGGCTGACATGCCTCTGCAATGTTGGATGGACCGCAAGGACAGTGCCTTTGGGTTAACAAATTGGGGTGGTGGTCCCTATCTTTAAGAAAGGGGACCAGAGAAAGTGTGCCAACTATCGGGGAATCACACTTCTCAGCCTCCTTGAGAAAGTCTTTGCCAGGCTGCTGGAAAGGAGGCTCCGGCTGATAGCTGAACCTCAGATTGAAGAGAAACAGGGTGGATTCCGTCCTGGCCGTAGAACAATGGACCAGCTTCTCACCCTCTCAAAGGGAGTTTGCTGATCCAGTCTACATGTGTTTTGTGGACGTGGAGAAGGCCAATGATTGTGTTGCCCAAGAAATTCTGTGGGAGGTGCTTCAGGCGTATGGGGTGACGGGGCCACAATTGTGATCCATTCGGTCTATTATTAGCAGACAAAACTAATTAAAAAGTTAATTATATTTCTATTGTGAATAACACAAAGACCCCTCCTCGAACCGCCACCTTAACGTGGTGGAGAGGTTTGAGTGACTGAATGATCTCAGGAGCTATGTTGCCTAGGACTATATGCTCCTGGTAGGGTCTCCCATGGCAAACAGGTGCTGGGTGACAGACGAGACAAAGCGCGGTTCAAAACCCCATTTTGATGACCATTAAATCAAGGTTCTCGTTTAGCCCGCCCGGTATGGGGTCACCGGGGCCCCACCCTGGAGCCAGGCCTTGGGGGGAGGCTCGCATGCGAGTGCTTGGTGGCCAGGTCTATGTCCACGGGGCCTTGCCAGGTTCAGCCTGAAGCCAAGACATGGAGCCGCTCTTCAGTGGGCTCACCACCTGCCGGTGAGACCGTAAGGGGCCGGTGCGTTGTGATTTGGGCGGTGGTCGGGGCCGAGTACCCGGCCGACCCAAACCTCGGGCGCCAACTCTGGCTTTTGGGACTTGGAATGTCACTTCACTGGCGGGGAAGGAGCCTGAGCTAGTGCAGGAGGTTGAGAGATACCGTCTAGATATAGTCGGGCTCACTTCCACTCACAGCTTGGGTTCTGGAACCACTCTTCTCGACCAAGGGTGGACTCTCCACTATTCTGGCGTTGCCCAGGGTGAGAGGCAGCTGGGGGGTGTGGGCTTATTAATAGCCCCCCAGTTCAGCCGCCATGTTTTGGAGTCTACCCCGGTGAATGAGAGGGTCATCTCCCTGCACCTTGGGGTCAGGGAACGGTCTCTCACTGTCGTTTGTGCTTATGCGCCTAGCGGCAGTGCAGAGTACCCGGCCATTTTAGAGTCCCTGGGGGGCGTGCTGGAAAGTGCTCCCACTGGGGACTCTGTCGTTCTACTGGGGGACTTTAACGCCCACGTGGGTAGCAACAGTGACACCTGAAGGGGCGTGACTGGGAGGAACGGCCTCCCTGATCTGAACCCGAGTGGTGAGTTGTTATTGGATTTCTGTGCTAGTCACGGTTTGTCCATAACAAACACCATGTTCATGCATAAGGGTGTCCATCAGTGCACTTGGCACCAGGACACCCTAGGTCGGAGGTCGATGATCGACTTTGTAGTCGTTTCTTTTGATCTTAGGCCATATGTCTTGGACACTCGGGTGAAGAGACGAGCTGAGCTGTCAAATGATCACCACTGGGTGGTGAGTTGGATTCAATGGCAGAGGAAAAAGCTGGACAGACCTGGCAGGCCCAAACGCATAGTGAGGGTCTGTTGGGAACGTTTGGCAGAGGCCCCTGTCAGAGAGGTCTTCAACTCCCACCTCCGACAGAGCTTCAACCAGGTCCCGAGGGAGACTGGGGACATTGAGTCCGAATGGACTATGTTCCACACCTCCATTGTTGGGGCGGCGGTTCGGAGCTGCAGCCATAAAGTCTCCGGCACCTGAACAGGGTGGTGGACACCGGAGGTAAGGGATGCCGTCAAGCTGAAGAAGGAGTTCTATTGGGCCTGGCTGGCTCATGGGACTCCTGAAGCAGCTGACGGGTACCAGCGGGCCAGGCGGAATGCGGCTCTGGCAGTCGCCGCAGCAAAAACTCGGGCCTGGGAGGAGTTCGGTGAGGCCATGGAGGAAGACTTTCGGTCGGCCTCAAAGAGATTCTGGCAAACTGTCCGGCGACTCAGAAGGGGGAAGCAGTGTTCCGCCAACACTGTTTACAGTGGAAGTGGTGCGCTGCTGACCTCAACTGAGGATGTCCTCGGGCGGTGGAAGGAGTACTTTGAGGATCTCCTCAATCCCTCCGACACGCCTTCCGTAGAGGAAGCTGAGGCTGGGGACTCGGAGGGGGACTCATCCATTACCCTGGCTGAAGTTGCTGAGGTAGTCAAAAAACTCCTCAGTGGCAAGGCTCCGGGGGTGGATGAGATCCGCCCCGAGTTTCTCAAGTCTCCGGATGTTGTGGGGCTGTCTTGGCTGACACGCCTCTGCAGCATTGTGTGGAGCTCTGGAACAGTGCCTCTGGACTGGCAGACCGGGGTGGTGGTCCCTCTTTTTAAGAAGGGGGACCGGTGATTGTGTTCCAACTATAGGGGTATCACACTCCTTAGCCTCCCTGGGAAAGTCTATGCCGGGGTACTGGAGAGGAGAATCCGACTGATAGTCGAACCTCGGATTCAGGAGGAGCAATGCGGTTTTCGCCCTGGCAGTGGAACACTGATCCAGCTCTATACCCTCACTAGAGTGTTGGAGGGTTCATGGGAGTTTGCCCAACCAGTCCATATGTGTTTTGTGGACCTGGAGAAGGCATTCGACTGTGTCCCTCGTGGCATCCTGTAGGAGGTACTTCGGGATTATAGGGTTCAGGGCTCGCTGCTACGGGCTGTTCGTTCCCTGTATGACCGGAGCAGGAGCTTGGTACGCATTGCCGGCAGTAAGTCAGACCTGTTCCTGGTGCATGTTGGACTCCGCCAGGGCTGCCCTTTGTCACCGATTCTGTTCATTATCTTCATGGACAGAATTTCTAGGCACAGCCAGGGAACGGAGGGTGTCTGTTTTGGTGGCCGCAGGATCTCGTCTCTGCTTTTTGCGGACGATGTGGTCCTGTTGGCTTCATCGAATCAAGACTTATAGCATGCACTGGAGAGGTTTGCAGCCGAGTGCGAAGCGGCGGGGATGAGAATCAGCACCTCCAAATCCGAGGCCAAGGTTCTCAGTCGGACAAAGGTGGATTGCCCCCTCCGGGTTAGAGCGGAGTTGGTCCCTCAAGTGGAGGAGTTTAAGTATCTCGGGGTCTTGTTCACGAGTGAGGGAAAAACGGAGCGGCAGGTTGACGGACGGATCGGCGCAGCATCCGCAGTAATGCAGTCATTGTAGTGAAGAAGGAGCTTAGCCGTAAGGCGAAGCTCTCATTTTACCAGTCGATCTACCTTCCTACCCTCACCTATGGTCATGAACTCTGGATCATGACCGAAAGAATGAGACTGCGGATACAAGCGGCAGAAATGAGTTTCCTCCGCAGAGTGGCTGGGCGCACCCTTAGGGATAGGGTGAGGAGCTCAGTCACCCGGGAGGAGCTCGGAGTAGAGCCGCTGCTCCTCAGCATCGAGAGGAACCAGTTGAGGTGGCTCGGGCACCTGTTTCGGATGCCTCCTGGACGCCACCCTGGTGAGGTGTTCCGGGCATGTCCCACTGGGAGGAGGCCTCAGGGCAGACCCAGGACACATTGGAGAGACTACCTGGGAATGCCTTGGGGTTCCTCCAGAGGAGCTGGAGGAGGTGCGCGGGGAGAGGGAAGTCTGGGGGGCTCTGCTTGGACTACTGCTCCTGCGACCCGGTCCCGGATAAGCGGAGGAAGATGGATGGATGGATGGAATAACTCAAAGTAAAATTGTGCCATAGAAATTAAGCTTTGATTGTAATATTTGCAATACATGTTTTAACTTTTTAGATCAAGTGCATATTAATGAGCAGTAAAATTACTGAATTTCAAAATGTTGTAAAATGCAATAACATAGATTGCAGTTTAGCAAAAACAGAGAGGTAATTTATATGAGTGTAGTTTAGTTAAGCTTCAGAGAAAGCAAGAAAAGTTCAGGTATGTCACGTTCTCCGCATCTGGCACCTCGGCGACACCTGCCGTTCCCTGATGGGAACGACTATAAAGAGGGAAGCCGAGGAAGCCCAGACGCGGAACCTTGTTTTGCCTCCTTGTTTCCCTGCGAACCGTATTACTGAGAGACCCATTCCGACTTCGACCCTTTGCCTGTTTCTTCCTGACCACGTTCTTTGCCTAGCCCTTTCTACGACGTTTGCTGATCGCCTGACCCTCGCCTGCCCCTCGACTACGATTATGGATTCTGATTCGGCTTCCGTGCACGTCGATCCGAACACTCTGCACTTGAGTCCGTCCGCGCTACGCGCAACCATGACAGAAGGTTCCGCCTGCTACCAGGACTCAGCAGAGTATGTGCAACTGCGTACAGCGCTCACCAAGCAAGGCGAGTTTTTGGGAATGCATTCCCAGTCGTTGCAGCGCATACAACAAAAGGTCGACGGATTAATCCAGGTCCTCCAAACCGGAGGTATTCTCAACCCCGCCTTCCAGGGTGCACCCGCGACTCCTGCTGAGCCTGTCCCGCTCACACCCCCCGAGGCTTCGGGGACGGTCACAAGGATCGCGACCCCAGAGAGGTATGACGGTTCGCCCGATCAATGTCAGGACTTTCTGATGCAGTGCGAGTTGGTTTTTGAGTGTTTTCCGCGCATGTATCAGACGGACGCAGCTAAGATCGCTTTTGTCCTGTCATTGTTAACCGGTCCAGCCCGGGCGTGGGCCGCCGCTGGGTGGCGCACTCGCCCTAGAACTCCCTATGACATTTTCCGCAAAAAGTTCGAAGCGGTTTTTGACCACCTGCACGAGGGACGCGCGGCGGGTAATTATCTCATGCGTATCACCCAGGGAAGTAGAAGCGTGGCTGAGTACGCTCCTGAGTTCAGACCCCTTGCGGCCAAGAGTGGCTGGAACTCCCCTGCCCTCCTCACCTGCTTCTTCGAAGGGCTGAATCCCCGGATCCAGGACGAGCTCACGTACAGGGGTGAGGAGGGGGACTTCGACCGGTTTGTGGAGACAGCCATCGACAATCTTGGCAGGAGTCGACAACCCCTGGGGACCAGCCCAGCGGAGGACCGGCTCAAGAAAGAAGAAAGGAGACGGCGCCAGGTGGGGAGACTGTGTCTCTATTGTGGGTCCCCGGAGCATCTCCGTGCGGCGTGCCCCAAGCAACCACCTCAGGGGACCTCCACAGAAACGAAGGCGAGTCCAAGGGAGCACCGGGGACAGCTACGTCTGCCGGTGAGTCTTTCCTGGGGGGCAAGCCGGGTGCAGACGAACGCCCTCATAGATTCCGGAGTCGCGGGCTGTTTCATGGATGTAGGCTTTGCCCAAGCGCACCATGTCCCTATTAAAACCTGTAAAGTCACCCTGAGTGTGAAAGCCCTGGATGGTCAACCCCTGGGTGATGGGGTGGTTGATTCCCGGACAGCACCTCTCGTGCTCGAAACAAGCGCGTGTCACCACGAGAAACTCACCTTCTTTCTGATCCGAGCTCCAGACACCCCTGTCATTTTAGGTTACCCCTGGTTGACACGACATGACCCCGTCTTTAGGTGGAGTACCAAGGAGCTGGTTTCTTGGGGAGGATCCTGTCACGCATCCTGCCTCACGCTTCCTTGCCGGGCCACGTCGGTGGAAGGGGTAGAGGGCCTTCCCCCGCCGGTTATACCCCCGGACTATGAGGATCTACGAGAGGTCTTCAGCAAGGTCCGCGCCGCCGAACTGCCTCCTCACCGGTCCTGGGACTGTGCTATCGACCTCTTGCCAGGTACCACACCACCTCGGGGCCGGGTGTATCCCCTGTCGTTACCGGAACAGCGGGCCATGCAGGAGTACATCAGGGAGGCCCTTTAAGCTGGTCTGATCCGACCGTCAACGTCACCAGCAGCGGCGGGGTTCTTCTTTATCGGTAAGAAGGACGGGGGGCCGTGCATAGATTACCGAGGGTTGAATGCCATAACGGTCAAGTACCCGCACCCCTTACCGTTGATTACCTCGGCTCTGGAGGGGATCCATGGATCGACCTGGTTCTCGAAATTAGACCTCCGCAGTGCGTATAACCTCATCCGGATCCATGAGGGGGATGAATGGAAGACGGCCTTCTCCACTTCACTAGGTCACTATGAGTACAGGGTCATGCCCTTTGGCCTAGCTAATGCCCCCTCAGTTTTCCAGGCCTTTCTCAACCATGTGTTGGGCGATTTCCTTCATCACTGCGTCATCGTCTACCTGGACGATATACTGATCTACTCGAAGACCCGAGAGCAGCATATCCAACAGGTCTGGGCGGTCCTCAGGCGGCTCCTACAACATCGATTGTATGTGAAGGCAGAGAAGTGTGAATTCCACCAACACCAAATCTCCTTCCTGGGCTACATCCTGAGCCAGGAGGGAGTTTCCATGGACCCCAGGAAGGTGGGTGCAGTGACCTCCTGGCCTCGACCTACCACGGTAAGGGCGCTCCAGTGCTTCCTTGGGTTCGCCAATTTCTATCGTCGGTTCATACGTAATTTTAGCACAGTAGCCGCACCCCTTACCGCGTTAACTGCAAGCAAGGACCGAAGACTCCCTTGGGGGGCGGAGGCGGAGAAGGATTTCCAGGAGTTAAAAACACGGTTCACCTCCGCCCCAGTGCTGAAACAGCCGGACCCTTCCTTGCCGTTTGTGGTGGAGGTCGACGCCTCCTCGGTAGGGGTGGGTGCAGTCCTGTCACAGCGGCAAGGGGACCCTCCCAAGTTGTACCCCTGTGCCTTCTTCTCCAGGAAGATGACCCCTGCCAAACGGAATTACGACATTGGGAACAGGGAACTCCTTGCTATCAAGCTCGCGCTTGAGGAGTGGCGTCACTGGCTGGAGGGTGCGGTCCATCCCTTTGTGGTACTCACGGACCACCGCAATCTAGAGTACCTAGAGACCGCAAAACGGTTGAACTCCCGCCAGGCCCGATGGGCCCTGTTCTTCACCCGTTTCCGCTTTACTGTTTCTTATCGGCCAGGTTCCAAGAATGGGAAAGCTGATGCTTTATCGCGGGTTCATGACCCCAAACCACTGCCTCCCAACCCAGAGGAGATCCTACCCCAGGGATGCGTGGTGGGTCCGGTCCACTGGCAACTCCTCAAGGACATCCAAGAAGCCCAGGACAGCGAGCCAGAACCGCCCGGGAGGCCAACCGACCGTATGTATGTCCCCAGTTCCTTCCGCGCAGCGCTGCTGAAATGGGCCCATGAGGCTCCGGAGGCCGGGCATCCCGGGATCCGCCGTACCTTATCCCTGGTCCAAGGACGGTTCTGGTGGCCCTCACTGTCCGACGACGTCAGGGACTTCGTCCATGCCTGTGCCACCTGCGCTCAGACCAGGACCCTGCCCGAAAAGGCAGCGGGTCTCCTACAGCCCTTGCCTACGCCGACCCAACCCTGGACCCACGTGGCGCTGGATTTCCTAGTGGACCTCCCGGTCTCAGAGGGTAAGACCATGATCCTTTCCGTCATAGATTGTTTCTCTAAGGCTTGCAGACTGGTGCCCCTTCCGAAGCTGCCCACCGCTCTCGAGGTGTCGGAGGTCCTATTCGAGCAAGTCTTTAAACTCTACAGACTCCCCGAAGACATTGTTTCCGATCGAGGTCCCCAGTTCACCTCTCGGGTATGGAAGGCCTTTTGGAGCCGGCTCGGAGTGACGGTCAGCCTTACATCAGGATACCACCCGCAAGCCAATGGTCACGTAGAACGCTTGCAACAGGATGTTGCAAGGTATCTCCGAGCCTACTGCTCCCAAAAACCCCACCACTGGGCTCGCTACCTGGCCTGGGCAGAGTATGCCCACAACTCCGCGCCTCATACATCCACAGGTATGTCGCCCTTTCAGTGTGTGTTAGGCTACCAACTTGTCCTGTTCCCTAGTGAGACCTCTCCAAGTCCTGTTCTGGCTGTGGAGACATGGCATAACGAGAGCACCCGCGTCTGGAGGACGGTCCAGGCCCACCTGCTCCGCAGTGCGGAACGCCACAAACGTCAGGCTGACCGGCACCGGCGCACCCTTTCGTTCTTGCCTGGACAAAGAGTTTGGCTCTCCACCCGAGACCTTCACCTGAAGACCCCCTCCAAGAAACTCGGGTCCTGCTACATCGGCCCTTTCAAGGTAGTACGTCGTGTCACGCCGGTCACCTACCGCCTTCAGTTACCTCCTGACCTCCGAGTGCACCCAACATTCCATGTTTCCCTCCTGAAACCGGTTGGGGTGTCCTTGCATCAGCCACCAGTAGAAACCACACTACTGTCGACACTACCCCTCGCAGGGGACGATATCTACACGGTCCGAGCCCTGCTAAACTCCCGCCGATAGAGAGGTCGACTACAATATCTGGTGGATTGGGAGGGGTACAGTCCGGAGGAGCGTTCCTGGGTAGCTGCTTCGGACATCCTGGACCCCGACCTGGTGGCCGCTTTCCATAGGGACCATCCCGAGTGCCCGGCTCCGCGCCCCCGGGGGCGTCCTCCTTCCCTTCCCGGCCCAGGGCGTCCGGAGCCGCCCATGGAGGGGGGGGTACTGTCACGTTCTCCGCATCTGGCACCTCGGCGACACCTGCCGTTCCCTGATGGGAACGACTATAAAGAGGGAAGCCGAGGAAGCCCAGACGCGGAACCTTGTTTTGCCTCCTTGTTTCCCTGCGAACCGTATTACCGAGAGACCCATTCCGACTTCGACCCTTTGCCTGTTTCTTCCTGACCACGTTCTTTGCCTAGCCCTTTCTATGACGTTTGCTGATCGCCTGACCCTCGCCTGCCCCTCGACTACGATTATGGATTCTGATTCGGCTTCCGTGCACGTCGATCCGAACACTCTGCACTTGAGTCCGTCCGCGCTACGCGCAACCATGACAAGGTAAAAATTGTAGTTTTTTAATGCAGTGAATTTACAGGGTGAATGAAGAAGTAGAACAATAACATCAGCACTCTTTAACATTAAGCTATTTAACCTAGATCCACATTTACCTTGTTCCCAGGTGCTGTGTTTTTGTGATCGTCCTGACCAGCCACCCTGATTATTTTGTAAAGGACCTGATTTACATTTTACATTTACATTTATTCATTTAGCAGGCCCTTTTGTCCAAAGCGACGTACATTTCAGCAAAAGTACAATTTATGCATTACATTAAGAAAAACAGACATAGCTGCAGTCATGTGACTCAAGTAAACCCAGTTTTTTTACCTATCACTTGCTGCACCGAGGTTCATCGTTCGAGTAGGTGCATAAAATGCAGGACAGACAAATCCTGATACCCTCCTACTTCCCTTTTTTTAAATAATATTAAGATACACAAGAAAGCAAATACAATGTCGGAGTAGTGGCTTTATCTGGTGATGCTGATGAAGTTACGGTGCATGAACATTTACATCGTACATGAGCTGGAGAGATCTTGAGCGAAATGGGTCTGGAAAAGCTGAGTTTTCAGCCCCTTCTTGAATGTAGAAAGAGTTTCCGCAGTTCTGAGTGAGAGGGAAGGTCGTTCCACCCCAACGGAGCCAGAACTGAGAATCTCCATGCTTTACCTTTAGTGCTTGGGACCACCAAGCAAGTAGAAGTACACGAGCGCAGGGGTCTTGCTGAGGTGTAGCGGTTGATTAAGACCTGTAAATAGCTGGGAGCAGTTCTATTGATGCATTTGTAGACATAACCAGGGTCTTGAATTTGATTCAGGCAGCTATAGGAAGCCAGTGCAGAGAAATGAGAAGAGGAGATACGTGGAAACACTTTGGCAAATCAAACACAACTCATGCAGCAGCATTTTGTAGAAGTTGCAGAAGTTTGATGGCAGTAGCAGGAAGGCCACACAGGAGAGAGTTGCAGTAGTCCAGACAGGAAGTCACCATGGCCTGGACAAGTAGTTGGGCAGAGTCAATTGTGAGGTAGGGATGGATCCTACAAATATTATGCAGGATGTATCTGCAGGACCGGGTTGTGGCTTCGATGTGTTGAGAGAAAGACAGACTCGCATCAATCGTTACTCCCAGACTCTTAGCCAAGGAGATAGGCAAGGTGAGTGAGTTGTCCAGTTTGATCGATAGATCATGACAGGAGGACAGGCCAGCTGGGAGGTGAAGAATCTCTGTTTTGGAGAGGTTGAGTTGGAGGTGGTGATCAGACATCCACGCAGAGATGTCCAACAGGTGGGCATTTCTGACACTCCAGGTGGAAAGGAGAGGAAGAGCTGGGTATTATCAGCATAGCAGTGGTATTTGAATCCATGGGAGGCTATGACCGGACCGAGGGAGGAGGTGTAGATCGAGAAAAGAAGAGGACCCAATACCGAGCCCTGAGGGACACCAGTTGAGAAAAGCAGAGGAGAAGAACGAGAGCTCCGCCAAATCACTTGATATGATCTGTCAGATAAGTAGGACTCAGACCATCTTAGTGCCACACCTTTGATCCCAAGCTGGTTAAGAGAGGAGAGTAGAATCCGGTGGTTGACTGTGTCGAATGCTGCAAACAGATCGAGGAGGATGAGGACCAAGGAGAGGGAGGTGGCTCTAGAGCATCAGACACCGCCAGAAGGGCCGTCTCAGTGGAGTGACCAACTTTGAAACCAGACTGATAACCATCAAGGAGACGGTTCCGGGTGAGGAAATCAGACAGTTGATCACAGGCTTCCCGCTCTAGGGTTTTAGACAGGAAGGAGAGGAGAGAGACCGGTCTGTAATTTTCAACCAGATTGGGATCCAGGGAGGGTTTTTTAACAGAGGTGAAATTAGAGCGGTTTCGAAGGCAGCTAGGAAACAGCCAGAGGAGAGCGAGGAGTTGAAGATTCTAGAGATGAAGGTGGAGAGTTGCGGGGAAATGTTCTGTAGGAGTGACTATGGGATCAGATCAAGCGAGCAGGTGGTGGCTCTGTGTGATATCAGGAGGTCAGAGATTTCTCATTCGGAGAGCAGCTTGAATTTGGAGAGGATAGCTTCGCAGGGAGGTACAGCATGAATCGGGCAGGTTGATGCTGAGAACTTGTCAGTGATTGCTTTGACTTTGTCTCGGAAAAACAAAGCAAAGTCATCAGCAATGAGAGAAGAGGGAGGAGGAGGTAGCAGGGGACACAGAAGGGAGGAGAAGGTTGCAAAGAGTCTGTGTGGTTTTTTTAGACTGTATTTTGTTGTGGAAGAAGGAAGTTTTAGTTGAAGATGCAGCAGACTGAAAAGCAGCTAAGAGTGACTGGTAAGCATCCAGGTCCGATGGAGTTTTGGATTTACGCCATCTTCGTTTTGCAGCCCGCAGTTTGGTCCTGTTAGCACATAACGTATCAGACAGCCATGGGGTAGCAATGGGGCGTGCTGGTCTAGAAGACAGAGGACAGAGAGAATTGAGGGTGGGGGATAGGGCAGAGAGGAAAGTGTTAGTGGCATCATCTGTTAATACATCCGAGAATTGCGCAGCAGAAGGGAGAGCGGCCAGAGTAGCAGAGGCAAAGCAGCAAGGTGAGAGAGATTTTAAGTTGCGGCGACAGGTGATAACAGGTGCAGAAAGAGGTGAGGAATTAGTGGTGAGGCGCGGTTGAAAGGAAATGAAGAAGTGGTCAGAGATATGCAGCGGAGTGACAGAGAGGACAGGACAGCCACAGTTGCGAGAAACTACAAGGTCAAGACAGTTGCCCGCTTTGTGAATAGGAGGGGATTGGGACAGGGAGAGATCAAAGGACTGCAGGAGTAACAGAAGGCTGCTTGCATGAATGTCATTGACATGCAGGTTGAAATCACCCAGGAGAATCAATGGAGAGTTTTCCCCTGGCAGAGAGCTCAACAAGATGTCAAGGTCATCCAAGAAGCAGCTGAGAGGGCCAGGAAAGCGATAAAGAACAACCACAACAAGAGTGAATGGGGCAGTGATAGAGACAGCATGCCATTCAAATGAAGACAGGTCATGCAAGTGAAGAGGAAGAATACAGTATTACTACCGGGGAGAGATGAGTAGGCCTGTGCCTCCACCTCTGCCGGAGGAAAGAGAGGTGTGAGAGAAGGAATAGTTAGTGGAGAGAGCTGCAGGTGTAGCTAAGCTGTCTGGGGTGATCCAGGTTTCAGTAAGGGCCAGGAGGTCCAGTGAGAGATGGGAGGCATAGGCTGGTATGGAGTCAGCCTTTCTCACAGCAGGCTGGCAGTTCCAGAGTCCCATAGAGAAAGCAAAGCAAGATGGAAGGTTTGACAGGTGAGGATAGACCAGGTTGCTGTAGCAACGAGAGCGCCCAAGTCTCCAGTGGTGGTGAAGTCGCACGACTTACTTACCATAGTAGACTTTGATGGTTGACATGTTGGGCGCTGATAAAACCTGATGCTGTGTTTATTAGTACAGCTCACTCCTCATCCACTCAACAAAACATAGAAGGGGTCTTTAACCTGGGATGGGAACCCTGGTCTTCATGTATTATATGGATCACTGATTTTCATTCCAGCTGAACCCTTCAGCCCTTCAGCCTTTGAGATTCTGGTTAATATGCATGGAACAATTCAGTTCACAATTTAAATGAATCAGTTCATTGAAAACTTGTTGTCCTTTTTTGATAAATAAAATTTTACACACACACACACACACACACACACACACACACACACACACACACACACACACACACTTTCTGAACCGCTTGTCCCATACGGGGTCACAGGGAACCGGAGCCTACCCGGCAACACAGGGCGTAACGCCAGAGGGGGAGGGGACACACCCAGGACGGGACACCAGTCCGTTGCAAGGCACCCCAAGGGGGACTCGAACCCCAGACCCATTGGAGAGCAGGACCTCAGTTCAACCCGCTGCGCCACCGCACCCCCTTAAATAAAATTAATGTTAATTAAAAGATGTGTTTTATTGACCTGGAGAAGGCCTACGTTTGTGTTCCCCAAGAAATTCTGTGGAAGGTGCTTCAGGAGTATGGAGTGCCAGGGACATGACTATGGGCCATTCAGTCTCTTTACACACAGAGCAAGAGCTGTGCCTTCATATTCAGCGTTAAGCCTGTTCAGTGTGGGTGTTGGACTCCACTAAAGTTGTGCCTTGTCCCCACTCCTGTTTCTGGTTTTCATGAACAGGACATGGGGGCACAGGGGGGCGCAGGGGGGAACGGCAGGTTTGGACGGGTCCCACTGTTTGGTGGGTCTGGGGTTCGAGTCTTGTTTGGGGTGCCTTGTGGCATACTGGCATCCCATCTGAGGTGTGCCCCATCCCCCTCCAGCCTTGCACCTTGTGTTGCCGGGTTAGGCTCCAATTTGCTGCAACCCAGCTCAGGATAAGCAGTTTCAGACTCTGTGTGTGTGTGTGTGTGTGTGAGTGAGTGAGTGAGACATCAGGGCACAGCCGAGGTCAGGAGGGTGTTCTGTGTGGGGGCTGGAAAGAGATGTCTGCTTTTTGTGGATGATGTTGTCCTTTTGATACTGTCACATGGACTAGAACGGTTTGCAGCCAAGTGTAAAGGGGTTGGTATGAGGATCAGCACCACCAAGTCTGAGTCCATGGTTCTCTCATGGAAAAGGATGGTATTCCTCCTTCAGGTAAGGGGAGAGAATTTGCAGAAGGTGGAGGAGTTTAAGTGTCTTGGGACCTTATTCATGAGTGAGGGGAGAAGGGAGCATGAGATCGACTGCAGACTGGGAGCAGTGGTAGCAGTAATGTGGATGCTATACCGGACTGTAGTGGTAAAGGGGAAGCTGGGCCATAAGGCAAAGCTCTCTATTTACTGGTCGGTCTACGTCCCTACCCTCACCTGTGGTCATGAATTTTGGGTTGCAGGTACAAGCGGTTGAAATGAGTTTTCTCCACAGGGTGGTGGGACTCACTCTCCGTGACAGGGTGAGGAGTTCGGCCATCCGGGGGAATTCAGAGTAGAGCTGCTACTCCTCCGCACTAAGAGGAGCCAGTTGAGCTGGTTCGGGCATTTGGGAGCAGCTGGGCACCCCCCGGAATTGAGATGGAGGAAGTTGTGAGGGGCAGGGACGTCTGGGGTTCTCTGCTCTCCCTATTGCCACTGCGACCCTAAAAGGACTAAGCGATCTAGAAAATGAATGGATGGATGTATTTTTCACAAGTCTTCTCTGTGTACACAAGGAAAGCAGAAATGGAACTCTTTAAAGCTCTTTCAGCTTTGAGCAGAAGAAACATCTGACATCACAAAACCAGACAGCATCCACAGAATAAATGTTTTTAAAATTATGAATCCATATCAAAGACTTTTAGCACATTTTTTCCTAAATGTTCTTAGAGTATTCATTCAATCTGGTTTATATCTAGGTAAAAAAAGCATAGCTGGACGTCATTAACTCGCAATAGATAGGGGGACCTCTCTCTTTATCCCCATGTTTGCCTTTCTTTGGCACATGCTGAAAATGTTTTTATATATAGTGATGGCTGAAAAGGTTTTCCCTAATAATAAATCCACTGTACTGTCCTTGTTAATATTTTCCCCTGACAATGTGCCCTTACCCACCTACTATCTATGACTGAAAAACATAGAGTATGTTGGCTGCTAAAGTGATTGTTCTACAGTGAAATGCAGTCCACACTGTGGGACTTTCGTTTGTCCTGATCCGGTTGTCCCCACCGACCAACCAAAGGCATAGGAAGAACAGGGAGGAACGTGAGAGAACATGTTCCGTGGCAGAGGATATATTATATTTAAATGCATGCATGACATGTATTGGGAATATTCTGCACTTTGAGTCATGTGGAACAGCAAGAATAGCCTTTGATTTGATTTGATTTGATTGTCATTTCTAGATACACTTGTCTGTCCATAATGTTCTGTGCAAATTAGCTATGAATACCTGTGAAATGCTAATGAAAATGACTCAGTAATACAAGATTTATTGTTATGATTGTAACGACTCCAATCGTCCTATGTGACTATTAAACGACTAGCTATTTGTACAGCCACAGTAATTCAGTTAGAGTGCTTTCTTCAGCGATACCACCAGGGTTAGGGTTGGGGACACCCCAGTTGCTTAAAATGAATAGATATAGTGAGAATATCCTGCGGTGGGACTGGTAAATTGCTGTAAAGTTGTATCTAACCTCATAAATTGCCTTGGACAAAAGGAAATGGTGATTCGTGTTCTTAACCAACATACTGCCATGAACAGTAATGTATTCCTTTTAAACAACGTGTGACGTGACAGATTTTCTTCACCTCAAGACAGTGTCCTCAAAGCATTGATTACTCTTAACCTTTTGTAAGCTTTATTGAGCCAATTTGTTTGTTCAAGGCAACATACAGTGCGAGGTTTGTGAGTTGTTTAGCACAAAACTAATTTTTCCCTGAAAGTGAAATATATTTGAAATATGTTTGAAGGTGAGAAAGTCACCCATAATGTTCACATGACGCTCTGCTGGTTGCCATTCCTGCTTTATTGGCCAGTATGTTTATTAACAGGCGTTCCCAGTTCCCTTCTCTGTCCTTTAGTCTTTCTCAAACTCCACATGATATTCGATGTTTGAACTCATTTAGTATTGGAGTGGTCGGAGAAGGTTCTTCGCATAATACTGTATTTCTTCCAAAGTGCTCATCCCCGGTGCCGCACTGAGGCCACTTATCTTATTACATCACTATTTTTCGGGCACCTGAGCGCACACGTCACACGCCACCACTGACAGCAGGGCATATGAACAGCATGGAGTTTTTAAAGAGGCTAAATAGCCGTAACTGCTATTCTAAATATATAAATGAGGCGTTTCTACACATGGCGCTACGTTCTTTTTAATTGACGGGGGCAAATTAGCCATAAAATGTGATCATTTTAGTTCACTGGAATTACGTGAAACCATGCAGAAAAGGTTGCTCTGCTTGATTCGCGTTTATTATATTCTTTCCTGCACAACGTGAGAGCAAAGCAGTGCAGAACTCCGTCGCACACGACCACCATTCACTCGCAGTAGGGGAAGTAGCGCCGCATGCAGAGCGGGCCGCACTGGAGGTGGTTCCGAGGTCGCCGCGCGGTCAGAGGGTAAAGGTCAATCTCCCGACTTCCCCCGCGGAGGAGCGAACAGCCATCTTGGATTTGCGAGGAGAAGAGAAATTAATGCGCCGGTGAGTGTGTTTTTTTTCTTCTCTGTTTTTTTCTGCACTTCAAACAATCTCAGTGTTCGGTGCAGTGGAGCCTGGTAGCATGTTGACGCAGGACCGCTTTTTTGGTCGCGGTCGTGGTAGTTCGGGGGGGGGGAGGAAGAGGAGGAGGAGGAGGAAGAGGAGGAGGAGGAGAGGGGGGGGGGGTGCTGGTTCCGGTTAGTTGGGTTCGAGCTAAACGAGGGTTTTGTGTGGAGCTCTGCTTCTCTGTAGGACGGTGATGAGGAGCGGCAGTGCGGGAGCAGTGGGGCCCCGGTTAACCCGCCCTCCTCCCGCGCTTGGCCCGCCTCCTCAGTCTCACACACACCGTGCTGCCGAGTCTCTCCGAGAAGAACCGGCGGGCAGGGCAGGCACAGGACAGGCCCCGGGCCGGGGATCCCAGAACCCGCTAACAACATGACTGTGTCATGACATGATGAGGAGCAAACTGAGCGCTGGCTGTAGATCCGTTCAGCGCGGACGTGCAGCCTCAGCGGTCGGTCAGTCACTGAGTCAGTCAGTCTCTCCCTCTCTCTCTCTCTGTGTGTGTGTGTGTGTGTGTGTGTGTGTGTGTGTGTGTGGTACGAAGTGACGCTTTTTCCAGCAGGCAGTTCCGCTGTGAGCCCGAAAGCATCCCGCTCGCTCGTGTCGTCCCCCTGTCCTCTCCGAGTTCCTCCCCGATCGCAACTTCTCTGTGTTTGTGTGCGCGCGCGCGCGCGCTTCCATTGGTTTTTCCCGCGATCCATCGCTGCTTTCGCACCGGTGCGGTTTTGCTTTGCTGTAAGTGAATTTGCAAAAGAGAGGCTGCATGCTCTGGAGCAGGGCTCACTCAGGCGCTGTGAACGCGAGCGCATCGATTGATCGAGCTGAACTTCTGGGGGACTGTCCTCCTTCCAGTCACTAGTGTCTCCTCCACTGTCCTCCTCCTGCTGCTCCAGTCTGGAGGCCTTTTCTTCCATAAGTCTGCCTGGTCCTGTTCAGTTACTCTTTCCCTCTTGCTCTTTTAAAATTCCATGTTGCTGTGTACATGAGGATAAAAGTTCTATTAATTCCACCAGTGTCCATTATAAATGTTTCATGGTGCTTCTTCTAGAGTTAAGGCAGTTGAAGAAAACTGGTGTGAGAAATTCATGTCAGTTTTACAGTTTAATGTTTGTCGTAAAGTGAAGCAGGACACCTTGGTGAATTATTTTAGTTGTTGCCTTTTTTGGTGCCACTTGTTTGAACAGCACATAGAAAATTACATTGCTGTAATACAGTTAATGCTGCTCAGTAAGCACTTCTGCACTGCTTAGTCTCTTGACTTGACTTTCTTGTCTTTTAAACATGTTTTACAGTGCGTTCCCAACACAGTTTAAAAAAAAAAAAAAACTAAACATTGCAATCATAGGATAGGACTTGGTTATCCAGTTACTTCTGAAATGAGAAAAAGGAAATACAGTGGCTCAGCACTTGTATTTAAATGCTCACTTTTACAGCCCTTTGAACACCAGTAAGAAACACCAGAAGCACTTCTCATCTTCCTTTTCAGATAATTTTGAGTAGTCTCCCCCATCCTGGGAGAAGTAACCTTCTCTTTCTGTGATTTTTGACTAGATTTCCTCAAGTACCAATGTGGCAGTGCACCCCAGTGAGACACATGGCAGCTCAGAATTGCCCTTGAGACTAAGCACTTCCATGAGGAATCCCTTTTGTTGGGGGTGGGGGAACACCTCTGTTACTGTATGCAGATGCTGGTTTGGAGTCTGGGGATCTAAACGTCTGAAGTGAGCTTTCATCTGCTCAAAAAAAAACCTTGCGGTTTCTTCAGTGGGCACAGAAGAAGGTGGAAAATGATAGTTGCTTGTGTGAAATTAGGACAGCTACTCATTTGCCACATTGACACTCACAAATGTTACTGCAGTTTCTTGTTCTAACTCATGTGAAAAGTTGGGGGGGGGGGGATGGGGGATGGAACATGGGCTACAGAATAAGGTAGTTGAACTCAAATAAAATTATACAGCTTAAGGTGCCAGATTGTCTGTTGCATTTGGGGGGGGGGGGGGCGGATTCAAGGCAGGTTTTATTTTGTGATGTATAACTTCAGCAAATGGTGATTTAACAAATGTATATCTCCAAGGCTTTGGGATTGGAACCTGTCCTCATTTGCATAAATATTATAAGCTTTGAAGTGCTTTGAGATGAAGACATCTTAGAGAATGTACATGTGTGCAGTTATGTGTTTGACCTCATGGCTTTCACATGCAGCTTCTGGACATTAACTGTATTGTCCACCATGTGCAAGAAGTTATACAAGCTGCTTGAAGTGTGTTCTTATGCTCAGTGCCTTCAGAGTATTTGAAGTCTGACTGTATGAAAATATAAAGAATTAAGATTTCAACATGTTGAATGTTTTAAAATATTTAACTGGAAACTACTTGGCTGCCTCTTTCATCTAAATGGTGAATAATGAAAGTTAAGCTCTTCAAGGGTTACAAGTTCACTTCTGAATTTGGGATTTGAACTCTCTCATAGCTGGCAGCTGATACCTCAGGCTGACAGTTGTTCTGTAGACTTGCTGTGAAGTGCAGTTGGATCCAACAGTAAGTTCAGCAGACTTGTGACACCTTAGTTAATTGAAAATACACCACTGATTGATAGACCTTTCAGTTTATGAACCACAGATACCGTGATGTGACCTGAGTCAACAGATGGGCCTCTCTGTGCCGTATGTGTTACAGCTGTTATGGGACAACATGTTGGTACAATGGATAGTACTTGTGCCTTGCAGCTCCTAGGTTGAGTGTTCAGATGTGGGTTTGAATCCAGCTCTGTCTGTGGAGTTTATTATCCCACTGTCTTGTGTGCATTTCTTCCCACAGTACAGAAACATTTGTTTGAAGAATTGGTGACTTTAAATTTCCCCTTGTGTTCAGTTGTGTTAACTTTACACGTCTTAAATTTGTCTTACATTTCTTAGCTACGTAAACAGTTAAATGACTGTAGGTAGTTGGTATATTTAGCAAAGTCAAGCCACTTCTGAGAGCAGTATCAAGGAATACAAATCTGTGCATTAAGCATTTTGTGCCCTTTTGAAATTGTCATTGTTATATTTGCAATGTACTTTCAGCATTTCATTAGCATCCACCTTTTTGTCAAACATGACTAAATCATATTCATTATATGAATATAATTAAATCATGTTAAAATGGTGACTCAAAATTGCTTTTTTGAATGTCTGTGTTTTGCTGCGTTGTATGCATGCATGAGTAGGTGACTAAGTATAGTGTACTGTAGTGTATCTAGCATTGTAAATAACCTTGGTTGAAAAGAACATGGTCTCCATTGTCACTTTGGAGAAAAGTGTCTGCCTAATGAATAAATGTAAGCATATTGATGACAGCAAGGTTTTGCAGTTGTGCCTCTGCATCTGGTACCTGGTCCTCACCAATCTTGTTTCATATCTGTACACAGGTCATGCTGTGTATTGTGGTAGTGACCGTTACATGTGCTCCTTGTAGCGTTGTCAGTCGCTTTGGCGAAAAGTGTTAGCTAAAGTGTTACTTGCTGTCTTGGCCACTCAGAGGTACTCGTTCCTCACGTCTTCTTTCGAGTGATGCTTCTTGTAAAGGAGTTATTGTTTTTTAAGCTGTTGTGTCATTTTCATTTATGTAAAACGGAAATGTTGTCTATAATGGTCTGTTTTTTTAAGGAGCACTTCAGTTTTGGTCATTTGATAAAGACTGACCTGGTTTGAGAAGCTGTAATAAACAAGAACTAAAAGAGACTTTGTCAGGTCTTTTTTTTTTTTTTTTTTTTTCCCCCAACTAGAAATGAACTGTTTCAAATGATTTCCTCTTTTCTGCTTTAACTGCATCTGGTGATGTACATGGCAAGACATTGGTTGACTTCCCAAGTATGAGCGACTTTGCAGTGTATGAAAGTAGTGAAGGTGTGGTTTTTATTTTTGTTTTTTTGGGTAAAAATGACCCATTCTGTGTCTTATTGATCATGTGGAGACATTCCTGGAAGCACAAAGTCTCAGAAGAAGGAACAGTGCATTGAATTACATCTGCTAGTGTCAACACAAGTGAACTGGAAAGCTCATCTGTGTGTGTTTTTAAATGAAAGGCAGTATGGAGGGGACTGGTTTATGGTAGGAGTTTTTGCATATGTGAAGAGTACACCCGCAAGGCCACATACTCGACACATCTGTCATGAGGCACTCTACGCAGTGAAGCCACAGAGAATTAGTCTGTGCTGCTGTGAAGCTGTGGTTGTGTCCACACAAGTGGGACCAGTGGCCATTGTCCCTGTTATTCATATTTCATGAATAAAAAGTGGTTATTTAATAAAATAGCCTTCTTATATGTCACACCTTAAGGCTTGATGATGGTGACTGTCCTACATAAAAAAAGAAAAAATAGAACTTTTTCACTGTTGTGTATTGAAATCATGATATTTAAAGAAGGTGCCTGCTGTATGACACTCTGGTATATTTCTCAGTCATGTCACTCAAAAACAAAAGTTCGTTCATATTTTTCTTCAAAAACTCATGACTGTAAAAGTGTTTTTGGGGGGGAAGCTGTATTGGTACATATTTCTGACAGTACAGGACATTTATTCATTTATTCATTTAGCTTTTGTCCAAAGCGGCGTACACCTCAGCAAAAATACAATTTATGCATTAAGGCTACGTAAACAGTTAAATGACTGGAGGTAGTTGGTTGGTTTAAGCATTATGCAGTAGTGTTTTCTCCTGTTGCTACTGCGTTAACTGTTCTACCACAGTGGACTTACCTCATCCTAAATGCATTTTTTCACTGTAAAATCTAAAATATCTTTAAAATAACTTCAGTATTTTAAATATTTTTAGAGATTGTTGCACTTTTAATGTTTTTGGCAGATCCAAAATCCATCATTTTATTAAAGCTCTTTCGGCGGATACGAATTTGATGTGGGCGGGAATAAAGTAGTCAATGCAATGCAGCTTTATTTTCTATGTGTGTGTGTTGCTGTCCACAAGTCTAAGTGCCCTTGAGAGAGAATTGTGATTAATGATACAGGACTACATGCGCACCGGCACACACTTTTACATGTGAATCACTACTGAGTGGTTTGCACGTTTCTTCGCATATTGATTACGCAGTGAAATGTGTCAGGCCTACCTTGTAACGCTTTGCACACCATGCATGTCACTGTAGTCTTTTGGGTAGTGTAAAACAACTTGTCTAAGTTCATATACTGTATATGCAGCTTGTTTCAAGTTATGTGGAAAATACTCATACTGGTAGAAATGAATGCTTATCTTGTTAATATTTGAGCATAAACCACTTTTAAATTTCTGTAAAAGGAAAAGTTTTTCTTTTTTTGCCTTTTAATTGATATATGCATGCAGATTAGTCGTTATAAATTTAAATTGGCATTCGTCGGATGTGGATTTCTATCAGCTGCATCACATCCCTAGTATTTATAGAATTTTGGGACTGCTTGATAATATCAGCAGAATTTAATAATGCTTGGTCCACACTGATTTCCATCAGTTATGGGGGGATAGTCCTGCTAAACTTCTTGCCAACCTTTTAGCTAAGGGATGCATGTTTAACATGTGATAGATGTCACAACCCGCTCCTCTCACCTCAAGGACAGTGAAACAAACATGCCTTTACATATTTCACACCAACCTGTATATTGGGGAAAAATTTGCTTCATGAAGGTTTGAAGCTTGGAGACTGGATGAGGTCCTCAAAGAAATCAGTGCTTTTTAACTAGATAATTTGCTGGTGATTTTGGACAAGAAATATTTTTGGGTGGGGCCAGTTTCAAAGACTTTATGGCTTACTTTTGGGAGTCGGGGAGGACACCGATTTTCTGGGGGCTCCTAGAACCACCGGGAGCCTTGTGATGTTTGTACAAGTTACTCAATCGCCATTTATGAAAATAGACACGTAGAAATTACTCAGACATTTATTTTACACCCTCACATCAAATTGGCCAGGTGACCCTTGTAGGACATCTGACAGCTTGTGAACCCCAGCTTTTAAATCCATGTCCTATATGTTCTTCTACCGTAGGACACACTTTATTTAGCCTTTTAGCATCGTGTTGCAGGGACCCACAATATACTGTCATCTCTGAGGTTTATGGCAACAATATGGGTAAAAGCCTTATCGAATACCAATTCTTTAGAGAGCCTTGATGAATCAGTTTGGAAGTTTCAATGGGACCTGAACATAGCGATGTGGTGTCTGGAAGGTAAACAATTATGGTGCTCCCTCTCAAAAATCCCTGCACTCCATAGCTAAAGGGAAATCCTGTAATCCGTGAAAATTCGGATGCATGTTTCTCCAAAGCAGCTTGTGTTAAGCTACTGGCAGTGGTTTACTCATTTGTACACCTTGGTAACTTTTACTGGAGCAATTTTAAAGTATGTTTCTCAACGGCACTACAGCAGGAGGTGGGATTCAAACCTGGATCTTGAGTCCAAAGACAGTGCCTCTAGCCATGGTGCCACCTACTGTCTTACGTGATTAAATTCACACACTCCTGCTCCACTGAGTGTGATGAGTATTTGCAGAAATAAAATGGTGTAAAATCTTCTCAAGCATCTCTTGTTTTCACTCTCCAGACTGCTGTTTTATGTTGCACTCAGATTGGTGAAGGGGACACAGCATATTTATCATAAAATGTAACGCTTCTGGGATGCATGAGGAATTGACAGACTCATATGTGGTGATTTGTTGTGCTTGCATTAAGTTTTCTGATATTGCAGACCTTTTTTCCATTTTCCAACATTTTAAAATTTAATATTCTTCCCTGTACTCTCAAATTTCTGAGTTATCGTCCTGATATTGAGAGTTGGGTTCTCTGTTAGAGGCTGTATTTTGCTTTTCTTTGGTTTCATTTTGTTATGCAGTGTGGGATGAAGATGTACTGAGGTTTAAAACTTTCCTCTAGATGTTTTAACATTTTCCTTTTTTCTTCCAGTACAATTTGCCAAACAAAGAATTCAGATTGGCAGCAGCAGTCCAGCAGTTGAGGACTGCCAAAAATGACTGTTTTGACTCCCTTGTCTTTGCTATGGGTTCAAAATCCCATCACAGATCCAGTCAATCCCTCCACAGTCACAGCACATTAAGGCCTTTTGCCCAGGCAGTATACCAGGATGCTCAGTAATGAAGATTCAAACCCAAACATTGAATATGCTACCTGTTCTTTTGTGAATATCTTTTCTTGCTCTTCATGCTGTCCTGGCCTTTTCTGGACGGTTGAACTTAACCTGTCGACATTCTGAAGCCCTATTTTTCCGGAAAGACAAAGAACAGTGGATTTTCTCTATTTGAGGCTTTTATAATGCATGCAGCTCTGTTTTTGTTACATTCTAACATTGGTGCGTTTAACTGGGGGGGGGGGTATTGAGAATCCCCGTGTTTATAGAAGAAGCAGAATAACCCTTTGCACTAAATGGTGCATGTCTTTTAATGAGAAAGTGTGTTGCTGTGGAGATGCCTTATGGGAATCGTGATAGAAACGGCAAGCAGAAAAAGCTGAGTGTTAGTTATTTTTTGAGGCAATCAACACTTCCTGTCACAGGAGCCCCAGGGATTTTTGGAACTGGCTAGTTGGGGCCCCCTCCCTGAACTCCCCAAGAATGAACGTGCTGTTCCTGATGGAATTCTTTACACCCGTCCTTAGCATATTCTGCAACCTACATTCACTAGCTGACATAGCATAGATTTCCATTTTTAAAAATCCTAAACGTAATATTTTGATTTGCAGTACTCATTCTGTAATGCACTGTTTCTGTGTGTTCCAGACTTTTCCTTTATTGCAGGGCACACTTTGGATTTAAGTATTCTGGCTATTTATTGTTATTGGTACTGGTATTATTTATTGCTTTTTTGTGTAGTGCTATCTATTGTGTTATCTATAGTCTGTGGAGAAGCACTCAAGCAAGAATTTCATAGTACTTATGACAATAAAACTTGAACTAAAGGGTTGATACTTCCTTAAAGCCAAAACATGTGGGGTTTTCTCATGGGAAACCTAAGTGGGTGATTCTAGTGGTGTCATGAATTTCAGACTGCACTGCATGTCCATGGAGTATAATGACTTTTGTCAGAGGATAGAATGTAAAAATGACAGCTTTCATGCCATGTCATGCCATCCAGTGCAATGGTTAAGGCATTGTGAGGAAAAGTATATCAGGCTTACATTCCTAGATGGAAGGTGAAGGTGCTGCTGCGGTGGTGCTGTTCAGTGGAGTGCTCAATGCAGAATGCTCCTGGTAGAAATTGCAGCTGTATAAATAAATCTGAAAGGAAGATCCTGTGTTCCAAGGGGAAGGTTTTGCAGTTACCCTTAGTTACATTATGACGCAGATGTCTGTGATGTGGTGATATTGTGGTTGTGTGGAATGGGCACAGAGTCCTTGCGTGGGCTCATACTGATACTTAGCATATAGCTGGTACAACAATGTTCCTTGAGCCTTTGTGGCTTGTGTTAATCTCTCCCCTGCTATATCCCTGCATCATTCGTTTTCTTTTTCTAACCTCATTGTTACATTAAATGTGCAATAGCAGCGTGCTAATGTCATTGAGTATCTTGATGCTGTGGAAGCATCGCTGTACTGTACATAGCTCTGTTGTTGTCTTTATAGCTGTATCTCTAATGACATGTGCTCTGTCCAGGAGTTCTGTACCCATCACTTGTGCCATGTTGTTGGTCTGCAGCGGAAATCTTTCAGAAGATTAAAGCCGTCAAACGTTTATCAGGAGGGTAACATTGCATTCTGCTTTAAATTGTTACATCTTCCCCAGGATCTCAACTGATCAGGAGAACGTTCATTTAGGGGGAAAATATTGTCCTGTGCTGTAGCGTGTTATACAAATAGTAAAGTCTCTGTAAAAGTACTGAAGAAGCAAAACTCCTGCGTACTGGAAGTGACACTTGTGTCGTTGCCATGAACACATAGTGGACATGACACCGTGGTTGTCAGCCTGTGGGTCCTGGGGTTTCTTACGCTAAGCTATGCAGAGCACAGGACAATACTTACTGCTTTCAACAGGATATGGCATTGTGGCGCTGCTCTGCTGAGAGGAGTTGCATGAACAGGTGTCTTTGTGGTCACTCTGGAAAGGAGAAGAGCAGCCTGTCGCACGTTGATCTTGTTCAGACATGACATTTCAATACCACACTCAACTTCTTTAAGTTTTACTTTGTTGTCCTGTTGTAGGTATAACCTGGTTTTTCCACATTAATTGCCTTCACTAATTGAAATCTCACCGCTTGATCTCAGTTTAAAAGTGCACCACACAGAAAATGACCAACCGGGCAGGCAGTCTGCCAAACTGTTACTATATGTATACTTTCAGAACTTCCCCTAGCTGGGATGTCTGACTCTTTAAATTATGTAAAAATTTTAACATTAATAGTTGGATTAGTACATTAGTTCCCTTGTGTAATGAATGGTAAAGTTATAAATTTGAATGAAAAAGTTAAACTGAAAGTTTTACAAAGCATTAAAAAAAAATCAGAGATTTACAGAGCCAAAATGGTGAGTAAATTGAGGCAGGTATGTATTATGAAACCTGTGTTTATGGTAACTTAAAGGCATGTTTAACTTCGGATTCCAACAGACCTTTGGTCTTAATTGTGTTTATATGAGATTTTTTTTTGTCTTTGGGATTAAATGGTATTTCATGGAAATATTGCCCATTTAGTTTTACATATACTCAGTGCTTCAACCTGTAACACAAAATACTAGTCACTTTTTCTAGTATGTTGACCTAGTCTCGTTAAATAGTCAGGCCCCCCTCCCCTATTGAATTGAAATTTTCATCTTCCTTCTGCCAGTGTCCCTGGTTTCAATGTTCTTTCTGTAACAGCAGTTTTATGTGTGTGGTCAAACTACTTACTGTCAGCTGCTCTTGTTCTTCCTCACCTTTAACTGGACAACACTCATTGCCAGGGTTTGAGTATCAGCACACGGTTCGCAAAGTGCGGTCGTACACTCCTGGAATTTATGCTTGCAAAGCTTTCACGTCGGTGCCTGCGAGGTGGCATTTGGCGCTCCATCTCAAAGCAGCTCTTCTGTGCTTCTGCTTCCATCCATGTGGCTGTGGAAGGGCCCATGTTGTGAAAACACACAACAGTGTCACATGCCTCTCCTGCCTTCTGCACAGAAGCAGCCTGAGCTCCAGCTGGGTGGTTTCTCTTTTTTGTCAGCCACTGACAGTAAGAGGAGTCCCTCTAGCAGAAATAATACTAGATTGGAGAGATTTGAGAGCCACGAGATTTTGTTCAAAGTCTTGCTGCCAGTAGCTGCTAGGTAAACAGTCAGCAGGTCTGTTACGTGCCTTTCATTGTTCTCCAGTTTTGACCTTAGATGAATGGCTTATTGTATGACTTGTGGCACTTCGTAGAAATGTCAGTCTGTCTCGACTACAAAAGGCACATATTTGTAGTAGCGTGTAGTTGTTTGCCCTTGACCTCTTTCAGTGTCTAACCTGGGCTTAATGACTATGGGAAGACAAGTGTTGTACAGCAATTTGGTGTGGTGTAGTGCTCTTCTACCTGGCTTCATTCGACAGTGCTCAAAGGAGCTAGTCTTCACTCTCTTTATTTACTTTTTCACATGTCCTTTTGTATTTCACAGTGTCTGCAGTTTCAGAAACTATTTGTCATTAGTGGTTGATCCTGCGCTGCACATCTGCAGACTACATATCCAAGTCCCTACCTGAAGAAAACTAGTTAGATAAAGCAGGGTTGTTTTAACCAGTGCAAGTGTTGTTATAAGGTGCAGAAATGTTTGTTTTTGAAGTAAACCATTTACAAGTTGTTGGAGATCCAGTATTATTTCTTAGCCTGCTGTTTACCCAAAGAACAAAGCAACCTTCTAAGGAGCATGAGGAAACTCCCCCCAGTTATGCCATGCACAAAAGTAATGTGGACCTAATGTGTATTCTAGCTGAACATTTCATGTGTACTATGAGGAGACGTGGATGCTGTGGTCAGTGCTCCAGTGGGTGGTGGCAAGGCTTTGGTTCTGTCCTCTCTGTGGGTGAAGGGACCGCACCAGCAGGGCTCTGCCCAGTGACTCAGTGGTGTTACTGGATGGCAGCCCAAGGAACCCTGCTGCCTGAATCTCATGGCACCACAGATGGTGTGGTCTCCATGGCCGAGAGCAGACATATGTCCGCTCTGCTTCTCCCCCCCATGCCCCGTCCCATCACCCTGTATACTCTGGAGATTAGATGCATTTTTGAGAACCATTGCATACTTTTTCTTTTTTTAAAAAACAAAAAAACAAAAATTGGGGATGTTATGATTGATTTGTATATGCCTTGGAAAGGGTAGTGCAAAATGCAGGCCAGATGTCAGTTTTTTTAAAGCCCTGTCAGTTGATTGCTTTGGTGTGAATAGACATGCAGAAGGGACAAACATGGGGGTACAACAGTGGTTTTGACTCAGTGCACCACCACCCTACCAGGAAATGAGTGAAAATACCGAAGCTGTCTGGAAAATTCTAATTTGTGGGTGACCCATTGCTGCTTTGCTTGCCAAATCCTTGGTTTCTTTTCCTAGGAAAGTGTTTTGTTTTGATTCCAAGATCTTGACCTCATTGTCTGCACTGCTCTTGTTCTGAGAGCTTTCTGAGGTACAGGATGCTTTCAGTAGATGACGCAGTTAACCTCGGGTAATTGGAGACTACTCAGCTACTAGCTGCTGAGCTTCACCTGATTGTTTAGGCATTGAGAGAAAACAGCAGTCATCTTTCTTCAGTGCAAGGTTATCTGTGTTGAGGTATTATGCATGATACCAGACCAAGAAATAATTATTTCTGACAGCTGCAATACCGATTTTTTGGTGCTGTTAAAGAGTAAGTCTTTAAAGTGAAACACATGGTACAGTAATCCCCTGTCCTGATCAGTGCAGCTGTTATATTATGGATGTACAGTTTCAAGCGTGACACTGTGGTATGTATGATACAGAACCATGCTTCATCCCAAGCATCCTCGTCATCGGTCCCCATCGATTCTTATTGTGAATGCTTTGGAACAATGGACAGGAATAGGAAAAAGGATGGTTCAACCACACATGTAATAGCAAAGATCTGTGTTTAACAGTATACAGACTGAAAAGGATTTTTGTGTGGGTAAGTGACTAAGGCTAATTCATACAGAAATGGGGGACGTTATTCCAATGCCCCATTTTTTTTTTTAAAATGTATGAAATGTAGTAATATCAGAATATAAACATCTCAGAACTAATGCACTGTACTAGATACCATGCTAGTTCAACTGTAGATATTTTACTTGCATTGCTATGTGTTAATATATAGGGGGTGCGGTGGCGCAGTGGGGTGGACCGGGTCCTGCTCTCCAGTGGTTCTGGGGTTCGAGTCCCGCTTGGGGTGCCTTGCGACGGACTGGCGTCCCGTCCTAGGTGTGTCCCCTCCCCCTCCAGCCTTACGCCCTGTGTTACCGGGTAGGCTCCGGTTCCCCGCGACCCTGTATGGGACAAGCGGTTCTGAAAATGTGTGAGAAATGTGCTATGTTTAATGTTTTATGTTTAAATGCATTGTTTTATGCATTGTTTAAAAAAAAAAAAAAAATGAAATGCACCCTCTGTGTGCGTAGCTGTTTTAATCACTTCGTAACCATGTTCCTACATGAGATGCATCAAAAGTTCACCTGTCAGTAAGTATCCTTTTGGAAGTTAGTATTTCCAGATGAGTTTGTGGTCACACACAGGTATTTCAGGCTTTTAATTAAGGCACATTTTCTCTCTCCAAAAATAAAACTTTCTGGTCTTGTATACTATTTAATTTCGGGAAAACCTAACAGTGGAAAGGACTCCTTTCTTGCTTCTGCATCTGTACAGTTGATGTGACTAATGAAGGGAAGGAACGCCTCTCTGTGAAGATGGGCGTTTCATGCAGCAGCACTGAAGAGATGTGCGGCTGTCTAGATGCAGGGAAGGGGAAGGGAGACCCATTCCCGAAGAATATTGGGTTGTGGAGGTACAGTTCTACCTCAGTGGGGGTTTAAGTGCAGGATCTCAGTCAAAATGTAATGACTTCTTTGGTGGAAACTTCACCAGAGTTAAGAATCTAAAAGGGTGAACCTTACAGTGGAGGCAAAGGGATCCAGTGAGATTGAATAGATATTTACCCTATTCAAACAGTTAGGAGGTGGGGATATCTGAAAGCACTGCTTGAGTGGGCTTCTTCTGCCATGGCAGCCAAGTGTGCTGTCTTGCTTCGAACAGCCTGCCCAAGTCAACCACCCCCCTTAGTGATTCTTGAGATCTGCCAGGTCTTTGTCAGTTCGTGAAAGCAGCTGTTACTCTTTATCTACCCTGAGCCTGACAAGGGTCTTAGCACTCTATGGGTGCTAAGTTTGTCCCAAATGCCAGATACTTAATCAGCAAATATGCTTGACTTCATTCTTGATTTAAATCATCCTTCTTGACCACTTTTCTTGCAGGTTGTGCTCCACACTGACCATTTTATACACCAGCTTGCTTCTACGGACATCCATTATTTGTACACACCTCACCCCAAAGTGTAAAGCGTCTGCATTGAGTGCTGCCTTTGTTCAAAGCTGATTACTTGCAATTCTGAACAAATCCCGTTTCTCATAAATGGTAGCGTCAAGGCTGAGCACTGCAGCGCTGTGGCTTTGGTGTCCACAGTGTTTCTGCAGCTGTCTTTGTTTCTGAAACCCAGGTACCCAGGTCGCACTTTAAATGAGTGTAAACTCCATACTTTGATGTGCCAATTTCAAATGCCACTTTGGAGTTAACTGTAGATGGATGGGAAATGTTGGCCATGCTGGCTTTGTACTGTCTGAGCTCCTGCTGACTTTAAAGCAGGTTATTGCATGACCTGTGTGGGACCAGAGAGACCCAATCTGACCCCCAGCTAGCCTTCCTCCCCTCCAGCTGCCCAGCTAGTTGGATGAGCCCACCCTCTGCTCTCTCGGGATCTGGGTCAGTACCCTGCCATCTGGCCCTCATCCCATCCACTAATCCTGCCAGTGACCTCTCTGCCTTCCTCCTGATGTGCATCGCAGAACCTGGACAGCTGTGCCGGAGGAGGAGGCAGCACATAGCTCCTGTAAATCAGTGTGGCGAAGGTACCTTCTGGCTTACCCTGCGGGTGACTGAAACCCTCATTTAAGGTGCTTTACCTGACCCTAAAGGCTAAGTTTTGCTTGCTCTATGTTGGTAATAAATATGGTGCCTTTGTTCAAGGCAAATTACAGTATTATGCTTGCACAATTTTTTGTTTAACGGTTACGTTCTGTTGTGACTTTGGTTTTTCTTACACTTCATAAGTGAGTTTTAGGCATGTGTGTCTTTGAGGGGGTTGATAGTGTGCAGGTTGTCCTCCAGTTGACATATGCAACTTGCAATGTCTGTCCCATTAACCTTTATTTATTCCTGGCATTTGGTGGTAACGTGTAACAATGGCCGTACTCTCTGTGGTATAATTTTCTGGCCATGCTGCAGCAAGGCTGCCAGATTTGTTATTGGTTGAGTCTGTGTCAGGCTGTCGTGCAGCAGTTGCCTTTTTAATAGAAAACTTTTTGTTAGATTTCCTTTAAGTTTTTTTTTTGTTTTTTTTTTTTTAAACTGGCTGGCAAGCAAAAAAAGTGAGTGATCTGGTGGTGCTGGAATGAAAAAGCACAAGACGATCAATTCAGAAGCGAAGGTGAAAAATAGTGCAGCATGAAAGTAGTTTACTGTGTTCTTTAGTATTTTAACATAAATATTAGATGTTAATGACAAAAATATACACATAGATAAAATCCAGTTGCAGTGTCTGCTTAATATGTCCATATACATGACACCTCTCAGTTTAAATGACTTACTCATGTCGTCACACCCATTGTGAATTTAAGTGTAACACAAAGTGCTTCATAAAATTTCAATTTCATTGATTTTCTAGGAATTTGGCTACTGCCTACTCCTGCAAACAGCTCTCGCAGGTGACATTCGACTCACGTTCCACTCTGCTCTCCTACTGCCACAGATTAATCTCTGCTCTGAGTTCTCATTGAGAGAGTGACTGAGTTCAGTGGAGGCTTGCACTTTGTCTTGAAATCTGCATGTGTGCACCTCCACTCTTGATCCTTACTAATGCCCTCGAGAGTCGGGTCAGGTGCTTCTATTTTTCCTGTCACACTTAATATAAAAGCACAAGGTTTTTATTGCTTGGTTACAGTTGTACAAATCCTTGAACTGTTTTCCTCCACTTTGTTGTCAGAGACACTAGGTTAGGATCTATCCTGTATCTTTAAACTGTAATGGAACAGGGCTGGACCTCAGCCCTCCTCCCTGAGCTCATGTGGAAACTGGAACTGCCACTCTTACATACAGATAATGCTGTCATATTGAAATGCGCCACAGTTTAAGGAACTATATAAGGTCAGGATTGCAGAGGATTTTCTCCCAAAGTCTTCTCTTGAATATATGTAAAAAGTTACCATGATGATGTAAGCCAGACTCCAAAGGTTTGCGTTGGGTTGAATTTTTATCATTGTCTTTGTGCTGAGTTTAATTTCAAACTTTTCCTCATTCATTAAACAGGACAAACAGGAATTTTACACACATCATTTTCTGATAGCTGTTTCTGTTGGTACACTGCTGCATGTGAGTGCTGTGTGTTCACACATGTAAACTGCACTTACTGTGCATTGCGTAAATTGAGCTCACAAATCTGATCTGTCTGCATTGAGCTAATGTAACAAACTTTAGTTCATGCACTTTTTCCACAAAGTCGAACAGTTGTGTGCTGGTTTAGCAGCGTTTTAACCTTGGTATATTGTTTTAGGTGCAAATAGATAGATACAACTTTGTCATTGCATAGTACAAGTACACAGCAACGAAATGCAGTTTCGCATCTACCAGAAGTGCAAATAGTAGAATTGTGCAAATGAACAAGTTGTTAAAAATAAGAAATTTATGTACAAGTAAATAAAATAGGATATGGCAGAGAGTATGTACAGATGCTGTTGATCATATAGTAGTAGGAATGAATATATATAAAATAAAAATATCTATGAACCGTGAACCGCCACCTTACCGTGGTGGAGGGGTTTGAGTGCCTGAATGAGTCCAGGAGCTATGTTGCCTGGGGCTATATGCCCCTGGTAGGGTCTCCCATGGCAAACAGGTCCTGGATGACAGACGAGACAAAGTGCAGTTCAAAAACCCCTTATGAAGAAAATAAAATCGAGGCTTTCGTTTACCCCGCCCGGTATGGGGTCACCGGGGCCCCACCCTGGAGCCAGGCCTTGGGGGGGGGCTCGCATGCGAGCGCCTGGTGGCCAGGTCTATGCCCACGGGGCCTGGCCGGGCTCAGCCCGAAGCCATAACGTGGAGCCGCTCTTCGGTGGGCTCAGCACCTGCCGGAGAGACCGTAAGGGGCCGGTGCATTGTGATTTGGGCGGTGGTCAGGGCCGAGTGCCCGGCTGACCCAAACCTCGGGTGCCAACTCTGGTTTTTGGGACTTGGAATGTCACCTCACTGGCGGGGAAGGAGCCTGAGCTGGTGCGGGAAGTTGAGAGATACCGTCTAGATATAGTCGGGCTCACTTCCACTCACAGCTTGGGTTCTGGAACCACTCTTCTCGATCAAGGGTGGACTCTCCACTATTCTGGCGTTGCCCAGGGTGAGAGGCGGCGGGCGGGTGTGGGCTTATTAATAGCCCCCCAGTTCAGCCGCCATGTGTTGGAGTCTAGCCCGGTGAATGAGAGGGTCATCTCCCTGCGCCTTCAGGTCAGGGAACGATCTCTCACTGTCGTTTGTGCTTATGCGCCTAATGGCAGTGTAGAGTACCCGGCCTTCTTGGAGTCCCTGGAGGGCGTGCTGGAAAGCGCTCCCACTGGGGACTCTGTCGTTCTGCTGGGGGACTTTAACGCCCACGTGGGTAGCGACAGTGACACCTGAAGGGGCGTGATTGGGAGGAACGGCCTCCCTGATCTGAACCCGAGTGGTGAGTTATTGGACTTCTGTGCTAGTCACGGTTTATCCATAACAAACACCATGTTCAAGCATAAGGGTGTCCATCAGTGCACTTGGCACCAGGACACCCTAGGTCGGAGGTCGATGATCGACTTTGTATACTTCATTCTTGTGTGTGTTATAGAGGTGGAGGAGAACGCCTATTGAGTGTAGTTTAAAAAGCTTTTTCTCCACATCTCAGTTGCATGGGTCCAGGCATAGTTCTTAGCTTCCTTTGTGAGTAGGGGTCAGCTGCTAGAGTTACTGGTTAGAGCTACTGCCCTGGGATCCAAAGGTCACAGGTTCGAGCCTCACCTCCGGCTGTAGTACCCTTGAGCAAGGTACTTACCTTAAATTGCTCCAGTAAAATTACCCAGCTGTATAAATGGGTAAATAATTGTTACCTCAGCACTGTAAGTCACCTTGGAGAAAAGCATCAGCTAAATGAAGAAATGTGAATGAGTATGGTATTGGGCTTTGGGCTTTTTTTCTGTTATGTCTCTTATATCAGGTAACTAAATTTGTCCATTGCTACCTTATTTGCCTACTTCGTTACCAGGCTGTCTCAGATGGTGTCTGATTTGGGGTGTGGTTTATGAAATAGTGGACTTTCTCTGAAGTCTTTCCTTGAGTTGTTGCTAGACCTTACGTGTGTGTGCGCGTGCATACATGTGAGTCAATGTGTATGTGATTGCCCTACAGCGGACCGATGCAGTGGCGCCACTACTTTACATCATCACTTGAACTTGGTTACAAGCTGAGCAGACAGCTGGGTTTTCAAAAGATGTAGTGCCTCTAATTTCTGCCTGCTCTCTATTAGTTGTTGGGGTTGGTGTCTCTCAGGGCCATGTGTGTCTACAGATGAGGGAGCCTGTATGAGCTGTGAGCATGCCTCATCCTCCTCCTCTGCTTGTCCCTACATGTCAGTTGGAGCAGCACCATCTTGGTCTGTCCTCTGAGCTGAGAGCTCAAGGTAGGCCAGGGGGTTTGAATAGCAGCAAATTAAACCCTCCTCTCCCTTTCTCCCTGCAGGTGACAAACAGCATGTTTAATGCTACAAGAAAGAAGTTCTTAGAGGGGGGCGAAAGTGACTACACCGATGAAAGCATGTACTACAGCCAGAATTCGATGTTCCCACATCGATCGGAGAAAGACGTAAGTGCCAGCACAGATATGGCAACACATTTTTAAGGAAGTACCCACCTCCGCTCCTGACATCAACTGTTGCATTGCTGCTGTCCATTTCTGCATGGCAATTGCTCTCAGTTTTCTCTAAGAGCTTAAAAGCTTTTCCTGACTGTCATACATCTTCTGCTGTGGTCTTAATGGTTCTCAGTACAATTTCTATTATGTAAATATAATTAACGGAAATGCTTTTTTGTTATTGAAATCTTTATCCATAATCATGGAAGAGCAGCAAACATAATGTTTGAGTTTTGTTTACAACTGATATGAGTATTGCAGTGCAAGGTTATCGTTTGTTATGAGGTCTTTATACAAACGCAATTAAAACTGTTTTCACACTTACACTGTAGGGTATTTTTACCAAACTGATTCAGGATCACAGGTACTGAAACAGTGGTGGCAGTGGGATTTGAACCAGCAACCCTAAGGACACAAGTCAGCATCCCGTCCTGTTGTCTAATGACTTTTAACAAGTTTGTTTGAGGTCTGCCTTTAAATTTTGTCATCAGTCAAATATTGTTTTTAAATGTATTGGTTCTCACTTCTGTTTAAATGATCTAAAGCTATTAGTGCATCTTCTGCTAAATATTTGTGGATTATTAGGTGTATTTACAAGCAAAATATTAAATTTGGTTGCTTGCTTAATGCAATGTCTGGATGTTCTCTACTGGAAAAGTTTTTGCTTGTTCCAGTATTTTACGTATATTTAAATATGGATGTACTTATTCATTAAAATGGTCATTTTTTCCATCCATACTTAACTGCTGAGAAGGAATCCTGTGTTCCTTCACATGTGAAGTGCAGGTAAAACACATCTTTACAGCCATCTGTGAGGCTCAGTAATGTGTTGCTTTCTTTGCCCTCCTGCCAGGAATACTGGAATGATTATCGGAAATATGTTGTGCTTTGTTTTATTGCAGTTGTTAATGCAACTTGTGTAACTAACCAAATTGCTGTGAGGCACTTGAAAAATAAACTTTTGGAACAGCACGTTTCATCATGTAATGCAAAAGTTGTGTTCAGGCAGCCTCGATGTTCACTGTGAGAGCAGGTGACAATGTTCCTCGGTCCATGAACAACGTGTCCATGGTAGACCTGACAGCGGTAACTGCCCGCAGCAGCGTGGTGTGACGGCTGGGCTTATTCCCCAGGAAATGTTTGCAGTAGAGTTGTGGGGTCTCAGGTGCGGCCATGCTCTGGTGTGCCAGCCTACAAGCCCGAGCTCATCACTGCCTGAGAAGGGCCTGAAGGCCTGTGCTAGCATGGGGGGGTTCAGGCCTGGGGGGTGTGAAAACTCAAGTAGTGAAGTGCTCGCTGAGGGTTGCCGGGAATCTGCTTGGTGCAGTGGTACAGTAATACAGTGGTGCACAGGTACAGTAATAGAGGTACTGTGGTATAGTAATAGAAGCACAGTGGTCCAGAGGTACAGTGGTACAGTAATACAGATGTCCAGTGAGGAACATTTCCAAGAAATGTAATTGGTGAAATGACCTGTTGTACAATATAGGATGAATGTCAGATGAATTGTGATAATTTAGAGTATGTTGCTGTTGGGTCAAAGTATAAAGCTCACTTATGTCAGTGTAGAACAACTTGCGGAGTCTTTAATCCACTTGTTTTCTTCAAATGAATATTAGTTTCCCTCTCCCATATGACAGCATTTCTTTTCCAACTGCTGTGATGTAAACACACACACACACATTTTCAGAACCGCTTGTCCCATACGGGGTCACGGGGAACCGGAGCCTACCCGGTAACACAGGGCGTAAGGCCGGAGGGGGAGGGGACACACCCAGGACGGGACGCCAGTCCGTCACAAGGCACCCCAAGCGGGACTCGAACCCCAGACCCACCGGAGAGCAGGACTGCGGTCCAACCCACTGCGCCACCGCACCCCCCCTCTGAAAAAACTGTTAATCAAAAATTAATCAACTTATAACATATAACTGCCTACTTCTTAAAATATCTAACAATAAAATGTCAAACTGACTGTGCACCCATACCTTCTGTAACTGGGTTCATGATCATTGCATGAAATCATCGTTAGGTGAATTTCCTTTATGACGGATCAACCTAACATTGTTTTTGCTGATGGGGAAAAATAGGTTACATTTATTCATTTAGCAGGCCCTTTTGTCCAAAGCGATGTGCATCTCAGCAAAAGTACAATTTATGCATTACATTAAGAAAGAGACATAGCTGCAAACATGTAACTCTCAAGTAAACCTAGTTTGTTCCCTACCACTTGCTGCACCGAGGTTCATCGTTCAAGTAGGTGCATAAAACACAGGATAGACAAATCATGATACCCTCCTACCATTTTTTTTTTTTTTTTTTTTATCATAAGATACACAAACAAGCAAATACAATGCCAGAGTAGTGGCTGAATAAAGGCTGTATCTGGGGATGCTCATGAAGTTACGGTACATGAACATTTACATCATTCATGAGCTGGGGAGATCTTGGGTGAAGTGGATCTGGAAAAGGTGGGTTTTCAAACACTTCTTGAATGTAGACAGTGTTTCCGCAGTTCTAAGTGAAAGGGGAAGGTGGTTCCACCACAATGGAGTCAGAACGGAGAACCTCTGAACTTTAATGCGCGGGACCACCAAGTGAGCAGAAGTAGACGAGCGAAGGGGTCTGGCTGGGGTGTAGCGGTTGATCAAGACCTATAAATAGCTGGGAACAGTTCTATTGATGCATTTGTAGACAATAACCAGGGTCTTGAATTTGATTTGGGAAGCTATAGGAAGCCAGTGCAAAGAAAAGTTCACCAAATATAAACAGGGCAATGTTGTGTAGTTAGTTTTTGACACCCCCCTGCTGTCTTTGTGAGGATTGCTTGAAGAACCATCTAACAGGCAACAAATTCTGTACTGAATTGTTACCCCATTGTAAGAGGAAATGGTCTTTTTCTCTCATTTTCTATAAAATCATTGTGTGAGGGATGAGTGCACGATGTGTGTGCATCCTTACTGTTATTGATTACACAGCCATACACATCAGTCCACGAAGAACACGCATGGCAACGAGCACCACTAGCTCAAATCTAGTCAATGGACTTTTCGCTTATCAAGGTGTTCTCTCTGCTATACACGTCTTGCAGGCCATCTTGCGCGGAGCTCTAATGACGTATTGCACCGCGTCATTTTTGAATGCAGCTTCGCCATTTCGTTTGGCTACATTTGCGTGGAGCAAAGTGTCCGTGCATCATATCATTCAATGTCCATTATTGTTCCTCCAGCCAGAACACAACTTAATAGCTGCATTTTCGCTTTGGGGTCCTTCCTCAGAGGGTGACGTTAAAGGGGTGTTGCACTTTTATTAACCATTTGACATCTTAGTTCTTGGTGGACTTGAAAGAAGTTCAGTATGTATGCTCTTTCACTTTTTAAAGGAATCATCCAAGCTGAATTCAAAGTGTCCTAAATAAATTGGAGTTTTAAAAAAATGATTAGTTCTGAATTGACCTCATTGCTGTGTTCCTTTGCTGCAGCCATTTTTTAATGAGGAGAATGTTCTCCATCAAGGAGATAAACCTTAAAATCGTTTTACTCAAGTGTATATGCCCTGCCATTGGTGTTTCAACGTACTTATCTCACTTCCTTCTGAGTTTTTGACACTTCCTGCTGTGTGCTGATTTATTTCCCCCCCCCCCAACACCACCACTGTCTTGTACATACAGAAGCAATGTCTGGACAGCGGAGTTGCGGTGCTGGCCTTGTGCAGACACATTGCGCAGGACAGAGAACTGCCGAGGTAACAGCCCGTGTGTGTGCTGCTCGTGGCTGCTGTGTGTCTGTTGGGACCATTCTCTCGGCGCCGAGCCCCTCACGTACTTTGTGTTTGCTGGAGGCACAGACAGTTGTCACACAGGCACTTACTGACAAGCGACAGCTGCAGAAAGGGTGCAAACTAAATGAGTCGTTTATTTGGTTTCGCTTTTCTTTTAACTGGGTTTGTTGCGGTTTAACACTGCTGTGTGCTCCAGCCATGTTGTGTGCAAGTTATGCCGTTGAGAAATGGCTGAAGTATTTTTAATTGGGAGAAGCATAATTAATGAAACAGTCCTAAAACCATAGCCAGGCTGCTCATGTAGTTTTTGGGTTGGAGAGTTGGCCGTTATGTGTCAGTGCTGAGCGATGGTGAACTGAGCCGTTTGTTTTTCCATATTTACTGTGCATTCGTGTGAATGTCAGCCATTCTTCCTGAAAAGGGACTTTAAATGTGGACAGATTCTATAAGCTGTAAGTGTAGACAGTGTTATGGTGAGCTGGTGTGTGTCATGTCCCTTTCAGTGGCACTGTTTTTAGGTTCTGCTTGCTTATAGTGCCTTTTCAAGGAGAGAAGAAATGCGCACAGTAATGGGACACACTCCCCCCCCGTGTGTGTTAGTGCTCAAAGCCCACTTATTCTCACACGAGGCCACATAACAGGCATATTTCACATGCTTGTGTTTCTGGATAGTAAACTAATCCTGCGTGTTGAGGATTACATAGCAAGGTGTGTGTCTGGTTAACTTACTTTCATCCAGTTCCATGTTTTACAATTGGTAGCATGATTGTTTTCTGCTTTGACACAGATTTTGCAATGTTACCTTAAAAATAGATATTAAAGAATGTTTGACCACATTTTGTATTCACTGTAAGAACTTTACAAACTGCAGGTAGGCTTTTAAAAGGGAATGTCTCTGGGAATACCAGGTTCTCACAAGAGCAGTGCAAAATATATACAGTACCTATATCGGAATGGGACCTGTTCTCCTGTGATTGATCGCATTTGTTTTTAATTGCTTTACCCGTTCTGTTTATAAAAGGAGTAATCAAATGGAAAAGTATGTTTCCTTTGTGGCCTATGTTGGGGTGGAAGTGCTGTGCTGAGCCGAGCCTTCTTTCTCATCTCTCACGGTTATCTTCCCATTCTCTTAGACCAACTGCATCGCAGCCATGTTAAATGTGTCTTCTGTGTGAGGCAGCTGCTCTTTATTCACCCTCTGCCAGTTCAGTATAATCTGCTCCACAAACGCCTCATGCTGTGTCCTTTTGGCAACTCATCCCTTCTTTACAAAACACTCCCACCCCCCAAATTGGTAGTGTTACCTTTGTTTCACAGCATCAGTTTGACGCACAGTCTCAACCCTCCTTCCTTGTGCTGATTTGTATGTAAGCTTTGAGCACTGAACGCAAGTTTGTACAATCATTTTGTGAGAAACCCTATGAACTTCTGGAAACTTGGTCCTGTGAGCTGACACAAAATATTTCCCAACAAATGCTACACATTGCAACTGGTGATCATTTAAGTACCAGTTACCACTTTCCTTTGTCTTTGCCAAGTCACTTGTGGGACTGCATGAGAGACTGATTGTGGGCAATGAACTGAAACCCTTAAAGACGTGCGAATGCTGCTTCAGTAACTTGTAGCTCTCCACAAAATACTGCCCAAGAGGTCCTCATGTATAAATGCTGCATCACAGTATTGTGCAATGGCTCCTCCTCATAGCTTGTGTTCATCGCTCAGGTGATGTATCATAATCAATAGCAGCTTAAAACTGAGCTCTTCATTTATAAACTGGGTTCTGTCATTTTTTGTTTTAAACAACTATGGAAAAAAATTTAACTTTGAGCTACTGCAGTAGTTTACTGAAAATACATAATTTCTATAAACTTCTTTCACACAGTTCCATACTTCATGTGCAGCATTTCTCATCTCTGCTTTCAGCTCTGTTCATGTCTACTTTGGTCCCCATAGTAACAGCACGCCTCTTCTTACTGGAGCTGTTAGAAGCTCCAAGTCAGATGTCAGCTAAATGCGAGTTAATGAACATCAGACGCGTAAACAGTGCGCCAGCCAGTGGAGCAAGTGTGTTTGGGTGCATTTCACTGACACGTATCTCATTGTCAGCTAAACACCGGTTGATTACTGCACCTTTTTGACAAAGCAAACCTGAAGAAAATATGACATCTTTGGGATTTTTTCTTTCTTAAAGTTCACTTTGAAAAACTTACCTCGACTACTTATAATCCAAGGAAGATGTGTATTTAGACCAGTTTCCACCCTTGGTTTTGACATTTGTAAAATACATGTATATTTTGGGTCCTCTACTCACAACGCTCTGTAGCATTTTGGGGGCTCTGTGGTTTTACAACCTACATTCCAGAAAACAGGTTCCAATTTTTCTGCTATTTTAAGTTGTGCTGACAGTAATTTAAGAATAATTGTTTCTTCCTGGATTGCATGAAGTATATCCCCTTGCTGTTTGATTCACTTTGTATCTAACCAATGTCCCGTTGCTCCTTCACAGATGCTGGCATCTCAGTCACCATCATCTTCAGGTCAGCTGTCTCAGCTTGGTGCAAGTTTGTATGGGCAGCAAAGTACGTACCATGGTTTACCTTTGGCCTGCACCGCTATTGGTTTATTGAAGACATAACTAATAGAACAAATTATGTTCCTGGCTGGTGTTGAGCTTCAGTTACCATCAAACTCCTGAACGCAAATGTGCTCTCCTACATTAAATTGTAACTGTGCACCATACAGTACTGACTTCTTAGTCAGTGTTAAAATTGCTTTTCAGTTGGCAAAGCTTTTGCCAGACTGGAGACCGATCAGGTGCTTGGAAAACAGATTGAAAAATGGGTTTTTGAGCTCCCTAGCCAGTAGCCTGCTGGGACATCTTTTTCCTGACTGTGCTTGTAGTGGCGGTTCACAGGGCATGTCTGTCATTCTGCATTTGTGGCCATTGTTCCTCCGAAGAGAACAGGTTGAATTCAGCTCAGGAGTCTTGGGTGTTGTAGATTATCTTGCATATAAATAAAAATGTATTTATTCTATGCTGCATTGAGGGCTGCATTAATTACTTTAGCAGAAGCTTAAATTATGGAGAAAGGGTGGAGTGGTAGAAGTGGGGGTAACACAATTCCTTACTTGTCTGTAGGTCAGGCCATTGGACACCACAAGCTGTATGGTAGACTTTGTTTTTTCAACTTGAGAATCAGGCTTTTGGATGTCACGTAATTCATGCTTTTCCTAAGAGGCAGCAATTTGAAAAGACATCTCAGAATAGAGTATTATAGAGGGAAAAACTTAAGGGAGCTTTTTAAATGTACCATCTTCCTTCAGATAGACTCAGCCCTCAGTTGTGGTGGGTCTGTGACTTTTTGACCCTTGCTGTTTTCTCTTTCAGGTGGACTTGGTTTTGCAATGCGGGGCATGAGCAACAACAACCCCCAGCTGAACCGAAGCTTAACGCAAGGCGGTCAGCTACCGAGCCACGTGACACCCACGACAGGCATGCCCACCATGTCACTTCATACTCCGCCCTCACCCAGCAGGTACCATTTGACTCTTCTCTTTGGTTGTGAAGCAGATGGCATTTTAGAAATTGGATTGTGGTCCCTGTTATCTATTTTTGTTCAAAGATATTGGAAAGTAGCTTGCTTCTCACTGAAATTATATAACAGGCAGTCTATCTGTTCACTTTTTTTTTTTAATTTAATTGAAAACAGAGAGCCAACTGAGTTCCCTTGCTTTTTAATGATGCTTAACATAAAATTCTGCTTTTAGTCTTGAAAAATGACTGCATGAACAGATGGCAGGAGATTTTTGTCAGATTCATAAATATCACACTGGGTGCCCAGGGATTCCGTCGAGCTTACTTGTGGTCCATCATGTGCAGCAGAAGGAAGTGAAAATGGAGTCTTCAGCTTTTTGTTTTCCTAAAATTACACTGAGTTTGGACTGTTGAATTGATGGGTAGCACTAATGTTTTAGCAAGAAACAAGTGAATTGTCTGCAAAGTGCACTCAATCCTCCGCTTTATTTAAGAAGCTGTAATTGTCACTGAACCACTGTCTCTCCCTTCAAGGTTTTTGCTTTCATCTGCCGCCGCCTTGCTCTGTCTGATTGCTCAACAGGGGTATTCTGCCTATGAATACGAGGAACATGATGAATCACTCCCAGGTGGGGCAGGGCATTGGCATCACAGGCAGGACCAACAGCATGGGCAGCTCAGGGCTGGGCAGTCCCAACAGGAGCTCACCCAGTATAATATGCATGCCAAAGCAGCCGGCATCTCGGCAGCCTTTCACCATCAACAGGTACCTGACATTCAGTCGTTCATTCTCTTTTAATTTAGCGGTGTTGTATACCTATAGTAACTTCCAGTTTTACATTTCATGTCTTTTTGCAGCTGGCTCAGTTCTTGCAAAATTTGTAGGGGTCCCTTTACAAGATTTGAACCTGTACTGTTTTCTAGGGGTTATACCACAGGACACAGTAAAAGCTTGAGACAAATTTGGGGTTAGGGTTAGCTGTAATCCATGAGTTTGAGTAATTACTTCAGGTACACCAGAAGCCATGCTAAAATCCGTACTTTTCTGTGGCTTCTAGTTGTGTTACTAGGTTTATGTGTTTGAATGTCGTTGAGTGTAACGCTGATCACCTTGAAACTCCCTTAACTAGTGTATATAATGATCAGGAAGGACAGTGAGTCACCAACTTTGAATGCTTGAGTAACAAACTTTTTACTGTTAGTCTTTTTTTCCCCCAGGAGTATTTAGTATTTATTTTTCATAGAGCTAGCATGTCAAAACTTCATGTGAAGTGCTGACAGGTAGTGATCACACATAGTAAGTGCTCTCTTAAGTGTGTCAGCTCCCTTCTGTGACAAAAGTTCAGCGTGCTTCCTTATTTACAGCACTTCGTAACTACCCAGCCTGTTGACTCAAAATGCCAATGTGTGTGTGCTCGAGACTTTCTACGAGCTTTGTCTCAAGAGCGAGATGCTGCATTCCTGTCTGAAACACATATGTTCGGCTGGTGCCGTTTAGCAGGCACTTTTCTCCAAAGTGACTTATAGCTGAGCAAACAATAGGTGCAGTTCATCAACAGACACACAGATGTGTGATTTTTGAAGTACAGTCACTTGAAGAAATACCACACAAGTAGCTAGAATAGAATAGAATAGAGCTTTATTTGCCATTTGTACACATACACATGGTCCGGGCACATAGGAATTCTTGAGCAATGCTAAGAGAATCAAACGTAAAAACAACGTGTACAGAATAAATACTCTAAAACTTCAATAAATAAAGCTAAAATAATACAATAACTGCAGTAAAAGAGGGAATAAATACTATTAAAAAAGGAGGGGAGCAAATACCTTAAGATTGGGGGGAGGGGGCAGGAATAAGAAAACACAATACACACAAAGTACACAGTGAAATACACAGTAAAGACTACAATAATACTGTTAATAGTAATATTAACAGGCTAATGGTTAATGTTAATAATAATATTAATGCTCTGATGGTTATTGCACATATTATTGCACATTTTATTCTACACCCATAGAGGTTAAGTACTGCACGTTCGAGGTTAACTATTGCACTTTGTATGAGGTAGCCGAAATCTTAAATCAGTCCTTATCCAGTTAATGCCATCAGTTTCACTGTGGCGGGAAGAAGCTGTTGTAAAACCGTGTTTTGTGTGTGTTTATGCTGTCCGCTCTGCTGTGCCTCAGATTGTAAACTGACTTTTTGTACTTGAAGAAAAGGTGAGCTGGGTGATGTATGTCGCCAATGAATTTCTGGGCTTTTTTCTTGCAGTGTTGTGTGTAAATGTTGTCAATAGATGGAAGATCAGTCCCAATGATCCTCTCTGCTGTGTTCACCACTCTCTGGAGGGCCTTCCTCTCTGCCTGGGTGGTGTTGCCATACCAGAAAGTGATAGCAGTAGTGAGGATGCTCTCCACGAGTCCTCTGTGGGCTTGTGTGAGGGGGCGGAGGCTCACTCCAGCCTTTTTGAGCAATCTGATAAAGTAAAGCCGTTTCTGAGCCTTTTTCACTATGGCAGCAATGTTTTCAGTCCAGCTCAGATTCGATGTCACCTGAAGCCCCAGGAACTTGTGACTGTCAGCCCTCTCCACCTCAGCCCCTCCCCTGCGGTCTCTCATCATCAGGGGGAATTTCTTCCTGAAGTCTATGATTAACTCCCTTGTCTTGTCTACATTAAGGATGAGGTCGTTCTCTTCACCATAGACCAGAATGCTGTTGACCGAGGCCCTGTACTCTGACTCGTCCTCACCCTTAATGAGACCCAGGATGGTCATGTTGTCGGCGTACTTGATGACCACCGTGTTATCCTGGGTGGAGTCACAGTCATAGGTGTATAGAGTGAAGAGTTTCGGGCTGAGGCAGCAGCCCTGCGGTGATGCTGTGCTGACCGTGAGCTTACCAGAGACCCTTCTTCCCATCCTCACCACCTGCGGTCTGTCTGTAAGGAAGTCCAGAATCCAGTTGCAGGTGGTAGTCTGGACCCCAAGGTCAGTCAGCTTGGTGATCAGCTTTCCTGGCCGGATGGTGTTAAAAGCAGAACTATAGTCCAGGAAAAGCATCCTGACATATGTTCTGCTACAGTCCAGGTGTTGTAGAGTATGGTGGAGGGCCATGGCCACCGCATCGTCCACCGACCTGTTAGGCCGATAAGCGAACTGTAGAGGGTCAACGGTGTCAGGGACCACAGAGTTGATGTAAGTACCAGTTTTTTCTAGGCACTTCATGGCTACTGATGTGAGCGCCACTGGTCTAAAGTTATTCAGGGAGGAAGCGTCTGATCTTTTTGGGACTGGTACGATGATGGAGGACTTGAATATGCGCGAGACTACTGCTTGTGATAAGGAAAGGTTGAAAATGTCCATGTACACACCTGCTAGTTGTTCAGCACAGGTCTTTAGGACTCTGGGTGATACACCATCTGGACCTGCTGCCTTACGGAGATTCACCTGCTTCAGAGCCTTCAGGACCTGTGTGTGTGTCACCTGGAAAGCAGAGTCCTCAGGGTCACAGGGGAGCTTGATGGGGGTATCCACGTTGAGTCTGTCGAATCTGGCATAGAAACTGTTGAGGCTGTCCGGTAAAGTGGTGTCTCTAGCCTCCGTGCTGTCGTGTATTATTCCTGTAGTTTGTGACTGCCTGGATTCCTTGCCACATATTACGTGTGTTGTTTTGCAGATAGAGGCTTTCAAGTTTTTGGGAGTGTGCCCTTTTAGCCGCTCTGATTGACTTGCGTAGGTCATATCGGGCCCCCTTATACCTCTCACTATCCCCAGACTTGAAAGCCTCACGTCTTTTCCTGATCTTCCTGCGTACATCAGCATTGAACCAGGGCTTTTGGTTTGGAAAAACCCAAACAGTTCCGGAGGGGACACAGATGGAGGTACACCAGCTGATGTAGTCACTGACAGTTTCTGTGTAATCGTGAATGTTGTTTGTAGCATCTTTGAAGATGCTCATGCCTGAGACCTCTAGACAGCTTTGCAGATTAGCCAGTGCACTGTCAGTCCAGATGTTAATAGTCCTGACTGTGACCGGGTTAGCCTTCAGCCGTTTAGTATATATGGGCTTTAGCAAGATTGTCAAGTGGTCAGATTTCCCAAAGTGAGGTTTAGGCACAGCTGTGTATGCGTTCCTGATGTTACTATAGCAACGGTCCAGTGTATTTTTGCCCCTAGTAGGAAAGGACACAAATTAAAAAAGTTTTTGCATATTTTTTTCTGAGATTGCAATGATTGAAATCTCCCAAGATAATGAAAGCACTGTCAGGATATGTATTTTCATGCTTGATGATCATGTTGTGCAGTTCGTTCAGTGCAGCCTCCTCCTTGGCAGAGGGGGGGATGTACACAACACTCACAATAACACATTGCAGTTCTCTGGGTAAATAAAATGGTCTACACTTTTTAGCTGTATATAGAATTAGAGTAGATTTATAAAAGTGTTGATGAGCCCCCGGACCGCTTCATGTTGCATTGGACTGACTTTCCAAATGGTGAAAGTAGAGGCTCTTAAGTAGAGAACCCATGTTAGCTTTTGACTTGCACCCAGTAGTCTGCTCCACAGGACCTCCATGACAAGGAACATCCTTATGATCTGCCATGTGTGTCCACATTGGTAGATAAAGAAAACAACATAAACAGGTCTGACAAGTTAGGTTATATGAGGATCGCTTGCAAATGACATTTACTTTCAATTCTCTTGTAACTGCTTGAGATACATGCTGGAAATCCAGTTTATTTGTAGGTCATTACATGCAGGCCTGGTGGCTCCTCCACAGCACACAGAGGATGTAGGTTGGCAGTAGGAAGCCCAGAATCTTTGACAGAAGGAGCCCCGAGGAAGACAATGTACAATGAAACCCCTGGCTGTTACTTTAATAACCAATATTAAATTTCCATAGAGAAATGTTCTTTCAGGGTGTGTAATGTGTGAAATGAATCTAGTGATCAGTAGTAGTGTAATGGTTTGTTGCTGTCAGACCATTTACCAGAGAAGCCCATCACTACTGTGAAGAAGACTGGCTTCTCGCTGTGCTGTGGTGCTGCCCTGTAAAGGTCGAAAAGAGCTGTAGAAGCTGGGATCTAAAGCTTTGTAACATTAAGGGTGTTTTTGTCAACAACCGTCAGGTTTTCAGTTTTATTTTGTGTCTGTGCGTGTTGTTCGCAGCATGTCCGGATTCGGGATGAACAGGAATCAGGCATTTGGGATGAACAACTCTATATCCAGCAACATCTTCAATGGCACAGGTGAGAAACCTCTGGCGCTGTGGAGCAATACGATTTATTGAACGCCAGTGGCATTTTGTCTGTCTTTTTCCCGTGTCTGCTGAATAATCTGATTGAGAACCAGGGTGATATGGTTTTGGGGGACACATCAGAAGGCAGAGACAAAGCTTATGGATACATTTTGTAGAGGGTTTTATACCACAAACTACACACAATGGCTGTGTGCTGTCTATGAGAATCAAACAGTGAGTTTGAGTTAATGTTCACAAAAATCCTTAGAAGCTAGAAGTGACTGTAGTCATTGGTTATGTGCTACTGGAAATATGCTGTTGACTTTCTAGAAACTGTAGGGAGCCTCCTGATGAAGAGGGGCTGTAGGGTGGAGAGCCTACTCAATGCAAAGGTGTTTCTCCAGGCCTGAGATCAAGTGTCCACATTGGGAAGCAAAGGGCATACTTGTGCTAGGAACATAAGAAATGGGTTGAACTGGGTTCGTTATGTATGTTATGTCATCTATTCCTTTCCGCCTTATTCCAGGAGTTGCTGCTGTGGCAACTCTTCATTACAGAAATGTGTTTTCACTGGGTGTCCCCTGCAGTCCTCAAGAAAGTGTTGTTTCTTTGTCTCTAAAGAAGGCATAGACATTGTCAGCTGAGTGGACATAGAAGAGTAAATAAATTTTCTTTTCGTTCCTTTTTTTCTTGGGCTGTGTCATATCTTTCCAAAATGTTATTCAAACCAGGAAGACAGAATGCTGTGCTGTCACAATGACTAACTTTGCACAATATATTTAATGGCAGGTTTTAAAATATGAAATTCCATTGGAGAAAACATGCATTTACCATTATGCATGCTGTTTTTCCCAGTGCTGCAAAGTTGCACCCAATTATGTCTCTGTTAATTATGGCCTCATTTACCACTGGAATTGTAGATGACTTGGCCATCTGTCAGCAGTGGGGCTGTGATTAGGTGATAGAATCCCCAGGTACAATGACACAGTCTTGCTGCTCTACAAGAGCTACAGTTGCCACCAAATTGTGCTGTGTTGGCATAGCCAGGGTGGCATGTTGACGGCAAAGGGTGCTGCTTGTTTGCAGACGGCAGCGAAAATGTAACAGGCCTTGACCTGTCGGACTTTCCTGCCCTTGCGGACAGAAGTCGGAGGGAAGGAGGTGGAAACCCAACGCCGCTGTTAAACCCTCTAGCTGGGAGGGCTCCGTATGGTAAGATGCCTTATGTTGAAGTACTGCTTGTGTTTTGCTCACTCCCTCCTAAGATTCTGAGTGGAACAAGCTCTGCCTTTGTACTAGGCTCCTTGTGTATGTATAAGTTTTCTTGTGCCTGTAGGTTTGTCTCCCCTTTCCCCCATCCAGATAGATGCCTTTCTGATCGCTCTTTTGCCCCGCAGTTGGTATGGTCACAAAGCCATCAAATGAACAGTCCCAAGACTTCTCCATCCACAACGAGGACTTCCCTGCATTGCCAGGGCCCAACTACAAGGACCCCACGTTGAATAATGATGACAGCAAGTCGGTGAGTACCGAGTTCATACTTCTGCCATACTGCAGCTTTACTTACTGTAACAGGAAGATGCAACAAAAATGAAATCAAATTAAAACTTCAGTGTCCCTTCAGCAGATAAAACGAAAACATTTCTTCAAAATCTATAGCAAATCTATATCTTCAGACTAATGGAAATTCAGTGTTTATGCATCTTAACATCCAGTGCCAGCTTGTTGTCCCAGTGAACATGTACTCAGATATTAGAAACATACCTGCCAAGGGATAGTATGGGTGATTTTCCTGGAACAATTTAGGGTAAGTACCTTGCCCAAGGGTACTACAGCTGGAGATGAGATTTGAACCAGCAAGCCTGGGATCCATTGGCAGCAGCTCTAAGCACTACACTACCAGCTGCCACAGTTCACCCAGTTCACACCCATTTAGTATTGATTAACTGAAAGCTGGAGACAGGGTGAATTTAAACCTAATTGCTCACCTTTGATGATTTCGTTAACTTTGAGTGTTTGTAATGCTGGATCTTATGACCCAAAGAATTTTGCCTAGCTGAATAGAAATTGCTTTGTATCTGCAAAACCTTCTAAGTGTAATATGTTTTCCTTCTTTTTTCAGAATTTAAACTCATCAGGTAAGAACTCCTCCAGCACAGATGGGCCCAAATTCCCTGGAGACAAGAGCTCAACAGTGCAGAACAACAACCAGCAGAAGAAAGGGATCCAGGTGTTGCCTGACGGTAAGCTCACCCACCACCAGCCACAGTCACTGGGCTCGGTCCAAGACCATCTAGTCACCATGTGACTGGTAGACCATCGATTGCACAGCAGGATTTCAGCAGAGTATTAAAAAATTGGACATGTGTACTGTACATCAAAATTTTAACAGGATTAAAATAAATCCAGTCATGTCAATACACTCTAAAGCCCTTTTTTCATTGCATTGATAGTGATTGATCCCCAAATGGTGACCACTTGCAGGTCGGGTGACAAACATTCCCTCAGGGATGGTAACGGACCAGTTTGGGATGATTGGGTTGCTAACGTTCATCCGGGCGGCGGAGACAGATCCAGGCATGGTGCACTTGGCCTTGGGAAGCGACTTGACAACTCTAGGGCTCAACCTCAATTCCCCAGAGTGAGTACCCTACTCCTCCAGGTCCTTTTCGTTCAGCCCTGCAGTCTTTGCATTCAGATGGCCACCTGGGGGCAGAACTGCCTCCCTCAAAGTCTCGCTGTAGGAGGTAGTGCCAGGAACTGGAGCTCAGGTTACATACACCATAAGCTGTGGGTCACTGGGTCACCCTGTAATTTGTGTTTTTGAGAGGACCAAATTCCTCCTTTTGCTACCCCTGTGTAGTGGGTGACTCTGATTCAGCATTGCCCATTAAACAGGACTTGGAACCGGGGTTCAATATGTTTGATGTCCATTAGAATGAGAACCCAAGAAGAGTAGACGTGTGTTTAAACTGAAGGATCTTCGTTTCCTGTGTTTGACTGAAAACCGTAGTAGCAGCAGTCTAATACGGATCTGTAGGAACTTAACTACATTGTAGACTAGTTAAAAATTAAAATGGATTTTCATCAAACCACAATATGGCCACTAAGCAGCTGTAGGATTTGCATTTTTCTGATCTCTTCCTCGTGTAGTAACCAAAGGCAGTTTAATATTACAACCAGTATTTTCAGGTTTTCAGTGTTTGTGTTATTTTAGTCAGAGATACTCTGGCAATAGAATCAGTGCTTAGAAAAGAAAAAGAAAAGTACAATTATAAACAAAAACTCTGTCTGTGCGTTTAGATGGGAACGCCTCAGAATTGAGTTACCTTGAGGATGTCATTCCCCTGCCTGTTTGCCTGGTCTTGTGGTCACTGCTTGGGCAATTACCATTTCCCTGGGAAAAGAGAAATGTTTAATCAGTTTCACTTTAATTCTTATATTCATGCCAGCTGGCTTCAGATGGCACTGCAGAGTGTGAACGTCTTCATTGTTTGTAATAATAGCCACTAAGCCTGTCCTGGCAACTAATTCTCTGTGGGGCATTTGACCTCAGCCTCTGACTGCCAACAAATCCCTGATGTCTTCATTTGGCTCCAGCCACAGCAGCAGAGTGCAGTTGATTGGGTTTTAATGGCAGCAGTCGTGTGGCTGTGGACAGTAGGAGTCTGCAGCACTCAAAGGGGCAGCCAAGGCTTCTGGGAGTGCTGCAAATGCTAGATCAGTGAGTGCTAGAACAATCAGCTGTCACATGACACCCGTGTTAGTGCTAAAATAAGGTTTACAATCTTAGTACACCCATCACATAGCTTGAGAGCTGTTGCCTTCACATCTGAAGGTCAGAGGTTTGAATCTAACCTATTGCTGCAGTGCTTTTGAGCATACTACTTGCAGTAAATTGCTACAGAGAAAAATTAATCAGTGGTATAAATGGGTAAATAATTGAAGATAACGCTGTTTGCTTTGGAGAAAAGTGTTGGCCGAATGAATAAATGGAAATTTTAGTAATTGCTGTCATGTTAGGTGCCATGAGTGCTGAACTCGACTCGTGGCAGTTAGGGTTTTCATGATCGGGGCACGGAAGTGGTTTACAATTGCTTCATTCTGCACGTCTTTGGACTGCAAACACTGGGAGAACATGCAAACAGCACAACGCAGCCCGAACTAGGTCCAAATCTGAATGCGCTACTTAGGCACTGCGAGGCGCTGCCATTATCCCCTGCAAAAGTGTGCTTCCTCAAAGTCTCTTACCGCTTTCTAAACAAATGGTCAACGTTTGTAGGAATCTTGCTGTGCTGTTGCCCTTTTTCCTGCTACAGGCAAGTCATCTCTTCTTGCTCCTTTGTGTGTTTGTTGCATTTAGCAAGCATGAAGTCCTAATGAAGAAGGTGCACAGTTATGTCATTGTGCCCCAGAGCATGGCAAAGTCCAGCACCCTCATGGTTACAGTGTCTTGCATGGCCTGAGCAAATGGGTGCAGTCTGAGAGAAACTCCTTAGGAATCCTCCTCCTTGTGGAGCAGCCTTCTGAGTGCAACAAGCTGCAGTCTGCCTTTATATAGCCTCCATATTTAGGTATAGCTAGCAGAAATGGTAACATACTGTTCATGTGGGGCCAAGGAAAAACACAGGTATACGTGCTGCTACCTTGAAAGGGTACGATGGTCCTTTATATTACTTTTTTGATCCCATCCATCTGTTGTTCCATAGGAATCTGTATCCCAAATTTGCCTCTCCTTGGGCATCAGCACCTTGTCGACCTCAAGACATTGGTAAGTGGCAAAGAGAAGCTTGTGAATGTCACCTGATGACAGAGGGTCCAGTAAGAGACTGAATGCTTATCTGCCTCTTTCCTTCCCAGACTTCCATGTTCCATCTGAGTATTTAACAAACATTCACATAAGGGACAAGGTAGGAGCATTTCTAGCCATGTGTGCTGCATCACACTCCCACAGCTCCCCTAGCAATACTCGGAACTTCCCACCCAGTACCCAGTATGTTTTCTTTGAGTTCAGATGCGGTGCTGGTCTTAATTCAAACTGAAATTATCCCTCTCCCTTAACCTTATTAAATGTAGGCTATGCAGTCTTTGAGACACAGGGCACACACAGACTTTAAAATGGGTAATAAAATTGTATTAAATGCTGCTGACATGCAGCTGTGGTGCAAATGGCTTGCAGTGTGTTTTGTTGATCAATAAACCGATGCTTTATAGTAGATAGCATATAGATGGACTTCTGACCAAAAGTGTCCTGCTGCTGTGTACTGGAAAGTTAACTGAGTATAAAATTGAGGGCTGTAAGTAAATAATGGGGGATTATTTGCTGTTTGAACAAGGTGCTGACTATACAGAATTCTTTTTGTTATAAATACCTTTTTTTTAACTGCATCTGTCACCCCGAACCCATATTGCACTAGAGCTTGGCTTTTGGGATGTATTGCTCCACTGGGAACAGTTGTAATCCTGTAAACTCAATGATGTTTTGAAGTCCACTAGGCTGACCCCTTCAACTCTGTCTCCCGTAGCTGGCTGCAATAAAACTGTCACGGTACGGCGAGGACCTGCTCTTCTACCTGTACTACATGAATGGAGGAGACCTGCTGCAGCTTCTCGCAGCAGTAGAGCTGTAAGTACCCAGCACCTCTGGCACCATCTACTGGCCCTGTGAAGGAGCCTGTGCTGTGTGTTGAAATTGATCTCAGTCCACTCCCCTGTTTTGAGGGCTTCTGCAAGCCGTTCTGTCGACATGTTGATGCAACCTAGATTTAAGAAAGAGCCATTCACCAGCAGAAGAGGAAGAATGGGCATGTGGTGGAGTTCTGAATGAGGCCGTGAAGTCTAGCAGCAGGGGGACACAAAGGGCAGAACCTGAGCAGCATGGTGCTAGATTACATTGAGTCTAATTCAGTGAATCTTTCCCACTCAGCTTTAATCGGGACTGGAGGTACCACAAGGAGGAACGAGTCTGGATTACACGAGCACCTGGCATGGAGCCCACATTAAAGACCAACACCTACGAGCGGGGGACGTATTACTTCTTTGATTGTCTTAACTGGAGAAAGGTAGCGAAGGTAAAGATTTCATGAGTACCCACTATCGTTATACACCATGTTGCTCTGAAACCATCTGTAGAGATGATTGCTCGGAAATGAAGGTCATCGGCCTGTAGGCCACCATGCTAACTTGCTTAGTGCCATCATGAGGATTACATATCAAAGACTACTTCTGAGGGTGAATGTCATGGTTTATCTAAAATCTGGCTAGATTTAAAATTAAAATAATATCCAGAAGAAGAGATGAATTCTGTTCCTAGATTGCAGCTAGGAGCTATAAATAATGCATTGATGTGATAAATAATTGCTTGAAAGGTAATCCAGCATGCTGACCGTGACAGCCAAAGTGCATTGCATTGTTACGATTGTTTGCATAATCATTAAGTACAGCTGACATCTCCTGTAGTACCAGTGTATGGCCATGGTGCTGCTGACCTGGGCCTGTCCCTCTACTGCATAACCGTTGCTGATAGTGTTTCATAGTCTTCATTTCCATGAGCAAGCAGAACTAGCCACAAGTGTCACTTATCAGAATGCTGTAAATGGGGTATAGTTACAAACATTGTGCTGTACACGCATGTCTCACGTTGCTTATTGGTGTTTTTCTGTATGTCAAGGGACAGATATTCCAAGTTTTGTGTGCTGTTAGATGCATGAACATGTCACTGTTGCTGCTCTTTTATACTCTCAATTCTGCAGCAATAAGTGCTATTTCAGTGCTGTGATAGTGTGCTTCTCTTCTTCGACTGTAAGTCTGCTGTGTGGCACCATCTCATGAGGGACCACCCAAGCAGCAGGTCATGTAGAGTCTTAAGAGCTCTACAGACACCAGCGACATGCTGTTTTCTCACCACCTCCCAGGAGTTCCACTTGGAGTATGACAAGTTGGAGGAGCGACCGCATGTCCCATCGACCTTCAACTACAACCCAGCCCAGCAAGCCTTCTGAGAGACCTCCCTGTGTACAGGGCTTACAGGGCTCAGGCATCCAGGCTTTTATTCCTCCAGGATCTGGAAATGGACATGGATGGGAGGGTCACCACTTTGAGGGAGGCTCTGCCTTACAGATTACGTGCTGCCCAAACGCCAAGGCTTGTTTCGTTTTTATTCTTTACATTTTTGTTCATTCTCTTTCAACAGAGTCTGAATTGTGTTTATGCCTCATTTCAGACACATGTCTGGTCAAAAGCAGGAAATGCAGAAGACACAAACAGTGAAATTTTCCAAAGTCCTCAAAAATAAAACGAGGCTAAAACAAAGTGAAACAAAATATGGACAGCTCAACAAAATAGGGGAAAATGCAATGTTTGTTGTAGCATTATTTGGTAACAGAAGAACACCTTGTTAGTGGGTTTTATATGTGAAGACACATTCTTGTTTTGTTTGGGGAAAATAAGCAACCTGTAAACACTCTCTTGCTTTTCCATCTCCTTTTGCTTTCTCCTATACATTCCCTGCACCTGCCACAACAGTCACCCATCTTTTCTTGATGGGTGTTTTTCTGCCTGCACTCAAAAAAAAAAAAGACTGTTTTAGTGAAGGTTATTGCCACAACCTGTGGACAGTCTTCTCCTGGGGTTGTGAAATTAGACCGTCATTGTCCCAGAATGAGCGAAACACTGTCCAGTCTTTGTTACAATTTTGTAATAAATGTGTACATTTTTTTTTAATTTTTGGACATCACATAAATAAAGATATGTATGTATGACTGTGTATATATTATATATATGACATCTATTTTGGAGAAAAAGAAACCAATATCCTGCCATACCTCGTTTTTCGGAGGTGAGCATGGATGCAATACTTGGATTAAAAACAGGACATTTTGGAGATGCTGCACAGGGGAAGATGCCAGTTGCCCTGTGCACTTACAATTTAAACAACCTAAAGATGACGAATGAAGGGGCAGATTCTTGACCGAAGTGAAGGACATCGGTACCCAAGAGAAACAAGCCAGGATTTGAGAAAGTGGACTAAAGCATTTCACTCTGGCTGTTTGAATGGCAGCATTTCATAGGAAAAGAAAAAGCCAATAAAAAAAAAAAAAGTCTAAAAGATCAATCTTGTATTTTCTGACCACATTCAAGCTTCTTCTCTTTGTAATAAAGCAGAAAGGCTCTCCTGAAATGCAGTGTGGAGTTTGATTTCAAGGTCTGAGTGTAAAGGGTCCCCTTTGCGTTGAAGATGAATGGAGATGTGGGACACGTGCGACTCTGTCTGTTTAGTTTTGCCACTGGGTCTTGTTGAGGTACTTTGTCCTTCATGTCGTTGCCCCCTCCTCACATGTCCCCCTCCTTGGTTTATGAGAAGCAAAGTACATTTAATTTACTAGCGCTGTCTGAGTATGTTTTCTCAAGGACACCAGTGCAAGTGTGACAGCCAAGTGATGAAGCCGTCCAGATGTGTAGCTCCTTAACCGTTGTTCCGACTTCAGTCTGCCACCAAGATACTAGGCTTGCATTTGCTAATGGATTTTAATCTCACCTCTTAACTCCTCTCCTGAGTTGGTGTGAGTCACAAAGTGCAAATACAACAGACTAGTTTTCTTGGCCCTTGGAATTAGTGGCATCCCCAATTATAATACTGTAATCCAAGTAGGTGTGACTCAGACTAAGCATCTTAACCCTGCCCCCCTTCCAGGTGAAACTACCTCTGCATCTTGACGGTGATTTATCTGGTACAGGCTAGCGTACGTTTTTGGCTTAAAGTGTCAAGTTCATGATTTATTTGCATTGTTTTACTTAATTGGGCTTCTTTTGCTGAATGACATGAAGTGGTTTGTGGAGGGATTGAGAAACACTCTTGTATACGCTTAATTTGGATGTGTATCTCAAGCTTTGACTTCAGGGCCAGCTTGTCCTTGTTTCTACAGGACAGAGCCCCCAAATGCTGTGCAGTAATGTTCTGGTAAGATCATTGTCAAGGTACAATGCATTTTGTTGGAATGATACTTTTTCTCACATATGTACATTGTTTGCCCAATATGGAAAATAGGTCTGGTGAATGAAGCCAAATGACAGTGGGCTGTGCCTCCTACACATCTGGAGGAACTGTCCCAACTTCCACACTTGACAGCTCCTCTCAATTTGCCATCCTGGGTATCAGTCAGCGTGGCAATAGCAGACACATTGGGAGGCATGCCCCTTCACCCCAGAATGGACACACTAAACTGCGGGTAAGTTGCTGTAAATAGCTAAAGCTCTCCATGTACTTGACATGAGAATTAAAAATCTTAAGTATCAGTCATCTTAATAATGTGTCTATTTCCACATGCCAACTCCTCCAATTTTTCCGTTCCTGTTTTGAAACTGGTAACGCATATATAAAACAAACATATTGTACACACAATTTCTCAAATCAGTTATGCCTGATCACCTTTGCTTATGCTTACATTCCTTACCTGGTCCACAGAACATGTCAATCACGGCTGCAGCACTGCTTGAAAATATGCGGAGTCCTTGTGTTCCTTAGTTTTACCGCAATGTGCTCATTTAATGGGGATCGCTGTTTCTCATGAGACACAATAGGTATGTAATGACCAATTCCTTTAGAGGAAATCGTGTGTGTAGTAGAAACACACGAGTAGTGCAGGTGTAAAAATAAGTGAAGCCCAAGTTGTACTGGTTACACCAAGTAGGTAAGTAGAATCAAGTGTGTAAATCATAATTATTCATTTTCTAAGTTTAAAATAAACTTTTACTGAAGGATTATGGCCATCTCTATAGGGTTCACATACTTTCAGGCAGCACTGTATGTTTTTGAGATGTTAATTATGGTAAAAACTACACTCGGATTAAGCGCAGGTGGTGTTAGTCTCATGACACATGATTGAACCCTTAGATACACAGAATACCAACACAGTGTTACCTTTTGTGCATTGCTTTCATATTTCATTAAATTTGTGTCCTTGGTTCCACTAAGTGTCTACATGGCAGCTTTAGGAATGCAATGCACTGCTATTGCTGTCCACCAGATAGCACCATGCGCTCACACATTGCCCCGTCACCACAAGCTCAACATTTCTTGTTGTTTCGCTTGCCAGCACGTTACTTAATGTGATGAAGAAAATAGAGTAAATTGATCTCAAAAGGAATGTGCATGAGGCAGCAGCGACACACACACAGCAAAGTAGTGACAGAAGGCACTGGAATGACACAGGAGTAAATAATTATACTTAGAGAAGTATAAATGTTCATAAAAATAGTGTGCCAATAAGCAGCAGTGTACAGCTCAATATCAATAGAGAGCTCCTACGCAGCACCTGCTAGCGAGAGGACTGTGAATTGTAGGGCATAATGCCTGATGGCAGGAATGACCTCAGGTGGCTCTGGAACATCACAGCTGGACCGGTCTGTTGGTCAAGGTGCCCCCTCCTTTCATCTTGGGTGGCATTCAGAGGGTGGCACTCATTCTCCATGATGACTGGATCATTGTTTGGGGCCCTTCTCTGTACTGTGCCCTCCAGAAAGTCCTCTTAAACTCCAGGGATAGAGCCAATTCTCCAAATTTGTCCCAGGGCACTAAAAAAGGCACCCTTTCGGCGGTCTTTCAGAGGAGACTTGGCCCTGCCTGCTGTTGGAAAATGTCTTGCTGTCCTGCAACTATCAGGAAGAGGGAGCTCATTGCTGACAATCTGAATCACAGCAGGATGGTGGTGGAGGTGGGAGGCACATAACTGTGGACTAAATTGGTTTCTCTATAATTAATGTGCTAGAGCCCCTCTGCTTAATTTAGCTTTTATACTCAAAAACCCAACTTGCACCATAGTGTAGTTTCCCCCAAAGACTCATTAAAGGTGTTTTATTGTTAATATTCGCACAATTGCTGTGTAGGCACAGAAGTTCCTAAATTACACTAAATGCATTTTTTTTACAACATACATAAATGCTAATGTTCTGTCATATTGACTAATTTGGATGGTTTCACTGACAAATGGCGACAATGTCTTGATCCTCATATAACTTCAAGGGAACACTTGCATGTAGCTCCAGTGTGTTACAGTGGGTGGTGTGTAGTGTGTAAGTCAGTGCAAAGGTTATGGGAAACCTTTACAAGTGTGGTACCGATGTAGCAGTAATGAGCAGCGAACTCAAGTACGGCATCTCTCAGGCTCTTCCACACCGGGGTTACGCTCTGGAAAGGGAAAGACCCGGCAAAGAGAGGACAAAAACCACACTGCCAGGCACATTGTGTGTCAACAAGTGATTGGAAGGCGCTGCTGTCAGCCGCCATGTATGAGATAACCGTAAAGCCCAAGGTCATAAAAGTAATTCTCCATAGAGCTCGTTGAAACAGCGAAAGCATAAGTTCCAAATCGGAAGTTTGGTGGAGTATAAATTGTGAGCGGGTGTCATAAATGATCCACAGCGGAAATGCTGCACACAAGTGGGTGCACAGGTTCCGTGTAAGGGGATGCATGCTGTTTGTGAGCCGTTTAATCCTCCTCTAATGAACAAATTAACGCCTTCAAAAGAAACTGCTACGCATAGAGCTCCGACCCCTCATATTTATTTCATGCACTGTTGTTTTGAATATTTTATCATCCCCTCACTGAAGGGTTATTAAATAGGCCATAGCTGCCTTAAAATATGTTGTCACATCTAAACTGAAGTCATCTTCCTACTGTTTAAAAAAATACAAATGATGTTGTTTACCCTGTATTTAATTGTCATTTACGTAAGCAGAGAAATTTTACGTCACTGGTTTGGACAGAGGTGTCAAACGAGCATTGAATCGGTCTGACGACACCCTTGGAGAAGATTACACCCCCTTAGAATAAGAAGGGAAATAATGGCCATCCTAGTAACTAAACTCAAATTCTGAGGTGTGGTGGACCCGTACGAAAGAAGCACGTCCCTCTTTGTCACAGATGCATTCGTTTTGGCCATCATATCAACCATAAATACTTTTATTTTCTTTAATTTAATCACCCCTGTTACTCATCTTAGGGATGGCCCCCCACTGATGTAACGTTGTTAATTTATTTGTTCTTATTGATCAGGCTCCTTCTGCAGCACGGCTTTCGTGGTTTCTGCGTCCACTGCTGCCAGATTGTTGGACCACAGCAATGCATCAGGCCTATGTTGAATCAAAATTGACCCACATTTCTGCAAGCACATCTCCAATATATTCTCCAAGCATGGAGTGATCAATTTGAGCAGGGGCCCTGTCAGATGCCAAGGGACGTCGTCTCCCCACGCATTTTATAGCTACAATAGAATAACTTCTAAGGTCACTTTTGTTGCTGCTGTTATTTAGAGCCTGGGAGTATGATGGCCTGATATTTGAGGATGTTCTCAACACTGCAAGCTTGAGTTTGCTATAACTTGCATCTCCCAGAGACCCACTATATGGGCTTTCCTAAGTCTGCACCCTAACACTGTTTTTCTTCCATTCATTTATTATACTAATTCATCGGTAAATTATAATGGGGAATCTTTGCGATGCAACAAGGAATTTGTGACCACTTTTTTTTTTTTACTAGAGAAACGTGTCTTCGTTCCAGAGTAGTAAAATAATGGAGAGAGACTTGCAAACTGCTAAACATGTAGTCCGTTACACCCTGGTTTATGATATCAGGGACACCAGGGAAATTAATACAAAGTTTGAGTTTGTGGGCTTGGATTTTTATAGCAAGTCTCAGTCAGACACTAAACCACTTTGGGTGAATATGTCTACAAAGAGTAGCCAGGAAAATGAATGCCCTGGTTTGTTTGTACCCCATTTTTACACATTTTTTTTTGTTTAGGTTATTTGCTCTTTTGGTCATGTTGGGTATGAAATGGAGGCTATTTGTGTGGCCATCTGTACATTTTTTTTTTTTAAATAAAAAAAAAAAAACCTCCAGTGCTTTGCCTAAAACATGGATCTGTCAGTGGGAGGTAACTGGAGCATCTGCTTGTCCTGATGGGAATAAATAAAATAGGATAAAATAAGTTAAAGTGGGATAAAAATCAAAATAAAATATGAATAAATGATAATTTATTCAGGTGTCATGCTGCTGGGGAAAAATTAAACTTTAGTGGAAAAACTTATCCATAGACTGGCATGTAAACCTGCTTAAGCCAGTTAAAAGAAGGTCAGTAGGCTACTTCCCATAAACTTTAAAAAGTAGATATTTATTTTGAAATATTTCAACCAGGCTGAACAGATGTAAATGTAGGCCAGTGTGGAACCTCTGAGGAATAGTACAAAAAAGGGGGAGGGGGGATTTGATCAATGGCAGTAAATGTATAAATACCCTGTTTGTGGGCTCAGGTTTCCAGAGAAACCAATGCTGGAGATGACTTGGAGCCAGAACACCTGTTGAATGTACTTCTGTGATAGTCGATGCAAATATTACACATCTGGGTTCATTTCCTAAGATGTAGTTTTAAAAAAAAAAGCCCTCTGTGTGTGTTCAGTATTTCACTGTAGGTGTGGGAAGTGAGTTCTGCGGATCCTTTTGGTATGAATAGAATGAGTGGTTCCTATTCCTCTCTGGGCTCAGCAGTGCTTCCACAAGGCTGAAGCCCCCAGAGCTGTGGGGGGGGAAGCCCCTCGGACACACGTTCAATATTCATAAGTAGCAGAAAACGCCGCACTGGAGTTATTGCATTGAAATTCATTCTGTTCACATGGACTAATGTGACAGACGGTGAAAAACAGAGCTGTGCTGTTACTTTCGAGCGTCTGTTGCGTTACTGTCGTTCACTGTTGTATCCCGGAGCGATGCACGCGGCGAAGCTCTCACCGGAGCGCGCGCTCCCCCGGGGACCACCGGGGCACCGTCCTCGGCTGCACATCCTCCCATCGCCCACCAGGGACCCTCCTCGCTCCTCGAGGACTAGGCGCTATTCCTAGCTGCCGCTGAGCGTCGAGGACCTTTACCGTGTCCCACGTGCCGCGCCGCGTCCGGTCTTTCCCGCACAGTCCAGATGTGGACGGAAGCGCGCGGTCGCGCTCATAAATCTGCCGCGCGCGCGGAGGGACGGAGGGCTGCGAACGCGGCGGCGCTGCTGCCAAGTGCTGGCACAGGAGCTTCGGGCACGCAGAGAGCGGCAGAGCGCGAGAGAACTTCGAGGAAGGCACCACCCTCTCTGTGTGTCGCGCGCGCCCGCCCGCACACACGCCCCATGGCGAAGATCAGGGTGTCCTACGAGTACTCGGAGGCGGAGGACAAGAGCATTCGGCTCGGCTTGTTCCTCATCGTGTTTGGTATCCTGTCGCTCTTCATCCTCGCCTTCTGCCTGCTGAGCCCCACGCTGCAGAACATGCAGAGCCAGGCGGCCAACTGCACCGTGCTGTCCGCGCGCGAGCTCGACGAGCACTTCGAGTGCGTGTTCACGTGCGGCGCCGACTGCCGCGGCACCGCCACCTACCCGTGTCTGCAGGTGTTCGTGAACAACTCCGAGTCCAACTCGCCGGCTCTGCTGCACCACGACGAGCAGCAGCTGCTACTGAACCCCAAGGTGAGGCGCGCGCACGGAACACGCCAACATACAACACACACGGTTCCACGTTTACATGTTACGTTTGGGTTTTTTTTTTTTTTTTTTTTTTGGTGGGGGTGTTTTGTTTTTTTTCCGCTCCAGTTTGTGTTGGTACTCAAAAAAAAAAAAAAAAAAAAGGCGAGTTTCCCGCCGCTGAGCACGAGAAACGTCCTGAGGCGCACGGGAAGACACGGTCCGCAGGCTATTCTCTACGCGTTTCACTTCAATAATGTCTTTTGTTCTAGTACAAAAGCAATGGTCGTTTACTTTTCTGTGTTTTTTTTATTTTTTTATTTTAATAAACACCACGGAGTAAAACATATATCGTCTTCTCACCTTCATCATTCCAGGCAAACTAGTTGCTGCTGCTGCAGTAGTTAAGTACTCAAAACTAACTGTTTTTAACTAGCCAACTACTAACACTTTTTCCCCCTAGAAATTGAAACGGCTTTTCTTCCAATAAAACCACGTTTAGTTGAAAAAACTGTTTTGGCGGACACTTTCTCCGAGTCCAAGTGAACACGGCCCAAGTCGACCGAGGAGGAAGCTTCTCCTGTGTTTTCTCGTTTCGTTTGCTGGAACATACAGGAAAGATCGAGAAGGACAGTGCCAGCAGTTACACGGCAGTTCTAAATAAGGGAAAAGGGAAAACATTGACAGCCGCCCGCTTTATTGGTACGCTGCTCAGGGGGTTTGGCAACAGAGCCAGACCTTGTGTGTTTACAACTCAACAATGCGGATGCAAAGGTTCGTTCTGAGCTGCTGTGCAAGTTCTGCCCTAACAATCATGTCTTCAATGCAGAAGGCGATTTGAAACAAACACGGCTGCATGCATACCAGTACTTCATATTTTGAAAAAGATCCACTTTGTTTTTCGCTCTGGTAACGGCAAACCATTAATGAATCACGGAGGAGATTGAGCAAAGCGCACTCTGTCTGATGGGCTTTCAAGCTTCGTTATGAAGGTACAGTATTCGGAAGATGCCATGAAGTTTGTTTCCGGTGATGATGTGCCCAAGATCTGCCTCACTACTAGAACAACTGACAGCCCAGTACAGTACGATGCAACACCATTTAAGATGCCATAAACCAACTGGTGTCTGGTGTGGAATATCTGTGTAGCGATGGCAGTTGTTACTGCAGGTCAGATAGCAGGTTTGCACAATGCTACTCCTGTGCCGTTTCCTGTAATTGGTGCTTGAGAATATGCCCTGCTCTGGAGTTCAGCATAAAACTGTCAGATTGTGAGTCTTCGCTATCGCATGAGAGCTCTTCTTGATGATGTTCCGTCATTAGTCTTATTCAGACATGAGCTGTGGCTCATCTTCAGTTTGATTTCGGGGTTGATTAAAGCAGTGTTTGTGATATAGTAGTGCCACTGCACACTTATTTTTATAGAGCGCTCTTCTCACGCAGTGACACAGAGCGCTTTAACACAAGCATACAGCAAGAAAAATTGATACAAAGAAGACAGTCAAGTAATGGCTACCCTAATGAAGAACTTATTATAGAGCTATAAGTATACCTACTGGCCACCGGGGAAAGGAACAAAAACTTTCGACTGAAGGTTGAGGGAGAAAAAAACCTCTGGGGGTCCACGGGCCAGTGGTTGCCCACCCCTTCTGGGCATTCTAGAAAGTAACAATTTGTAAGCCAGTGTGTAACAAGTAATTATAATGTTGGTAAATGGCATCTTGGATCCCCAGCTCGGCATGGAACGTCTCAATCGTCATGGCAGATGGACAATCATCCTCTGTCAGCACGGGATTCGTCTGTCACCACTGGCTGGCCTCTTCAGGTCTTATGTAGCGAGGTAGTGCTCAACGAGAAGATAGGACAGAGTTAGTAATTTGTTAAAGTACATTTAAAATGCATTTTTATAAAGGTGATTTTTAAAAAAAAAAAAAAAAACCAAGGCAGGTCGAATTACATTACAAGGTGGAATGCCTGAGTGAGCATCTAAGTCTTTAGTCGGGATTTGAAAACAGAAACCGACGGGGCATTTCTGACAGAAACTGGTAGACTATTCCACAGTTTAGGTGCTCTATAACTAAGGGCGCGACCTTCTGCTGAGGTCTTGTTGATCACAGGTGCTTTAAGGTAACCTGCATCTAATGAATGGAGATATCGTCCTGGGATATAAAAATTAGTGATCTCTCAAAGGTAAGCCGGAGCAATGCCATGTATTGCCTTATAGGTCAAAAGTAGGATTGCGGTACAGCGGTATGGCTCACCATGCAGCTGTCATAACTTTTTAGTGCTTTTTGTAAGACATCACTGTGAATATTATCTAAACTGTTTTGTTCAGCTCCCCTAGCCAGGATGTGCACTCTGTAATATCTGCTTCTGCTGCTATGTGTGCCGTTGCATTCCAGCTCCTGATGGAGCCTGAGTTTAATTCATAGCCAAGGACAAATACTTGGTCTCCTTGTTTTTAATGGAAGCAGGTACCACAGAAACATCACTTTTAAAGTGAATAATTCATTTGCTTAACAGGTGTCCTGTAGTAAGTAACATTAAGGACTTTTTTTCAGTGACAAAGCAGTTTTACTGGAAGTAGGAAGCTGAACTGGTCTGGGTATGTCCTCTAGAAAGTAACCGTCACCACTAACTGATTAATTGATTTGGCAGCTTTATTCAGATATTTTTCATCAATTCTCCATTTGACTACAAAATGTACTGGAGAGAAGGTTTTTTTTTTTTTTTTTTAAATAGAAAAAACAAGACAGCTCTTCAGTGCTTTCACCTTCCATCATGGTAAAGAGAGGCTTCTTTTCTTCAGCTATGAGTGAGCTGCATAACAGAGGGCTGACCCTTTGGATCATTGGGTAATGGAAGTGCCCGACTCCTGGGAGATGCTTCCTTAGTGTCTTGATTAAGCTTCGGACTAATGAGCTGCTCCCTGTGCACAAATTGGTCTGACAATTTGTCGTAGCCTTTGATTTTGGTTTTATTCCTTCCATTTAAACTACAAGCCAGCTAAAGCTTTCCTGATATACTCCACAGTAAGACAGATTTAAGTCTTGAACAAAATCCAGCAACTTCAGTGTGTTTGCTTACTTTCCTGGTGAAATTTGTGTGACTGCAACAGCGACTAATTACATGAAAGAAACCATTGCAAACTGATACAAGTCTTCAGTCACAGTCCTTCCCCCTCAAATATGTTAAGGATCTTGAAAATGACCATTTATGTGGGGTAGTTGTGATCTGATACCTAGTATCTCAGATTTTGTTTTTTCCCCCTAGATAAAACATAGCTAATTCCACAGTCTGTTGTCTCACATCGCTTCATGTGGAGCAACAAGACCTGCCCATTGTGCACAATCAGTGGCCTACATTACAGCATGCTTGTCTCATTGCATGTGGGCTCACCATTTATTGAGATGCTCTTCCTGCCCTGTTGGGTTCTGTTTGTTGTCATGGTAACAGCAAAGCGGAACAAAAGTACTTGTGATTGGGTGGCAGTGTGTAATAAGGAATGGTCAAGCAAGCTGTGCCTGTACTGCAGGTTGTTAGCATTAATACAGTGGTGCAACTTGTAGCAAGAATTGAGAGTTCATTTCTTTCAACCAGTTGTTACTCCGATTACTTGGGTCCTTTTTCAGGAAGTCTCGTCATCGGATACATTACGTTTTGAATGTTAAAATGCTTCTGTAAAGATAGTGTTAGTGTAGATGCAGTGTTGTCAGCACTATGTTCTGTGACTTGTGCATGCTAGCTGGCACTGAACTTTCCTAGGCATGGTGTGGGCAAACATTTTTTTGTAATATAGATATTTCGGTGCTGCTGTCTTTTTAAAAAAAAAAAAAAAAAAAAAAAGCAAGGTTTTATAGTTTCAGTTTTTCTATTGAGACTATAAAATAATTCATACTTTATTTCTCAGACAATGTCTGATACATTCAGAGTTATACTGTGTGATCATGACCAACTCTACAGTTTTGGATGAAGTTGTTCGGGCAACAGGATGTGTATTTGCAGATGCAACACTGCCTGTGAAATGTTCAATATCCACTTGTAAGTCCAAATTCTAGTTCAAACCATGCAAGACTCTAATCTAGAAAAATCTAACATATCAAACCTTTTTAATGAATAAGGAAAGAAACCCTAGTTCTTGTTTGGTTATTCTTTTTCCTGCTCTCTCTCTCTCTCTCTCTCTCTCTCTCTCTGTGGGCTTTCTGTATGTTTGTATCAAAGACAAGAAAAGTAATTAGATTGCACATCATAACACAGTCCAATATTACTCTTAATAAAACCTTGCACTTTGTAGTATTGACAAAACCAAGTCTGCATTGACATTTTATATTGTTGTAGCTACAGTATAATGAGTTGGGATGGTAAGTCATCCATCATGCTGGGCTCATAGAGGTTGTGCATTAACATTTTTTTCATAAGTAGGTTAAATCATCTGCAACTCATGTTTAAAAAAAAAAAAAAAAAAACAAAATCCTGAAGTCACTTTGCATACTCACTATCAATTTTTCTGTTTAAAGCTAATTAGTGTTGTTGCCAAATAATTTTTCCATTCTCTTATCTATGTCTGTAATATTAATTGAACGATTAACATTAATTGAGCAATTCTTTCTTTTTTAATTTTATGATTTTAATTCCATATAACATCACTAATTATGACTTTTTGGTGCTGAATGAAAATAGCTGAGTGGCTTATCCAATGTCCTGCCTTCACCGCTGTTTAAATGTCACATTTGGTTTACCTAGTCTTTCATTTGAGGTAATGTACAGACCACAGCACTTTGAACCCCATCCATCTTCACTAAGCTCAGTCAAAATGTTGCTATTTCAAGTCCTGGGTCTGTTTTGGCTTTGTATTGAACCTGACAGCTTTCTTGTTTCAGAAGAGAGATGATATGCTCTGATTTGTTCCAATCCCTGGTTTTGAGATGCCAGTGACTGGGCTGTTCCTTTTCCTTTCTGAGCTCTATCTGTGCCCTCTAACCCCTCGGGTCTTCAGCTAAATGATTGCAGAGTGATGTCGTTTTCCACATCAAACCATGTTCTGTTCTGACATTCCCATTAACCTTGCAGTGGTCTTCAGCGGATTTGCCATTCCTCATTTCTATAATTACATGACCTTTCCACAGGCTTTTCCCACAACCTCCCATCATGCCCTTTCAAAAGGGCAGTGATAATTGCATCCATCTTTGAGACCTGTGTATAACACATATATTAATTAGAATATAGTATGTAGAATATAATAATATTTAACTGATAATGTGTTGACAGTTTTGTGTAAACATCATCCATACCATGTGAACAAGTGGTATTTTCACGGCATTACTGTTCTTGAATTCTTTCTATTTGTTACTCTAATCCCTTTGTTTCTCAACTGAAAGATTTTAGGTTTTTAAAGTGAGAGGAATGTATGCATTACTGTGAACAGTGGTTGTTGTAACTAGTTTTCTATTCCATACAGCTGGCTTAAAATTATTTCAGAATAAGTAGTAGGGTCCTGATTACTTGTGAGTGGAATTTTGGACTTATCTTCAGCCTGCACATTAACTGAAATGAAGAGACTTTTTGAATCCTCACTCTGTTTTTTTTTACACCCCATTAAAGATGTTTCCTTGTTCTCATTTCAGCCTGAAACGTGGCTTAACTACAACACTTATTTGTAGTAGATGAATTCCCTGCACCCAAACCACAAATATAAGGTGGACACAAATCTCCCACTTCTATGATGGGAGGACCCTAACACATTTCTGTTTTAAGTAGTTTATATCTTTCTAGTAGTTTGTACTATATATGTCGTTTTACTTTAACTCCGCTTCCTGTGCTAGGATATTGACACTTCCTTAGCAACAGGTGCATCTATGCACATGATTTGGTTTTGAATGAGAGAGCAGAGCAGGAGTGAAACGAGTTGTCATGCAGTTGCTAGGCAGTAAGGTCCTTCTTACCCATCCTCTTCCTTTTGGGAGAGTGACATGACTTTTGCATGTTGTTGACCTTTTTCAAACCCCTTTTCTCCCACTTTCAGTCATAGTTAATTATCCAGTTGTATGTCTCCCCTGGAAGCTGGCAGCCAGTCAGCTCCGGAGAAATGAATACAGCATACATCTCTGTGTATAATGTAAGCCAACGGCTTCTTTTCACTTCAATGCGGGCTTCATCAGACAGCATAACACACATAGAGGAGAGTGCTCTCTGCTTGATTCCACCTGAAAATGGACATTAGAAGAGTTCCAGTGCCACCTCACTACAGAGGGTGACAAGATGAGCGCTTGCAGTAAGACACAATTAAGAGAGACATCAGTCAGGAGCCCCCCCTACATGTAATAGTGGGCAATACAGACCACTGTTTGCCTGACTGCTTACAGGGTGCTTTGAGCTCAGCTGGATTGGCTGCATCAGCAATTGTTTACAGGGACTGAGGACACTGCTGTGAGTACAATGATAAAAATAATAAAATCCTTTGTTTTCAATACCTTTATGTCATTTTTTCGTTGATGGCCTTGTTCTCACATTGGAACTTATATGAGCAGATTACAGCACAAAAACAATGCTTGTAAAGGTGAAAAGTTTCCGTTCTTTGTAGGCTATCTTGCACGGGACTTTAAGTAGTAAGAATCTGTCTTTTGAAATGTCTTTATAAAAATGGCAAATTTTAGTCCTCTGTTTAAATTTGGTGTAAAACTAAAGATATCAGAATAACGGTATGAGATTAAACAAAAAATGCATAAACACAAAGTGTGGTCATTTAGTTTTCTGTTTGTCATAACAGGAAGTACACATACCTTGGAAGACCTTTAGCTGAATTTTTTTGTTACGATGGGAAGCTTTCAGTCTTTCTCTTGAACTGAAAGGGGACTCAGCAGGGATGCCTGTGATTTTGTTCCTTGCTGTTAGAACACAAAAACAAAAATGGCTTTTACCTGTGACTTATTGAGGTTATGCTGAAGATGGCATCTTTTTTTTTTTTTTTTAAATATTTATTGCCAGCGTTAGCAATCTGCTTATCAGTGGTCCTTCAGTCTTGCTCATTATTTTAAGTTTTTCTTGACTGAAGTAAGGAAAAGAACGCATTATTTTGCATTGACAAGAGCTGACTGAAGTTGGCCCTTTTGAGAGATGCCTTTGACTAAGTATCAAGCATGGTGTTTGATGTGAGTCTGTATATACAGTTTAATAGAGGTGACACTGAAGAAGATAATGATACCCAAGTCAAGGGCACTTTTTAGTGAAGAACTGCCTTGTAATTCTCTTTGGCTAAACTAAGACCCAAGTGTTGCATGTGATTAATGGTCAGAATGTGAGTGAGAGCCAGGCTAGGCTTATTCCTGCTCTGGTGCCTGGTTGTAGCTGGGAGTGGTGAGGAGGAGAGGTGGGTTGTCACAGGCAGGTGTGGTCGGTGGATGGCAATGTTTGTGTTGGCCATTGTCAGTTTTGGGAGTTCACAGGAGGCACCTGAGAGTGGTGAGTGATACTGCCTGCTTTTGCTCTGGGTTCAATGGGAGTGATGCTTGCTGCAGAGACCTGTCACGGTGTCTGGGGCACATTGGGACCATACGGAAAGGTCTGGTGGTGATGTAGTAACAAACACGGTCGTCCATGTTTTTATGGGTCCCCCCCCCCCCCCCCCACATAGTTTTTCTTTTACTGGAATTTGTATTAATGAGCAGTTTGTGATCTATGGACTCATTTTTATGACAAATTTCTATCAGTCAGCCTCCCTTCTCTCATGGGGTGTGAATTCTCCCATGCACCTCTCTCATGCTTCTTGTAAGTAACTCATTTTGTGACTTAATCATCTTTAATAATAATGAGCTGTAAAGCAAACAAGTTTTAAAGTACTTAAGCTTTCCTTAGCATTTTCAGCTTTAAAACTTGAAATTATGAAACAGGGCTTCTTGAAAGACAGTATCATTTAAAATAACTGATTTCATTTTCCTTTCAGAAGACTTACAACCTTACAAATAGTTCACCAGAGAGCAGCAGGCTGTCCAAGTGTCTCAGGCAGCTTGCTTAAATTTTTAATTGAATGAATGCAATTGTTTTGATAATTTATTGTGTGAGGCGGACAATACATTGTTAAATTCTGTTGAATCAGTCAACTCGTAGCAATCCTGTCAATAGTTGTCCTAAACTGTGTTCGGTCTTCACTCATACAGCAAATCATTGATAAATGTTCACCCGTAGCTATAGTTATTGTGTCAGTCTATTGCATTGCTGGTCTTCCTTTTTTGCATTGACCTTTGACGTTGTCACCCATGATGTCTCTTTCTACTGACCTTTTCGTGATGTGTCTGAAGTATGAAAGTTGCAACCTTGACATTTGAGCTTCCAGAGAGAACTTCCCTGGATCACCTCCAATACTGATTTATTTGTTTTTTGGGCAGTCTACAGTGTATGTTGCATTCTCACCAACACAGTAATTCAAAGGTATCAATCTTCTTCTTGTATTGTTTTTTCACTATCTCACTTTGGCATTCATATGATGTTTTTAGAAATACCATAGCTGGAACAAGTCAAATATGTGTGTGCAAAGATATTTATGCATTTGAAGACTTTAAGTCCTTTGCAGGCTTTCTACCCAAGTTGCTAGACTTCCTGACTGCTCATAATTTCATTGTGAAGCAGTATACCAGTTTGTATGTCATCTTAATCAAGACTGAAATTGATTTCACCACTTGTCTGAATGTTTTTCACATCAGACCCTTATGAGTCAGTTTTTTGATCTTTATAAGCATATTTCATATCGTCACTTTGAGCCAGTAATGTGGCATCATCAGCACAGTGAAGGTTGTAGATATCTGCAGCTAATTTTTTTTTGTCCTCATTTTTCTTCATACAGCCCCGTTTCTCTGTTTTTGTGTATATCTTGAATAGGTATGGGGAAAGTATATAGCCTTGTACGCATTTTAAAAAAAAAAAAAAAAAAAACTATTTTCCTTTTCTGCTCAATTTTTCCTTTTGATTTGATGTAAAGGTGAACTGGTATGCCCATGCTGATTAATATGGCCAAAAGTTTTTCATACAGTCAAAGGTCTTGCTGTAGTTAATGCAACACATATAGGTATTCTTTTGTTATTCTTTTGTCTTTTGAAGGACCGTATCTGCAACGGTGTCTCTTGTTCCTTGCCCCTTTCTGAATCCTGTTTGCACTTCGGACACTTCCAGTTCCAGGTATGGCATGGTGTCCTGGGCGGCACGGTGGCACAGTGAGTAGCACTGTTGTCTCACAGCGCCTCGCTGGTGCGAGAGGACATGGGTTCAATTTCTGTTCAGTCTGTGTGGAGTTTGCATGTTCTCCCTGTGTCTATGTGGGTTTCCTCCTATAGTCCAAAGACATGCTGTTAAGGTTCACCCATAGTGTGTGAGTGACAGAGAGAGTGTGTTCCACTGATGTATGGATGAGTGACCCGTTGTAAGTAGTGTATCTAGCAGTGTAAATCACCTTGGTGAATAAGGTGTGTGGGCTGATAACACTACATAGAGTTCATTGGAAGTCACTTTGGAGAAAAGCATCTGATAAATAAATGTAATATATGGCCTTAATCTCCACTAAATGATCCTGAATGGAATCTTGCTGGCATATGGACTGAGTGATTGTGCAATAATTTCCATAGTTAATCATATCACCTTTCTTCATGGTTGGCGTGAACACCGATCTTCTCCAGTCAGTCGGCCACAATGTTGTCTTCCAGATTTTCTGGTAGAGCTTTGTAAGCATTGTAACAGCCACATCTGATTGCTTTAATACTTCAGATGGAATGCTATCGGTCCCTTGTGTGTTGTTGTTTGACACAATGTTGAGGGTTGATTCAGCAATGTCTTCCATCACCAGTGATTCCTAATCATAAAGTACTGGTTGAAAAAAGGTTTTGAATGAATTTTAATTGTTTGTTTTTATGCAGTGATCCTCTCACACAGTGACAGAGTGCTGAACAAGTGATCAGCAGACATAACAAAAAGGTTAGATATACGTTAAACTACTACAAGACTTATACCAGGTATTAAAGTAATGTAAAATAATGTAAGCACTCTGGTCATGTTGAATCTACTTGGTGTTTGTAGTATAATGACTCCGTATAGTCTGACCATCTTTTCCTCATCTTCTGAGCATTATGCAACTTGGATCCTTGGGCATCTTTTACTTTCTGATTGGAAGCAGGAATTTTCTCTTCAGTTTTCGTAGTTTTTGGGAAGTCAATCCTGTTGTTTTTTGATAATTTCTCATTTTGTTTCCTTGCAGATATTGTAGTTTTTGTCTTGCCTTGCAGCGTGTCAGAACTTTTGGCTAAGTTTTGCAACTGTCTCTCTTATTCCACTGGCTATAGCTTTTCTACCTTTCTGAACAATTTTCAGAGTCTTATCAGTGATCTATTCTGGCCATTTTTCCTTTTCAGTTTTTTTTCAGGGGCTTTTTAGCTTCTTCAAGCATAACTTTGTCTTCCCAACTCCTCCTGGTACTCTGCCATTTCTGTCCAATGTGGTGAATCAGTTTTGCAGGCAGTCTTTATACTCCTGCAGTATGTTTTCTAGATCATACTTTCCCCAGACTTGGATTGCTTACTCGCTTTCACTAGCTTGTGATCTGTATCACTGACAATAAATAAAGGTAAAATATTAAGAAATTTGATCTAAAATATTAGAAATGGGGGGTCGTGGTGGCGCAGCAGGCTTCCTGTCCTGCGTGTGTCCCCTCTCCCTTTGCCCTTGTGCCCTGTGTTGCTGGGTAGGCTCTGGCTCGCTGCAACCCCGCTCGGGACAAGCGGTTGTTGACGATGGATATTAGATACTGTAGATATTAGAAATGTTATGTAAAATGACAGCCATTTTAATAAAGAAACCATATGACATCACTAATTGTATCATCTGCATTTTCATTTGTGATTTTCTAGCACAAAAACAAATCCTAAAATTCATGAGAAATAAAGCACAATAGCCCCAATATCTTGCACTCATTTTTTGTTTTAGGTGTTATGTTGGAATCTTATTGTAAGTATCCTTCTTTTGATGCAATACCCTGATTGCCAGGCTTTTTCAAAATTTACAGGTTTGTTTTAAACTTAGATGTTTACTCATTTTTGTTTTACCAGTAGGTCCCACAACTGGACAGATGTGATGTTATATTTTACCTATCCCTCACTTGCAGACCCCAAAAATTGTTGAGGCCTCAGGTTATGAGCCTTCCAGGTTTTTACAACAATTGCATTATGAGAATTGTCTCGTTAGTGTTCTAATATATAGTGCAGCTTCTTAAAGCACTTTACAGTAAAAATGTATATGGGTTATAACTAAAGGAATTTACAATAAAATTGCCATTTAAAATTAAAGTATTAAAAGAACAACATAATCCATTAATAACCACTTGAAGAATGCAGAACATCAGTGCTCTTAATGCAATTCCAGCAGCACAGGACATGTGGCAGGCTTCACCTCACTGGTCAGATGCCAGCACATTCCAATTACACACATAGTAGAGGCACCAGTTCACTTGACATGGGAAGAACATGCAAACTCCACACAGTGACCCTGGGAGAATTGAGGCACATGGTATTGATACTTCACCGTACTGCCCAGTAACAACAGAATAAAACAAAATAAAGACAGAAAATATTTGCACAAGTGATGAAAGGATAAGGGGGTAGAGAAAAGGAAGCACCCATGTGTTGCATACAGTATAAATGATTGTAAACATGTGCATCTTATGAATCGATTTTAAGGTTGCCAGAGCTGATCGGGTATTCTGGACTTGCTTAACTTTTGTTTTCCTCCATTTAAAAGCAAAGGTAGGAATTGTGCACCCATTTGTTCAAACATGCATCTTTTTGGGGTTGAGGAATACATTGTTTCCATTGAAAGAGTTCTGTTCAGTTCTGCTGCTGTGTAAGAAAAGTTGGTGAAAGTGTAGAGTGGACCACACAACAGATCCAGTAAGCCATTGAAGCTTTGGCATTTCCATTTTACTTCTGGACCTTTCTTAATAGTCACTCATATCAAAAGTTGCTTTTCTTTAATGAAGGAAATAACCTTTCATTAACAGGAAAAAAAAAAATGACCAGAGAGGTTGTTGAGGTGTGCTGGGTGTGAGCTTTAAGAGAATTGGAACTCCGCCATGCTTTTTCATCTAAGAGCATAAAACAAGGACAGATAGACCGAGGCAGGAGCAGGCAGCTGTGTAATGACAGTGGTCATTGAACATGTCCGTTTGGGACTATTACCAACCTCATTTTTGTATGGCATTACTGAGTGCAAGTGGAGGGGGTTCTCATTAGAACAGTGAGCATAGTACGAAATGACTTCACAAAATTTCAGGTAGAACAGCATGGGAAAAGTTAACATTTATTAGGGTGATTCTTCACTTGGGCAACGTAAGTGTCAAATAAGTGGTGGTAACAGTTCTTTCCAAAATCATACATTTCTGGTCATTGTTGCTTTTGGTTGTTTAATGCAGTTTGTTAGCTCATTGCTCAGTGCTACTGAGAAGACAAATCTGGGAAATGACTTGTGTACAAACTTTCATTTGTGTGCATTTCTTTGTGATCTGGCCCCTCAGCAGAAACAAGCATTCTTTAGTAGATTATGGTCATCGGGGCCCTGAGGAGTGGGGTCCCAGCCTTAATTCCATTTATACCTTTATAGCATCCTTCCTGGCAGCAGAGAAAACATAAGATTGCAGACAGAAAGCAATGAGAAGAGGTAAGAAATAAGTCATATTAATGACAGTGACAGAAGAGGACGTAGAGGAGAGGAAACAAAACTCCTGGGTTGGTAATGAAGAACACGACTTCTGGCAATCTAAGGCTGAGTATGGAAGGTGAGCAGGCAGAGCTCTGAATCATTAGTTGCTCCACTGGATGCCCAATATCTGGTTAGCAGTTAATCTTCAGTGGGTTAAGCAAATCAAGTGGTGCAGGTGGATTGTGAAGGACTGCAGCTATCACTCTGGAGAAGTTTGCCCTTGGCATGCTGGCACCTGATGGAATGGGAAAGGGTGAGCACATACGAACAGGTGCTACATCTAGGGACAGTTAGTGGCAGGACTGATAGTTCCAAAAGTATATACCTGTACATCACCAGTGGGTATTGAGTGGTGACAGTGGCCTGTTGTTTACACAACTCAGGATGTCTGCTGAGATTCTCTCACAGTTTTAAAGAGCTCCACAGCCAAGGTGGCCATGGATCCTACATGCCTCGGTTCCATGGTGCACCTGACAGGTTTGTGATGGATACTGGTGGGTACCGGTGGATATTGGAGCAGGTCTACAGAGCATGGAGGTTGTAACCCATTGAGTGTTTGCAATTCGGTACTCTTATTCATGTGCTTTTAAGATGCAGTCTTGCAGTTCTGGTCAGAAATGCTGACAGTTAAGAAACAAAGCCCATTTGTATGCCAGTGTTCTGTTGGAGCCAGCCAGGGAAAATGAATAGCAGTCCAAGGGTGAGATTTAGACCCAAACTGCTTCTGTTAAAGAGGTAAGGAATTAGAGAGTAATCAGCTGAAGTCTCATAATTTAGATTAATAAATGCCTTGTGGTTTAATTTAAGTAAATCTGAGTTAGTGTGTTATCTATGTTGTCATAGAATTTTGAGTGCCCACAATTACTGAGGTTTCTCTTACCTCTGGGTCTAGCAAGTGCATAGAAAATGCCTAACGCATGATTGTCTTTCTACTTTTGGATTCTTATGAATTATACCAGTCCCCTGAGATTTGCTGTGTTTTCAATGATCAGGCATTTCTTCTTGTTCCCAGAAGATTATCTTGTTTTCTCCTCAAATTCTAGATTTAATGATTAAGTAACAAACTATGATAGCAGAATATTTTGTGAATAAGGACAGTAACATGGGCAATGGCCCGGGTCACTTAAAAAGCTCCCTGTCCTTGGGCAGGGAGTCGTGATATGTCACTTCTTCAGGAATTATCCATCCGGAGTAAATGGATGGGGTGAAAACTGACTTAACTCCTAATCTCCCAGCAGATGATGTGGCCAGACAAAGCTGGCTCAGGTGGTCCTACCAGCTCTAATCGTGGAAGCCTCATTAGAAGAGGAATCCATTAATGGGAGCCAGACAGAGCAGCTGCACACTGGAGAATTGAATTGTCCTTCCAGTGACTGCGTGTCCCTGGAAGTGGTTGGAGCCTCCAGCTGAGCTCCGCGTTTTGTCGATGGGCAGAGAGGTGGTGCCAGATCCTGACAGATACTAGTAGAAAGCTTAAGTCTAGATGCAGTCAAAGCTTAAATCTCTCACAGCTCTCTGTAGGCCATGTGTGCCACTGACTGTACCTTCCACTTGGCAGCATGTTGTTATTCTTACCTAGGCTAGGCTTTGTTGGGGGTAGATGGACAGTAGCTTTAGCTGATGGCATAATGCTGGTGCTGCCTTGCAGACAGTGCTGTGGACATCTCCTGTATCATCCTAATGTTTGAAGTGTTCCTGAAGGTGGTCTGCTCTGGGTGAGTTGGTGTAACGGCCCCCTGGTGTACATTTGTACCAGATCTGCAATGGACTACACTGGTACTTGAATGTGCTGCACCCTATGTTGTTATGACCAGTCTTTTTATTTTTATTTAAATTTTTAAAGTCATACCTGCAGACTAATGTATGGGCTCTTCGGGCTTTAAAAGTTAATCCTGGTTGCTGGTGTTAGTCCTAACAGTCATCTGAATGGTTCCTCAATGGAGTGTTAATGTGAGGTGCTAGCCTCTGGTACAGGTGACCACCGCATTGCTGCCGTTAGGGGCTCTGGTTGCCTGTGATTCCTCCCGCCAGGTCTGTATGGTCCTCCCTCACTAAATGAGACGCATGCATGCAAAGTTCTTGAGCCACAGAAGAAAGAAACCAGTGCAGTGAGATGTCACTCTGTCAGCTGGCTGTTGTGGAAGAAGAATGTGTCACTGATCTTTCACAGGTTTTTGATACATGAAAGAGCAGAATTAATTTTTTGCAGACTTCTAAACATACTCTGAGATCTAGAAATCGCCACACGAAATAAACACAAAAGCAAGCACCAGGAACCCTTCAATGTTAAACTTAAATGTAGATCATGGAATATTGCTCCAGCCAGAATACATTCATGTTCCACACTTCCATTACACCAGTGTGACTTTAGCAGGCAAACAAGAAAGTTGTCTTTTGTTAAGCAAGTATACATTCTGCCATATGTCTATACTGTACAGTTCCTCAGTTTATTTAAGTGTGATAAATGTATTGTGGATGAACACAAAGGTTGTTGTTTTATGCCAGGAGGAGCCATTGTGCTCGAAGGTGACTGCTCGGTGTTTGTTTGGATTTGCTTTATTCAGTATAATGAAGAGAATCACACTGCTCTATACTTGCAGCAGCTCCATTTTTACTTGCATTTTTCTCCTGTCACTGCATAAATCTCCTCCTTTCCTCATGTAATGACAGTCGCCAGACGCTGCCGGGTGTGACTGAAGTAGGCTGTGATTCCAGGGATGGGGCTCATAAGGCGCCACTGTTCTTTCCCACACTCATGGTACAGTGGAACTTTTCTTTTTGCAGAGACACATTCTTTCCTGGGCTCGACACCCCTTCAGGTGAAAATGGCTGAGAAACTAAGAGCTGTGCTACCGGTGTGCTGGACATTGTTCTTATTGCTCTGTCCCGATTGTCCCCATCAGCTGTTTTGTTTATTAAGTGGGAGCAAGTGGCCACTTGCTCAGGGTGATCAATGTTTGACAGTTTTCCACAGACACATCTAAAGTGCTGTGGCACCAGTATGACTCACTTGTGCTGCTTCCGAGACTCGAGCAAGTAGGAGGCCTGCAAAACAGCTCAAATCTCCGCTGGTCATGGAGCTAATAGACTGTGCTGACAGTGTGACATGCAGAGGCAGAAGTGCATGTCCTCATGGGCTCCAACAGCTCCATGGTTTTAATAGCCTAATTTTGGTTTTAATGTTGCCTTTTATTGTGGCTTCCCATGGTGACCAATGGAAAGGAGATTCAAGCACTGGCCCCCAAATCATTATACTAACTTGTACAAGCAGACTCAAAGGTTTTTGTTTGCTTTTGCTCTATGCAACCTCATGGGATTGTGGGAAATGGGATTCTATTGGCTGGGAAAACAAGGATTGGTGTAAGGCTTAATCCTGGGACATACATGCGTAAAGAGCAACGCAGTCACTTCGCCTCACTCTCTTACACATCCAGTCCTGTAGATACATATGTGGTCGTGCATGGAAGGTTTTGGGTTCCATTCAAAGTTTTTTCACAAGATTTAGGTGATCAAATTAAGAGAGTCTCACAAGAGAAGAAATGGGGATGCAGTGAGTTGAAATTATGTATTCTAGGTTACTCTTCAACGTACATCTCGATGTTTCCACATCTCTTTTCTGTCCTACTTATGACGCAGCTCTGGGGATCTCTAGCCAAGGTCTGTACTTTGAGATGCTTCAAGTAAAACCTTTAGCATTCCAAATGCATCCCAGAACATGTCGGTGTTGCCATTCTCGTTTGCTGCTCTTAGGGAGTTTTCAGAGGTTGATTGAAAAGGTGATGTACTGTACCCACCTTTTATTTTGCATAGTAAACCTTTCTCATCAACAGGAGGTGATTGGTGCTACAACTGGGGCTGGGCTCGCTCAGGACATAGGGTAAGATGACTACTGTGTGATGTGTCAACACTGTTAAGTGGTGTGTGAGTATGAGTAAGAAAAGGTTGAGGTACTTTTGCTTTATCTGTTTTTTGGTCCATGGTGCCTGCCTGGTTCATAAAAATGTTGCCTTGTACACTGCACTGTCCCTAAATGTCCCCAAAGGACGGTGGTACAGTGTGTTTTGCTATGACTGCCCATACCGTGTCTGTACCTCCACAGCTGTTATCGTGTATTTATTGTTATATCCATCCTTCAAAGGCACAGAAAGAGCCATTTTAACACGGACCAAACGAAACTGATTAGTTGCCTTTTTGAATATGAATTAAAAAAAAGCTGAATACAAATACTAAGAGTTATTGAACTTTTTGTGTCTCTCTCTCGTTACCTGATTTATGAAGGTCAGAAACTGTTAATCTGTTTTTGAGTTGTGTGTCTTCCTGTCGTGACGGAAGTCAGAAATATTTCAGAACTTCGCAGAACCTCGTTTTTACACTTTAGGGAAATGCAGCACTCTGTGGGACAGGTGAACTTGTATGGTGTTTCTGCAGATTTAGCTGAACTTTCCAAAAATAGATCTGTAGGGGTGCTACAAAATGTGATGCTTTTGGGTTTTTTTTTTTTTTTTAAAACATAAACTACAGCCCATGGTTTGTTTAGCAAATGATCCCTTTGTTGATTGGTGGTGTATGTTTAGCTGAACTAACATTTACATTTATTCATTTAGCAGGTATTTTTCTCCAAAGCGACGAACATCTCAGAAAATACAATTTGTGCATTACATTAGGAGAAAGACAGACATAGTTGCTGATGTGATTAAGTAAACCTAGTTTGTTTCTTTGCACTTTATGCACTGATTTTCATCGCACAAGTAGGTGCACAAAACTCAGGATAGACTAATCCTGATCACCTTCCTACAATTTTTTTTTTATTTTTTATTTTATTTAAACGTACACAAACATTTACATACAAGAGTAGTGGCTGTGTAAAGGCTCATTTCGGAATGATCATAATGTCACGGTGCATGAATTTTGAGAAGGAAACTAGGTTTGCTTGAGACTTTCATGTCTGCAGCTATGTCTCCTCTTAATGTAATGCATAAATTGTAATTTTGTTGAGATGTACGTCGCTTTGGACAAAAGCGTCTGCTAAATGAATAAATGTAAATGTAATGAAAGCTGGTTACCACATAAAAGGTAAATCGGAAGTATACTCGCTGTATACTGTCGACTTGGAGCCTTTGCCCTTCTGGGTACAAATACCTTTCAAACTGCTGTTCCTATTTACTAAAGGGAACACCATTCCATTTCATGTCCACTTTTATCTGAGTGCTGGAAGGAAGGGGTCCACTGTTCGTTTAATATGAGGGTTTGCTTTTCTGTTGCTTAGGTGCAGTGAATGTGAAAATACACAAGTGCCACATTGTGTAATGTAGACATTGTGTAGCGAACACCTCTGTACAGCTCTGTCTTCGTGAAACACCAGTGTGACACATCTGTCTATAAGCCTCACACTTCATTACTTTCCAAGTGTGTTCTGCACCTCTGAGTCTTGGAGCACCTCTCCAAAATTGTCAGCAAAAATATTTTGAGCTGCATCCCCCCTTCCCCCATGTCCTGTAGCACATTTTGGCATGAATGGGGGAAGAGGGGACGGATGCAACACGTGCCATTTGAGGCTGTGTCATGTGATGTTAGCGAATGGCGCAGGAGCTCTTGAGCCACTGTCTCTGCATTTCCATGGAAACTCCTTGAAATCGTGTGTGGTGTGCCCTTCACGTGCAAATCACACACCAGAAGGTCTTGGTGAAGACCCGGGGGAGGGGGTCACCAGGGATGTTCTTTTCACATTCCTTCTACCTTCTGCCTGCTTATTTCTTCAACATCTCAGAAGTTCTCTTGCTGCTTTTTACAGAGGGCTGGGTAGAAGGTCCAACCAAAGTTGTCCTTTTGTGTATTGCAAGTATCAAGGACTGACATATAAGCATGAAAACCCAGAGTATTTGCGGTAAACAACTGGTATTTATTTTTACGCTCTTTTTCTCTAGCAAAACAAAGGCAACCCGTGTTTACACTGCCGTCCAACAGGTAGCAGTAAAGTGCAGCCAAACAAAGGAGGGGGGGAGCTGCCTTAACTCACTTCTGCAGTGTTTACAGCTCGTGTGTGTCGTTGATGAGTGTTGGTGATTCAAATAGCACCAGGAAGAAGAGTACCGTTTCCATGGAGACGAAAATGGAGCTTAAAGTGACAAGAAGATGAACATTGTATTTGCTCATATGGGACGAACACATCAACAATTTGGATTGAATAGGTGTTTGTGGGGATGACTAGTTTTTACTTTGAGTCACATTGTTTGCAGCTTGAAGTTTAGAAATGTATTCAAATAACTTTCTTTGACGAAAAATCTGAGATGTTTACAAAACTTGCAAAATGTGTGAATAAATTGATAGACATCAGTAACAACTTATTACTGATTGATACTTGGAGGGGGTTAAAAACTCATGCTCTTTGTTAGACCTCCAGTCCTACTTGTGTTGGGAAATTGTGAGCCAGTTAACATACATAAATGCATTAACATGAAATGGAATTAATTCAATGGTGTAGTAACTATCATTTTGTTAGCGCAGCCTGCTTATAGCGACTCTTTTCACTGTAAACAAGTTCAGCTTCCTTGACTAGTGTTTTTCTGAATTCTTTCTGGTGGGTTGGCCCAGTGCTCCTATGTTCCCAAGTGTGAGAGGGACAACCAGAAGAACAAGGAGAAGGTGCTGGAGTGGCTAGACTTCTGGACCTACAACATGAGCTCCCAGTCCTTCACCTGTTTCTTCAATCAGCAGCGAAGGTGAGACCGTCCTCAGGTATCCATGGCGCTGGGCCAGGCCCTCCTTGCCCAGGCTGATGAGCGCATACACTTCATCAAGTCCTCGAATGGTGGCTACAGCAAGACACCTATGTTCCGGTGGGCACATCCCTCAACGGGATGTTTGAGCCTCTCAGTCTTTGGGTTCTGAGGTTATCGATTGGATGCCTAGTTGATACAGTGGCCAATGAGGACGTCATTAAATTTTCCCTTCTTTGCACATTACAGATCACATGGTTCTGTGCAGGAGTGTTTTGGTCCATTGGAAAGATATCCCATCCCCTCGATCCATGTTGCAGCACCACCCGGCCCTGCGCGCAGAACCATCATCTACCTGTGCGCATGCAGGACACACTTCCTGTCTATAGGCTTCGGCAGCCCCTTCCTAAGTGGTGCTTGAGCTGCATGGCCTTTTCTCTTTGCTGCTGTATTTTGTTCAGTGTGTGTGTGCGCGTTTGCCAGAATAAAGTGACTTTTTATTATGAGCCGTCGTCTTGGCTTTTGGAGTCAGGTGAAAGTGCCACCTAAAGAGTTATCTTGTTTATGGAGGGACTGAAAGTTTTTGGTTTCCAGCCTTTAGTAATTTAGTGCTGCTCTTTGTTGAGGTCTTTTTTTTAATGCTGCCTACTGCAGTGCCTCCTCGCCTTTCTATTCCTTACCGTTCTGTTCCATGACTACTATTGCTTCTTCTCAGTATGTATATTTTGCTTCCCCCCCATACAGAAAAATTAATCATTACACAAATCACATCATGCAAATGAGATTTTTTTTTTTTTTTTTTTTTTTTTTTTTTCCCCCCCCAAAATTTTTCTGTTATTTAACACACATGCACACTGTCTGAAACCACTTGTCCTGAGCAGGGTCTCGGCGAACCGGAGCCTAATCCAGCAAGGCTGGGGGGGGGGGGGGCATACCCGGGGGGCAGGACTCCAGTCTGTCGCAAGGCTTGAACCCCATACCTGCCAGAGTGTGGGACCCGGCGAAACCCACTGCACCTCCCCCCCCCAGCTATTTTTATGAGATCCTCAAATTTTCATTTGGGCAGTGATTAGTGAGGATCCCCAGTTAAGTTTTGTTCCTCAGGTTGGATGAAGATTTGCGATCACGTGGAGCCCTGCGGCCACGTCACCTTCCCTGAGGTTGTCATGGGAAACGCACGTTAATGATGATGTCCTCTGGGTATGATGTGTATAATCATTTTGAAATGAAGTTCACCTCGGTCACTGAGGCAGCGAGTTCCAACAGATGCTCCCCAGTCCAGGGACGGTGTTGCTATAGCAATGTCAGTGTGATGTGACAGGGACACCTGCATCTGTAGACCAGCTGTGTCTGTTGGTGGGGGGGGGGGGGGTTGTCTGTCATTCCTTTTCCATGGGTGCCACAGTGTGTTTTAAACAGACTGTGTTCTGAACACCCTCCCCCAGTGGCTGTGACCTGAAGTGTGTCTGTCACCTTTGATAACCATCACTCTCAAAATGACCCTGCCACTTTGGGGAAATCCACTTCCCATTCACAGTTGTCATAGCTCCAATTGAAGGTATCTTTCTGGGTGCAGTTGCATGACTGCTGACCGCTCTTGATTACTTACAGACCTTAATCCATCAGAGTTTTCCCAAGCATGAGGTTAAACCAGTCTGTCTGCGGTGTAATTTTTGTACCGTCGTCCTTTCATTCTTAGTTACTTTGGGCCTCTGCTGCTGTTTCCTCATGACAAGGTTACATTCTGTAGAAAAACGAGCTCACTTTGTACAGAGATGTTTCTAGAGATTTCTCATTGTTTGGGACAAGTCACAGTTCTACTTTTTTCTGAATGAATGATCACTTGTGATTCCTATGTAAAGATATTGTTGCTACGAAAAGAATGGCTGAAACGTGAAATGAAAGCAGAACTTGGAAAGGGGCACATAGGTGGACACTTAAGATTCAGCAGTGCCAAAGCTGGGCTGGGAGTGCTCCACTTTTTTAGGAGGTGAGAATCTCGTTGGGCTGCGCTGTTGATGGGGGCTGGTCTCCCGGGCCCCCCGACCCCCCCCCCCCCATACCTTTTTTTTCTATCCTTTAATTAACATATTTGCACAGGCACCCATCGAGCAAACGCAGGCCAAGACACGCTCTGCATGAGCCTCCTCGCAGCTCATGTTGCACAAATGGCAAAACACATTTGTTTGCAGTATTTCTACTGAGCAGTGCCTCATTTATATTGTGTTCTCTGCAACGACTGTCTTCTCTATCATAGATCCAGCCTTCGAGCGGCACAACATCCGTTAGGTCTCTTGTTTTCAACTGTTAAACAGACTTCGTCTGAACACTTAGTTGGGAGACATGATCAAGCTCTCCTCTCTAAAACGCTTTGCCACTGGCTTTCGACAGTGCTGCGCAATACAGCTTTGAGGACCTTGTTATGGTATTTCCACAGTATTCCCGTCCACCCCTCCTCCGGACATCAGCAATGCCTCCACTGCGATTAGACCTGTCTGCTCAGAACGTTGATTTGGTCCGAACCGCTTGTTCCCATTGGGGCCCGCTTGGCGCCAGCTGCCGCGGCCTATTGCTAGCGAGCCCATGCTGCGCAGCCCTAGCCTTGCGTAAATCTTGGCGAAAGCCTGAAATCCTTCTGGCAGCTCTGACCTGCTGCTGTGTAGAGCCTCACAGGCTCCTGGCTGGAGCAGAGCCAGTGCTGCGTGGTTGGTGGTGGTGGTGATGGCGATGATGATACATCGGAGCTCGCAGGGAGCTCCTCCTCGCTCAGGCCGTGGGGGTTGGTGTTTCTGCTTGATAGGGAGTGAGAGGTGCACGATACCTGCTAGCTTGTCAAATTTTGGCTCTTTACACTGCATCTCATACGTCACCTTGGTGTCATCTGCGTTTCTGTGCTATTTTCACTTGTTGCTATTAGAATGTGTGTTTCTTTACACATTTACCTCATGCTTTTCTCCAAGGTGACTTCCAGTGAGTTACGCATTTTTGTGTAGTTGGGGAATTTTCACTGTTTTAAATCAGGGTACATACCTTGACCTTGGGCACTACAACTGGAGGTGGGATTGAAACGTGGTTCGGTCAAGTGCGAGGTGGTGGTCCCCCATGTTCTGGGTGTTCCCTGCTGCACCACCCCTCCTTTGTTGTGACGTTTTGTTTCAGCCCTGCTCTGTGCCCTGTTGTAGAATTTCCGTTACATGCACACTTTTGTGTTTTGATCATGAATTCAATGAAAAAAGAAATCAGAAGCTCAAGGTTTGATAAGTTCAGTTTTTAGCCTAAAGCTCTTCTTTTAAACATTGTTTTCATGGGATTCATTTTCTTATTTATTAAGAGCTGGTATCATCCTTTAAAAGATCATTGCAAGGCATTCTGCAGGACTTGAAATTGTAATATCTGTCATTAAACTCAAAAAAATGGAAGTTTTGAAACGATGATGATCTTGTGGCGATGGGAATGGGCAGGATGGTGGTCCTGACACTCCTTGCTGTCTCTGACTCCCCAGGCCGGACGACGTGCTGTGGAAGCGTTCCCTGTCCGAGAACGTGCTGCTGCACTGCGTACTCTGGCCCCTGGTGAGCCTCCTACTGGGCACGCTTATTGTACTGCTCACGGTATGCGCCCGCAGCCTGGCCGTTCGCGCTGAGGCCCTGCAGAAGAGGAAGTTCTCCTAGGAGCCGCCAGGGGGTGTCGGAGAGCCTTGCACCACACAGCGGGTACACCACTACAGCAAGGCTGCCAGTGATGGACGAGTGCAGCCTGGAGCTGGAGGACCTCGCAGCAGGACGTGTTGCATTTGGCGAGGCTGCATTTTATGGTGCGCGATACTGACCTTGCTGGAAAGGCTGTTCTTCACCCCCGGTGCTCCGCGACACAGACTCTATCTGCTAGCATCACTGAAATCTGTCTTAACCATCTGCCTGTCTGTTTTTGGTTAATGTTCCTCCAAGCGGTAGGCCTATTGTGCTTATTCAGCAGCAGCAGCGAACCATGGCTAGAAGATTGCTGGGGACCACAGAATCTATTCCTTCATGTTTGGTGTGAGTAATATATGCAGTAACTCAGTAAACATAACTGGCTTAGACTGCAAAACAACACAGTGCTGTTTTCTAACCATTCTTTGTTATGTGTGTCTGGGCAGTCTTTGGTCTCCATGGTGACTGACTAGACACTGTGTCCTACGCTGGGTTGCTCTCTTATCTCCAGTTCCACCCGCCTTTGGAAGTCACTTTTAAATGCCGAGGAGACTTGTGGTGCTGCGGGAAGAGACGACGCATAGCTAATGCGAACCTTCAAACCGCTTCCGATTTGTGTCCTTTGGCCTCGGGTCCTAAGTGAAATCAGTGAGCACTTTGTTGAATCGCAGTCCCCTGCCAGTGAAGAAGGTGAGCAAATGAATTATTTTCGTGTACACGTGTAATATATAAGCTGAGTTCAACAGAGGCCATGTGCCATAGGTCACAGTGTGCCTGGGCTCATTTATGAGCCGAGGTTCCAACAGTACAGACACAGCTGAAGGTGGAATGTCTTTGTTCCGTACAGCAACAAAAGATTGTATCCCAGGGCAGGGTGAAACCATGCTGGATGTAAACGTTTATTTGAATCGGAGGGTCTTTTTTTTTTTTTTTCGCGATTGTTGTCTTTAAAGGAAGCCTCTGTGATTCCAGACTCCGGTTTTGCTCCATTTGGCCTCTGGCAGAAAGGCCATGATAGGTTGTATAGTTTTTGTCATAGAACTACATGGTGTTCTATGTCTTTCTCCTCAATACTTTGGGGGGGGGGGGGGGGTGACTTGGGAGTTGCCTGTCACGAAAAAACGCAACCCTTCTCGCGGCTACTGCTCGCAAATGAAAAGAGACAGAGAGATAGTGCATATACTGTTGGACAGAGGAAGGAACACCGCATCAAACGAGATATGAGTTGGTGCTGCCGGTTCAGCCTGAGCGAGCTGGCAACGTTGTGAAAATGTCCGTCTGCCTCGTTATGGAGTTGCTGCGCGTTCCTCTACATGTCATCACGTTTGAGCCACGTCACAAACCGTTGACAGCACCTCTGTTCGTTGCTAGAGAGCCGCGCTATCGGACACGTATGGCGCCGCAGGAAAACCTTCATTTACACTGAGGTAAGGGGCACGAAGGCGGATCAGCGAATTAAACATTTCAAAGATGCCCAACAAACACAAGGCGAAGTACTATCGCGCCCGACCAGCCTCTGGGACTCAAGACACCAGCACAGACACCGGCTCAGCGAAACAGTGAGCAGCGTGCGCGGGAGGCTGCAAAATCACCTCAGGTGGCTATGCAACGTGTGCGACACAGTGGTTCAAGCTCAACCTTTGTCTCATCACCACATCTCAGGTGGCCGTGCTCAATGAAGAGTTCCCCGATGAGTACAATCAACTGCCCGCGTTCAGGTTGTGCTCCACTTGCCACCAGGCACTGTGATTTGTCGCCCAATAAGTGATGATTGCATACACAACCTCCTTTCATTTCTCTCACCACCCGCACGTAGTTCTACGTGAATACATGCAGAATACATGCAGCATAGTAAAGCTATGCACCTGACAATTTTTTTTCATTCACTCCATTCAGTTGTTCCCTTTTTAGCAAACAAAGCTGCAAATGTGATTATAGAAATGAATTTTGGATTTGAAGTTTTTCAAATGCCACATATGCCCGGCTGTAAGTGCTCCTTCTCCTAAACATGTTCTCCTCGCTGGGACATGCTATGTCAGTGGCTGCACAGCCCAAAATCACACATCGTATGTGCAGATGGGCACCGGGTGGCTGTCACCGCCATGCAGCACAGTTGACAGGCAGAGTCTCGGGAGGCAGTAGAGATACAGAGCTAGAGGCGTCAGGCCGTGGTAACCGTGTCCTCTGCTCCGATTCCCGGTCCCTGAGTGCCCGCAGTGGTGTACAGTGCTTTTTGGCCCCCGCCTTCACCCCTTGGGTGGCGGTAATATTCCCACAGCAGGTGTTCAGCAGCCATGTTCAGCATTCTCACAGCAGGGTTCATTGGGAAAGAGCCCATCTCACCCAAGTCCAGTTTCTGTGCTGGATCCTATGGAACCTACCTCGCTTTGCTTTTGCAAGTCCTGTCCCTCGTTGTTCCACGTCTCTTTGATAACGACCACCCGCCTTGTCCCCCCACCACAATTTTGGATCCTCACCTCTGTTCAGTTCGCTGACCGACTGACTGACCATTCGCCCATCCCCGACCACGAGAACATGTCTAGTCCTTTGATTCTGAATAAACAATCCTGCACTTCGGTCCAGCCTCCTCCGTGTCCTCTGTTCATCATGACAATAGTAACATTTATTACTATTATCTCTTTCTATGTCTCTCTCCATTATAAATACTGTAGTTTATCAGTCCATTAATTGTATTACTGTATTGTTATATGAAAGATGTTTTAGTGTATCCAGTGTTTCTTTAATGTTTATGCATAGAAAGGTACACGATATAATATATATTAAGACAAACATTTGACAAACTGATGTTAGATGCCCGCCATACCTAACTTCCGATTTGCATCAAAATCCGACTTAGACTGAGGACACAGAACTTGTTCGTAATCTGGGGACTGCCTGTATGTCGAGATGGTGCTGGTGACACGACAAAAGCCCTGGTACTTTGTTGTTTTGGTGTCCTTATGCTCAGCTTTTAAGGTTACTTGTACGATAATCGCTTAAGTATCTGCAAGTAGTTTACATCATGTGATTAAAAACTGACTTCTGGGTTCTAATGCAGGATGTATATTGGGCTTAAAGGGTGTTTTACTTTAATTTACTTTAGATTTGTTCATTTAATTTTCTTAATTTCAGTGACCATAATCAAAAATTTTTTCACATTTTGACTTTTTCCAGTTGCTCTGGCCTGTTTCATTGTAACACACACACACACGAATGTAAGCCAAGCAGACATACACTGGAGTTTTGCAGTAAGATGTTTTTAGAAACCCTGATGGTAAAAATGTACTCTTTACACCACAGCACAATCAAGGCTTTATCCACTTTATCCTATTTGCTGTGTATTATACAGCTCAAAGATTACTGTTAATATTGAAAGGTCATAAAGAGGCAAAAATAACCAAAATAAGTTTCTGCAGTGTCAAGTTGTTATAAAATATCCAAACACTTAATATTTTAACCTTTATGAATGGTTAGAAAATAGTTGATTAATGTACATGTTCATAGACAATTTGGGAAAAAGTTTCTAAAGCTGATGCAACTGAAGATGTAACTTTGATGCGTGAACACACATGTACTGTAGTAAATGACAGTAGCGCACAGTAATTACAGCTGTACCGGGCAGTTAAGGAGCACTCTTTGGAAATCTGTGTGCGTTTGCTTTTCGTAGTTGGCTTCAATAAGCCCTGCTAATACACAACAGCCTATCAGTCTTGCACTTTAGAAAATTGAAAAATGAAAATTTCTTGAATTGTGCCTGTTATACTTTTATTAAAATCAGTCTGATCTAAATAACGCTGTACTTGATTTTTGTGAAGAAAAAAATGCCTGTACAAAGTGTGATGTGGTACAATGGGTTAAAATAGTTCATATTATGTAAATATTAACATGGAATTTTTTTTTTAATTCCATGTCTTTATTTTTATTTCCTGCTGTGAATGCAGCTGCCTCAAATTATGAGGTTATTTGAAAGGGGTTACCATGATAGCCAAGCTTATCTGAGGAGGTCTGGTTATTCTTAGAACTCTGTGCTCTTCCTGTGCATTCAAACTTTTCAGTGTGATACGTCTATAAAGAGGAGGTGCCAATGCTGTACTCCTCATCGCTCCGAAAGCTCTACAAATGTCTCACCACACACATTACATACCGAAGGCAATTGCACCACTTTTGGCCATTTCATTTCAACATATTTAAAGCTCAATTAACTGGATAGATCTTCAAGGGGCAAAAGGATGCAGTGGCACTTTGTGAAGCACACACTTCTGGCAGAAAGCCACTTTCACTTGTTCTTAACCTTATTTTCTTTTGCATAGGTTTTTCAATTAAATACTGCAAAATCCATTTGCCAGTTGAATTTCCCATAAATTAAGCACCATGTAGAAATCTGTTGTGTTTCAGGGAATTATCCCAGGGATCAGTATGTTTAGTCTTTGCTGGTAATGCTGAGCGGGAAATGCTGAATCAATACAGACAGGAAATTTGGAGGGGGAAAAAAGTTAAATAAGCCCCAGTGTCATATCATAGTCTGTAGGATCATGGCACAAAAAAGGACAAGCTGTCATTGTGCTAAGAAGCATTTAAGAACAGGAGAGATAATCTGCCTTAATACCTCCCTCTGTAATATTGAGGGCAGATTATGGCTGAAACAACTAAACAAATATCCTTAAAGGTGCAACACGTTATGTCCGCAATCCGTGAAGCAACCAGGTCCGCACGAGGTTCAGTGGAACAGAGCGCGTCAACTTAATTTCCACACACTCAGCACACACAAGCGCAATGCACATGCGCCAACGCCCCGGCGCTGCAGTGTTTATACATACACAACATCCCTCCCCTACTAGACCTAGTCCCTTAAAGCAGATAATCCCCCAGTATGGGTTTTTTTTTTTTTTTTATTTAAAGAAACACTAAAGGAACTCAAAATGCCAACAGAACCTGCAGAAACAAACTAGCCTCCTTGTAAGTGTCACCAAATCCCAGCAGTCACAGGTCCAATCGGGGGGGTGGTTTAGGAACCCGTGTTGAGCGCTGCGGCACAGGAGGTGTCGGACTCCCTGGAGACCTTTCTGGGTGGTTAGGCGAGGCCACAGTCCCAGGGGATGATGCCAGTTCTCGTGGTTCAGTCGCTTCTGGCCCCGACTGAGAAATATCTGGGGTATCTGGTGCAGGGAGTTGGGGACCCTCAGCAACAGGACCCTCCAGGTCAATGCCACATTCTGGTTGGTTTTGGTTGGCGAAGCTGGTATCCCTGGAGCGTATCTGGTCTATATGCTGACGCCACATCTCCTGTCCGACTTGGACCACATACGAAACCGGCCCGGTAACCTTTACTACGGTTCCAGGGACCCATTTCCTTCCCCTCCCATAATTTTGAGCCAGCACCGTATCACCGACATGAAGGGAGCGAACGCCCCTAGCCGGCACCAGGGCTAATTTGAGATGCACTTTCCGACAAACGTCTGGAACGCAGATATCCAATAAGCAGCGAATGGGCCTCCCAAACATCAAGACTGAAGGCGACAACCCAGTGGTTGCATGAGGAGCGATTCTAACTCAGCAGGAACTAGTCCAGGCATTTGCGAGACCACTCGCCTTTTACCCCATACTTAAAGGTTTGTACGAACCTTTCTGCTAGACCATTTGATGACGGATGGTAAGGGGCTGACGTGATATGCTGCACTCCATTTCATTTCAGGAAACCCCTGAAGTCAGCAGACACAAACTGCGGTCCGTTATCGGAAACTAACTGTTCAGGAAGACCATAGCGAGCAAATAAAGTTCTGGTTTCTTCCACAAGACAGGCAGCGGTAGTGGAAGACATCTTGATCACCTCAGGCCACTTAGAAAACACATCGACCACTACCAAATACATGGTGCCATGGATCGGCCCTGCAAAATCCATGTGCGCTCTTTGCCAAGGGGTATCCGGGTATTCCCACGGGTGCAAGGGTGCACGACCCAGGGACGGTCTCCACTGCTGACACTTGTCACACCTTGTAACCAAGTCTTCGAGTGCTTGGTCCATACCCGGCCACCACACATAACTTTGGGCCAGGGCTTTTAGCTTCACCACTCCCAAATGTCCACTATGTAAGATGCTGAGCACTGCCTGCCAACAGGCAGGGGACACTACTACTCTAACACCCCATAGCAGGCACCCATCATGCGTTGTCAACTCATGTCGTCTTTGGTAATATGGTTTCAGGGGACCCTGCTGATCCGGCACCAAGGTCCAGCCCTTCATTGTCACCTGAAACACTTGACTGAGTATGGGGTCTCTCCGAGTGTAGAGCCTTATTTGCTTGACCAATAGGGGCAGAGGGTCAACCATTTCAACATGATACAAGTCAGTGTCCTCCAAACAGTCACTTAACGGCAATGGAAGGCAGGATAAGCCATAAGCATTGCTGTTCTTGTCAGATTTACAGTAGACTATATCATAGCGAAAGCCTCGTAGAAACAGCGCCCATCTTTGGATCCTTGCCGCCGCTGTAACTGGTACCCCCCGATGTGGATGAAACAGGGCAGTTAGCGGTTGATGGTCAGTAACTAACGTGAAGTGTCTACCTTCCAAATACTGTTGGCACTTACGTATTCCCCAAACTATGGCCAAACCTTCTTTGTCCACCATAGCATAATTTTTCTCTGTATCCGTGAGCGTCCAGGAGGCGAACGCTGTGGGTTTCTCGTTACAATCAGGCATGATGTGAGACAGTACAACGCCTAAACCATACAATGAGCTATCTACAGACAGACAGACTGGCAACTGAGGATCGAAATGACATAGCACCTGCTCTGAAGCCATCAGTTCCTTAGCTTTGTTAAAAGCTTCTTGTTCTCGGTCACCCCATACAAATCGATTGTCTTTTCTCAGTAATTGGTTCAAAGGATGTAAAATCTCTGACAGATTGGGCATAAATTATCTGTAGTAATTAATCATACCACAAAAAGCTCGTACTTGCTGCACATCTTTGAGAGGCGGAGTATCAAGCAACGCTCTCACCTTTTCTTTTGATTTATGTAACCCCTCTTTGTCGATCATGTGTCTGAGATAGTGCACCTTGGCTGCTCCAAAAATACACTTATCCCCATTCAGTCTTAGTCCGTACTCCTGTAAGCGTGCCATTACTAGGTGCAGGTTAGTCCAATGTTCTGCCTGAGTTCGCCCTGCGATGATTATATCGTCAAGGTAGCATTGTGTTTGGGGAATGTCTCGTAATATTTGGTCCATGGCCTGTTGCCATAACATAGGGGCAGAGGCCACCCCAAAAACTAGACTCTTGTAGTGTTTCAGACCCAGGTGAGTATTCACGGTTAACAAGTGCCTGAATTCTTCCTCCACCTCCATCTGTAAGTACACCAATGCCAGGTTGAGTGTAGTGAACACCGCCCCCCCCAGCGAGCTTCGCAAATATTTCTTCAATCCTCTGCAGCAGGTATACTGGCATCTGGAGCACCGGGTTAATTGTCATTGAAAAATCTCTGCACACCCTCACCTTACCATCTCGTTTCAAAGGGGTCACAATAGGAGCAGCCCATTCAGAGGACTGGACACTTTCAATTACTCCGTCTTTCTCCAGCTCTAACAATGCCTGTTCTACCTTAGGTTGTCTGGCGAATGAGACCGGCTGAGCTTTATGAAACTGCAGAACTGCTCCTTCCTTTAACTGCAACTTTACTTTAATGCCCTTTAATTGTCCGAGTCTCTTGTCAAAGACCGTCGGGTATTTCTGTACTAACTCTCGCAATGGACTCTTACTCCGTACGTCATGATACAAGATGTTGCTCCTTCCTGACCGTTCGACTCTAGGATCAACGCCAAAACTCTCTGGACCGCTTCCCAGTCTGCCATCTTACATAACCATTCCCTTCCAACCAGTGGGGGTCCAGTCCCTTTAACTATGTACAGGTCTAGAGCAAACAACTTCCCGAATTCTTCGACCTGCACCTTAGCCTTCTGGACCATCTCCAACTTCTCACCAGAATAGACTGTCAAGGACATCTTGACCTTGCGGGTGGGGAACCCAGGAAATGTCTGATGAAACTGGGCTTGGTTTATGACGCTCACCCCCGAAGCAGTGTCAATCTCCATCTCCAAGAGTTTGTCCTCAACCTTCACCATACGCATGAGTGGCTCAACTGCTGTGTAGTTACACAGCTTTTGAATGCTCGGTCCTCTAAATCACTTAGCACTGCTGTCATCTGAGTTATGCATGGCGTGCACTTGCCCCCTCTGGCCTGATTGGGGTTTCTTCCCACGGCACATGCTTGCCTTGTGGCTTCTCTGTTGGCAGGCATTACAAGACCTCTCCCTATAGAAACAGGTTTGGGGAGCATGATTTGAGCCTCCGCAACGGTGGCATACCTTGGGTCAGTCCAACTTCCATTTCAAGTCAAGTCAAGTCAAGCTTTATTGTCATTCCACTACATGTGTGGACATACAGTGGGACGAAATGTCGTGTCTTGCAGGACTACGGTGCTGTGTAAAATAAGCATAAATATAAACATGCAACACTAGACCTAAGGACAGCTTTTAGTCCTACATAACTAATTTACTAAGTCGATAATCTGAAATTAGTGCAAATATACATATACTATAAACAGTTAACTATACAAGTACTTACATAATAACTGTGCAGTAGAGGTATTTAAGAAGGAATAGTGCAATATGATTTGTAGTGCATTCACAAGTACATGATATTTGTGCAACAGAGGTATTTAAGAAGGAATAGTGCAATATGATTTGTAGTGCATTCACAAGTAAACATTTGTGTTATCTTGTTAAGTCCTTGTAACATTGGAGGTTTTATAAGAAAGTGTCTGGTACATATAGAGAAAAGAAAAAACAGTTGGTTTGCATATGGAAAGGAAAAGAGTGTATTTCCACAGGAGGTATCCAACAGTTTACATGTGGTGCGTGTGATGTGGTGGGTTGGGGGGGGGGAGAGTGGATCCTGGTTTCAGGAGCTAAGGTTGTGGATGAGGTTTCAGAGGGTGGCAAGGTGATTGCAATTGAGGGCTCTCACAGCCTGGGGGAAAAAGCTGTTGAGCAGTCTGGCAGAGCGGGCTCTGATGCTCCGATACCGTCTTCCTGATGGCAAGAGCTGGAAGAGACTGTGAGAGGGATGAGTGGGGTCTTTCTGGAGCATCGTGCAAGGAAAATGTCCAGAATGGAGGGGAGAGGGGCACCGATGATCTTTGCAGCTGTGTTCACTGTCCGCTGTAGGGTCTTGCGGTCTGCTGCACTGCAGTTCCCGTACCAGACAGTGATGCAGCTGGTTAGCACACTCTCAATTGTTCCCCTATAGAATGTGGTGAGGATTGGAGGAGGGAGACTTGCTCTTTTAAGTCGGCGCAGGAAGTGGAGCCGCTGTTGCGCCTTCTTGGAGAGTGATGTAGTGTTGGTGGTCCAGGTGAGGTCTTCTGTAATGTGCACTCCCAGGAATTTAGTGCTGCTGACTCTCTCCACAGTCGAGCTGTCGATGGTCAGTGGGGGGTGGTCAACAGAGTTCTTCCTGAAGTCCATCACAACCTCCTTTGTCTTACTCACATTGAGGGACAGGTTGTTTGCACCACACCATTCAACTAGTTGTACCACTTCCTCTCTGTAGGGTGTTTCATCATTGTTGCTGATGAGACCTACCACCGTTGTGTCATCAGCAAACTTGATGATGTGGTTGGAGCTGAACTTGGCAGTGCAGTCGTGGGTCAGCAGCGTAAAGAGCAGCGGGCTGAGCACACAGCCTTGTGGGGCACCTGTGCTCATTGTGGTAGTGCTGGAGGTGTTGTGGCCGACACAACAGGTCCATTTACCCCTGTTGAACTGTTTTGGGGGTCTACTGGGATCCATATGATGCCCTTCGGTGTTGAATGTGCCTGGGTGTGGCTAGCACCAGCAGTCTTTGACAGTGCTAAAACCTGGGCGTCTTTTTGAGCCGCTTCCATCGCCACTGCAATCTCTACAGCCCTTCTTAATGTCAGTTCCTTTTCACTTCCTTTGGATAGCTTCAGATCGGAGCCCACAAATGAACACTTTGTGTTCACAAATGAACGCTGAGCGCTTCATCTAGAAAAGTTTTAAACTCGCATTTTTCTGCCAGACATCGTACCTTGGCTTCAAATTCTGCTACCTCCTCCTGTGCTTCCTGAGTTGCTGCACAAAATCTAAAGCATTCTGCAATGGTTAATGGAGCTGGCGATAAATGCTTCAGTGTCTTAATAATGAGTACCCGAAGTTCCCTCCGTGAACCGCCACCTTATCGTGGTGGAGGGGTTTGAGTGCCTGAATGAGTCCAGGAGCTATGTTGTCTGGGGCTACATGCCCCTGGTAGGGTCTCCCATGGCAGACAGGTCCTGGATGACAGACGAGACAAAGCGCGGTTCAAAAACCCCTTATGAAGGAAAAAGCAAGGCGTCCGTTTACCCCGCCCGGTATGGGGTCACCGGGGCCCCACCCTGGAGCCAGGCCTGGGGGGGGGGCTCGCATGCGAGCGCCTGGTGGCCAGGTCTATGCCCACGGGGCCTGGCCGGGCTCAGCCCGAAGCCATAACGTGGAGCCGCTCTTCGGTGGGCTCACCACCTGCCGGAGAAACCGTAAGGGGCCGGTGCATTGTGAGTTGGGCGGTGGTCGGGGCCGAGTGCCCGGCCGACCCAAACCTCGGGCGCCAACTCTGGTTTTTGGGACTTGGAATGTCACCTCACTGGCAGGGAAGGAGCCTGAGCTGGTGCGGGAAGTTGAGAGATACCGTCTAGATATAGTCGGGCTCACTTCCACTCACAGCTTGGGTTCTGGAACCACTCTACTCGATCGAGGGTGGACTCTCCACTATTCTGGCGTTGCCCAAGGTGAGAGGCGGCGGGCTGGTGTGGGCTTATTAATAGCCCCCCAGTTCAGCCGCCATGTGTTGGAGTCTACCCCGGTGAATGAGAGGGTCATCTCCCTACGCCTTCGGGTCAGGGAACGGTCTCTCACTGTCGTTTGTGCTTATGCGCCTAGCGGCAGTGTAGAGTACCCGGCCTTTTTAGAGTCCTTGGGGGGCGTGCTGGAAAGCGCTCCCACTGGGGACTCTGTCGTTCTACTGGGGGACTTTAACGCCCACGTGGGCAGCGACAGTGATACCTGGAGGGGCGTGATTGGGAGGAACGGCCTCCCTGATCTGAACCCGAGTGGTGAGTTGTTATTGGATTTCTGTGCTAGTCGCGGTTTATCCATAACGAACACCATGTTCATGCATAAGGGTGTCCACCAGTGCACTTGGCACCAGGACACCCTAGGTCGGAGGTCGATGATCGACTTTGTAGTCGTTTCTTCTGACCTTCGGCCATATGTCTTGGACACTCGGGTGAAGAGAGGGGCTGAGCTGTCAACTGATCACCACCTGGTGGTGAGTTGGATTCGATGGCAGGGGAAAAAGCTGGATAGACCTGGCAGGCCCAAACGCATAGTGAGGGTCTGTTGGGAACGTTTGGCGGAGGCCCCTGTCAGAGAGGTCTTCAACTCCCACCTCCGACAGAGCTTCAACCAGGTCCCGAGGGAGGTGGGGGACATTGAGTCCGAATGGACTATGTTCCGCTCCTCCATTGTCGGTGCGGCGGTTCGGAGCTGCGGCCATAAGGTCTCCGGTGCCTGTCGCGGCGGCAATCCCCGAACACGGTGGTGGACACCGGAAGTAAGGGATGCCGTCAAGCTGAAGAAGGAGTTCTATCGGGCCTGGCTGGCTCATGGGACTCCTGAAGCAGCTGACAGGTACCGACGGGCCAAACGGAGCGCGGCTCTGGCAGTCGCCGCGGCAAAAACTCGGGCTTGGGAGGAGTTCGGTGAGGCCATGGAGGAAGACTTTCGGTCGGCCTCAAAGAGATTCTGGCAAACCGTCCGGCGACTCAGAGGGGGGAAGCGGTGTTCCACGAACACTGTTTACAGTGGAAGTGGTGCGCTGCTGACCTCAGCTGAGGATGTTCTCGGGCGGTGGAAGGAGTACTTTGAGGATCTCCTCAATCCCTCCGACACGCCTTCCGTAGAGGAAGCTGAGGCTGGGGACTCGGAGGGGGACTCGTCCATTACCCTGGCTGAAGTTGCTGAGGTAGTCAAAAAACTCCTCGGTGGCAAGGCTCCGGGGGTGGATGAGATCCGCCCCGAGTTTCTCAAGTCTCTGGATGTTGTGGGGCTGTCTTGGCTGACACGCCTCTGCAGCATCGCGTGGAGTTCGGGAACGGTGCCTCTGGACTGGCAGACCGGGGTGGTGGTCCCTCTTTTTAAGAAGGGGGACCGGAGATTGTGTTCCAACTACAGGGGGATCACACTCCTTAGCCTCCCTGGGAAAGTCTATGCCGGGGTACTGGAAAGGAGAATCCGACCAATAGTCGAACCTCGGATCCAGGAGGAGCAATGCGGTTTTCGCCCTGGCCGTGGAACACTGGACCAGCTCTATACCCTCACTAGGGTGTTGGAGGGTTCGTGGGAGTTTGCCCAACCAGTCCATATGTGTTTTGTGGACCTGGAGAAGGCATTCGACCGTGTCCCCCGTGGCATCCTGTGGGGGGTACTTCGGGATTATGGGGTTCGGGGCTCGTTGCTACGGGCTGTTCGTTCCCTGTATGACCGGAGCAGGAGCTTGGTTCGCATTGCCGGCAGTAAGTCAGACCTTTTCCCGGTGCATGTTGGACTCCGCCAGGGCTGCCCTTTGTCACCGATTCTGTTCATTATCTTTATGGACAGAATTTCTAGGCGCAGTCAGGGAACGGAGGGTGTCTGTTTTGGTGGCCGCGAGATCTCGTCTCTGCTTTTTGCGGACGATGTGGTCCTGTTGGCTTCATCGAATCAAGACTTGCAGTGTGCACTGGGGAGGTTTGCAGCCGAGTGCGAAGCGGCGGGGATGAGAATCAGCACCTCCAAATCCGAGGCCATGGTTCTCAGTCGGAAAAAGGTGGATTGCCCCCTCCGGGTTAGGGGGGAGTTGCTCCCTCAAGTGGAGGAGTTTAAGTATCTCGGGGTCTTGTTCACGAGTGAGGGAAAAATGGAGCGGCAGGTTGACAGGCGGATCGGTGCGGCGTCCGCAGTAATGCGGTCATTGTACCGGTCTGTTGTGGTGAAGAGGGAGCTGAGTCGTAAGGCGAAGCTCTCAATTTACCGGTCGATCTACGTTCCTACCCTCACCTATGGTCATGAACTCTGGATCATGACCGAAAGAATGAGATCGCGGATACAAGCGGCAGAAATGAGTTTCCTCCGCAGAGTGGCTGGGCGCACCCTTAGGGATAGGGTGAGGAGCTCAGTCACCCGGGAGGAGCTCGGAGTAGAGCCGCTGCTCCTCCGCATCGAGAGGAGCCAGTTGAGGTGGCTCGGGCATCTGTTCCGGATGCCTCCTGGACGCCTCCCTGGGGAGGTGTTCCGGGCTTGTCCCACTGGGAGGAGGCCTCGGGGCAGACCCAGGACACGTTGGAGAGACTATGTCTCCCGGCTGGCCTGGGAACACCTTGGGGTTCCCCCAGAGGAACTGGAGGAGGTGTGCGGGGAGAAGGAAGTCTGGAGTACTCTGCTCGGACTGCTGCCCCCGCGACCCGGCCCCGGATAAAGCGGAGGAAGATGGATGGATGGATGGATGTCTTAATAATGGTAGCGTAGCTTTTAGCCACGGTCTTTCCGGGAGCTAACGCCATCGTGACGTTCTTCGCCGGACCGCTGTCAGTGCTCGGGTGCTTTCATTGTCCAAACGCGGCTCGTCGGAATTCTGTATTGACACAGTTGGATTACTGCCGCATTCAGGGTCCCGTCCTACTGTAAGTATCCCATCCTTGTCACCAGTTGCTTATCTCCTCAATCTGTGAAGCAACCAGGTCCGCACGAGGTTCAGTGGAACAGAACGCATCAACTTTATTTCTACACACTCAGCACACACAAGCGCAATGCACATACACAACACAAAACAATCATAATCAGATATTTTCATGTGAGAAGTGGGATTAGGAGGGCCGTGAAGTGGACTGGTACAATGAGTTCTGTTCTTGGCCAGACCAGGTTCACCTTCTTTCTTACAGTATCATGGCAGCGGTGCATCTGACATGTGAGAGAGGCAGCAGGGTTATGGATTAGCGCACCCCCCTCTCTTCCTGCTCGCTGGAAAAGCCCCAATGCTTTTTGCTCAATACCCACATTCTCATTTTAAAAGTGGGGTTTGGCAACAACCAACAGTTTACACAAGTGGCTAAGTTCCAAGATATACTTGTATGAAACAATGGTACAGGTATTTCGTAAATGAAACGAGCCCTACAAATAGGATTTTTGCCACATATTAATTATGTGAATTATGTGGCTTTTCATGTAATGCTTTCACCGTTCTGCTGCTTTAGCATGCTTTTCTCCAGGGTGACTTGCAGCGTTAAGCTCTTTGTCCTTTTTTACCCATTTACTGAGCCGGGTTATTTGTACGAGCGCAATTCAGGGTAAGCACCTTGCTAAAGGGTACTACAGCAGCGGCACTGGAACCTGGATCCTTCAGGTGGAAGGTGACTGCTTGAAGCCCCATGCTAGCTGCAGCGGTCTCTTGCTGGACCTCGAGTGAGACGTGCACTATGTACGTTTTGTATAGCTGCGTACTGCAGCAGTACAGCAAGGCCCCCTCCTGCAGCTGCACTGGCTGCCTTTGTCATTTTGCCTCCTTTTGCTCTTCTGAGTTGTCTACGCACCGTTTGATCATTCCTGCTGCTGTGTATCTCCCGCTACCACTTCTTTGGCCTTTGTTTTACATTAGAATTTTGGTTGTCTGCATATATGAGCAGCAGCGATTGTAAAGGGACAATTGTTCAAACTGATGTTGTCGTTGAGCTCTAGAGGTTCATGTACGGTGAATTTCCCCTTAGCTTTCATGCCTTCCTTTGACTCGAGGGGACAAATGTAACGTGCACACCGCGCCTGAGCTCTACGGCACGTTTTGGTTTTGCCGGCCATTGCTCCCGCCTAAAAGTGTACGAATAAGGTGAAATGGTTTGGGGGGAGGGGTCACGTGAACTGCAATGTTTGTCGCTCCACAATCTGTCTTCAAGACAGCATCTGGCAGTTGAAATCACACGTGGTGAGGTAAGGAAGCATGTCAATGGATGAAAGCACTCTCTTCTCTTGATACACATGATTGGTTCAAAGAGGGTTTTCTTTGCTACTGCATTAGGCTGTGAAGTTGGCTTTGACTCATGTTTGGGATACAAGTACGATACATGAAAGGTGCGTTGATTGACAACAATCCTAGCGTTCTGCTTCACCTGTGTCATTTTGCATTCATGAGCAGGAACCTTCTTGTGGTGAATATAAATTGACACCGATACACAGGGAGAGCGGCGGGAATCCTGGGGTTGTTCTTGTCTTATTATGGCCAAATGTTTGGTCTTTGGTCAGAAGGACTTCATGTCAACCTAATGGTGACTCGCTGGTACATGTGATGCGGAGGATGTGGGAGTGACTAAATTGGAAAAGCCGTAACCCACCCCTGAGAAGGGACACGTTTAAAAACATTTCACAGAGGCTGTTTGTGGGGTTAAGCGGCTGCCAACAAAATGAGTGAGCAGACTCCCCCTTCTGCTGGAACGTCGAGCCTGACGGTGCAGGCAGTGCAATGCGCTGGACCAGGAGCTGGTGAGTGTGCAGTTTGCCCATCTGAAGTTGAGTAATATGTCACTTTGAGTCCTACTACTTACTGTGACCCTGAAGGAGATCCTGGAGAGTGAGCAGCTTCAATCATCATTTCTATCTGATGTGGAATAACTAATTGCAGCCCATCTTTGTGAAAAAAATGTCAACTTTCAAGTTCAACTTTCACTTATCAACAGGACCATTAGAGTTGTTTGTGACTCTGGAATATGATCTCTTTACACAAACGGTGGTTTTTACTATGCTATGTAGCAACTTAAACACATGCTTGGCAAATGTTTCTCTTGACATCCTCCATTTTACAGAAATATATAAAATTCAATGTTTGCATATAAAATGAATTTCATATTTCTCACATAAGGGCAAGAAACCCATGATCTGCAGTAGTTAGGGTTTAGTTTTATTCATACAGCATGTGTGTTGGAATATGTAACATACATAGATTTTCATTTGGACTCCCTGGATCTCATCCTAAATTTGACATAATACATGCTCTGCAGAGACAGTGTACTGTACATTTAGAACTGAAGTCAGTAGCATTCTCGATAGTATACCAGTGGTTCTCAGGAGTTCAAGTGGGTCACTGCACAACTGTACATTTTCTATACAGCAAAACTGATTCTACTTTGTTTGCTGGGCATTTTATTACCTGATGAGGGTTATTTTTTAAGATCAAATTTAGTCTTGTTACTCATTTTTATTTGGTAGTTGAGCTTTGGTGTTTTGAAGATAGATCTGCAACTGCTGTTGAGACATTAAGTAGTGCACCACTCGTAAAAGTTCTGTGAACCACGGCAGCACATCCGTTGTGCTCGTTCCACACCAGGTCAACAACAGAACAACACATAAGGCACAGCAACTTGAAAATATTCACAGGACCATTACATTCATAAATACAACAGCCTGTCACAAATGGGTACATTGTGACTGGTGCTTATTGTCAGAGCAGAAAGGTGTGTCTGTGTGTTTACAGTATAATTCCCATCTGAAAGCAGTTACCTTCACTGATTCAGCAGTTGCTGGACTCTTAACACATTACTTCAGCTTAATGGGTTGTCTTATGTGGAGATGACAACGGAATTTGTGACACGAAATCAGCAAGCGTTAGTCCACGGAGCTTGAATCAAACACTTTTTATCTACTCTCAGCTAATGTCAGCTAGTATTTCTGATGGAGACTCTGCAGCCACTTACAGAAACTTATAAAACAAACTTTGTTTGAACTACAGTTAAAAAAAAAAAACAACTACCAGCACATCATCATTTAGGTGGCTGTGGCCAATAATCAGCAGGACCGGATGAGTAAAGCAGATCAAACAAAATTTAAATGCATGTGCAGTACACTTTGATATATTGGTGAAATAAATGCGGTTGGAGCATATAACATGTTTATACAGACATCTGTCTGTTTTCGTGAGGAAAGCATATATTTTAGCATGCTAATTGTAAATTTTCAAGAATAATTTGAATTGCAGTCTCTTCCTCACAGTGCATAAATATATTTAACATCTTAAATTTAAATCTTAAATATCCTTTTGCTTGCATGCAACATAGCTATAATTTCAGTTCTTACGTATATGTTTACATGGACTCTGCTGCATAGTATGGGCTATAATATTTACATTTTTCTCCAATAGAATTTAACTGAAATATTGAATTTGCACGTTTACTCTTTTGGTTCCGATCATCAGTAAAACAGCAGAATAGTCCAAAACAGTCCTACTGTATAACGTATGTCTGAAATGCTATATGACTACATTAGTAAAGAGAAACTGAGAAAAATATATTAACAGATATGAGCTTAAGTTAATCTGTGTAAATGAGTGCTACATTTTCTATATAGTTTTTCATAAATACCAACTGCACAAAGTTGACAAAACAAAAAAAATACATCCAACACTCAGTCTCAGCTTTGGGGTGACAGCACTGGTGCTTCTTCTGCTTGGGTATGACAGTTGTAGCCTGCAGCTGCACACGGCTGTAAAGGAGTTCCTGGAAGGGAAGGTGACGGTCCACTTGGACGACTTTATTTTGCGAGAACAAGAGCCTGTCGACTCTACGAGCCCATGGTGAGTTTCTGAACACAGATTTTCTCATCCTCAAACCAAGTTTTAGCAGGAGTGACATAAGAATTTTTAATCCCATGGGATCAAAAAGGGCATTTTTAATGGAGCAAAGAACATGATTTAGTAGACACACAAGCTACTTTAACTTCTGTTTTTGGAGCCAAGCTTACACTAGTGCAATCTACGTTTGTCATTTTATGAAGACTTGGTCGTGAGGACGATGGAAGGGTTAATGACTGCGGCAGGGAAAGTTCAAAATATGATGTGGCTGGAGTATAAACAGTAAGTTGCACCCTGAACTTTAATAAGTAAATGAAGGCAGACTAGCAGCACTTAGCAGATGTACAGTTCCCTTTTGTGAGAATGAGTGGGTGAGGCGTTTATTTACTGACGCTACGTTGTACGACTCCTATTGGAGCGAATGCTAAAGACAACAGAATATAACCTTTAAGTATTATATACAGTAACCAGTTTGTGCATATTTTGTATTTTCTGTAGTATCCTTACAATACATTTTTCCAACTTGTTTCTCTTGAGAGAATTACCTGACATCTTTTTTTTTTTTTTTTTGTGTTTCCATACCGGAATTTACAGACTTAATGTGCGGAAATGCACATTACACATATTCTACAAGCATGAGCATGACTCACAGTTTGAACTCAGTGACAGGGGACCTCCACCGGTCGCTTTGCTTTCAGATCTAACTTTCCCACTGCAAAATAAGTGCTCGGAAATGTGCTGCTTTTTCACGTGCATTATTCCCACTTTGGCACCATGGGCAAGGCACTGAACATAGTCTCCAGCATGTCTGTCACTCAGTGATTGGTTTTCAAAAGTTGAACAATTATGTGCAAACCATGTAATAGCTTATGTGATACATTCCTGTTATAAACCCAGAGATCAGCAAATGCATAGAAAAAAATATAGATGCAAATATGCAATACTCTGTGACACTTAAATATCTTTAAAATCTATTGAAAGGCTGCTGGGAAAATATACAATAATTCTATAAAAATAACTGACTATGTAAAAACTTCCTGCATCTCTGTAGTGTGAAGACAGCTGCAGAAGCTGGATCCTCATGTGCTGGGCGGGAGTCAGCAGCCTTAGCGTCTCGTGTACACAAAGTCTGGGGGGGAGCAGACAAAGACAGCAGCTTCACTCAGTCAGTACAAGTAGGTTTTCTATTGGCAAATTCTACAATTACTGCATCAGATCCTGCAATAATTCTTCATAAATATGAGCACACCTATAACTTTCATAAACGTGTGTATATGTGTATAAAGTTGCCATGCTCTTTGACTTATGACGCAGTTCCATTCCAATAACCCTGTGATAAGCTGACTTTGGCATAAGTCAAAAATCTCCTTATATGAACCATAACGATGTATATAAAGAACGTAAAGTAAGTCACTATTATACAGCCAAACGGTAACAAATGGTGCTTTGCAGCAACGTGGCGAGCAAATGTTGTTGTATCACAGACGGAGCAGTCGTCATTAGCCATTCAATCAAATGTTGGGACTCAAAAATGATATAATGTGCTTGCTGAGGTGGCCTTCATCAGTCCAGTTTGTCTTAGGTAGAGCACTGCCTGCAGACAGAGACATGGTGGAAGCACCATGCTTTTAATGGTCCTGCCCTGCATGGGGTGTACCAAGTTCATATTGGTTTTATTGTCATTCCTCTATATAGCTTGTATACAGTGGAACAATATGCTATTTCTCTGGAGACCATGGTGTGACACAGAACAGAGTACAAGACAGTACAATAAATAACAGGACAGGACGTGGACATGGGCTGTGAACTGTAGGCAGTTTGTAGTGTATAGAGTCATGCTGGGTTTGCTGTTTGTGCCAGGTGAGTGTTGGGAGGCAGCAGGGTGTTCAGTAATCTGACTGCCTCAGGGAAGAAACTGTTGCAGAGTCTTCTGGTAGTGGCACGAATGCTCCTGTACCTCCTGTCAAATGGCAACAGGGCGAAGAGCCCATGAGAGGGCTGAGAGGGGTCATCTACAATGATGGCGGCTTTGCGGATGCAGTGGTTTTTGTATGAGGTGCTGATGGTGGGTAGAGGGACTCCGATAATCTTTTCAGCTGTTCTTACAACTCGCTGTAGGGTCTTGTGGTCAGAGACTATGCAGTTCCCATACCACACGGTGGGTGAAACAGCTGGTCAGGACGCTCTCTATCATCCCTCTGTAGAAGGTGGCGAGGATGAGAAGGGGAAGTTTGGCTCTCTTCAGCCTCCGTAAGAAGTGAAGACGCTGCTGGGCCTTCTTGGCTAGGCACGTGGTGCTGAAAGTCCAGGAGAGGTCCTCCATCAGAGCTTTTGACGCTCTCCACAGTTGTTCCGTTGATGTGCAGTGGTGAGTGGTCTACTTGGGTCCTCCTTAAGTCAACAATCATCTCTTTAGTCTTATCAACATTAAAAGATAGATTGTTGTCTTTACACCACTCTGCAAGCTGGTTCACCTCATCTCTGTATGCTGATTCATCACTGTTGCTGATGAGGCTCACAACTGTAGTGTTGTCAGCAAACTTGATATGATTTGAACTGTTCTTTGCAGCACAGTAATGACTCGGTAGGGTAAACAACAGTGGACTGAGCACACAGCCCTGGGAAGTGCTGGTGTTCAGTGTGGTGGTGCTGGAGGTGGAGTTGCTGATCCTGATGAACTGGGGTCTCCCAGTCAAAAAGTTCAAGATCCAGTTGCAGAGAGAGGTGGCCAGACCCAGCAGGCTCAACTTTGTAATCAATTTCTGAAGGATGATTGTGTTGAATGCTGAACTGAAGTCAATGAACAGCATCATTACATAGTTGTCGTTTTTATCCAGATGGGTCAGAGAAAGGTGGATGGTAGCAGATATGGCATCTTTTGTTGAATGGTTGGGACAATAGGCATACTGGAATGGGTCCAGTGTGGTGGGAAGACTGCTCTTTATGTGTTTCATGACTGGCCACTCGAAGCACTTCATAATGATAGGTGTGAGTGCAACTGGTCAGTAGTCATTCAGACAGGACACAGATGATTTCTTCGGCACAGGGATGATGATGGTCGTCTTGAAGCACACAGGGCCAACTGCCTGGCTCAGGGAAATGTTGAAGATGTCCGTGAAGACATCTGCAAGCTGAACAGCACATTCCCTGAGTACCCAGCCAGGTATGTTGTCAAGACCTGCAGCTTTCTGTGGGTTAACTCTGGATAGAGTCTTCCTGACGTCTACTGCAGACAAAGTACCCGGTTGGAGGGAGCTGGGGTGGTCTTACGTGCTGGCATGTTCTGTGCTTCGAACCATGCGTAGAAATCATCCAACGCATCTGGGAGCGAGGTGTCACCATCACAGGCAAGTGATGTAGCTTGGTAGTCTGTGATGGCCTGAATGCCTTGCCACATGCGCTTTGTGTCCTTGGAATTTAGAAAATGATGGTAGCTTCTTCCTGCGTAGCTGAGCTTCACCTCTCTGATAGCCCGGGACAGATTGGCTCTTGCTGTTCAGAGGGCTGCCTTCTTACCAGTGTCTCGGGTTTTCAGCAGTGAGCATACCTCAGCAGTCATCCACAGTTTATGGTTTGCACGTGTGGTGATGGTCTTGAAGGAAGTCACATCATCTGTCCACTTGCTGATGTAGCCAGTCACTGATTCTGTGTATTCCTCCCAGTTTGTGGTGTTGTGGTATGTAGCAGGCTCTCTGAACATATTCCAGTCTGTGTGTTCAAAGCAGTCCTGAAGTGCTGAGATGGCTCCCTCAGACCAGGTTCTCACCTGTTTCAGGACTGGTTTGGCACGTTTCAGGAGTGATCTGTATGCTGGGATTAACATAACAGTGATGTGGTCCGAGTAACCATGGTGGGGGCGGGGTGCAGCCTTGTAAGCACCAGGAATGTTTGTGTAAACAAGGTCTAAAGCATTTCAGAGGGTGTCTCTCACCTCTGTGGTAGTCAGGAGCCACGTTCTCGTAGATGGGGTACAAGGGGTTCTCCTGCTCATGCCGCAGCTTTCGGGCCCTCAGGACGTCTCTCACGCACTGGTGCAGGTAGGTGTACTGGCACTGTGCGGGAACGACAAACACGCACTTCTCAGTAGGTCTGTGGGACAGACTGGCTCTAATGGGATTAGAACCAAACACCGATACTGACATAGAATTTGCTCAAGATCCCACCCAGTAACTGTCCACTTGCAGATTTCCTGCTCATTCATTGGGCCTAGAGTTAAAGGCTGACGTAGAGCTTCCAGCGGGTGCTACACTTCCTCGGTGGACTGTGTTGCTAGTGCCGCACAGAGACATGGGATGGGGCACTCAGTGTGTCAGCGTGTAACTCCTGACAGAGAAAATTAGCTGCAGCTGAATTGTACGAAACCGAGTACTTAGCAGCTGAAATGGCACCCAACGCACCTAAGAACAGGTAGCGATTGCCAATAGTAAGAGCTGCTTCGTGTTTTCCGAAAGGGCAATGAAGGAAAAGACTGATGAACAAACTGTACGTGATCCTATGGCTTCTTCACTGCTGGGCTCAGGGCAGATAGGTGGAGAACGTGTCACCTGTTATCCTCCAACTTCAAATTTAATGCATGGCTGTTTGTGCTTTGAGATCAATAACACAGACCTTCCTTTTTTTATTTTTAATATAACTAATATAAATAATGCTTTATTTCCTATTGTTGTACTTGCATTACTGGTACTGGTGAATTTCACGTTGGGTAAGAAAGGAATACCGGAGTTACAGCTGAGCACAAACACCCTGGTGGAGCTCTGGTCAGTTACTGTTTTATTTACAGCTGTAAAAAACCTCTGCGTGCGGATGTGAGCAGAATGCACTCCACTGCTGTTTGCTGCACACGTTGCACGAGTAGCCGCCTGCAGAACCGAGCACCTGCTCCAGCCCCCATTACATTCAACAGTAAGTTCCTCAGTAGCTGGCACAAGAGATAAATATTGCAGCTTGATGTTTGTGATGATGTGGAAATCAGAAAATATATTTCGTAAGACAAAGGGTTGCCATCACATTGAAAACGAACAAATGGTTGTTTTCAACATTTCCTTGACAACTACTTTAACAATCAGATTTCTTAAACTTCTGCCTTAGTTTCACCCCAGCAACAGCTGTGTGAAAAGCTGGGCTGAGCTCCGAGTCGCAGTGAAACGATGGTTGTCCACAGAGTCGCTCCTTTCCACTCAGTGTGCGGTGAAACAGGCTGTTGTGTGATCGGGCTTCACTCGCCGCAGAACTTTGCTCCCTCCCTTTACTTTCTTAGCACTGCGACTGTTTACATCTCCATGAAAACACATTTCACTGGGCCGTCCAACAGTTACCGATCAGTAAGTGCGAACGCTTCTGTAACTGCAGATAAAATAAACAGCAGATGTTCACACAGGAGCTGCACTCGCAAAACCGGAAAATTCTCACTTTGCAGGGGCGTTACCTCGGTCTGCACCATGTGGGAGCGGTGGAGACGCAGATCAAACACGATGCCGTAGATATCCACGGTGTCTTTGGCATCGAGCTGCTGCAGGGCCCGGTCCAGGGCGATGAAGGTGCCCGTCCGGCCCACCCCGGCGCTGCGAGAGAAGAGTGCAGCACACACTCGTTCAGCAGGGAACACAGAACCTGTTCCAACACTACACTTTGGCTGCTTTGTACAGAGCACTCTTCATGCTCTTCAAAAGGCACAAGTTACACTTGCACAATGAGTCTTGGCAGGAAGTAATTACCATGTTAAGGCTGAAATTACACAGCTACTACAGTTACCACACAGTAAAACAGTGAACTGGGTACACTTCCAATCCTCACTATCAGCTGAACTCACTGCATGTAAACACAAAAGGATATTTAGTCAGCACTTGGGAAAGCGAAGTTGCACTGTCATCCATGCTAACAGTCCTGGTACAACCCTATTAAAATTAATGTATTATTTACGACTGCAGCTGGCAGGGTTGTATCAAAAAATGCACCGCGGTGCCTGACGTGCAAAGGTCAGCGAGTGTGTAATATCTTCCAAGAAATGCAATAACCTCCTCTTGGAACAGGACAACCATTAGAAAAATGGATTTGGACGGAAAGATGACAAAGGGGTCATTCTGTGCTGCCGGAGGAGCTCGAGTCATTCGTTGAGGGACAGAGGAAATTGTGACTCAAGGACACAGACACAAAGTAGTGATGTTCTCTATCCGAAAGGCCAAATACCATTACAGGGCTCTGCTGCATCAGAAGTGCGTTTTTTTAACTGTAGAAATGTTAGGCGCAAGCTTCTGCCGTTATGCTCCACCACTCAGGCAAGGAAAGGAAAGTGACTCGACTGTGTGTTCGCTCACTCCTGCAGCATTGGAAGCCAAAGAACCACATTATTACTGTGATCATTCCGATGAGCTCTTTGCTCTAAATTGTGCATCTAAGAGTAGCTCCTTGACCGCTGCAGTCCCTGCCACCCTAGTATATACGTTACTCCAACACAAGCTTTGCGATACACGTAACCGCTTATATGGGCGATCAGGGGATCTGACTGACTGAACGACGTGCAAAGCAGTTTCCCTGTGTCTTTGTCATCAAGTTTAGGGAAGAGTGATGTTGGTGCACTTGAAAGCCAAAATTCACAGCAACTGTAACAACTGCGTTACAGGAGAGTGTCTATCACATACACAGTTCCAGTGTTCAAAAAAAACCACTGGGGCCCTGTGGTTGTACTGAGCTCTCCATCCCAGTTTCAACAACAAGTAACTTTTATGTAGGTGTGTGTGAGCACATTTATGATGTGCGATCATGGTGACTCCCGGGGTCGTGTGCAGCAATGTTGCTGTACTGCAATGGAAACGCACACACCTGCAGTGAACAACTGTGCCCCCAGAGCCAGGGCTGCGGTTGATGTAGTCCCTGACAGTCCTCACGAACTGGACGAGTGACTGCGTGGTCTCAGGCACGCCATGATCAGGCCACACGGTGTAGTGGAACTGCCGGACCACCCGGTTGTACCTCAGCTGGTCCTCCTGTAGGGGACATTAAGAAGTTTACAGTTTCTCCGTGAAGCACAGTACAAGATTTGAGCATCAGCATGTGGGCCGCTCCACTCACGCTGCAGATGGTAAATTCACGAATAGTCCATTCCGGCAGCACAGACTCTGCCTGCATCTGCACGATGAGGTCTCCATAGTACAAGGGGTCCTGGTCGTAGGGCCAATAGTGGTCACACTTCACCTGCAGCAGGATGGGAAGACCCCCATATGCAGTCAGAGCGGCCGACCCATGTGCTCTCCCCAGTCTTCTTCACATTCTCTATATCTACTACTCACCCTGCCCTTCTCCACACATTGTGTCACCATGACAATGTTGTGCACGTTCTGCTCCCAAACCATCTTCCAGAAGTCGTCCTTTGTGCCTGGTAATGGGCCCTGTGTGGCGATGTACTCCCGCCTGAAGTTGTTGCCCTGAAATACACATGCAGGGAGCCAGTGCTCAGGAGTACAGCTAGAGCACAGAAGGCAGTAAGTCACGTGTGTCTGCCCTACCTACACATAACAACTCGGCAGTGTTCCTCGGCTGTTCTCCTGACTTGTAACGCTATTACATCAGCAGGGGTAATTAGGGAGGATGTCGATCTACATTAATTAACTCAAGACCAATGTTCTTGTGGGGCTCCAGACCCCCACAGGGACACAAGTTTCCATAGATATGTATAACCATGGAGCCTTTTAAAGCCCTATGTAAGTCCTGATCATGCAATACAGGCAGTTTGTACAAGACATCCAAAGGCACCTGGAAGACACATGTAAGACTTAGCGTTAGGGTTGTATTTTTGGTAAACTCTGTTCCTTTTCACCTTGCCTGCTATCTCTGCCATTACTGCCAAACACACGAAACACGTCAATTTCAAGTGGTAGGAAACATGATCTTTGAGCGATGGTGCTAACAAATGAGCCACCCTCTGGGGAATATCTGTCCAGCTGCTAGAAACCAAGTTCCAGTATGAAGGGGTTACTTCCGAAACAGATTCTCAGTGTGATTATGGTAGACAGCCCTGAGTTGAGCACAAATTAGCGTGGCTCCTTCTGTACCACCAGCAAGTCCCCTGAAGACTCTGGTTGTCTGGAGCCCAGGAAAGTGGCTGTTCAGCACACCTGGGATCTACATGCTGCCTAACTAACTACCTGTTAATGGAATCAAGGCCATCGGCATCATCGTAACAGTTTGGGAAATGATTGTAATCCAACACTTTTAGTAAAAAGTGTTGGATTACAATCATTTCAAGACCCTACACAAACTCCTGTCCATCACAGACAGTGACTGTCACCCTCTCAATGTCTCCTTGGATAAAAATGAGCAGCACCTTTAGAAACAGTCTAGTCCAGTGGTGCTGTTCCAAAGGACCATCTGAGCTCACTCCTGCTATCAGCCATTAGGCCATTTAATGAATTATGATGGTACTGACCTATTATTGCCCCAGCGCTGCTGAGCTGCCTGTACTGCTACTCTTTATTTCCATCCATTGTTCATAATTGCACGATTCATTTATTTCTATGTAATTCCTGTGACTTCTTGCACTACTGTGTTGTATGTGTCCTGCTGTAGCCTTGGGCAACTCACTGCTGGCTACATTTTCTTTCTGTTTTTATCTGTTACATCTATTTCATTGGGCTGGGTAATAAAGTGCATGCTAGAGTGATTCCTAATATTCAATGAGTCAACACTAAGCTAAGCTGAGCCCTCTCCTCGGTCAGCAGGGAGCCACTGGCTGAGAAGACTGGTGCTGTCACCTTTGAGGATGAGGCAAAGGGGGGAAAAAACAAGCATACCAACAGACACCCACACGGAATCACTTACTGGGATGTAGCTTGCGTTGATGTAGTCAGAGCATGGGTCATCATCCACGTAGGACAGCTTCACTCTCGTTGAGTCGTCTAGACGTGGTGAGATACAGGGGTTAATGCATGTCGTGCTCATCAGCCAAGCTGACTGGCTGCTCCTTGGCTGGGGGGATCCTCTGTGCGCAGGTAGTGGAGCTCACGACTGAGCGCCAATGGGAACGCACCCCATTGTGGCATTACAGATGACTAAGGCTGAATGTAGCAGGGCCTCAACAGAAGATCTGGAATTTAAAAATGGCCTCATCTGCCAAGGAGAATACTAATGACTGCATGATGGAGTGCCAACTGACAAGTGTTCCATTGCAGAAGCTGTTAGGGACCTACGGTTATTTCTCACTAAAATGATCCGAAACAACTTAATGGTTCAACATGGACACATTGGAGTCTTTGGGTGCACGTCACATCTGAATTCATTAAACCCATTTGAAGTGGTCAGCTGGGCTCTTTGATTTAAAGCATCATAAACAGGCAATGGCCAAAAACAGTGTGTTGCCTAAAACATAAACTAGGCCTGAACTGATTTGAAAAGCATAGCTGATTAAATCCTGAAACTTCCTCACACAAAGAAAGAAATAAAAGCTCTGATGGCACCGCACAAACAATTTCAGGCAGCAGTGGTCATAACTGATGAGTTCTGCTTGCACATTCAGAAACGAGGACAATGAGTCTTGGCAACGAGAGACAAGCTATAGGAGCAGTGAGGCTATAGCAGGTGCTGTAAATACGTCTTTCAAGTCCACGCTGATGGTGTGTGAAATTCTGACCGCTACTGTTGAATTTGCCACAGCTGCAGACAGCTGTCAAAGACAAACTACAGACTTACAGGGCAGTATATTGTTGTATCGATTCTTGCTTCTGTTCTCCGGTAGAAGTGCCGTGTCATATGGCTGGTTCCGGCCAACATCTCTGAGGTCCTGGGAGGAGAAACGAGGGGCAGGGGGTTTAATGGTGTGACAGCATCACCTGTAGGGCTGCAGGAGCAGAAAACGTCTCACTTCTCCTACCTCAAACTCCTCAGACAGGAGGTAGTTGGAGTCGGCCATGAGTTTGGCGAGATGGTACTCAAAGTGCACAGCTTTAATGGGGCTTTTGGAAAAAAACATAAGTCCATTAAGAACCTCACACTAAGAACAAAGTGTTCGCTGAAATGCAATCACTTAAATGGGGGGGGGGGGGGGAAACAGCCAAAACCTACCTTGAAATCCGGCGATTACTGAAAAGAGTAGAGAAAATTGGTGATTAGGAATTAAATCCCATTAAAGCCGTTTTCCCTTATCTTACATTTACATACATTAAAAGCACAATTTTCTGCTCTCCATTAGCAGTTTTAATGTGCACCCCAAAGTTGTTTTACTCTATTTTGTGCAGCACAAGCAAGGACATTCTCAAATTACACAGAAAACTGGCGACACATTAGTGAGGGTGGATCTTTCAGTGGGTAAAGGCACTAAAAGTTCTAATAAAGTGAACTTTTGTGTGCGGTGCTGCACATGCATCTTAAAGCCACCAGCCTCTGCAGTGCTGCCCACTTGAACCTGGGGCTCAGGGTGCCACCGCTGGGTAGGGAATAGAAGCGACAACCTGCTGTGTGGACTCAAACACCCTGCATCTGCTATACCAACTGGGTCAATTTTGCAAGGAACTGCACAGATGGGTATTTCCATAGATGATAGAAGTTCATCCAAGCCCGATGTTTCTGGGATGATGTCATATGCTGCTTTTGACGTAGAACTATGTAGCGTTCTATGTCTTTCTCCTTAATACGTAGGGGGGATAACTTGGGAATTGCCTGTCACAAAAAAATGCAACTCTTCTTGCTGCTACTGCTTGCAAATGAAAAGACACAGAGAGATAGTGCATATACCGTTGGACAGAGGAAGGAACACCGCATCAAAAGAGACATGAATGGGCGCTGCCAGTTCAGCCTGAGCGAGGTGGCACCGTTGCAAAAATGTCTCACATTTGGCTCGCTGGCAATGTTGCAAAAGTGTCCCTCATTTGGCTCGTTATGGAGTTGCCACACCTTGTGTTACATGTCATCATGTTCGAACTACATCAGCGTTGACGTCAGCACGTCAACTCGTCGCTAGAGAGCCATACTATTGGACACGTATCACGCCGGCAGGAAAACGACAGACACCAGCCAAGCAAGACAGCGGCTCAGCGACAGCGTGAGCAGCATGCGCGGGAGGCTGCAAAATCGCCTCAGGCGGCCTCAGAGCCTCAACCACTGACTTCCCGCGCACCCCACATTGCTGTGCAGCACGAGCTCATGTACGTGGATGCAGCAGTGACCGAACTGATATTTGGCCGAGTGGGTCAGGGCTCACCACCCACACGTAGTTCTATGTTAAGACATGCAGCATAGTAAAGCTATGCACCTCTGATTTTTTTAACCCTGTGAGGACAGCCACAGCCCAGTGTATATATGGAGTCACCGGGTCTCTAATACGATCTGACAGAATAAGGAGTGAACAAAGTTCTGTGCTCTGCATGCAAACACCGCCTCCTGTATGCGTTCCAGTGCAGCCTGAACATGTGTGTACAAGTACCTGAATTCACTGAACACTTCTTGGATAAAGGGGAACTTAAAGACAGAGCTGAAACTCAAGACCAGCTGGACCTGAACAACTGATGCAGTGTTTCTGTGTTACTTTCCTTGCTTTGTTTTTCATTTATATGTTCATTCACCTTCTCACACCGAGCAGCATCCCCGATGAGGGCCTCTCTCTCCGCATGCCCACCCGAACCATCGTCCGCTCCCGTACACTCCTGGAATACACAGCCAGAGGGACTGATCAGCATCTCGCCACCGTTAACAAGGCAACAGTGCCCTGATAACTGAGAGCAGAAGCAAGATCTACAGCAGAAGGAAAACTGATCAAATCAATCCCTGAGCAACTACAGATGTATTAATAAGCAGAAAGAGGAGAAGAGATTCCAATATTGTAGAAGAAGCTGGACTGCAAGGAACTTTTCTTAGTTTTCCTCCATTCCTCAAAAAAGCTGTACCAACCATGATCTAAAGACAGTGTAAATGACAGTTAAGTGACAGTGACTATGCACTTCTCAAGCAAGGAAACATTTTGTAGAGCACTTCTACTATGGCGGGGGGACTCACACTTTGCGAACTTTCTGGCGGCAGATGAGTAGCGCAGTGACCCCGATCACCATGGCAATGAGGAACATACCAGCACTGATGCCCTTGATGACTCCGTTCAGAGGCTCTATGTGCCAAAAAAAGTCCAGGTGAACAAAACCACACACGAAAAATGATGCAACAGCACCAGTCTCACCCAGTTCACATAACTAAATCAACATAATCAGCATGGAGCTGAACCTGATTGAACTGTACCTCGACTGACATGCTGTTTGCACAAAGTAGTACTATGAGGATCTGCTATCACCTTAGCTGGAGGAGTGGAAAATGTCTGGACTCAAATTTCTCAGGTTGAGAGGGGAGTCTGTGAGAAAACCCTCTGTTAGAGGCACACAGACTAGTTCCCAAGGCAGGCCAGAAAACTAGAGCCATTCCCTCATGCTTCGGTGAGCCGGTGCCAGGGACATGAAGGTACGAATACAGACTGGGGCTGGACTCACCTGCCTCGGTGACCAGGGGCAGGGACAGGAAGGTGTCAGTGTACAGCGGCTGGGGGAACTCCCTACGCTCCTCATCCAGGAGCTTTGTGAAAGCGCGGATGCTGAGCCTGAGGGACGAGTGACACAGAGCTGGTGAGAAACCTTGGGGAAGCGCTCCAGGGGCAAGTACACACTGACACGTCATTCTACTTGGTGTCTCACTGGGCTGCCCTGGACCAAGCAGAACATCCAGCATGGTGATACCACCGTGACCTCTCTAAAACCCAAGGGAAAAGGGTGGTGGGCTATGTACTCAGTCTGTGTTGGTCTGAGCAAACATTACCTGAGGAGTGATTAAACTTGAAGATATATTGAAATAGGACAGGCACTAGTTTTCCTCTCCACTACATATGTAAATGTTTTAAAACTACCATCTTTGGCAATTTCAAGGGAAACACAAAGAATGCAATGAAATTCTAATGCCTTAGTACAATAACATCTGAAGTATAAAAATGTTAACTTTGATTTACATACTCAAAAGATCTTCAGCATGAATCTTTATTTGTACCTCTTAGTCCACATTATTAGTTATTGTAAATATAAATGTTTGGTTGACAACAGTTGATTGATAAATCGGTGCTTAATCTGTGGGATAATTTTAATGAACTTGGGAAGATTAGAGTAATTTTTTATGCTTTCTTTATTTTGCATTTTCTTATTGTAGTCATCATGTCTAGATCGTTGTGACCCAGCTGTGTTGTGCCACAAAAGCTATACAAAAGTCATGCTGGACATCAAGACAGTTCTCCACTAGTAAAGATGATCATACCTATAGGCAGTTTTGGATTTCAGTGGTCCATCACAGAAAGAATTCTGGTTCTGGTCGGGGTCTGGATCACAACGCCCTCCCAGGGCCTCCATGCCTGTGCCCAGATTAATATCAATGACCTGCTCCCCACTCTCGGGCTCCTCAGAGCAGGGGCTCTGGAAGTAGCTTGTCTGGTAGACCTTGATAGAGCTGTTGCGCTTGTAGTGTGCATATGAAGGTAATGGGTGCTGCTGGTCCGGCTGCACCATCGCTTTGTCTGTGGCCAACAAAAAATGGAACTCGTCTGAACTGTGGACAGTGGGCCTCAAACTGTCACACAATGTCAACAAGCAGCCTACTGGTAACAGTAATAAATGTGTTCCTCCATATGGACTATTACTGTACATCCTGTAATAATATAGAGCCATATTAGTAAACAAAAACTGGGGCAGCAAGTTGCTTAGCAGTAAAAGCAGCTCAGTCAGAGGGGAGGAAAGGGCGTACCATCAGACTCCGCCACGATGACAGCGAAGAACTTGATGGCTCCATTGACGTCACTGAACCAACTGCAGTTGAACTGGAAGCTGATGGCAGACTGCTTGACGCGGGCTGCCGTCTCGCTAACCCGGGTGTTTGGTGGTGGAAGTGGGGGGCCTGGAGAAGTTTGGGTGGACAAAGGTCAGACGGGGGTTGTGTTAGTCAAAGAGCAAGTTGCACTGGCCAAGTGCATCTCCACTAAGAGGCCAGGCTATGTCTGCTCACTTTACCGGAATAAACACATCAGCAGTTTGAACACATATTCATTTGTTGTGAGTCACATGCACTGGCTGTCAGCATTTGCACTCTTCTGTGTTGAGAGATACCAATTACACTGGGTAACCTAATAGAACTTGAGACTGATGTTGTGAGCTCTCCGTTATCGCTGAAACAGGTAGAAGAATCGAACGCCATTTGAATTCATTGGATGAAAAGAACTTAATTAATGTTCAAGCAAACGACTTTGTTCCGTGCCCTTATGCATCACCCTGATGGTCCATTTATTCGTCTCACAGAACATTTTGGAGCAGCGAAGAGCACCGATCTCCTTCTGGTTCTTGCTCCGTCAGAACGACAGTCAGCCTAATTCCGATCATCTTCTTTGATTCGCAGTGAAAAGGATCCGGAGCGGATTAACTGAAATAACAGTGAATAATTTACCCCGAGGATGGAACTAATTCTTAACTGGGGGCAACTACTAAGGTGGATTCGACTACTGGTAAAAGCAGGTACAGTACACCGGATGGAAGCTAAATGCTGAAGCAGAGGCTCCTGGTTAGTGGTCATTGAACAAGAAGAGGTAAGGCTGCCATGCAGATAAGCTCTACCCAAATGCAAATGAGGTGCTCACTGAGTGAGCTGAGCGCTGTAATGCACACATGGCTGCTCTGCCAAACAGTCTGCTGGCTCATGTTGCCTGGCGGTTTATCTCTGCTGAGCCTCCAGCTGGTTACACACAGGGCTGCCGCTTCCACAGTGGCTTCAGGCACGCAAACCTTGGCATGCACCAACATTTGTACGGAGTGCCGGAGATGAGCCCTTCTTAGTGTGTAGATATTCACAACACACCAATTCAAAAAATATCCCAGCCTCTGATTTTCATTTGAGTGAATGCAAAAGCAATAAACAGCAGAATAATAAAGTCTGAACAGTAAAGTGAGACAATACGCTTGAGTGGGCGATCGTAGAAGCTCTTCAGACTGGCTGGTGGCTTCATGCAGGAGATGTGTGTTTTTACAAAGGGAAGACAACAAGTGCTGTGTTTGGACTGTTAATACACCTTGTGTCTGCTGATCTCGCTCTGTTTGCTCTGTGTATTCTCTCCCGCTTGGTTAAAACTCCACTGAAAGGAGCACAAAGCTGTTGGATTGTTTTTTGGCTACCAAACAGACACAGTAAATCCCACCAAGCCCCCAATGTGTGACGAGAATTCAGTTGTCACTTCCTTCCCTAGTCCTGCTCTCTGGCTGTTCTCCTACAAACGTCTCCATTAGCTTCCCAACCTGGTTAGATGTACTTCCAGTGTGGCGCTACTCTTCCTGGCCTTTAAAACTGAAAAATCATATGAGGAGGCCCCTGCATGGCCAGCAGGTGGCATAGCGGTTACAGCTGCTGACTTGCACTAGGAGGACTCAAGTTTGAATCCCATCTCCTGCTATAGTACCCTTGATCATGGTACTTTCCCCAACCTGCATAGTATAACCAACCCAGCTGTACAAATGGGTAAATAATTGTAAGTAGGCTAACACTGTCCCTAACTAAGTCCCTTTGGGGCAAAATGTCAGCTAAATTAACATTTTGACTTGAATGGTCTTCACTGGGCTCCCCTTAATGCCTGTACATCGTCGAGAAGGCAGCTTATCCACAGGCTCCACTGAGACAGTAGCATGCTTCAAATCAGAAAGAAAGAAAGAAGTGATGTATTCCACACTGGACTGAGCTGGGCCCAGTTTATGTGATAAATAGAGTGCTGAGCAAAAGCTGCAGCACATTAACAACATGCGTTTGCACTGTCCTAAATAATTTCATACGGCAAGATAAAACACACAAAAAGGCTTCTTTTTTTTGGTGGAGCTCTTTAGTTCCCACTCCGCCGCTCAAATAAATCATATTGACAGAACTGGAATACGGTCACAGCAAGACACCGTGGAGTTCTTTTCTTTTAGGTACTTGAACTGCAATTCCGGCACATACATGCGATGTAGTTACTCCATCCACGAATGCAAAAACACAGTAAATGACAGCTAAGTGGAAAAGTCATAAAACTGCTCCCTTGAAGAACTCATTGCCTTGCAGGTAAGAGGCTTGAAAGAGTAATTGCTGTAGCTCAACTTTAATTATTTATGTTCAAAACCAGAATAGACTGCAGTGAATGCGGACCGTGCTCTTTTAATGATTACAACCTCAATAAAGAATCATATTTCTCAGATGTGTCTCCAGCCTTTATCAATGTTGCCCTCAAATTAATAGAAATAAAAAGAAGCCTGCCATTGATTGACTAACTAACTCAGCAGCAAAGAGATCAATTGAACCTCTGGATGAGCGACTCAGCAAACTGCTGAGCGAAGACGGATTGCAGGGAGTGGGGGCGCAGGGGTGTGACAGTAGTAAAGATGTCCAACATGGGTGGCGGGGTGTTGCTCATGGGCGCTTGGGGTCTCACAGGCCTCCTTTGTAACACCTACTACCAGATGGAGTCCACTGGCTGCACACTGCTATTAGTAGGAGGGAATTTCATGGACCACAAGATGGTGTACGGTAAAATGTGTGTCTGAGGTGACACTTCCCAGGGGGTCCTGCCTCCACAATGACAACAAGAACCCCACTGGAGGGGCACTACATAGTTGGTTTTAAGATGAGAATTTTAATGACCAAACACGTTGGCACATGTAAGCAATTTGGTGGATGCTCCTTCATATAGGACAACATCTAAAGAGGTTGGGTCCACAGTTTCAAAGAGTTTGGAAAAGGTGCCATGACCAGAATAACATACAGTAATATACTATCAGTTGGAAATAATCCAGGAAAATTACTCACCAGGACACATATGAGCACATCTAGGTAAAATGGGCAGAGGAACTAAAAAAGTTTTAGGTGCAGCAGGATGCAGTTCAAAAGTGGACATTGACATGGACGATAATGTGTACTTGAGTGGACAATAAGAAACAGCGCTTGTTTGGGCCCTTATTGCCCTGGGAGAACTTGCCCGTGGGAGACTCCCAACTTATGATGGTAATGTGGATTCTACAGACCAAGGTCATGGGGGGTAGTATTCTAAATGTACTACGGTCAGCATAGTGGTGATGTAAGAAGACAGATAGCAGTACAACCAGTATTGTGGAAAGTGTGGCGCCCCTGTGCTCAATAACACTCAATGATTTTCATCAGAGGCATCAGATGCTACTCACGGTCGATCATGGTGACCACACTGTCCTCGGCCGCGTCACTGACGGCGCCGTCAGAAATGACCCTCACAGAAACGGTGTAGAGTCGGTGAGGATCCAGTTGGGAGATGACGTAGAGTGTGCTGTCACGCGTGGCGCGGTGTGAGAAGACACGGGTGCGCAAGTCCTGCCGCATGCACTCTACAGCGTATGAGTCGTAGTCGGATTCCGGGGCGCTCCACGCACAGGAAATGGATGTGGAGCTCTGTGGGTGGCAGTGGATGTGCTGCAGTCGTCCAGGTTCTGTGGAGGGGAGTCAGTCAGAGTCAGGTGACAAACCAGAGACAGGACAGTTCTCATTGCTGGTAATGAGATGTAGAAAAAAGAATTAGAGTACAAAATAGTAGGAAATGTTGGAAGCGCTGTCAAAAACTCTCTGTACACTGAGTGCCACAACATTGAGCACCGGATCCTGATGAGACCATTCGGAGAGCTTAACATCTGTGTAGTTTCCATTTGCACAGAGTAGATAAACAAGCCGCAACTAAACAGCCTGTAGTGGAAACACACAGCTCACCTTGGCTATGTACAAACACAGTGTGGATAAGGTGGGCGGCTGGGTCAGTGTAATCTGGAAAGATTCCCATTTCTACCCATCAACGGCCCGTGAAAGACAGAGGACGCCTCTCTGCTTTAATAATAAAGTAAAAAAAAAAAAAAAAAAATTGTCTGTTGATTAATATGTGTCATTCATCATTTGAGGCGGTGAGTCAGTGAACGGCCGAGACGCAAACTGTCTATTTATGTTCGTTCCCAATGTTCCGCCGGGAATTGAATTAAATCTAATTTGCTGCTAAAATGCATTTTGATGACTCAGTGTATTAATTTGATTTGATGGCACTCTCAGTAGCCGTACCAAAATAACTTTTTGGCGCCAGTGGGTGAGGGTTTTTATTTTAAAAGCGAAGGCACTTTGGGCTCAGAAATAACACAGGTAATAAAATCTGCTTCCATTGTCCTCGTGTGTGTGTGTGCGCACCACTGAGCAGCAGCACTTTTGTGTGGGATAACAAGGTAAGCGTGCCAACCACGCAAAGTTTCTTTTGGACAATGTTTGTTCGCTCCTCGCCACTAATTAGACACTTGGCACGTTTGTAAATAGTACAACCAACTACACACACTTTTCTGGAGAACGTTCCAGCTACAGAACTTTTCATCTCTGGTTTAACATTGACATTTTTGGATTGAAGTACAGGTTTCTTTACTTTCTTGAACATTTTAATGTATTTATTATTTCCATTTCGTGGAAACACATTAGAGAAGCACTATGGAGATGACCAGCAGTGCCAATAAAATGTTAACTGAAATGACATCAGTGTAAATGCCCTGTGTGCCCCACCTTCCAAGGGCACGCCTATAAAGCTAAAGGCAGAGGTAAATGGCTGAAGACAGCGCAAATCTTCATTACGGGTGTCTGTAGGACCTTGTAATGATGACGTATTATGGTGGAGACTAAGGGGTTGCTCCTCCCCTCGGTCCTCTCTCCCGCGCGCGCGCAGGCTGATATACTTGGCCGTGTACACATTTTGTGCCTCGCACGTTTTGGAGTTTACTTTAATGTTGTTTATTTTATTGTAAAGACAGTTGTGTGAAATATGTCATCCATAGTTGCCTACAAGATATTAAAAAGAAGAGCTTCCTTTTTTCCGTGTCCGTCTGGGTTTATATAATTATACGCCTTTCTGGAATCCACGTGAGGACCTGGGCTAACTCATTAGCCAGATCGTTACAACCTCCGTTTCCAAGAGGCGTGGACAGCTTCTGGATCGATACATCGTGCAGAGGGGAAAGGAGGGCAAAGGACAGAGGCATTTTGTCTTTAGGGGGGGTGGTTATCATTGCAGATACATAATAGCTCATTATAATCCACTGGCGCCGACTAATATTACACCACCATTAACATTAAAATAATGCCTTTTTCAGGTAGCACAGCGGTTAAGGGCACAAGCAGATTTTTTTTCCTGTTCTGTACCTGAGTTCTGTGAAGGATTGTTTTTGTACCCCTGAGCATGGTGTTTAACCTGAACTGCTTTGAGTGAATTAGTATCTAACTGTAAAATCATAACTGTCACGTTCTCACACTGGTTTAATCTGCATGTTATGATGTATTTAAAAATATCTTGCTGATTAATGATGAGATGTACGTCACTTTGGAGAAAAAGCATCTGCTAAAAGAATAAATGTAAATGTAATTAATGTCTCCTCTTGAGTGCTGCTATACTCCAGTGCAATCTCTTGGACGTATGGCCGGCTATTGTTTGAAAAACGAAATCACTGTGTGTACTGAACATGTGAACAGCTCAACAAGAGTTCCCCGTAACACCACAACAGTAGCTTCCCCCGCTGTCATTGCCTAAGGCTGCTCACCAGTGCCCTCATGTTAGCTTTAGGATAACAGAGCAAATGTACACAACAGCTGTGCACTTGTCCTGCTCTTTTTAACTTTCTGCTGCTCGCAGTTTGTCTTCGGCACAAACTTTAACATAAAGACTTCAGGCAGACAGCTTTCCGGAGCAGGACTTGCCGGCTCTCTGCAATTTCCTCTCCTTTCCCAATTTCAGTCTGTGACCCCAAGAAAAATGATTCGGGATGAGTCAACAGTTAACAGCACACCTGAGTGTTTCTTTTCGGGTAGCACTAGGGGACAGGGGGCCTTCTCGCCAACAGCTTCCATTGGATCATAAGTGGCCCAAGGCGTAGCGCTTCTTCGCGCTCGTCTGCTCCACCAGGCACACCTACATATGCAATAGCGACACATCCAACGGTCGCTTTTTCGACTGGCGCTGCCAGTCATGTGCTGCCCTCTGTTGTGAGAACTGTGTACTGCACTGCTGACTCAAAACACTTGGAGCAGTCTTAGCTAATTATACACCATACAGGTCTAGTTCTTTTCAAATATCAACTACTTTAACTAAACCAGTAACTTCCTATTGTATTACATTATTCTACACGACTAAGAGGAAACGATCACGTGTTTACAGAAGTGGTGGTTACAAAAGTTACAGAACTAGTATTAGTTGAACAGGAACCATTTGCAGATTCACTTACTTGTCCGGATACTCTTGTGAATTGGCTGACTGTAGGCAGGAGGGCTGCCCTTGACCCTTCCCCCGCTCACGGTGCGAATGCTGAAGGTGTAGAGTCGTCCCGGGTACAAACCCCTGAAGATACGGCTGCTGGAACCCGGGGTGCCATAGGGGTTGAAGATGGACAGCGGGTCACGAGGCATCCACTGCAGGTCAAAGCTGTCATAGTCACTGGTAACGGGGTTGCTCCAGGTAAGCTCTGCAGAGCTGTTGGTGACCCCCGTGAAAGACAGTGATGTAGGGGGTTCAGGGGCTGTCAGAGACACACAAGATCATCTTGCACTCAACACGAAGGTAAACCCAGTTGAACAATCTCGTTGTCCCAGCACACCAATCAGTTTAGTTATCACCAAACAAGCACGCTGTATGGAGAATAAAACGTACACTTTAATACAAACCGTTGATTTCCAGGTCATCGAACCTGTACTACTGTACTGTATCAGTGAGCGGCCATCAAAGTTTAAACCTTGAATTTGCCCATAAAGGAACATGAACTGCTGATGCATGAAATGTACTAAGTTATATAGGTCACTGCATTGCGGGAATGAACGAGGCTGTGGAGACTGACCGGTCCGTCCCTCGACAGAGGCAGCATTGCTCAGCTTCCCACTGAGGGTGAGGAGCGCCACCCTGTAGAGTCGCCCAGGGAGGAGGCTCTGAATGAGGTGTTCCTTCTGCTCAGCAGAGAGCTGCTGCTCGGCTTGCTGGGAGCCGTTGGCGCCGTAGACAAACAACAGATAGCCACTCAGGTGACCCGCCGGCCGCTCCCAGCTCAGCCACAAGCTGTTCGTCTGGTTCCGATTCTGGGCCTGGAGAGCTGTAGCAGGGGCAGGCACTAGGAGAGGTATGGGAAAGAAAGATTTTTTTTAAAAAAAGTTTGAGTTTGCATGTATATGTTAAATACCCCCAAACAAGAAGTACTGTAGTACCACAGCAGAGTCGTGATTAAAAGCACAGATATGACTAGATATCCCAATGTGACACACATTTTGAGATTAATTTGCTTCAAAGTTTTTATTTTAAGTTAGCAGAGGAGATCGCAAGTGGTTGTTATGGTAACTGACCCAAAACCAGTGGGTGTCAAGGTTAGAATCCCTTGGTAAATGTAATCAAGACATTAAAGGGCTTGAGCACCAGTGTAAACTGGATGTCAGGAATTCATATCCCAGCAGAATGCACTGTTTTAGAAAAGTAAACAATTGATGGTGAGCAAAGGTCCAGGTTGTGCACGGAAAAAATGCAGGTAAAAACCACAAGCCGTGGATTGGGCCTGAATTTACCGCTGAGTAGAAAATAGCAGCCTTCAGGTCTGCGAGTGAGCAAACGGAACTCAGAGATGTAGCTTGAACAGGATCAGTAGAATGGCCTGATTTTTAGAGCCATGATATATGCCCTGTGTTGTCGGGTAAGGCTCCCACTCACCGCAACCCCACTCGGGACAAGTGGTTGTTGACAATGTATGGATGGAATGGACATACAACCTTAATGCAAGATGATAATGTGACTTCATTAATTCAGTCTTATTTCACTCCATTTCAGAAACTCAAATCTTGATTTTTTTTTCATGTCTGGTACGCATAAAACACAGAGTAACCACTAAGAAATCAGAACAAAGTAGGCTTTAATATATTAATGGATTACATAAATCATTCATTTGGGCTGAAAGAGACTAAATAATCTTCTACATCATCAATAAGTATAATAAATAAAGTACAATAATGTGTAATTTCATTTGCATTTACATGTGCTTACTGAACTACAAAATTGTGGATGTTCTTAGCCAAAGTTACTCCATTAAAAAAATTTGCACAGATTTATATATTGGTAAATCTGGTGTCATACTTAAATGTAGCAAATTTATATGTAGAATGCTGCCATACAAATAAGTATGAGACAATCTGTATCATTTTAATATTTATCGGGTTTCACCCACAGGGAACCTTCATACAGCTGATTTCAAGTCTACTTTTTGTTTGTTTGCACACCTACCTTTCACGTGTAGCAGATAAATGTATCTCAGTATAAACAGAATGACCCAAAATGTGACACGAGACAACTCTACACCAAGGCAAACTGAGTTTTACTGCCATCACACAGAGCGGACTGAGACATCACTATGACATCACTATCATTGGTCCCCCACCTGTTCTAGCCCAGATGGATGAGGCGTTCGTCTGCTCCCCACTGCAGGTCAGGACCACTATCTTGTACTGGGTCCCCGGCTGCAGGGCCACGAAGGAGCTGTGGAGTGCATTACGTCCAGCGTGGCCACTGTTTCGGAGGGTGCCGCTGCTGTCGTAAAGGGAGATGTTGTAGCCCTCAAAGTCACCCAGCGGGGGCACCCAGCCGAACGTCAGGCTGCTCGTGCTGTTGCCCATGACGACCAGCTCGCTCACTGCCGCCGGACCTGTGGTCAGCATAGCGGGGCTTAACATGTGCACCACATGGCTTTGCCAGTGTCACAATCATCCAGTTCAGAAACACTTGTGACTTCTCTGACTAAATTAAAGTTAAATGTCAACAGATCACTTTATCAGCCAAGTATGCTGAGGATGGGGATGTTCATTCAGACATATTTAATGCAACATTTACATTACATTTAGTCATTTGGCTGATGCTTTTCTCCAAAGCAACTTACGTTAAGCTACTTACAGTTATTTACCCATTTATATAGCTGGGTAATTTTTTTACTGGAGCAATTTTTAGGGTAAGTACCTTGCTCAAGGGTACTACAGCCGGAGGTGGGGATCAGTAGCTCCCACCACTACACTACCAGCTGTTCCATATATTTATTTACTGTTCAGCGATCTGCGTTGCTGCTGAGAAAAGCACTCAACAAAAATAAACCGAATAGAACTGAATACACTAGGCCACCAGTGCAAAGTCTTAACTGAATTGTTATTTCAGCAGCTGAATACCAGCAACAGAATCCACTACATGTGGTATGAATTATAATGTGAACTTAAGTTTAAAAAAAAAAAAAACCCAAAGAAGATACACTGGGTCACTCATTCATACATCAGTGGAACACACACACACTCTCTGTGTCGCTCACACACTATGGGGGAACCTGACATCATGTCTTTGGACAGTGGAAGGAAACTGGAACACCCGGAGGAAATCCATGCAGACACAAGGAGAACATGCAAACTCTACACAGACTGAGCGGGGATCAAACCCACGTCTTCTCGCACCACCCAGGTGCTGTGAGACAGCAGTGTTACTCGCTGTGCCACCATGCCACCCTGCCCATGATTACAGAGCAAACAGTTGGATATGTCACATCACCTGCTTCTCCCAAGTTTTGTATCTGCAGGGGAACTGGCTGTGACAGACAGCTAATAGTGTGTGACCTGGGGTAGAACTGTGTTCAGGCAAACACAAGAACTCAGCTGCTGGTCTCGAGGTTACCCATTTTGATGCAATGGAATGGCACCACAAAATACCTTGCACACATTGGTTGAGGGGACCTCTGCTCCCAGTGTCCCCCCACAGAGGCTTTATGAAGGGGTTATGAGTTGAGTATAAAGTATGCATTACGCGTTCGGCCCTCTCCAACGGCTCCTTCGCTGGCTACGCCGCCACTCAGCGTCTGGACTCTGACGCGGTACTTCTTCCCTGGGGTGAGCCTGTTGAAGCGGTGCTCGGTGTTGTCAGAAGGCTGCGAGTGATTGAACAGCAGGATGCCCTTCTCATCCAGCAGCTGCAGCCTGTAGCCATCAGCCAAACCCCGAGCAGGGTGCCATGACACCAGCAGGCTGTTGGTGCTCTGCTGGCTGTCCACCAGCAGGCCGCCCACAGAGGAAGGCACTGGACAAGAGTAGAGTAGGAAACCTTCAGTTATGCTTGTGACTTCTGTCAGTAATCACAGCTACAAAATCATCAATGGATCTGCTCCCTGATATCTACAAGACCTGATCACTCACTACACCCCAAATGGACTGCTAGGCTCCTCCACCTGCTTGGTGGTCCCCCCCCCAAGAGGTCCAAAATCAAAAGCACAAACATGTGTTACAGCTAGACTGGTGGCTCTAAATTGCCCTGTGTGTGCGTGTGCGTGCACGTGATCGCTCTGTGATACACGGGTATCCCATTGAGGTTGTACTCTATACCTCAAGCTATATGCTTCTGGAACAGGATTCAGACCACCATGACCCAGCCTTAGGACTGCTCTCTCTTTCTGCTAATGCAATGCACGTCGCTTTGGAGAAAAGTGTCTGATAAATGAATACGTTGAAATGTAAATATAAGCATGATAGCAACAGTACTACACACACACATTTTCAGAACCGCTTGTCCCATACAGGGTCACGGGGAGCCGGAGCCTACCCGGCAACACAGGGCGTAAGGCCGGAGGAGGAGGGGACACACCCAGGACGGGACGCCAGGCCGTCGCAAGGCACCCCAAGCGGGACTCGAACCCCAGACCCACCGGAGAGCAGGACTGTGGTCCAACCCACTGCGCCACCACACCCCCTTAGCAACAGTACTATTCGTTTGACTTTTTATCATGAAATGTATAAGAAACTAAGGTTTCAAGTTCTATTCTAGTTGTATGTACTCAACATTTACTTATGAAGTTGACAGTTTTCTCCAAAGTGACTTACAAAATTCAGCTGCTCCCAGTGAAATTTCTACTGTATCAGCTCAGGATAAATACCGTGACCAAGGGTCCTACAGCAGGAAGCAGGAATTCAAACCCTGGTCCTTTGAGCATAAGGCAGCAGCTCTTATTACTACAGTACACTACATGTGCCATTAGGACAAAACCCAACAGCTGCCCATTGGCCACCTCAGTCATAGCTGGTCTGGAATTGCTCAGTGGGACAATTGTATCTCAGTTACCACAAGCTTGTTTCTGCATGCTAACTGTACATTAACCATTAGCCTGAAACATCACAGAGTGTGAAATGTGGCTCTGATTTGTGAATTCCCATATGGTCAAGCTCTGTTAAATCAGTGAGCGTGTGTGGATGTAATGTTCTCCAGCAGAGACCCCTCACCAGTATGCCCACTGGCCGTGTGGTTGTTGTGTAGCTCTCCGCTAATGGACTGCACCACAATGCTGTACAGCTGGCCCGGCGTCAGGCCCTGGAAGGCCACTTCGCTGATGGGCTTGTGTATGACCCGCATCTCCAGAAGATGGCCTCCCGTCAGAAGGAACACTTTGTAGCTGTCCACATCACCCTCCCCTGGGGTCCAGCTGACCTTCAGGCCACTGCTCTGGCCACTGTTGGTCACGTGGAGGTTCTTCACCTTGCTGGGTGCTGTGGAGAGGCATGAATGACATGATATAGTACTTCTCTGATTCTGCTCTGTCCTTTCAATAGTGAGTATAGACAGAAAGAGAGCTAGAAAACGGAAAGAAATCCTTAAGCAAAACTCCTTAAGCTCCTTTGAAGAAGATCACAAAGCTCCAGCTATTGAGGGCTGCAGTGCTGCAGGAGTTAAACCAGAGACACTGCTTTCCTACCTGTCCTGCCCTCGATGAACTGGGCCTTCTGGTTGGGCCCACTGAAGGTGGACACCACGATCTTGTAGAGGCGGCCCGGAGTGAGGGAGCTCAGCCGGCACTCCCTGTCTGTTCCGCTCAGTGTGATGGGTGGGAGCACCTTCATGTCGCTGTATAGCAGCTGCACCTCATAGTGGTCCACGTCACCGGGAGCTCCTTGCCAGGTTACCCGCAGGTCCTCCGTTCCACGCTCAGCTAGGGTCAGGGCAGTCACTGCTGCCGGGACTGAGTTAGGAAAAGAGATCAGCTCAGTTTATTCTAGTCATCTGCTGTTCAGCTGTACAACTCTGCTACTCAGGTGGGTAGTTTACTGAAGGTGTTTCAGTTACGTAAGGGTACAACGATTTTTCCTTCACAATGGTTTGAACACGTAAGGCTTTCCTCATCTGCTGCTGTCCTTGCTGACCCCATAGCCCCATTAAAACCTCCACTAGCTCCTGCTGTCTTGACAAAAAACAAGAACTCACTCTGGATCTGAAGCACAACGGCTAAATGAAAAAAGCTATTGAGTTCGGGTTCACAGTGATGCTCCGTGCCTTGGGTTACGTAAGTCTATCAGTAACAACCTGAACATGATGACTGGACTCTGTAGCTACGTTACATGGTAATTGATAAATTAAGTGGGAGGAAAAAAGGCAGAAACTACACAGACCTTTTAGACAAGCCAGGGTGAGTGAATAAAAACTGGCTGATTTGAAGGCTCAAAATATTGGAAAAATAAGAATGTAACATCCACTTAACGTGTACACACACACACACATTTTCAGAACCGCTTGTCCCATACGGGGTCACGGGGAACCGGAGCCAACCCGGTAACACAGGGCGTAAGGCCGGAGGGGGAAGGGGACACACCCAGGACGGGACGCCAGTCCGTCACAAGGCACCCCAAGCGGGACTCGAACCCCAGACCCACCGGAGAGTAGGACTGCGGTCCAACCCACTGCGCCACCGCACCCCCTCACTTAACGTGTATTCTGTATCAAGTCCCAGCAGGTGCCCTCTTGCTGTACCCATGATAACGGTACTTAATCTTTGTTGTGATGGCAAAACAGCCAACTTCATGAAAGAGTAATAGTGCAAGTCTCCATGGATGAACAAATTGGTTAAACAGCAAAATTGTGACACTCTTCAAAATTTATCAGATGATCCATGTGACAGATCACTACATACAGATTTAAAAGCTTGCAGTACAGGAGACTGAAAGGAGCTCCAAAGTCCACCCACAGAAGTCACTCTCTGGGCCCATTCACTCACATGTCCTCCCATCTGTGGACACGCTGGCCTCATACTTCCCACTCCAGGTGCTGATGAGCACTGTATACAGGCGGCCTGGCACCAGAGACTGGAAGACGCACTCATTGCGGGACTTGGGAACTGTCTGGTTCTGCAGCAGCTGATTGTTGTGCTTGATGGCCACCCGGTAGAAGTCAAAGTCGCCCGCAGCATGCCGCCAATATACCTTCAGGTAGTCATCACGAGCGGAGTGGATTGCCGTGGGGTTCTGAACAGGAGATGGTTCTGGAAAGGACAACAAAAGGATGTTGTGAGGACAGAAGCATGGAACTGGAACTTTCTGGGTCAGTGAATGAAAAATGTGAAGGAGTAACTATCAGTTACATTAAAAAAACATGGATACCAAAATGCTTTGTATGTGCAAATGTACTTGACCAATAAAGTGATATTTATCTCACGTTACAAGACCTATGAATAAATGGTAAAGAGCAACAATACACTGTAGAGTGAATAAGGCCTCCTTTGTTATTCTGGCAGAGGTGAGACCTACGTGTGCGCTCCTGCACCATCGTGTGGTTCTCATAGATGCCGCTGCAGGAGGCAATGGAGATGTTGTAGAGGCGCCCGGACACCAGCGAATTGAAAACACACTCGGGGCTGGTTGTGGTTACACATGGCGCTAGTGTTTTCTCCCCATCCCACAGGGTCACCCGGTAGCTGTCCACATCGCTCTGCGCTGGTCGCCACGACACACTCAGGAAGTCCGTGCGCCCATTGTTACTGACTGTAACATCCCCCACTGCTGCGGGCACTGGAGATGAGCAGAGGAAGAGGTGAGCGAGATGAGACGAAAAGCATCAAACAGAAACCAGCTCTTACACCACACGTTTGTCCGTACTCACATCTGCACATTTGATTCCCTGATACTTTGTCCATGTGGTTGTACACACATTAGGCAAAAAATGTTGTTAAACCCGCAGGAACTAATGCACAGAATACTTTTGGCAAGTAAAACTATATCAGAAATCTCAAAGTTAATTAAGATTTGGCAGTGCAGTGCTCAAAATAGCAAGACAACTGCGAGAACAATTGAGTCCTAACAGGAAGACTTTGAAAAAGACCTTGACGCTTTTTTGTCTATACAGGGTTTCCTGACATTCCTTAAATTCCTGTTGCCTGGGAAAATAAAGCACCCAAGTCTTATTTTACCAGCAGTGTCTAAGACAATAGACCTGCCCTGTTTTTCCCAGTATGTTTGTGGGGGCTAAAGGGGTGACAGGCATCCTTATATAACACATTGTCCTCATAACTTTGTTCCACCATGTAGTCAAACCCTGCATGCATCTGTGAACAGCATGTCTTCCTTCATAAAAGCAATGGGAACAGAGTAAGAAATATAGTACATGAGTTCAGTAAATCTCAGTACGTTTTGACAGATGACACTATCATATCAAGACCTTGGACAAAGATCTAAACTACATAATAAGAATATAAAAAATGTCAATTTATTAGCATTAGTTTAAATTAATTGCATTAAGTGAATAACTAAAAAGCATAGAGGATTCCATAAGCAGCCAGGCTGATATGGTTTAACCCTTCTGAAATGTTCTTCTGCAGAGCCCCACCTGTGTGGCCCTCCTTGACCACCTGCTTGGAGGACAGCCCCTTGCTGATGGAGGTCACCACCACCTTGTAGAGAGCACCTGGCCCGAGGCCATGGAAACGGCAGGATGTGGTGTCGGCCAACACACTCTCGTTCTTGATAATGACACCATTGCGGACAAGGAGTACGCGGTATGAGTCGACATCCCCCACTGCACTCTGCCAGCTGCTGTCTAGGCAGTCCGTCAGACCTTGATTGCTTAAGTGCAAGTGTGTGACTGCTGCAGGAACTACAGACACACAAACACAACAGCGTGAGCACTGCTGAGGCTGTACATACACAACATGGCATCAGACTTGTTCCTATCAACAAAAAGGGGCAACAGGCGGAGTGCTGGTTAGAGCCTTCGGCCTTCGAAAAACGCAGGTTTGAATCCCATCCCCTGCTGTGGTAACCTTGATCCATATACTTATCCTGAATTGATACAGTAAAAATTAGCCAGCTGTATAAATGGGTAAATCACTGTAAGAAGCTTGACACTAACTTGTTTAGGAGAAAAGCAGCAGCGAAATAACTACATGTAAATGTATGAAGTGCACTGACACAGACATAATCACCCTTAGTTGTAGGTGTCAGACTGCATGCATACACACAGTCACTGGAAAAACTGTGTAGGAAAAACTAAAATTTTATTAAATCATCACTGCAGGCTTTGTCCTGGTACAAATATATCTGTTGCCATTCTTGGCCAAGTAAGTGTGTGACTTTTTACACTTATCATTTCCAAACCAAAAGTAGGACAGTGCCTAAGCAATGCCCAGCAACACCTACATGGTGCAGACAAGACCAAAGCTTGAGAATTTTAAAACTGTTTACGAAGAAAGGCACAAAGGTCATGGTGCCGAGATCTCGTTTAAACACTGCAATATTTTCTAGCACTGGAACAGCCAAGAAGAAGACAGCACCCACCCATGCCTGTGAAGTATGCTCACCTGGTCCCTCCCAGGCACTAGACTGAGTGACTCACCTGTCTGTCCCATCACAGAAGTAGAGCTGTGGAGGTTTCCGCTGTGGGCGGTCACCATGACGGAGTACAATCGACCAGGCACAAGTGCACTGAACGTGTACTCCTGCACATCACGGGCCAATGTCTTCTCGGTGACAACCATGTTCGCGTGCTGCAGAGTTACGGTGTAACTGTCCCACTCAGCCACCGGGTGGCTCCACAGAACACCAAGCGAAGTCTCATCCACGTGCCGGACCTGCAGCTTCTGCACTGCCAGTGGGGCTGAGGCCAGGGAGGGAACATTGTTGACACAAAGCTTTTGCAGGGCTGTTACAGTGTCAGTAATGTGACAGTGAATCAAGGGGCAGAGCCACAATAAATTACTGCCAAATTATTCATCATTTGTTAGTCGTTGCTTGTCCGACACAGTCGTGGCGGTTCACAGTCTGTCCTGGAAGCACTCGGCGTGAAACAGGACACACCCTGTTGGGTAATGACACACCCACTGATTCACACGTTCACACAGTACAGGCAACTGAGCACATATTCACCTGAAACATATGTCTTTGGACAGTGAGAAGAAATCCACATGAATGTAGGGAGAACATGCAAACTGCACACAGTCGAACCCAGAGCCAAGCAGCGGTGAGGCACCAGCACTACCTGTTTACACCACTAGGCTGCCCACCACCAAACTGTTTAATCTTAACAGCAGTCAAATGCCGTTAGAGCCATATGCCTGAGCTGAAAATTTTAATTTATAATGATGCGATGCACAGCACAACACTTTTCAGTGAACATCAGAACTGCACCTTCCCTCATGGTTTTCAGAAAAGACCTGAAACACTGTCAGGACAACAGCTGCCCCACTTGGCCAAAAACAGTTTGCTGTTCTGCCAACTCTTCTACTAAGTTTGCAGTCCCTGTGACAGCAATATTTTTACTGTCAGGGAGTCCACTTTGGAATTTCATATTTATTTAGCTGACATTTCTCTCAAAAACAATTTACAATGATTTAGCCATGGTTAAAGCCAGATAATTTTTACTAGAGAAATTCAGGGCAACCATGTTGCTTAAGGGGACTACAGCAGATGGGATTTGAACCTAGGTTCTTTGAGTGCAAGACAAAGCTACTGTCCACTCCCCCACCTGCTGTCTTTTGTAGACTGTGCTGTTGTAACTTCCTTAATGGCCAAGGAATTGTGAGGCACCTTAAATAAATGAAACCACTGAATAATGCACAAATAAGAAGAAAAAATGATGACAACAACATTACTAACCTATTCTCCCCTGACAGAACTCAGTACTGCTCAGTGGTCCGCTCTCCACAGTGACCGCAGCACTGTACAGTCGTCCAGGGACCAGGTCCAGCTTGGAGAAGATAAACTCCTGGGTGTTCTTCCCCACAGTGACATTCACCAGCACTTGCGAGCCGTCCAGAAGCAGCAGGCGGTAGCTGTCCCACTCTCCGCGAGGGGGGGTCCATGTCATTTTCAGAGCTTTTTTGTCATTGAGACCCACCATCTCCAACTGGGCTACTTTGTCTGGTGCTGCAACAACAGAACGGAGAGGTAAATTGGCTCCACGTGTTATGTGTGTTCAAGTTATGAATTTTTCAAAGACATTTATTATTATTTTCTTTATTTGTATTTTAATTGTGTTACAGCATATTTTGTTTTTTATACATATGTATTATAGCTATTTCCGAGACTTTTCCCGAATCTACCAATCGAATAAATCCAGGTACTTCTCTATTATTTTAATGATTGTATAAATAATAAAGATAATGAAGTTCCTAGAAGCTGACAGATGTTGCGTGTTGTTTCAAATGAATAAAATAAAAAAACATTGAGGTGACGGACTAGTGTTGCATCCATGATGCACCCTGCCTCATGCACTGTGTTTCCAGCAAAGGCTCTGGAACACAGCAACCCCGCACAGCACGAGCAGTTGAATAAAATGGAAAAAAGAAAACATTTTAGGACTTTCTTTAATTCAGTAAAACTTTACCAGAGGTTTTTATAGAAATGAATGCATTAATCAATCAATGGATATCTGAATTAATTCACTTTTAGTGATAATGAAGTAGTGATTGGATTTACCGACAAATCGAGATTTCCCATCCCAATTGCGGAGAAACGAGGTGCAGCAGGGAGACAGGCCCCTTTGGTCAGTGACCATCACAGCAATCAAGAAACACTGGTGCAGAGCTCATCTTAAACGGATGTTTCATTTCTCTGACTCAGGGACATGTCTGTATAGGGCTACAATTACTCAGCTAAGACATGTGCTATAGAGTCCCAGAGGAGGTCCATGACAGGTGTGTCTCTGCAAAACCTACCTGTCCTCCCAGTGGTGTTTATCTGAGCAGAGAGCTCCCCACTCAGAGTGCTGACAGAGACATGGTACTCAGCCCCTGGGGTCAGGCCATCGAAGAGCACCTCAGTGGTGCTGCGGGGTAGGGTCTTTTGCTGGGGGAGCGAGCCCAAGGAGGTCAGTGTGACCAGGTAGGAGTGTGCATCACCCAGGACCTGCTCCCATGATACCATTAGGTTGGCTTGGCTGCTGTTGCTCTCCACTCTCAGGTTGGACACCACAGCAGGCACTAGTTGGCAGAAAGACGGGGGAAATTCAGTTTAACTGCTCTTTCCCTTTTAGTAGAAAAACAGGATGAAATTAGGAATTTGGGTAGTGTGTTGATAATGTATTGCGTACGTGTCTGTTTACTTCAGGTTTTATCAAAAACATTTATATTAAATTATTACAATTGCTGCATTAATATGTACTTAATTCATCTAAAAAATACCTAGAAAATTTAAAGAGTTGCAGAATAAAGACATTGGCCAAAAAATATCCCAGTAAATGCTGGTAATAAAATAACTTCATATGTCCATGGATAGATTGATTCATGTTGACTTCTCACTTGGCACAAGATGCTAGATCATACTGTAAGTAGTAAGTACAAATGAAGTACTTGGCTGTTTCTTCACTTTTGACATACATTCTATACTGGATTTCAGCATTTTCAGTTCATTCTTGGTGAGTGCAGTTTTGTTTGGCAACCCCATTTATATGATGTTATGAAACTAAGTTTAGTTGATCATTTCCATTAGAAAAAACTGGAAAAATGCAAACTCAACACTCAAAATAACGTTTTAAATCTGTCATTGAAGAAACATAAAAAAGTACTGACAATATACATATTGGCTTGATATTTTGACTTTGAAAACGGACATTCAAGAGAAACATTGATTCAATTGCGATGATGGAAAAAAAAAAAAAAACCAGCAGTAAATCCACATATTTCTCAGCTACCTTTAAGAGGCATTGTTGAATTTATAAAACCTCTCATGTCATTCCAGTGTATCAGCTCACATCTTGACATCAAAGTGCGTCATAACAAAGGGCCTGGAGTTCGGGAAATTCACCATCCCCATTTGGGGTGGGACTGGGAATGGGGCCTGTGGGAGGAGTCAGACTTCTGCAAGGCTTGCTAAGCACCACCTGGGATTATACCGGACGGGTCTGAGTTCCCCGGACTGCTTTGTTATTGCGGGAGACCCAGTTCCCATATCAGCCACAAAGGGGACCCTTTTGTTTTCCAGATCCTGAGACCCTATTTGCTCCCAGGCTCTCCCCATCACCATACATCTGGGGATGGGACCGCCAGCCGAGGAAGGGGGTTGGTGGCCGACAGCTGCTGAAAATACCACGGAAGCAATCACAAAAAGAGGGCCGACGAGATGGGAAACAAATTGCTGTGCGGCTAGTTCATCAGGAGAGAGATAACCCCCATGCTCCCACTGGTCTGCCAGACCCCCCAACCTGCTACACACCCACAGGGTCACAACGGGTGACCAATTCTCACTGGTAAACATATCCATTGTTGAGATTGTTTGTGCATTTGTGTACGGCAGGCTCACAGTGGAGCAGGTCTCTCTCAGTAGACTTTCTGGAAGGCCTGGCTGCGACTGCAATGGCTACCTCAAGAGTATTCCTCATGGTTGTAGGACAGTCTCAAAAAAAGAAATGTAACAGTGCCACAGGAGGTTTCCTCTTCAATGGTACAGTTCTAAGGATCACTGAAAATTTATTTAAAGTAGACTCCTAGTTGTACAAAAAAAACATCATTGACATGTGAAATAGTGTGGCGTGCAGCACTCTGGGTTCAAGATGAGGCGAAGAAGAACGCACAGGCAGCGTTCATGATGAATGTTTTATTAAAGCACCAGAAAACAGAGAAATGATGCTCTTGGCCCAAAGAGCCCTTTTCCCCTAGGACCCACACCTCAAACCAGCCTTTCCGGCCTGCTTAGCACCTCCAGGCTTTCTCCACTTTAGACTGGCAAGCACTGTCACCCCTTTATTTTGCCCATAAGTCCCCCCAGTGGTTGCACACTTCATTCACATTTTTCCCATAATGCAACTATTTACAATAAACAGATTTCCCGCTCGAACTCGCAGTAACGCGGGTCATTACAATATATTTTGAGAGTCTGTTCATGTCCATGTCAAGCAGACCAGTGAGAGGCCCGTTGTTTCAGAGGAGTTCACCTACAAAATCAAGCAGTATTGTGGTAGCCACCGAAAAATTCCTTGATTGTCCCTTTTTCTTTTAGTTCATCCTATTAAAACTGCTTTGAAAATCATTAGGTGTTGGTAATAAATTCAATAAAACTACATGAATAAGCATAATGTACCAAAATGATCTTTGAAATGATTGGTATTTTTTCAAACGCACCGCTCATTAACACTGCACCACTACCAGTACTGTATGGTATTCAGGGCTGCCACCAAAAGAGTTCAGGAACTAGTGCTGTAATAGCTGACAAACAGCTGTAGCACTATCCAACAGGCACTGTCTTACACCAGAGGAACTGATCATACACATCTCTTTAATCACTATAAACCTGATAACAGACTGGTATTCTGAAATACCGCAGTACTGAATGATTAATGCTAAACACAGAAACAGAAAAATGTACAAGCGGGAGAAGCGACTGCCAAAACACCAGCGGTCTCACCTGTTCGAGCCTGCTTTGAGACGCTGCGCTGCTGCCCTTCAAACTCTGCAGCGACAGTGATGTTGTATAGCCGCCCCGGGACCAGGCCTATCAGCCTGTGGGAAGCGATGCTGCTCTCCAGTGTGAGATTCTGGAGCAGACCATTTGAGTCCCACAGAAGAAGGCGGAAATTATCAACTTTCCCAGGTCCTGGCTTCCAGGAAACGCTCAGGTCGTCAGAGGACGGCGAGAGCTGCAGAATGCTGACGGGAGAGGGAGCTGTATGACAAACAGACAGCAGGCTGTGAACACACTGCTTTTCACAACCAGTAACGGCAAAAGGTGAGAGATCAAGAGACAAACAATGCACGACATCTATTGTACCTGATGTACTGTTTTCCTACAAGGCTCAAAAAGAAAGCATAATGCTGAAACCCGATAGCTACTCTAAAAGAGGACCAGTAACTGTTATGGATATAGACTAGGGGCTATTGGGCTGTAGGTATGTGTCCCACACAGGTAGTCCTGAGCAAAGCGTTAGTAAAATGAGCTCATCAAACTGCAAGATAACATGTTTCTCAGCACATCTAGGGAACATTTTTAGAAAGCAAAAAAGGGATAGTATGGGGTGTATTACTTGTTGAGTGTGGCAATATACAGCTTACTTTAGCAACATTCAACAATTGCTTTTTTACAGTATTTATCTGTTAGTTATGGCTCTGTTCACATTTATAAGGAATTTGTCCATCAGTTCTTTCAAGTGCTAGACTACTCATGTATTTAAAAAACTATGCTGCCTTTTAGCTTTCATTACCATAACCAGACAGTGGTAAGAAATATGAAGTCCAGGGAGTGTCTTAGGGGCTAAGCACCTGTGGCCACTTTGCTCTGCACAGCTGGCGAGGTCTTGTTCCCAGCGATGGCCACCAGACTGAGAGTGTAGTGGGTGCCAGGGCTCAGGGCGAAGAAGCCCAACTGGGGGGCTGCAGAGCCATCGACTCGGGTGCTGCTGTTCTCTCCTGTCTCCACTTCCTCAAGGGTCAGCTCATACCAGTCCACCTGCCCTGGGGAGTGAGGCCAGGACACCAGGAGCCCCCAAGTCCCATTATAGACCTGCTGGACATCTAGACTTGCTGGTTCCTGTGGGTCTTTATGAGAGCAGCACAGATTTAAAATCCTGAAAAACCTCAGCTGTACCTTACAAAAGTGCTTATTCTGATAATACTCTTCATCCAAAAAAAATGTCCCGGGTTCTGAACCCAATTCTTAGCAGAAAATCCATTTGTAAAGTGAAAGTCTAAAAACTGAAGAAGCAATTGTTATTATTTCTTATGGGGAAAATTATAATCCAGAACAAGTTAATCTGAGATTGACCCAAAGCATACACGGCCATTAAAATTTCACTGTCATTTGTACAAAGAAGCTCCTACTTATTAAACTAGTCATCCCTATTATCAAGATTCCCAAGGAAGGACTACTGACAGCTTAGTTTGATGTGACTGAAGCGGCTGTTCGGATATGGAGTGCATGTTTCATGGCAATTTTCACAGTCACATGGAAACAGGAGTGAAAGACAGACTTTTAAGAGTTTATATGTCAGATGCTCTCCTTCTGTTGATGCAATACTGATTCTGAGCTGTTCTCAGGTGTACGTTGCTTTGGAGAATAGTGTCTGCGAAATGAATAAATGTAAATGGTATAGGAAAATTTGCAAGCAGTGCACAAAAGTGGAGAACGGAATGGAAACTCAACAAAGGAAACCTTAGGTATAGTTTATAACTGGCAAGACGTTAGGACTTTGGCTACAATGGAACATGGTAGAAAATAACCAAAAAAGCAGTTTCTCGAATTCTTGAACGAAGGATTATCATCACAACTTTGTTTCATTCATTACTCTTAATACACTTCATCACTTCTTATTTTACACAATCTATAGAGTATAAGTAGTAGTAGAGTAATAGATTACTTCTCTGTTTTTGGCTATTCAGTTTTTTGCCAATAATTCAACCTTTATTTATGTCCTCTGGGCCCATGATGAAAGCAAAATGAAAAGAAATTAAGCACCAAAATCACTGTAAACACATACAGGATTATAGTGCTGCATTTCATGTTAGCACAAACTGTGAGGTCTGTTCCCAGCAGAATCTTCAAGCTGAATTCACAGCTGTTGATGCTTTCATGTGCTTAGAGTAGCCACTGCTCTGAGCAGGACCAATCCAATCAAGAAGTCCAGAAAAATGAGGACAGAGTCACAGTATTCAAACGGGCAGTACGATTTCTAGAAGGCTCGGCAATGCGTTTGTACCAAGAGTCTATACAAAGGGTGATGGGTGCATGAGGATGCGAGTGAACATGAAAAAAAGGGGTAAGTTTGGAGAGCCTTTCGATTATTTTACCATCATCTAATCTCAGATGCTGAAACCACTAACAGAGCTATTTCAGCATCTGAGATTAGATGATGGTAAAACCACTTGGAAAAACCACTTTACAGGTGATCTGCCGCTACGGAAATGGAGGGCACCGAGCTCCCTGTTCCTCTCATTCTCTTTCATGTAAAGGGTACCCTGTTCCAGAGATCTCCTCATGTGATCACATTGTCTGGAAGGTCCATACTATATGGACCCTCAGCTGAAGCATCACTGCTTGCTGGCCAAGCAGTGGGAGGGGGTGCCATTAGAAGGGGGATGAAAAAGCATGGAAGGCAGGCAGAAATGCCCAACAGTTGCCCACTGTTGAACCTTGAACCTTTCTTTATGGCTTCCTCCTAAAGAGCCAGCAGGCTGCAGTACATCCAGCGGTCTAGTGACAAGAGGGCGATGCTCCATGCAGACTACACTTTGACAACACTCTGTTGTGCTGTGTGCTTAGGGGCAGACAATCAAAATACAGAAAGTTTAACCACAAAATTAAAATGTCACTGAGTGTTCATTTTTATGTTGTCAATTTGATGTACAGTATCAGAGCCAATACAGAACACAAATCAGCAAGCTCCACAGAAGCTGTTAAAACCATGTTAAGCATGATGAATGAACACAAAGCTAGATATTTTAAGTATTTAGAGGGAATGGAATTTCCTCTTCTTAAAATACTCTCTAAAATTAGACAATTTGTGGTGACTGATAACCTTTTCTCTGTTCAGCTGAGTGCCATTTTTAAGACCTGACAAATACCAGCATAGTGGTATTCAGGGTTCGCCCAAATGTAATAAAAGGTTGCGTGATTCAAGGTAAAGATCACAAGAGCACACTGTCTAATCTATCTGTCCCGCGAAACAAAACACGCCGTCCCTCGGCATCCGTTAGAACAAAGGAACAAAGGGGGAGGGGAAATGGCCACCACGAGGGAATCCTGTCTGGAAACAAACACTCGAGATTGCACTCCATGCCTTATGGTCTGCAGCCAAAACCTCGCCCAGGCTGGGAAGCTGGGGGGCGCTCTCGTCATCTCAAGCCCCTTCGACTCGCCACACACATGTTGCAGTGACCCTGTGCCGTTCATAAAACTAATAAAAACAATCTCCATTACATATGACTCCAGCGGTAACTCTGCCGAGGTTTCGCCAACCACAATCGTCAAGTAAGATAATCGAGCTCAGGTGAACTCATAATTAATTCATAATTAAAATAATATTTTTTCATATAGTGGCCTTGCCAACAAGGCTGCTTTACAGAGCTTTAACAGGTCAAGTGTGAAAGGCACAAACAGACATGGGGCACCTATAATAAACAATTAAAAAAAACACACTCCTAAAGCTGGCGTAGCATAGGAAAACAGTGTAGCAGCTGAAAGCCAACCAAGTTTGCAATCCCCCTGGATCCTGGACATGCTAACACTGCTAAAGCAATGAAAATGTGTTGGTACTGTATGTGCATTGTGTGAAACCTTTCCAGAGGTACCACCTGCCATTGGCTTTTGATGGGCTGAAGAAGACCAGGATAGCTGGGAGATAAGAGGAAAACAAAGTAAACCCCTCGTTCCTATTGGAAGGATTCTCTGCTATCCGTTGCTGCCAAACCTCCGCGGGTCTGGAATTGAGAGGTGTGCTCCAGCATCAGCATGTCAACCCTACATGATATGGCACCACAGTGCACGCTCACCAGTATCTAATCGCACTAATTCACAGCACCATGTCCTCAGTTAGCCTTATGGAATGAATCTATGCAAACGCAAACCCATATGAAAAACCAGCATTTGAATAATAACATTTTATACTTCAGCAATTTGCTTTTTGTAATAGTTACTACTTGAACTTGCCAATTTTTCAAGCTCTGTAACTATCAATAATCATTATTTACTTGACTCATTTGCTCAAGGTGAGTTATACTGTTACGTTTGCATTTTTACCCTACTTTCGATGATTTACCTCTTTATGTAGCGAGGGAATTTTTACTATATCACCTTGGTAAAGTACTCTGAACGAAGGGTAACACATCAAGAGCGAGGAGTTAAGCCTGGGTTCTTCATTTGGAAAGTGACCATTCTGTCCACCCTGCTACCTGCTACACAGTCAAATATTGAGTGAACAGTTTTTTCAAAGATTATACCATCCATGAGTCTAAAATGTACTACTTAATCCGCAGCTACACTTCTCCACTTGGAGAAATCATTAAACGGAAGTGGCATTCCTAAATGAGGTTTTATTCTTTGCTTTCTAGTCTTTTAAAAGGTTTCCCAACACAAAAATGTCATATCTAGCATTTTCATCTTTTCATTGGTTAATCTCATTTATGGGCACAATCTACCTTGGCATTACGCTCTTTTGACATATTGCATTTCCTCAAATAACTATAAAATTCATGAAAACAATGGTCCTTTGTATGAAGGACCTTACATAATGACAACACATATTTCATTAATAACATACGTCAGCACTATTTACCCCTTAAATTCTCAAAAATGAAGCCATAATTTCAACATTTGATTCCAAGAAAATATGATTAATTGGAAAATATCTAAAATAGAGCCAATAAAGGTGCTTTGTTGTTGCTCCCACTGAAACTAGCTGACATAAATACATAATCATGCGTGTACAAAAATGACATTTAAAATAATGTTTTCCCATGTACGACGCTAAGAGTTGAAAAGATTTTCAGTTGTACATCCAGTACAGTGCTGCTACCAGTGACAAATAATTTGGCAGTACAGTAAATACATTTATTATACCTCTTATTTAAAATATGTATTCTTACCTGTTACACATACTTCTCAGTTTATATTCTATACTCCCTCTCAATGTATATATAAAATATATACATATTTCACTCCATATTCTTGGTACATATATATTCTTCTTTCACTCTATACGTATGTAAGCACTTTACTTATACATAGTATATGTAGACAGTGAAAGAAATAACACATTAAGGTGTATATGGAGGGAGAGAGTGTGTGTATAACACACTCTATATAGACACACTGTGTGTGTGTTTGGCAGTTGTCTCCGAACATGAAATACACACATAATGCAATAAAGGTGCACTACACACATGTACAGAGAACAAGGGCAATCACTGTAGGAGCACACAGCTTTGAAGACCCTTCAAAGTCAGGCAGTAATGATGCAGCACAAGAGCGCAAGACAAGAAGGGGGAAGAGGGTGCCACGAGGCTCCTACCTGTGCGCACTGTCACGTTCGCTCCCAGCGTGTCCTCGCGGGACTCTATTGCCAGGTGGTACACGGTGCCCGGCTGCAAACCCCCCATGCGCCACACGTACGCGCCACCCTCGTCATGTGCATTGCGTGCCAGGCAGCCCGTGCTCTCCGTGAGCCCAGTGTGGCCGTCCGTGGCAAGGACACAGAAGTTACACGGCTGTCCAGGTGTGCTCCAGTGTAAGGTCACCTCGTTCGTGGTGGCTGCAGCCTTGGTCACGGTGACGGAGCAGCGTGCAGACTCGGTGGTCTCATACTGCAAGAACACACACACACTTATGCGAGTTAACAGGAAAATTGCTTGTTTTGAATCACTGCGGTCAGTTACACACGGGGTTAGCAATGTGAAACAGAACAGAATCATTCTGCTGCTATTGTTAAACAAGAAAAAAGAAAACAAGAAAAGAAAAAGCTCACCTGGAAAAACCTGGACGCTATAAAGAGTATCCAACAAATGGATTTATACCTCAGCATTGTGAATTATTTAAATATTCCCGTCAGATGAATGAGAGAAATCCAATAGAGGAGATCCTTATAAAGTGATTAATTAATAAAATATATATTTCTTTTTAGTTTCCAATAGGAAGATGCTCGTTTCTTGTTCATTTTCCCCAAAGTCTTCATTGGACAAGACAACACAAGAGCAACGGCAGTGTGTGAATGACACCTTCAGTCTACAGGGTGCCGCACACGAGCTCCTGCCGCAGTCGCCGCTGCCATTGACATCCAGAGTGAAGAAACCTTGAGCAGCACCTTCACCTACTGCACCAGGACTCCAAGATGTGCAGCCTCAAAAGAGGAGAGTCCCACAGAGCTTGTGAGCGTTACACTCAAAAGTGTTCATAAGCAGAGACAAAAATGCGTCGATGACATGTGTCCCTGTCCACTCCTTTCGGCTCTCAGCTTCAGCTGGTCAGCCCACCGTCAACGCCACCACCACCACCACAGCCGCAGCACAATGTTCCAGAAGTGCACTGAAGTGCCCGTGTGCTATCAAGTGTGGGCTCACGAGGAGGAGCTCTGTGTAACTTTCACTGAAGCTCAGGCCCCAGAACCTTAAGCAGTGGCTCTACTCAGTGGCTCTACTCAGCAGCCCACCCACCCTCACTTCCTTCCTGCTGCACTTTCCCTTCAGAGGCAAACCTTTGTTTTTTTTAGGTCACCCTTAGGGGCTCCATCCCAGCGGGCCAAGTGAAGGACTTTTGAAGGTCAACTCAGGCTCAATTAAATATAGAACCTTTAAAAAATAAATGTAGCACAGGGAAACACTTGCAATGCACATGATACTCATTTTGCTTAGAACATATTGTACTTACTGTCCATAACGTGGGGAAAATGGAAACATGAAGTGCTGTAAGACCGCTTTGTTTACATGTTCACCTAATGAACATGTTTTAAATAAAGTACCTCAAACTACCTCATGAAAATGTCACTTTCTTCTTTAATCAATCATTCAGCATCAAACGGTTTTTCACAGAAACTAGGAATATATGGCTTTCTGTATGATTATATTTTATCACTTGGTGCTAGACCACAGCCCAGTTACAGGAATCATCCACAAAGACCACAATATGCAATATGTGGGAAGAAAAACTTGCCAGCCACTGCATTACACAAAAAACTAACACAATGATTTTGCTGACACTTTGTACAAGATCATTTACAACTGTAGATGTGTATACTAAGCTATTTGCAGTTATCTACACATATATCCAGCAGGCTATCCTCACAGTAATGTAAACACGTTGCTGAAGGATACAACAGCAGGGAACTGCACCTAGGACCCACTGACTGCAGCGTTAACAACTACGCTGCCACATTAAATACTACAGTACAGTTTCCAGCTCAGCTGTTTACTGCATGGTAAATATACTGTACATAGCATCCGATTCTTAACCTTCTGCTCTTATTAATTATATACAGGCATCAAATGCATACTGTCTAAATATCTAAGGCTAGTGCTTTCAGTCTAAAGCACAGAAATAAAATGACATTTTCACATGAAATGCTAAATAAATTCAATAAATCATAATAAATTAAAATGTAATAAATCATAAAATTCAGCAAAATGTGAACAGCCATGCACCTGTTGCACTGTATGACTAAGTTGGTAAAAATGTAGCATCACTACTGCCGTGTGAGTCTCATGTTCAAGACATGCTTCCACAACGGTGCTGTCTATAAAGGCAGAATGGACCGGAAGTCCAACCAGGAGGGGCCGGACGTGCTGTTACCGAGCCCAAGCTTGGACTCCCAAAAACTTTTCCCTCACTTCCTGCCATTGCATGAAATCAACTCCACTTGGCTTTTATCGAGAGGAAAGGGACCTTACACAACACTGGCAGACAATATCATAACCATGGACCACACAATAGCAGGACTACATTAAAAAGGGGGGCTAGCCAAGTGCTACTCAGTAAAACAACAATGCAAGCAGCACTGCACAATTCCAAGATGAAAATGACTGAGGTAAAATAATGAAAAAGCTTTGCTTTTCTCGTATAGTGGAGAAAATATAGTAAATTAACCGTTATGTTTTCTTTCTTTGTCTGAACACAGGCAGAATTTTATATTGGGTACACATTCATTCCTAAGTATGAAAGGCCTAGGGAAAAATGAAGGTATCTGCTGAAATTGACATTTTTTTCAAATAAACTTTGCATAATTTGTTCATCTTCAGATTGTTACTTTGTACACTTGCTCCTCCTGTTACAAACATGAGCTAGAATTTTTTTTAGCTCATTTTCCATTGTATTTACCTATTTTTATTTTCTTCACAATTCTATTCTCTACTAATTCTGTCTGATGTGGAGTCAAAATGAACCGTGTTTCTGCACTTACATATTAGTTGGCAGCAAAACGCACTCAGAATAGAAAGAGGAGTGTTGGACCACTTTTATTCAACTCACTTCTACAATGTTTACAGCTCATGTTTGCCATCTGAGTTCAGGTGGTCAATAACAAGGAAAATGTTACACATGTTAATGGGATGAATCAGTCATAAGATACAATTCCACAGGGTTTGTAGAGAGAAGGTATTTTTTCGGTCTTTAAAGAGTTTTAATTATTTTTTAACATAATAGTTTTAATATAACTCAAATATAATTACTAAAAATCTTCAAAAGAAAAGAACATTTTTAGTTTATCAATAGATTAAGATTATAACCCTACCTGTAAATGAATCAAGGAATATATGTAAATTTTGTTTTAACATTCAGATAAAGCTGAAAGTGGTGCAAATCTGACAAACGAATATTTCTTATTACAACTTTGCCTGAGGTTTTTGTGGAACCTCACTTGTTAAGTGGACTGATATCTGCATTATTCAGCTTTTATTAATTGAGGCTTAGTGATAAAGGTGACTTTGATATTTAAAACAAAAACAAAAAAATGAGCTAAAGAAAGATTTCTGGCCCTAAATTTTGCATGTAAACTGAGGACTCAGTGCATTACACTTGGTCTGTAGCTGAAAATAGATCTTTCTGAAAGTGATAATACACAATGTAAATGGGCACCAAAGGAATCTCAAAAAAATCTCACTGTAAGTGTGTATAAATAAGGATTTATACTGATAAACTAAATATGCTGGATACATATTCTGCAAGTGGCTTCTCTTGTACAGCATATTTCAACCAGTCACTTTATCCTGATGACATTAGAATGCTGATAAAAAGCTGAAAAAAAAAAAATCACTGACCTTTTGAGTGGTGATAGCTGTTGTGGACAATGTCGTAGTCCATAGGTGCTCTGTTGACGAAGCTGAAGTGGTGGTTCTAGTAGGGCTGGTCATTATTGTGGTTGGGTTTGTAGTAAAGGCAGTTGTTTTTAAAGTAGTTGTGGTTGACTGTGTAGTGTGGGCTTTAGTTGTGCGGGTAGATGCTGTTTTGGTGGCATTAATAAATGTCTCTGTGGTAGCCCTGCGGGGTACAGTAGCAGCCATAGATGGAGTGATTGAAATGGAAAATGCACTGGACATGGTGGATTCCATGGTACCTGTGTTGGGGTCTGTAGGTGCAAGAGAAATGGTATGAGTCACAGAACCTGATGTGGTCCTGACAGTTGAATCTTGGGTAACTGTAGTGTGGTCAACCGTACTGACAGCAGGCTCTGATGTAGTTATAGCAGGAGATGTAGCTGTTCCTGGCACTCCAGAAATTATGGTGTGACTAAAAGTAGCAATGGGAGGCCCTGTTGTTCTCCTTGTGGGAGATGTGGTGGTAGCACTGCGGGGAGCCACAGTAACCGTATGTGCATTTGGGATCATACTGGGGGCCGGAGTCATGGAAGAAGATTTATTATTCGCTGTGGAGTCACCTGTACTGACTGCAAGTTCTATTGTGGTTGTAATTGGAGCATCAGTAATGCCATGGTCTACAGTGGTGGGATTTGCACTGAAGGTGGTTTCCTCTGGCATCACATAGGGAACTAAAAGAATAGTTGGATTTCCAGTGCCAAGAGTGGGAACTGTGGGTTCTTCAGATGTCACATGGGAAACTACACTAATGGTGGGTTCACTGTTGATACTGTGTCCTAAAATAATAGTGGATTCATCTGTCAGTGCATCAGGAGGTGCAGGAACAATGTCAGTCATGTCAAGCCTTGTGACAGTCCCAGTTGTACTGAAAGGAGCAGTACTGGTCATAGTGGATGCCACATCTTTTGCACTGGGGTCTTCAGCAGACGTAGGAATTTCTGCATCTGTAGTGGATGCAAAGGGGTCAACAAGACTTATAGTAGAAGCCCCTGTTTCAACAGGACTTGCAGAAGAAGCAGCAGTAAATCTGGGAAGCTCTGCATCTCTCCAGGTAGATATAGTGGTTATAGTTTCAGCTATAGTGTTTGCACAAGAAGTTGAGGAGGATTTTGATGGAGACAGAGCATCTTCAGTATGAGCACGAGACACAGATGGAGTGTTATCGGCAATGGGAAGGACAGTGTTTGTGGTAAGAGCTGCGGTGAAATTTCCTTGAAATGGAGTGGCAGTCGAAGCAAGGTGACCTGTGTTACTGAGACCTTTATCTGTATGGCTAACAGTTTCAGTGGTCATAGTGATGTGACCTGTCAGGACTTCATCTGTCAAGATTATAGCCTCTGACGTCATGGTAGGAGCTGCAACGGCTGCAGTGTGAGTGTTGGCGATAAGGGTTGAGTCTTCTGTCTTCAAAAGAACCTCAGTGGGTGCCCAGATCCTCTCTGCTGTGGAGTCTGGTGAAGGAGTGGCTGGTGGAAGCTTGAGAATGGTAGTGCGACCCTCAAGAGCAACTTCAGGCATGTCTGTATCAGGTACAACATCCGTAATACTGGTCCTCTGTGTCTGAACAGCGCTGCTGGTGCTAGATGCTGATCTGGTGTGTCGTTCTCTTGTGCTGGTTCTTAGATGGCTTGTTGGCGAGAAGACTTCCCTGGTGAGGAAGCTCAATGTGTTGAGGCTTAACGTGGTGGAGAATGATGAAGAAATGGTGGTGGACGCATGAGTCGTGTCACCTGGGAAGAGACAGGAGTGTCCTGTTACAGCTATCAGTAAAAGTGCAGGTTCCTTTGAATGCAAAATGCCACAAATATCACTGTGTTCTGTTTCCAGTACAAGATAATTTAGCAGTTTCAAATGAACAGGGAGCTATTATTATCTGATGTCCACGAAATAACTGAAGAAGATTTTTAGGGAAGCCTCACTGAAAAACACACACACATTTTCTGAACCGCTTGTCCTAAACGGGGTCGCGGGGAACCGGAGTCTACCCGGCAACACAGGGCGTAAGGCCGGAGGGGGAGGGGACACACCCAGGATGGGATGTCAGTCCGCCGCAAAGCACCCCAAGCGGGACACTAACCCCAGACCCACTGGAGAGCAGGACCCAGTCCAACCCACTGTGCCACCACGCCCCCCCTTCACTGAAAAACTACTTTTGCAAATACACCTCATCATTGCAAATATTCATGGCTCACGTTCTATCCTGTTTTGGATTAATGAACTATTCAGATTATTCTCCATGCACAAACACATTTCTCAGCCTTAGCCGTAGCTCTTATTTATAGAACGCACATTGCACGTATACAAAAACGTAATGTCGGACGCAGCCCAGTAAGTCCTAGGTAGCAACAACTAGTGCATGTTCACAGATTTTATGACAAGGTTGTCACCTGGTTCTTCATCTTAGGGCTGGAGAAGGAGGCATCTGTACACTCCCTATTACTTTCTTACCCCACACCCACCAAGGGTTCATTCAACACAGCTCAGGAAGACAGACAATGTGTGTATGGTGAAGATGCTGCGTGGTCTACAATGTCTTCTACAGAGACTGGGAGGATGCAGGATTTCTCTAAAGTGTTAAGCAGAGGATACAAAATCAAATTATCAAAGTGTCCTCCAGTATTGATGAGCCAAGCGTCACTTAGCTGATACTTTTCTCCAAAGCAACTTACATTGTTAAGGTTACAATTATTACAGTCACACGCATTTACCCATTTGTACAGCTGGGTAATTTTACTGGAGCAACTCAGGGTAAGTACCTTGCTCAAGGGTACTACAGCCAGAGATCAGAGTCAAACCTGCAATCTTTGGGTCCAACTACAGCAGTTCTAACCACTACGCTACCAGCTGTCCCTAAGTTATTTCATAAAACCTGAACATTTTGTGTAGAGGGGGACAGATTACATTCTGAAAAGATGGCACAGTACAAGGTATTAAACAATGTCTACAACAATAAATGTAAAAAATGTAAAAAAAAAAAATAAGAAAAATGTAAAGTTACCTTTATTTCTTAATTAATGTTAATATGTAGTGTGGCCATAGCTTTGTGCTACTTTCATATTACTACTGACTGCGTTATTCATCCTTTCATACGGTTCCTGACCTAATAATTAGGTAGTTTATTGAGAACAACTACATGGGAGATGTATGCAAACATAGGTAAGAAAGCCTATAAATATTAGAAACCTTAAGCAGGACTGTAATTAGCATAGTTGTTAGGGATCTAAATTGCAAAAACATTTTCAATCTATAAACCTTCTTGAAAAATCTTAAATCTTATTTGCTTAAGCAGGATTGGTTCAAGTACCCCAAAATATAAAGTGTGAAGATTATCGCATTTAGTGTTGTGCCGGGGTCTGGCCATTCCGTGTCCCCGGAGCACAGTGTGCAGGGAAGTGGGTATCAAAAGCGACATCCTCCCCTTTCGTTGAGAGGTGTGGTGGAAGAGCTAAACACTGCGCAGAAACTGATTGAAAAAATGCTAAACTTACTTTTAACAAACCCAGTGCCAGTAAGTGTCATTTTCTTTAATTACAAATAGAACAAGCTGTTTAGATCACTAACAGCCCATACTTCATTCTCATAGTAGCACTCCTTATGCTTCATTTCCTATGACAGACAATGGCCTGGTGATATTTCATCTCTTAAAATTGAACCATAAAATATGTTTCAGAGTTATGACCTTACAAGCAAATATCTCACAATTCCAGTTCCATCCATCTATCCATCCATCCATCTAGAGGGCACTTGCAAAAACAAAGCCTGCTAGGAGTCACTGCCTGACCTGAAAGGAATGCCTTTAGAATGTGGGAGGAAACCCTGAGTCAAGCCATGACAATATGAGGAAAACACGCAAAATGAACACAGAGATTCAAAATTCAACCCATTGGCCCTGGATCTGTGAACGAGTGTTGCTACCTGGTGAGCGACACGTCACGATCCATTTTAATCCACTGGCCAAATTGGGGCTGGCCACTTGCGTGCTAACACAGGCACAGCATTCTGGGTGGTGGGCTGAAAGCGTGAGTCGTAGCTTCAGCACAACCGGCCTTCACAGGAAGGGGAGGCCCTGCTTACGACATTCCTTTGCCGGAGTCTGGCCATTCCGTGTCCCCGGAGCACAATGTGCAGGGAAGTGGGTATCAAAAGCGACATCCTCCCCTTTCGCTGAGAGGTGTGGTGGAAGAGCCAAATCACTGACATGGCTCAAAGAATTTATCATCACATTATGTGCTGTTCTGAACAAAACTGTCATCCCTTTTCCCCTTCTTCTGCCAAAAGCCATAAAACACCAAGATATTTCCTCAGGTGTTTCAGAGCTCAGGCAAGGTTGGGCTTGTGAGCAAGGGATGGAGATGGAAGCTTCTCTCTGTATGTAACAGCACTTATGAATGCAACACGTCGAGAAAGAAAAAGCGCAACACTTCACACATATACATTTTAAATGCATTTTTAATCTTCAGAGAGCTAAAACGAAATGATTTCTCACCACTGGGCAGACAGAGGGGGTCCATCACCATCCTTCCCCCTGAGTCCTCTTTGTACTTGGTCCATTTGGCATACTTGGGGTTCTTACTGAGCACTGCCCTTTGACCTTGCTTGTTGAGGTACAGAGGCCTCTCCGCCAGCCCCAGGGTGCCCTTCTGATCGTAGCACATCCACGGGGGGGCCGCCGTGCAGTCAGCTAGGGAGGCCAGCCGAGTGTGATCGGGCACGTAGACGCTGGCATCGGCCCATAGGCACAGGGCTGACTGACTGTGGCGGAGCTTCATGTCTCTGGTCCAGCTCCACTGCTGCTCCGGGTTCGTCACGTCACATTTGCCAAGAAACACCACCATGCTTTTTCTTGAGAGACATAAAGTCTTGTGTGGGTGAGCAATGAGGAAACCCTCTACAAACGAAACATCGAGGCATTAAGAGCATCCTAACACATTTAGGACATTTAAAACATGTGGAGATGTATATACTGATAAAACTGAAAGTGACAATTATTCAATGTTTAGACTGTTCCCTGAGTAAGTTCAGCTTGTTACAACCTTAACAGTCATACTGAGGTAGTATTTATTAACCTATAGGTATACATCAGTGGGGAAAAGCAGTTTATTTTATATTGGACAAAAGTGATCACGACTTCATGAAAGTTAATGGCAGTTTTCTAAGACTAAGGTTCTCGAAAAGGGCTTAGTGTATGAATGTTCCAAAACAGCAGCAGGCATTCATTGGCTACTTTCCTGTAACAGTATTGTCATTTCCTAAAAGTCAGAAGCGACTAACTGCACTTCACTTATTTTTAAAGAGGGGAAAAAAGAGAAGAGCAGCAGGTTTCTCAGTCTGAGCTCGCAGATGAAGGTCCCCATGAAGAGCGGACGGCGGGACTCGATCGACACAAACATGGAGGTCGCGGAACAGAAAAGGCACAGCGAGCAACAGAGCCCCGCGCGCGCGCGCTCTCAACTCACCTGCCGGAGCCGAGCCCAGTAAGGCGAGTAAAGCTGCGGTCACAAAGACAGTGTCCATTTTGGAGCGAAGTGCCGAAGGTCTGGAAGCGCAGCACGAAGAGGCGTCGAGAGGAAACGCGCCTTCGCTTCGCACGGGGAAGCAGCGGCTGACGAGCGGCGCGCGCGCTTCCTTCCACCGTCCGCGCGGCGGCACGGCGCACATCCTCTTGGCGCGAGCGAGCGAGCCTTGCCTCACCGCGTTTTACCGTCTTTCACCCACATTTACTGCACTGCATACATTTTTTGAGCCCGTTTGGCCGCTTCCTTCCCTCTCCTTTCGATCCGTGGTAGGAAGCCCTCCATACAGGACCAGTTTCTCCTCAGAGGGGTTGCCCAAGATGATGGCATTTACACATGAAACTCACTCAAGTGAGCCCTTTGTCCACATGATCTCCTGCTGGCTGCCACATCCCACCACTTCCAGCCAGTTTCGTGTTAAGAAGCCCTCCGAAGAGGAGCAGATTGTCATGAGTGAACTTGAGAAAGGCATCAGCCTCACTAAGTGACCTGTGTGTTTCAGCGTTTTACCATTCTTCATGTAAACGACACGCTGCATGCTTGGTGTACCTCGTTCTAGTAGCTACCTCCTTCCTTTCAGCCCTGGGTCAATAGTGCTCAGTGCAGGACTGTTAACTCAAAGGAAAGCCCAAGACACACTCTGCCTGCCAAAATGCCAAAAAGACAGGCATTTTGCAGCGTTTCACCACGTTTCATGTCCAGCACACAGGACACAACTGGGCACCCAGTTCCCCTCCATCCTAACAAGTCCTCAGTAGGACCTTCTCAAAATGGAGCCGCCAAGTTACATCCCCCCACCAAACTGTCCTCTTTTTCCATGCACACAGTGCTGTGTGATTGTTTCCTTACCGACCGAGTACATTACTCCATTAAGGAACACATCTTACTCTTTTAAAATGGTTTTTCGCTTTATTGGCAATACAGAATATAAAGTGAACAGCATAGGTAGCAATATAGGGCTAATCTGTTGGAGATTCACATTGTTTTGACTGTTTCAGGAATACAGTACAAATTTTTCCACAAGACAACCATCTGATTCAAGTTAGAGTTCAGACATGTGCAATAACTTATTTGAAAAGCTTTGTAGTATGGCTTATTTCATACAGAATGTTCCTGATGAAATTCAAAAGTTCACCCTTACACACAAATGGTCAAAATAATAATTAATAATGATCTTGCTGAAGTGGAGAACTTGAATCTGACTTTGTAGATGCCAGTCATTTCATTATGATAAGACCCATCAACATCACCCATCAATGATTGATAAATTTGGGTGCGCTACAACAATTGACTCTTTATCTACAGTTACCACAATATGCTTTCAGTGATGGACTTTAGATTTCATCTAAGTTTAAATTTGAGGCATACATATGTACATGTATATTACATACATAAGTAGTTATTGGTGGTATATTAGACTGAACTTTTCACAACATTCATTTTGATTAATAGTTTATAGGAAAAAGAACTGATAGTCTGGCTTTTCTAGCCATAAAGCCCACATAGTGGATAAAAGCTATAAACAGGAAACAATATGCACAGAAATTTGGAATTATAAACATTAATTAATGGTCATTGTGCAGTGCACCTGCTACATAGATCTAATATAAATAGACAAATATATATTTAAAACTTCTGTATCACAAATAATAATAAAAAATTGATACATACAAAAAGTTCCTAAAACGTTACTTGTCAAACAATCTTTTTTCTGTTATCACCTAGGAATGAAACACTTGCAGTATTAGCAGCAAGTTTTTTTATGTGGTTAAAGATATACCATCCACATAATGTATAATAGCACTTTTACATATACATATTTTCCACAGTACATTATATAAAACAGAAGCATATACATATACGCCTCCTGCTCTCACTGCAAAATCCTTTGCATAACACTTAGAGTACCAAAAAACCCACAAAGGAATGACTAATGTTACATATATTGTGCACAGATACACTTCACAAAATACACATCGGGTTGATCAGAAAAACACAACACAACTGCACTTGCAGCCAGCAACAGAGAGAAGGGAGGGAGACAGAGCGGCACCTTGAAAATGTTTGCATGCACCCTTTTTCATCCTTTCCCTTCCCTATCATGCATTGTACACGCTTTTACATAGCTTTAGTTTTTACCCTGCAAACGTTAAACATTTTTATCCAATCATGAAAATATACATGCTAATAACATGCAGTTCCTGTTGCTGATTCAGAATGTTTTCCTTTGACTTATTTAGTATGATGTACTATGGTCTGACAAACCAAAGAAATACTGGAGAGTTTCCTTTTTGTTCTGATGATGCCAAGGCCGTGATGATGACATGGCCAAGGTCAAAAGTTTGGGGAAAAGACTAGTGATCTACATTACAGAGTCAATATAAAAGGATGAGCAAGTATACAAGCCATTTATTTTCAGAACTTTCTTTAGATGCTGTGCAAGAGCATTATCAGCAAATTGACTTTTTAAACGCAGCCACACAGAAAACTAGCTTAAGAAAGGGTAACTGATGCAATAACAATAATAATCGTTTAGGGCAAAAAAAAAAAAAAAAAAAGTAGAATCATTCACTAGTAGTTAAAAGCCAGATTATCTGACACAGCACTGAATCATAATGAGGGCAGCACTGTCTTTAAAAAAGGTACCTAATTTCATCTGCACAATAAAACCATGTCAGCAGTAATATGTTTAATACACCACTAAATGTTTCATTTGAGTCGAGACTATATTGTTTCATGAATTTCAATTTCACGAATGAAATTAAAGCAAAATATTCAGTATGTGCAAAACTGGCTCCTAGTTTTTTTATTAAATGCTTAGGAAATATGTTTGGTGAATTGTACATGAAATTTAAAGTAAAAAAAAAAACTGTTATTTGACCTCCAATTAGAGGGCAACAGAAAGATTTACAATACCAAAATCCTTACATGAATCCTATGGGGGAATGCCACATTAAGACACCACCAGAATCAAACTGTCACAGCAAGCTTGGCATATACAGCAACAGAACTTTTCACCCAGGGTACAAAGTGTGTAACACTCTGGCATATTTATGTACATATATATCGTAAAGATGACAAAAATAGGGCAGCCCTGTTACCTGACCAACGTACTTTTACTCAGATGCTGTAGTTAAATCATTAGTGTATGGAGTACCACCCTTGTTTACATTAAGGTCTAAATAACTTACCATAAATATCAAATACTTCTACTCTGTGGATTTATGGTTGTCATTGGTTATGCCGGACTACCTGCCAGGCAAATGGTTACAGGGTATTGCAGTTAACAGTCTCCTGGACATATTGATGTATTTCAAACGGAATATTTCAAAATGGCAGTTAAGTTTGAATTACAAAATAAGAGTAAAACCACGAACATCAATGAATCATTCTACAGAACTATGGGTACACCTGTCAGAATTATGCCAGCAAAACGACTTCAAGGCAGAGTGCTTACATCGTTGAAGTAAGCCGTGTAAAAGCGTAGGAGAGATTAAATGGTACATTACATTCATTAACAGATGCTCTCTGTCAGTCCCTCTCTTCCTCTTTGACCCCCCACCCCAAAGGTGATCCAGTTCCCCTCAGTGTGTGTGTGCCTTGCAACTTCATCCCGTTTGACTCTGTCCCCTTAAAGCGTGAGGACACACACCATACAACAAGATTACCTGTTGGTTCTTTTAGCAGTAAACCTGGTGTCTGAACAGAACGCTCTGGCCCGTGTTCACTGGCCCACATCAACAGAGAGACGACTCTCGAAGAGACGCAGGGCATGGTGGACAAACTCGTACTGCTCACCAGTCTGGATCATGCCCCCCCTGCACAACCAAAACAAACAAAATGAACAGAATGGTCAGTGTTTGCATGATCCCCTTTGTGATTGTTAAAGAATACCAATCCAGACTTCATAAACTTCCCTGATGGAACCAAACTTATTAGCCTGTGATGGACTTGAACGAATAAATTGAGAAAATTATTAATCCCGAAGGAAACTGCACAAGGCAGCAGCAGTCTTATATGATAAATATTAATTTAAAAAAAAAAGATAACTCTATGATTCCATGTGTGTGGATCCTTCAGCCCCAGTCTTTTCTTGCCCCATGTCCCCAGGGGTAATCCAAGTCATCCTTCCCCCTCTTCTCTCACCCTAACCCCTGTTTAAAAGAAATGGCCTTCTAGACATCCTGTTTGTGCAAAACCGCTTAGTGCCCCCCCACTGCAGCCATAATTGTCATGGCTGGAAGACATCGCTATGAAGGTGGGTCAGAGACGGGGTGACTGAGGCAGGCCAGTTCCTGCCTAATACTTCTGGCTATGGGGATGTGCAACAGAACTCTACTGTTATTCCATGTGATTTTAATCAGAGGATGCTGAAGGAAAATTCTGGGTTCCTGTTTGCTAATGGTAGCATTAAATACCAACCTGGTCCCCTCTGTAAAATTAAAACAAAAAAAAAACAAACAAAACTCGATTTCCAGGCTATTCCTTATGTCCTGCATTGCTAGGTTAGGCTCTGGTTTGCCACAACCCTGCTTGGGACAAACAGTTGTAGACATTGTGTGTGTGTATTTAACTACAGCTTTTCTACAAAGCAACTTACAATTTAGTTACAGTGCCATGAAAAAGTATTTGCCCCTCCCTGATTTTTAAATTTTTTTGCATATTTGTCACGTCACAGTTAAATGATTGAGATCATCAAACAAATTTTAATATTACACAAAGATAACCCGAGTAAATACAAAATGCAGTTTTTAAATGATGATTTCATTTATTAAGGGAAAAAAGCTGTCCAAACCTACCTGGCCCCATGTGAAAAAGTAATTGCCCCCCCCCCGTTAAATTATGTATGAACTGTGATCAACCACATTTTTTGGAAAGCTGAGTTAAATTTCACTTGCCACACCCAGGCCTGATTACTGCCAGACCTGTTGAATCAAGGAATTACTTAAACAGAACCTGTCTGACAAAGTGAAGCACATCTCAAAAAGCAACACATCATGCTGCGATCTAAAGAAATTCAAGAACAGATGAGAAACAAAGTAACTGACATGTATCAGTTTGGAAAGGGTTACAAAGCCATTTCTAAGGCTTTGGGACTCCAGTGAACCACGGTGAGAGCCATTATCCACAAATGGAGAAAACTTGGAACAGTGGTGAACCTTCCCAGGAGTGGCCAGCCTACCAAAATTACTCCAAGAGCGCAACGATGACTCATCCAGGAGCTCATAAAAGAACCCAGAACAACATCTAAGGAACTGCAGGCCTCACTTGCCTCAGTTAAGGTCAGTGTTCATAATTCAACAATAAGAAAGAGACTGGGCAAAAATGGCATCCATGGGAGTTTTCCAAGGTGAAAGCCACTGCTGACCAAAAAGAACACAAAGGCTCGTCTCACATTTGCCAAAAAACATCTTGATTATCCCCAAGACTTTTAGGCAAATATTCTGTGGACTGATGAGACAAAACTTTAACTTTTTGGAAGGTGCGCGTCCCGTTACATCTGGCGTAAAACTAACACAGCATTTCATAAAAAGAACATTAAACCAACAGTCAAACATGGTGGTGGTAGTGTGATGGTCTGGGGCTGCTTTGCAGCTTTAGGACCTGGACGACTTGCCATAATTAATGGAACCATGAATTCTGCGCTCTACCAGAAAATCCTGAAGGGGAATGTCCGGCCATCAGTTTGTGACCTCAAGCTCAAGTGCACTTGGATTATGCAGCAGGACAATGATCCGAAACACACCAGCAAGTCCACCTCTGAATGGCTCAAAAAAAACAAAATTAAGGTTTTGGACTGGCCTAGCCCTCCGCGAACTGCCACCTTAACGTGGTGGAGGGGTTTGAGTGCCTGAATGATCTCAGGAGCTATGTTGCCTGGGGCTATATGCCCCTGGTAGGGTCCCCCATGGCAAACAGGTCCTGGGTGACAGACGAGACAAAGCACGGTTCAAAACAACCCTTATGACTATAAAATCAAGGTTATCGTTTACCCCGCCCGGTATGGGGTCACCGGGGCCCCACCCTGGAGCCAGGTCTGGGGGGGGGCTCGCATGCAAGCGCCTGGTGGCCAGGTCTATGCCCACAGGGCCTGGCCAGGCTTAGCCCGAAGCCAAGACGTGGAGCCACTCTTCGGTGGGCTCACCACCTGCAGGAGAGGCCGTAAGGGGCAGGTGCGTTGTGATTTGGGCAGTGGTCGGGGTCGAGTGCCCAGCCGACCCAAACCTCGGGCGCCAACTCTGGCTTTTGGTACTTGGAATGTCACCTCACTGGCAGGGAAGGAGCCTGAGCTAGTGTAGGAGGTTGAGAGATACCGTCTAGATATAATTGGGCTCATTTCCACTCACAGCTTGGGTTCTGGAACCACTCTTCTCGACCAAGGGTGGACTCTCCACTATTCTGGCGTTGCCCAGGGTGTGAGGCGGCGGGCGGGTGTGGGCTTGTTAATAGCCCCCCAGTTCAGCCGCCATGTGTTGGAGTCTACCCTGGTGAATGAGAGGGTCGTCTCCCTGCGCCTTCAGGTCAGGGAACGGTCTCTCACTGTCGTTTGTGCTTATGCACCTAGCGGCAGTGCAGAGTACCCGGCCTTTTTAGAGTCCTTGGGGCGCGTGCTGGAAAGCGCTCCCACTGGGGACTCTGTCGTTCTACTGGGGGACTTTAACGCCCACGTGGGCAGCGACAGTGACACCTGGAGGGGCGTGATTGGGAGGAACGGTCTCCCTGATCTGAACCCGAGTGGTGAGTTGTTATTGGATTTCTGTGCTAGTCACGGTTTGTCCATAACAAACACCATGTTCATGCATAAGGATGTCCATCAGTGCACTTGGCACCAGGACACCCTAGGTTGGAGGTCGATGATCGACTTTGTAGTCGTTTCTTCTGATCTTCGGCCATATGTCTTGGACACTTGGGTGAAGAGACGGGCTGAGCTGTCAACTGATCACCACCTGGTGGTGAGTTGGATTCGATGGCGGGGGAAAAGCCGGACAGACCTGGCAGGCCCAAACGCATAGTGAGGGTCTCTTGGGAACGTTTCGCGGAAGCCCCTGTCAGAGAGGTCTTCAACTCCCACCTCCGACAGAGCTTCAACCAGGTCCCGAGGGAGACTGGGGACATTGGGTCCGAATGGACTATGTTCCACACCTCCATTGTCGGGGCGGCGGTTTGGAGCTGCGGCCGTAAAGTCTCCGGCGCCTGTCGCGGCGGCAATCCCCGAACATGGTGGTAGACACCGGAGGTAAGGGATGCCGTCAAGCTGAAGAAGGAGTTCTATTGGGCCTGGCTGGCTCATGGGACTCCTGAAGCAGCTGACGGGTACCGGCGGGCCAGACGGAATACGGTTCTGGCAGTCGCCGCGGCAAAAACTTGGGCCTGGGAGGAGTTTGGTGAGGCCATGGAGGTCGGTCTCAAAGAGATTCTGGCAAACCGTCCGGCGACTCAGAAGGGGGAAGCAGTGTTCCGCCAACACTGTCTACAGTGGAAGTGGTGCGCTGCTGACCTCAACTGAGGATGTCCTCGGTCGGTGGAAGGAGGACTTTGAGGATCTCCTCAATCCCTCCGACACGCCTTCCGTAGAGGAAGCTGAGGCTGGGGACTCGGAGGGGGACTCATCCATTACCCTGGCTGAAGTTGCTGAGGTAGTCAAAAAACTCCTCGGTGGCAAGGCTCCGAGGGTGGATGAGATCCGCCCTGAGTTTCTCAAGTCTCCGGATGTTGTGGGGCTGTCTTGGCTGACACGCCTTTGCAGCATTGCGTGGAGCTCGGGAACGGTGCCTCTGGACTGGCAGACCGGGGTGGTGGTCCCTCTTTTTAAGAAGGGGGACCGGAGATTATGTTCCAACTATACGGGGATCACACTCCTTAGCCTCCCTGGGAAAGTCTATGCCGGGGTACTGGAGAGGAGAATTCAACCGATAGTCGAACCTCGGATTCAGGAGAAGCAATGCAGTTTTCGCCCTGGCCGTGGAACACTGGACCAGCTCTATACCCTCACTAGGGTGTTGGAGGGTTCATGGGAGTTTGCCCAACCAGTCCATATGTGTTTTGTGGACCTGGAGTAGGCATTCTACCGTGTCCCTCGTGGCATCCTGTGGGGGGTACTTTGGGATTATGGGGTTCAGGGCTCGCTGCTACGGGCTGTTCGTTCCCTGTATGACCAGAGCAGGAGCTTGGTTCGCATTGCCAGCAGTAAGTCAGACCTGTTCCCGGTGCATGTTGGACTCCGCCAGGGCTGCCCTTTGTCACCGATTCTGTTCATTATCTTCATGGACAGAATTTCTAGGCGCAGCCAGGGAACGGAGGGTATCTGTTTTGGTGGCCGCAGGATCTCGTCTTTGCTTTTTGCAGATGATGTGGTCCTGTTGGCTTCATCGAATCAAGACTTACAGCGTGCACTGGAGAGGTTTGCAGCCGAGTGCGAAGCGGAGGGGATGAGAATCAGCACCTCCAAATCCGAGACCATGGTCCTCAGTCGGAAAAAGGTGGATTGCCCCCTCCGGGTTAGGGGGGAGCTCCTCCCTCAAGTGGAGGAGTTTAAGTATCTCGGGGTCTTGTTCACGAGTGAGGGAAAAATGGAGTGGCAGGTTGACAGACAGATCGGTGTGGCGTCCGCAGTAATGCGGTCATTGTACCGGTTTGTTGTGGTGAAGAAGGAACTGAGTCGTAAGGCGAAGCTCTCAATTTACCGGTCGATCTACGTTCCTACCCTCACCTATGGTCATGAACTCTGGATCATGACCGAAAGAATGTGATCGCGGATACAAGCGGCAGAAATGAGTTTCCTCCGCAGAGTGGCTGGGCGCACCCTCAGGGATAGGGTGAGGAGCTCAGCCACCCGGGAGGAGCTTGGAGTAGAGCCGCTGCTCCTCCGCATCGAGAGGACCAAGTTGAGGTGGCTCGGGCATCTGTTCTGGATGCCTCCTGGACGCCTCTCTGGAGAGGTGTTCCGGGCATGTCCCACTGGGAGGAGGCCTCGGGGCAGACCCAGGACACGTTGGAGAGACTATGTCTCCCAGCTGGCCTGGGAACACCTTGGGGTTTCCCCAGAGGAGCTGGAGGAGGTGCGTGGGGAGAGAGAAGTCTGGGGGGCTCTGCTTGGACTACTGCCTCCACGACCCGGTCCCGGATAAGCGGAGGAAGATGGATGGATGGATGGAGTGGCCTAGTCAAAGTCCGGATTTAAATCCGATTGAGATGCTGTGGCATGACCTGAAACAGGCCATTCATGCTCGAAAACCCTCCAATGTGGCTGAATTAAACAATTCTGCAAAGAAGAGTGGGACAGAATTCCTCCACAGCGATGTGAAAGACTCATTGCCAGTTATCGCAAACGCTTGATTGCAATTGTTGCCTCCAAGGGTGGCACAACCAGTTATCAGGTTTGGGGGGCAATTACTTTTTCACATAGGGCCAGGTAGGTTTGGACAACTTTTTTCCCTTAATAAATGAAATCGTCATTTAAAAACTGCATTTTGTATTTACTTGGGTTATCTTTGTGTAATATTAAAATTTGTTTGATGATCTCAATCATTTAACTGTGACAAATGCAAAAAAAAAAAAAAAAAATCAGGAAGGGGCAAATACTTTTTCACAGCACTGTACCTACCACTATTTACATGACTGGGCTATTTTACCAGAATAATTTAGGGTAAGTACGTTGCTCAGGGGTACTACAGCTAGAGATGGGATTCAAACCTACAACCTTAAGGGCCAAAGGCAGCAGCTCTAACCCCTACACTACCACCTACCCCAGCTACTTATACATTCCCACTGTCCTTAATTTCATCCTTAATTGTCCTTAATTTGTGTTCATAAAACAGGCTGTTTCAGTGCTTGGTAGTGCAGTGGCTCGTATTTATACAGTATTTAAAAAATTCCACTGCTAAAAACAAGAAGGCACCATGTACAACATAATGGTGTTTAAAACAAAAACAAAAAAGACAAATGTACCATACAGTGAACAACACTGTGTGGAAGAAATGATAAATTCAGTATAAAGTCAGTATAATATAGTATGAGAAAAGGGGTGCGGTGGCGCAGTGGGTTGGACTGGGTCCTACTCTCCAGTGGGTCTAGGGTTCAAGTACCGCTTGGGGTGCCTTGCGGCGGACTGGCGTCCCGTCCTGGGTGTGTCCCCTCCCCCTTCTGCCTTACGCCCTGTGTTGCCGGGTAAGCTCCGGTTCCCCGTGACCCCGTATGGGACAAGCGGTTCCGAAAGTGTGTGTGTGTGTGTGTGTGTGTGTGTGTGTAATACAGTATGGTGTTGCTGTAAGACCCAATATGGGCAGTGTGCCTTCCCAAAATGGAGTGGTTCACAGCTTGGACCCTGTGTGTGAACGGCAGCACAAGTTGGGATACTACACCTGTCTGCTCTAAGCTGACACACGATGGCCAGCACATCCACGACTCCCTCCTCCTGCAGCTGGCGACATCCTATTGTCGTGGCAATGAAGCACCCGGTTCGACCGATCCCAGCGCTGCAAAGAAGTGAAATGGAAAATGCAAAATGGGCTTTAACACTGAAACACACAAGGATGAGCCTTAAAAAAGTTGACAAAAGTGAATGCTTACAAATATCCATTATGATGTTTTTCTGCCTGGTTCATATTCAGGTCACTTTACAAGGCTACTAAACATAGCCAAAATAAATCACATTTTCAATGAAATTCATTTCAAGCCTGTTTAGAAATTTAGTGAAAATTCTGGAATCTTTAATGTAAACTGTGGTGTGCAAAATTGGTCACCCAGAGTTACAGGGAAAACAGAGGGAAGAATGGCAGAGTTAATAGTGCACATGTAGGGTACCGTACTATATACTGTGAGCCTTTTAATGTTACATGAGTACATGCTGAGAGAATATGCTGCTCTCCTACCTGCAGTGGACAATGATGGGCCCTCTGCCACCTGGGGACTGCCTGTCCTGCTCCACCTCTGCCATGAGCTGCAGCAATGGCTGGGCACTGTCGGGGGTCTTGTGGTCCGGCCACGACGTGTACCAGTAGTGCTTCACACTGCGACTTTGGCCACCTTGCTGCCAGGAACACGAACACGTTGCTTGTATTCTCAACCCCCAGTGTGATGAACACACTGCGTATTGGCGTCTACATGCACATGGCCAAGGACAACTCACACTGTCTGAGTACATCAAACCTAACAAATATATTTCAGTCTTAACAGCCTGACCTTTCCTACAACTCACCCCCGCCCCCAGACAATCTTTGCCTTACCAATCAGTTTAAGTCTCACGTATAAGACTGTAGTGATTGAGAATAGCGACAATGTTTGTTATTTGAATAATCATTATTATTACTGCAGTGGGGCCAAATGTATTGTGTGGCAGTATTAAAAATCTAAAGCAAGAAAGAAAACATCTCTCATCAATGATTAATAGACAAGGGTGAAAGAAAGTGAAATGTGTTTTTCATCATTAACACATGTATGTTCTTGTGTATCAGTGTTTGCTATTTTTATATTTTGGCTGAAATGAAGGCAAATTTTTGGGTGTGGGAATTTCCCATTGTAAATTAACCAAAAATTGTAACTTTTGCCTTACAGACGGAATGCACAGGTATAAAAATGGATGAGCATTGTGCTCCAGGTATTCATCGGTATACAAACAGATGAGTATTATTTACCTTGAGTGCTTAGCAAACACACAAACACACTGGCTGAAACTACTTGTCTTGAGCGGGAGACACAGCGAGCCAGAGCCTAACCCAGCAACACAGGGCACGAGGCTGCAGGGGACACACCCCGGACTGGACGCCAGTCCATCGCAAGGCACCCCAAGCAGGACTCGAATCCCAGACCCACCGGAGAGCAGGCCCTGGCCAAACCCACTGCACCCCCGCACTCCCTTAGCAAACCTAAAGCTATTAATAATTCATTCATTTATACAACTGGCTACTGAGCAATTATGGATACTTGACTGTAGCGCAGGAAAGTACTCCTCTGGAACTTGAAGCAAGAACTACTTCATTACATGTTCAGACACAGTCGTTATGCCACCTGCCACCGTACCACTAAGGTATTGATGGAAATCCTTGCTCTTTATGCTACAGCATGCAAACACTTAACTACATGAGGGAAACAAAGGAAACATTCAAAGAGTGTAAAAATCAAATCAAAATCAAATTTGTCAGTGCAGATGCTTCATTTTGTTCAAGCCATATGCTGGAGCTCTGTAAAAAGTTTTCGAGATGAGTTGGAATGTTACAGGGCCAGCAAGTGGTGTAGTGGTTACAGCTGCTTCCTTGTACTCTGAAGTCCCCTGGTGTCCCCTGGTTTTTGAATGAGAACCAGTGTTTCTCAGGTGGCACAATAGGTGTGTAATGACCAATTCTATATGTTACTTCAGAGGAAATCGTATGTGTAGTAGAAACACACAAGTAGTGCAGGTCCACACAACCCTACAGAGATTCCTATACTTTCAAGCAACACTCACTGTAAATAAACTATAAGTTATCCTGGACCAGGGCATCAGCTAAAGGATAAACAAAGGACACTAATACTAATGATAATAGCAATAAACAGCCACAGTAGGATCTTACTAGAAACAAGCAACTGTACAACTCAGCATTAACTCCCCCTTCTGGGTTTCACACAAGTCATACTGGGAATGTTTGTGCACATCAATAATTTTCATCAGTCAGATCTGCAATACATTCATCCCCCTTTATATGGATACTTTCAGTTATCCAGACTTGTATAATTTGTACTGTTCATCCTGCTATACTGACTCACTCCTTGGATTATATCTTGAAAGGCCTCTGACAATATAAAGAACCCGACCTGCTGCTGAAATCAACGAGACCCAGTGGATAAACACCGAAAAAGCTGAGATGAATACAGTCGTATTTGATGGCATAAACCTGAGTTGACTAATTTTCAACATTTTTGTCAAATGCTAACAGAAAGAAACATGAACTGCAGCTTTTATCAACAATAAACTTTGAAATGAGGTATCAATACTTCTTTGGCCCTTCTTCACCCTTTCAGATTGATGCCACATGTTGAGCACAGCCTTTTCTCACTTTGCTCACAATCAGGATTATTTCCAGGATGATGTGTACCGATAGACCTCTCCAGTGACATCAAAACTTTCTAAGAGTCTACCTGAAATGTTCTGGGGTCAAAATTCAACCAAAAAAGTAAGCGCGTTCTTCATTCAACTTTTACCAAAAGCAACAATTGATCAAATTACATCCACTGGGTCTCACTGATATTCATAGCAGGCTCAGAAATGAGAGACTCGGGGGTGAGATTTACTACAGGTGAGGTACAGGTCAACTTACCTGCAACATGAGGTGCCGGACGGTATAGTGGTCACACTCCCTGACGCTGTCCACCAGGACCTCCACCTTGCCATAGATGCCGCGCTTCTCTGGCCAGTAGAGGACGCATTTCTGCAGTTGCAGGAAACGAGAGTGCAGAGTCAGATGTCCTGCGGCTTGAGGTTGTGCCTCCCAGATAACGCGACTTCCTGATCACATGACATTTGACAAATCACACCAACATACAAGGAAACTATATCGCCCAGTTAGTGACCCCTTCAGAATGTTGAAAGCATCTTCCTCCTCCAAGCTACTGACAGTCTCACGGTCAAACACTCAGACTCTAACACTCTTCATTACAACCTCCTTTCACACCAGACTTACCCAGTGAAATCAATGGCTGTTCCTGTTTGTTTTACCATATGACACGCTCATTTACCGATGTACTGAAGGAACAGCAAAGTGGAGGAATTTCAGCAGAAACCTTATTTCTCCTGCTTCCCTATAGAGCAGCAGCTCCATTCTACTGTACTGTACCGTGTTTCAGTTCCCTCGTTCTTCCCTACAGCACCCTTAAAATGTGGGGTGAGGCAGCTCTTGCGTAACTGCCTGTCGTTATCAAATGCTCCCATCAAGGGTCTCTGGCTGTACAGGCTCCGCCTTGGCTGCCCGCTGGGCCTTCCCCTATTGTTCTCATGCTGGGCGACGCCGATGGGGTCGCACCTCGGTCCCCGAGCCCAAAAGGCCCGAGATAAGCGCTGCAGGGCGGTGGTCTTGGTACGTGCCCAACGGGCCCCCTCCAGCAAGGCCCCAGCCACTTAGGGACAGTCTATTGTCAGCTATTTTTGTCCTTGCTGATGCACTGCCAGAGCTTGGAGTAAACAGGTCCAATAAGGATGCTTTGCACTTGCCAGTAGGTCCACATAATCGTCTCGAACGCCATTGAAAAGCATACCGATCCAAGACATTCCACTCAAGGTGAAGGGAAATGCTCACTTTTCCCATGTCCTGGGCTAAGGCAGGGCAAGTTAACAGTTTCATAAATGCCATTTAAGGCAGCCGAACATTCTTGTGCAAGACCAAATAAAATCGACAAGAATTAGAATTGAAAATGAGAGACGCCTGCCTGGCGAAGCTGATGGAACCAGGCTGAATTAGGCTGAAATACACTGAGTGTAAAAGGTAAGTTCCCAGGTAAGGAGCAGGCTTCACCTCGTTCTTTTCCTTCAGTTTGGTGATCATGACGATAACAGGACAGTCCTCCTGCCAGGCCATCTGCCAGAAGTCATTGACCGTGTTGATCATGGGACCCTGCGTGGCGATGTAGGTCTTCTCATCGCCCAGGTAACCCTGCCAAGCGACACAGAAAAACCACGGGTACCACCCTCTGTGAGACCTTTTCTAATGTCTAATGTGGGAGATCATTGTACTGATCATGTAATTTTTTTTTTTTAATGTTAGCTGCATGACATACAAAACCAACTTTTTTTTTTTCCTATTTATCTTATTGGTCAATGTCTTATTTACAGAGACAAATTTACAATCTTTCTCTGTAAAACTCCCTGGAAAAAAGACTAATGCCAAAAAAGAAGTGGTACGCAAGAACTGCAACAATACATTTGAAACTAAAGTATTTTTAAACACATCTTAATGCACTGATTACACAGGCAGATTACGCATAACTATCATACACTGCATTTGTACATCTTCCAATGCAATATAGCAGATGCCATGCGCATTCTATTAGAAATGAGACTAACATGAATGTCAAATCCTTAATGATGTATAAACAGGAATGTCTCAGGCCAGAGGAAGTGAGCAGAAGAAAATGTTCTTGGCACAGGACCCCCACTGCCCTCCACAAACACTCATGTCGCTGTGAACTCTGGAGAGTTTTCTTTGTGGAGGTCAGATGTGTGTAGAATGAGAAGGGCGATGTGACCTGGCCCTGGGTCTCTGTGGTCAGAAGAGCCCTTTCCTCAATGCTTACCATAACACAAGTGTTTTATGCATGGAATGTGAATCAGAGGCACATATTTCCCAGGTCAGGATAAACTTCTTATTGATAGGCTCCATTTTTTCATGCAAGTTATATCTCACTCATAACAAATTCAGGCCCAAGGAGATCCTATGAGACATTTTTCAAGCATTTTCAGCTCAAACAACTTAAATAATAGAATGATGGGAAGTGCTTAAATGTTGACTCAGTTTTAGAGACAGTACAACCCTAGTTCCAAAAAAGGTGGGACACTATGGAAAATGCAAACAGAAAGGAGTGATTTGTAAATGTACTCTGACTTGTATTCAAATAATAAAAGTATAAAGACAAGGTATTTTCATGTTGTTCACGTAACAAACTGCACTGTTTTTTGAAGATATACGTTTATTCTGAAACTGAAGCCAGCAACACGTTCCAAAAAGTTGGGGCAGCTGAGCGTTTACCACAATGTAACATTACCATGTCTTTTAGTAACACTTATTAAGCGTCCCCAACTTTTTTTGGAATTCGGGTTGTAATCATCAGTGTTGGAAGAATAAGAAAAATGTAGATGGTCATTCAGTCAGTTGAGATAAGGAAACAGTTCTCATTAGCTACTGTATATGGTTGTTATGTTATACATGCTGAGTTCACTGCCTAATTCAAGACCGAAATCTCATTACTTCAACAGACATTATTAGTAACCATTATTAGTTACCACCTTCATCCAAGGTAAATTACAGTGTTAGGTTTGTCTAACTGGGGAGTGCGGTGGAATAGCGGGCTTGGCCGGGTCCTGCTATCTGGTGGGTCTGGAGTTCAAGTCCTGCTTGGGGTGCCTTGTGATGGACTCGCATCTCGTCCTGAGTGTGTCCCCTCCCCCTCCAGTATTACACCCTGTGTTGTGGGGTTAGGCTCCGGCTCGTCACGACCCCGCTCGGGACAAGCGGCTTGAGCCTGTGTGTGTGGTTTGTCTAACTTACTTAAATTACCCATTGTCACGTCCACACCAGCACGGCAAGCAGCAGCACCTGGTGGGAATCGGAGCGCTTGGCTTAAAAAGACACTCCTCAGCACCTTCTCAGTTGCGGAATCTCATTGAGACAACCATCCCCTCTTTGCCTATGTCCTGTTTGCCTTTGTCCGTATCTCGGTCCCTGGCTTCTGACCATCTGCCTCACCCCCTGACGTTGACTATGGATCTTCGCTCCCACTGTGACCGCCGATCGACCAACTCTTCGCCCGTCCCTGACAACAAGAACTTGCCTGATCCCTTAGTTCCAGATGAACAATCCTGCACTTGGGTCCAGCCTTCCCCGTGTCCTCTGATCCGCGTGACACCCATTGTTACTGACTACAGGCATTCCCTGAATTACGAATGAGTTCTGTGTCTACAATCAGTCTTTAAGTCAGATTTTGATGTAAGTCGGAAGAGTTAGGTATGGTGGGTATTAGTCAAATATTTGTCTTAGTATAACACATATCGTGTACCTTTCTATGCATAAAAACAGTAAAGAAACACTTTGGATACACTAAAACATCTTTAATCTAACAATACAGTAATAATCATACAGTGTAATGATAATAATATAATGAGATACATGTTGCTTTGGAGAAAAGCCTCTGTTAAATTAATAAATTTAAATGTAGTAATAATAAATGCAACTACAGTATTTACAATAGAGACAGACATAGAAAGATAATACATGTGACTACTGTCATGATTAACAGAGGACACGGAGAAGACTGGCAGCATAGTTTATTCAGAATCAAAGGACTACACATGTTGTCATGGTCGGGGATGGGAATATGGCGGGTCGATTGGCAAACTGAACAGAGGTGAGGATCCAAAATCGTGGTCGAGGGAGAAGGTGGTCATTATCAAAGAGACATGGAACGGGACTGGGGAATGATGAGGGACAGGACTTGAGCAGAGCGAGGGAAGTTTGAGCATGTGGAGAGGGTGAGGGGGTCTGGAGTGAGATTCTGCAACTGGGAAGAAGTGTCTTTTGTAGCCGAGTGCTCTCTCAGAGAGAGAGAGACAGTGTGCGTGCATGTGAGCAAAACATTAAAGAAACTTTAATGCTCGCTTTTTCCATTGTTCGTTCGCATTTCACCTTTCGCATTATTTACTCTTTAGTTTCAGTGGTGATCATTTCCTTTTTCTTGGATGCATCACTATCACTTGCATCACATTTACACTTTGGTGCCATGGTTAGGAGGGTAAAAATGAAAAAAAAATTAAAGCCAAATACAGTAACACAAGATACTGCTAATGGGAAAAGAAGGAAGTCTGTCCTACCTCGGGCTCATGTGCCCTGCCCACGAGCCAACAAACCACTGTAGAAGCGCAATGTTTTGATGCACTTTGCAAAGTAGTGCCCATTTATTATTATGAACCATTGTATATACAGTAACTCAAATTTTTAATATAATGGCTTAATTATGAAGTTTTCAGTTGATTGTTACTTAAGGGTGACAAAAAAATCAGCTTCCAGTCAGTAAGGGGGTGGTTCGTAAGTACGCATTGTACGTAAGTCGAACGTTCATAACTTGGGAACTACCTGTACTTAAATTACTCATTGATACTCATAAATTACCTATACAGCTGAGTAATTTCTACTGGAGGCACGTACTTAATTCAAGATTATTATACCAGTGGCAGGTATTTGACCCCTGGTCCTTTGAGGTGCCTCAAAGATCACTGAAGTGTTGCAAAAATTTTTGCAAATCAAATTAAATATGTAAATACATAGAGCTCATATAGCATTGTGTGGTAGCTTTATTTCTACAACAGGTATTTTATTCTGCAGAACAACTTTTTTTAAAACACTCAAACCCAAAAGGTTTTTACCCCTCACTGGTGTCAATCTGGGGATGTAAACCTGTGACTTTTAAGTCCTTCCAGCAATAAAGTCTTTCTGGATAGACCCTTTCTTAATGGACACAGGTTTACAGTTTTGCAGAGTGAAAGACGCAGGCTGTGATCGGCAAATTTTATTTCTTTATATCATAAACATGTGTGAGCCAAATAATGCAAACGTCTCAATCTAAAACAAATCTTTAGAAAATGCTACTGTGCCATTGTAACGCCCGCCAACTCGGTAACAAGCAACCCTGGCAGCTGATCAGGGTCCGGGCACATAAAAGGGCAGCCCGGACCATAGGAAGCTGCGGAACCTTGTTCAGCCTCGTTACTCACTCGCGCTCCTAGTAATTGCTCCTCGCCCTGCTCCTCGTACTCGACTTCCTGGTTTGCCACGACTCCTTGCCTGTCTTCTGGATTATGTTTCTCGGATTCTCCCTTCGGACTACGTTCGCACATCGGTTTCTCTTGCCTGTCTCCTTGACCATGTCTTCTGGATTGCCCCTTGAACAACCTTCCTGTGCTCCGCACTTGGGTCTGGCACACCCGCTCCGGGGAAACACCATGACAGCCATTAGTGTGTGAGCATAACTGAAGACAAAAGGGGAAAATTTTACTACTATGACTGCACTAAACCCACCTCAGCAAAGTACTGGAATCTCCGAAACAAGATCAATGAGGCTGAACCATCCATCCATCCATCTGTTTTCCAGACCGCTTGTCAAGCTAGGGTTGCGGTGGCAGTAGGGAGAGCAGAGAAACCCAGATGCCCCTGTCCCATGCAACTTCCTCCAGCTCAACCTGGGGATCCCCGGCCACTCCCTAGCCAACTGGGAGATATAATCTCTTCAGCAGGTCCTGGGCTGACCTCGGGGCCTCGTCCCACTTGGCTGTGCCTGGTATACCTCCACAGGGAGGCACCCAGGAGGCATCCTTACCAGATACCCGAACCACTTCAACTGACTTCTCTCAATGTGGAGGAGTGGCGGCTCTACTCTGAGTTCTTCCCGGATGGCCGAACTCCTCACCCTGTCATGGAGAGTGAGTCCCACCACCCTGCTGAGAAAACTTATTTCAGCTGCCTGTATCAGCGATCTTATTCTTTTGGCCATTACCCAGAGTTCATGACCATAGGTGAGGGTAGGGACGTAGACTGACCGGTAAATAGAAAGCTTTGCCTCATGGCTCAGCTTCCTCGTCATCACTACAGTGCAACCTGTAGCCAATCTCACGCTCACTTCTCCCGTCACTTGTGAACAAGACCCCAAGATACTTAAACTCCTCCACCTGGGGTAAATTCTCTCCCGTTACCTGAAGGGGGCATACCATCCTTTTCCGTGAGAGAACCATGGACTCAGCCTTGGAGGTGTTGATCCTCATACCAACCGCTTCACACTTGGCTGCAAACCACTCCAGTGCATGCTGGAGGCATCCATGTGATGGTGCCAAAAGAACAACATCAGTCGAGACATCATTTTCCAGCTCCCACAAAGAATGCCCTCCTGACCCCAGCTATGCCTTGACATCCTGTCCATTAAAACCACAAACAGGACGGAGACAAGGCACAACCTTGGCGGAGTCCAACACCCATATGAATGGGCTTGACTTAATGCAGAGAATGCAGACACGGCTCTCATTCAGTGTGTACAGAGACCGAATGGGCACCCCACACTCCCGAAGCACCTCCCACAGAATTTCCCAGGGAACACGGTCATACGCCTCCTCCAAGTCCACAAAACACATGTAGACTGGATTAGTGAACTCCCATGCCCCTTCAATTATCTGTGAGAGGGTAAAAAGCTGGTCCACTGTTCCACGGCCAGGACGGAATTCGCATTGTTCCTCTTCAGTACGAGATTCAACTATCAGCCGGAGCCTCCTTTCCAGTACTCTGGCATAAACTTTCCCAGGGAGGCTGAGGAGTGTGATACCCCAATATTTGGCACACACTCTCTGGTCCCCTTTCTTAAACATAGGAACCACCACCCCAGTTTGCCAATCCAAAGGCACTGTCCCCGAGGTCCATGCAACATTGCAGAGGTGTGTCAGCTATGACAGCCCCACAACATCCAGGGCCTTAAGCAGTTCCGGGCAAATCTCATCCACCCCCAGTGCATTGCCACTGTAGAGCTTTCCAAGTACCTCAGTGACTTCCACCATGGAAATGGACTCTGACATCCCCTGAAGCCTCTGGGCCTGACTCCTGTCAGGGAGGCATATCTCTTGGGTTAGGAGTTCCTCAGAGTGCTCCTTCCACCTCCTGACAATGTCTTAATTTGAGGTCAGAGTCTCTCCACCTTTGCTGAGCACAGCTAGAACGAAGCTCTTCTGAACCCTCCTGAACCTCTTTGAGGCCGACCGAAAGTCATCTTCCATGGCCTCTCCGAACTCCTCCCACGTTCCAGATTTTGCTTCTGCAACCGCAGCCACTGCCATCTGTTTTGCCTGCTGGTACCTATCTGCTGAGTCAGGCTTGTAAGTATCCCCACACTCACCTGGCCGGTGCCTCTCACCCTGTGCAACTCCTGAGTAGGAGAGAGACCACCCCCTATCGAGGAGTTTGGTTCCAGAGCCAACACTGTGAGTGGAGGTGAGCCAAACTATATCTAGTTGGTATCTCTCAACCTCTTGCACCAGTTCCGGCTCCTTACCCCAAGTGAGGTGACATTTCATGTGCCAGGACCCAGTTTCTGCTGTGAGGGTCTGTGATACCATGCGCCACCCTGCCCCCTCCTGCTGCCTGAAAGGCATTGCGCCCAACCCCCATGGTGGACCTTGCAGGTGGCGGGCCCACATGGCCCCCCATGTTGCCTTTTCGGGCTAAACATATTCTATTATTCACATTCAGGGCTGACACTGAATTCCTTACTCAACTTTCAGACTTCCAGCAAAAGTTTCATTAGCTATGTGGTTGTTATAGCGTTTGAACCAGGTTTGTTTGAGACACATTTTATGTTAACGTACACGTTTATATCAAATTCTGCCAGTGAATGCAGAAACAGCGGAGAAAGGACTGACAGAATCGCTGTTCATAATGTATGACTAATGTGACATGCAATGTGTGCTGTGCCCATAAAAGGCATTGAAAGTTTTTGTTTTGACTGCTTATATTTGTGTGTAACCTCGTCTGTCTCCATGGTAACTACTGTTTCCCAAGGCGCACTTAGGGTATTGTCACTGGTGTCAAAGGAAGACGTGTACTGTGTCATAATGTTTAGTCCAGGGTGTGAAAGAGAAAATGATTATTCTGAATTTCCTGGATCAGGAAGCAGCTCTTTGTAAGGAAAAGGCTAATGGCTCCTTAGTCAACATTTTACCAACTCTTTTTATTGGTTACTGCCTTTGAAAATACACTGATTCTTAAAATCTCTTGAATTTATCTGCACTACAATTACTATCAGATGTAAGAAGCAAAAAAAGTGTCATAAGAACATTGTAAATGTAGATGGACACTTACACTTCCGGACACAGTAACGTGAGCAGATAAACCCAGTACTTTGGCTTAATAAAGTCAAAATTGCAATTTCTTTATTATGACACTAGATGACTTTAGGTGGTAAAAGTTACACACACTGAAGCTGCTACCTAGCTGCATCATGAAATATTTTACTAATACGTAAACAGCACTTTTTAATAAATCTCTGAGAATTTAACCAATTCTTCATTTCATGCCAAAATTTTTAGCTGAAACTAAGTCAAAGCCCCATGGCAGAAAGTAGTTGATTAATTATTGTGACATATTGTAGCATTAAAAAAAAGATTTTATAATATATTATATATATGTAAACATACATATATGTATATATTTATATAGAACAAAGGGGGTGCGGTGGCGCAGTGGGTTGGACCACTGTCCTGCTGTCCGGTGGGTCTGGGGTTCAAGTCCCGCTTGGGGTGCCTTGCGACGGACTGGCGTCCCGTCCTGGGTGTGTTCCCTCCCCCTCTGGCCTTACGCCCCTGTGTTCCCGGGTAGGCTCCGGTTCCCCGTGACCCCGTATGGGACAAGCGGTTCTGAAAATGTGTGTGTGTGTGTGTGTATATAGAACAAATATATATGAATTCACAATCTGAATGATTTTGATGTTTTATATATAACACATGTATGGCTGGATGACCCTGGAATGCAGGAGTAAGAAAAAAGAACTTACTCTGACGTAGTTGGCATTGATATAACTGCTGAGGGGATCATACGTGTTCTTGGTCTTTAAGATCACTCTGGAATGAGGATCTATGAAACAAAAACATGATTCATTCATTCAGAGGAAAAAGAAATCCTGTGACAAAGGCAATTTGTTCCACAATATTCCAATGACACTTTTTCAGTAGGCAAAGTTTGATTTTGCAAAAATACACACAAAAACCGGCAGACGATGGTGCCATCAGATGCTACTGACATGTACAATACATTTATAAGTGTTTATTTGGGCGGCATGGTGGCACAGCAAGTAGCGCTGCTGTCTCACAGCACCTGGGTGGTGTGAAAGAATGTGGGTTCAATCCCTGCTCAGTCGGTGTGGAGTTTGCATGTTCTTCCTGTGTCTGTGTGGCTTTCCTCTGGGTACTCTGGTTTCCTCCCACAGTCCAAAGACATGCTGTTCAGATTCCTCCATAGTGTGTGAGAATCACAGAGAGAGAGTGTGTGTTTCACTGATGTATGAATGAGTGACCCAGTGTAAGTAGTGTATCTAGCAGTGTAAGTCACTGTGGTGAATAAGGTGTGTAGGCTAGTAACACTACATAGAGTTCATTGGAAGTCACTTTGGAGAAAAGTGTCTGCTAAGTGAATAAATGTAAATTCATTTAGCAGATGCTTTCCTCCAAAGTGACATACATCTCATGGAAAATACAATGTGTTCATTACATTAGCAGGAAGAGAGATAGATGCAGATGTGTTATTCTTAAGTGCAGTTCATTTGTTTCTTTCACCATATGAACCAATGTTCATCACACGAGTAACTGCATAAAACCTTATCACAATAGCCATGATTCCTGATCATCTTCCTAGTAATAATTTTTTTGAGAAATATATAAACGTGTGACGTGTGTGAAAGGTGTCAGGAGACGGGAAACTATATAAAAGCCCACAAGTGCACTCAAAATTACGTTCAAAATTAGTAGCTGGATTGATGCCGCTACTAAATTTTTTTGTTTTTTAAACAGTTTTAATGCTTGTGTCCATTGCACATGCTCCTTGAAGGCAACTGAATCCAAATCTCCTGTTTTTGAATTAGATAGACATTCTGAGTGTTTCTTGACGTAAGCCCAACATATTTTGACAAATCAAAACTTTCTACTTCTCCTGGACTGAAGCCTGCTTGTATTTTTAACACCATTTTGAACTATTAAAGAGTTCTTCAGCAGACTGGCCAGGAGGAAGCTACACCCACTACAGGAAGACCTGGCATGTAACCCCCTATCGATGGGGCCACGGACACCTCCCAGTGACTGAACTCCAGACAACAAAGAAAGCAAGAAGGAAAAAGAGGGATGGAGCCAAACTGCAACAGTCTGATGTGTCCCTTTGGGGTATGTTCCTGATCAAAAAATATTTCTGAAGAATGTGTAGACTTGTGTGAACATGAGTGTACTTTGTGTCGCCCTTTGCACATAGTGGTAGCTAAGAGTTCAGGTCACAATGGTTTAGCTTTCGGTGATTAAACGGTTCACTTGGAGCTCTGATACGGTACAAGGTGTGTTATCTCGATTTTTAAAATTCGAGCTGCAGAAAGCTCCACGCCCGGACCGAGGAAACCTTTTGGCCGCTCTCCTTACACAAAGCCGAGGGGAAGGAACGGCACAGCTCTAAGCGCAGATAAACTCACAGAGCCGCAGTGGAGGAAGCGGCCAGACCAGAAGGGAAGCTGATAACGTTCGAGCACAACGGACGGTTGATTGTTTAATTAAACAATCTCACCGGAGTGAGCCTGGGGCAAGAACGGTCTGTTCTCCTGCGAGGTGCATTGTTCTTGCAGGGTCTCCTGAGCCAATGGAAAGTACACTTTACCCGTGGGCGAACTTTGACCCCGCCTGCTTTGGGCGTCAGGGCCAATCAAGCTCTTCCCCCTGTGCTGAAGACATGGTTTCATTGCTCGTGCTCCTCAAGGGAAGTGACCTGATTGGTCAGGGAGGCCACCGATTGGAAGAAATCAGAGCTGGGCGACCTCAAGGAGGAAACAAGGGTCTGACCCTTGACCTTCGGGAAGGTCAAGTTGGGTGATAAGGTGTACAATGCTCCTTGGGCTAATGGTAAAGGAAGGCCAATGCTCGATAACTCTCTCCGAAGAGTAGATGAATGATGGGCCACCTAATTGGCAGCGAACTCACTGTCATCTGTTCATTTCAACCACAGACGGTCACAGACATGAAGGTGCTTAGGGCTCAGTGGCAGTTAAAGCTGTGCAGGAAGCTCCCACTTGCTGTGCTAACAATGCAGCTTCTCAAAATGACAGAGACATTTGAGGAATGTGTATTTAACACGCAATATATGTATACGATAAAGACCACAGTTTTATGTATAAAACTTACTTGGCAAAATGCTTCTGTATCTGTTTTTGGTTCCATGAGTTGGAATATCCAGTTCTTTTGGATCCACAAAATTCATTGGGATTTCCTGCACAAGTGCACACATGACCTTCATTAAGAGACGCACACAAAGCAGGCGCATCATGTTTGAAGAATGACAACATATGCAGTATTAAATACAAAGAATAAGAAATTGGCAGAAATGAAAGTAAACAAGGAATGTTAGGAAAGTGCGAATCAACTTCTGTTATTATCAATTAAAAATTACTGCAATGGTTTGAAACAAGGTAACAAAGTCAATGTGTCAACAGCATTTGACTCCATTGCGGGAGTTTGTTGAACATAAAGTTTCACTGCACTAAGAACAGTGAACTGTTGAAAATATGAATGGGTAATACCACACTGTGCCCATGATCGTGGAAACTGGTCTGACTTCTCACCGCAAACTCGGCGTGAAGGCTCTGAGTGTGCAGCACAATGTCATGGAGCTGCTGGCGGGTGAGGGGGCGCCCGGCAGACTGCAGGTACTCCGTTGCCGCGCTCTCACGACCTGGGGCCACCCCGCTGCTCAAAGGTTCCACAGAACCTAGGGCACTCATGTCCAGGACCAGGGAGACGTTGGAGCCTCGCCTGCAAAGAGGAGATCAGAAGGAGGAATTGATGGACCTCTGAAATCTGACTGACGAGAAGCAATGGAAACATTAATCCATATAACTGTACTAGTGGGAGGGGTAATACTGAACACTGCTCGTTTCCTCTTATTGAGGGCCATCTGGTCCGAAGATCAGACATGACCTCCATAGGTCCGTATGATCAAGGTAGAGCACAGTAGAAAGATGGTCAACCGCAACCATCTGGGATCATGAACCTAATGAACATTCATTCCCTTCCATCCAGCGATTGGACCACTGAGCACAAGACTGAATCATCTTGGACTGAGATAATGTCCATATGCACTGTACAAACCACTACACACTTCTCCAAGAGTTTTACCTTACCACCTCCTTGAAGTGGCCATTGTTTTCAGTTTCCTCTATACTGGGATCTTTTTTAAAATTTCCTCTGGAAAATGTACTGCGAATCATTTTTTACAACCTGCTTGAGAAATGCACTATATGAAACAAAACTTGAGTGATGAGTTAAAAGATAAACTATTAAACTCCGGCACAGGAGGGCCACATAGCTGGTTTCGGCCAAAGTTGTCCTACAAAATTTAAAAAGTAGCTGCTAAAGTGACAGGTTTAACATGGACAGTGCAACATTTGATAAAATTTCAGTGCTCTGGATGACCAATCCCTCACTAAGACAGTTCTCATTTTTGTATGCAGAATTGGGAAAATTCACATATGTGTACAAAATGTAATTTCCTGCTGTTCAACTAAGCTCAATCAGTGCTTGAAAGGCTATGTTTAGACTTCCTGTATATGATCACACCCCATTTGGCACCTGTCTTAGTCGCCCCCCTGCAAACCACCACCCTCCCTTCAGCAGCTGACCTATGACCCTGTGTCTCTAATCAGGACCGCTTTCCTGCAGATCCCCCAGGGCTGGTGTCAAAGCCCTGCCCATAAGGGACCATCCAAGCACCTAGCCCAGCGCACTGAGAGGAAGATATTAATCAGCCTGGACAGGGCCTGGCTGGCGTTGAGCGTGGGACCAGGATGCTGTGGACCTTTATGAGTCCCTGCTGTCTCTTTCCTCCCCCACATGGCCACCGGAGAACTGAGTACTTCACTAATTAATGTCATAGTACATGACATTGTACACTACCTGAAACACACATGCTTGCAGAAATCTGGACAGAAGAAACATTTCATGTAAAATATACATTAAACATTTATACATTGAAACAACCAATGTCAGCAACCGCTTGTCCCAAGTGGGGTTGCGGCGAGCCAGAGCCTTACCCGGCAACACAGGGTGTAAGGCCGAAGGGGGAGAGGACACACCCAGGATGGGATGCCAGCTGCCGCAGGGACCCCTGAGCAGGGCTCAAACTCCAGACCCGACATACAGCGGGCACTGGTAGATTTAAAACATTTCATGTAAAATATTTATATATTTGGGGGGAGCAGTGGTGCAGTGGGTTTGGCTGGGGCCTGCTTTGTGGGGGTTCGAGTCCTGCTTGGGGTGCCTTGTGGTGGACTGGCCTACTGTCCGGGGTGTGTCCCCTCCCCCTCCAGCCTTGCGCCCTGTGGTGCCGGGTTAGGCTCTGGTTTGCCGCAACCTCAGTTGGGACAAGCGGTTGTGGACATTGTGTGTGTGTGTGTGTGTGTGTGTGTGTGTGTGTGTGTGTACTTATATATTCATTTGCTGCTTCTTTCAACAGCGACTTAGTGATTTACCCATTTACGCAGCTCGGTAATTTTCACTACAGCATTCAGGTTAAGTACCTTGCTCAAGGGTACAAAAACAGGAGATGGGATTCAAAGCTGGATCCTTTGAGTCCAGAGGAATCACCCCTAATTATAATCCTACCTCCCTGGAAAAAGTTCAAAAACTAATCACAGAATGATGAGTAAATGTTAGAGACTGGGTTGCTTGTGGGTTGCTGCGCCCAAAAAGAGACAAGGCGGAAAAAGAAGTGGCCTTTAAAGAGGCGCCCTGGACCACACCCGTCACAGCAATCAGCGCTGCAGAAAGAGCAGGAAGTACTCCACATCCTGGGCAGGAAGAAGATGTACAAACAGCCCTTTTCAACCTTCTCCCTTTAATCAGAGCTCTGTGAAGCTCATGATAAACACTGTCCCTCTGAGGGCCCCTGGATGCGCCGGGTGTCCAGGTCACACGCCTCATCCTCACCAATGGTAAAAAGAGACTTTCCAGCACTGCTCAAAACGACCATTAATGTGCAAGAATGACTGCCTCTAGCGTGCTTTCCCTGCGGACTTAAAACATGTCACGATTTTGAGATGGACCCCTATCTAAGACCTTCACAATGCCTTCATCAGCTACAGTATGAAGCGTGCAGGAATGTGCTACTGCATGTCAAGTGCAATAATGCTCCTGTGCAAGGCCTTATGTTGAATGCATAACAATATGTAGTTCTGAACAAGAGTATTTATGATCCATCCATACATCCATCGTCGACAACCGGCTGTCTGGCGAACCGGCGTCTTACCCGGCAACACATGGCTCAAGGTGGCACAGCGAGTAGCTCTGCAGTCTCACGGTGCTGGGGTGGTGTGAGAGGACATGGGTTCGATTGGCGCTTGGTCTGTGTGGAGTTTGCATGTTCTCCCTGTGTCTGTGTGGGCTTCCTCTGGGTGCTCCGATTTCCTCCCACAGTCCAAAGACATGCTGTTCAGGTTCCCCCATAGTGTGTGAGTCACAGAGACAGAGTGTGTTCCACTGATGTATGGATGAGTGACCCGGCCACTGTAAGCAGTGTACCTAGCAGTGTAAGTCACCTTGGTGAATAAGGTGTGTGGGCTCATAACACTACATAGAGCTCATTGGAACTTGCTTTGGAGAAAAGCGTATACTAAATAAATAAATGTAAGGCTAAAGGTGGAGGGGACACACCCTGGATGGGACACCAGTCCATCTCAAGGCACCCTAAGCAGGGCTTGAACCCCAGACCTGCACCACAGCGGGCACCACCTGAACCTGCCACTTGTTTATGATTATACTGGTAATGGGAGTACATGTTTGCAGCTGAACATTGGATGTTTTCAGCTTCCATCTCAGTTGTACTTCAGAGCAGAGGTAGGTACTTAAAAACAATAAAAGCACTATTGAAAGAAATTAACTCAAATGTGATTTTTCCAAAAATCTGAGTAGAAGTATAAAAAGGTATGAAGTTTCGATTAAAAAGTAAATATTCTGAACAAGTAGCAATATTTACAGCTTCAATATACAGTTTTAATTTATTAAAATGATTATATGTGTGGGTGCGGTGGCACAGTGGGTTGGACCGGGTCCTGCTCTCCGGTGGGTCTGGGGTTCAAGTCCCACTTGGGGTCCCTTGCAACGGACTGGCGTCCCGTTCTGGGTGTGTCCCCTCCCCCTTCAGCCTTACGCCCTGAGTTGCCGGGTAGGCTCCGGTTCCCCGTGACCCCGTATGGGACAAGCGGTTCTGAAGGTGTGTGTGTGTGTGTGTGTGTGTGTGTGTGTGATTATATGCATCTTTCCAATAAGAAATTTTTAAAATTATTCATTATTTTTATCAGTTATTCATTATTGCTGTGCCAGTATAATTAAATGCTATCAATTACACTATAATATACTATTATACAAATAGTGACACCATTATATAGAATAAATATAAAATAAAAGACCACAGTGTATTAGGTACTATTGCATACATCCATTTTCAATAACCTCCCGTCCAGTGCAGAGTTATGTTAGTCTGGAGCAGATACAGAAAACTTAAGATGCGAAGCAGGGTAGAGCATGGACAGCATGCCAGTCATATTGCAGGGCACCTACCTATTATTGTTAATCACTAATCAGCTGATGTCTTTGTACAAAGTTTGTATACTAAGTGACTTAAAATTACCCAGCTATATAACTGCTACATAATTCTAATGGGACGATTCAAGGTAAGTACTACTTTCCATTCCATTCAATTTTGTTTACGGTTTATACCATTTATATGGGTAAGAGGGTATCTATAATGGAGCAGTTGAAGGTAAATGCACTGCTCAAAGGCAGAACAGAAGGTTCCGTAATGGGATTCAAAGCGACAATCTTTACGTTAAGTCATTGTCCTCTGCCACCAGGCTACTGACACAGCAAAATAAAATACAATAACTGAAAGTAACACTATTAAAATAAGTAACAAAAGAAAAAGGCTATCCAGTTTAGATATTTGAAATCTGAAAAAAAGGTAGAAACCTGGAGGGTTAGTCACATTTTGTCACGTTGCTTTGCTCAGTCTAGCTGACTTGATAGTTACCCAACTAGGCAACCGTTCATTTAGTACATAAAAATGAGACACTGGCAACCTATTGGCATAATCTTTTACGGCTGATTTGTTGCAGCTATCAAATCAGTGTTTAACGCAGTTCTGAACATGAGAATTTATGATCAATCCATCCATTGTCAACAACCACTTGTCTGGCGAGCCGGAACCTTACCCAGCAACACAGGGCTCAAGGTGGCTTATCCGACGGCAGGGCTGCAGTGGTGTGGTGTGGAGCCTATCCTGGAAGCCTAGGGCAATAGGTTAATTAGGGTACAACCCACACAGGATGCCAGTCCCTCACAGTATAGCCAGATATTACTGGCAATTTCAATTTACCAGCCCCCTGAAAAAGGCCTGCCTTTACGCTGAACAGGGATTGAACCTATGTCCAATGACACAGCCTAGGTGTTGAGAGACATCTGCGTTACCTGTTTTGCCACCTCTAACATACCTACGTCTAAATAATATTCCATTGTGACTTATATAAGTTAAAGAACAAATTACACAAATGATAATAAAGTTGAATTCTCAGAACAAAAAAAAATGATTAAACTTAAACATGATATATCAGTTATACATCAGTTCTTCTGAACGTGGATGAGAAGAAGTGTCAGTTGAAGGAGGGACAAAACTCAGCAGTAAAACCTCATTGCGAGGAATTAACTGTTGTTCACACACCAATGAGATCCAGAGAAGAAAAGTGACACTGAAGATGTGTTTCAGTTCGGTTTCCGATTAAAGTGATGATTAGTTTTAAGAAAGGTTAAAGCATTAAATCGGAAAAATTCTTGCAACAAGATGGCAACAGAAAAGTAATGAAGTAATTTTTGCCACAGATGTACTCCAGTAAAAGTATTCATACCAAATATTACTCTAAAAAGTACAGTTTTTCCAGAAATGTACTTGCTCTAAGTCCAACAAATGGACACATGTAACTTACTACCCGATTTCCAAACCAAGTTTATAATTTTATGCATTCCATTGCAAAGAAACAAAAATGCATATTTTCAGTCAGGATGTTGCGTGATGCACCCAAGAGACGGATACAAACACACCACATTGAATCCTCCATATGGAACATCCTGGGCATTGCAACCAATGTGGTACTGATAACAGTGTCAATATTTTAAGAGTATTTTACTGTACTCCACCTGACTGTACTGCGGTCTGCACCGTCAGTGCGTTCTACCCCAAAATTTAACCCAAAAAGGCCTCTTGGACAACACAACACAAGTTCTCATTTCCTCACTGGGAGTGACATGGGTTAAAGGGGCATGCAGGGGGATCATTCTAAAAGTAGACAATGAAAATTTAGAAAAAAAAACGTTACTGTGCGACTATGTGCAGATTTATGGAATGACTTTCACGTGGTGGCAAAAGATTTACTTGCGTATCTCAAAGTGAATACTTTTCAAATACAGGTATCCCTCAACCGATGGGCTCTATCCGAAATGTCAATAATGCCTGTTGACCTTTGATACACAATTTTTGATTTTTGGAACAAAAAGCTCGCAGGTGTAACAAAATGTATCCAAAGCACGTGCAAAGAAACCCCGAAAGTCCTACGTTACGCGAGTGAAGCAGAGGTGCAGTAACGTACTGTATTTTCCGCTTGTGCGTCCACATCCCTCCATCTCTTGGTGTGTTCAGAATGTGGTAGTGTTGCTTTGAATGAGCGGCGCACTATGGGAAGTGTATGAAATTCCACGTGTGTCTCTGTCGTATTCGGCTGACATTTAATGGAGCGGTTGCGGAGACAGCAGAGCAATTAGCAGGAACAAGTCATCTCATTATCTTTTGGTTGTGTACGTGTGTTTTAGCAGTAGTGCACTGGGATTTCGAGTGCGGTCTGGAAGCAGGACAGCAAAGGTAAAAGGTGTAAAGCACTTTTCCATTGTTTTCTGAGGTTTGCTTTACAGGGTTCTAGTGAAATTTGGGCCAAACTGTGTGGGACTTGGGCTCAGAACGCATTATAATTCCCCCCATGTAAAACAATGGGAAACAGGTTCGGTTTCCGAAATTCCCATATCCACAGAAAGAGATTGATTTTGGAAATCAAGCAATGCACATACAGCATGTACCTGGATTATTGTATGAAAAACCTTCCCGTGCAGCAGGGTGGGCTGATATACTGATACACTGCGGATGGGACCGATCGATCGATCAACTATCAAAACAGGGGGGTAGCAGGGCTTTGTGCAAGTCTCGGAACAAATTGACTGGGTAACATTTCACAGCATTCTTCCCTGGAGTGCTTCATGAACATAAAGGATGAACATTTTGCTCCGTTGCATTTCTCCCTTCAACAGCACCCCCCTTCATTAGCGCTTACACAAACGATCCAGCCTACTTTTACATAACTTGGACCTGCTGTTATTACTTTATCATCAGCCTTGGCTTCCTGGACCAGCTGCTTACTGTGAATTACAGTTTCCTTTGTCCTACTTTGCTTATTATGTTTTTTTCCCTTATAATCACATCCTTGATAGGCCTCTTCCTCCCCCCCCCATAAACAACATATTGTTTCGCCCGTTTCGTAATTTATCAGTAGAAACAAGACGCAGAAGAAATGTTCTCATACCTAGTAGGGGTCATGAGAGCGAGCTGGTGGACACACACTCCTCAGTCCTCACGTACACCACTACACACCTGTACCCTCACTCAGCCGAAGTCATCCTTATGTAACCGTGGTCAAATCCGGCTCTTTGGATCCATCTTTGCTTGCGTGAAGCCAGGGGTGTAACAACTCCTCATGTATCGAGGGGGCAAGAACATTACCAGCAGTACTCAGTGTAGTTCTTCATTCTTCAATACTGGGAGGACAAATAAGGTTGAATGAGCAGCGGTGGGGACACACTCTCCAATCGCTTCACTTACGTCTATGCTTTAACCGTGTCTCAGAAAGGAGCCCCATTTGCAACAACCCCAGATGGACATGGTGGTGGCATCCCATCCAGGGTGTACCCTGCTCTCAGGACAGGCCACGTTAGTGTGATTCCCACGGTAAGGGAGGGTATGGCTGTAGTTTAGAACACGCACATCTTTGGATTGCAAAGAGGGAAAACATACAAATTCTTGGCCTTGAACCTACTTCCAAACGCACGGCTCAGGCAGCGTGAGCAAAATGCATCGGCATAGTGCTGTTGTGCCACACGCCTTAGGGAATGTGGTTATTGGTCGTGGACAAAGCAGACAGTGCTGAAACACACACACTGTCTGAAACCACTTGTCTCATGCAGGGTCACAGGGAGCTGGAGCCTACCCCGGCAACAGAGGGCGTAAAGCTGGAGGGGGAGGGGACACATCCAGGACGGGACGCCAGTCCGTCACAAGGCACCCCATGCGGGACTCGAACCCCAGACCTACCAGAAAGCAGGACTTGGGCAAACCCACTACACCACCATGCCCCCCGGTGCTGAAACGTGCTGCATTAAATACAAGAAAGAAAGTGACACTACTTACATTATGCTAGATGTATTGGTTACTCAGATGCTAAGTGAAGCATATGATGTACAGCTGTTGTCAGCTTCCCTCGAGTGGCTCATTACGTTACACAGCATTCATTAGAGAATGAAGAAAGCCGAGGCTCTGAATAGGTAAGTTCACTTATAATTTGTATGTGTTGCACATGAGGATCATTAATGTGAACGAGAATGAAATGTTAAAGGCAAATCCCAGTAAGTGGAGTGCTGAAGTTTAGGGCAAGAACACACACCTGTGGTCTTCAGGGGCCAGAGTGTTCAAGGTTTTAGCAAACACACTTAAATCTGGAACCTGAACTACTTGCTTTTATGACATTATTAAGGTAACTACAGCACTGTAACCGTTAAACCACTCTCACTCACTTTCGTTAACCGCTTGGCCTGAGCAGGGTCGCAGCAGTCCAGAGCCTGTCCCAAAATCACTAGGTGTAAGGCTGCGGGTGGGGGGGTGCATCCTGAACTGATATCAGTCAATCGCAGCGTAATACCAGTTAAGTGCTGCAGAAAGTCCAAACACACAGGAGGAATGGGGTTCTGCACCCTTGTTGTGGTCGAGTGGGGGTTCAGACTGTAGAAGTTGATATAGGAATTGATGAACTTCTGTTCTAAGCAGGTGGACAACAGGTCAAGTCCTTGCATTTCGTTACACAGCTCACAAGCATGCGGTGTTTGTATGGAAGTTACTCGGCCTTTACAGCGTTTGCACTGCTCTTCAAGATAACCTGGGTGGCAGAGGTAATCTTGCATGTTGACATGGTGCCCACCACAGGGAAGCTGTAATTCTTCATTTATTTTGATGAATAACTTTGAAACTGATAAAACTCAATCTATTATTGTAAGAGATGAAAAAAGGGGCTTTGTGTAAACGGTGAGATCACAGCGTGTGATCGCAAAGAAGATGAGACATGAACGGATGTGCGAGTCTCCTGGTTTGACCCAAGGTTCACCCTCACACCCTTGATCCCCTAAGAATACGACTGGAAAGCTGCAGAAGGGGCAGCTGTGCACTGTGGCGGCGGCACTCGTGACACTCCTTCATTGTACTGCTTAACCTCTACTTGCCAAGGCTCTTTGGAAAGGCTTCAGAAGCGAAGGGTGCGGTCAACAGCCCATCCAGCTGAGCTTCCTGTTGCCATGGGAACGGGGTATGTTTGACCACTGTGGTTTCCTCTGAAGCGCTGGCCAGCAGCGACCCAGAACAATACTGCTCAGGATCCTGAAAAAGTAGCAGTAAATGTGACAGAACTTTCTTCTACCGAGAAGTTACTTTATATTATTACAGCAATATACAGTAGTGTTTTATTCTGTAATTTACCCATTCACATAGGTGCTGGCTTGGAGTACAGCGGCTCCAAGGCAGCAACTGTGGCCATAGCTCCATTTAACCAGGTGTCTCTAAACAGTGGACTACTGGTTAGAGCAGTTGCTGTGTTAGGTTGTTAGTTCCAAATCCCACTTTCTGCTGTAGTATCTTTGATCAAGGCACTGAGCCCGAATTGCTCCACTAAAAATTACCCAGCTGTATAAGTGTGTAAATAATTTTAAGTAGAATAGTACGCAAGTATCACGTTGAGAGTGGTCATGGACAAGCCATAATCTGTGTGTGTTCACAATCAACGTTCTACAAGTGAAGTGTCTGCATTCAGCCCACAAGCTCACATCTTATGGCATCCCAGTAAATGTAGTAGTTAAAAAAAAAAAATGTTTCAGTGGGTAAGGGTGTATTTTTGTGACATCCATTAGTTTGATTCATACATAGTGTACAGAGACATTAAAAAATGGAGAGGAAATACTGCAATCCATAATACCCCTATAACATCCACTTCTTTATACCCCTAGAGTGATTTCCTTCTGAAGCATCATGGTACAATTGTACCCTGCTGCCAGCGAAAGATATTAAATTAATCGTTAGAATAAAAACAAAATGTAGAGACTAAAAGTCATTGAAACTTAAGCGGCTGTGCAGCAGGTGAATTCGCGACAGTTCACTCATACAGCAAGTGCGCATTCAGAGACAGTGAAATGATTCGGACAGGTGGCCCACCCACAAATCGCAGGCCATGCGCATGGAATGGAATGACTGAAGGGACCTCCAGGTGGCAGTCTTGTCCCGTACCAGACCGAATGGAGAACTAACTGACCATCACTTGTCACGGCCTTCACGTTTTTATCCATTTTTCAAATCACGGCTCCAATCTCAGTTGTACCGCAATTTCAGGCCGTTGCTTGGAGCTTTACCACCCTGGCTGTGGTAATCAACCAGTAGCAAAGTTCCTTCATCCTACTTGACTCTCTATCAGCACATGATGAGACCTCAGAGACTCTGGGAGGGTGCACTCTCCGGCCAAGCGGTTTCTTGAGCATGTGCAACCAGCCAAGGATGGTCAGCGTAAAAAAGGGGACCTCGCCTTCGTTCCGTGGTAAAAAAGAGAACTTCGCTTTCATTCCGTGGTAAAAAAGGCCATCTCACTTTCGTTCGGTGATACTCCCATGTCACCATGATCTAACCAGCTCGATGTGGAGGACACCCCGGGGCACCTTAGCTGCCTCTCAATCCCTTAATGGGGTTGAGGGCTACAAAGGCGCCTGATCTGCCCCTGTAATCCTCCTGGCATCAACACTGCAGTGTTAACTGTGAAAATTTAGGGCCTTCTGATCCCCCCTCCCCCTCCAGTGATGCTTGCCGAGCAGTGACAGTGTTACACGCCTCTCTCTGGTGATTTGGTCCATTTTTTCCCAATGATGGTGCCCCCATTCATGCTCTGCCCTATCAGCCACCTCAGCGAAAATGGATTACGCTTCTCCACATGATGAACAAAGTGCACGGTAATCTCTGTATGGAACACACAGCAGACACACAATCATCGTTCATATCTGGGTGCACCGTAATATTTTGTGCAGCCATAATAAATGAAAGCGTAAGAAAAAATGAAGGAAAAGGTATGAAATGTCACATGATGCTGCTGGCCAAGAGGCACTGAAATGAACCGGCAGCCGTGGCGATGTGTAGGAGGTCCAGTGGCTGCCGGGATTTAAATTACTGTAACATGTCCTACAGTGGACAGTAATAGTGGAAACTGAGGCCCTCAGAGAAAAGCCTTCTCTCAATTACATCTGCATAATGCTTTTTATTAGAACCAGTGATCCCCCTCCAAGCATTAACACACACACACACACTTTCTGAACTACTTGTCCCATATGGGGTTGCGGGGAACCAGAGCCTAACCCGGCAACACAGGGTATAAGGCTGGAGGGGACACACCCAGGATGGGACGCCAATCCGTCACAAGGCACCTCAAGCGGGACTCGAACCCCAGGGCCACCGGAGAGCAGGACCCAGTTCAACCCACTGCGCCACTGCGCCACCAGGCCCCCCTAAGCATTAACACTTGACACCTATGTGAAGAATCTGCTGTCACAGCTGTTTTACCACTGTCATAAAAGTGTAAACATGCTAAATGTAGAGATAACATTGGATTTTACTGTCATATCATGTCTCATAAAACGCTGTACAGTATTTCAAACAAATAATTTTACTAAAACTGAATTACAAATTACAGTTCATTACTCACACACACATTGCATGAAACCGCTCATCCCGAGCAGGGTCGCGGCGAACCGGAGCCTAACCTGGTAACACAGGGCACAATATAATACAGTATAGACTACATTACTATTCAATTTTCACATGAGAAACATGGAAAGGTAAAAATAAAATGAAGAATTTATGTTAATTTTTTTCAATAGTCATTTTCCCTACTCTTACCCTCCTACCTAGAAATCCTTACGGGAGAGGAAAACAATTTCATTTTTGAAATCATGCATAAATTATGTCAAACTCCACCTGCTAGAACGCAAATATTGTTGAGAAAGTTCCAGACATATCTGAATGGTTTCTTCATTTCACTCTTCCAGAATCTTTATAATATTTATGTAATAGAGCAGTTCAAGATAAATGCAATTTTTTGCAATTGCTACAACCACTTGTCCCAAGCGGAGTCGCGGCGAGCCGGAGCCTAACCCGGCAACACAAGGCCGAAGGGAGAGGGGACACACCTACAATAGGACACCAGTCTCTCGCAAGGCGCCCCAAGCAGGACTCGAACCCCAGACCTGCCACACAGTGGGTACAGGCCAAACCCTCTGCGTCACCACAAGATAAATGCTTTCACAGAAAATATTTAATGTTTATAATATTGATAAGTGCACACACACTTTATGCAATGTCTACGTGGTCAAATATATGCATTAGCGCAACACAGTGAAGTGAGGAAATTTACCAAGAGGCCAAATCCAAGCATGTCACCTTTGTGCTCCTTATGACATCATGAGCAGAAGTGATGTCAGATCTCAGTGGTCCTGGTACAGTAGTTCCCCTCCACCCCCGAATAAAACACAGTGAAAGTCCACGTGCCTCTTTGGATGCCACCTCATGCTCTGAAGCAGAGGTAAAGGGTTCTAAAACCACATGCCAGCTGGTGCCCTGTGTTCCCTGTAGGTTGCCACTGAAGCCCCCTGGGCCTGACCTTACCTCTCTTGGAGGCCAGCGGTAGGCTTCATCCTGAAGGGGGAGGGGCTGGCAGAGAGGGCGGGCTTCGCCTCAGGGGCTGGCGGGCATGGGGTGCTCCGGGGTTCAGCAGGGCAGACGCTGATGGGCTTGGTCACCGGCTCGACTCTCACCATGCTGGTGGTGGGTTTGGCCTGGGGTGGTGGGGCGTGTACAGGGATGGGGGACAGGTGGACGTCCCGCCCGGGGGGTTCCTTGAACTGCCGGTCTGAGAGTTCAACCTTCTCCTTCAGTCTGTACAAGACCTGCAGCAGTGGGAGGAATCACAGGAGGAATTAGGGAATCTAATAGAAAAGCGTTTCCACGGCAACCTCACTTGACAAATACACCTCGATACTCAGCAAGGCAAATGTTTACAGACTAGCTGAAAACACTAATCGCTCTTACCAGCATGTCTCTTGCACATTTTAACCAACTGGGAGAACAATAAATATGCCTCATTTAACATTTATTTTATCAGGGGCGATTTTATACACAATTTCTGATCAGCCTGACTGAATTTGCCCACTCTATTAGGGTAATCCCCCTTTCCACTTTCATAATCTGCCCTACAGAATGTGTAATCTGGGGGGGGGGGTATACTACAACACAGTAACAATAGCAATAATACAAGGAGGGAGGAAAAAAAAGGGGTAATTTTAACTGCAGCAGTTTAGTGCAAGTATCTTGGTGAGGAACGCTACATTTACATTTACATGTATTCATTTAACAGATACTTTTCTCCAGAGCATGAAAATACAATGTGTGCATCACATTAGCAGGAAGAGACACTTAGATGCAGATGTGTGATTTTTAAGTGCATTTAGTTTGTTTCTTTCCACCATATGAACTGATGTTCATCACACGAGTAGCTACATAAAACTCAGAATATCGACGATTCCTGATCACCTTCCTACAATTTTTTTTTTTTGGCGATACGCACACATTTACGTTACGTTACGGGAGTAGCTGTGTAAAGGCTTGTCTGAGCATGATCTTAAAATTATAGCGCATGACCATTTACACCTTACGTGAACTTAAGAGATCATGGGCGAAATGAGTCTGGAAGAGGTGAGTTTTCAGACCCTTTTTAAATGTGGACAGACTTTCACTACACAGTTTTACTACATCACAAGCAGGGATTCGAACCCGGGTGCTTTGAGGGCAAGGCAACAGCTCTAACCAGCATGATACCCATTGACTTGTTTAGGGTTTACCTTACATATTCCATTATAAACTGACATTAAGGGGGACATCGGGCAGCTGGTAATGTAGTGGCTTGAGCTGCTGCCTTTGGACCCACAATTTCTGACCTGAACTCTTGAACTCTGCAAAGCACCGTACTCATGTTAATATTGTCCATGGCAAATGGTCAGGGGAAGACCAGGTACCCTCTTATTACCTGCATAAATCTCTCACTCCCAGTTCCTCAACGCTGAGGAGGAATTGGGTGAAGCGAGCTGTACTGTACTGTATGAGCAGTGTACAAAAGTGTACATTACAGCTACACAACAGCGGCTGCGGTGCCACTGAGAGCCACTGTGTTGGTGAAAATATGACACCGACAATTAGTCATCACAAAGAGAACAGTTGCGTAATGGCCACACATTTGTGCTTCATTTGCATGTTTTTTGGGCAGGGAAACAAGTTCAGGAGACAACGGTGGCTATGCAGCGGAGACATAAAAGAGAGATGGGGCAGCACCGTGTACGTGATTTCCGGTGGAGGTGGACGGAGCCCAGGCAGGACTAGGAAAGGTGGCGCTCGGTCTCAGCACTGGCTCCATGACCCCAACCCTTGTCCTGCGCATGCATGAGCAGACATTACTGGTGTGTTTCTAACCGCCTTTTGCAATGTGGATATGAGGTGAAACCACTTCGAGAAGTGCACTGGTTACTAGTACATTAGGAGGGCTCCGCTACAGGACTAGTCTCCCTCCAAATAGGGAACATCTGTGGAGGCATCGGAGGGCAGCAGGGAGTGCAGTGGTTAACATCCCAGGCTAATGGAAGGGTCCTGCTGTGTGTCCTGTTGCTACTAACCTCATTTACTCCGGTAAAAAAAGGCAGTGGGTAAAGTTGGTGTACCTTTGGACAAAATGGCAACGACATTTTAAAGGTCCTTCATCGCTCTTGCCCTATTCAGTGTGTGGATTTGTATGTAACATTCACTCACCGCACTGACATTCCTCCCCAGAGCAACTGACAATGTTGAGCTGCCCACAATTATTTACACATTTACACAGCCAGGTAATTTTTAATGAAGACATTCAAAGCATCTTGCTCAAGGGTACTGCTGCAGGGAAATGGGATTTTAACCTACAACCTCCAAAGGTAGCAGTTCAAACCATTAAGCTACCAGGTTCCCTGTAAATATTCAGACACATTTGTCTCCTACAGACGTGGTAAAATCGTACGTTCATGGTAAATCCAGGGTGGGATGTGCGCAACACTAGGTTCTTCACAAAGACCAGCTTCGCAGGAGCACAGAGCAGCTCACATCAGCCCGTCTTAAGTCGCTGCAATGTAGGACAGAGATGACTTTTGAACCCTGCTTTCGGGCTCTCATACGTGCGCACTGCAGCCCAGGAGAGAGCTGTGTGCTTGTTTTCCAACATATGCCCATTGTACATGCATGCATTTCAAACATGGGTTCTCTATTATAACTACGTGAATTAAGTCATGGCAATTATATATGCTAAGAGTTTGGCATGTAGTGTAAAAATGGGTAAATAAGTTGCGTAGGAGAAGTATTAGCAAAAAGAATAAATGTTAAGGGTAAACTGACATGGTGATGGTTTACAGGTAGTTGTATACGACACAGCATAACAACCTGTATACACACTATACTGTATTATATAAAACTGCGTAGGAAAACATGCTAAAATAAGATTGAGGGCCACCGATTAAGAGATTTTTCTCCCCATCTTAATTTAAACATTCATAAGTAATGATGTAAAAGAAGCAACTAAAAGAAGCATAAGACTTCATTTCAGCTTACTGATTACATCACAGCCCCTCAGCCAATCACATTGCAGCTCACAAAGCTATTCAAAGACTGATGATGTCAGTGACTGCAGCTTTTAGCACGGGCTTACAACACCGTTCCTGACCAATCGGAAGTGCCGGTCACATTTGTGGAAAGCGTCACATTGTCGAACACGTGCCATCGCGGCCAATCCCGTTAAAACCGGAATCACACCTTAAGTATCACACCGGAGACGGCAGAAAACTAACACTGCAAATCCGAATTATTATAATGCACAATATCATGTAAACTTTTGTTGATTTTTGCTATAACTAAAACAACAGTTTGCGTATTTATCATCCAGAAAATGAAATGATAGGAGGTGAATATTCAAATTAAAAAAAAAAAAAAAAAAAAATTTTCCTGATGACCACACACACACACACACACACAAACACACACACATGCTGAAGCCACTTGTGCCAAACGGGGTCGCGGCGAGCCGGAACCTAACCCAGCAACACAGGGCGCAAGGCTGGAGGGGGAGGGGACACACCCAGAACGGGACGCCAGTCCATCGCAAGGCACCCCAAGCGGGACTCAAACCCCTGACCTGTCAGAGAGCAGGACCCGGCCAAACCCGCTGCGTCACCGTGCCCTCTCCTGATGACCAGTATAATCCAATTTAAAGTGGTCACACTGCTTTTCAAAAAAGCATCAGCAAAACGATAGTATGCGTCCTATTGTTCTTTCAGCAGAAAGGCATGAGATCAATAAATGCTACTAAGGCAATTTAATACAATGCATCAACAATGCATTTAAACACCATACTTGGTTGTACCTCCAGCATGTGCGTAATGTGATGTGTACGCACGCACGCACTCATAACCGGAGACCGAAACGGAGGGTGGCATCCATGTAACACTGGAACTTGAGCGGCAGGGGCGTTTCCAAACTCACACCCATGACAGGCCATTGTACTGTGCACCATTATTTCTAGCACAGCGTGTGCTGCTGTGTAAAGTCCTCACTGAATTCTGGTTGAGCAGATTCAGCACATAATTAATCTAATTCACAGGAGTAGCAGGTGCAGCATGGGGGTGGGGAGGGGGAGGATATTTAAAGCCACCATCTCAGCCCCAATGACGATACTTCCTCTCGCGTAGAAGCAGGGCTCTCCGGTGAGATAACTGCCTCGATATCGACCGAGTAAACACGGCCAGCCCACAAGGTTCTTTGTACGACGCCTATCCGTCACAGCGCTTCGGTGCGTTGACAGAAAGGAGAGGGGCCACTTACCATCAAACAAGTAACGACGATGATGAAGATGGTGAGGAAGATGACCACAGCGTAGAATCCCTCCTTGGTCCACACATTGTCCCTCTCGTGCTGCCCCTGCAACACGTTCTTCTGGAAAGGGAGGGGGGTCAATGGACAGATGCACAAGGGAGAAGAGACTGGTAAGAACCAGTCCCTCAGCGCCATCACAAAGCCCCCTCCCTCAACCATCCATCGTGGAAACCCCCTCCCAGCTCCGCCTCACTCACCTGCAGCAGGCCTGGCCAGCCCACCTCCGACAGCCCCGAGAGCCAATCCAGCCACACGCAGCTGAGCTCCCCGTCCCTCATGTGCCCAGCCCGTCTGGGTGTTTGTTCGCGCCCGTACCCGTGCCCCCCGAGGCTGCCTGGAAACCTGGGCCGTTCCGCTGTGAAGAATGCTCTGCCAGGTGAGAGGTGTGCAGAGCCGCTCTGCAAGCGTACACTGAAAGGGCTTGGGAGCCTGGCCCCGCCCATGGCCCCACCCACAGCCCCTCCCACCAACCCACCCACATTCTGTAGCCCTGCCTGCTCCCTCATCTCATTCTCTGCCGGATCTGCCTCAAACCGGTGTCTGTCGAGGTGAGAGTGGAGAAAGGAGTGACACACGCCAGCCGGGAGCCCTGGAGAGGAAAGAGGGCTGGGATGTGGAGCGTCCGGGGTGCCATCGAGATGGGCTGCCTTCTCAAAATGATGTAGCGGAGCCGCCAATCGCAGATGGAGGCGGAGACAGGGAATCCCCAGGTGCGGTGTCTTGCAGCACGGAGAGCAAGAACAACGGCACTGGATCGGACTGCCACGAGAACGGGCGGCTCCTGTCAGTTCGGGCCACGGGTACGAATCTCTGGCTGCCAACAGAGGTCGATTAGCCATTTGGAGGCAGTCCTGTGGCCCATAAATCCCCATTAGTGTTCCGCGCAGAGCAAGGGCAGAAGGAAAGTGAGGTTGAAATGAGCTTATTTTTGACCGTAGAAAAGAAAGAAGGGAAAAAGCCGGGCACTAAGCGTAATGTCATCAAAGCACCACGTGTACAGCCTGGAATATCGCTCCCCCAGGCCACGTAAAACTGGGCGGATCGGTCGCAACCGAAAAGCACGGGCCGGAGATTTTAGCTGCTTCGGCTCAATTGCTGAATTTAGCAGAAGTCATTGCGAGTCCTCTAATTGGGACGTTTAGTTATGCATGTGGGAGGATTAGCTGTGATTAGTTTCTGTCCAAACTGATGAAGTACCCTGGGGCGGGGGGCACAGAATACGGATGTGTGCAAAGACAAAGGAGACCTTAATCGCAGAGCGGTGCAGCACTTGAACGGAACCAAGAGTGGCTTTAAGTGTTGCCCATTTATCAGTCGCCATTATTCCTGACACTCAGAGTCGGGGGAACGCCATCTTTGCTGGTGCACGGTGAAATACTTAATTTGTACCACACAGGAACCTGAAACCAACGCGAATTCTTCAGCTACGCAATCAAACCGATAGCCTAAGCATATGGGCTGGACTGTATTCATAGCCATACTGAAGGAGTCCAGCGATTGCATCACTTTATTATGAGGCATTTCTTACTCAGCCTAATTTCACAGAAAAAGAAAGAAAGTGCTTAGCTGTCCCTTGATGCATTGTGCTGAAGAGGGATTCAGGTTTGATTAATCCTGCTTTGTCTGCATTGGCAGACCATGGCTCTCGCAATGGCTTCTGCATCCTCCAGCCAAACACGTCATTAATGCTGTCATCCCAATACTCTTTATTTCACAATCACAGTGAAATTGGGGTCAGCAAAGGCACCTGTGATTATAAAGCCAAGGTTGACCTCATAGCTACTGGGGCTTTTTGTTTGCAGTGCCACTGGGAACCAAGAGGATGGGCATAGCACAATAACACCATGGGCAAGTTGTTCAAAACACAAGTCAACAATTATTTTCAGTGATACGTCGAAATCCCTGTTGTCTTTACAGTCTCATTGAAAGCAAAACTACGAGTGTTTCAAAAGGCTTGAAAGGCGTTACCTTGTGCATTGTTTTGTGAACAGCAAGAACGGGGTCATTCTCATGCCACCACATAGTGATAGAAAAATTAAAGCGAAAGCAATGTTGACACCTAAAATGGAATTTCCCCCTGTATAAAGTGCATTGTATTTAACAAAGTGAAGTTTACCTTTCCTGCTCTAAAGCAGTAGCATGTTGCCCTCTAATCCACCCATCTTCGTGACTTGATAAATCCATATGGCCCCAGACAGAACACTGTCCTCCACCATCTCTGCTCAGAAGGGTTCCAAAGGCAAACACTTTTTAGTTCTTGGTTTAAACCACAATGTTGTGACCTCCCTCTCTCCCTCAGAGCTGCTGAATCCTCTCAGCCTTCAAGAAGGGTCTACTATTATCAACGCTTTTGCCATATGAATCTCAACGCCACAGGCTGCTGCTTGCACTTCATTTACCAAACACTTCATTTACCAGACTTTTTGCTTGTGATTCCATTCAAGATCATCTGTATTTAAAATGTCCAGAAGTGAAAAAGTGAGTGTGGAAAACAGAAAGTGGAATGCAATAGATTTGGAATTTAAGGTCAAATAGTGCCGCATTAAAATAATGTACGTACTTACATTTTAATTTTTTTCTGTAAATTTTGTGAAATTAGCAAAAATATAAATCCTCTTATACAACATTGCATTTATTATATTACTTCATTTAGCTGACAATTTTCGCTAAAGCAACTTACACTGTTAACATACTTACAATTACTTACCCATTTATACAGCTGGGTAATTTTACTGGAGTAATTCAGGGTAAGTACCATGCTCAAGGATACTATAGCGGGAGGTTATAGCTGATCCTGTGACCTTTGGCTCCAAAGGCAGCAGTTCTAACCACTACACTACCAGCCAGCATTCATGCATGTTAACACACACACACACACACACACACACACACACACACACACACACACACACACACACACACACACACACACACACACACACATTTTCTGAACCGCTTGTCCCATACAGGGTCACGGGGAACCGGAGCCTACCCGGCAACACAGGGCGTAAGGCAGGAGGGGGAGGGGACACACCCAGAACGGGACGCCAGTCCGCCGCAAGGCACCCCAAGCGGGACTCGAACCTCAGACCCACCAGAGAGCAGGACCCGGTCCAACCCACTGTGCCACCGCGCCCCCCTGCATGTTAACAATAATTATTAATTAACATAATTATAACTCATGATTAACTGCGTCTTTCTGGTTTACGCATTCACGACTTCTAAAGTCAACTTATAACAAAGTCATGAGAACAGAAGTTCGCTGTAAGTCGAGGACCATCTGCATTCAACATATCTTGGGTTCATAAGCCCAAAAGGAGCATATGCAGTGGGCTATAAGAGATCAGTAAAGCTGGGCTACAAAGCGAAGATACAATGTGAGGGAACAAGAGGGCCCACAAGTTCAGTATTTTAAAGCAGATTTGACACTAGCAAAACCACACCCACCTGTCAAGAAGACAAGCGGCCTTTTCATTCTATTTTTGGAACCATAATGATGCCTTTTTAAAGCAAGCTCCCTCACGAAGACAAACTCATCTGAATCCATCTGCAAGTCAAGTGCTGGCCCCATGGACTGACAGTTCAATTCCTGTGACCCAGTGGCAATGAAACTGCCTGTGCACAATTTCATTGCCACTGGGTCACAGTATAAAGGATGAAGTATGTCTTACCCCTGAACACAACTACACGACACTGTCAGGTCTCAGGCAAGGAGCCTGTTGGTGAAAAAGATGATCTGGCTGTAAGACATTCTTAAAGGAGAGGCCACGAGCACCAGGACTGACCTCAGAGGTTACCCCGGTGACACCAAACTGGCCAAGACTCTGGTGAAGGACGTGGATGTTGAGAGAGCGGATGACCTCCTTCGAAGGGAGGGGCTCGCCCACGCCTGCTCCGTCCGGTGACACGTACAATTCGATGCCATTCTTCCTCTCCTGGGGAAGAAGGAGAGTGGCCAGGTTTGGAAGAGCCTTTACTCTGGGATACGACAAGGATCAGCCCATGCTTACCCAAATCTCACAGGTTTCTTCTTGTAAATGTCTAACTGGTCTGTTTTAATGAGATGTTTCCATGTGACAGCATGTGTGACAGCATGTGTGGCATTTCTAATTGGCCCTGTGCTGATGAGTAGATGGACCACTAAATGTAGTGGTTTGGGCAGTGGCTGCAAAGCAGGATCTATGATAAAAAGGTTCTGTGAGAGAATCTGCCGTTTAAGTACTGAACAAAGCACTTAATGTAGACCACTTCGACAACAAAACAGCCCAACGTATAAACCGAACGCAGTGGATGAAGGAGACGGCTCTCTATCATTTAACATAGACACACAGTGGTTAAAAGACATTAATAGAAGACTTGAGATTTCTTGCTGAGCCCTGGCTATAGTGAAACTGAAAAACACATATTCATTATCTCTCAAACGATTTCTATCATGTCTTTATTGCACGCTTGTATTCCAGGAGCTCTTACATTGAGGCTGTTGATATGCACTTGCTGAGGTGAGATGTCCAGGGCGGAGGCGACGCCCTCTCGGAAGGTGCGGAGCAAGGTTGTGTTCAGCTTGTGGACGTCCACCTGCAATACCTGGGGCGACAGATAACATAGTGTATCCATTTACATCTAAGTGCACAACATGGGCTTTTTGACGTAAACCAAACCACACACCTGAAAGCAAAAGAAAAAAATGACTGACTATGAAAGAACTACCTACCAAAAATGGCTTTCAGTCTGCAGATGGATTGCAACTGTACATCTAAACAAGGGCCAATATTAAACAAAACCCCCCCCCCAGACAAAGTACGTACAGGCATCTCTCATTGTTCCAATCCAATGCATTCCTAAGAATGGCACGGTGGCACAGCGAGTTGCGCTGCTATCTTACAGCGCCTGGGTGGTGTGAGAAAGATGTGGATTTGATCCCTTCTCAATCTGTGTGGAGCTTGCATGTTCTCCCCATGTCTGTGTTGGTTTAATCTGGGTGCTCTGGTTTCCTCCCACAGTTGAAAGACATGTTGTTCAGGTTCAGCCATAGTGTGTGTGAGTGACAGGGGGAGTGTGTTGTATGGATGATGTATGGATGAGTGACCCATTGTAAGTAGTGTATCTAGCAGTGTAAATCACCACGGTGAATAAGGTGTGTGGGCAGATAACACTAAATAGAGTTCATTAGACATTGCTTTGTTTGTTTGTTTCTGTTTGCTTGTGCCCGTCCTGGGTGTGTCCCCTCCCCCTTCGGCCTTATGCCCTGTGTTACCGGGTAGGCTCTGGTTCCCCGCGACCTTGTATGGGACAAGCGGCTCTGAAAATGTGTGTGTGTGTGTGTGTTTACTTGTGTATCTTATAATATTATGGGAAAAAAACTGGTAGGAGGGTTTCAGGATTTGTCTATGCTGTGATTTATGCACCTACTTGAACGATGAACCTCGGTGCAGCAAGTGGTAGGTAACAAACTAGGTTTGCTTGAGTCACATGTCTGCAGCTGTGTCTCTTTCTCTTAATGTAATGCATAAATTGTACTTTTGCTGAGATGTACATCACTTTGGACAAAAGCGTCTGCTAAATGAATAAACGCAAATGTAAATATAATGCTTTGGACAAACGTGTCTGCAAAATACACACACACACACATTTTCAGAACCGCTCGTCCCATACGGGGTCACGGGGAACCGGAGCCTACCCGGCAACACAGGGCGTAAGGCCGGAGGGGGAAGGGGACACACCCAGGACGGGACGCCAGTCCGTCACAAGGCACCCCAGGCGGGACTTGAACCCCAGACCCACCGGAGAGTAGGACTGCGGTCCAACCCACTGCGCCACCGCACCCCCTGGGTCTGCAAAATAAATAAATGTAAAACGGGTTGCGCAATGAATGGTTGGACAGCAGGAAACTATTCTTGCATTTTGACAAGAACAATAATGTGAAACCCCAACCAAGTAGGCTTAGGCTCACTTACTTTCTTTACAGACTTTTCCACTTTCTTTGAAGACATTTCACATTGTGGGGAACATAACAGCAATAATGTGCAACACATCTAAAGAGCACAAGCACAAGATGCGATCCTATGAGGAGAAGAGCTAAGTCCGGACTGCAGCACATGACTTCCTCTCACCTGGACTCATTCATCTTTGTTTTCACACTGTGACATTTTTTTGGGTGGGGCTTCCTCATGGCAGGTTTTCAATTCCAACAGCGAATTCCAAGTACCATTTTTTTGCAAATTGTTATAGCGAATATACAGATAGTGAGAGTTCAGGTAGCGTCGTGTTTCCGACCGGGCAGTGAGTTGTCAGACCCAAGTGCAGAGCCGAGGCGTGCTTGATAGGAAGTAATCCGAAAGCCGTTGTCAGGAACACAGGCGTGGGTCACCGAGGAACGATCGTCGTTAACAGGAGAATCCAAAAACCGTAAGTCAAAACATGAGCCAAAGGTCGGGGATACAAAGAGGGAACTGGGTTTCAGGAGAAAAGGCGAGGAGTGGGAACAAGGACGGGAAGGTCGGGGGAAGACCACAAGCCGAAGTGAGAGACGCGAGCGAGTAGTGAGGCAGAACGTGGTTCCGCGTCTGACTTCGCTCCGCGCGTTCCTTTTATGCGCTGGTGCCCTGATCCGCAGCAGGTGTTCCTTGTTGTGCCAAGGTGGAGGGCACGACAGGTAGCAAAAGGGCACCTGTGTTTGTAACCAGACTGATCCACTGGGCACATACCACATATTCCTTCCCTATAATTAAAAGAGGGTGTAAATTGCATTCATTTGCTGCAAAAAGTAATTCCATACCTTTCAAACATGTTGCTGATACAATAAAATTCTTTCGCGAAGGGAAATGACCCATTAAATACATATGAACTGGGTTCTCCTTAGGACAGGATGAAAACTTCTCTGCAGCAGTTTGACTTTTTTTTATCATACTGTTGTCAAAATATTTCCCAGGTCAAGTGAACTGCAAGGGCTAGCAGCGATGTTTGGGCTCCCAGGGACCCCATGGAGCACATCTGCCACATAATGAAACTGTGCTTCGCCAGTCTGTGTGTGGCTAGAGCTAAAAGGCCACAGACAGCTAAGATGAAGGCAGGACTGAGCTATAGAAATAAGACTGCACATTATTTTTTGGGGATATGTGATGATGCGGAGTTTACAATTCAATGGTTTCTTTTCATCACCAAATGGCAGAACCAATCTCAATCTCTCTCTGAACTACTTACATCCAGCTGTATAAACGTGGTATAATGACTGCTCCCCTGGACCGGCACATGTGCCAAACAGATAACAATAATCCAAAGAGTCCCACTGATCTCGGCCAAGCTCTCCGAACGCTTTTGGGGCAAGGCCATAATTCAGCTTCATTTCCTGTAGCAAATCCCCATTTGACTTCCTACATCAAACACGTTCAGAGTGACAGGGACTGCCATCTGACCGTGCTCTGCTGTTCATCTACCCATATTCACTCTGAAATGATGAGACCAGTAATTGCATTTGAGCACACAGTGCTGTAGGGGCTGGTGCGTGACAACCAAGAAGCTCATAAAGAGGCAGATGGTCTGTATTGTTCAGCTGCAGGAGGGTCTTTGAGCTGCCAAATGAGGTGGTGGCCCAGCTTGAGTCACGGCAGGACCCCGTTTAAGAGCAAACAAGCCTGGGTCTCAGCTTGCAAACTCAAGACTCCATTGTGACAGGCCCCCGAAATCCTCTGCCATAAGTGCATGTGGGACCCTTGCTGTAAGAGTCAAACTCTGAAGAAAACAGGTGAGAGGTGCCACCTTGCACACACCTTGGACTCAGGTTCAAATCCCAATTTCTTGTGCAGTTCCCTTGACCAAGGGACTTCACAGATGCAGTAAAACAAAGTTCCCCAACTGTATAAATGAGTAAATCACTTAAGTAGTTTAACATTCTAAATTGTTCTGGAGAAAAGTGTCAGCTAAACAGATAAATGTAAAGTAATTTCAATGAAAGCTCTTTAAATGTGTTTATGCATTCATGATTGTGTGTGTATTGCATGTACTTGTCTATGTGCCTCAATAACATGGCCTTTGCACAAGGACAGAAACCTGTCCTGGAGATACTCAAGACTGCCAGCAAAGAGAACAAATGAGGAAAGCACGGCAGAAGGTGACCCATTCTGAAGTTCTTCAGTATGGGTTTGAACTCCCTACCAATACAGAAGGCTCTGATCCTTCACTCTTTTGGTCAGAATGGACCTAAACTCTACTCTTTGGGTCATTCCCAGCACACCTAGTTATGGGCTCATGGGCCACAGTCAACAGGATGGTCTTTGGTTTTAAAAAACACTGATTCTAGAGCAGTGGTTCCCAAACCCCTGGTGACAACCAGAATGGGGGTCACAGTGCAGTTCCTGAGGGTTGTTGGAAGATCTCAAAAAAGAAATATTAATGATAAGGGGATTACTTCACTGGCACAATAATAATCGTTGCAATACGTAGTAAGTAAAGGTCTAACAGCTGTGGACAAAATAGCATGTAGTTATGCTCAATACAATATTGTTTAAGTGTGTTCATGTCCAATACTCGTGTGTCAGACATACCTGCGAGGAGCCTGGTGTTAAGTACCATTTCATCTGAATGTCATATTATAGATGGAAGTATAATTTTAGTAAACTTTGAGGATCTCACTCACAAAATGAAGCAGCACCATGGTCGCCTCTAGGAAAGTCCTTGGTTGTCCCATTCACATGTAAATATGTTTTTCCATTAAGTTGGGGATCCACTGCTCTAGAGGACAGCACCTGGACACTGGCAGTCATATGCAGACATGTGCCACCCCCCACTATGATGCATTCAAGCCAACCCCATGTGATGCTTTGGTGAGTTGGTGCAGACGAGTTCAACTTAACTTAAACTGGTCCCGATTTGGTCCTGAGGCCCAACGACAACCTAACATGGCCACTAAAACGGTAAAGACTGCACAGCCGGTGAGGCGTTCCAATCACACACGCGCCTTGAGCAAAAAGCAAAATGCACAGTGAGGACTTACTGCCGAGAACTTGTGATGAGCTTCTCGTCTCTTCCTCGCACCAGTAAAACCGCATTACGCTGCACTATGTGTCCAACAGAGACCAGTTAACCAGATGACTCAACTCCAACAACTCGCACACACATATGCAAATTACTATGCTGTGCCCATTTTACATCATTAGATGTGCGCTTTCCTGCAGTCCACGGCACGTCGGGAAAACGAGGATGTCAATTGCGCGGATCCAATAACGGCATCTCGCTGTGAAGCGTCGGCACTGCTGCTGGTTATCAAAACAAGTGCGCAGAGATGCCTCAATCGTACACACCTCACGGTTGCTTGGTTACAAGGATGTGGAGCTGAGAACTGTGGTACCAAACACACGGCGCTTGTGGCCTTCCTGCCTTTCCCCTCCACTTGCCTGAGGAAACACCAAAAATCCTGCTACCTCTGGCTGCAGTTCCAGCTCAGCGCCGTCAAGAGCTTCCCTGCGAGCGACACCATCCCACTTGAAGCTCCCCGGTGGCACATGGCCCTTGGCAGCAGATGCCTCCCCCTGCGCACTGCACAAAGAAGCAACATGGATGTTCAGGAGAGCTGCGAGAGCGTCCCCCAGTGGCAGCGGACAGTACAGCGCTGTGTCTGCAGAACCCACAGATCTCCTCCAGATGATGCCAGTCCATATGAGCACCAAATTAGCTTCTTGACTCTCATCTTGGGCACAGGGGGGAACTGCTGCTTTCTGTTAGTAGTGACAAAAAGCCAGAACTAACAACTGAAGAGACTAAAACACGGCGTTGCTTGAAAGTATGTGAACCTCTTGTGTCCCGTAGTTTTACCGTGAAATGGTTTGATGAGAATCAGTCTTTCTCAGCTGATATAATAGGTGTGTAATGACCAGTTCCGTATGTCGATTTAGAGGAGTCTAGGAGAAATGTGTGTAGTGGAAAGACGGAAGTAGTGCAAGAATAAGTGAAGCCCATGTTGTATTGGTTACACCAAGTAGGTAAGTAGAATCAGGTGTGTAAATCATTTGGTCACTTTGAAAGGTTGCACAAAAACACAATGATGCATGACATCAACAAAGGGAGCAATCTGGATAGAGACATGTGATCCAAAGTACAGTTCATTTGTCACATCCCACCATATGAACCAGTCTACACACCACGTGAGCAGCTGTATAAAACTGTGTACCCTTTTTAAAGATTGTTATAAAAAAAACGATTAAACACTTACACATTTTTCATGCACTTATGACATCGGGGGGGGGGGAGTGAGTCCCACCTTAGAAAGGCCATCGTGTCCCTGCTGCTTTCCTCCTTTCAAGGAACGAGGAATAGAGGATGCCACCAACTTTGACTAGATTTGCAGAGCTCACAGTACAAAGGTCAGGAGCACAACAAACTTTCACAGCTTTCCAAGTTTCTCTCTTTTTTTAAATTTTCACCCATTACAGGTAGTTTTACGATAGGGTAAGGATATAGTAAAATTTACCATGCAGTCAGGGTCCAGCCATATAACTGTCATTCCAGTCATATACTTCCTTTTTCTTATATCGTTTTGATATGAAACATTTTAAAATGTGTTTTGATTACTAGCAATTAAATAAATAAGTGTTATGTATTGAGTAGAAATACACAAAATATTTAACAATTTGTGTTTTATTTTATCCAATATCCTGCGACTAGAGATAGAAAGTGCTGATGATCTGAACCAAGATTTGGTGCAAGGAATATTGCAAATTCTTTGCAAAAAAAAAAATTGTATGCTTGGAAAGAAAAAAGAAAATCACTTTAAATACTTCTACATTTTTAATCAATGTGTTTAATTTTACACATTCACCCTCTTTAGAAAAGTATGGAAAATACCGTGACGCACGAGGACCTCCTGTCCAGGTGCATACAAGGAGTATGCCAAACTGTATGGCCATAATGTTTTCCTACATTAGGACAGGGCCCACATTGAACCCAAGGAACAAAAGATGAGCAAAAGGGGGAAAAAAGCCCAAAAATTCAGGTTTCTCAGATGGTCACTGGACCTTGCAGAAGGTAAAAAGTTCCCACCAAATTAGCATCGCTCCTTCTTAATACTGAGCCTCTCCTATTCATATCACTCGATCACATTAACATGTATTTAATCTTTCAGTCCTCTGGTGAGGATTTCAGTTTTAAGGGAGTTATTCATCAGCCCAATTTCTCTTTTGGACATTTTATGTTGATGCTGTGATCCACATTGTGTGACGCCGTCACAAACACTATACCACCTCTCACTTTGGTTTCCTCCCCATGACTTCAAGCAATATCCTGTTCCATCCTGCCACTTGATGAGTATAACATTTCATATGCGCCCCATCTGTGGGGATGGTTCGCTGCGCTACGTGGTGTAACGTGTCACCAGAATACGATTACAGTCTCTCGCTTCATGTTGGTCCTGGATGACTGTTAATCATACTGCAGTGCAGGGTCAACACAGACGGTATAAACCCTTTAAAGCCCAACCACATCTTTTCAGCACAAGTCAGGCTACTGCATTGTCTTTGTACAAGATCAGAGCCATGCTATTGTGAGGAGAAATGTGTGGAAGGTGTGTTAGCATGGACCTGGTCACTGGTTAGTAGCGTATGAGTAAAGTGCCACTAAGTCATGACTTTAGAAGGTTTTTGGATCCACGTTTCATTGCAGTTAAAGCACATCCTCCCAGCACCTAGGGCAGGGGTTTTTAACCAGGGGTTCATGGACATCTTGGGGGTCAGTGAAGGGGTTTAGGAGCTCTGTGAACCTCATGATAGCTCTACGTGAAGGTAGTCCGTCTTCACTGCAATAAAGCAAATGCAATATTTCTTCCAAATTTATTTATGAACATTATTAAAGGAGAGATCCTTAGCCTTCATGGGCTTCTTAGCTCATTTGTGGCCTTGGAAAAGATATGAACATCTGGACTAAGAACATCCAATTTTTCATTCCCTCCATCCCATCTTTGATTGCAGGTTTAATGAATTAAGGGCTGTTTGTCTTCTACCACATCACTCTCAGGGGTGACTTTTTACCCACTCTGTCTGTGGTTCACCTCAGTTCATCTGTGAATGTGTATGCGTGCCCGGGTGTGTGTACATGAGTAACAGCTCACCCACCAAAATGGCGTGCTCTACCCATGTCCACAAAGGGAGACCAAGGCAGCAAAGGGGATAAACAGCAGCTGTTGCCCAGCAACGGTTACACTGCGTGCTTCAAGATGTGAGGTGGTTTGGCATCACAGTTCAAGTAAATGCTCCTTCAAGGGCTTCAGTAACAAGCATTTGGAGTCAGCGATAGTGGTGATTTCCGTGCAATCTAGAGGCCATGGCAGAAGACCTCCGTCAGTGGCTGGATGAAGGTCCAAGTAGAGATACAAATACAAGGAAATACTGACAAAGTAATTAGAATAACTAACCTAAACCTAAAGCATCTGGCGACCCAGGAATCCCTTTGCAAAAGTATGTATCAGCTTCAAAAGAGAAGAAATAGGACTTGGCAAAGATCTGAACATCTATGGGAAGAGAGCAATGACTCATAAGAGCCCCTTCTGTAGTATTTTGAAAACAGAAATGGACCACAACCACAGAGCTGGTACGAAGCACATGGGCTGGAAGGGCTCCAAAGTACCAGGCAGGGAAAATGGCCAAAGATGACCTTTACGTGAGATGAACACAGGCACCGCGATCAGCCAGTCGTTTGCAGCCACGAGACCCTCCATCCTGCTCCATAACACGTCCCGGCAACATGAACCCGCCTCTCTGCTCTCCTCCAGCAGGATAACAATCACCAGGAAGATCTGAGCACTATGATAACATTTATCTGCTAGAAAGCAGAAATCATGCCCTCGGGCAAATAATCTGAGCACAGCTCTGAAGGGTCTGCGAGCATTATCATGCGGGTAGAGGGTAATCGCATCACGCCCCACGCAATCAATAGAGGCCATTTGTTTTTGTTTTGAAGGCAACCAGAGGGTCACCAGGAGGTGTTGTGGAGTTACAAGGTTGCAAAGACTACAGAAGCCAGGAATCACGTTAACATGAGTAACTGCACTAACTGGCTCTTCAAACCTGAAATGTTAAGGTTACTCAGTTTACCTTACCATAGTGTAAGCACAGTGTAAGGACACATTTTCTTTAACAGCATTATAAATGAATGTTAAATGTCTGCACCTCCCATCCACATGTCAGTTGTTCACCCAGGAAAAGTGGGACTAAATTTACTATTCCTGCTTTACTACCATGGTAAGATATTCAACTAATGTGCTATGAATAAGAGCTGTGTGGCCAAGGTACCTTTTCACATTTATTAATTTTGCTGATGTGTTTCTCCAAAGTGACTCGATGTTAAGATGCTTACAGTTATTTACCCATGTATACAGCTGAGTAACTTTACTACAGCAACTTTCATTTACATTAATTTATTTAGCAGATGCTTTTTTCCAAAGCAGCTTCCAATGAACTCTATGTAGTGCTATCAGCCTACACACCTTATTCGCCAAACTGACTTACACTGCTAGATACACTACTTACAATGGGTCACTCACCCTACATCAGTGAACACACTCTCTGTCACTCACACACTATGGGGAACTTAAACAGCATGTTTTTGGACTGTGGGAGGAAACCAGAGCACCCAGAAAAATCCATGCACACACAGGGAGAACATGCAAACTCCACACAGACTGAGCAGGGATCAAACCCACATCCTCTTGCACCACCCATGCGTTATGAGACAGCAGTGCTACTTGCTGTGTCACTGTGCCCCCCTTAACTTAAGATAAGTACATTGCTCAGGGGTAGTATGGATGGAAGCAGCATTTGGACCTGTGACCGTCAGGTCCAAAGGCAGCAGCAGCTCTAACCACTAAAGTGCCCCAGGTGGTTCATGGGATTTTGTGGTTAGTGCCATTGCCTTGCACTCAAAGGATGCAGGTTCAAATCCCGCCTCCTGCTGTAGTAGCCTTGAGCAATGCAGTCTGGCTGTCCTGCTGAATAGTGCACTTAAGCTGTAAATCACCGAAAGTAGCTCAACATAACTTGTTTGGGAGAAAAGTGTCAGCAAAATGGGTAAATAACTAATGGGACACAGGGTCGACAGAAACTATGCACATGAAATTAGTAAGAAGTGCAGAATGTCTCGAAGTTGATGAGTAACAGAATAAGGATCAAACACTGGATCTTTCGTGTTCAGAAGCCTCGTGCATTGAAAGATCCTCAGGACAGCGGAGCAGAGTCACTGAGGTATGGGGGCCACGCTCCCCCCCACTATAGGCTGCCCCCAAAATAGACAAACAAGTAATGCTGGGCCCCAATTAGCTTTTAAGAACCTTTCAGGCCAGGAAATCAAATGTAATTGGATGAGAGCGGGAAGTTAGAGGAGCTACAGTAACACAGGGAATCCAATTTAGGGACAGTATGATCGGGGGGGCTATGAGAGAGGACCCTGAGGTGGACACCCATTACAGGGCACAGTGACCAGGGATACCACAATGGCAGGAGAGAGGATACTACCACTAACCCTACTCTCACTGGCCACTTTATTAGGTACACATACAGCTTGCCCCGCCACTGTGAGTCACATGCTTGTGATCCTATACTGTATATAAGCCACTCAGGCAGGGTCAAGAGGTCCAGTAACTCTACAAATGAGAATGTGACCTAAGTGGCTTTGAGTTGGAACTTATCCAGCACCTTGTTGCTGAATCCATGCTGACCTAGAGGCAAAGGATGGTCCCATCCGATACTAGCTAGTTGTACCTAATAATGTGGCTGGCGTGAGTACAGTGGTCACACCAGCGATGTGTGATGTTATGACAAAGACAGAGCTGTACAGAAGCTCTACAGCCAATTCATTTTTACGGTGTTGGCTTTTGCAGCGCTGTAGGCAACGGCCCTTCAGTGAGACTCAGTGACCACATTACCGTATATTTCCAGCTATGGGAAGGTATGGAAGCAGTTCACCACAAAGATATTCTGTGCAAGTCTTTGGATTTCACACAATGAGAGAACAAAAGCCCTAAGCCGGATTCAAACCTACGCCTGAAAGTGCAGCAGGGAGGTGCCATCTTACCATAGTACAGCTCTGACTTTACAGTCATCCAACACCTAATGCAGCAGGAAACGCATCAGCAGTCCAGAGCGGAACCTCACTGGGGATATAAACACATTGACAGCATTTTTACTTACTTTAAATTAAGAGAACAAAGTGACAGCTCAACATGTGGGACATTAGGTATGTCATGACCCGCAGGGACAGTACCCCTAGAGACCAGAGGAGGTGCCTCTCAGTGCCACTATCCCAGACTAGTACGCCAGTTCACAATCTGGTGATCAGTCAAGTATAAAAGGACTAAAGAACTGATGCAGGATTGTGGGTTTTTAATCAGCGTTTCATTGCGATTTCTGAACAAACCCTAGTTTACATTTATTAATTTAGCAGACGCTTTTGTCCAAAGCGACGTACATCTCAACAAAAGTACAATTTATGCATTACATTAAGAGAAGGAGACATAGCTGCAGACATGAAAGTCTCAAGCAAACCCTACCACTTGCTGCACCGAGGTTCATTGTTCAAGTAGGTGCATAAGAGAGAGACAAATCCCGATACCTACAATTTTTTTTTTAAAATTAATTTTTTTTAAATTTAAATTTTTTTTTTTTTTCCCAGTTACCTGTTTCTCTAGTCTTATTCCATAAGTGTGTATGTTCCAGTCCCAACTGCCTGTCCTGTCTACTCCTGCCTCTGGTTCTCCAGTCCAGGTCCAAAGTTCCAGTACGGTATTTCATCACACCTCCGTGTTCAAGTCCCACTCCGATTCACGTTTCACGTTTCACCTTAGTGAGAAATTAAGGGGATGCGGTGGTGCAGTGGGTTGGACTGGGTCCTGCTCTCTGGTGGGTGTGGGGTTTGAGCCCCACCTGGGGTACCTTCTGACGGACTGGCGTCCTGTCCTGGGTGTGTCCCTTCCTTCTCCAGCCTTATTCCCTGTGTTGCTGGGTTAGGCTCCGGCTCCCTGTGGGCCCGGATGGGACAAGTAGTTCAGACAGTGCGTGTGTGTGAGAATTTACTGTGTGTCTCTTTGTCCCGTGTTCCTCGTTTCACCTTTACGCTGTTTTCACTTTGCACGTGGGGTCTATACTTTACGTCCGTGTTCAAATGTTACAGCAATGCGCATCCGTGTCGGACTCTCGTGCGGAAGCTACGAGGTACAGATACAAAACCGGTGTATTCCTTACCGTAGTATTAATCTGAATAAGCCGGTACAGAGGGGGGAAAAGGAAAAAAAAAACTGCTGCCATCACAGACAGTGACTGTCACCCTCTCAGTGTCTCCTTGGATAAAAACGAGCAGCACCTTTAGCAACAGTCTAGTCCAGTTGTGCCGTTCCAAAGGACCACCTGAGGTCACTCCTGCTATCAGCCATTAGGCCCTATAATGAATTGCGATGGTACTGGCCTCTTATTGCCCCAGCGCTGCTGAGCTGCTGGTACCTACCTGTATTTTTTATTTTTTTTTTAAAAAAAAAAACAACTCATTTGGAGTCGCTGTCTATTTGCAGAATTTATTATTTCCATTGTTGTCTGTCATCACTTATGATGAGGTGACAATGGAGAACATATGATATGATCCTCCTGGATCTATAAAGTCTTCACCTGCCTAACTCAGCACAGAGACCCCCATGGCTGCACTGACGGATGAGGATGCCCTTCTCCCAGCTGTTCTGTTCGGAGGGCTGCAGAAGAACTGGGCCACGGGTTCCGGCTGAAAGTGTGTGCGTGATGAATTAAACATGGCACATTGGGTTTAAAGGGAGGGAGTCCCACAGGAACCCAGAGGCTCTTCCAGCTACATCATGCAGAGCAGCTGCGGTTCTGCACCTCACTGAGCACATCTGCATGTGAAAAATCCTGAGAATCCCGAGTACCATGGGCAAGAAATGCATGCGAGGTGTGATCAAAAAGTTCTAAGACTTATTTCAAAGTAGACTGTGTACAAAATGCATTTGTTGCCACATTGCTGCCACAGTGAGAAGGACTTCAGCTGCGATGTGACAAACTTCTGCCCCCACACTGGATGCTTGGATTGTCACCAGATTTTCCTTTCAGCTTCATTTTGATTTATTTATCCCCCCCACCACCAATGTGTGAAGGAGGACTGTCACGGTATCGACCGTCACCTGTTTTCCCCACAGTTCCGATGGAAAAAAGAAAGTAAAAAAACCTGCCATTCCACACCCACCCAACATTTTTCTGCTCCCAAAGAACCGAAACTGGGAAATTGTTTTAATCACACCCTTATTTTCTTTTTTTTTTTTTTTTTTGGGGGGGATGCCCTCAAAGACTAGAAATGTATGACCTGACCAAAATCTCCATTTCAGAATCAGGAAATTATCTGTGAAGATCCACGCTCCAAAAATGAAAAAAAGAACAAAAAAGAAAATGTAAGTTACTCTTCACTGCGGTATTGATATGGACAGACTGCCTAAGAGCAGCGCAGTGCTGTGTTTAAACCAGGCCAGTGTGGGGGGCTGGGGGGGGGCAGAGTGCCTGCAGAGCCATCCATGTGCCAGAGCTGTCAGGTGAGCACGCTTGCTCTTCCTGTCATGTATAATGGAGGGAACCTAAAAAGAACACTCGCAGGAGGAGGGCCGATCGAGGTCGTGCGCTTTGAACCGTCGCGAGAAAAGGCCTCAGTCCAGGTCTTTGAAGTTCACCGCAGATTTACCCCACATTACTGCAAATGAACACTCCGGAAAACAACTGTGGAAAAATGATGGTAGAGGTGATCGGGTGGGGTGGGGGGAGTTACAAGAAGAAGAGGGCAGTTGGTTTGATTCACACACAACAAAGCACAGGACCTCTTCAATACCGGTTCTCCAGCAGACTCAATCCACAGACCATCAGACAAGCAATGGCTCGAGAGGCAGAGTTCAGTGGCCGCACCAGCCAGAACCCAAGTCCAAAGGCCTGGGCTCTAAGCACACAGACAGCATACGTGGCCCCCGCTTGTTCAGCTTCTTGAATTTGGATCTACAACCTTTTTTTTTGCAAGTTCAACCATAACCACTGAAGGCCAACGGTCAGACACCTCTGGATCAGGATGTGCTTCGTTCCATTTCAAGGAAGCCAGAGCATTAACCGTTTCACATCGTTCAGGATGGACCTCATCATTGCCTGTACAATCATAGTCCTTACAACTCCATGACCAGCTTGAAAAAGGACATCGCACTTCCACGCAAAAACTGAACATTTATAACAGTTTGAATATATACTTTGTGTGCGTGTACTGTCTATGTATACTGTATATATTCAGTGCCATCAGTCTCTGCTGAAGGACATCATTGCTGTTCTGTGATCAAAAATATCCTATAATAAACAGGAAGTTGCAGAGGGAAACCGGAACGGTCTTGAGCTCTAAACAAGAACTTCTGTAGATGTCCAGCGTGACCCAACAATATTTACCTATAATTCCTGCATCCTGCTGTGCCGAGTCTCCACCCGACTGCGTTTTACTGTTCGAAATTACATTCACTTTACCCCAGCACCCCACCCTCCTTTATCAGACGGAGGAACTATAAGCTCTAAATAACAAGGAATGTGAAGAAAGGCGAACTCCAACAAAAAGTGTCGTATCGGACCTCGCAAACACAAACCCAGATGGACGACCTTTGCTCGACCTCAAACACTCACACGGACCGGCCTGGTGTGTTTTTGCCTTCGACACCTTCCTCTGGTGTCACTTTGATTTTGATGCACCAAGCGTGAAGCTGAAAGGGGCGGGGGATCGGCACCATTCACCATCCATCTGAGCACCTGCAGAAATGAAGCTCACTGGGTTCTGACCGATAGCGGGATGTAACACCCATGATGTGCGTTTTCCTCCATTGTCCTGTTAATCTCGTCCACACTGAGGCAGACTGTGCTACACCTTCCAGACATTGCGCAACCTGTCAACTGTACACAGGGGACATGTACAGTCATGGGAGGTGGGAGGGTGAAGGCTCACACCTCAGTCAGAGCATGGATCCATTGCCCTCTAGTGGCCACCTCTTGTATCACACAAACATGTTCATCCCGCCAAACTCCACCCTGTTTCTGCCCCTTCACCCCCCCCCAACTGCACTGATCAATTTGTATTGTAAAAGCCTGAGAATCAATTTGAGGTTTAAGAACTTCGTAACTAAAAGGCCCACTAGATGCATTTTGCTGCTGGAATTTAGCAGTTGCTCTTTGTTTTTTTTTGTGTGTGACTGTAGCCTCACGCAGGTGTACAAGTCAGACACTTTGGAGAAAGTAAAAAAAAAAACCCTAAGAAATAAGAACGTTGCCAGGATCACTTAATAGTTTAGTATTAACCCATACAGGGTTACAAAGCGGTGTGCACAGAAAGGGCCCTGTTGAAAGCACACAGCTCATTTTCAGTGGCGGATCAAGCTCTGCACACAGCGAGCCCTGGGACAGTTGCTTTCAAATCTCCCACGGAAATGCTGAAACTGCACTTGCCTGGAGATGCCACTCAATAGCACTGATTTAGTGCCTTTAAAAAAAAGAGGGAGAAAGACAGAACATGCTCCATGTCAGTAGCAAAAACTGGTCCAGTGCACTCAACACTAGCATTGCAGCACCACAGAGTTGGAGGTGTCCAGCCCACGATGGATGATGGAATGGTGGACAGACCTTCCTGGATATCCTGCTGCAACTGCAGTTGGATAGTGTGCTTTTTTCTTTATTCTTACAGAAGACCCAAAGGGTGAAGTGCAGGCGCCATGGCTGCCAACTGCCATTAATTTTCTTCTCTTGTAGCCCCCCTTTTTGTGCATCGGTGGGCAGTGTGTTGGCCACGCTCTGCATCCATCCCCCTCCCCCTTCAGCCCCTACCTTCCTCCTGCTCCGTCCACAAGCCTCTCTGCTTCCATTAGCCCGATTGCCGTGGCGACGGAGCCTGCAGGGAGCATGGTCACGTGACACAGTGAGTCTAGCCACACGTGCACAGCTCCATCCAAAGGACACGACCTGTTCGTTCCTTGTGGCAGAATACATTTTTGGACAGACGCCAGGAATAATGATGGGTGGGCTGATCACTGTGCATGAGTATATGTTCTGACCAACTATGTTTTTTTTTTTTTTTTACACACTGTATACCCTGTAATGGGGGTGCGGTGGCGCAGTGGGTTGGACCGCAGTCCTACTCTCCGGTGGGTCTGGGGTTCGAGTCCCGCTTGGGGTGCCTTGTGACGGACTGGCGTCCCGTCCTGGGTGCGTCCCCTTCCCCCTCCGGCCTTACGCCCTGTGTTGCCGGGTAGGCTCCGGTTCCCCGTGACCCCGTAAGGGACGAGTGGTTCTGAAAATGTGTGTGTGTGTGTGTGTATACCCTGTACTGTACCCCTGCAATGTGTCAGTGAACCTCACTCAAATATTACTGTCTTGCACAGCACGTTGTTAACATCTGCTAAACAACATTAACCTGTCAAAATAAAGGACTTTAAATGTATGCTGCATTACTCCTCTGCCACAATTACAAGGCATTTGTTCGAGGCGTATGTTCACATTTAAGCAAAATATTTGCTTAGCGCTCAGCAGCTCCATCAGCGAACAGACTGTTCTCAGTCTGAATCCCTTCCTCCCTTCATGCCTGTCTGCCTCACTCCCTCCCTCCCACTCACTGTGTGTCCTGGCGATTTTCAAATCAATTTTCCCGACAGGACCACATGGTGCTCGGTCCCACAGGCCTGGTGCTCGCCACGCCACTGTTGTGTCAGTGGGGTCCGCTGCGAGGATGGGAGAAGGACGGTGCAGGAATAGCACTGGGCAAAGCTTGGCGTCGCCACAAACGAGCAGCCCTTCGCCTCCTGGTGAGACCACGGGATTGTGGCAGTGGGAGCGCACGAGTCAGAACTCACCGCCGTGGCATCTGCAGAAACCTTTTTAAGTGGAAAAATCTGTGTTCATTAGCTCCTTTAAATAAGGAAGCCACCACCAGCTCGGGAGTGTGAGTGCAGAGGGGGCTGGTATTCCCACAACTGCACAATCGGTACATTTACATTGATTCATTTAACAGATGCTTCTCTCCAAAGTGCTCACCACAGCTCAGTACTCCAGCGGATTTCTCAACAGGCGAAAACCTTTAGATCCACATACGCTATTATCAAAACAGTTTGACACCACCGTTTTTGCCTGCATACATTACATGAGTGGCTGCCTATAGAACTGAGTGTGACAGCAGAACAAAAGGTGATCCTGACAGATGGTGTGAGGAAAATTTATGGAGCTGTAAAGTGATGAGGAGAGAAGCTGGTTCAAAATATACAGGTTTCTTGAATGTTCAAGAGGGATTCAGCAGTCCTGAGGAACAGAGGGAGCTCATTCCAACTCTTTGGAAGTAAAACCATGAACCTACAGACTTAATTTTGAACATCTTGGAAATGTGACCAAAAAAGGGGTGTAAAGTGAAGAAGCACAGAGCGGTTACTGGGTGCAAGGAGTGATCAGGTCTTTTACGCCCTTGAATACGAGTAGGCCCGTTCACATACCAGATTAGCGGGACTACAGAAGAACATTTAGAATCCTGTATCGCATTGCGCCCGTCTATTAATCCTGGCTAAATTAAATGGGACTCTTGAAGCAGTCACCCCTATCTCACGCCGCTGAAAGGGATTAATGCAATCCGCTCCACACGCCTCTGAAGTGGGAAGTGGGAGTGTTTAATGGTACAGATTAGCAGGCAGACAGCCACGTGTCACTCTGGAGATGTAGCTGCCAGAGGAGGGTATATTGATGAGATTTAGTGAGGAAGCCGTGGCTACAACTCTTCAGTGAATACAGGGAGCGGAGAGGAGCTGTCTGCGGTGCTGAAGTGCGCCACGGTTCCTTCCACTATCCGTGGTCCTGAAGGTCTCCACTTTTTCGCAGTCAGTGCTGTGGGAAGGGGGTGCGGTGGCGCAGTGGGTTGGAACACGGTCCTGCTGTCCGGTGGGTCTGGGGTTCGAGTCCCGCTTGGGGTGCCTTGCGACGGACTGGCGTCCCGTCCTGGGTGTGTCCCCTCCCCCTCTGGCCTTACGCCCTGTGTTGCCGGGTAGGCTCCGGTTCCCCGTGACCCCGTATGGGACGAGCGGTTCTGAAAATGTGTGTGTGTGTGTGTGTGTGTGTGCTGTGGGATCATACAGCTCAAAACACCATGCTCCGCTTCTGGCCACCTACTCAGGCCACTCGAAAGGTCTCCAACGTGTAAAGCCCGTCAGTACTCAGCCTTGGCCCTGGTGTGGTGGAATGAGCTCCCTGTGTCCTTTAAAACTGTTCAGTCCTTCCCAGCATTCAAGAAGGGTCTCAACAGCCATTTCTTTCACATTCATTTCCCCCCATTAGCTCCTGAAACCTTCATAAATTACTCCACCACCAGGCACCAGTTTTCCCCATTTGTATAGCGCTTCTATAGGTAGCTACCTGAACATATGTGCCCATTACAAGAGCAACACTGAACAAACTGCTTCAGCAGTCACATGTATGTATGAAAGCGCTGTGATTTGTGAGCTGTATGTTGGAGAAAAGCCATCTTCTGAATGCATAAAAATCTACGCAAAGCACGGCAAGTCTCACAACTCCCACAGAAGCCTCATCACACACACACACACTTTCAGAACCGCTTGTCCCATACGGGGTCGCGGGGAACTGGAGCCTACCCGGCAACACAGGGGGGAAGGGGACACACCCAAGACAGGACGCCAGTCCGCCGCAAGGCACCCCAAGTGGGACTTGAACCCCAGACCCACCGGAGAGCAGGACCGTGGTCCAACCCACTGCGCCACCGCACCCCCAGAAGCCTCATCATCCATACTGAAATAGGCCAGATGTCTGTTTTCTAAGGTGCTTAGTGAACACAGCTTTCGCAAAGGGTCTTTGCACCATTGTTGCTCACGGGTTTCTGCCATTGCAGTTCAGCACACTCAGTGATTAGATAAGCAGGACGGCACCTGTGGAGCTGAGCAGATTGCAACTGCCATTGCCGGAATGCATTTCCCACTATGCTTGCACCCACCTCCCACTGACACCCATAAGCAGTAACAGGTGTCAGTCCACAACCGCCCAGAGCGCCCTGTTTGAGGCCGTCTCTCTATGTCAGGCTAAAAAAAGAAGACTGAGTTGACAGTGATGCCTTTTCAACGTGCGCTGTGTCCACATCAAAAGCCATGATCTTCGCCTGCCAGTCCTTCAGCTTGTAAACATCTTCTGTCCCATGAGTCAGGAAATTAAAACTGTGCGATCCAGTCCTACGTGGCAAACAGTGACCCAGCTTCAGAGATGGATGATACGATTAAAAACCAAAGACATGATTATGGCAGTTGATGGAAGAGAAGGTCCCACTGGAAGTCCAGCAGCTCTGTTCACACCCAAGGTATGAAATATCTATGGTAAATAATCGCCTCCGAGGAAAAAGAGGAGATGATGCATTTGGTAAAAGCGCGGTGATTAAAACGGAAATTGGAGAATGTGGACAGAGACAGAGATACGCGCAAAAGCCAGAGACGAGGCAGATTTAAGATAATCCCCATTCATTTCCTGGTCTGGAAACAAAAGCACCATCACATTCAGTGATGAGCTTGATTGTATGAACACATACCTGAGATTGCCATCAGGGCAGCATGGCTACCACAAATCAATTGTGCTACTGCATTTCTTGATCACACTGCATGGGTTAAAACACAGTAACAATGTTTCTCTCCGTTGAAGTGTGCTTCAGTCTGCAACAGAAATCCCAACAGTTGAAAAACCAACTGTCCTATAGCACCTTTCACAGGGCTTCCAGATAATGTTCAATCAAACCAAAACAGCAAATCTGAGATTTGTGTCAAAAGAAAGTCTGTCCTTTGAACACAGCGAAACTTTAATCCAGATACAGCCACTGGATGTTACGGACGACTGGACCTTATCTAACAAGAAATTCTATGAAAGTCTCAGTCCAGTCAATGGTGATATCCTGCAACACTATCTGGTCCTCTAGACTCTGCCCTCAAACCTTTCCAGCTAATGCAAAATGCCATTGCACAAGTTGTGTTTGACCTACCAGAGTGTTCCCACGTATTGCCCTTTCTCACCTCTGTCCATTGGCTGCCTGTAGCTGACCACGTCAAGTTCAAGACTCTGGTTCCAGCTTACAAGACTAATGACTATTGACACATCTACTTCCTGATACCTACAACCTGCTTCCTCCACCTCTGGCTGCTTGGTGGTCCTACACACAAAAGGTCCAAAATCAAAGCAAAAAATTTTTTCTGTTCTGGTTTCAGTGTGATGGAATGACCTCCTTCTCCCACTCAGAACTGCTGAAGCCCTCTCAAGATGTTTCTCAGTTTTGTGGATCATTACACTCCCATTCAGTCTGATCAACATTTTGCACCCCCGGAAATGTCTTTCGGACTCACTTCTCCCCGATGTCCTTCATGCTGAATGAATATGTTATAACCCTATATGCAGCTACTCATGTAATGTATGCTGTTTATACAGCGGTGTGAGACAAATTGACTGTACCCCAGAATCATGTGTCTGCAACCAAATGTCTCCTTTTAGTATTGTTCTCAGACTCCATTCTAAATGAATAGATGCAAGTGTGGTGACCTTAAAGCCCATGCTCTGTGCCCATTATCCCATGGACCATTCTGCAGACAATCTGTCAAAAGTGTATGGAGATAAATGATTAATACACCTGATCCCAAAGCCATTATCTGCACTAAGGAGATACCAGGGCAAGTATCAAGTCACTTGGTGTCGTATACCTCCCACTCCAGCATGGGAGTGAAGCCTGAAACACTACCCAGAATATGACAATCAATACCCCACCAAAGGATGGGGACCATAGTTTTGCAGAGATCTGCCTGCTGGACTGCTAGAATTCCTTCTTGACTTCAATTTCATGAGCAATTTCAAGATATTTGAGTGTTTTCTGACCCCCTTAGCCACTCCCAAAATACTCAGGCATTTCAGTGTCCCCCCATTCTGTCAAGGATGACACTTTGTCAGTCGGACTTCATAATGTGTGAAGTCTCACAAAATGATGGGTTTAACCATCTTCATCTCCATGAAGACAAAGATACAAGCAGCTCTTGTGATGGTAAACTTGCTTCCCTAGACAGAACCCAACAGAAAGATGCACCAACAGCATCAGTCTGCACCTCCTATCCATCCCATGAGACAATTCATTTGTTAATATTGACAAGCGAGATGTACCAGACATCAAGTTCACTTCCTTTATGGTTATACACATGTAAACCCTTACATTGCTTCTGACAAAATCAAGGTTGCATCTGCAAGATACGTTCCGGGATTATGCGTTTTGTTTCAGCTCCGTACACCACCTTCGGTGCGACAGCGTGGCCGAACTCGTAAACAATGATTTTATCAGCAAAACAAACAACCTTAACACCAAGATCAGGGTTGACTCCCATATGTGCTGCATAATTCACAATACAATGGAAACCTCTAGCATAGACACATAATACAACAAAGAGAGACACCCCCTCCTAAACCTCATCTTAAATAATCAGTTTAACTTGCTCTCCTTCAGCACTCTGGAGATGGATGTGTGTTAAACACTCAGACCTTGCCACAAACAAAGCCTATTAAATTGCACTAATGTAATGAGTCATGTGCCACCCAAAGACTAAGAGGGAAAATGCTGGCAGGTCGTGAGCCAGGAAATCCAGCGGCAGAGGGGGGAGCTGATCATCTAACATGGTGGTACCCGTCAGGAATGTTCTCCCTTGTGGCCCATGATCTTTGTCAGCAGGGATCAGGAAGTCCGTTAAAATGTCTGCTTCAACAACAGAATCCACAGTAAAAATGTCCTGGTGCTGTCAGGAAAACAGCAAATCGTCTCGCCCTGCAATGCGGTGCCCTCATATCTGAGTGTAAAAAAAATGAAGGTCGAGTTTGGTTACCTAACCACTGCATAACCCACTGTGGAGGTAAGTGTGTCACAATGAGCATGCGGTGATGAAGACAAAAGTATTGTCCTATATTGGGGGGGGGGGGGGGGGGAATCATTGTTCTCAGAAGTACAAGTCAGAGAGCCTGTATAATAAACATACTCAAGTCACCCAAAATTTGACATGAGGATGATGCATTTGGAGAAGAAAACTGAGCAGCAAAGGCAAGCACAGCACCCTGTTCTGAAGCAGAGTCTGGTTCTCAACAGTTGCGAGAAGCTGCCGATGTCCTTTTCGGTTTTTTCCTCGTCAGTCCTAAAGGAAGGACACTCAGTGGGTGGAAACACACTACCCTCTGAGATGTAACGCCCAGCTCACACATAGATGACAGGACACACTGACTTAAAGCTCTTCTGCTGCTGCGTTTGTCAGTACTGAAGGCCACTGAGGAAACCCGGCAATTTGCGACAGTCCACGTCCTCCTCCCATGGTTAGAGATCAGATATGAAGGGGACGACTCAGCTGTATCGAACACGCACACACCACATGCTGACATGGGTAGCAAACTGGACACTATTTGGTCTGGTCTTGCTTATTTTCTTTGACAGATTTAGCACAAAAATATCTGTAAATAAGCCGTCTCGTCACCAATACATCAGTGTAAAGACATGTTGGGCGCCGCGATGTCCCGCACGGATGTGTATGGGGACACCTACCACTGTGACAATGTGTCTGACGGAGATGGGGGCGTTCTCCACCCGTATGTCCTCATCGGTCCTCGCCAGAAAGTTGATCCCCTGCTCATGCGGCGTTTCCGGAAAGCGGGGCAGCACAATGGCGGCAGGCCGCAGTTTACCGATCCTGGCGTGGGATCGGTCCAGGGACAGGGCTCTGCGTTGGGGCGGGACCAGGTGGTGCACAACGCTCCTTCTCCATCCTAATAGCCCAAGGCCCATGCTCTTCCCTGGTCCCTCCACATGCCGGTGCACCAAGACGGGCCATTTGGACCTCTGTCCAGTCGCAAGAGGGTCAAGGTCCCCGGACACACAGCCTGTGAACACACACAGAAAACTGCAGCACGTCACACTCCGCCATGACTCACAGAAGGCTCTGCAGCATATCAGGACATGCTTAATACCAAATACCCGTACACAAAAACGCAGCCATTTGACTCAGACTGAGTCATTTATTCTAAAAATGACGTTACGGACACTCCTCACTGAACGACCGAGTTCCGTCCCTACGACTAGGTCATTAAGCGAATTCGTCGATAAGCGAGGAGCCGCCCCTTACCGATATTTCAAGCATACTGTATTGGTAGCGGGTTTGTGTTAACCATCTTTAGATATTGTTTTAATGTCACCTTTGCACCATTTATAACATTTTTAGTAGTTTTACAAATGTTATACAGTAGTGTACTGTATACTGTAATAAACAGAACAGAGGAAATCAGCTCTAATATACATTACTTAGGTTTGCATACTGTAAATACAGGTAATCATTTTTATTTATTCTGAATAAAGAAAAGGTCTAAAGGAAACTCCAACTTGATACCTTTGTTTTAATTGCATAACTCTTACATATTACAGAACATAAAAATAGGTGAAGTCATGCTCTTCCTTTTCGCCGAAATCTTGTACTATGGGGTGCACAATAAAGTACAAATTTATAGACGAAATATGTAGTCTTGGAGATTGGGAATGCTAGTGTAGTGAAAACTGACCGACTGTGGGAACGAGACTGAGACTGAGAAAGGGTGATGCGAGATGAGATGCTTGATGCTGAGACACCGCGCTGCCGTTTCCACGACCAAAGTTCTCGTACAGCGTACAATACCGACTGGTCGGAGAGCTGGTCGTTAAGTGAGGAGTATCTGTATTAGTGATATAAACAGAATATTGCCAAGAGAAGGTAGTCCAGCTTGCTTGTACTAAACGTAGCCCAGGATCCGAGACGGCACAGTGATGCATTTGGAAAAGAAAGAAGAAAAAGAAGTGCAAACACAAGCAGAACAATCTGTTGTGAGTTGGAGCCAGGTTCTCCGCAGCAGGAGGAGCCTACTCACGGCTGCTTTGCCTTCTTTTAGCTGCGATTCCCTCGGGTGGCGTCTGTTAGTGGAGCGCAAATGGCCAACCCCAATGGGAACTGGGGTGGATCCAACTGGTGCCATAGTCAGCAGTTCCCAGCCACTGCATTAATAAGACCGTGTATTGCTTTTATAACACTTGGGCCCCCAGGGCAGCGGGTCTTTGGCAACCTGCAGTACACTTTGTACCAATACTTCCATCAGAGCACAGACCTTCAGAAAATTTGACAAAAATATTCCTTATTAATAAGCAATACAGATCCCCTAACACTTAACATGGCAGAAAAAAAAGACTATAAACAGGAATCTGAAATGGTGAGTATGTGATCATAAAATAAGTATAAATCACAAATGCCTTTACCTGTCATGCGGTGCTCTACAAAATATAAACCATGTGCAGAGTACAGGCTTAAGGTTTTACATGGCCACCACATCTTCCAAAAAATTAAGACACATCTAAGCAAATTGTGGTAAACCTAGATTTGTGATAATCTTGGAATTTTGTTATATTTTCATACTTTCCAGAACTCTGTTCATGTCACTGTCATCTTATCTAATCTGGAGCTCTGGAACACCTGAAGGTCTCAAGGAATGAGCAGAAAGAAGAAGAAGAAGCACTCTGTGTAATTAACTTAAGCATTTGTCCTCTAATGACAAGCACTATGAGTCCTTGCCCCCCCTCCAACCAACAGCTACGGGCTGCCAAGACACTGGGTAACAACAGGAATAAGATACAGCATTCCTGTGCATATGATAACAAGAATGGACCATACTAAAAAACACATGACATGGTTTTGGGCACATGACAGGGATCTGGAGCATAGCTGAGTTTCATTTAGATACTAAAACAGCAAAAGATAACATCCAACCTACTCTTAGAAACTTACTTTTAACTATTTTGAAAGAAAAACACAATAATGTAAAGAAGACGGTGCTCTAAATGACTCCATCATTCCCAATACAGGGTTGTTGTGGTCTGGAGCCTATCCTGGAAGCACAGGGGGTGAGGGAGGGTAAACCCTGGACAGGAGACCAGTCCAGCACAAGACAATTACACAGACACACTGTTACACATTTGCTACAAGCAATTTAGAAGCACCAAAGACATGTTTCAGGTGAACTGGACTGTGTGAAGAAACCAGAGCACATGCAGTACACCCACAAAAATATAAAGAGAACGTACAAAAACACTTTAGCAATGAACACTGCCACATTTATGCACAGTCAGATCACATCCAATGAAGGTTATTTACACTTCAGCCTCATTAACCAGATATCCATCCATTAGAACAATGTCCTCAGTAAGACAGAAGTACACTGTGAGAATTCAGAGTTATAAATATTGCTTTCTGAAAAATTGATGAGTACTGTACTTATCACACTGGGGCTGATAGCTGAAGGGTCACTGCGATCAACAGAACGCTCCCTAACGCGAACCCTGCGCCTCAAACACACCGGAAATAGAAACCAGCCAAGCCCAGAGCCAACAATGTTTATTGGAGATAAATCTAAACACATTATCCATTGTTTCGCTGCAATTTAAGACAAAGCAGTGAGAGCCACGGCAGCCCAGAGATTTTTCATTTGTTCCAACTGCACTGGGCCTTGGCACAGCAGAAGGCGGGTGTCATATATCCATCTAGTAACAGATGCTCAGATGATGCCTCCTATTGGTGGACGGAGCTGTCAGTTGAGGTCGAGCAGCCAATCCTGTGCTCAGGAGAAAAACACACCTGACAGCACATACAGAACACCTAGAGGAGACCTGCACTGACATCCTACAGGTGCGTCTCGGACACCGCAGCTACGTGGGCCACATTCACATACCCGCGATGCCATATCAACTCAAAACAGACTTAAAAAAGTCTTAAAACAATCAATGTGAACCTTTCATGAGTTACCACTTTTCTAAATGCATGCTCACAGGGTTACATGGTCACTGTTCGAATGATGAAGCCATTATAAAGCAGGGTACAGTATTCTTACCCTGTCCGTTCAGGGTAAGGTACCTTGCTCAAGGGCGCTGCTGCACACCTGGGAACTGATCATCAGTTCATGTGAGAATGCTGTACTACCCGCTGCTTTGTAGCACATGAGGATGGATGGAGCTCATACCGTACAACACGCCCACGTGCCCTCAGAGGTGTGTGTCCTGCTCTGCTCTGCTCGGCATCTCATTGCCCCAAATAGGCGTCCTTTGCTCCCCTTTCCCACCTTCTCGTGGCAGCAGAGCTCCGGGGCTTCAACCTGGAGAGCCCCATTTATATAACGCCCTCTATCCATGAATGCGCGGCACGCTCCCTGTCACACGTGTCAGAATCTGCATGTCATGAAGGATCGCATCGTGAAGCTCTTTTGCTCCTTCCTTCGTTTGTTTCTTTGTTTGGTTGTCCACGTTCCATGTTCCAGCATCCAGTCGACGCGACGAATGAGCAGCAATACGGGCAAAAAAAGATATACTAATCCACCCCATTTAAAAATCATTTACATCATACTGATGGAGCTCTGACTTGAAAATGTAATGTTTTAAATAATCTGCAAAATTAACTGTATTGTAAATGGGTTAGGGTTAGTATGTTGATAAATACGTGTGCGCGCACACGCTCACAATGAATTGACAGCATATAGAAGGAGCAGAGGATTGCAATAACTACACATTTCCATGTAACGCTGTATAAGGAATGGATGAATTGTAACAAATCGGTGACTGTCGACACTGAAGCGATGTGGCGTTTGTCTCTCTCTCTCTCTCTCTCTCTCTCACACACACACACACACACACACACCTCACTGCGAACAACATGTCAATCTTCTTGAGATGTTCGGAGTCACCCAGTAGAAAAGGGCCACATGCAGATGCTGATGCTGCAGGTGCAGTGATGGAGCCTCACCTGAGAGCTGAAGGCGGATGAAGGTGAGGAGCAGCAGCAGCAGAGAGCCGCTCATCTTCTACCCAGATGCTCAGATGCTGTTCTTCTCCCGCCCTAAGAGCACATGGACGAGAAGAGCGGACGATCTCGGCTCGCGCGAAACCCGTCGCTTCTGCTCTCGCGGCGGAGCGCCTGGTGGGGGTGGGACTACCGCGTCATTAATGTGCGGGTGGTCTCGTGCGCGCACGCGTCGCGCGAGCCGCTGGAGCTGCGATCGCTGCATGGCCCCGAGTTCCAATGTTCGTACGAAATATGAAAAAGATTAAAATAATAATTAATATAACTATGATAAATGTTAGACAATGTTACAAAATGAACCTGAAAAAGGCCCTATTAAAAACATTGGTCCGCTGTGACATTTGGGATGGCGCAATTTTATAATGTTACTGTTACACTGCTGTAGCTGCTTCATATGGTTTTATTTAGCAGGTTTACAGCGGGCTGGAACACAGTGAAACACTGAGGAATTATGATTCCTTTTAAATCCCTAGAACCACCACCCCCCCCCCGAGCATAAAACTACCATAAATCAGCTCCACAGCCAGTAAGTAAGCAAGAGAAAAAGTGAAAATAAAAAACTGAAAAGAAATAACTAGCTACATAGTTAGAAATATGAGTAACAGGAGATTCAGAAGGCACTGGGGGTGGTTTCAATTTCAGGATTTTTGAAACGAGGTGGCACGGGGGGGGGGTCTGTCCAAGTTACGTTACCTAAGCTAACTAAACTAGCTACATAATATTATGGGACTCTCACTAGGGAGCTTCTGAAGCCGTTATACCGGGGTCGTATTGCCTGGGGGCATGATGATGAGGCTAGCCTTCCACCGTCGGTAGTCTACACAGTGCTGTGTGTTGCTGTGCTGGAGTTCACCTATACATATTATTGCAGCAGAAAAGAACACCCCAGTCCACATATTTCAAAATATATAATTGGGTGTGTTCATACCATAAACAGAGACGTGGTCTATGGTTGATTCGAGTTTCTCCTCTGCTCTGGTTTGAAATACTTGGTACTGCGATTCCGCATTGCAAATCAGGCAGCGACTGACAGCACTCTGATCCAATGGCCTTGAGCATTGTCAGATTGACAGTACTCTAGCCCAATGGCGTTGTGGGGGCACCGGGTGGGCCAATCATATTTCGGGGGGCCGGTGGCACCCCGTGCCACCCCTTTAGACACGCTCCTGAATAGTTCGAACCCGAGTCCGGCTCCAACACACACGATCCCGGTTATACGCCTTCAGTAACCACGTGACCACGTGCCGCTGGAAAACACGGGAACCCCGCAATGACGTCAGTGGACCCAAAGTGGCATGGAGGACTTACAGTATAAATTATACTGCACCTCAAAGTATGAAGTTATAAAACAGTTACAGTTTCTATTACATGCTTTCACTGAAAAAATGATATTTGATGATTATAGGGAAAACACTGTAGCAGTGCACACCTTTTACAGTACAGAGTACTTACTTGATCTTTAACAGTACTTACTTGAATACTGTATGAGTTTACTGTTCTATTCACAGTGCTACCATAGTGTGCATACAGCATACTAAATGCATATTTGACTGTCAAAACCATCTAAAATGTTTTCAATAAGTTTTCTCCGTGTTTAATTACATTTTCCATTTTTTCTTACTGTAGAGAACATAGTCTTCTCTGTCATTTCACTGTAAAACACTCATTTTAATGATGGAGTTGTAGAGTAGGGGGCCCAATGAACTTACCCTGAATTACCCAGCTGTATAAAATAGGTAAGTCATTGTGAAGTTGATTATCTGTCATTGTACACTGCCCTGGACTAAGGAGGCAACCAGATGAAGAATAAAATAATCATAATTATAATATTTACACTTTAAATTAAAAAGTAAAGATTATTATCACACTACCTGCAAGACAACTTTATTCTCAATCCGCACACAGTCTGTGTGAAGTTAGCATGCTTTCCCCATGTCTGCATGGGTTTCCTGCAGGTGCTCTGGTTTCCTCCCACAATCCAAAGACATGCACTTCCGGCGAATTGGTGACTCTAAATTGATCTTAGTGTGTGAATGGGTGAGTGAGTATGTGTGTGCGTGAGTGGTTACCCTGGGATGGACTGGTGTCCCGACCAGGGTGTATCCCCCCACCCTCCCACCAGCCTTAAACTCAAAACTTCAAGGGTAGGCTCTGGATCACTGCAACCCTGTGTGTGCTTATGCACCAAACAGCAGTTCAGAGTATTCGGCCTTCTTGGAGAGGGTGGGGTATTGTTCACGAGTGAGGGGAGAAGGGAACGTGAGATTGGCTGCAGACTGGGAGCAGCGGCAGCAATAATGCAGTTGCTGTACTGGACTGTAGTGATGAAGGGGGAGCTGAGCCATAAGGAAAAGCTCTCCATTTACCGATCGATCTATGTCTCTACCCTCACCTATGGTCATGAACTTTGGCTAATGACCAAAAGAATAAGATCGCGGATACAAGCGACCAAAATTAGTTTTTTCCGCAGGGTGCTGGGACTCACTCTCCGTGACAGGATGAGGAGTTCGGACATCCGGGAGGAGCTCAGAGTAGAGCCGCTACTCTTTCACATTGAGAGGAGCCAGTTGAGGTGGTCCGGGCATCTGATAAGGGTGCCCCCTAGGCGCCTCCCTTTGGAGGTATACCAGGCACGGCCAACTGGGACGAGGCCCCAGGACCCGCTGGAGGGATTATATCTCACAGTTGACCTCGGAACAGCTGAGGATCCCCCAGGCTGAGCTGGAGGAAGTTGTGGGGGATAGCGGCGGCTGGGCCTCTCTGCTCTCACTACTGCCACCGTGACCCTACTAGGACAAGCAAGATAGAAAATGGATGGAAAATGGCTGGATATTTTCTATTATTATTACTATTATAAGGTGAGCACGGTGTTACTGTAGGTTTGGCTGGGGCCTGCTCTGTGGTGGGTTTGGGGTTTGAGTCCTGCTTGGGGTGCCTTGCGACGGACTGGCGTCCCGTCCTGCGTGTGTCCCCTCCCCCCTCGGCCTTGCACCCTCTGTTGCCGGGTTGGGCTCCGGTTTGCTGCAATCGCGCATGGGTCAAGCGGCTCTAGACATTATTATTATTATTATTATTATTATTATTAATGACCCTGAATTTCTTGACTATTCCACATAAAGAGAGAAGGATACAAGTTCAAGTGAAATGTTAATGAAAATGGGTGTTGTACATTAAACCAAGACCCTCATACAGCTTATACCCCTGCTGCTGGAACACAAGCAGTGTCTGCCAGCTGTGCACATCGTTTCTCTCAGCCTGTGCTAGATGGTCCATCTGCAGCCAGCCGTATTTGTGCCCGCCTCCCGCGCAGTACTTCTTGAGATGATTGTTCGCATTTGTCATTCTTGTCACACTCATGGTTCAGTTCTCCACTGTCTGCGTGTATGTTTGTTTCCCTTTAATTCCATTGCTCGTGGCGATGCACTGACGCCACCAGCAGCACTGTCTTCTTCACAGAGCCATGAGGGATAGAGAGGGTCACAACGCACGTGTCACACCAGAGACCCACGTCACCAACGCAGTGTAATTAAACCAGGGTGAGCAAGTACTTCAGGCATAGCCGAAGAACAATGAACATCCTGCTGAAATATATTCACAGTGATGCTGCTGAGTCTGCAGAAAACACATTTACAGTAGTATGAGCTGCATTAGTGTATGTGTCCAGCAGGAAACCCAGGGTTTCCTTTCAGCCCCTTGTGCATCAAACTGGTAGAATTTCAAATTTCAAGTTTATTGTAATAGGTACAAGTACTGTGAACAAGTATCATGAAATTCTTCTTGAATGCTTCTCCACAGACTATGGACAAGACAGAGACAATACAAATACTGCACAAACAAAACAATGACAATGACAGTGAGTAATGCTAATAGCAATGACAATAAATAATGGTAACAGTAATAACAATAATACCAGTAGACAGCCAGAGAACTCAGAACGTGAGAGCGAGAATGCGAATGCTTAAAGTGACAGTGTAATTTACCAATATGCTTGGAAGGAGCAGTCCAACTCTATTTGCTAAAGGTGGCACACTGGTGAGTGTTGTATACTCTTACAATAGTGGGGTAAAAGCTCTTCCTGCACCTAGCAGTGTGAGTTTGAATAGACCTGAGCCGCTTTGCAGACGGCAGAGAAGAGAAAAGTGCACGTGCGGGGTCACAATGATCTTTCATGATGCGCATAGTCTTTTTGAGGCAGCATGTGGTGTAGATATGTCCTGGACTGCTGGTAGCTGTGTGCCGATGATTCCCTGAGCTGTTTTGACCACCCGCTGTAGGGCTTTCTTGTCCTGTATGGAGCAGCTGCCACCCCAGGATGTAATACACCCTGTGAGGATGGACTCCACAACACACCTGTAGAAAGTGGTGAGGACTGCAGTGGACATCCTGGCTTTCTTCAGATGCCTGAGGAAGTGGAGGCGTTGATGGGCCTTTTTGATGGTTGATGCTGTGTGCTCAGTCCGTGTGAGTTTGGCAGTGAGGGTGACCCCTAGGAATCTGAAGCTGTTGACTCTCTCTACAATGTTCCCTCCTATGTAGATGGGTGCATTTCACTGAGTCATTGAGGCACCAGTGTCTGCTCTGTGTCTTAGATGGGGTCCTTTCACAGGATGAATTGTCATCAGAGACAAACATGGTAAACATTAGATTTAGGTATTTTGCAGGGTGTTGACTGGAAAACGTAGAGCAAAGTTTTTATTCAAAGAAACGTAACAAGAAAAACATGGTATTGTGTATGTATAAACATGCTGCAGCGCCGAGGCGTCGACGCATGTGTATCGCTCTTGTGTGTGCTGAGTGTGTAGAAATAAAGTTGTCGCGTTCTGTTCCACTGAACCTTGTGCAGACCTGGTTACTTCACGGATTGCGGACATAACTGGCAACGAGGATGGGACACTTGCAGTAGGACGGGACCCTGAATGCGAAGGTAGTCCAATTGTGTCAATACGGAATTCTGACGAGCCGCGTTCAGACAATAAAAGCACCCGCGCACTGATGGCGGTCCGGTGAAGAACATCAAGATGGCGGGTTTTATCGGACAGATCGAGGCTAATAACAACAACGCTTTGTGGGACGATTATTGTGACAGGATTGAACAATTTTGTATGGCAAATAGCATCGACGAAAATAAAAAAGTTGCAACCTTATTAGCGGCAATAGGCGTTGAAGCCTACTCGCTTCTGCGGATGCTGTTAGCTCCCGAAAAGCTACGCTACCATTATTAAGACACTCAAGAAGCATTTATCGGCAGCTCCATTAGCCATTGCAGAACGCTTTAGGCAGCAACTCAGGAACCACAGGAGGGGGTAGCAGAATTTGAAGCCAAGGTACGACATCTGGTAGAAAAATGTGAGTTTAAAACTTTTCTAGATGAAGCGCTCAGAGACAGGTTCATTTGTGGGCCCCAATCTGAAGCTATCCAAAGGAAATGAAAAGGAACTGACATTAAGAAGGGCTGTAGAGATTGCAGTGACGATGGAAGTGGCTCAAAAAGACGCCCAGGCTTTAGCACTGTCAAAGACTGCTGGTGCTAGCCACACGCCAGGCACATTCAACACCGAGGAGCATCATATGGATCCCAGTAGACCCCCAAAACAGTTCAACAGGGGTAAATGGAAGTCGGACCCACCCAAGGTATGCCACCGTTGCGGAGGCTCAAATCATGCTCCCCAAACCTGTTTCTATAGGGACAAGTAATGCCTGCCAACAGAGAAGCCACAAGGCAAGCATGTGCCGTGGGAAGAAACCCCAATCAGGCCAGAGGGGGCAAGTGCACGCCATGCATAACTCAGATGACAGCAGTGCTAAGTGATTTAGAGGACCGAGCATTCAAAAGCTAATGTGTAACTACACAGCAGTTGAGCTACTCATGCGTATGGTGAAGGTTGAGGACAAACTCTTGGAGATGGAGACTGACACTGCTTCGGGGGTAAGTGTCATAAACCAAGCCCAGTTTCATTAAATGTTTCCTGGGCTCCCCACCTGCAAGGCCAAGATGTCCTTGATAGTCTATTCTGGTGAAAAGTTGGAGGTGGTCCAGAAGGCTCAGGCGCAGGTCGAAGAACTCGGGAAGTTGTTTGCTCTAGACCCGTACATAGTTAAAGGGACTGGACCCCCACTGGTTGGAAGGGAATGGTTATGTAAGATGGCAGACTGGGAAGCGGTCCAGAGAGTTTTTGGCGTTGATCCTAGAGTCGAACGGTCAGGAAGGAGCAACATCTTGTATCATGACATACATAGTAAGAGTCCATTGCGAGAGTTGGTACAGAAATACCCGACAGTCTTTGACAAGAGACTCGGACAATTAAAGGGCATTAAAGCAAAGTTGCAGTTAAAGGAAGGAGCAGTTCTGCAGTTTCATAAAGCTCGGCCGGTCTCATTCGCCAGGCGACCTATGGTAGAACAGGCATTGTTAGAGCTGGAGAAAGAAGGCGTAATTGAAAGTGTCCAGTACTCTGAATGGGCTGCTCCTATTCTGACCCCTCTGAAACGAGATGGTTGTCATGGTTGCGCTTAGCAAGGATGGACTCAAGTGCAGAGTTATCGTACACTGATGTTTAATGAAGCCAAATCAGAATCCAAAAGCAAAGTCGAGGGACAGGCGTGGGTCAGGCGATCAGCAAATGTAGTACAAAGGGCTAGGCAAAGAACGTGGTCAGGAATACACAGGCAAAGTTCGATGTCGGAATAGGTTCACAATGGCACGGCTCGAGGGGAAACAAAGGAGGCAAAACAAGGTTCCACATTTGGGCTTCCTCGGCTTCCCTCTTTATTGCCGTTCCCATTAGGAAACGGCAGGTGTCGCCGATGTGCCGGCTGCAGGGGACGTGACAGTACCCCCCCCTCCAAGGGTGGCCCTGGACGCCCTGGGCTGAGAAGGAGGGCGCCCCCGGGGGCGCGGGGCCGGGCACTCTGGATGGTCCCTGTGGAAGGCAGCAATCAGTTCGGGGTCCAGGATGTCCGAAGCGGCTACCCAGGAACGTTCCTCCAGGCCGTACCCCTCCCAATCCACCAGATATTGCAACCGACCTCTCCGTCGGCGAGAGTCCAGCAGGGTAAAGACCTTGTAGACATCGTCCCCTTTGAGGGGTAGCGAAGGCGTTGGTGTGGTGTCCACTGGTGGCTGATGCAGGGACACTCCTACTGGTTTCAGGAGGGAGACATGGAACGTAGGGTGCACTCGGAGGTCAGGAGGCAACTGAAGGCGATAAGTAACCGGTATGACGCGACGCACTATCTTGAAGGGGCCGATGTAGCGGGCCCCAAGTTTCTTTGAGGGGACCTTCAGGTTAAGGTCTCGGGTGGAGAGCCGAACTCTTTGCCCGGGTATGAACGAAAGGGTACGCCGGTGCCGGTCAGCCTGACGTTTGTGGCGTTCCGCACCGTATGACCGGTTGGGGAAGGCCCTCTACTGCTTCTACCGACGTGGCCCAACAAAGAAGGGTGAGGCAAGACGAGCGACAGGAATCCCCCCATGAAACCAGCTCCTTGGTACTCCATTTGAAGACCGGGTCATGGCGTGCCAACCAGGGGTAGCTTAGAATGATCGGGGTGTCTGGAGCTCAGAGCAGAAAGAAGGTAAGTCTCTCATGGTAACAAGCTCCTGTCTCAAGCAGGAGAGGTACAGTTCTGGTATCAACTACCCCGGTCCCCAAGGGTTGACCATCAAGGGCTTTCACGCTCAGGGTGACTTCGCAGTTTGCATGAGGGACACGGTGCGCTTTAGCAAAGCCCAAGTCCATAAAACAGCCTGCTGCTCCTGAATCAATGAGGGCACTTACCTGCATCCGGCTTGACCCCCAGGAAATACTCAGGGGTAACCGCAACTGTCCCCGGTGCTCCCCCGGACTCACCTTCGTGTCTTTGGAGGTCCCTTGCAGTGGTCGCACTGGGCATGCGGCATGGAGATGCTCCTGGGACCTGCAATAGAGACACAGTTTCCCCACCAGGCACCGTCTTCTTTCTTCTCTCCTGAGCTGTTCCTCCTCTGGGCTGGACCCCGGGGGGAGGGTCTGATCTCCCCAGGGTTGTCGACTCCTGCCAAGGTTGTCAATGGCGATGGCGGTCTCTACAAAACGGTCAAAGTCCCCATCCTCACCCCTATACGTGAGCTCGTCCTGGACCCGGGGGTTCAGCCCTTTGCAGAAACAGGTGAGGAGGGCAGGAGAGTTCCATCCGCTCTTGGCTGCGAGGGGTCTGAACTCAAGAGCATACTCAGCCATGCTTCTATTTCCCTGGGTGAGACGTATGAGACAATTACCCGCTGCACGCCCCGCGTGCGGGTGGTCAAAAACCGCTTTGAATTTCTCGCGAAAAGCGGCGTAGGTGGTCCTTTGGCACGTGCGCCACCCAGTGGCCGCCCATGCCTGGGCCAGACCGGTCAACAAGGACAGGACAAAAGCGATCTTAGATGCGTCCATCTGATACAAGCGAGGAGAACACTCAAAGACCAACTCGCACTGCAGCAAAAAATCCTGACGTTGATCGGGCGAACCGTCATACCTCTCTGGGGCCTCAATCCTTGCGACCGTACCGGATGCCTCGGGTGGTGCGGGCGGGGCAGGCACAGCAGGAGTCGCGGGTGCAGTCTGGGAGGCAGGTTGGATAATATCTCCTGCCCTGAGAGCCTGGATCAATCTGTCCACCGTTTCTTGTAGGCGCTGCAGTGACTGGTCTTGCTCTCCCAAAATGTCGCCTTGCGTGGCGAGCGCCGTACACATTTGCGCATACTCCACTGAGTCCTGGTAGCTGGCAGAACCTTCTGTCATGGTTGCATTAGCAAGGACGGAATCAAGCGCAGAGTTATCGTACACCGATGTTTAATGAAGCCAAATCAGAATCCAAAAGCAAAGTCGAGGGACAGGCGTGGGTCAGGCGATCAGCAAACGTAGTACAAAGGGCTAGGCAAAGAACGTGGTCGGGAATACACAGGCAAAGGTCGATGTCGGAATAGGTTCACAATGGCACGGCTCGAGGGGAAACAAAGGAGGCAAAACAAGGTTCCCCATCTGGGCTTCCTCGGCTTCCCTCTTTATTGCTGTTCCCATTAGGAAACGGCAGGTGTTGCCGATGTGCCGGCTGTGGTGGACGTGACAATGGCAAGGTGAGGGTGTATGGAGATTTTTCAGTGACAGTTAACCCGGTGCTCCAGATGCCAGTATACCTGCTGTTGTGGATTGAAGAAATATTTGCGAAGCTCACCGGGGGTACGGTGTTCACTACACTCAACCTGGCATTGGCGTACTTACAGATGGAGGTGGAGGAAGAATTCAGGCACTTGTTAACCATGAATACTCACCTGGGTCTGACGTCTAGGTTTTGGGGTGGCCTCCGCCCCTGTGTTATGGCAACAGGCCATGGACCAAATATTACGAGACATTCCCCAAACACAATGCTACCTTGACGATATAATCATCACCGGGTGAACTGAGGCAGAACATTGGACCACCCTATACCTAGTAATGGCACGCTTACAGAAGTACGGACTAAGACTGAATGGGGATAAGTGTATTTTTGGAGCACCCAAGGTGCACTATCTCGGACACGTGATCAACAAAGAGGGGTTACATAAATCAAAAGAAAAGGTGAGAGTGTTGCTTGATGCTCCGCCTCCCAAAGACGGGCAGCAAGTACAAGCTTTTTGTGGTATGATTAATTACTACAGATAATTTATGCCCAATCTGTCAGAGATTTTACATCCTTTGAACCAATTACTGAGAAAAGACAATCGATTTGTATGGGGTGACCGAGAACAACAAGCTTTTAACAAAGCTAAGGAACTGATGGCTTCAGAGCAGGTGCTATGTCATTTCAATCCTCAGTTGCCAGTCTGTCTGTCTGTAGATAGCTCGTCGTATGGTTTAGGCACTGTGCTGTCTCACATCATGCCCGATGGTAATGAGAAACCCATAGCGTTCACCTCTTGGACGCTCACGGATACAGAGAAAAATTATGCTATGGTGGACAAAAAAGGTTTGGCGGTAGTTTGTTGGAACTTACGTATTTCCCAGTATTTGGAAGGTAGACACTTCACATTAGTGACTGACCATCAACCGCTAACTGCCCTGTTTCATCCACATCGGGGGTACCACTTACAGCAACGGCAAGGGTCCAAAGATGGGCGCTGTTTCTACGAGGCTTTCGCTATGATATAGTCTACCGTAAATCTGGCAAGAACAGCAATGCTGATGGCTTATCCCGCCTTCCATTGCTGTTAAGTGACTGTTTGGAGGACATTGACTTCTATCATGTTGAAATGGTTGACCCTCTGCCCCTATCGGTCAAGCAAATAAGGCTCCACACTCAGAGAGACCCCATACTCAGTCAAGTGTTTCAGGTGACAATGAAGGGCTGGACCTTGGTGCCGGATCAGCAGGGTCCCCTGAAACCATATTACCAACAACAACATGAGTTGACAACGCATGATGGGTGCCTCGTATGGGGTGTTAGGGTAGTAGTGCCCCCTGCCTGTCGGCAGGCAGTGCTCAACATCTTACATAGTGGACATTTGGGAGTGGTGAAGCTAAAAGCCCTGGCCCGAAGTTACGTGTGGTGGCCGGGTATGGACCAAGCACTCGAAGACTTGGTTAGAAGGTGTGACAACTGTCAGCAGTGGAGACCGTCCCTGGGTCGTGCACCCTTGCGCCCGTGGGAATACCCGGATACCCCTTGGCAAAGAACACACATGGATTTTGCAGGGCCAATCCACGGTAGCATGTATTTGGTAGTGGTCGATGTGTTTTCTAAGTGGCCTGAGGTGATCAAGATGTCTTCCACTACCGCTGCCTGTCTTGTGGAAGAAACCAGAACTTTATTTGCTCGCTATGGTCTTCCTGAACAGTTAGTTTCCGATAACGGACCGCAGTTTGTGTCTGCTGACTTCAGGGGTTTCCTGAAATGAAATGGAGTGCAGCATATCACGTCAGCCCCTTACCATCCATCATCAAATGGTCTAGCAGAAAGGTTCGTACAAACCTTTAAGTATGGGGTAAAAGGCGAGTGGTCTCGCAAATGCTTGGACTAGTTCCTGCTGAGTTAGAATCGCTCCTCATGCAACCACTGGGTTGTCGCCTTCAGTCTTGATGTTTGGGAGGCCCATTCGCTGCTTACTGGATATCTGTGTTCCAGATGTTCATCAGAAAGTGCATCTCAAATCAGCCCCGGTGCCGGCCAGGGGCGTTCACTCCCTTCATGTTGGTGATACGGTGCTGGCTTGAAATTACGGGAGGGGAAGGAAATGGGTCCGTGAAACCGTAGTAAATGTTACCGGGCCGGTTTCGTATGTGGTCCAAGTCGGACAGGAGATGTAGCGTCGGCATATAGACCAGATACGCTCCAGGGATACCAGCTTTGCCAACCAAAACCAACCGGAATGTGGCATTGACCTGGAGGATCCTGTTGCTGAGGGTCCCCAACTCCCTGCACCAGATACCCCAGATATTTCTCAGTCGGGGCCAGAAGCGACTGAACCACGAGAACTGGCATCATCCCCTGGGACTTTGGCCTCGCCTAACCACCCAGAAAGGTCTCCAGGGAGTCCGACACCTCCTGTGCTGCGGCGCTCAACACGGGTTCCTAAACCACCCCACCGATTGGACCTGTGACTGCTGGGATTTGGTGACACTTACAAGGAGGCTAGTTTGTTTCTGCAGGTTCTGTTGGCATTTTGAGTTCCTTTAGTGTTTCTTTTAAAAAAAAAAAACCCATACTGGGGGATCATCTGCTTTAAGGGACTGGGTCTAGTAGGGGAGGGATGTTGTGTATATATAAACATACAGCAGCGCTGAGGCGTCGGTGCATGTGCATTGCACTTGTGTGTGCCAAGTGTGTAGAAATAAAGTTGATGCGTTCTGTTCCACTGAACCTCGTGCGGACCTGGTTGCTTCACGGATTGCGGACATAACACATGGATTTGGTTTTACAGTATATCTCATGTTTCTCTTGCAGGGCTCAGTATAATTAATGGAAATGTAACTGGTGACACAGTTTGTTATTCAGACAGTGTTTGTGACTCCATGCAGTAAATTCGGTTTTAGTTCCTTCATTTCGTTGACACAGGTTGCCCATGTGCTGCAGCGTAAACACAGTGTTAATCTTTTACACAAGTAACATTCACACCACCAATCTGTGCTGCAGCAACTGGAAAAGTGCCTTCTTTTCTCTTGTGAGTTTGGGGGAAATGATGCTAATAGAACAAGTAGGAAATGTATCACTTTGGTTTGAGTTACCAGAAGGTATGGGAGAATTTTGTGCCATCTCACTCACCTGTGTCAACAGTGCTGATGGTTTGCGATGCTGCTCTGTGTTTCTTTTTTCAAGCCTCTGCCAGGTGAAGTTTGATTCCACTGACGTCTTCACTGAACACGGTCTGACTCATGGTGCCCTGGGTGCCACAGGACCCCCCAGGAGCCGGGGAATGGAGCATAACCTGGGCGTGATTTTGTTGTCATGGCATCAGGATGGCAGCGAGGCAGCATGCAAGACTCCCCGTGATGCTCGACTTCAAATGCAAATGAGCTTCGTGCACATAGCACGAATGCCATCTGTTACCTCTTTCCATTCCTGTCGCTGTATCGCGTTACAGTACTGTACGAGGAAGCCACGGCTACTGCATGTTTTTTCACCAACAGGCTTCTTCATCCTGAAAAATTCAGCAAATTCTGAGCAAGAGCAGCTTTCATTGCTTCACATAACATACACTTAGGGGTTGATACTTTGACTCAGTTAGCAAGCAGTTACGTCTTCAGATTATAAGAGGTTCATAGTTGCACGAGTACCTTATTTTGATCTGATGCTTTTCTCCAAAGCAATTTACAATTCTTTAATCTATTTATAAAGCTGGGGAATTTCACAAATTCAATTTAGAATAAGTACCTTGCTGAAGGAGTACAGCAACTGGAGGTGGTATTCAAAACTGCAGCCTTAGGGTGTGAAGGCAGCAGCTCTAACCACTACCCTACCAGCTGTCCTGCTCCACTTGCCTGGTTAAACAGGAAACCATGGCCCACCTACCACCTTTTCTGGAAAATGTGCAGGTGCTGCTGAGGCAAACAACCAATTAGTCTGCTGACAGACACATTTATGGAAACAGTGCAAAAGTATTTGGGAGCATTATAGGGCAAGCAAAGGTTGACGGGTAATGCTGGGGAAGTACAGTGGTAAAACCTCGACTGAGCAATTATTGAAGAAAAAGATAAAACATTGTAGATGTCAGTGTACACAAACATGTGTATGGTACATATGCGGTGCATTTGTTTTACAACGGGGCACTGAAAATGGAACAGTGTTCATGTGCAATGCGATGCCTTCTTTTCAAAGCATCACATGCCCCTGGTGGAGAGAGGAAATCAATATGGCAGGGATGACACGCTGTAATATGATGCATTCCTGATACCTGTGGGACTTCGGCAGCTTTTTCCTTTCTCTCGGGACATTAGAGGGAGGTAATAATTCTCGAAAGAGTCTCTGCCCCATCCAGCATTCTGCACACAGTGATTAGGGTCTCAGCCGAGTCTAACCTGCATAGCCATCCACTGCTGACAAAGTGTAACACCATGCTCCTCTCTCCTTTCTGCTGCTTCTAAGCATACAAAGGAATACACACACACACACACACCGAAACAATGCTTCTCTCAAAAAATGCATTCTGTGGATTTCTGTTTATTTAAGTGTAACATATTTTTTCAGGAGTAGAATAGAATAGAACTTTATTTGCCATTTATTTGTACATGTACACATGGTCCGGGCACATAGGAATTTTTGTGCAATGCTGAAAGAGTCAAACGTATAAGCAACATATACACAATAAATGCTCTAAAACTTCAACAAATAAAACTACAATAAATAAAATTACTACAGTAATAGAGAAGGTAAAAACTAAAAAAGGAGGAAATACTATTAAAAAAGGGAACAAATACTTTAAGAAAGGGGGGGGGGCAAGAATAAAATGCACAATACACACAAAACACACACAAAGTACACAATAAAATATCCCATACACAGTGAAATACACAGTAAAGACTACAATAATAGGGGGTGCGGTGGCGCAGTGGGTTGGACCGCAGTCCTGCTCTCCAGTGGGTCTGGGGTTCAAGTCCTGCTTGGGGTGCCTTGCGGCGGACTGGCGTCCCGTCCTGGGTGTGTCCCCTCCCCCTCCGGCCTTACGCCCTGTGTTGCCGGGTAGGCTCCGGTTCCCCGTGACCCCGTAAGGGACAAGCGGTTCTGAAAATGTGTGTGTGTGTGTGTGACTACAATAATACTGTTAATAATAATATTAACAGTATTTAATCAGGAATGCCAGTCTTCCACACAAGTGTGTTTCCTCTTCCACTTCAACTCTTGGAAGAAGAATACACAGCAAACAGCCCACTGTACATTTTTACAAGACGGATTCCATATTTGAATAAGCGTGTCTGGGACTCATTTTATCTAAGTTTTCATTTTTAGAATTTTCCAGGAATGATATTTGTTCCCTGTGTTGCGCAGACCAAGAGGGATACAGATGCATCCCTGGAGAGTTCTAGAAGATACCATAATGGTGCAGAGTGACACTCCGCTGACAAATGCACCCTTTCGCAGTTGCAGTACGTAGAGCTGTCTGTAGATAGCGGCACAGCCTTATTTCTCTATACTTTTCGTCATACAAAAACACTTTGAGGGAACTTTACAGGGACTCTTGTAGAATTAAAGAAAAAATAGAACTGAATTTCAAATATATGTCCCTTAAAGTAAAATTAAGCAACAGAACATTTTTTTTTGAAATTGTGATTTTATAGTTAAGTTACTATTTCTTTTCTACTTCCTCTGCCTTCTTTCCTTCCTCTTGAGATTTCCTTTTTCATATTGTTTTTTGGCTTCCGTACTTGTGCTTTCCTTCCCTGCATTCTCTTAGCCTCTCTTTTTTGTACTGCGGTCTCAGTCTACTTTTGTCCCTCTCCTACACATGCTTTTGTGCCATCTTTGTGAAAAACTAATGTGCACTGCTTTATACTGGTGTGCACTTACTGCATACTGTATCGCTGAGGTGTATTCACTAATTTCTCACTCAGGCACAGTGGAGGAAATATGACCCTGGAAGGGGATTGTGCTGTTAAAATATTCATGATCTTCTTCCATCCATCCATCCATCCATTTTCTTGCCCGCTTGTCCTTATAGGGTCGTGGTGGCAATAGGGAGAGCAAAGAAGCCCAGATGCCCCTGTCCCTCGTAACTTTCCACATGCCAAGTGCCAGTTTCTGCCGTGGATGACATGTGCCACTCTGCCCCCTCCTGTGGCCTGAAAGGCATTGCACCTGACCCCCATGTTGGACCTTGCGGGTGGTGGTCTCACATGGCCTCCCCATGTTGCCTTTTCAGGCTGAGCTCGGCTGGGTTACGCGAGCTGCCCGGCCATCAGGCGTTCGCCAAGGAACACTACTCCCAAGCCTGGTTCCAGGGGTAGGTCCCGGTGACCCTGTTCCAGGCAGGGTAAACGTTCCCTTGTTCCCATTTGCCATAGGGGTTTTTTGAATCGTGTTAGTCTGGATCTTCAGTCCTGGTCGCCATGGGAGACCCTACCAGGAGCATACTGCTCCCGATGATATAGCTCTGGAGATCCCTAGATCATGCAAGCCCTTCCGCCACGAGAAGGCCCTGATCCAGGAAGAGAATGCTCTTTTTAGTAAGAGTAATTTATTTTTTCAAGATTGTTGAACATTCTTCTGAGATTCACTGTTATTGACATTGCTATTGAGCTGTGCTGCTGTAAACATTATTTTTTAGAGAAATAAATGAAAAATTACGAACACAATGGAATTAGAGGAAAGTATTTTTTCATTGTCACTGCTTATTTAAAAACCAATTTCTTTTGCACAAGTTTCTAAGCAGGTTGAAGTTGAGTGCTGGAAGGGAAATTTGTTTTTGTTTAGGAAAAAAATATTTGGGTGACACCTTTTGTAAATTGTATGTATCATACCTAAATTTCCAAGGTTCACAGCACCAGCATCAACTGAAATAAAACTCATGTGGCCCCCACACAGCTTTGCTATGCCTATATGCTTATGTATTACACTGTCTAACTAGTGAAATGGCCTATGCAAGAAAGCGCTACATTCCAGGCAGCAGTCTGGTGCCAGTTTGTCCCTTTCTGTGTCAGCTTGTTCCCATAAGATATCAGGAGGAATACAGAATAACGTAGTTCCCGTGAGACTGTGCATATTGAGAGTGATAACACTGGTGACGGTTGGGAGTTTTTTCATGAACGGACGGTAGATCGGGGGGCACCTTGACCTGTTTGGGATGATGAAACAAAACATGTATCTCACCTATGCTTGCGAAGAACTGCCCTAGAATGTGTATAAATATCTGCTTGCTTAGCTGCTGAGGTGTGACTCTCTCTGGGAGGCTCACCTATGTGCACGCATGATTAATGAACTTTTCTGCAAACTGAATGTCTTGCTGAACTGAGTCTTTTCTTCCTACCACAAACCTCACTGTTTATTTCACTTGTGGCAACTGAGGGTGCAGATGCATGGTTGTTAGAGCAGTCTCTAACCTTTGAATCTGAAGGTTGCAGGTTTGAATCTACTCCAGATCTGGGGAACAACATGTTCAGCAAGTGTGGGTGGTGTTAAGGCAGTTTTTGGAGAACCACCTCTACATAAAGGGTGAAAAATGTCTGTTTCACCAGCCCAGGATTTCTTTTCTCGGGTTCATCCTAAGTGAGGAGGGGGTACCCATAGAATGCTGTCCCCGACCGAATGGAATTATGTCATAGGGAACCGGGAGTTGTTGGCGATTAAGTGGTGTCATTGGTTGGAGGGGGCCACATACCCGTTCTTGGTGGTCACCAACCATCGTAACCTGGAATACCTATAGACAGCTCGCCATCTGAAGCCCTGCCAAGCTTGTTGGGCATTGTTTTTCACTCGGTTAAGGGTGTCCTACAGGCCGAGCACAAAAAACACCAATGTTGACTGCCTTTCTTGCATCTAAGATAACAACCCTCCTCTAGGTCCCCACAGCACATCTTACCTAAGGATTGTATTGTGGCCTCTGTGCGATGGCAGTTTTTCCAGGATTTCCAGGCCGCCCAAAAAATCAAACCTGGCCCTGCCAACAAGCCCGATGGGAAGGAATATGTACCAGTGAACATGTGGCCGTTGTTCCTCTGGTGGGTAAGCAACTCCCCAGCCATGGGGCACCTAGGCCACTGCCGGACACAACCCCTCCTCCAGGGATGGTTTTGGTGGCCCTCCATCCAAGCTGACCTCCAGAAAAACACGGAAGCACGTGTCACCTGTTCACAGACCAGGACTCCGAACCATAAGCCCGCAAGTTTACTGGAACCCCTGCCAGTGCCAACTTGTCCCTGGTCTCACGTGGCGCTTGACTTATTGGTGGAACTCCCCCCTTCCAAGGGTAAGACCACTGTTTTGACTCAATCACTGTTTAAACTGTTTATTCCCCTGCCAAAGCTCCCCATGGTCCTGGAGACGGTGGAGGCCCTTTTCCAGCATGTCTTTCTCCTGTACGGCCTTCCAGAAGACATCATTTCCGATTGGGGTCCCCAGTTCACCTCACAGGTCTGGAAGGCCTTCTGGCACAAGCTGGAGGTGTCAGTCAGCCTCACCACCAGGTACCACCCTCAGGTTAATGGCCAGGTAGAGAGACTGCAGCAGGACATCATTCCTGCATAGCTACTGCAGTCAGTAAACAACATCAGTGGTCCTGGTATCTGCCCTGGGTGGAGTACACCCACAATGCTCTAACTCACACACTTCCACAGGCCTCCCTCCCTTCCAATGTATCCTAAGATGTCAACCCCCTCTGTAACCACAGCATCCTGGTCCTAGCAATGTATCAGTGGTCGATGCCTAGCACCGAGACAGCGAGGAGATGCGTGCAGTAAGGTACCACCTCAACCAGAGCACTGTTTGGTACAAGCAACAGGCGTATCGATATCGGCGCATGCTCTCCTTCCTTCCTGGACAAAGGGTATGGCTGTCCACCAGAGACCTCAAACTGCGACTCTCGTCCTGAAAGCTCAGCCCATGGTATATCGATCCCTTCAAAGTCCTTTGCAGGGTCAGAACAGTTACCTACAGACTCCAGCTGCCCCTGCAGCCTCGCATCTGTCCAACCTTCCATGCGTCCCTCCTTAAACACTGTGCATATCCCACATATCCCTGTTTCTGACTTCTCGGGAGACCACATCACCCCAGCTGGTGCAGGTGGACAGTGCCTCCGTCTACACAGTGTGAGTGCTTCTCAACTCCAGACAGTGGCAAGGAGGCCTACAGTACCTGGTGGACTGGGAGGGTTATGGCCCGGAGGAGCAATGCTGGATGCCTGCACGAGATGTTCTAGACCCTGTTCTTATTTCCGATTTCCTTAGGGACCACCCAGACTGGCCTGCGCCCAGGCCCAGGCGGCGCCCACCCAGAGGCCGTAGAGTGGAAGGTGCCGCCCGTAGGGTAGGTGGTACTGTCACGCCCACAAACTTGTGCCAGACAATCACACCTGCTGTGAATCAAGGAGACAGGGTATAAAGAGGCTGCTCTGGCACACCTGTTTGTGGAACCTCACTCAGAGAAACCACAGTGTCAGTGACCCACAACCTCTTGTCTTCGGACTTTTAACAAATACTGATTAATGTGAACATTATGTGAACATTTTCAGACATGGATCCACTTATTTCTCCTGTGAAAACAAACAATGAAATCCTTGCAGATGCTGGATTTAAAGAAAATGCGGCCATGTTGCTTTGTGACCAGATCAGAACTCTAAAACTAGTGTCTATAAATTAGACATAAACACTGCTTTTTCATTATGTGTCTTGTCAAATTAGAAATAACAAATACTAGATGTTACTCAAAAAAACCCCTATGAAACATCGAAACAGAAGAACATTTACACTGCCCAGAATAGGGTCACCGGGACTTACCCCTGGAGCCAGGCTCTGGGGTAATGTTCCTAGGCGAGCACCTGGTGGCCGGGAAGCCCACGTAACCCGGCTGGGCTCAGCCAAAAAAGGCATCATGGGGGGGGCATGTGGGCCCACCACCTGCAAGGTCCATCATGGGGGTCGGGTGCAATGGCTCTTGGTACTCTGACATAAACTAGCTTTTGGTACGTGGAATGTTACCTCACTCGGGGGCGGAAGGAGCCGGAATTGGTGCGGGAGGATGAGAAAAACCAACTAGATATAGTTGGGCTCACCTCCACTCACAGTGTCGGCTCTGGAGCCAAACTCCTTGATAAGGGGTGGTCTCTCTCCTACTCAGGAGTTGCACAGGGTGAGAGGCGCCGGGAGGAAAGGAAAGAGAGGAAAACTTTGACTCGCGTGTGAAGTGGTTGGGATGAAGATCAGCACCTCAAAGTCTGAGTCCATGATTCTCTTACGGAAAAGGATGGCATGCCCCCTCCAGGTAACGGGAGATAATTTGACCCAGGTGGAGGAGTTCAAGTATCTTGGGGTCTTGTTCATGAGTGAGGGGAGAAGGGTGCGTGAGATCGGCCGCAGACTGGGAGCAGCGGCAGCAATAATGCAGTTGCTGTACCAGATTGTAGTGGTGAAGGGGGAGCTGAGCCATGAGGTGAAGCTCTCCATTTACCGATCGATCTACGTCCCTACCCTCACCTATGGTCATGAATTTTGGGTGATGACCGAAAAAATAAGATCGCGGATACAAGCAGCCGAAATGAGTTTTCTCCGCAGAGTGTTGGGACTCACTCTCCATGATAGGGTGAGGAGTTCGGACATCCGGGAGGAGCTCAGAGTAGAGCCACTACTCCTCCACATTGAGAGGAGCCAGTTGAGGTGGTTCGGGAATCTGGTAACGATGCCCCCCGTGCGCCTCCCTTTGGATGTATATCAGGCACGGCCAACTTGGACGAGGCCCTGAGGTCGGCCCAGGACCCGCTGGAGGGATTATATCTCACAGTTGGCCTCGGAACGGCTGGGGATCCCCCAGGCTGAGCTGTACGAAGTTGCGGGGGACAGGGGCAGCTTGGCCTCTCTGCTGTCCCTGCTGCCACTGCAACCCTATTAGGACAAGCGGGATGGAAGATGGATGGATGGATGGATGGATGGATGGATGTTGCTCACTGCGAAAACAACACTGATGACAATGCATAGTCGTTTTGGACAAGTGTTTTCTTTATCCATTGCATAGGTACTCAAAAAATGAAGATCTCATTCTCAACAACAATTAATGTAAATTTATTCTTGTAAAGACTATGTTTGTACTGCAGGTATAGAGAGTGAAAGTTTGCATCCACTGTCTTTTATAAAGCCCTTTTTGTTGTGGTAGAGAACTGGGGTGGTCGGAGGTGCAATATTTCCTCTTTCTTGACATGAGACTGTGCAGACAGGACTTTTCCAGATGTATCTGATCGTTTCTTCTACTGTGTATGTGCATGTATTCCATAAATTTTATGTGATTGTTGTAAAAATTCATTATTTGAACATAAAAAATGCCATTATATTCCACTAGGGTAGTATTAGATTTTATTGTGAATGAACAAATCTCCCTTCCTGGATTGGGGCCTTGTCGTGGCGGTAGGGCTTGTGTGATCTCCAGATCGTCGGGAGTAGTATGCTCCTGGTAGGGTCTCCCATGGCGAACATGTCTAGAGTGAAGATCCAGGCTAACACCATGCAAAAATCCCAGTGAAAAAGTAAACAATACAATGTTTACCCAGCCTGGAATGGGGCCACCGGCACCCACTCTGGGAGCCAGGCCATGGGGTAGTGTTTCTAGGTGAGCTCCTGGTGGGCGGGCAGCCCACGTAACCCGGCTAGGCTCAGCCCGAAAAGGCAGCTTGGAGGCACCGTGTGGACCAGTGTGTCCAACATGGGGATTGGGTACAATACCTTTCAAGCAGCAGGAAGAGGCAGGGTGGCACGTGGCGTCACTGACCCTCGCAGCAGGAACTGGCTCTTGGCGTGTGGAATGTAACCTCACTGGGGGGAAAGCAGTCGGAACTGGTGCGGGAAGTTGAGAGATACCAACTAGGTATAGTTAGGCTCACCTCCGCTCACAGGGTTGGCTCTGGAACCAAATTCCTTGAAAGGGAGTGGTCTCTATCTTACTCAGGAGTTACACAAGGTGAGAGGCGCTGGGCGAGTGTGGGGTACTCACAAGCCCCTGGCTGGCTGCCATAGAGTTAGAGTTTGTCCCGGGGGATGAGAGGGTTGTCTCAATGCGGCTTAAGGTTGCAGAGAGGGAAACTTACTATTGTGTGTGCTTATGCACCAAACAGCAGTACAGAGTATTCAATCTTCTTGGAAAGAGTAGGTGGAGTTCTGGACAGGTCCCCACCATCAGACTCCATAATCCTTCAACCCTCACGTTGGCAATGACTGGGAAATCTGGAGGGGGGTGATTAGGAAGAACGGCTTGCCCGATCTGAACCCGAATGGTGAAATGTTATTGGACTTCTGTGCTAGCCATGGTTTGTCCATAAGAAACACCATGTTCGAACACAAGGATGCTCATAAGTGTACTTGGTACCAGAGCTCCTTAGGCTAAAGGTCAATGTTTGACTTTGTAGTTGTTTCATCTTACTTGAGGCCACATGTTCTGGACACTCGGGTGAAAAGAGGTGCTGAGCTGTCAATTGATCACCATTTTCTGGTGAGCTGGATCAGATGGCAAGGAAAACTGACAGACAGACTCGGTAGACCCAAGTGCATAGTGAGGATGTTCTGGGAACGACTGTCAAAGGACCCTGTCCGGAATGATTTTAACTCCCTCCTCTGTGTGAACTTCTCCCATGTCCTGGAGGAGGTAGGGGACATGGAGTCTGAATGGACCCTGTTCAAATCCTGCATTGTGGAAACAGCCAGGCGCAGCTGTGGCTAAAAGCTTGTTGATGTCAGTCACGGTGGCAACCCAAGAACCTGCTGGTGGAACCAGTGGTGAGGGAAGCTGAAGAAGGAAGCCTTTAGGGACTGGTTGGCTCTGGGGACTCCTGATTCAGCAGAAAGCTTCTGGCAGGCAAAAAAGGCAGTTGCAGAAGCAAAATCTGGTCAGCCCCAGGACCGCTGGAAAGATTGTACCTCCCAGTTGGCCTGGGATTGGCTGGAGATCCCCCGGGTTGAGCTGGAGGAAGTTGGGTGGGATAGGGGTGTCTGGGCTTCTCTGCTCCCCCATTGCCACCACAACCCTAGAATGAATAAGTGACCAAGAAAATGGATGTGTAGATGGATGCATGGATGGATGGATGTGTATTACATTATATTGTGATGCAAGTCATAACTGATAATTGAACAACGTGGCTGCATAACAGTCAGGAAATTTGATGCCTTTTTAGGTAACCGGGTGCATCCAAGATTTACAGCGTTCCAGCTTGATTACAAACGCACATGATACACACTTATAAAGAGACCCACTGGAAACGGGTCACCATCCATTACCTCACCAGCAGTCAGATTGTAGGAAAGCACTCATCTGAACCATAGAGCGTGGAAGAGATTGACTTTTTGTTTGTCCATTAAAGATCTGCACACTTTCCTTCATTATGCTTGTACACATTTCAAGAATGGTATGAAGACAGAAGATTTTTTGTGAAAGCAACCCAACAGCACAGCTCCTAATAATACAGTGTGTATGATATGTGTTGATATTTTTGGTTTTGCTTTTTTCATTCACCTTCTGCAGTCAAATATGCTAAGTAAAGAGAACTTCCGACAAAAGAAACTGAAGTATAAATGCTCTTTAAAGACCTGTCACCTCAAAACAGCAAACAGAATGTTTCAGCAGACTGAAAAAATTTAACTTCTGAAGCCTTGAAGATACTGCATACACCACTTCCTCCTGTTGCACTCTTCTCTCCTCCACTGGCTTTATTTCACATCCACACTTCACAGGCCTACACATTATTTAAATATAAAAAGAATAGATGTCAGACAACATTTGTTGCTGCCTTTCGGTTCCACTTTATCTACATTTTTTTGCTGACTGTATGACAGGCAGTGGATAGGCAACCAGGGACATGACGCCTGTTCGCCATGCAGAATTGAATTATGGCTTGATTACCTCTACTCCATAGCGGGGGTGCGGTGGCGCAGTGGGTTGGACTGCAGTCCTACTCTCCGGTGGGTCTGGGGTTCGAGTCCCGCTTGGGGTGCCTTGTGATGGACTGGCGTCCCGTCCTGGGTGTGTCCCTTTCCCCCTCTGGCCTTATGCCCTGTGTTGCCGGGTAGGCTCCGTGACCCCGTAAGGGACAAGCGGTTCTGAAAATGTGTGTGTGTGTGTGTGTGTGTGTGTGTGTGTGTGTGTGTGTGTGTGTGTGTGTGTGTGTGTGTGTGTGTGTGTGTGTGTGTACCTCTACTCCTTCACCTCTGTGCTTGGCATAATAGAACCATTAAGAATTTTCAGTCGAAAAAAAATGGGAAAAATGACCAGCATCTCTTGCCACCAGGTCTGCTGCTGGAAAAGTGTTCTCCACTTAAAACACTCCCTGGTGAACTCACAGACCTGCCCAGTTACTTGCAGCAATCCTGAGCCTAACCTGGCAACACAGGATGCAAGGCTGGAGGGAGGGAGGGACACACACCCAGGATGGGACACCAGTCTGTTGCAGGGCACCCCTAGCAGGACTCAAACCCCAGACCCACCAGAGAGCAGGCACAGGCCAAACCCACTGCACCACCGCACCCCTTTCTACTTATAATAATCTGTTTTTATTATAGTTAAATCATGTGTTTGTGTTGTTCTTCTGTTATGTAACATTTTTATATAAATAAATAAACCTGTAAAAAGAGAAAACAACACAATATTCAAATAAACTTTGGCATGGTTACAATAATATTTTTGTCACAAAAATAAAAAGGATCAGATCAGAATAACACAGTTTCACAGAAAGTCCCAATGTGAAAATTTACAAAAGGTGATTATTTTTTTTCTTAACCAAAATTATAAAATCTACATGCTTTCCTTAACCCAGGAAGCTTCAGTATGTGCAGTAGCAAAGGAATACAGACTTAGGGGTGAGGAGAGCAAAGGGGGAAAAGGTACCATTTACATTTACATTTACATTTATTCATTTGGCAGACGCTTTTGTCCAAAACGACGTACATCTCAGCAAAAGTACAATTTATGCATTACATTAAGAGAAGGAGACATAGCTGCAGACATGAAAGTCTCAAGCAAACCTAGTTTGTTCCCTACCACATGCTGCACCGAGGTTCATCATTCGAGTAGGTGCGTTTAGTATGGCAAGCAGTCAAGGCGAGATTTATAATTTTTAACCATTTGTCTAATAGGTTGAGAATGATGGGGATTCTATGGGCTCCTCCTGGGACCACACCCACTGGTGTGGGAAGCAGAGGAGGGACGGTGAGATCACTCTCCCATGGAAGGAGGAGCACACTCCGTGCACTACGGGCTGAGAGGTCTGGGAAGTAACGGACTGAGCAGTTCTCCCCAACAGCACACATGGCTGTCAAAAATTGCATCAAGTACTCTCTCTTCTTCTTCAATTTCCTCAGCGGGGTGAGTGCCCTTCATTTCTGCATGGAAAGAAAACATATTCTCTTTCGGCAGTTTCATTTAGAGACGTCTCCATGACTAATGTTTATTTTTATGAATCATTCCAAAGACATGAGAGCCTCACAACTGACCATTATTTCACAGTCTTGGAGTTGTTTAGCAGAATATTTTTTAATACATTAACTTTTACTTTATGACTTGAAACATGCGATGCGGAGTTAAGAAATTGGTCCTTAAATATTGAAAGGATCCAAATGACGTGTTTGAGAAAAAGGTCATTTAAAAGCTACATTGTAAATCATCACTACTGCAAGGCAACATGGGTGGCGCGGCCAACTACGCCCATGTACTGATGCGCTGCTGAAACCATCTCATTTGAAAAATGCATTACGCATATCCACAGAGAGATCAATGGTAATTGCATCAGTTTCAGAGGCAAGGTCCCAGCAACAGCTGTTGCCATGGCAGCTGAAACAGGTGTGGGCCCAGAACCATCTGAGCGATTTGATTCCCATGTAGATGAGACACATCCACTCTAGAATTCCAGTTTAAAAGATATTGGCTCATACAGTGCTGCTTGAAAGTATGTGAACCCTATTGGGATGGTCATTATTCTTGTATAAAATATTAAACTTTTAAAATCTAAATGTTAAAAGTTATTATTAAATGGTTACGATTTAGACACCTGACTCTACTTACCTGCTTGGTGTAACCAGTACAACTTGGACTTCACTCATTTTCACACCTGCACTACTTGTGCGTCTCTACTTCACACACAATTTCCTCTAAAGCAACATATGGAATTTGTCATTGCACACCTATTGTGTCATATGAGAGAGACTGCACATTTTCATTATTTTCATTCAAGTGTTTAATGCACAAGTGATTTGTGGTTTAAAGAAAGATGGAATGCAAGAAAACAGTAGTGAATTTGAAATTAGTGTACCTGTCACGCCCATGTACTCGTCCCAAGCATAAGCACCTGCGGCAGGTCTGGGAGACAGGGCATAAAAAGGCTGCCCCAAACACCCTGAATCCCGCAACCTCATCTGAGCAGACCGCAGCCTCCACGATAGCGAGCGATATTCCGAGATTTATCCCATTTCCCTGTTTCCCTGTACGCCTTCCAATGTTTCCCCAGTTTCCTGACCTGCAGCTTTTGTTCCTGGACCTCAATTTCTGCTTCTCCCCAGTAAAACCTTTGCTCATCGGTGACCTCCTGCCTGTTTTTTTACTACTCTTTAAGCCTGCCCTTTGTCTGGCTACACGCTATAATAAACAGTGCACCTGCAACTGGATCCGGTGCCTCTCTTCCTGCTCAGAACCATGACAGAATCATCTGAAAATAAAAACATCTTTATTATCAAGTCATGAGCATAACTGTGAATAGTGGCCCAGTAAGATGCACGGTGGACAGAATGAGTCCAATAGGTCTTGAAAAATTACTTTTGAAAAATTACTAAAGAATTTTCAGATATTATTGAGTACGAGTATTTGATGGGAAGTTTTAAAAAATTCACGCTAAATGACAACTTACAACGTATTTCATCAACACATAACAGGACTTCTAAATACTAAAGAACGATCAACTTGTTGCACATAACTTGAAGAGAGAGAGCTGCTGAAAAAAAACAGGTATTTCTGGTTAAGACTGAAGAATGTGAATAAGAGGGCAGTGTTCATGTTTGACTATAATTGTCAGTGTAACTTGGACTGTCTCTGAAACCACAGGGCCAGACCACAAGGACTGTAATTGCTGGTTTGATTGTATCTTTTAAAAAGGTTTTTTTTAAAATCTCTCAGGGAGAATTATTAATATGTAATTGCAGCAGAGGTTTTTGTGTTTTGGCGACATTTTACTGCTACATCATGGAAATGGTGTTTTTTTCCTTCACCTAAATGTGGTCTGTTCCTTGCAGATCTGTGGATGTATTATACTTGGTGTATCAATATACATCAAAGTAAGCAACGACAGAGATCTGGTAATAGCCTGCTTTATGCTTTACTAACCTAAAGTTCATGACATGGTATTTGTGTACACTGGATTGCATATCAGAAATAAAAGTGGACTGTTGAGGAATTGAAAGAGATAAAGAAATATAATTTCTCCACACTCTCGTTGTTGCAGACTGGCGAAATTACAAGTCCAACAGCAGACCTTCTGCTTGCTATCGGAGTGATAACAATGATCTTTGGTTTCCTTGGTTGTTGTGGTGCCATTCGTGAGAGCAAATGTATGCTCCTTCTGGTAAGAGTATCATGGTTTCCGACCACAGAGTACAACATCTTCTCACCTTGATTCTCAGGACATGCTTTTCTTTACATTCACAGGATGTGTTTTTTGCTCAGAGGTTGTGGTTTTAAAGCAACAAAACAACTGAAAGTCTGTACTTCCCGAATGTCCGACCTAGCTCATGAGAACCTGCACTCCTTGGCTTCTGTGTTTGTTTAGCACACAGTGTGATTTAAGTGTTCAAGAACAGAAGTCACTCAGAAGTTTCCCTCGGTGCCACTGTGTTTCAGTTCTTCTCTGGTCTACTCCTCGTCTTTGTTTTCCTGCTGGCCTCCGGCATCCTGGTCGTCCTATTGAAGGAGAAGGTCAGAGGAGATCTCTGTTTATTTACCTAGTTATGTCCTCTCTCCTATGCTGCTCCTCCTCCACTGTCCTAAATGGTGCGTTCACTTTTCAGTCCAAACAGTTGATTATGAAGAAAATGACGGAGCTGTCGCCTTTGAGCAATGCGACTGAAGAAGTCTGGACGATGGTGCAAGCCTTAGAGAAGCAGGTGGGATTGCCGATTAGGTTTGAAGTGAGCTGGGCATGTCGAAGAGAAAACAGCCCTTTAGTCACCTGAGAAACAAAAGTGAATGACTAAAGATGGTCAAAGTCACACACTGTTTACTCTACATTCAAGATACGCAAGACAATGCGTATATTACAATGGCTGTACACAAGGATCCAATCCAACCGACTTCACTGTGAAGCCAGAGAGAAAAAACGTCCGACATTACCATCATACATCTACATGACTCCCCAAACCACCATATCAACCACAGGGAGCCAACATGCCTATTTTATTGAGGTTCTCAAGTGAGCACCTCCCGTCATCGGTGTTCATTGAATAAGGCCCACAACACCTCAGGAAGGCTCAACAGTGCAGTCTGGCATCCCAGACCCCCCCATGTTAGATGCCCTTCACCCTCAGCAAATGTAACAATTCCCCAAGCTCAACCACTCCACTTAAACATTACACCTCCATACATACTGTACCATCACATGCTCTAAAACACTCCATCTCCACAAACTTAAACCATCCCAGATTACACCATACCTCCATACTTGCAAATAAAACTTGCTAACATGTATTATGCATTCATTTATTTGTTGACTATCTAAACTTGATTGTCCAGTGCTGGATCACAGTGATTAGTGGCTACATCCACATCCAAAGTACTGGGTGCCAGGCAACGAAGGACACACCATGCACTGGAAATCACATTTATTATTTTATCCATTTACTGTTTTATCACAACACACATGCAGAATTTTCTCGTGCCTGTAGATATATATGTATATACAGGGCAACGTGTAGCATAGTGGTTGTAACTGCTACTGCTTAATTAAAAGGCTGAGTTTGATTCCCCTCTCCTGTTGTAGTACCCTTGATCAAGGTGTTCACCCTGAATTACTCTAGTAAAAATTAGCCAGCTGTATGAATGGAGAAATGATTGTAAGTAGCTTAGTATTCAAACTTGACATGTGAAGAGGTGAAGTATTGGTGCAGTAATTCAGAGGAAGAAGGTGATTTTGCTGTGGTTAGAATGCAAGCTGCCACCCTTTAAGCCTTTGTGTTGTTGAAAGTAGGGCAAATGTTGTGGGCTGGTCAAAGGCCCCACAGACTGGGGCACCGTGGTACCTGCTTCCTGCGACTGCAAGGACAAGTCGGCCCCGTGTGAGATGTTCGGCGAGCGAGAGCTTTACAAAACGGTGAGGGCCTCTGTGTCCATACTGTGGCTTAACACTGTAAGTTGCTTTGGAGAACACACACACACACACACATTTTCAGAACCACTTGTCCCATAGGGGGTTGCGGGGAACCAGAGCCTAACCCGGCAACACAGGGCATAAGGCTGGAGGGGACACACCCAGGACAGGACACCAGTCTGTCACAAGGCACCCCAAGTGGGACTCGAACCCCAGACCCACCGGAGAGCAGGACTGTGATCCAGCCCACTGCGCCACTGCGCTCCCCCCCCCTCCTGCTTTGGAGAACAGCTTTGGCTAAATGAATAAATGTGGTCTGTGAAATAAGTAAATGTCAGTCTATAAATGCAATGCTATTTATATTTCACATCATATCTCTTATTTACTTTCACTTGCATTGTATATAACATACCTGTACAAACCACACACACACACATTTTCTGAACCGCTTGTCCCATTCGGGGTCACGGGGAGCCAGAGCCCAACCTGGCAACACAGGGCGCAAGGCTGGAGGGGGAGGGGACACACCCAGGACGGGACACCAGTCCGCCGCAAGGCACCCCAAGCGGGATTTGAACCCCAGACCCACCGGAGAGCAGGACCCGGTCCAACCCACCCCCCGACCTGTACAAACGTATAATGTCTATTTTGTACTTTATACTCTATACATATATATATATATACACACACACACACACACATTTTCAGAACCGCTTGTCCCATACGGGGTCACGGGGAACCGGAGCCTACCCGGGAACACAGGGGCGTAAGGCCAGAGGGGGAGGGAACACACCCAGGACGGGACGCCAGTCCGTCGCAAGGCACCCCAAGCGGGACTTGAACCCCAGACCCACCGGACAGCAGGACTGTGGTCCAACCCACTGCGCCACCGCACCCCCTTATTTATTTATATATATATATATATATATATATATATATATATATATATGGAGTGGGTGGATAGTGTAGTGATTAGATCGCCACCTTTCACCTGGGAAAGCTGGGGTTTGAATCCCAGTCATGGCCTACCTCCAGTAGGGGGTCCTTAGGCAAGACCTCCTTACGCTTGGTTCTGCCTACCTCGGATATGAAAGCGAAACAAACAAAGAGAGTCATGCCGGCTCAGGCGTCGCCTGGATTAACAAGGTCTGCGCCAGATGTTGGGGAACCAAGACATACTGGTGATAAGTGGGCTACTGGAACTAGAACAAGGCATGCATGGACAAGAGATGAGAATAGGGAACTGCTGGAATGCTACTACACAAGTAACCCTGGTGAAAGGGGTTACATGAAGAGGATGTGGGACCTATGGATACTTCGAAACCCAACATCAAGACTAACGCCTAATCAACTAGTAGCTCAGTGTTACAACATCTGCAAGAAACAACAGCTGTCACAACTAGAGATTGATGAGGTACAACACAAATGTTATGGCAAGGGGGAGCCAGGACAACAGGTCAGGGGGGAGATATCATCATCCCCACACTCTGAGATTGGGTACCAAACCCCAAGAACAATGAGCCCTTGTAAGCTGAATGCAAGAGCAGCTGACCTAAGAGATAAGATCATGGCTAAGAAGGACACTTGGAGCCCCTGTGGCTGATTACCAAGACCAAGTGAAGTACCTACTGAAAGTCTACTAGAAGATGTGAATGCAGCACTATGAACAATCCCTACTGTGACCATCACTGAGACCAACCAGCTGATGTACAACACAGCAACAGTGATCCTTGAGATGCCTCTGCACAACATGGAAGCTGCTCTCAGGTATCATAGTGGCTATGATGAACAGGCATATGGCTCAGTACATGAGTGGGGCCCAGAAAGGAATTGGTAGAAACACCAGAGGAGCAAAACACCAGCTACTGGTAGACAGAACAGTCAGTCGAGACTGCAAGACCAGACAGAGCAACCTGTGCACTGTCTGGATTGACTACAAGAAAGCCTATGACTCGATGCCTCACTCATGGATCCTGGAATGCTTAGAACTGTACAAGATCAACAGGACACTAAGAGCCTTCATCAGGAACTCAATGGGGCAGTGGAAAACAACCCTAGAGGCAAACTCCAAGCAAATTGTGCAAGTCACCATCAAGAGCGGCATCTACCAAGGAGATGCGTTGTCCCCACTGCTGTTCTGCATAGGCCTGAATCCCCTCAGCCAGATCATCACCAAGACTGGCTATGGATACTGACTACGGAATGGAGTAAACATCAGTCACCTCCTCTACATGGATCACATCAAGCTGCATGCCAAGAGTGAACGAGACATCGATTCCCTGATGCACACCACCAGGATTTACAGCAATGACATCGGAATGTCATTTGGATTGGATAAGTGTAGTCGGATGGTAACAAAGAGAGGGAAGGTAGTCAGAACTGAGGGGATTGTACTACCAGAAGGCAATATAGCAGATGTTAAGGACAGCTACAAGTACCTTGGAATCCCGCAGGCGCATGGGAATCATGAAGAGGCCACAAGGAAAGCAGCAACCGCCAAATACCTGCAGAGAGTAAGGCAAGTCCTGAGAAGTCAGCTGAATGGAAAGAACAAGGTCCGGGCTATCAACACCTACGCCCTGCCGGTCATCAGATACCCCGCTGGCATAATAAGCTAGCCAAAAGAGGAGATATAAGCCACTGACATCAAGACAAGGAAGCTCTTGACAATGCATGGAGGGTTTCACCCCAAATCCAGCACCCTGAGGCTGTACGCTAAGCGGAAAGAAGGAGGCCGAGGACTAGTGAGCGTCAGAGCCACTATCCAGGATGAAACAACAAAGATCCTTGACTACATCAGGAAGATGGCCCTGACTGATGAGATGCTTAGTGAATACCTCAGGCAGCAGAAACCCGAGAAGGAGGACGAGGAAGAACAGGAACCATCATGGAAGGACAAACCCCTACTGGTATGTACCACCGGCAGATTGAAGAAGTGACTGATATCGAAAAATCATACCAGTGGCTGGACAAAGCTGGACTGAAAGACAGCACAGAGGCACTAATCATAGCAGCACAGCAACAAGCTCTAAGTACAAGATCAATAGAGGCCGGGGTCTACCACACCAGGCAAGACCCCAGGTGCAGGCTGTGCAAAGATGCCCCTGAGACAATCCAGCACATAAGAGCAGGGTGTAAGATGCTAGCAGGCAAGGCATACATGGAACGCCATAACCAACTGTCCGGCATAGTGTACAGGAACATCTGTGCCGAGTATGGGCTGGAAGTCCCAGGATCAAAGTGGGATACACCCCCAAGGGTGGTCAAAAATGACCAAGCTAAGATCCTGTGGGACTTCCAGATCCAGACTGACAAACTGGTAATGCCTAACCAATCAGACATAGTACACACACACACACACACACTTTCAGAACCACTTGTCCCATACGGGGTCGCAGGGAACCAGAGCCTACCCGGTAACACAGGGCGTAAGGCCAGAGGGGGAGGGGACACACCCAGGATGGGACACCAGTCCATCACAAGGCACCCCAAGCAGGACTCGAACCCCAGACCCATCGGAGAGCAGGACTGTGGTCCAACCCACTGCGCCACCGCACCCCCACCTCGGACATAGTAGTGGTGGACAAACAGAGGAAGAAAGCTGTAGTGATAGATGTCGCCATCCCAAGCGATGACAACATCAGAAAGAAAAAACATGAGAAGCTTGAGAAATACCAAGGACTGAGAGAGAAGCTAGAAAAGATGTGGAAGGTGAAGGCAACAGTGGTCCCTGTGGTAATTGGAACACTTGGGGCTGTGACCCCTAAGCTGGGAGAGTGGCTCCAGCAGATCCCGGGAACAACATCCAAGATCTCTGTCCAGAAGAGCATGGTCCTAGGAACAGCTAAGATACTGCGCAGAACCTTCAAGTAGAGGACCCGAGCTTGAAGGAGTAAGACCGCCCGCAAAAAGGGGGCGAGTGGGGAATTTTTTTTTATATATATATATATATATATATATATATATATATATATATTTTTTTTTTTTTTTATCTTTTATTAGCCCACTCTACTTTTATTATCTGTGTCTTGTCACTGTCATTCTGTCTGTGCTGTGGAAGTTTCTGTCACCAAGACGAATTCCTTTCATGTGTAAACATACTTGGCAATAAAAGCTCATTCATTCATTCATTCATTCAAATTATTGACCTAAGAAGTGTTAAAAACTACTGGAGACTAGAGCTCCATGTTTTCGGTGCTAGTCATGGTCACAAGCACTGTACAGCTCTCTGGAGGACATCTCATCTCCCTTAAATGTCTCTACACCCACCCTCAACTGTGACACTTCACGGTTTTATCCTACAGTTATTTTGTATGGTACTTGATTTAGTCCCCTAGTCTATTACAACAAATATCCAACATTGTGTCATTTTCACTCATCCCCTTGAAATAAGGTGCGGCTCTCAGCTCGCTCGTGCTGTATTTCTGCAAAATGAGAGAGTTAAATAGTCATGTCCCCAATCCTTATTTACTGCTTTTGCATATGTGTCCCCGTGTGCTTGATCAGGTGCTACCAGTGATGAGGTTTGCACCGAGGCCCAAGACTAACGTTTGTATTTATTCCCTCCAGCCTTGCACTGAGTTGCTGGAAACCTTCATAGAACAACATCTCACAGTAATTCTAGGAGTTCCTTTTGCTCTCGCGGTCCTGATGGTAAGAATGTTTTTCACGGGGCAAAAATTTATGTATACCTTTTAAAAGCTTTTAATATGTTTTCCCACAGACTGAAGCTAAATTAAAGCTTTTAAGCTAAATCTGTTGTCCAAGATAAATGTTTATAAATGTAATGAAAAATTGATATTGTTTTCTTACATAGAATTTATAAATCTGAAAAAATTAAGATGTTTTCACATGTATACCAACATTAAATTAGCAAAAGAAATATTTAATAATGAATGAAAATTACTTCAGGAGTTAGACGTATTAAACTGGCTATACGTTGTAGAGGATGTTGGTGTAGTTTCCATTTGGGTTTAGAGGCCGCTGGAGGGTTCACACCTACAGTCAAGCGAGGATGTCGAATACCTCTATTTAGGACACTGTGGAACAAAAAAAGAGGTGGCGGTGGGGTGGTGGGTTGACAGAAAAGCGAATATGTGGTGCATGGATGTTAGCGGGTGTTGATATGAGTTGTGCATGATTAACAGCTTGTGATGGCTAGGGGTTTGGTCTAATACTTCTCTCCCGTAATTTCATATTTACACCCTCCGAAAAGCAAACATAAACATTGAAAACAGACAAAAAACTTTCTTCACCCAACTTCTCAGAAACCAAACATTGCAATATCTGTTACTTACAGTGAAATTATACATGTATAAATTTATTTAAATGACTAACTTGCAAGATTTATTTTCAATAAAAGAAATCACTTTGTAAAAATAGAAAGATTTAATCTCAATATGTAATTCTTGCAGCTGTTTGTTAAAACAAGACTTGAAATTTCTAATACTTTTAATGTTTTAAGGAGTTCACACTGGCTTAGATTTAGAAATTATATCTGGCATGATTTAAATCTTCTGAGATGTCTTTGCATAAATATCTATAAATATAAATGTATTTGCTCTAACTTGAATCTGCAAAAAAATATGGAGCACCTGCTTAGTCTTACACATGGCACACTACAAAAACTACTGCCAAAAAAGTAGACCTTGTGTTTTTTACTTGTAAATGTACAAGTGTTGACCTTTAAATGTTCACTTGCTTTTGTAGAGGTAAAACATAAATAGAACACTAATCCAATCAATTAATTAAATTGTGTGTTTCAGATTTTGGGAATGACCTTTGCCATGATTCTCTATTGCCAAGTTGGCAGGACAGAGACAGCCACAGCTTGATATGTCTTTCTGCAGCAATGCAAAGATTTTGCTTTGGATTTCACAGTGGATACATAAAGGTGCAACTGTAAATGCATCTGAAATCCAATGTCCAGGTGCAAGGAGGCTGACTGAAGAAACAAGCTCTGTATCTGTCTATTTGCTATTCTGGTCTCTTGTATGTTGTGGACAGTGATAATCAATGTAAAGGTGTTGTCATTTCATTTATTTGTGCTGTGGAAAAAAATGAAATGATGTAAGAATTGTGAACTGGTCATGTTCATCATTGCGCAAATGCTGCCTTGGTTCCCATTTTGAATCCCACCTCTGCTCTAGTGCCCTTCATCACAGTACCCTTAGCTGATAACCATGCTGTATCAATAAGTAAATTAGTGTAAAGATGATTGCGCAACATTGGAAGTCAATCTGAACACGTGTCAGTTAAATGAAGAAGAAGACGAATTATATTGTCATCATATTATTGCTGTATTGTATCATTTCTCCTAAGGTAATGCATAATTTGCATTTTCTATGAGATGTCCGTTGCTTTGGAGAAAAGCGTCTGCTAAATTAATAAATGTAATATAATGTAATGCATTGCTGTTTCATTCTGCATTCAGATCTTGTTACAGTTGTGACTCAGTAAATGGCAGTATTATTGTCTCAGGTCTATGGCTCAGTGTATACATCCATCCAAAAATTTTGAAAATCTTTATGTATTTATTTATTTGGTGAGGGTCATGGTGGTAACAATTAAACCGGAAGAGCTCTTTATGCAGTCTCCCACTCCTCCACGGATGTCAGTAAGTTTTCCCCAGGCAGCCTGGAGAATTCTCTCTATCATATTCCAAGTCTGTCCTGGGGCCTCCTCTCAGTAGAATATTCCAGCTAGTCCTCCTGCAGGAGGCGTTCTAACTAGAAGTCCAAATAACCATTACTGGCTCTTTTTTTGACCTGGTAGGGGCAGTGATTATACATTAATGGCCTCCCTGGCCTTGAAACTCCACACCCCGTCACTGTCTGTGATCCGTACCACCTTGTAAGACGGTCGACTGACAGCACATAACTGTAGAACATGATGGTGATGTAGGCTGAGAGATTAATTGTAACACTCCTTTCCAGTCATTGAAGTCCTGCTTCACCATCACACTTCTGTATAATATTTACAATACTGCAGCTGTCGCACTAAGCTTTTGGTTGATCTCACAATTCCTTGTGCCGTCACTCAAGAGGATGACCCTGAAGCACTTAAACCCCTCCACATGGGACAGCTACCCTTCAGGATGGAGTGAAAATCCTACCTTATTCCTGGTGAGAACCATCACCTCTGCTTTAGAGGTGCTTGCCATCATCCTGATGGTGTTACATTTAGCTGAGAACTAATACAGTGCAACCCAGGGGGTGTGGTGGTGCAGCGGGCTTGGCCGGGTCCTGCTCTCTGGTGGGTCTGGGGTTTGAGTCCCACTTGGGGTGCACTGTGACAAACTGGCGTCCTGTCCTGGGTGTGTCCCCTCCCCTTCCAGCCCTGTGCCCCATGCCTCTGGGTTGGGCTCCGACTCGCCGTGACCCGGCTTGGGACAAGCTGCTTCGACAAGTGTGTGTGTGTGTGATACAGTACATGCTGAAGATTACATTCTGGTCAAGCCCTGATGCAAACAGATTTGTGACATCTAGATTATATTCTGCTTTCCACTACCATATTGCCAGATGGTTTGCTGGAATTTTTCTGATGATACACAAAGGTCACTGTAAAGGATGCGCCGGGACAGGTAAGAATTTTGTCTTAGAGAGGGGTGTTTATTCAGGGTCGTGCGGGGAATAAGACAAAAGAGGAACGGGTAGACCGTAAGGGGGCTTCGAGCGTGGGGTTGCGATCGGGGTCGGTGTCGTGGCTGTGGTCGTCTCGGGTCGTTCTGTCTCAGCGGCTCCTCCGTCTCTCTCTCTCGTTCACTAGCGGGTCTGGGGAAAGAAATAGAGGTTGTGATCAGTCCCAGCTGCTGCTGGCCCGTCCCTGACTCTGCCCCCTCTTCCAACCGCCCCGGCGTGCTACAGTCACTTTCCAGAGCCTCACCAAACTCGTGCCACATCCAGGATTTTGCTTCTGTAACTGCTGTTGTAATAGCCTTTTTTCACCTGTCGGCAGCTTTCTACCAGTCTTGAGTCCTTTATGTTAATAATGTTTGGTAGGCATCTTTCTTTAACCTGACAGCTTTTTTCACAGTCCACCAATGGGTTCTTTCTCCACTATTATGACAGGGCCAAACTATCTTCCAACCACAGCCCGTTGAATCAGTATCCTAAGAGTTGTCTTGAACAACAGCTGTTCAAACTCCATGTTTCTGACTACCTTCCAAATGCAGCAGTAACATTTGTGCAGATGGGAGTTTAAACACATCTATGAACCATGATTTCCAGCAGATTTTCCTAGGATACTATTCCCTTGGACTTCTCTGCTCTTTTCAGTGGTACAAAGCTGAAAGGTGGTAATGGGTTGACAGCTCAGCACCAAGCTTCAACACATGTCCAGAGATGAGACACTGACTGACTGAAACCGCTTGTCCCAAGTGGGGTTGCAGCAAGCTGGAGTCTAATCCAGCAACACAGGGCGCAAGGCTTCAGGGGGAGAGGACACACCCAGGACAGGACACCAGTCTGTCACAGGGCACCCCAAGTGGGACTTGAACTCCAGACCCACTAGAGAGCAGCACCTGACCAAACCCACTGTGCCACCACACTCCTCCATGAAGTCATTCACCATCCTTTAATATAAGGCATACTGGTACCGATAGTGTACTGTCCATGGGAAATGTTGTGTCTGAACACAGTGTATCAGCTATGTGCTCAGACACAATGTTTGCTATGGCCAATCTGTGACCCACACAGAAGTCTAACAACTCCCCACTTGAGTTCAGATCAAGCAACCTATTTTTTAACATTACAGCCCTCCAGGTTTCCATATCATTACCCAAACCTGCACTGAACTCCTAGATAGACTATGAAATCTGAAGATGGTATACTTTCTGGCACTCCATCCACTATCTCTAAAAGGCTTGATACACTGTACAGCTGTTTGGTGTTGAATCTTTCCCCAGTGTGCAGCTGCATTTACAGTGAATGAGCCTCTCATCCACTGAGACAAACTCCAGCTGTGCAACACTCATCCATGAGCTTGTGAGTGCCCCCACATTTGCCTGAGTCTGTCACATGGGGCAACACCAGAGAAGCAGGAAGCCCATCCCCAATTAAAAAGTCTGGTACTAGAGCCAATAGTGTCTGTGGAGATAGAGATATCTAATATATCTAGTACTTCCTTTCTCCAGCTTATTCCCTATCAGTTTGGTGATTTCCCATGTCGCAAGAGGCATTTTCCATTGCTTTGGTCTAAGTCGCATAGATGTTTCTCATCTCCATGCATGGCCAGCTGACAATTTCATTAGTAAAAGATTTTCAATATCACTTTGGTAGCAGAAAATCTTAGGCCTATCAACAATTTTGACAGTAAACCAGGAATTTTGGCAGCAAATAACAGAAAGCCCTGTGGATTATTATATCAAGCAAAGAAACAAAGAACAGAAGAAAAATGCATAGGGCACTTGCTACCGTATGAAGAGAACAGATCAGAACAATAATTATAATGGCTGGGAAATAAGTTATAAAAGGTTATACAGTTATAAGGCCAGGGCTCAGTATCTGTAAAGGTCAGGATGTTTTATGACACCTCCAGTCTGAAGCCAGGTGAAAGTATTCAACTTCCTCTGCAAAAAACTGCGAAAAAGTACAACTACAAAAATGTGTTGAAGTCAGAATGACCAAACTGCAACAATAAAACAGCACAACATCAGTAAATCTCAATCATTCACTCACTCACTCACTCACTCACTCACTCACTCACTCATTTGTTCTAATCAAGGTCACAGTGAAATAAAGACATTACAATATTAAATCATTATAAATAAAAACCATAAAGTCAAGTTAATGGGCTATTTACTTACTCATCAGCCCATTAGAATGTGCTAATATATTAACATTATGTGAACTATAGAAAGCAAGTTCATTTTTTTCCTGTAATCATTGGTGCATAAATGTTATTAAATGCAGTCTTTATACAAACTACACAACTTCCTGATACAGGAAATAAGAGTATCGGAAATATCTTGCACGTCAGTTTCTTAGAATTTTACTGCCTTGCGGTCAAAGTGCTTGCGGTATTAATAACTTAAATTCAGTGCAGCCTGTGAACTCCTCTTTCCACAGAGAAAACCACACTAGTAATGTACTCCTGCATGAAAGTAAAGCTGAAGTGACAGTAATCGACAGGCCTGTCAACATTTTGATTGTTACATTTGGCAAATACTGGAATAACAAACACTATGAAGTATATATACATAGAATATGTATGTTCAATAAATATTCAATGGTATTTTCTACCATGTGAACTTTACCACAAGCCTGACATTTGTTCAAAGTCAGTGGGAAGGTAATTATGGTGTCTTTTACTCTCGGACAATAGAAATGTCACGCCATGCCCTCATCGGCAATCGACCATACCTGCCTCTGATCAGCAGGACTAGGTATAAAAGGAGCACCGTCAGCACACTGGGTTGTGGAATCTTACAACGCTGACCTGCCTGGCTTGTAATTCAGTAATCTACTGCCAGTTCCATATTCCCTCTAGTGCCATTTCTTTTCCTTGTTTCTGACCCCTGCTTTTTCCCTTGGTTACTGAGATCTGATTTGTCCTGGATAATGACGTCTGCGCCTCGGAAGACCCACGTCTGCCCCTGACCTCCATTCTCTGCCTTATCCCATGACTGCCCCAGAATAAACGTACCCGCACTTGGGTCCAAACCCCAACCTCCTGTCTCCCGCCCCTGTTCGTGACAAGAAAAGTAAGGTAAAGACAAACCTTTGGTAATTTTTACAGTATCAGTTCAGGGTGAGCACCATTTGCAGAGATTTGTACAAACGACAGCTTAATAGTATAGTGCCAGCACAGTTTCACTTCAGAAACAGGAAATCTGCTATCTTCACCCTTCCCATCTCCCCACCCTGTCAAAACGGGCTTTATAAACCAGATCAGAGTCAGATTCTGCCTCTGTTGAGTTGCAGCACAGATATTATACACATTATTCTTGAATGAGAACTTCATTCCCTTGAGTTGCGTGGACAATGGTACAGGAGAACACATGTCTCAGGCGACTAAGCATTGGCTTCAGTGCCATTCTGGGGGTCAGTAATATTTCTTATTTACAATTTGAGAAAAAAATGTAAAGAAAAAAGTATTTTTGTTTGGTTTTGAGATAGCATATTTTTACTTTTTCAAGATGTCTATTGAAAGACATGGTCTGTGATCATGTTGGAATGACTAAAACATATTTAAAATCTAAAAGCAGTATTAATATAAAGGCATCAAAAAAAACTTCTAATGAAAATTGTTTTTTTTTTTTTTTAAATCTTCATAACTACCTATACAGACAAGCAATTTTCTGTCTTGTTTAGCTTTTGGGAGCCATTCTCGTTAGTTTGGGGGCCCTTGTACATGCTCACGAAAAGGAGGTTGAACAGGTGAGACCCAAAAGAGATTCTATTATCTCAGGAGAACATTTTCAAATACTTTGACACACATTTTACCCAATTCATTTTACATACAGTAAATAACTATCTAAAGTACTTGCTGTGAAATGCACATTTCTTCACCTTGTGTTGGATATTGTTATGGGGATAACATCTCTTAAATGGATGAATAACAATGTATATTATTAGAAGGATATTTCTGCTGCCCCAAGAATGGTCAATTCTGTTTTCTTGCCATGAAAAAGATGTTCATGCTATATTGGAGACAAATGTAGATAAAAATAAATAAAAATAGGTATATAAATATCAATATGTTAGATAAAAATAGCAACTAAACAAAATGTGTTTATTAAATAAAATAACATTTTAAACTGATGGATGACAACAGCCAGACAAGAACAAAGTTTTCCTATAGGCTTACTTGATGATTCCCATTTGTTTACTTGTGCCCAGTCTGAGAAAAATACCTTTGTGGGAGCAACTCTGTGTTGTGTTTTTGGATCGCTTACCCTGGGAGCCTGCCTTATTGGCATTTATGGTGCATACAAGGAGAAGAAGATACCCTTGAGAATCGTAAGAGTTCCCCAGATCATTACTTGGCAAACGTTCCATGATGTGGAGGTGGAACATCTGTTCATCTAGGTTTCTGTTCATCTATGCTTTACTATAGCAGGAATAAATATACTGTATTTCTGCAGCAGTGAAATCTGCCTTTCTGTCGGGGCCACTTAATTCTTTTGTGTCCTTTCTCTTTTTCTTCATTTAGCTCTTGTGCAATAAAATTTCACAAAGTTGTGACTGTGAAAATTTTCCTTAGTATAGAAAAAAATCAGCTGAATGATATATTAAAATATCAAAAATTTAAACCCACTCTATACAGTATATATTTCTCAGTTCTGACATTCTGCCATCTAAGTAAATATATATGTTAATGTGTATAATGAGAGTCTTATTAACCTCATTAACCTGAAATTGTATTTCTAATCACACATTGAAAAATGTAACTGGACAGAGAACTAAGAATGCTTTCTTTTTCATTTTAGTATTTTGGGATTTTGATTGGTGAAATACTTTACATCTTGTATTTTATAGTACAACTGGTATCCCTTAAAAGCAAGGTACGTGATGTGTCAAATCGATTGCCTGCTATAATTATAATTGTACGCATTAAGTAATTTGATTTGTTCACTCATTCACTTTTTCTAGAAATTCCAAATGTGCCTTCTACTCAGTTAACAGACCTGCAAATGAAAATGCAGATTTTAGTTAATTTGGTCTGTCACCTCTTCATATGTTTATTTACAGATAAATGAGCAGCTGGATGCTGAATTCAAAAGCATGAAAACACTAAACTCTGCACCTGATGAAATACAAGAAAATTTTAGAAAAATTCAGACAGGGGTAAAAACTTTTTCCTTTTGTATTCAGAAACATTTCTGATTTTATGTCACGATGCCTGTCATTAAGACCCCCTTAGATAAGTCATTACCCCCACAGAGGGATGCATTTTGACTCTAAATCTGCGCATGTGCTTTATCATTTCATATAAAATGTATTTTATTATTTTAAATTATTTTTTCATATTGATATCTTGGGGGCACAGGGGCACGGTGGCGCAGTGGGTTGGACCGCAGTCCTGCTCTCTGGTGGGTCTGGGGTTCGAGTCCCGCTTGGGGTGCCTTGCGACGGACTGGTGTCCTGTCCTGGGTGTGTCCCCTCCCACTCTGGCCTTGCGCCCTGTGTTGCCGGGTAGGCTCTGGTTCCCCGTGACCCCATATGGGACAAGCGGTTCAGAAAAAAAAAAAATATTGATATCTTTTACAATACAATACTGTGTGTTCTCTAGAACATTTGTTCAGGCTACTTCTGCATTCAGATGGCGGTGGTGCCAGACTGTGCATACAGCACCCTAAGTATACTTTTTACTGTAAAGTCAAAAATGCTTAAACATAACTTTGGCATTTTGTCTTAAATATTTGTGGCTTTTGGTACGAACTGATGACAATGTTTAGTTCAAGAAGAGAGAAAATTAGTGATGCTCTCTCTACATTAATAAAGTTTTTCATTATTTCCTATAAGACAAATAACCCAAATTTCTAAAATGCAGACACTAAACAATTCACGTTTTTCTCTGATCTTTTTCCTTCTTGGCCACTAACAAAAGTTTGAGTGTTGCGGGTATTTCGGTTACCAAGACTGGGTAGATGAAATTCCGGAATCATGCAAGTGCCCATCACTCGATTTGGCTAAATCGATATGTCAGACTGTGAAAACGAAAAAAAAGGTAAGTGTGTCATTGCATAAATAAGAACCAAACTCTTGGGGAGGAAAAGTGTACTAGAAATAGAGCTGAATGAGCCAAGTCAAAAACTTGTAGAACTTGTTCATGCCAATATAAATAGGTCTCTCTTTGACAAAATACTACTTTGCTTTGAAAAACTATTGAAATAAAAATGTATGTCAATTCAACTTCCTCGCTATTCCCAAGCCTAAGACTGTAATCACAGTGTCCGCGTCTGCTTGTCTGCTGAGATTATTTGTTTTAAAATCTCTTTTAGACATATAGCTATGGTTTCCAGGAAAAATACGTGGAGGTGCAGGTGTACAAGGAGGTAAGGAGGACTTAGTCACTGTTCCTTGGGTGCAACTGTGACTTGACTGTTCATGTCACATCTCTTGTTCAACCAGCAAACACTGGAAGAAAATTGGACACATTTTCAAACAAATCAATCTTTCTAAGTACGGAAATAGAATTGTTCTAAAGATGCCAATTTCCCCCTTTTCATATTTAGTCAAAACATGAAAAGTCATGAAAAGGGTTCAAATTAAAAGTGGGAGTACTGTAAATCTATGTCCCTATAATTTTATTAAAAAATGTATCTTTTTATGTCTCTGTTGCTGAGAAAAGCAACAGGAGCACTAAGAATTACAACTGATTTTGCAGTGGTTAGAGCCTTTGCAACTGAAGGTTGTTGGTTGGAATGTCACCAACTGCTATAGTACCCTTGAGCAAGGTACTTACCCTTAACTGTTCCAGTGAAATTGCCCCCCTGCATAAGTGGGGAGAAAAAAAAATCAGCTAAACGTGAATAGCAAAAGTTGTGGGGCAGCTGGAAGCATAGTGGTTAGAGCTGCAAAAGTTGCAGGTTTGAATCCCACCTACTACAGTAGTACCCTGGAATAAGGTACTTATCCTCAATTGGTTCAGTAAAAATGACTCAGCTGTATAAAAGGGTGAGTGACTCTAGATAGTTTAACGTTGTAGGAATGTATCAGCTAAATGTTAAATAGTGTCTCTGTGTTGTAGTGAAACAAGTTCATCTGTTTTAAAGTAGGGTGCAGCAGCTGGCAAGTGAAATACGTTTCCCAAACTTCTTTTAAAGATTTGGTTCCGTATACACACACACACACACACACACACACACGACAATAAGAATGAGCACAGACATTTGTAATACTTTGTGTCTTTTGCATAATAAGGAGGGTAACGCCTTTCTGTCCGCAGCCTTGTGGTCCTGCGATTTCCCAGTATATGGCCTCTGGAGTGAATGCAGTTTTTGGATTTGCTTCTACTTTTCTCGTGGTCATGGTACGTTTTGATTCCTTTTGCACTCTTACCAGCACGCGTGTGGGTGGCACCTCTACTGGACCTGGGTTTCATGACAAATGCAATGACCTCCCTCTCTTGTTGTCGTCACGGAGTTGTATGCTCTGCCTCTACTTATTTCTTGTTCAATGTCCACCTTTACTTTACAGATTGTTTCAGCCCTATTGTCTATAGGACTGTACCTCAGTATCGGACAGCAAGACAACACCACCGCAGTCTCTTCAGAGGATCCCAGGCTGTCCTTGAAGTTCTGCAACAATGATATCATTACTGCCTAAGAAGAAATGATACTTGAAAAACAAATGAATAAATTGTGATTTCTTTTTTTTTTGGAAAATGTAGTACGCTTTCCATTTCAGCACAGGCTGGTCTCTTTCACCTGATGGGTAAGTCTGCAGGGTGTGACAAAAGTAAGCATTCCTAATTTATGGTAAATTATTACACCCTGCAGCATGGATAAAAATACAAAATCAAAAAAATCTGACATAAGGACAAAGGTTAATAATAACCTTTCTATAAATAAAACGTGGGCTTTTTAGGACAGGAAACATGGAAGACTGGCCTGCTCTCACAATTTATGCCTGAATCATGTAACCACCCCCCTTAAGTCTCCTGAATTTGTGTCACGCGCACCTTGCCCACACCTGCCTCTCATCAAGGTGACACGGGATAAAAGGACCGGGATTCAATGCCTTCTCACAGAGCCTCACTCAAGCAACCATGACTCCTGTGTGCATAACGATTCCTGCCTCTTCGCTGTTCCCGATCTACTGGCTACTGACCTTCGCTTCATTTTACCTCTTACGTCCCTTGTCTGTCCCAAGAAACCCTGAACGCTCATCGCCTGATCCACGCCTGTCCCTGACTATGGCTCTTTGTGTTGCTCCTTGGCTTTTCTTGTTAATAAACAAAACCTGTAATTGGATCCTATTCACCATCACCCCGGTTTCCATTATTCTTGCATGACAATTTGCTATTTGAATGAAAATTTCAGCCTTTAATACCTGTATTGGCTTGATCACCCATGGTTATTACATGTATTGTTGCGGTCACTCTTATTGCAAAGTTGCTGTGCATGACTGTACATAAAATCTCAGTTAAGGGGCTTTCAGATGAATTACTTGAATCTTCTCTCATCAATCTGCTCACTTCTGGAGCTGGAGGGGGAGGGGACACACCCAGGACGGGACGCCAGTCCATCACAAGGCACCCCAAGTGGGACTCGAACCCCAGACCCACACCTGGTCCAACCCACTGCGCCACCATGCCCCCCCCTACCTAGTTTTAACTAATGAGAATTTTAATGGGCTACAATAGTGAATATTAATTAATATTGGGTCCTGTTTCAGTTATGAAATCATCACTGTTACTTGGGTGCTCCCCACTGTACCCTTGATGAAGTTCCAGTTACAGGTCACATTCCCTGTGACTTACTAAGAAACTGTAGGGTTTTCTTCAAGACTGTTTAGAGAAACAGGACGCGTAGAGCAATAATTAAATAAAATGTACTCAAGGCTTACAGCAATCTGAGATGGACCCCAACAATAAGAGGAATAACAAACTTCTAGACCCCAGGAGATCGCCAGCTACATGTACAGTATATTTCAGTTCTGCTTTGCCTTGTAGTACTGGTATAGCCAGACACTGGCCACCTGCAGTGCTTTATTATGTCCTTATTTAAGAACTACACGCTTCTCCTCCAAACTGCCTACCCAGAGCATTTTATCCCATAGTTTAACTTCCTTATTTAGCGATTTTCATCTGCTTAAGCAACTTTCTGCTTTTCAGTTCTTATGAACCCATCATGCAGTGAGCAAATGCAGAGAGGCAGAAAAAATGGGTAAAAAACTGTAAAGTTGATTATCAGGAACATAAATAATATTGCAGCACAGTATCAAGTACAGGAATAGACATCTGTGAGAACTTCAGCATTTTAGATCTTGTACAATTTGCTCTATGGGGGTGTGGTGGCACAGTGGGTTGGTCTGGGTCGTGCTCTTTGGTGGGTCTGGGGTTCGAGTCCCGCGTGGGGTGCCTTGCGATGGACTGGCGTCCCGTCCTGGGTGTGTCCCCTCCCCCTCCGGCCTTAAGCCTCGTGTGCCGGGTTAGGCTCCGGTGCCCCACATGGGGCGAGCGGTTCCGATAGACCATTTGCTCCTCTGCTTTCTTTCTCCTTCGAAGTGGATGTGAGTTCTTGGACTCAGTTTCAGATTTTTAGCCATCTTGTTGCACATTTTGCTGGATTTGTTGGATTTGAACTAACAGCCTGCATGTGTGAGTGCCACAGAGACCTTAGACCACACCCCCAAACCTGGATTGTCAGCCACACTTTGTGATGCCCCATTGTTCATAAATGAATGGATCTTTCTATGATTCTCATTTTATTTCATATCATTTGTGGTACTTTTATTTAGAAAAGCAACTTCCCAAGTCCACCTTTCGCTGTCTCTAGACTAGTCACCCCCCAAATCGGAGACATATTGGCATGTCACAGCGTGGGTGGCACCTCTACTCAAAGTGGGTTTTATGAATGTAAGTCTGTGTGAACCATTTTGCCACTGGTTTTGAGAGGCGGTTGTTTCCTGCACCACTTCTTCTTTCCCGTTCACTGCTTCACAGTTTTAGTCATAGTACTAGTATCATACATCACACCCCACAACAGCACCACAGTGAAGGTCAGCACTGAAAATTCAATTCAGTTGTATCTCCACTGTGGAGGGGCCTGCTGGTGCGGTGGGTTTAGCGGGTGCCTACTGTGTAGCAGGTCTGGGCTTGAGCCCTGCTTCGCATACCTTGTGATGGACTGGCGTCCTGCCCAGGGTGTGTCCCCTTCGGCCTTGCAACCTATGTTCTAGGGTGAGGTTCCGGCTTGCCTCGGGATAAGCAGTTATTAAAGATGGATAGATGTATTCCCACCTTTGCAAAAATAACAGCAACAACAGAGTGGAATGATACCTGAACAAGCTAAACAAAGGACAGCAATCTTTTTTTTATTTTCCATTTTTGTATTTACCAACCATGTGACTGTTCCTGGGGAGTGCAGTGGTGCAGGGGGTTTGGTCAGTGCCCGCTGTGTGTCGGGTCTGGGGTTCAAGCCCTGTTTGGGCGTTTCATCCAGGGTGTATCCCCTCCCCCTTTGGCTTTGCGCCCTGTGTTACCTGGTAGGCTCTGGCTTGCCACGACCTGCTCAGGATGAGCGGTTGTAAACATTGGTTGGTGACTGCTCCTTGTTTGTGGCAACTAGTCAAACCCTTCAACATAAGCTGAGTAAAATGGTTGCCTTTCCAAAATAATTTGAACTAATAATTATTATTATTGTTGTTGTTGTTAAAGACCTAGTATAGAGTTTGCGTTCAACTCTTGAGGAGTAAGCCAGAATCTGTAAATAAACTATGAATACAAAGGATGTTAAAATAACTGTATTTGCAATAAACAATTTTAGTAGTAAATGATTATATCAAGCAAAGATGGAAAGAAAAGAAAAGACGTTACAGTGGCTTGGAAAGGTGTGTGTGTGTGTGTGTGTGTGTGTGTGTGTGTGTGTGTGTATGTGTGTGGTGTAGGTGTGGAGGTACAACAGAATATGAGTGGAAAGGAATAGACGCTGTTATGGTTAACGCATGGTATCTGTAAATGTCATGATGCCTCTATGATGCCGCCAGTGTGATGCTTAGTGTTCACCTTCTTCAACAACAGACCTTTCAAGTGCAAATATAGACCTGCTATGACACCTGGCCTGAGAGTAGAGCCTTAATCTGGAGTTAATATCAGACACCGTGTTCCTGGGAATAAACAAACAAAACCTCACAGAGTATGTTTACGTGTAGATATGACATGTATTGATGTCAGTTTTTATGATGTTGTTGAAGTTATCTATAGCTTTCGTTAAAAAAATAAATTTGGGAAAAAAAGTCGATGAATTATTAAATCATTCTTAATGGAGGCCAAGAAGTAAAGCTGACAGTAATGGCCTACTAGTTATTGATTAGCCAATTAGAATGACCTAATATGACTGTTCTTCCCAATCACCCCACTCCAGATATTTCCCAGTCATTGCCAGTGTGAATGTTGAAGTCCCTCAGTAGGACTATGGAGTCTGTAGGTGGGGCCCTGTCCAGAACCCCACCCACTCTCTCCAAGAAGGTCGAATACTCTAAACTGCCATTTGGTGCATAATCACACACAACAGTCAGAATTTTCCTCTCTGCAACCTTAAGTCGTATTGAGGTGACCCTCTCATCCCCTGGGACAAATTCTAACTGTATGGCAGCCAGCTGGGGGCTTGTGAATATCCCCACACCCACTTGGCACCTCTCACCCTGTGCAACTCCTGAGTAGGAGAGAGCTTACCCCCTATCGAGGAGTTTGGTTCCAGAGCCAACACTGTGAGTGGAGGTGAGCCCAACTATATCTAGTTGGTTTCTCTCAGCTTCCTGCACCAGTTCTGGCTCCTTCCCACCCAGTGAGGTTACATTCCACTGGCCAAGAGTGAGTTTCTGCCGCAAGGGTCTGAGACACCATGCGCCACCCTGCCCCCTCCTCCTGCCTGAAAGGCATTGTACCCAACCCCCATGCTGGATCTTGTGGGTGGTGGGCCCACATGGCCCCCCACATTACCTTTTCAGGCTGAGCCTAGCCGGGTTATGTGGGCTACCTGGGCACCAGGTACTCACCTAGGAACATTACTCCCAGGCATGGCTCCAGGGGTAGGTCCCGGTAACCCTATTTCAGGCAGGGTAAACATTTACTTGTTTATGTTTGCTATATGAAAAGGGGGTGCGGTGGCAGAGTGGGTTGGACCAGGTCCTGCTCTGCACTGGGTCTGGGGTTCGAGTCCTGCTTGGGGTGCCTTGCGACGGACTGGCGTCCCGTCCTGGGTGTGTCCCCTCCCCCTCTGGCCTTACGCCCTGTGTTGCCGGGTAGGCTCCATGACCCCGTATGGGACAAGTGGTTCGGAAAGTGTGTGTGTGTTTGCTATATGGGTTTTTTGGATCGCATTAGTCTGGATCTTCACTCCAGACCTGGTCGCAATGGGAGGCCCTCCCAGGAGCATACTGCTCTCACCAATATAGTTCTGGAGATCCCTAGATTAGGCAAGCCTTTCTGCCATGACAAGGCCCTGATCCAGGAATGGATGATGTTAGATCATCTGCTGACTTCTTTGTTGAGGTCTTGCATTATTCTTCAGTCATTTTACCTTTAGCTGAGGCTCTTCTCCAATGCAACTTACAATTATTTACCCATTTATACAGCTGGGTAATTTTACAGGAGCAATTTCAGGGTAAGTACCTTACTCAAGGGTACTACAGCCAGAGGTAGGAACTGAACCTGAAACTTTTGAGTTCAAAGATAGCAGCTCTAACAACTGTACTACCAACAATCAGGCTGTGAAGAACATTTTCTTTCTTTATGATCTCCACTACAGTTCTTTGGTATGGCTTAGACTTTAGTGTTAAATTACAGTTTTAAATGGCAAAACACAAAACAAATGTAGATGTTAATCACTAATCGTTAATGCAACATAAAGGAATTGTTTTAACATCTGGTGACTGGTGAATTTTTTTCTACATGGATTTGGTAGAGCACACAGTTGTTAAGAAAAACTGAAGGCAGCACTGTTTACTATGAGCAGTAATAATATTATTCTACTACCACCTTCTGAGGGGGTGTGGTGGCACAGTGGTGCAGTGGGTTGACCTGGGTCCTGCTCTCGGGTGGGTCTGAGGTTCGAGTCCCACTTGGGGTGCCTTGCGATGGATTCATGTCTGTCCTGGGTGTGTCCCTTCACCTTCCATCCTTTTGCCCTGTGTTGCAGGGTCAGGCACCGGCTCCCCGTGACCTCGTATGGGACAAGTGGTTTCAGATGATGTGTGTGTGTACCACCTTCTTAAGGTTCAGCCTAACGTATATTTTGTCTCTTCTGCTAGTTTACCCAGAACTCTGAAAGTGGATATGTAGGCGTATAGGATATTATCACCCTAATGGAATGAATCCCAACGACAAGAGACGGTGTGTGTGTCATGTTTCTGTCCAGGAAATAAGTCGTCAGACCCAAGTGCAGAGCGGCGGCATTTATTAAGGGAATCCAAAGACGTGGTCCCAATGTACATATGTCGTTAAAGGGACAACCAATCTGTAGTCCGATGAGACAAGCGAGAGGTAGAAAAATACCAAGGAGTCGTGGGAAGGCAGGAGAAGGGGCTGGGGAACAAGGTAGGAAGGTTGATGAACACGAGCCGAGCACGTAACAAGGCTGAACATGGTTCCGCATCCGACCCTGCTCTGGGCATGCTTTATGCTTCTGTCCCGTGAACCGCCGCAGGTGTTCCTTGCGCTGAAGTTGAGGGCGTGACAGTGTGTTGTAGAAAGTCCCATTTATTTTCCTTTGACAGCAACAAATCTTTCCCCACACGTCAAACTCTTTGTTTTTTATTAACCACATCAATCAATGAAGAAACCCTTGTTAGCCGTGGGCAGGATTTTAGAGGGCAGAGACATTCAGTTAACTCTCAGAAAGTTGCCCATAGCACCTCTTTAAAAACTAAGAGACACTATGGTCAAATTTTGCAATGATACTAAGTGCTGGATATAGGATTTTATTTATATTAATCAGAAAATACGTAACCATGACTTCTGGACACTACAATCTTGAGTTATATATTTTTCATGCCACTAGCTGACTTTATTTTTTATTTTCAGCATTGGAACTGAAGTGAAAAGCTTTCCACTTTTAAAAATTGAAATAAAGGTTATGTTAATATTAAATTCAATATTAACTGTCAGTAGGAATGTCCGTAATCTTGGAATGAGTTTTTTAAAGGAAAATAAAACCACGTCATTGTCACAGTGAACCGGGACGGAAGGACCGGCAGGGACAGGCGGGTGGTCGGTCAATCGGCGATCAGGGTCAGAATGAAGATCCATGGACGTGGTCGAGAAACAAAGCGAAGGGTCAACAACCGGAGAACGTGGTCACAAGACAACTGAGAACTGGAGATGCGTATGAGCAAGGAGTCACAAGGAAGAGCGGTTATCCCTGACGAGATTCCGCAAAAGTAATGGAGCTGAGGAGGGTCTTTTAAAGGGTGAGCGGTTAATTAGGTGCTGGAGCAGAGTCAGGTGTTGTCTGAATTGTGGGTGTGGACGTGAGTTATTATATTCGTATATTTGCTCAAAAATCAAATATTTCCCACAGTTAAGTCTTCTCAATGACAGAACCAGGTTTTTGTTTGGTTGTGTGTTCTAGATACTTTCAGTTCTGCCACACCCACGCCATCACACTAATCAGATACACCTGGACCTGGCAGGATATAAGGCAGAAGCAAACAGAGAAGCACGTGGAACCTTGTTTGCTAACACAGCTCACCTGTTTGAGTAAGCCTGTTCCTCGCTTCTCACCCTTGTTCCCATTCCACCCTCCCGAGTCCTTCTCCCGTGACCTCTACCTTCCTGTGCTCTGATCCGTCTTTTTCGTGTTTGAACTCTTGCCTGTATTCACCGACCACGATTCTGGATTTCCTGGTAAACGACGTTTGCAGTACGAAGACCCTCGCCTGTCCCCAACCACGGTTCCTGTCCTGTCCCTAAATAAACTCCAGTGTACTCCGCAATTGAGTCCGCCCTCTACTTCCGGACGAAACATGAGACAGTTCATCAGAGCTTAAGGTTTCTTGTTTGTGACTTCTCGCACATTTACTTTGCTTAAAAACGACACTCTTTAAATATTTTTGTACCAGTATATTTAGAAGTTGACTTCTGAAGGATATCTCCTAAAGCTAAACAACGGAGATGAAACTCTACTCTTTTAGATCAGAAACCACTTTGTAGGGAGAGCTGAGATAATATATCTGTATTGTCATGATAATCAGCTGTCTACAGTTTCAGCTAATACATTTTGAGATATCATTTCCAAAGCTTCCCATGAGAAAAAAACAGAGGGAAGGAGCATAAAAAAACTGGATTAGAGGTGAAGCATTTAGAACAGGAACATACTGTAAATAGTCTCAAACCCAGGAGAACTGAAACCAGCTCATGCAAAGGTGAAATACCAGCTGGAATATATTAATCATATTGAAAAGCTACTGCTCTATAGAAAACAATTTTACAATGAACTTTGGAGTAAACCTAATTGTCTTCTGGCCCATAAGGTGAAATCGCAACAGCACAAGAGGAGGTTGATGAAGCTGACGACACTGTTGTGGTGGGCCTGATCTCTGATAACAACGAGAAGGCTTACCTGGAGGAGAAAACACGCCTGGAGCACTGGTGCCAGGAAAACAACCTCCTCATGAACGTCAGCAAGACTAAGGAGTTGATTGTGGACTTCAGCACAAAGCAGGAGAGGAGCTACCAACCCCTCATGATCAACGGGACTCCAGTGGAGAGAGTAGACAGTTTCCGGTACCTGGGTGTTCACATCACGCAGGACTTGTCATGGTCCTGTCATGTTAACACTCTAGTGAAGAAGGCCCGGCAGCATCTGTACCACCTTAGACGCCTGAGAGACTTCAGACTGCTCTCTAAGGTGCTAAGGAACTTTTACACCTGCACCATTGAGAGTATCCTGACAGGAAGCATCACAGCCTGGTTTGGGAAGAGCACCCAGCAGGACAGACGGGCTCTACAGAGGGTGGTGCGTTCAGCTGAACGTACCATCTGAATGGAGCTCCCTGACCTGCAGTCTATCTACAGCAAGTGATGCTGGAACAAGGCCAAGAAAATAGCGAAAGACCTCAGCCATCCGAGCAACGGACTCTTATCTCTATTGCAGTCAGGGAAGCGTTTCCGCTCCCTAAAGGCCAACACAGAGAGGATGAAGAGGAGCTTCTTCCCTCAACCAATACAACACCAAGGACTAAAAACCAGTCACCTCCAGAAACCACTCCACCTCTGCTATTCCATTTCATATATACAAACTCAAACTGAAGTACCTGCGCGATCTTGCGCATTACATTGCACTGTTGCACACCATATTGCACTACATTTTATGCCGCACAAATTTTTATAATTCATTGCACATCTGTTTACAGATATTTCTATATTTTGCTCTTACATATGCATAAATAGATTGTATTTTTTTTAGATTTTAGTACCTGTTATTTATCCTTTTAGATTGTTATGTCAGTCCAGTTACATATGCTGTGACCCATCAGTAAGCAAAACTTTTCAAGAATATTATAGGTCCCTTTACTCCCATCAGGGACAAGGTTACACACATTTTCAGAACCGCTCGTCCCATACGGGGTCACGGGGAACCGGAGCCAACCCGGTAACACAGGGCGTAAGGCCGGAGGGGGAGGGGGAGGGGACACACCCAGGACGGGACGCCAGACCATCACAAGGCACCCCAAGCGGGACTCGAACCCCAGACCCACCGGAGAGCAGGACTGGGGGACAAGGTTAAATGCACCAAAATAATCATATTTAGAAAATTTGCTGCTGCCTGGTGTCTCAAGGAAAGCCTTTTTAAATGCACCATTTTGTCCTGAGCCTGGGACACTATTCAATTGATTCACACACACACACACACACACACTTTCAGAACCGCTTGTCCCATACGGGGTCACGGGGGAACCGGAGCCTACCCGGCAACACAGGGCGTAAGGCCGGAGGGGGAGGGGACACACCCAGGACGGGACGCCAGTCCGTCGCAAGGCACCCCAAGCGGGACTCGAACCCCAGACCCACCGGAGAGCAGGACCGTGGTCCAACCCACTGCGCCACCGTGCCCCCCTCAATTGATTCAACTTTCAGAAAAAGTACCAAAGCCTGTCAACTTTCCCGTGGAATTCTATTACACATTCTGGCCCAGATTATGCATCATGCTAATGCCGGTATTTAATAAATTGCTCAAAAATGGCTGTATCCTTCACTTTTGGAAAACGACTTGTATTAGTCTCATTTTGAAGAAAGGAAAAATCCACTAGAATGCTCCTCCCTTTGACCCATCAGTTTGCTGCATGTGGATTTTAAAATTGTAGCCAAAGCAAGTGGTAGGCTTGAGATGGTCCTCCCAAAAATCATTAATTGTGTTCACACTGGATTTTTTAAAGCCAGGTTTGGCTTGGAAAATGTACTTACACCTATGATTGAACCTTCGGCAGAAATCATTAGGAGCAATCCAGACATATCCTGTATAAGAGAAGGAGAAGAGGACGATCGCATTTCTCCATATGCTGATGATGTGCTGCTATAGCTGGACCTGATCCTGAACCATATCAGCTGAAATGAGATTTCCTATTATAGTAAACTTTCTGGTTATACAATTAATCCCCTCTAAATCTCCTCTCACTTCCACTTGGTGTTTTCTCTTTAAATTGGCAAAATCTGGTTTTAGACACCAAGGAATTTTTGGCACTTCTGACCTTAATCACTTTCTAGATGCCAATTATTCACTGCTAATTAAGAAAATTAAGGTAGATATGAATTTGTGGACTTCTTTACTTGTTTTAACATTTGGTAGAATTAATGTTGCCCAGATGAATGGTTTACCTCGCTTGCTATGCCTATTTCAAAATGTACAGTGCAGTTACATGCCACATGCATTTTTTTAAAAAGTAGAAATCTCCCGATTTATCTAGAACAATAAAAGGCCAAGGATGAAACTCTCTAAGCTTTTTCAACCAAAAGACAAAGTTGGGGCTTCTGTACCAAATATGAAATTTTACTACTGGGAGGCACAAATGACACAAGTGACCAGCTGGTTCCAGGCTTGTGGGTGGGTATGGAGACCACTTGAAGCGAACCTGGACTTTTGCAAGATCTTTGGGTTCAGAGCAACAGAGAGCACTGACACCATTATGATCACCCGGCCAGAATCCAAAAGTATTTCTTATGATCTCTCCAAACCAGAAAAGTGTTGAATGTGGCAACAGTTTTGGATCTTCATTCTGTGAATGAGCCCAAATAACAACAAAAAATTGTTCTTAGTTACACCTTTTCATGGCATTTAAATGTGGCATTTTTGGCTATTTTGCAAAGACTTTTCTATAATTTTATGACTGCCTCAGAGGAAGGAAGCTTGAAGGGACGTGGATTATACAGAGTCAGTGTGTGACCCAGAATACACGATTTGTGGATGGAAATACTGGACTTTATCCGACTAATGTATTGTTCTCACTTCTCCAACCAACTCTAGTTTATTACATAGCTGAATGAAATGCAACCTGTTTGTAAGCAACATGTAAATCTATTTAAACAAAATTCATGGAAAAGGCATCTGAGCACTCTTTTTTTTTTATTAAATTAGCCCATGCAAAAGAGACTTTCACCACCTAAATTATGATTCTGGAATATAGTCTTTCCTCTTGTTATTTATTCACAAAAATCATCCACAGAATTTCCTGCGTTCTGTAAACTAACTATAGTACTTGTCTTTTTGAGATTGATCAGTGCGGCCAGTAAAAAACAGTGTGTTGTGCTTCGATCTGTGAGCACTCCGGTTGGCATTTCAGTGCACTTAGAATCAAATGGCAGGATGAACAGTTGCCAGGAAAAAAGCAAAAATCACTTGAAGTGAAGAGCATCAGTGGATGCAGCCATCAGCACTGGCTTCACTCGACTTTTTAATGGAGACAAGTGATACGGTATGACACCCAAATGTTATGTTGCAACACTTACCGTGCCCTTATTTCCCATGTACAGTGTATTGATTTGCTAGCTGACAGATGCGTGTAAATAAAGACTGGAGGAACAAAGCAGAAGGCAGTTAGGGTTAGGGTCAGGGACTGGGGTTGTCTGCTAGATGAGCATATTAACATTGGGTTGAACTCCAGATGAAATGTCACTGAGGGATGTTCAAAGTTAGTGGAGCTCCTGGGTTGAGGTCAAACAAGAGGGATCTGCTCAGACCAAGTTCTTGAGCTCCCTTCCATAGATGCTGTGGAGTAAGGAGGTGTCGCCCCAGTCCCTCAGATACACATTTGTCTTTATGACCTCGAATGACATGGGACACGTTTTGGGTTTTCTCACATTTCGCTTGATGTGTCAATGATCAGTTTTTTATAATCAGCTGTTCTCCACACTGGTGTGGCCATGTAGAGCACATTTGAACTATCTCAGTCAGTTGTCAGAAAGCACTTACCTTTACCTGTTGCTTTGCTCCAAAGTGACTCACAGCTGTTACAGTTAGGTAATTTTTACTAGAGCAATTGAGGGTAAGTACCTTCCTCAAGGGTGCTGCAACCTAAGGTGGGATTCAAACCTGTAAGCACTGGGTCCAAAGGCAGCGGCTCTGACCATTACAGCCACTTTTCAGTAAATTTTCTAGAACTAACGAAAAACAGAAAATTGAAAATGGAAAATACTAAATATGACTCCTTTAAATTCCCTGAAAAGCTCTTATAACTGGGAAAACACAGATGCAATAATGATCGTAAATCCCAGATTCTTGCAGTATGACAAACTTTGTTTATTGTGAACTGTCTTCATCAGACTTGACTTGGCCTAAGAGAAGAGTGCAGTACAGAGTGACAATGTTATTGATTGTTTTCACCCTTTTTAATTTCATTATCCACTTTTTCACAGTAGGGTCACGGTGGTCTGGAGCCTATCCTGGAACCATGAGGGAAAGAGACAGGGAGCGCCCTGCACCGGACCCCATTTCCCACTCAGTCACACACGCATGCACGCACGCGCACACACGGACCATTTAGGGAAGAAGGTCTTAAAAATGTGACTTGTGGTTTTGCTGTGGTTTAACTCCCTTTTTTGGCACAGACACACTTTCCACAGTATCTGACACCTGACATTTCTTTCCTATTGCCCAACACCAACGTCTACAGGAACGATGGTTGACATGAAGCTGACTGTTTATGGACGGAAAGACAAAAGGCAAACCGCAATGGGTCTTATGAATACTTAAAAGATGTAATGTGGAGTAAATTAAGGATTCTTATTTTCAACTGGGATGGTAGAAAAGAACTGTATGCAATAACATCACACACACATCATCTGAAACCGCTTGTCTATGCAGGATTGTGGGGAGCCAGAGTCTAACCCAGCAGCATAGGGCGCAAGGCCGGAGAGGGAGGGGACACACCCAGGACAGGACGCCAGTCCATTGCAAGGCACCCCAAGCGGGACTCAAACCCCAGACCCACTGGAGAGCAGGACCCGGTCAAACCCGCTGCGCCACCGTACCCCCCTCTGCAATAATATGATTTTTTAAAACATTACAAGTCTGCAAGAAGGAAATAAGCAGAATGACAATTGAGTTTTAAAGGAAAGCAATTTAACTGAAACAAAAAACTTGTTCAAAATTTGAAGAAAAAAAATGTGCAAACATGATTTAAACCAGGAGGCAGAAGAAATGAGTAAAACAAAGTATTTTATGATGGGAACTGGGCAATATGTTGAATTAATACAATAAAGCATTTCAAGAAATGTCTTCAGGATGAAATATTCTCTATATTTCCAATGAAGGCAGAAATTATGAAAAATAATTCAATTTTAAGAAAAATCTGGGGGGTGTGGTGGTGGTGGCCTGCTCTGCGGTGGGTTTGGGGTTCGAGTCTTGTTTGTGGTGCCTTGCAGTGGACTGGTGTCCCATCCAGGGGGTGTCCCCTCTCCCCTCCAGCCTTGCACCCTATGCTGCCGGGTTGGGCTCCGGTTTTCCGCGACCCCGCTGTCCGCTCGGGACAAGCAGTTGTAGACTGTGTGTTTGTTGTGTAAAAATCTGTCTTTCTGAAGTTCTGTCCTTGACCACTGGGGGGCGCGCTGTTCTTTAATGTCATGTGAATATTATTCAATCAATGTTGTCACAGTAATGTGTGTGAGAAGGCCTGATTATTGACGATGCTGGTGAATTTGTTGAAGATCATGTTGTGCACTACCTGAACACCACACTTCATACACACTATGATTTTTTGTAGAAGCCCCACTTGTAGCAATACATCACCTGTAAACGGTGAAGCTCACCTGCACATTTGCAATGTGCTTTAATAAAGTGCAGTAGTCTTAATCCTCAGAGTTCATGGTCCTTCTTCACATTACGCCACCTATATTCAGCACATTTTTGTCTTACGTTTACATGTACATTTATTCATCTAGGGGACACTTTTCTCTAAGGAGACATTGGGTGTTACTTCAGCAATGTTAATGTAAGTGCCTTATCTTTTATGCATGTACATCATAAATTGTGTTCTTGTACATTATAACTTATTTAATTTATAATGTGCAAAAAAAAAAGATTCTTTTGAAATGTGGTGCTTGAGGACACCTAAGGAAACCATGGATGGCCAGGAGAGCCAGCAGATGGTTATTGGGTCAAATGATGCCAGAACTGTCACTGGAGGTTCAAATGGGGTTACTGTACTTTAGGACATGAGAAGATCAGATTCTCTCAAAAAAAAAAAAAAAAAAGCCAGAACACTTTAAAAAGTTCAAGGAAAAGGAAGGAGGGGATGAGCAGCAAGCAGAAGGAGGGACTTGACCACGTCAGCAATGGACACACCCATGTCAACACTAAAGACGCAAGAGGGGGACGTAACAACACTCCAGTAACGCATTCAAATACACAAGACTTTCTGTTGTCAGTGAAAAAAAGATTTAGCTTAGTTTGCTCACCTGTGTTTTTTACATTAAATGTATCAAGTGTTTTTTTCCATTCCCTTACTTTGCCAAAATTGTAAGAAGTTTTGCCATTTCAATCAGCTTTAGAGTGATTTATCCAAATATATACATTCATTCAACATACAGCTGAGATTTTTCAGTAGATCCATCCATAAACAGCTGGAGAAGGGATCTGATCCCATGTACTTCAGGTGCAAACTGCCAGCTTTAAATATTCTGCTTTGGAGCACAAATCTAGTCAACGAAGGAATTCAAAGCATGTTCAAAATGGAGTATTTTACTAGAAGGGGATTCAGATCACAGAGCAACAGCCATAAACACTGCACTACCAGCTTTTTAGTTCAGTTCCACTCTGTTCCAGTCATTCTAGACAACCAATGGATACATTGTTCATCTTCTGAAAGTACACTGCCTAGCCAAAAAAACGTCACACACTCTAATATTTTGTTGGAGCGCCTTTTGCTTTGATTACGGCACACATTTGCCGTGGCATAGTTTCGATAATCTTATTCAACATTTATTTCTGTCCAGAGTTGCATTAATTTCTCGCCAAGATCTTGTATTGATGATGAGAGAGTCAGACCGCTGAGTAAAGTCTTCTCCATCCCAAAGATTCTCAGTGGGGTTAAGGTCTGGACTCCGTGGTGGCCAATCTATGTGTGAAAATGTCGTCTCATGCTCCCTGAACCACTCTTTTACAATGTGAGCCCGATGAATCCTGGCACTGTCATCTTGGAATATGCCCGTGCCATTAGGGAAGAAAAAATCCATTGATAGAAAAATCTCGTGATTCAGTATATTCAGGTAGTCAGCTGACCTCATTTTTTGAGGCACATAACGTTGCTGAACCTAGACCTGACCAACTGAAGCAACCCCAGATCATAACACTGCCCCCACAGGCTCGTACGGTAGGCACTAGGCAAGATGGATGCATCACTTCATCCTCCTCTCTTCTTACCCTGATGCGCCCATTACTCTGGAACAGGGTAAATCTGGACTCATCAGACCACATGACCTTTTTCCATTGCTCCAGAGTCCAACCTTTATGCTCCCTAGCAAATTGAAACCTTTTTTCCAATTAGCCTCACTGATGAGTGGTTTTCTTAAGGCTACACAGCTGTTTACTTCCAATCCCTCAAGTTCCCTTCACATTGTGCATGTGGAAATGCTCTTACTTTCCATATTAAACATAGCCGTGAGTTCTACCGTTGTTTTTTTACATTTTGATTTCACCAAATGTTAAGTGATCTATCACGATCATTCACAATTTTTTTTCCGACCACATTTCTTCTTTGAAGATGATGGTTCATCACTATCCTTCCAGGTTTAAATAATGCGTTGGACAGTTCTTAACCCAATTTTAGTAGTTTCAGCAATCTCCTTAGTTCTTTTCTTTGCTTGATGCAGGCCAATAATTTGACCCTTCTGAAATAGAGTAACATCCTTTCTACAACCACAGGATATGTCTTCCGACATGGTTGTTTCAGAAATGAGAATCTACTTACTGCATCAGTTAGGGTTAAATAACTTGTTGCCAGCTGAAACATATTAATCACTGCAGTAATTATCCAATGGAAGGCTCTTACCTATTTGTTTAGTTAAATCCAGGTGGTGATTTTTTTGGCCGGGCAGTATATTTTGGAAGGAGCTTAGCTGTCTGTTGGGGTTGGACTGGGTCCTGCTCTCTGGTGGGTCTGATGGCTGCTTGGGGTGCCTTGTGATGGACTGGTGTTCCCTCCTCCAGCCTTGCACCCTGTGTTGCCGGGTTAGGCTCCAGCTCCCTGCGACCCTGTATGGGACAAGTGGTTCAGAGTGTGTGTGTGTGTGTGTGTGTGTGTGTGTGTGTGTGTGTGTTTCTCTCTGTCTGACCTGCTGAAGGTTAGAAGGCAGAAGAAGGATGCATAGTCATGATAATGATGAGGATGTGATTATTTGTCCACTAGATGATGCTACAGCTCAACCTGTCAGGACCCCAGTACAGTATCTATAGAAAATATTCATACAGTCTGTTTGGGGAAAGAAAAATTAGAGTTTCAGTAATTTTCTTCAAATTTTGCAGTTCATCTCTGTAATTAGGGAGGCACGGTGGCACTCTCTGGCAGGTCGGGGGTTCGAGACCTATTTGGGGTGCTCTGCGACGGACTGGCATCCCATCCTGGGTGTGTCCTCTCCCCCTCCAGCCTTGCACCCTGTGTTGCCAGGTTAGGCTCTGGCTGACTGCAACCCTGCTCAGGACAAGTGGTTTCAGACCATGTATCTGTGTGTCAGATCTCTGTAATTATAACTGTCATGTACACACCAGTGTGTACCTTTTGGATAACTTTTTTTTCTAACACTTCAGCACTTCTGTTAACATTTTGAATGTTACTAATACAACAATAATAATAATAGTACATTTATTACTTTCATTCAGTCCTTTTTTCTTCTTCTGTCCACATGAGCCTCATTTCCACAATCACTGTTGGCTTTCTGAAAAGACCTTCAAAACCACACAACAGTTGTGATTGACATGGGGGTCAGGGATGGTGACAAATAGGGGCATTTTCCCTCAGGTGTAGAGAACGTGCCAGCAGGAAGGGGTAGGTTGTGCTGCCATGCGTCAAAGCTGGGGGGGGGGACTCAACCGATTTCATGCTCTGTGGAATGACTGACCCCGCAACAGCTGGACCACTGGCCTTGGAGGCAGATTTGGCACCATCTCCAATCTCAAGGCAAAGGAGCCTTAATAAGATGAGGGACCACTGGAGCCACACATGTCTGCAGAAGGATGCCTCCACGTCTCTAACCCTTCCTTAGCCACTCAACGTGTCTCCAGAACTGAGATGGTGTTGAATAGCTAGCAAAGTAATGGTGGATCTCTAATTCCACTAACATCCCATGCTTATCATGAAAAAAAAAGTTTTTTCTTAAAATTCATAACTGAGAGCTACAGGACCTGATCACTCAGTATACTCCAAACTGACTACAACACTCTTCCACCTCTGCCCATTTGGTCATCCCTTTCACTAGTGGTCCGAAATCAAAGGCCCAAAGTTTCTCAATTCTGGCTCCAATATGGCGGAATGAGCTCCCCCTCTCCCTCAGAACTGCTGAATCCCTGTCAACACTGGAGAAGGGTCTCAAAACACATCTCTTTCAGATCACTTATTTTCTGATCTCCTGTCTAATCAATAACTTGAGTTTTATTATCTGTTTAAAAAAGTACTCTCTGCCAGTTCTCAATGCAGCTACCCATGTAATGAATGCTGGTGTAAAGGGTGACAGCAGAAAAATTGACTGCACTTCAAGAATCATGTGTCTGCATCTATAGCTCTCTGCCTGTGGATGAAATGCACTTTTTTGTTTTCTCCAAGTTATAATTTCTTTGGACAAAAGTATCAGTGAATGAATGTAAATGTGCATGTGATGTGTTATAAAATGCAGTGTTTGCTAAAGGGGGGAGGAAACAAGGTCATGCAGCCATACAGGAAGGAGCAGCAGGAGAGACTAGAGAAATGAAGGACGTCACTGTGAAAACCAGCAGGGATGAAGTCACTGATGGAACAAGCCAGGGCAGCGACATTTACAGGTGAAAAGGGGCATGTTTACCTGGCAAAACGTGGTGATCTCATTTTACAGCTCTGAAAAAGTGAGAATGAAAACCAAGTTCAAAGGCAGCATTTCCACCAAGCATTGAGACATGCCTAACAACAATACTGCAGCTTATTTATATACAGTACTAATATATATATTTTAAATACATATATGATCTTACTATTTTAGAGACAGTCATCTGCTGCATGAGGAGAAAGGTACCACAAGCTCAGCAATGTGAAGTTTTGTTCTCAATGAGGCTTCATGTTGGGGATTTTGCTGTGACTGCAGTGAATGTCAATAATATGCAGTAATGACTGGTGGCTCATATGAAAAACCAACTATCCTCTCTTTAAATCACAGCCCAGACTCCTTTCTTGATGATGATATAGTAAATTGACTGATGTTTACAGTCATGCTGCCGTGTCCTTTACATATTTCATAATAAATGTACAGTATAAATAACATGCTTACATGATAAGTAATATTACTTTGTCTATATATACACACACACACACATATATATAATGTTGTTATTCTTTACATTAAAAAATTGTATATGGTACACAAATGTGTACATTATTGAATATATATGTAACCAATAATTAAACATATAAGAGCATATGTGATTAACTATTATTACACATTCTATTACTATATATAACGTTTTCAGGCTTTTATTTCATGGACAAGAATTACAGGAGCACATAAAATTTGTTATGGGTATTGACAACAACATTGACTCATCATCAATGTACTAGGAAATTGCAAATACACACCAACAGAAAATTCAGTTGAAGGGCAAAGGAATACAGGAGTTAGCAAGCTTTGTCACAGAGTGATATCTGAGAAGATATATATATAAAAAAAACTTGCTTTCCAGGCATCATTTAAATTTCAATTGATCCCAAATATCAAGTACAGACTTTTTCTTTTGACTCTTGAGTAAAGCACACATTCAGCAGCATGTCTCACACTGCGTACCAAGGCAGACAAATATGCTGAAGCTGAGGTCTCTGAAAAATTGAGTGAACACAATAACCCTAGCCCTAACCCTAACCACTTCATATGTTCTACCGGTTCCTGGTTGGAACACACTGTCCACTGGTGGTCCCCAATGTGCCATTCGATTCGCGGAAAGGTTCATTCCTCCACCTCACACACTTCCCCCACTGTGCCCCAACGGAATGTGTTCACAGGTTAACCTGGAGGAAATGAAATGGCTTAACCTCCTAGCTACTCATCAATAAAAGCTCTAATTTAAACACATGTTACATATAAACTCTCCAGCTTTCACTTTTTCCTGTGGCTCTTCATTAACTCAGTGAACCAGGTAGCAGTCAGTTCATGTCCACAGTTCAACTATGGTCTCTTTGGTATGTAGTACGTGGCACTTATTTTGGGTGTATACATGGCTGAGACAGAATAATGGCTTAATTATATGCAAGTACATAATTTCTTGAGACAATCCATCCATCCATCCATCCATCCATCCATCCATTTTCTTGCCTGCTTGTCCTTCTAGGGTCGTGGTGGCAATAGAAAGAGCAGAAAAGCCCAGACGTCCCTGTTTCTCACAACTTCCTCCAGCTCAACCTGGGGAATCCTCAGCCACTATCAGGCCAGCTAGAAGATATAATCCTTCCAGCGGGTCCTGGGCTGACCTCGGTGCTTCGTCCCAGTTGGCCGTGCCTGGTATACCTCCAAAAGGAGGCGCCCAGAGGGCATCCTTACCAGATGCCCGACCCACCTCAACTGGCTCCTCTCAATGTGGAGGAGTAGCAACTCTACTCTGAGTTTCTCCCGGATATCCGAATTCCTCACCCTGTCATGGAGAGTGAGTCCCACCACCCTGCTGAGAAAACTCATTTCAGCTGCCTGTATCCACAATCTTATTCTTTTGGTCATTACCCAGAATTTGTGACAATAGGTGAGGATAGGGACATAGACTGACTAGTATATAGAGAGCTTTGCCATATGGCTCAGCTCCCCCTTCACCACTACAGTCCGGTACAGCGACCGCATTACTGCTGCCGCTACTCCCAGTCTGTGGCCAATCTCACGCTCCCTTCTCCCCTCACTCGTGAACAATACCCCAAGATACTTAAACTCCTCCACCTGGGGCAAATTCTCTCCCCTTACCTGAAGGGGGCATGCCATCCTTTTTCGTGAGAGAACCATGAACTCAGACTTTGAGGTGCTGATCCTCATCCCATCCGCTTCACACTCAGCTGCAAACTGTTCCAGTGCGTGTCGGAGGCAACCCTGTGACGGTGCCAAAAGGACAATATCATCTACAAAAAACAGAGACGTCACCTTCCAGCCCCCACATAGAATGCCCTCCTGACCTAGGCTGCACCTTGATATCCTGTCCATGAAAACTACAAACAGGATTGGGGACAAGGCACAACCTTGCTAGAGTCCAACACCCACATTGAACAGGTTTAACGCCGAGTATGCGGACATAGCTCTCGCTCCATGTGTACAGGGACCGAATAGCCCACAGTAGTGGCCCCGGTACTCCATACTCCCGAAGCACCTCCCACAGAATTTCCCAGGGAACACGGTCATAGGCCTTCACCAAGTCTACAAAACACATGTAGACTGGATTAGCGAACTCCCATGCCCCCTCAATTATCTGTTAGAGGGTAAAAAGCTGGTCCACTGTTCCATGGCCAGGACAGAATCCGCATTGTTCCTCTTAAATCTGAGGTTGAACTATTTGTCAGAGCCTCCTTTCCAGCACCCTGGCATAGACTTTCCCAGGGAGGCTGAGAAGTCCGATACTCCGATAGTTAGCACACATTCTTCGGTACCCTTTCTTGAAGATAGGGACCTCCACCCCAGTTTGCCAATCCAAAGGCACTGTCCCCGAGGTCCATGCAACATTGCAGAGACGTGTCAGCCATGACAGCCGCACAACATCCAGGGCCTTAAAGCAGTTCCGGGCAAATCTCATCCACCCCCAGTACTTTGCCACTGTGGAGCATTCCAAGTACCTCAGTGACTTCCATCAGGGAAATGGACTCTGATACCCCAGAACCCTCTGGCCCTGACTCCTGTATGGGAGGCATATCTCTCGGGTTTAGGAGTTCCGCAAAGTGCTCCTTCCACCTCCCAGCAATGTCTTCATTTGAGGTCAGAGTTTCTGCACCTTTGGTGAGCACAGCTTGAGCGAAGCTGATCCAACCCTCCTGAGCCGCCGGATGGTTCTACAATGGATGTTTTGAACAGGGTCCATTCAGACTCCATGTCCCCTACCTGCTCCGGGACATGGGAGAAGTTCTCACAGAGGTGGGAGTTAAAATCATTCTGGACAGGGTCCTCTGACAGTTACTCCCAGCACACCCTCACTATATGCTTGGGTCTACCGAGTCTGTCTGTCAGTTTTCCCTGCCATCTGATCCAGCTCATTACAAGATGGTGATCAGTTGACAGCTCAGCACCTCTCTTCACCCGAGTGTCTAGAACATGTGGCCTCAAGTCAGAAGAAACGACCACAAAGTCAATCATTGACCTTTGGCCCAAGGAGCTCTGGTACCAAGTACACTTATGAGCCTCCTTGTGTTCGAACATGGTGTTTGTTATGGAGAAACCATGACTAGCACAGAAGTCCAATAACATTTCACCATTCAGGTTTAGATCAGGCAAGACGCTCTTCCCAATTACCCCATTCCAGAATTCCCAGTCATTGCCAACGTGAGCGTTGAAGTCCCCCCAGCAGGACTATGGAGTCTGTAGATAGGTACCTGTCCAGAACCCTGCCCACTCTCTCCAAGAAGGTTGAATACTCTGAACTGCTGTTTGGCGCATAAGCACACACAACAGTCAGAATTTTCCTCTCTGCGACCTCAAGTTGCATTGAAGCGACCCTCTTGTCCACTAGGATAAACTCCAACTGTCCGGCCAGCCGGGGACTTGTGAGTATCTCCACACCCGCCCGGTGCCTCTCACCCTGTGCAACTCCTGAGTAGAAAAGAGACCACCCCCTATCAAGGAGTTTGGTTCCAGAGCCAACACTGTGAGTGGATGTGAGCCAAACTATATCTAGTTGGTATCTCTCAACCTCCTGCACCAGTTCCGGCTCCTTTCCTCCCGTGAGGTTATATTCCACGTGCCAAAGCCAGGGGCCGCGATGCCAGGCACCACCCTGCCGTCTCCTGCTGCCTGAAAGGCATCACACCCAACCCCCATGTTAGACCTTGCGGGTGGTGGGCCCACATGGCTCCCTTACGTTGCCTTTTCAGGCTGCCTGGCCACCAGGTGCTCGCCTAGGAACACTACCTCCAGGCCTGGCTCCAGGGTTAGGTCCCGGCGACCATATTCCAGGGAGGGTAAACGTTTTCTCTTTCCCATTTCCCATGGGGGTTTTTCGGATCGTGTTAGTCTGGATCTTCACTCCAGACCTGGTCACCATGGGACACCCTACCAGGAGCAGACTGCTCTCAATGATATACTGTAGCTTTGGAAATCTCTAGCTTTCCCCCATGACAAGGCCCTGATCCAGAAAGGGTTCTTGAGACAATGCATCCACTAAATTGCTGCTGGATCTTCCTAAAAAGTCTGATCCAGAGTTTGGCTGTCAGAATAATGCTGTAGCTACATTTCACTGAACAGTGTGTTTCACAGTACAAGGGAATCTTATCATTTTATGCAAACTGAAGCAGTAAAAATTTAATTTGTGCAAATTCTGACATTTTATTTATTTATCTACTTGAAGCTTTTTTCAACCTTGTGTAGGGAAGGGGCTGAACGCAACACAAAGCAGCCAACACACACACACACACACACTTCCAGAACCGCTTGTCCCATACGGGGTCGCGGGGATCCGGAGCCTAACCCGGCAACTCAGGGCGTAAGGCTGAAGAGAGAGGGGAAACGCCCAGGACGGGACGCCAGTCTGTCGCAAGGCACCCCAAGCGGGACTCGAACCCCAGACCCACTGGAGAGCAGGACCCGGTCCAACCCACCGCGCCTCCCAGCAGCCAACACAAGGAGCAAATACAACCTGATGACACACGTGCTATTCCACTAGATTGAATTATTTCTGCTGTTTCTCTTGGCATTAAATCATCTGCAAATGTTTATTATTACCATTATTATTATTACAAGCGATCGGCACTAAAAAATGGTCACAATCGGACTGTCACACTTTGCACAAAGTCATGTCACACTGCACACTGGGAACGCAACAAGAGTCTGGGATGCGTTGTCTGAAAATACATGCTTGGCATATGACTTTCTCAACATGTAGAGGCTCTTTTCATCCTCGTTGCCTTAGGGAAATGCAGGATGAAGCGCTCTCGTACACAAGGGGTGTGAAACCCTGTTTTGCTGTTGACCACTTTAACAAGTACTAATTCACTGCCCCCCTCAGGTCTTTATCGGCCCTAATGCTTATAACAGGATTAGCCTTGATTATGAACCCATGTCCAGCTGGAGGTTGAGTATTTTCTTGAGCAAATAATACACCAGACAATGCAGCTGTTTGTTTTGGGATTTAAATAGCTGAGAAAAAGACATAATTCCCCATTCCTCGCAGCAATTACACCAGCTCCCGCTAACTCTGATCTGGAAATTACAGGTTAATCTGCGCAATGAAAAGGACAATAAATAAACGAAATAAGACAATGCAACAGTCAGCGGGTGTAGCAGCAGGTCTCTGCCATGGCTGACCACGAAAGGTTGAGCTAACGGTGTTCAGTCCTTCAGCAAAAAAAGCCAAACCTGGAGCAAGGGCAATAAGGGCCCTTGTGTGAACTTTCAGATATCCCATAATACTGTGTAACAGGCGTTGAGAGAAACCAGTGAAATCACTGCCAGGAAATACATTGTTTTGCATCAGCATAATGTGTACAGTGTAAAACATTTCACCACCGAAGCTGTGCGTGTGGGTGTGTGTTTGTGTGTGTGTGCGGTCCACACCGGAGCCCCTCTTTGATGACACAATCCTACAGATGGCTGATCAATATCACATACAGTATATAATAGCAGAGAAGGTGGCCAGATTGCAGCATTTGTTGTTTCACATAGGAAGTGACTTTATGGAAGACGTGTGAAGAATAACTGGTGTGTTTCCCCTTTCCTGTGAGATTCATTGATAAGGGGTAATGAAGGTTCAGAACATTTCACCACCGAAGCTGTGCGTGTGTGTGTGACTAATGTGCAATGAATGCCATTTGAAGTGCGGTGCAGAAAAGCAAGGTGCTCTATGGAGGCAGCAAAAACAACGCTGTTTATATAATTCCCTGGTGGCCTGGAGCCATGCAGAGCACAACTCCCCCATAATCCCGGTGACAAGGCGTCTGCAGTCGCTGCATGACTTCAGTGCACAACACAACACTGTGCAGCTTTCAGCAAGAAACACATTAAAGACATCAATTGTTCATTATGGGGCTGCAGGCTGTGCCTCATGCTGGAAAGAGTGACACAGTGGACATGGACTCTCGTCTTCCTTTCTTGCAGTTAGGTTAGAGGTATGTTAAAAGTTTCTTTAATCGTATTCATTACTATATCTTGCCCCCCCCCCCGACATTGTTTAACTCCGTTCAACTCTATTGCTAATGTTTGTTGCCCTCCAAACCAGTTGTTTTGGTGCAGTCCTATAAATCAATGTACAGCATACAGTATTACACTGTATGTGTGTTACAGTGGAAAGAGCAACACCGTGGACATGGACTCTATTTGTCTTTATGTTGTACACTTTCCCTGGCCTTGCTCTAGCATTTTCTACCATGTCCAACTGTCCAATATCACACTTAGAGGTGTGTTAAAAGATTTCTTAATTTTTATTATCCTATTGTGTCCCCCCATTATTGTTTGTGCATATGCCCACTGAGCAATATTCCTGTGAATCAGTTTGTGTGTCTTGTGTTCTTACATGTACAGACTATGTCTTACATCTCATTATTATGTATCACCTGTTGAGCAGTTCCACACTGTTGCTGCTTTTACTGTGATTTAATAAAACATACAGTATGCTCAAAGTATACATGATTAGATAAGGTCACCCATAGCGCAGCACTTGAGCTGCGTTCGTTAAGTGATCACACACACCTGAGCAGGACGCGCGGCGCGTTACAAACCGGAGCGCTGCCCTCCTCGCGCGCGCACTCACTACTTCCAATAGACAAACTTTTTAAAAAAAAAAAGAAAAAAAAAAAGAACGGACAAAGAGGTACCTGTTTGTGCAGAAAGGTTAAGCTTGTCCGCGCTCTTAAAAGAGCGTTTTTATGAGCGGGGCTGCGCCTCTTGCATCATCCCGAAGGCCGATAACATCTTATCTGCGATCTTTCGAGCTGATTTCGCTTTACAGTGCGCTGCACCGCGCGCTCATCATAACGCAATACTGTACCATGCGCACAATGCGGCCACTGTATACATCAGCGCGCGCTCATTCAATCTCTCCCAGTCAGTGCGCGCGCACGCGTCGCCCAGGGTGTACGCATCTCGGTAAAAACGCGATTTTGCCGCGGTGTCCCCGTCGCGCGGCTTCGCGAGCTCTTTCCAAGTTCTGCTCTACCGATCCACGTGAAACGAACTGCGGAACGACTTTTTTTTTTTGTTCTTTGTTATTTTTTTATTCACTGTTTCTCTTCTGTTGTTGTTTTTCAGTTCAGGTTGCACTTTTTTCGAAGCTTCGCGCGCGCGTTCTGTCCAGTACAGTAGAGTACAGTAACGCGCGCGCGCACAAACACGATCAGGTGAGTGAATCATTGACGGGAGCGCCCCCGGACCAGTCGCGTCGCTCCTGTGCGCGCTCCCCAGGCGCTGTTGACAACCCCCCCTCCGCCCTCAGCCGCCCTCCTTCTGCCCCCTCCACACACACACACACACACACACACACACAGACAGTGGGACGGGGGTTTCTTTCGATGGCGTTGAGTGACGTCACGGCGTGCGGACTGCAGGCAGGGCTGTTTAAAGCTGGAAGTCGCGGGATCTCGGGAGACACACACACACGAGACGAGTGCACGCGCTCGTCCTGCGCCGCACATCCGACGCGAGCGCGCGTGAGAGGACTCGTGGCACGGAGGAGCGAGAGGCCGCGGACGAGAGAGCCTGCAGGCGGACGGACATGGTGCGCCCCTGGGCCCTGTGCCTCACCTTGTTGGCGGCGGCGGCGGCGGCGGGAGCGGAGCGCGGCGGGAGCGCGCAGCTGGCAGCGCCGGGGCGCGCGGACTGTCCGTCGCGGTGTCGCTGTGAAGAGGACGGCGTGCTGCTCCGGGTCGACTGCTCGGACCTGGGACTCGCTGCCCTGCCGGCCAACCTCAGCGTGTTCACCTCCTACCTGTAAGTGTGACACTCTGACAGCGTCAGACAGCGCGGCGTTGTGGTCTCCGTAACACTAACACTGCAAGAGCGGTACCCCGCTGTGCCGCTGCCAGTGAGCGTGGGAATAGCGCACGTGCTCCAGCTTCACACTGCTGCGCACTGCACACCAGGCACGGTAAACTGGTGCTCCCGCTTTCTGCGCCTCTTGCCCTGTTTGTTTAACAGAGTAATGTTTGTTACAAATAAAAACACCTCAGAGAACCACTTGAAGATCCTTTGCACCCCCAAAGCTAACCTGGCTTTCTACTTTTTTTCATGCTCCTGCCTAACCCTAACCCTAAATTACTACTACCTAACCATAACCCTAACCCACACTGTCTGTCTGAACCGCTTGTCCCATACGGGGGTTGTGGGGAGCCGGAGCCTAACACGGGGCATAGGGGACACACCCAGGACGGGACGCCGGTGAATCACAAGGCACCCCAAGCGGGACTCGAACCCCAGACCCACTGGAGAGCAGGACCCGGTTCAACCCACTGCGCCACCGCACCCCTCTGTAACCCTAACCACTTGTTTGAAAATCCTTTGCACCTTCGAAAGCTGACCTTTTCACACTCCTTCCTAACCCTAACCCTAAATTACTCCTACCTAACCCTGTCTAACCGTAACTCTAACCCTAACTCCTACTAACCCTAACCTTTCAGTGACACCGACCTGTGCAATCGCAGAATTCACATGCTAGCGACACGCAGCACAAGATGATCCCAACACGTCATATGTGTCTCAGGAACATGCACGATAGGGCAGAAAAGCGCAAAGCAATGGAGCTGTGATGTTTGTGACACTTTGTTGTGCTCTTGACAGGTGTCCTCAGTACTCTACTGTGAAGAGCCTTGGAGTCCTGCTCTCTAAAAGAATTATTCCCCACTAATGTATTCTGTAGAACAGCAGTCGGAAATTACACAGACATAGAAAACATGTGCATAAATGCTTGTTTCCTATGTAATTTCCTATTGACGTTATTACAGGAATGATTGCTTTCACTGCTGATCCAGGCAGTATGACTTGGAGTAAGATTTTGGGTTGTTGAATGTGCACATTTCTCTGAAAATTAATTGCAGCGAGGAGTTATCTCATATTCGTTGTTGTTGTTGTCCTTCATGTAGCTCTGAGTTTTGTCTGGGGAAACTTGCAGTGATCGGTGAGCAAGCGTACGATGATTTGCCTGTTTATACAGCGCGGTACTGTATTCTTACTGGATAAATTCAGGGTAGGTGCCTTGATCAAGGCCACTGCAACAGGAGTGGGGATTCAACCCGTCACCTTCGGATTGCGAGGGAAGAGTTGTAACCGCTACGCCACCTGCTGTCCTTTTCCTGGAATCGCTGCGCAGGAAGTGTGCGGGGCAACGGGACCTGAATCAATGAGATGAGCAATGTCCCACCTGAGGGACACATCCCTAAAAAAAGCTGCAGAGGGAGTGGCTGCTTCTCGCTATCGAAGCATCACCTGTGGAAATTCAACAGGCTGCGTGAGAATTTCGCAGCACGCCAAAAATAGAGAACCGCTCACCCTCAGGGTTACTCTTGCCAGGCGCAGGAGCGGCCCGCGCGGTTGCGATCGCAGCTCGCGTGTTGTGTCCTGGGCTCACACGTCTGGCGGTGCCGTCATGACATCATTGATGCTATTGACAGATTGGTTCAGATCAAAGAAGGTTCCTCTGCTCTGTATTGTGTAATAGAGAAGAGCTGGGCTAGAACCGCAGGTCATGCGGAGGAGCTGCTGCGATGTTGCCGGTTCAGCTCTGTATGTGTGTGTTTCTTTCCTTCTCACCTCGTGCCACTTGATGTGTCCTGTGGTGGTGTTGGGGTGGGGGGCTGTACTGTGATCCCAAATGCACTCTTATTAAAAAAGTGACTACTGCTGTACTCGGTTAATATACTTCTGGAAATACTGCACTTCATTCAATACCCTGGTACGGTGCATACGGAGCAATGATGTCATGCACTTTTCTAAGGAACATAATGATGGACTGAGATAAAGTTGCCAAAAGACATTTCTTCTATTTTTTTTTTGTCTGCGTTTTCTCGCGACACGACTGAAGCTCGCTTCGAAGTCAGCCTCGCCGTGCGCTTCTGCAACAAATGGAATGGAAATGTAATATAAGGCATTAAGAAAAAAAAAATAAATGAAAATATCTGATTGGTTGCCAGAGGCGGCAGTGAAAATGTAGGGTAGTCGCCTTCACACGCTGCAAGTTTACTGTTGTACGTGTTTTAATTTCCACGTGGGGATGTTTCAAGCGCACTTCATTTTAATATGGATTTTTGATTGCACTATATTCGGGCGTGTCTCGCGCACACACAGTAAGTTTAGGGTGGCAACTAAAACAAACCTTTGTGGAATTTTTCATTTGTACAGGAATTCTCTCCCAGTATGAGGGGACACATTATTGCTCCTGCTTCTGTTCGTGGAAAGGGTGTATATTCCCACATCGATACCTTTCACTTTGTTTGCTGAGCTCTGTTGTAACCTTCCAGAAGAAGAGCGTGTACAAGGGTGATGGAAAGAAGCACTTTTTGTCATTAGAATAAACTGTTAAATTTGGCTTCCCCGCCCGTGCGCTTCATGCCGTACGTAACGTATGAAATACATGGTGCAAAATGAGTAACTAGTTGTACTGCACTGCTCCAAGCAGGAAGAAGTCACCCCCCCCCCCCACCCCATAAATAAGAGCGAATGAGTGAGGCTTTCGACGGAAGGTCTGCGACTGCAGCCTCTCAGTCGTCGCTTTCAATGCACACTTTCATTGAGGTGCCCCTTTTCCCTCATTGTTCCCTCGGCGCGGAGGCAATAATTAAATTAATATGCTAATGGATGTTTCTGACACGGCTTCCTCTGTCCTCGTGACAGACGGATTGACAGGGAAACCATAAGGCCAGGCATGGGGACACTATAGAGGGGCACTTGGGGTCCTTGCCATTGACAATGTGCCTCATTATTCGAGGAACGGGGGACAAAGGTTCGTTGGGAGGCGCCCGGGGTCCAGTGGCGAGCGTGTGCACGCACTGACCGGCCGGCCGGCCCCCTTAGCCCACCCAGGGTGGGGCAAAGCACCTGCGTGATAAATTTTACTCCATTTTGCCATCTTGAAAAACTCTTGTTCTTGTTGTTTGCTCACAGTCTTTGAGGCTTCTGAACTGTTACAGTTATTTATTTAGTTGATGCGTTCACCATGACATCTCACAGCTTTTAAAAGCGCTCCCATTTATGTAACTGGGTAAGTAAATTGATCAGTGGTGCTACAGGTGGACTTTGAAATTGGGTCCTTCAGTTGGAAGGCAGCTGCTTTAATCACTATGTTACCTGTTGCCCTGTTCTTATTTTTTTCAATCTCTACAACCGCTTGTCCTGAGCGGGGTCGCGGTGAGCCGGAGCCTTACCCGGCAACGCAGGGCGCAAGGCCGATGGGGGAGGGACGCACCCTGGACGGGACACCAGACCGGCTCGAACTCCAGGCCCACCACACAACAGGCACAGGCCAAACTCACTGTGCCACCACCCCCCTATTATTATTATTATTATCATCATTATTATTATTCCTATTATAGTGGGACGTGGTGGCGCAGCAGGTTTGGCTGGGGACTGCTCTCTGGTGACTCTGGGGTTCGAGTCCCATTTGGGGTGCCTTATGACAGACTGGCAGCCCATCCTGGGTGCGTCCTCTTCCCCTCCAGCCTTGTGCCCTTTGTTGCTGGGTTAGGCTCCGGCTTGCCGTGACCCTGCTTGGGGCAAGTGGTTTCAGACAGCGTGTATTATTATTATTATTATTATTATTATTATTATTATTATTATTATTAGGGGGTGCGGTGGCGCAGCGGGTTTGGCCTGGTCCTGCTCTCTGGTGGGTCTGGGGTTCAAGTTCCGCTTGGGGTGCCCTGTGACGGGCTGGCGTCCACACCTGGGTGCGTCCCCTTCCCGTCTAGCCTTGTGCCCTTTGTCGCCGGGCTAGGCTCAGGTTTGCCACCATCCTGTACGGGACAAGTGGCTTCAGCCTGTGTGTGTTGTTATTATTGAGTTCAGCATACAGTGCAAGATACACTATATGTACACCTTCCATCATACAGAGCAGTGTAACATGATGGGCACCTCTGGTTGTGTAGTGGTTAGGGCTGCTGCCTTTGCACCCAAAGGTCTCGGGTTCAAATCTCCCCTTCAGTTGTAGTACCACTAAGCATGGTGCTTGCTCTAAAGTCCCCCGGTGTATAAATGGGTGAATAATTATAAGCTGCTTTGGAGAAACGCATCATGTCAACGAATAAATATAGCACACATACACAAGGGGTGATTCAGATTTATTTTCAGTTTGAAATAGAAATATTTTTTTACACGTCTAGTTGATGGAGTGTCCTGGAAAGGTGTTAGAAAATATACAAACGCACACATACAAACGCACCGTTGTGATGTTTGCAAATATGAAGGGGTGCTACAGTCCGGTAGTCACCAGAATCGGGGTTTCAACAGACATGTCACACACTAGGCAGTTTTTTTCTTCATGCGATTCTCACCTTCTCTTGCTCTATGTCACACCTTCTCTGCTTGGGATTTGGCCAAAATGTCTACGACGCTTTGCCAAAAAAACCCGGAGGGACATTAAATGCACCAGGCAACATCACAAGTGGATGTATTTGACAAAAATTGGAAACAGACACCTTTGTTAATGACAATATGGGGGATGGAGGAGGGCTGCTGCTGTCACACCCCTGACAGCAGGCCTGAAAAAGCACGTTTTTAAAAATAAGAGCAGCAGGATAGCGACGTGCGCCGGGACCCGGAAACGTTACGTGGAAGGTACGGCGGCTGCTGGGTTTCTGGGGAGTCACGCATGCAGCTGTTTAAATCTCAGAGCTGCGGCGAATAGGTGCCCGTTTCAGTCCCTGTCTGTCTGGCCACGTGGGCTCCTTTTCCTTTCTCGCACCTTCATGCGTTTGTGTGGCCAGGTGATGCGAAGTCTAGGATTAAGGGCAGCGCTTCCGCAGCTGTCGAGCACCCTTCTCACCCTCTCATTCTGACAGTCCGTGCGCACGATACACTGGTTCCCCTGCAGCGTTTCACTCACTTTCATCAAGCGCTTGGAATGGTCAGGGTCCTGGTGGACCTGAACCTATCCTGGAAGTACTGTGTTTTTCCAGGTGTGTGCACAGCTCAGAGCATCAGATCCTAGAACCTTTCTGGGTGGAGACCCTGAATACACTCTTGTCCTGGCGACTGGAAATGCGGCTACACGCAGAATCACACACACACTGTCCACAGCCGCTTGACCCGGCAGCAACACGGCGCAAGAGTGGAGGGGGAGGGGATGCAGCCCGGATGGGATTCCGTCCGGCGAAAGGCACCCCGAGCAGGACTCGAACCCCAGTCCCACCGCACCCCCCTACATGCAGAATTAATGATCATAACCGCCATTTTTCATTTGTTACCTTTCTTCCTACAGAATTGGAATCCAGCTGGCGAACTCAAGTGCAGGTGCTTCTTTATTCAAAAGGAGAGGCAAGCAAATGGTCAGGGACAGGCAGGGGTCAGTCGATCTACAAACATTGTTACAGGGGGTGGGCAGAGGCAAAAACCAGGAGGACGGATGCAGAGGGTCTAGATGCCAAACGAGAGAAGCGCAAGGGCGAGGAAAGGGACATGATCGTGGAGCGCTGCCGTTCGCTCTGATGAGGTTCCACACTCGGGAGCGTCCGGGTTGCCTTTTTATCCCTTGCCCTCCTGATCAGCTGCAGGGATCGTGAAAATGAATGACAGTTGGGCAGGTGACTGGGGGACGTGACAGTTGTAATTATAACCAGTTACCAGAGCAGTGATTTTCAAATAGTTTTTAACTAGACTAAATTAAAATTGATCTGAAAAGGCTTTATTATACACTAATAACATTTTTTAGAAGTCACTTGCTGGTGATGCTTCATGTTCATTTGGAATGTGCAGATGGAGGATATTTGTGCCTTACGTTGTGCTTCGTCTATAAAACTCGAATCCTGTGCAGACAGCTTCCTTCGTGGACCCCAACAGATGTATATAATGTATTTAATGTACATTACATTATAAACTACGTTATACATTTACGTTACATTGACATCTTGGAGGAGAGGGCTTGGTGGGTTTCGCCACGTGCTGCTCTGTGATGGGTCTGGGGTTTGACTCCTGCTTGGGGTGCATTGCGGTGGTCCCCTACCCCTCTAGCCTTGCCCCCTGTGTCGCCGGGCTTGGCTCCGGTTTGCCCCGACCCTGCTCGGGACAAGGGGTTGTAGACATTGTGTGTGTGTGCATCTTAGATTTTGCCAATTTTTTTTTTTTTTCCCGCGTAACACAGAAAATGCAATCGTCAGCACAGATCAGGTCAGTCTTCTAATAAAACGCTCATTCATTTTTTTGCCCTACATTTCTTATTCGTGCTTCCTGAATAATTGCACAACACATTTTGAAGCAATTCATTGCATCAGCATATAAGGAATCCTGCGAAAAGGAAACTTTTGGTACGTCGCATTCGTTGGTTCATTTATGTACCATCTGTGTTTTTTAACATTCATTTTCACAATACATTTTGGCTTCATCTGAGTATTTGAATGCTCAGTTTCAGCAGTTGAAAAATAAAAACTCAGATGAGCTTCTCAGAAAAATGCCAAAATGCTACATAAAAACTGACCTGCACAAAAACTATTATATCCCAAAATCAAATATCATTTCCCGCAAGGTAAAATTAACAGCCTTCGTTACATTTATTCATTTAGCCCATGGTTTCTCTTCCGAGCAATTACGCTGATTTACCCATTTATACAGCTGGGCAGTATGTAGTGGAACAAATTAAGATGAGTACCTTGATCCAAGGTACTACAGCAGGAGGTGGGATTCGACCCTGCAACCTGCAAGTGGAAAGCAGCACCTCTAGCCACTACGCTGCTCTCTGCGCCAGTTTAGTACTGACAATAATCTGTTTACTGAACTGTGAGAGTCCTTGGCGTTTTCGACGAACCCAAGCGACAGCTAGCAGATCGAACGTGTGGAACCCTGAGAAATTCTTCAAAGCTGCGCTGAGATGTTGCAAAGGAAAACCACTCGACGCAACTCAGCCCATAGTGGTCGCTGGTGTGGGGCACAGCATCGCTGCAGAACCAGCCTGTGACCATACACGGTGTCAGGAATGCTCAACCCAGAGAAGTCTTCCAGAAAGAGCCGGAAGGCCCTTCCTCCTGTTTGTCTTCATTATGGGGACATCTCCGACCTGTCAGCTCCCCTTTTGGAAGAAGTGAGCCTCTGTGATGAATGGTCGCCGGCGACCTTTAAGAGCCGCCAGCCGTCCACCTGGTCCGCTCCCTCTCCATCTGCGAAGCGTCTCGAAGACAGCGGCCCGGACGTCACAGGTGACTTTGTTCTCCCTGCGGACCCATTAACGCTCGCTTAATGGTAGGGTGACGTTAGCCGGGGCAACTCGGTTTGTTTTACGGCGTGGATGCCTCCGCAGGTTGCCTTAGAAGTGCCTTCAATTAATTAACATTGAGGCAGCGGGCTGGGCTTCTTTCCTGGTCTTTTTTGGCAGGATTAATGGCCTTGGCATGGGCTGAACAAGCGGCAGCAGAGCCTCTCGCTGGGAAAGTCGACAGGCCGCACTAATTCCCAGCACTCCCAGCTTTGTTTTGAGCTCTCGAGTGTTTACCGCGGACTAAAGGTGACGGTGTAGTTAGTGGCCGCAAAACGGTCTTTGTGAAAGAAATCCGACCGCAAACTTCAGCCATATAAATCGGCCTCCTGTCACGGGACGGTTGTCGACGTGACGCCCGTCGAATACGTTCCTCGAACTGAGGGTGAACTCGAAGGAATCGGCTGCTCCGTTTGATCCGAAACGCTTCCCTCTCCTGAAGGGCGGTAAAAGGATGTGTTCCGGTCACTTGGTGGAGGCAAGCGCACGGGCGTCCGCAATAGCCATTCATCTACTGGAAATAGTCGGGAAAGACCAATATTGGGAGAGACCGATGGCGATCCACGGACGAAACGGTGCTCTCTCTCATCTGCTACACTTAACTCCATTAGCAGGCCTTGATCAGAGGCTTTTGAAGCACATAAATTAGCATTGCAAGGTTTGTTTGTCCCTTTATTAGATTTATTTGGTTGCGGTGGCCGTGGCGAGCGATGCCTTCCTGCTGAAAGGAGGATGTGGCGAGCCTTTTTTTGTCTGGGGGGCTGGTGGGGAGCTGATTCATTGCCTTCTTCAATCCCACCTCCTCCACCTCCCCCTTTCCCCCCACCACCCACGCCCAGCCGCCCCGCCGAACGGGCTTGTGAAAAGTCAGCCGGGTCCTGCCCGCGTCAATAAAAGGAGGGCTCAATAGCTGTTTTGTATGGCCTGTGCAAGTGAAAGAAGGCAACCATTTTACTTTCCCATGGCCAGCTGCAGAAGCCAGCCGTGATTTACAGGCCCTGCGTCAGAATGGATGGATACGGACGGAAAAAAGTCCCCCGACGCACAGTTTTCTCATGCCCTCAATGTATGGCAGCTCTCTCCGCTTTCGTTATACTGCGGTGCGGCACTCAGGGCGGCGATCTTATCTCCCCTACGTGCCCTTGGCCTGTGTCGCCATTGTTTTTTGTCAAGCGGCACCGTTTCCCCACCACCTGTTGACCGACACAATCTACACAATGTGCTTTACATGCCTGTAAAATTTCCCATCGGCCCTCACCGGGCCCGTGGACGGAGTTTAAAAGCAAGCCGGTCGTGGCGCTGCTCGAGGACGCGTTGTTTCGCATCCGTTGTTGCGGAGAAAAGGACGACGGAAATTAAAAGGACGACGTCGTTGAAATGTTAGACTAACGCGTCTAACAAAACCGATAAGTTTTATAAAATGCTACAGTTTGAACAGAAATGTCCAGCTTTTATTGGTTTTCTGTAGTCATGCCATTCATGTCATTTGCTAATATGTAACAGGAACATCCATGATATTCAGATGGAATCCAGGTCTCTTGAGTCTATATTTCTGTCTTGACCGCTGTTTAGCACACTTTTAGCGAGTGCTTAATGATACGTGTGTGTGTGTGTGAGAGAGAGAGAGAGCGAGAAGTGTCCAGATCATGTATTAAACCCCCCCCCCCCCCCCGTTACCTACAGCCACACCCTTTATGAGCACCTTAGTTGCACCCTCCACTGCTGATCCCACACAGTTCGTACGCTGCCTGCAGAACTGCATTTTTGCCCTTCGCAGCAGAAGAATAAAGGCACCATTTAACACTGGGTCACACTGCACTTTGTTGCCTTCAGAAGAAATCAATTAAAGGAAATATGTAAATGCGGATGTTTCAAGGAGCGCTCCCTGAGGAACGCCAGCCCCCCCTCACCACAATGGCTCAACTAAAGGGCTCCGGTGTCTCTCTGAGGACCATTGTCTCCTCGCTCAGCCTCGGCTGGAAGCAAAGTGCGCCGAGACCGTGGGAAATACCTACGTATTTGACACAGCCCCCTCTTTCCTACAGAGGCAGAGGCCCATTTTAATGTCGCGTTCGAATGAGCCATGGTGCGCCCGATTTGCTTTGATGTGGACGATAAACTAATTTTACTATAGCGCGGGATAAAGTAATTAGCAGTCTAATGCTTTCATGTTGCCTAAATAGGCCATAGAAAAGGACAGCGGAGCCGAGAAAGAAAGTGACGGCTCTGAAAACGTCTTTAGCGCATCGGAGTATTGTTCGGCTGAAACGGTTGGGGCTCGCTGGGGGGAGGATTAAAAAAGGATGGGTAATTTATTTTTTCTTTTGCTCCCGCAAGTTTCTTTTAAAGACAAAGGCGGCGAATTAAAGAGCGACTGGTGGAATACCATCTCGCACCAGGTGGTGTAAAGTACTGCAGAGTGCACTTTACAGTAGGGAAGAAGCATTTGCAGGGACGTACATTGGCGTACAGCCTGCTGTGATCCACTTGGCCTTTTGTGGGTCCATTCGAAATGCCGCATTGATTTTCCTCATTTCACATGAGAAATGGTGTGACGATAAATACCGAGAAGGGCGTGCTGGAATTAAAATGACAGTTTGATATTGAAATGTCATTAAAAGGATTTACATTCTTGATGATTCCTTTCTTGTTAGACGAGAACAGACATCTGGGCTTGTGTCTGTTTTTGAATTCGGTTTAGGTCACGTTTTTTAAAAATTTTAAGCAATTTTAATTCTTACAGAATTCTTTTCAGTTTGATTTATGTTTTAAATGCGAAACGTTTTGTGGAGGATGTTATTGTTTAAGTTTTATATTTTATGTTCTATGGAAGATGTAGCTGTTGATGATGTATAGGCATAGACATCTGCATGGAATGTTTTGAGTTCATATACAATGAATTCCACTAATGAACAGTGTAAATCCATCCAATTAAAATAAAAGGAAATAATGAGCAAAATGATACTTGAGAATGAAGTAATGGATGTGAAATTTCACAAATTTGGAACTTTGATCCCTATACAGTAAATTGGCAGAGAAGCCCGATTGCTCCTTTCCTTGATTTGCACTTTTGTCATGTACAGTATTGTTTATGTTTAACGGTTCCTCTGGGCCCTGGCGAAGGACACCGAAGCAGAACGTCCAGGAAGAGCAAGTTCCAACTCTGCCATGGAATCCTTGGGATTTCCATAGGAAATACTATGGATTCCTGGGATTCATGCAAAGCAAATGGGCTAACTGGCACCGAGGTCCAGGGTCTGGAGCAAAGGGGACCTTTGTGGGGGTTGTGGGCGGAGCCTATGTAGAGGGGTAGGTTCATCCCGCTAGTGACCCCGCACCCTTTCGTCACCCAAAAGCCCCAGCTTTACACCACACACGGCAGTTGGAACCACACGGATCCTACTGGGGTTGGAGCCTAAGCCCTGAGAACGAGTAAAAACACAATCGCAACACGGTGAAACTGTTTCGTTGCCAACTGAAATTCCAGCCGGGTTGTCATCGCCCCCCGTCATTATGGAGAAATATCCGACTTTAAAGAGGGGCATTTATCATGGCTCATATTATAAACGTCTCATTCTTTCTTCCAGAGAGACTTCGGGAAGAGGATAATTGCCTGTTATTTTAACATTTACTGCAATTCCACTGACACGTAAACGTGTGACCCCCCCCCCATTTTCGGATAATGAATTAACGGTCTGAGTGATGAGAGTTGTCCGCGAGCGTTAATTTAGGGAATTTGTTCTGCGCACTTGCCATCCTTCTGCAAAACATCCGTGCCGCTAACGAAAGCACTGTGAAGATGTGACAAACAAGCGTTCTCGCTCTTTGGAGGGAAACCAGAATGACTTTTTTCATTAATTTCCAGCACTTTTTTCCAGAAAGGTAAAAAAGGGAAAGAAGGAAAAACTGACTTGATAAACAGCCTTCATTCTGCACTGCTAAACCAAAGAAAGTGTGTGTGTGTGTGTGTGTGTGTGTGTATAATTAGTGAAGGCACATGGGATGCTGGCAGAGCAGCACTTGGCCAGATGTTCACAGCAATAAGACGCTACAGGTGTTCCACACAGCGTGCTCCATGAACAGGTGGGAATAAGTAACTCGGTTTAAATGCAGCCCACGTGTTGTATCTCGGCCGCATTTCGACCCAGAGATGTCATTGGACCGGTCGGAGGTTTCTCGCATTTGTCATTGCATTTTTCTAGCAATAAAGTAGAACTATGAACACCATGGTGCCATTGAAACACAAACTGTTTTCGAGGAGGCAAAAGATCTGTCTGGCTTTTGCACGGTTAACACCTCTCCGTTGGGTAATGTTTCCATTTCTACCTTTTTTGTCTGGTTAATTTGGAGTTTAGGCTTTTTCTTTTCTTTTTTTTTTCTCAACATTATCCCCAATAAAGCCCCTTGTAAAGGATTCCTGTGGTGGGGATTTGTAAAAGCTGAGCTGGGGCAGAATGTGGCGCACGACCAACTGACAGCACATTGCTAAAGCACTGCTGGAACGTGCTTACAGGTTTGGGGCATGTGACCGGGACCCTTGAACAGATGGTGGGCTAACAGAGGAAACGTTGGTTTGCCTAGATGCCATCAGTGTGGAACAAGTTTGTCGCAGCCAGGCAGCTTCATGCTTAGGGAACTGCACCTGGAGCTCTCTTTGAGTCTCTGGTGTCCTGCTTTCGGCCAGAGGGTGGTGCAGTGGTTGGAGCCATTGCCTTTCACTTGAGCGATCTTGTTCAGTACCCCTGGTCTAGGTACCTACCTTGATTTACGCCAGTAAATGCTTTATGTCATGCTGTACAAACGGGTAAATCACTGTAAATAGCTTAGTGTCCAAGCCCGCCCTGTCAGTTGCTTTGCTTTCTGCAATGTGATCTACTCATAGAAATGAGTAGAATTTTGGGTCTTTTGTACAAATTCATTTTAAGCAAATTATAGCTATTTTTAAATGATGTTAAAACGTTTTTTTAAGCTATTGCTTTAAATGGTGATATTCCCTGCCCTATCCTATTCCCAACTCTACTGTGCTTTAGGCAACAAGAATGCGAAGACATATTCGGTGTCCAAACCTTTTATTAGTTTCTAATTTGTAAAATAATGGCTGTGGCTTTAAATCTAACTTCACACTCTTTTTCCCTTTCGCTTTATGTTGTTCTCTGTAGTTTAAAAAAAAAAAAAGTGTTACATTAAAAGCCTGCAGGAACTGAGAAATTCTCCCAGCCAAACAGCATTTTGCTAGAAACAACGATGTACCCATGATGGAGTGGTCGAGGCCTCCCGCACGAATGTGGTGAACGTGACAAAAGTTCCGCTAAAGCGATGTGCGGCTCCGTGTGACACTGCCTGACCTCCGTTCTGCTGAAAGGTGACAGAGAAGGCCAGGGTGATAAATGAAGGAACGTTTTCTGGGGGGGCCCATGGGGTAGGGTGGCGGGAATGGGCGGCGTGGGGGCTCCGCTTTGATTCGCGTGCAAGGCAGCATAAGCCAGTGCCTTGGGCCTGGATGACAGCGCCTGGTACAAAAAGCCTCATTCAAGGCGCTGTGCGCAACAGGCTCATGTCACCCAGGGGCAGAGCCCTTTTGGAATCTGGAAGCCAAGTCAGATGCACCAGGTCCAAACAGGCTAAATAGGCTTTGTTTTATATTAATTAGAGTAGCTCAGTAGTGCACAAATGCGTTTGGTCGGAGCTCATTTCTCTGCACGGCCCTCCTGTGTGACGTGCGCGTGTGAAACGAGCACCGACGTGTTCTGCTGTAACGTCCCGACATGGGCAGAAAGCGCAACGATCTCAGCTGCACAGTGTGTACTGTATACATAGTGTATATATGCATACATGGCGTATATAAAGCACATGGGTGACAGAAGAAGAGAGACGCACAAAGGGTTCTGACAGTAAATGGAACTGTGGTGTGAACAGAGGTACAACGAGAGGATCACGAAGGACTGGTGTAGACGGGACAGGAGCTCGGGAGTGGAGCGCTAACTGGAGGAACAGGCCGGTGAACAGGAATCGCTAGAGAAAGAGCCGATCAAGAACCTGCAAATAAGCGATGTGTCTTTACTGCCTTTCCCTGGGCTGCGCGCTGGTGGCGAGGGTTATTGGAACAGGTCGCTGCGTTGGGTTTCTCATATGGACCACACGTGGTGCCTCTGATGAGCATCGGGGATTTCGCTCCCTGGGCTCGTGACATACTCTACCTTTTACCAGGTTATTGTTTTCCAATATTCCACCCCAAACGTGTGAGCAGGAACACCGCAACACATTTCAACTTCTGCAGTAAAGGCCAGGCTTTTTGGCTATTTACACATCCTACAACTGACGCAGTCTCTGAAATTCGAGGAAATTTTTGGGCTTTCCATGACATTTATTTGTCTATCTATGCCCAGTCTTCCCTTTGCTCTCCTTTATCCACAGAAATAGGTCTGAACATGTTAAAATGGACATTTAGAATTCCGTTTATTAAAACTACAGCAAATATTTTCAATTAGATTCGAGTCCAAGGCCAAAATCTGGGGAGTACCACTTGTCCTCACAAGTATGAATTATAACAACATTAGTTATAAACAGTATTATTGTGTTAGTCGGAAATATTTCCTGAAACACGTTACTTGTGAAGTGCCAACTCGGGAAAGGTTCGTACAAGACCAGTAAAGAGTAGTGTTCAGCAGCTCTTCCCCCTGCTTCACCAAACGCAAACTCAACTTTCTTCTGATTGCCTTAACTCAGACCCCCATGATTTCCATGGCGGTGGCCTAGGTGAGAGGATAGGGAAGAAAAATCAGGAGCTTCCCCATGGGGAGGAACTAAACCAGGGGGTGTGGCCTCACTGGGGGAGGATCTACATCAGGGGGAGGAGCAGTAGTGTCAAGAGGAACAGATCCATTGGAGTAATGGCTCTGGAAGGTGGACTTTCAGTTTTCTGAAATGAATGTTGTAATGGTCACAACATCTGAAGACGTTTAACACACGTTTAACACGCTATCCCTTTATATGTGCTACTGAGGTGTGTCTTGCAATGATCATACGTGGAAAGCGCTCCCAGAATTTGTTCCAACTGCCAGTTTATATTAGTTGCATATTTATTCTAAAAGTTAAGCAGTTTTGTCTCAGTTGCTGACATATGGGTACACAAGTCTGCAGTGAGCCCAAATGCACACTCACGTTCCACCTAACTGCATGTACCTGGTACCCTGATACATTAACAGGAAAGCCTTGCTGAGATAAAAAAGGTATTTGTCTGTGGCAAATTGGGGAGAGATAAAAAGTTCAGTTGGCATAAGTGGTCATGTCCATGGCGGCATAATTACAGGGCACGCGGAGGCGGCGGGGGGTTGGGGCTTTCTAAGCTGAAGAGCCACCTGACAGGCAGAGGGGGCTGTGTGTGATGCTTTCTCAGTGCTGCCATTGAGAGGCTCCCAGACCCAGTTCTCTGTTCTCCTGCCAGCAGCTCATGTACCTTCATCTTCACCCCCCCTACACACTCCATCGGTACCACCACTTTGCCGCCCTGTCTTTTTAAGTTGGCTACAGAAATTCTGAAGATGTCAACTTAAGTACCTTGTTTAAAGCCTGGCTGCAAGCTGCAAGACGCCACGCCGTGACCGATAGCTGAGGATGGAGGCGGGGTGTGTCGAGGCTTCCATATCCGCCCCCCCCCCGGATGTCTTGGCCTGCCAGGATTTTGTGCCAACGTGTCCGCAGCGACGGACCCCGAACGCCCCTCCTCAGATGCCTGTGTACACAAGGTGAATACTAACACTCTCCTGGCTCCATAAGGCTTTCAGTCCATGTCTTTCTCTCCAGCGTAACGAAGGATGTGGAGTGGCCTGGGGTGGCCTGGGGTGGGCCAGAGGGCCGTGAGGAGCCCTTGGCTCTCATACTTGCTGATTAATGAGCTACTTCAGGGCTCGGACCCGGGACTCTCAGCAGAAACCGTTTTCCATGCTTTCAGCGTGTTGACATATGTCATTTAACCATTCAAGGGGCCTCGGTATGTCGCTGGAAGGGTCTTGGAGTGAAAGGCGGGCCGCAAGTTAGAAAGATCTCCACGGTAGCCCCTGCACCCAGCCCACCCACGCCACCCCCCCAGCTATTCATTTATTCGCGGCCCTGTCTTCGGGCAGTTGCCTGCGAGGGGGGACTTGTGAAACGCGTGGCTATAGAAAGGGCTGAGGGTTAGGCCCCTCTTCTCTTTGCGAGGAGAACCTTGAATGCGGCAGAATGTGCCAATCTCGCTTTGTTCCCGGGAGCCGAGAACTAAGCACAACTGTTTCAAGGAGACGCCCCCACACACACACACATTCTGGAACGGTACATCTGTGGCCACACACTAATGGACTTTGAATATAGCAACTCAAAGTGAGTTTCTTTTTCTTTTCTCTTTTTTATTTTTTTTTAACATGAGCTCTGTTTTTACTAACTAGAGTCCAGAAATGGCTTCATTTCATTAACAAACTCTTTTAAGCAAGTACTAAAGAGGTAGGCCGAGACAATTAAGGATTTGCATCGTAAGAAAAACAAACCCAAATTTAATTACGAAATTCCTAAGGAACGGGACTGTTAGGGGAAAAAAGTGTTTTTACAGCTGCTGGAAACCGCGGTCCTGAAAGAAAGCAGGCTGGGATAAAAAAATGTAACCGTTCAGTAGCACGAGTCTGGAGGCGGCCTCTTCAAACGAAAGGGGCCTCGTTCATTTTCTGTTTTTCAGGTAGCCCCCTCCTCGCCTCCACTCCGCTGTGACAAAGGCCTGACAGCTCACCAATGGACCACTGGAGGAGGTGTGCTATGGTGGCATCGCCAAACCAGTCCGTTCATGAAGCACGTTGTCTCAGAACAATGAGTCCATGGTCATACGAACCAAGGGGTAGGAACAGTTAAATGAAGACCACCCTTGCTTTTTGTAGGCATTATTATTTTTTGTTTTATCATGAGTAAGACTTTAAACGTTTACATTGATTTCCATGCAGTCGTGCAATCTGCAGTCACGCAAATACTCTCCCGTGGGAAGGTGATGCATAAGGATGTTTATTTTTCAGTCTTTACGGTTACTATCGTCGAATACTCAACAAACAAGAACTGATCAGTTTATCTGAAGGAGGTGTGTTGGAATTGTTGATGCTAGGCATCTCAAGTCCAACCTCCAGCACCACCTCCTCATGGCGTTAATGTCCTTTGATGATTTGGGAGGAATATGCGTTGGTCCCGGTTTGCAGGAGTAAAAATTAGAGAAACAGCAGGACATATATACACCTCCTTTAGACACCCCACATCTACTATTGTGAGTGCAGACCATTGGAAGAGTGGTTTCTTCAGGAACCTTGGATCCAGACCCAACTTGTGCAATAGAAAATACAGTACCTCTTTGCAATGTACTTATACAGTGTTGCTAGAAAGTATGTGAACCCCTTGTGTCCCATAGTTTTACCACAAAGCGGTTATTTAATGAGAATCAGCATTTCTTATGAGACACAACAGGTGTGTAATGATTAATTCCATTTGTTGTTTTAGAGGAAATCATGTGTGTAGTAGAAACACACAAGTAGTGCAGGTGTAAAAATAAGTGAAGCCCAAGTTGTACTGGTTACACCAAGTAGGTAAGTAGAGTCAGGTGAGTAAATCATGATCATTTACTTGTTTTGTAAATTTGTTTTAATGTTTTCTACAAGAATGATGACCATCCGTATTGGGTTCACATACTTTCAAGAAGCTCTCTCTCTCTGTCTATATATATATATATATATAATATACAGTATATGTATACTGTATGTATGTATGTATGTATAATGTATAATCAATTGCTCAAGGAAGGTGGTTTACTGGCTGATATCCTGTAGCATTTCCCCGCTTTGAGATCAGTGCGTATTTTGTCTATGTGACGATTAGAGGTCTACTTTAATGGAAGGTGTTTGTCCATCGTAAACACGCTCTCACAAATGAGCCAGAACTTTTCCGCCGAAGAGACACGCGCTGCCCTTCTCCGGACACACTGGTAACCATAAAGCACACAAGAGACCGGAGCAGATGGTCAATAAGATGAGAATGAGAACACTCCAGTGCTTAAAACACGATGTTGACGCCGAATGCCTGGTAGAGCACGCGTGCCCTTATTTTCGTCAGCGTAAACTTCCATGGCAACACAAATGCGTTCAGACCTCTGATTCTCTGCTGATGTTTGTCATATTTTAATTTTTTTTATTTGAAGAGGACTTGAGTGAGGGCACCACCATGTTTGGATCAAGACAGGAATTTACTGTAGAGCTTGCTTTTCGCATGGTGTCCAGTAGAGTGGGACCGGGGACACGGCGCACGGCCTCCGTCCACAGTTCTATTCACAAATACTGTGAAACATTTGAACGTGCCGCCTGGGCGTACAGTTATACCTCCCATGTGAGCTAAGAGATCTTGCAATGTAGCGTAGTTGTAGTGATCCTTTCAAGACGGCCTTATCAGAAAAAAGATCAACTTCTACTTTAACCGCAAACATGCCTGGTTAAAAATAGAACCTGTTTCAGGGAGAGAAAATAACAGCTTTAAAGGAGAGATTTATGTTAATGCCTTCGCGTTGGCACTGAAACATTATGATGCCCCGGGGTTGTTCAGATGCTGTTGATTTGCTTGGTGTTCTTTTCCAAGTAAGACAGATGATCCTTTCTAACAAGGCGGGAGGGAGCGGGAGAGTCTCCCCATTGTGACCTATGATGGATTGGAGGCTGAGGGCTCGCAGTGAAATCGTCCAAAACAAGCACTTCAGAAATGTCTTTTTGATCACGAGCAACACAACTGTGCACTAGTGTCACTATTCATTCCATAATGACACGAAGTTAATTCAACTGATTGTCGCATTTGTCACAGTAGACAAAAATCTCCAACTCCAACAGGAAAACTGTTTTTTGATCAAGACTGGAGCTAAAAAAAAAAAAAAAAAAAATGTTTTGTGCCAGTCTAACTTGATATGACTTGCATATTTCATTTCTGGATCTTTTACATGGACAAATACCTGCTTCCCATTTGGTGGGTCTGAGGTTTGAGTCCCGCTTGGGGTGCTTTGCAATGGACTGGCGTCCCGCCCTGGGTGTGTCCCCTCCCCCTCCAGCCTTGTGCCCTGTGTTGCCGGTTTAGGCTCCGGCTTGCCGCAACCCTGTTCGGGACGAGCAGCTTTAGCCACTGTGTGTGTGTGTGTGTGTGTGTGTGTGTGTGTGTGTGTGTGTGTCCCATTTGATTCAGTTTTGAAGCGTATCTCTCAGTTTTTTAAAATCCAGAATCGTACGATGTAAATAGCTTTTCTTGTAAAATAATTTTTGTGTTTTTGTTGTTAGGAATTAGATGTGCTGACTGCTGGTCTAAGGAAACGAGGAACTGTGAAAAGAACTTGTTTTGTAAGGTTTAAATTAAGTTTTTAAAATGAGGTCTTTGTACGATTTAAGTTATAAGCTGTATATATTGAATTTGATGAAATCAAAACAAACGTTATTACTGTATACAGTGTCTGGCAGTTAAACGGTCACAAATAAAGCAGCGGCTGAATAAATGAATAATTTGGTGAAACCGAGTGAAATTTCTGGTTGTGTGGTAAGCGACACACATCGCTATTAATCGTGTAACGTCCTGAAACGTATTGTCGGAAAGTGGAGCACTGTTCCAGAACAGAACCTAATGGCTTTTTAATCATTAAAAACCATCCTTAGTCTCTTGGGCAAAAACAAGCAAAAGACAAATTTTTTGGAAATTGTGTTAATGACACAATTATATAATATTGCAAGAAATGAGGGTGGGGGCACAGTGGGTTGGACCGGGTCATGCTCTCTGGTGGGTCTGGGGTTCAAGTCCCGCTTGGGGTGCCTTGTGATGAGCTGGCGTCCCATCCTGGGTGTGTCCCCTCCCCCTCTGGCCTTGCGCCCTGTGTTGCTGGGTTAGGCTCCGGCTCCCCGCGACCCCGTATGGGACTAGTGGTTCAGATGGTGTGTGTGTGTGTGTGTGTGTGTGTGTGTGTGTGTGTGTGTAATGAGGGCTTTATCTGAGCTGACAGCTGCTTTCCATGCGATCTGTGTGAAATACTTGCAATGTCCCTCAGCTCCTCGCTTGGTTAGTGTAACACCTTCGCGCACCTCTTCACAGGTAGGTGGCGGAGCATCTCTTACATGTCCCATGACTCCACTCATTGCACTCTGATTGATTCGGTGCGCATCGCTCGTTACTACTAAGCTGCATGGGGCAGAGCGGGTAGCACTAGTGCCGCGCTGCTCCTGGGCCTCGTTCGGCTGTGCGTTTGAAACCACTCAGGCTGTGTGGAGCTGCTGTGTTATTCCCATGCTGAGTGGGTTTTACCTCACGGGTCAAAGACGTGTTTCAGGTAGACTGCTCACTATAAATTGCCCGTTGTGTGTGTGTGCGCGTAAATGAGAGCGTGTGTTGCGTTGCTCTGCTATGTAAATGGGTGAATGATTTTAGGGAGTTTAATGCAGTGTGTCTGTCAGTGTAAGTGACCTTGGACAAAGGTGTGTGTTGCTTTGCAGGAAAGGCATCTATAAATGTGAATGAAATGAGCAGGGCTGAAGAGTGCAAGCCCCAAGGATGTGTTTCATCCCCTTTGTCGCCATTTTAACAACTAATCGGCACCCAGAGCTGTTCTCTCTCCCTGGGCCGGGCTCTCGTCGAAATAGGGGACGGTTTTAGAAAAGCGTGTAACTTCGAGTAACATGCTGGGCTTCGAACCCGCACTCCTACGTGAGGAATCTGTTCTGATTGTTCACTCCAAGAGGGTGGAAATCTGACTGCAGGAAGCTCTCGGTTTGCCCCCCCCCCCCCACATAGTGCGTGTGTGTATTTATTTGACAGCTGAGTCAGTTTCTTTCTAAAAATCACTACTGAAATGTTCAGTGTCTTTTTTTTTTTTTTCTCCCCCCTCTTTCTTCTGTGTCTATATCAGGACACATTAAGTGGTCCATGAGCATCTTTATGTATCAGCCTGTACTAGTTAATTTGTAACTTTTCCCCTTGAGGAAAGTGTGAAAGTTATAGCAGGATTGCTTTGATTTTTATGTAATGCAAATAATGCGTAACCAGATATGCTGTATTTGAAACAGGAGGTACCTTCGAACACCGTCCGAGGAAATGGTTAACCTCGCCCCGGGCACCGCAGAGGTGCGCCTTGCGTCTTGTCTCTCGACTAATCCCATTCTTAGCCCTGCGATCATACGAGCTCCTGAGCCTTTGAAGGGCTTTTCGGTGGCGTCCTCCTGCCGTCTGTCTTCTCGCCACTCGGCTTCGCCGACAATACGCTTTTCTCCTCGCGCCTCGAACAGCCGAATCCGCAACATCCTCCGCTAGGTGCGGAGCAGATGCGGCAGGCGTCGACGTAGCTGTGGCGGAGCCGTGGCGGGCTTGACGCTGCGCTGAACCCTCTCGGCGGAATCTTCTAGGGGGTCCTGTCTCTAATATCTTGGCAGAACCCTCTGGGGTTGAACCACTGAAAAGGACGGCAAGGGGGGCAGGGAAGTGTGCAAGTCGTCCCGGGGAGAGGCAGCTGTCCATAGAAGGTCCTTTCACGCATGAGGCACAAAGCCCGGGAGCTTATCCATGGGGCCCAGTTTTAAATCTGCTCTCCTGCTCCCTCGGGAGTCTATTTCAAGGAGCTTGATGTCTTTATATTCCCATTTAAACGTTTGCTTTCCGCGTTCTCTTAGGCGCCCTCACACAGGGCTACTCAAAGCTGTTTAGTGAAACCTTTAATGCGAAGACCCATAAATATGGCAACATTAAAAGAGGCCAAATGCGCTTTCATGTTATACTGCCGCACGCCTTGTCCTGGGTGCATCCCCAAGTGCCCCCGTTGATGGCGTGCACGCAGCGTCGTTGGGAAAAGTGACCTGCTCTGTTCCGGCTCTCGTCTCCGAGGTGTGTGTTATTTTGTCTGTGAAAACGTCTGTGGAATCCACAACACCCCCATCCTCTGCTTTCTCACACAACTTGCTTTCCTGTCACTTGAATCCGCTCTTGATTGAGTCCATCGCGCACACGTCAGCACACGGTGTTCAGCCTTTGATTCCTGAATAGCCAAATCAAGCGAATGAAAGCATAACAGCATTTATGCTGTTTCCCGACCTATCTCGTTCCTTAATGTGGATGACTTTTTTTTTTTTTTTTTTTTTTGGCCTCCCGTGGTTTTCATTTTTTATTTTTAAATGTCTCACCCCACTCAATCTGTTAGACAGTTTAGACAGTTCCAGGCTGGGAGGCTGCGTGAAATGAGCAGCGCGCGAACAGAGGGAACGCTCTTAGTCTAATGACTCTACCAGCCTAATGATTCCCGGTGATTCTCTGTTTGTATTCAATTTGTCATAGTCGCTGTTTGGCCAGGGGCCAAATGCATTTCATGAGATGCCCTAGAAAGCATCCCGACCCCATGCACCCTGCACCCTGAAAAAAGAAAATGTAGGGATTTCTTGCTTTTACAGGAAAGGTGGAGTTTGGCACTTCATCCAAGATAAACAACCTATGGAAATGGATTTTGAAACACATGTTGGCACACATCTACCAATAGCAAAGGTACACGCACAAATAATCCCTTTAAAAGAAAATTTGGGAAGTTTTCGTTGACGCGAGGCGTCTAACAAGTCTGAGCGTCTTGCCGAAGAAAGAATTTAATTTATATGAGCGGTTTCCTGCGCACCTCAGCCGCAGCCCATGCAGGTGGATAAATAAACAGGTCCCCATGGTGCTGCCTATAATTGGTGTGCTAGTAAAGCGGTGTGTTTTATGTGGAACCGAACCCCTGTGTCACATTAGACCGTTGCGAATGGAAATGCTGTGTCTTTCGAGCTCAAGAAAAATCATAAAACATTGAGGTTGACATGTTTACCTTCACTAGACCGATAAAGTGTAAGTAAAGTGTGGAAAGGCATTAGAGGCTTGACGTTTTCACAGCAGAAAGCTTTTCGAATAAATCGGACTTGCGTTTTCTCTTTTTAAGGTGCGAGTGTTAACGAACTAATGGTTTATTGCTGAAATACCTCATGTATTTCATGACCATGAGGTATGTATGTACCTCATGGTCAAAATGAGAATGTACCGTGTGCAACACTGGATCTCTTGTAGTACTTAAATAAACTCTGCATCCTACCTTGATTCATTTATTTGTTTATTTTTTATTTTACTTTGTTGAGGAATTGTAAATGGAACACTATTTCCTTGAAAGTGTGTGTTTGTCTGAAATTTTCAGTACATAAATCTGTGCTCCAAAAGTGTATTTATGCATGCAATCATTTTTTACTTATGAAAACAACGTAGCATGGGGGCGTCGCGGCTGGAGCGGCTCTGGAGGTTGCCGGTTCGATCCCCTGCCTTCGGCTGTAGTGCCCTTGAGCAAGATGCTTGTCTTGCAATTGCTCCAGTACCTCCACCCGGCTGTGTTCCTGGCTACCTAGATGTGGCCCTGCAATGGACTGGCGTCCCGTCCAGGGTGTGCCTCCCTCACCCCTTCAGCCTTGCATCCATTGTCTCTGGGACAGGCTCCAGCTCGCTCCCTCGGGACAAGCGGTTATTGAAATGGCTTGGAAAACAGTCTAGTTCAAACCGTTTTTCCTCAACTGTACTTGCCTAAGGACCTTGATACCTAGGTGTAGAATATTTCCAAGTATTCTAGCATTTTATCTGAAATGTCATTTTGCTCAAGGTAAACCTAGTTAAAATTCATGAAACTGTATAAATGAAGCTATGCTTCAAACTGAAGCATCAATATATTAGTACCAAGCAGTTAACAATGCGAAGGACCAGCCATTGCCTTCAGAAGAGCTTCAGTCCTTCTCGAAACGCTTGCCGTACAGGTCCGAAGCTGTGCGTTGTGGGTTGTTTCCGAACGGCTCCGCGCTCCAGCCGAGTTCCAGCTTTGCACGCTTCAGGATGTACACTTTTCTGAGAATGGCTCATAGAGATGCCCCGGTAGTTCTCTGGTAATTTTTGGGGATGTACTTTTGGGTCATTTAGCGCTTATCCCTGTCGGTGAGCTTCGAGCTGCGACCATGATTCATTCCTCTTCGCCGATGCAGTTTGGCCATGCTTGAAATGTGCTGTGTTTATTTTCTACACTGTTCCTCTTGACACATTAAGTAATTTGGCAGTTTTTTTGACCAATACACCTGCAGTTCAAGCACCAACTATTTGGCCTCTTTGGAGCCCCTATTAGTTGCCTCATGTTGCGTTCAGTACTCACGTATTAAAGTGGTGTGTGTCAGAGCATTTATAGTTCACACCCACCCACCCACACTCCTGACGATGCACCTAATATGACTCGACTTTGCAGCTCCATTTGTACTTGTGCTTTAGATACTTCAAAGTTAAACTTGTCCCTCCTTCCTATGTTTCCGTTTCTGTTGTCGTGTCCATCACCGATACGTTATTGTCTCAGATTTTAAGTTAAACTTTCAACTTTACTCTCATAGATTTTACAGCTTCATCACTGTATTGCTTCAGAAGCTTTATTAAATATTTGTGTATGCAGTAGCCTCGAATAACGCTTCAACGAGGGCTGTTCGCGGTGTTTGAGTATACTGTATGTCGGTGAAAAATGTGCCCATGACAAATGGCAAGGAAGGGAGAGCCGCAAACAACGCATGTAATGACACAACACGTGTTACATGGCAACTTTATGATTTACTTCAGCTGCAGCGTATTCGCATATAAGGGATATATATCAGTACCTTATCGTGTTTCTTTTATCTGATATGGTCTCAAGCACACAAATAAAGCAGAAAAGCAGACTGTTTTTTGCTCTAAAGACTCACTCACTGCTCGTTCTGTCTTTATCACTGTTTGAAATATGAAGTTTACACTGTTCCGCTTTGATCTATTCAATGAACATGTGATGTATTTCTCCCATTATTAAGTAAAGTAGCTGCAGATAAGGGACTAGAAGTTTCTCATGTGCAAGTTCAGCGTGTGCATCTGTGCATCCTGCTGTTTCCTCACATATGCTTGTCCACTGTACGTGCTGTGTAGGATGACCCAACATGACCCAACGGAGCACTGGCTCGAGGTCCCAATGCTACAGCTCACGGAGGAGCTCAGGCATCCCTTGTATAGGTTCAGGAAGCTTTCTGGGCACATTGTGAAAGATATATTGTTGCTCAATACTCACTCTGCCGCTCTGCTGCGGCTCAGCACAGGTAAGGGAGTCGGGAGCCAGAGACGACATGCTGCAACACAGAAAAAAAATCCTCGGTGGGTCGCGCACGTCGCCAGGTCTACTGTATACGGTTTGCGCCGCAATGAGAAAAGCCAAGACATTACACTCGATCAGCCTCATTTTTGCAACCTTGCTGAGAAAACTCGACACCTCGGAGTCCCACGTTGCAGGAAAGCTGCAACTGTTGCAACGTGACATGAGCGGCAACAGGAGACAATTTGGAGTATTTCGGAGAAATATTGCATTGCTGTGGCTGAATGTGGACCGCGGAGCGTCCCAGAGCCTCGTGTCATCATCCACAGCGCACTTTCGTTCTTTTCACAGCTCATGCACAGAAAACGCCAAAACATGGTGTGTTTTGGAAACAGCCGGAGGCCTCTTTGTTGAGACGCCGCTCATTGAGCGCCTTAGAGACACCGAGGCTCCGGTTGCTGATGAAGCACCGAGACGACCCCAATGAAGCAACACGGTGTTGATAGGTATTAGTTCAACTGGGCAGGCAAAGAGAGGTTCCCGGAAACAGATCCCACCTTTGCTGCCTTTCGCTCCGCCGGTGAGGGCAGCGTCCTCTGCAGCGCACAGTTTCCCTTTGTCAGCTGCCTTCGCTCACCACCCGGGCCACTCCGTCCCTGGAAAGAAATGTCGGAGACACATAAGACCCTTGGGAAAGACCCCGAAGGACTGTGAAATTGCTCCGACTGGGCCCTCCACCCTCTGCACTCCCCCATTAAACCTAATCACCTTAAATTTGGCCCCGTGTACAGTTTGATTAGAGCGGTCCGAGCCTCGTTTCCTGAGCCAAGACAAGCTGCACCGCTGTGGCCTTTGCGGTCAGATCGCGTTACACACCAACTTTGTGGATCGTTCGTCTTGTTCATGCAACTCGGGGCCCTGTTAACGGGGCACAACTACCAAATTCCTCTTTCTCCCGCTTTGTGAAATGGAACTGCAGCTTTGAATCGGAAAGTGATTTGTTGGCATGTTTTTTTTTTTTTTTTTTTTGTTCAGAAGGTGTGCATCAGGTCACACAAAATTTCCGTTTTTATTAATACGCGGATAATGTCTCTTCTGCATCTCTTTGGGGAGCACGATGCGTTATGTGTCGGGCAGCAGGTTGCGTCATGGTTAGAGTTGCTGCTTTGCACTTGAATCCCACCTCCTAATGGAGGTGATCGAGTACCTTTGGTCAGGGTACTTACCCTGAACTAATGCGGTAAAAAATTATGCATCTCTATCAATGTGTAATTAACTGTAGGCATCTTAACATTTATAAGTCAATTTGGACAAAAGTGTCAGTGATATAAATTAGATGCCCAACTGTTAATTCCTGTTCCATGCCATTCCCTCAGCACATGATGTTCTTTTTTGATTCAAACGAGCAATGAGTGGACCACATGCTCTATTTAGGCTGCAGTTTTGTTTGAACAGTCCAGGTAATTATATGCCATAAATACTGCAAAGAGAAAAAAGAAAGTCTGTTAATGTAAGCAAATGATCCAATTAAGCTTCGTCACAATATTGTTTTTGCTCTTCATACATGCAGGAGCATAGCTGGAGTGTCGACTAAAATTTTCAGCTTTTATACCTCTTCTTTTCCACTGTCGAACATGCAAGCGTAGTCATCTTGCATCATGGCAATTTTGGTTTTTTGGCTTTTAAAAAATTGTTCAAACCGTTCATATTGTGAGCACTTGCACCGGTGTTTCTTTGGCATTCCGGGGACAGCATGTCCTGACCTTGAGGAATGCGCTGAAGACCCTTGTGACTGGACGCACAGGAGGCAGCCCTCCCCGATGCTTTCACTCATTGCTTTTATGACTAACTCATTTAATTGCACACTTGAGCTCAGAGGTGTAAAACTTTGACAGGTTTTTATTTTTTTTTCGAAATCCTGTCAATTATTAAGTGAGTCGCCTCGGTGGGAAACTTGCTCAGTTGGACCTCTTCCTGATGCTCCGGAGTACTCCAGGTGTACTTTGTCGAGGGTCCCTCGCTCTCCAGCTGTGCCGTTTCCATGCGAAGGACACTCGTACCCGTGTCTCCGCAAGGTGTTGCATCACCCTGTTTTACTGCACGCCGTTCAGCGCCCCCCCAGCAGGGAAGTGTCGGAAGTTAAGGAACTGTGCAGTGTGTGTTTTTGGCTATTCCCACACTTCAAAGCCATGTGGCCCTTTTATGGCTGCAGATAAGACAAGATGTAACAGATACCGCCATCGAGTGTTGAGAAACCTTTTATTGTTTACCGCTGTACGTGCCAGTTACGAGTAAAAGAAGTCATAAGACTATTCTGTTGACGTTCTAGGATGTGTAAAAGGTAATGAAAGGGTTTGTGTAACGTGTTGACTAGTGTGTGTTGTATGGAGAGGTAAATCATATTTTTTGCATTTCTCTTAATCACATTTGTGTTGCCAAGATGCCTTTCCAAAGTAACTTTTTTCAGTAATTTACCTGTGTATACAGCGTGATTATTTTCGCTGTGTCCACTTAGCGTCAGTACCTTGATCAAGGGCAAGAGGTGGGATTCAAACCTTGCCGTGTGCGTGCAAGACAGCAGCTCTAACCGCTGTGCCACCTGCTCCGTGTGTACAGTGTGCGTACTGTATGTCTATACAGCCATGAATGCATTTCTTTGCTACTTAAACAGGGTTGTGTCAGGAGTGCTCGACTTCAGCGATCATTTTTTACCTCTCTTAGTAAGACGTGGTAAATAACATAGAGTATGTAGAAAAAAGTTGAGTCTGTCTGAACGTTGACCCCAAAGCTAAAAACAACAGCCATCCCCTCAAAACGATATCCGTCTCGTTGTTGCATGCATCCCCTAAAGGTACTGTTCGAAATAGTATTTAGGATAATTTCTGAGAAAAAAATCATTCGTCGCCTTCCACGTTTAAAGGCAGCAAGCTACCGGTGCAAACGGTGCACATTTGGGGGTGTACGCTCATTTGCTCGTGTTGCAGTTGGGCAAGAAGGTGGCTGATGCTTTGACAAGTACATGGACTACAGTGCATCTTTAAGGTGCTAAGCAGCTGATGACTTGATGTAGGCTTGAGCAAAATCCTGCCCGATGGGCCTGTGAGCTGCCAGGCCAAGACTTGGTCACCCATTGTTTTCGATGTTTTGATAACCAACCCTTCCAGTGAATATTCGTTAATGCACATCCTCGATATGTCGATATATCGAAGGCTCCTGAAAGAAGAGGAACTTTGTTCCACGCAGGTGTGCGCATTGCTAGCGTGTAAATCGAGGACATTTTGGTTTGGTCTCGACATACTCGTGTTGGCCAGCTTACAGCAGAGTCCTCTCAAGCAGGGTGACCAGTTCCAACATTTTGCACACTGTCAGCGTTAGGGTCCCTCCTTCCCTGCCTCCCTCCCTCCCCGCAGCCGCGCCCCCGCAGCTCGGCCAATCACCTGCCCGGGCAGCCCGCAGGGAACGTCACAGAAATATTTTTTGATATCGGGATACGGTTTCGGGGAGAGACGGCCATTCATCACAGCTTGGCAGGGCAGGCTGCTGAGCCTCCCGACTCACTGCTTATCAGGAAGTATTACTTCACAATGTGCGGAATGAGCAGCTGGAAAGCGCAGTTGTGGCCTGTAACGCTAACGCCCTCCCTCTCTGTGCCCCCCCCCCCCACCCCCTCCCACAGGGACCTCAGCATGAACAACCTCACCCTACTGCCCGCGAGTGGCCTCTCCAACCTACACTTCCTGGAAGAGCTGTGAGTACGACCGCCGAGGGACAGGGCTGGCGTTGCGTGTGGGACACGTGTGGGACCGTATTCCTGCCAGGGCACTGGGTCACAGCTGGTACATGGAGACCACGGCGACCAGAGGCTGCCAAGAACGTCCTTGGAGTCCTCAGCTCAGGAGTCACTGGAGAACTCAAGGGAGTGAAATGCACTAAAAGTTAATGTTCTCATTTCTGACCCTTCCTCTTTGGGGCTTTTTCACTGTGAAAGAAAGTGCTTTGACGTTTGGTGGCACTATTTAAATAAAATGCCGAACAATGTAACAATGAACGGGACCGACCGGTTCACGCTCTGCGTACGTGACGCAGTGCACTCGCTAATGAAAAGCTGCAGGAGGGGTTCCCGGGTTTCGCACCAAGCGATGGGCTCCCAGGACGTGCAGCATGGGAAAGCGGAGCATTTGCACCCCAGGTCTGTCGTCACATCTCACGGTGTTGAGATCGGTCCGAACCCTGGGCTGGGACCGAATGAACCAGAGTTCGCCTCGAAGCCTGGAAAGGCTTGGTCCATCCTTAGTTTCACAGAAATGTTTTAGTGCCAAAAAATGCTGCAAATCAGATTTCCGTTGGAACCAAATGGTGCAATTTACTAGGCAGAGAATGAGAGAGTAAGCAAACAAACAAACAAACGTGCACCCGATCTTGCTAATGAACGTTAAAAGCTTCACAGTCATCCTAATCCTTGCATGCTACCCAAAGAAAAAAGTATTTAATGGATGTGGTATAAAAATTCCCCTTATTCAATATATGCAATGTATCACGCTTATTGGAATGGGATTAGTTTATACATGTATGTTAATTATATATATATTATATAACATATATATACACACACATTTTCAGAACCGCTTTGTCCCATACGGGGTCGCGGGGAACCGGAGCCTACCCGGCAACACAGGGCGTAAGGCCTGAGGGTGAGGGGGACACACCCAAGACGGGACGCCAGTCCGCCGCAAGGCACCCCAAGCGGGACTCGAACCCCAGACCCACCGGAGAGCAGGACTGTGGCCCAACCCACTGCGCCACCGCGCCCCCGCGCCCCCCTGACATATACATATTATATATACAAATTATATTATGTATAATTCATACATTTATATACATTTTTTTCTGAACCGCTTGTCCCATACGGGGTTGCATACATTTATATACAATTATATATAATTTTTTATGTTATATTAGCATAATTATATTAGTTTATATGCAATATATGTTATATTGTATATAAATATATTAACGTATATATTCCATAATTTGTTAAATTGCGTAAATGTACTGATGCACACATATAATTCATAGCAATATGTTTTACACACACAGCAAAACACAGAGTGCCCATAAAGCATCCGTTTTAAATCATCTCAGCCTTTATGCGGCTAAATGGAAAAACTCCGGTTACACTTTACATATGCGGGTCCCTGCAGGGGTGGCTTCCATTCATGGTGTAAAATGTCTCCATTAGTCGTTCACACTCTTTCTTAATTGCTTCTTTCTCACCGCTGGTCCCTCTGCAGCATCCAGCCGTCTGTCGTCCTGCTGGCAGCACATTGGGCTCATGGGGATGTCCTTCCAAACAGCACTTTCCATTTCTCCAAGGCCTTGGTTGTGGCCGCACAGCGTGCCTTCCTCGATCTATAAATAATTAGAGCACGGTAACTAAAGCACACATGTTTTATGATGTTTACGAACCCCTCACTCACATGTTGGAAGCGAAATTGCAAAAAAAAAAAAAAAAAAAAGCTGTAATATTTATTTTCTGTTTCTCACGCATGCCAGGAATATTTAGGGTTTGAAGTGTGAGCCCAGCCAGGCAGCGCTCGCTGGGTGTAAACACTGCCGTGCGGGGCGAGGTTGCCAAGCAGCTGTTTGGGGGAGCGCAGCAGTCCTCCCCCACCACCCTGCCCCCCCCACCTCAGTGCTCTTAAATTCTCGCACGGCTTTGCGTTTATCCCCCCACTGTGAGCCCATGGATCCCATGGAGAGATGTGTCAGTGGCCGCACTTGTGCAGGTATTAATGAAATGGCAACACGGGTGACGCATGGGGAGTGGAGTGGAGGGGATGTGAAGAGCACAACTACATAAGACCAACCCAGAACTTTTAACATTATGGCCAGGTTGGCCTACAAATGTTGCTACGGCCTGGTGGAAGGTATTCGATTACAACTTCACAGCAACGCATGGATACAGTGGTCTACCGTGGCAGCAGGTGGCGTAGTTGTTAATGCTGCTTGCACGTAAATTTACATGTACATTTATTAATTCAGCAGACGCTTTTCTCCGAAGAGACGTACATCTCGGGGGAAAAAAATACCGTGAGTTCATTACGTCAGCAGAAAGAGAGGCTCGGATGTAGACGCGTGATACTAAAGCACAGTTAATTTGCGTTATTCTATTGCTATAATCACAAAATTGTTGAACATTTACACGTTTATCAGAGAAGCGAGTTTGAAAGAGGCGACTTTTAAGACCCTTCTGAAATGTAGAACGAAATGACCCAGGTTTCAGTACCACCTCCTGCACGACTACCCTTGAACAAGGTACTCACCCTAAATTGCTCGTCTGAACATTACCTATCTGTATTACAAAGGTAAATCATTGTAACCAGCTTACCTTTATGAGTCACTTTGGAGAAAAGTGTCAATCGGCAACATAACATGTATAGTTCCTAATTACCGGTTGCAGGAGCATGACATTTATGCGTTTCTTTATTTAAAAAATCTTGAGTTTTGAAAATAATCTAATTTAATTTAATGCAGATAAACATTACAGCATATATTGCTCACGGCCAATGACAATTACACGCATGGCAATACTAGTGCGAAATGCCATGGGAGGGCAGAGGTTAATGTACTGTTTTAAAGCATTTTAAAGACACCCAGATTTTAAAGACATAAAAGCACAAGTTACAAGCCGGCACTTTTATGGCTCACAGTATTGAAAGTGCTCAGGTGCTGAGTTTAATGCCTCGCGCTCACGTCCATATGGAATAGCTTTAAGGCGGCTCTTGTCCGTCCAACCACGCAGAGCTCTCAGTGGTTACTCCACTAACTATAAGATTGAACAACATTCTTTGTTTACTCGTTTATTTGAAAAAAGAGAAAAAACGCATGTCTCTGTGTCAGAACCACTGCCACCCCATAACATGTTCACTGTAGACGTTACAAAGCGTAGTGTTAGAGTTCGGGCTGGGGGTGTGTTTCAGATTAAAACCCAGATGCCAGGCCTTTCTGTGTCAGTCGGTGCTGACTGACTCGCCGTTGGAGCCCATTAACAAAAAAGAGCATCGTACCACCAGTGACAATGTCAGCGCAAGGCCTAGTGCCACGTTGCCGGTGTAGACAAAGAAGCCTCTGCTGGAACATCAAGGCAGGCTACTCCCGTGTGCACTGTGCGTCGCTATGAAATACCATATGGGCCATCAGCAGTCTGACCCTGGGGCTAAAGGTCAAATGCTCCATATCCTCATGCATCTTACGTTCACATCGTGTTATAGGTGCAGTACAGTCTGGTATGTGCCGTTGAGTTAAGTTCGACTCACACTGGTATGAAATTTCTTCCATTGTGAACATGGGTAGAACATGCAAACTCCACACAACCTGGGCTGAATTGGAACATACACTCAATTTGTTGTACTGTAGGTATAGAACAAAAGAAATGCTTAGCGGAACTTTGTTCTTTTCAATTAGTGTCACATGACACTGTGTTTATTATTTCCTTGTTTGTCCCACTTTAAGCGCCGAGGAAGGCCAATGGCTGAAATGCATACAGGTTACAGCATCGATTTTGTGCTTTACATTGAAATATATAATTATATATATTTCCGTGTTCCTCATGTCTCATCCATGACTGAGCAATACTGGAAGGATATGTGGGAGAAGGTATATTACACAACGTCAATGCCCAGTGGCTGTTGGACCTGAGAGAAGACTACAACAAATTCCCAGAGCAAGAACCAGTCATCATCATCACAAAGGCAGACATCCAACAGCGAGTCTCAAGCATGAAGAGCTGGACAGCATCAGGACCTGACATGATCCACACCTACTGGCTGAAGAAGCTAACGCAGCACAAATATATGAGCTGCTAACATCGGGGTCTAACCCAGACTGACATCAAGCTGTATGCCAGGAGTGAACGAGACATTGATTCACTGATCCACCTCACCAGGATATACAGCAATGGCATCAGGATATCATTTGGACTGGATAAGTGTGGTTGAATGGTATCAAGAAGAGGGAAGGTGATCAGGACTGAAGGAGTGGAGTCATCAGAATGCAGAATTGCAGACATGCAGGACAGCTATAAGTACCTGGGTATACCAGAGGTCAGTGGAAACCATGACGTGGCAGCGAGGAGATCAGCCAAACCAAAATACCTCCAGAAAGTAAGGCAGGTCCTGAAAAGCCAGCTCAATGGTAGGAATAAGATCCAAGTCATCAACATATATGCCCTATAGTCATCAGATACCTAGCTGGAATAATGGTTGGCCACAGGAGGAGATGGATACCACAGATGTCAAGACAAGAAAACTCCTCACGATGCACGGAGGGATCCACCCAAAGTCCAGCACCCTGAGAGAGTACGAAAAGCGAAAATAGGGGGGCTGAGGGTTAGTGAATGTCACAGCCATTATCCAGGATGAAACAAGGAGCATCCAAGAGTACATCAGAAAGATGGCTCCCCAGGACAAACCGCTGAGTACCTCAGGCAGCAGAAGACAGAGAATGATGAGGAAGAAGAGGACACATCGTGGAAGACCAAGCCCCTTCACGGACTCTAGCAATGACAGGTAGAGGGAGTGGCTCGCATCAAGAAATCCTACAAGTGGCTGGAAAAGGCCGGTCTGAAGGACAGCTCAGAGGCTCTGCTCATGGCAGGACAAGAACAGGCTCCATGTACCAGATCCATACAGGCTGGGGTCTTCCACAGCACGCAGGACCTAAATTGCAGGGTGTGCAAAGACATTCCTGAAACAGTCCAGCACATAGTAGCAGGTTGTAAGATGCAAGCTGGGATAGCATACACTGAGAGGCATAACCAAGTGGCTGGGATAGCGTACAGGAACATCTGTGCAGAATACAGACTGGAAGTCCCAAAGTCCAAATGGGAGACACCATCAAAGGTGGTTGAAAACAGGAGAGCTAGAATCCTGTGGGACTTCAAGTTCCGGAGTGACAAGCAGTTGCTGGCCAACCAACCAGACACAGTGGTGGTTGACAAGGAGGAGAAGAAGGGAATTGTAATAGATGTGGCAATCTCAAGTGATAGCAATATCAGAAATAAGGAGCATTAGAAGATCAAGAAGTACCAAGGGCTGAAAGAAGAATTGGAAGGGATGTGGAAGGTGAAGTCCAGATTGGTCCCAGTAGTAATAGAAGCACTCGGGGTTGTGACCTCCACACTGGGAGAGTGGCTCTAGCAGATTCTGGGAACAACATCTGAAGTCTCTGTCCAGAAGAGTGCAGTCCTAGGAACAGCTAAGATACTACGCAGAACCCTCAAACTCCAAGGCCTCTGGTAGAGGACCTGAGCTTGAGAAAGACCCACATGCCACCCCATGTGGGGGTGAGAAGGAGATTTTTTTATATATATACTGCATATACAGTATACAGTGTGTGTGTGTGTGTGTGTGTGTGTGTGTGTGTATATAGTGTATATATATAGTATACTGTATATACAGTATATAAAAAGAAGCTGTAGTGTTACTTGCTAATTTGAACCTAGATCGAAGAGCGACTAAGCTCGATAAATATCTGTGAGGTCCACAAAGAGTACTGGGAATGTGTGTCGGTGTGATTTTAACTCCTTGGCGGTACGTACATCAGCACGCAGGATTAATTCATCTACCGCATCCACCGGCTGTCGGGTTGTCAGCCCGTTGCACGCGGATAACACACTAAACTTGCGTGGGTTTGGTCCCCAGGCTGCGCAAAAATTATTGAGAACAAAATGCCTTTTTTCACCACCTCATCGTGGATACTTTTGTCTACAAAACGAGAGTGGCTTTGAGCGTTATCCTGATAAGTAATAGCTACACTAAACCCCCTACAGATATTCACCCATTTATATAACCGTGCAAGGTAACACACACACAAAAAGGCAATTTGGCGTCACTAGTCCATGCCTTTACATTGTGGGAGGAAACCAGAGCACCTAGCGGAAATCCATGCGAACACGGAGGGAACATGCAAACTCCGTGCAGACTCAGCTAGTGTCAAACCCACATCTGAAGGGAACGTGAGGCACCATCTCTATCCTTCGTTGTTAAGAAAAGGCCATCAAGGCGACATATTGGAGAAGTTTATAAGGAAACAAATTTATGAACTGCAGGAGGACAAGGACGCTGCTCCCGCAACAGCCGCAGTCTCCGTGCCCAGATGCCTTGTGTTTGCTCAACTGGCTGACGCCCGGTGGTGTCTGAGCTCCAGACACGCATGAGCCCATTGGACGATTCCCCAAAGGGTTCATTTCCGGCTCTTGTCCCTCACGACATGCTTTCGGCTTCTCCTGGACGAACGCAAAATGAGCTGTTCATCACCTTCAGATTGACCACGAATGAGAAGTACATATGGTGAATTTTGCAGTGAGACCTGCGTGCTTCTTTTCTTTGAACCTTTCCTTCCTTAACGCTCTGAACTGCTCACACCGGTGCGCGAAACATCTACGTACCGCAACCTGCAAGCTCAAAGCTGAGTAGAAAAATAATAGCAATAGACATGGGTAGATGTGGCATGCAAACTTTTCTGCGCGCTAATGAGCGCTGCTCAAGGGCTCTTCAGCCTGAGTGCTATTCCAGGGTTTTTCGGGAAGTACTGGTCCACTTGCCCTTTTATGGCCTAACAACGTAGGGCATTGCTTCGTGGAACTCATACATGATAAATGGGAAATGTCTGTGCAATTTTGTTGTCTATTTGCCTATTATTAATTTTTGGAAAATGTAACTGCCTTTGTTCCTTTATTAGAGACACTGGGAGGGAAGGGGCGGGGGGGTGCAGTCTCATGTGCTGGCACCTATTATTGAGGCATATCTGTGTTGCCTTTCTTCACAGTTAAATGAAATCCACATGACCAAAAAATGTATTCTGTTTTTTTTTTCTTTCTTTCTACCCTCTGCAGGCGTCTTGCAGGAAATGACCTGACACACATCCCCAAAGGGGCTTTCTCTGGCCTATTCAATCTTAAAGTGCTGTAAGTATGTACCCTGTTGTCTCATGCATTGCCTACTTAAAGACAGGTCTCTTGGTATGAAAGGTCACTAGGTTGATTATTTATTTTTTTTTTTTCTTTTTTTGATATTGCAAAAGGTGCATTCTGGGGTCTTTTGGAATCTTTTTTTTCTTATTGCATTAAAAAAAAAAAACTTCTTGGATCAAGATCAGATAATTTAATGGGGTCCTCAGTTCTTGAAATGTGCTGGTGAGCTTTATTGTGACTGATGTTATACGTTTGCAAATCATTAGGAGTCACTGAAAGCAATTTAACTCCTTGGGAAAAATCACTTGGAGCACAAGAATCAGGTACAGAATGATGAGGACAATGGTATGCGTTTTTACGGTGCAGGATTGCTCCTTGACCTGGATTTCTTTAGGTAAAAAAAATCATGGACTCCAAACTGAGTTGAACACAGTCCTTAAAACCCTGTGTTCTTTAAAAGGTTCTTTTGTGTCTTTATATTTTTATATGTGTACAGAACTGATGGCAGTGATTTGCATAGATCTCCCTAAACATGACTCCATTATTGACCCAGGAGAACCTCTCATGCATATATTCATACCTGTGCAATATAGATGGATGGATGGATGGATGGATAGATCCCACAGTAAGTTAATAAATACCATATTTAAAGAAGTATGTAAAAATAAACTATTAAAAAAGAAACAGAAAATAAATCAAATAAGCTTAATTAATACTGGTGAATATTACCTAGAATTAAGGACTGACCAGTGAAAAGTGGCGTGGAGTCTATGGATGTCGATCTTTTTTCAGTTTCAGATTTTATTTAGGTTCATCATTAGTTCATCTGAGATCACATCCACCACACTGGTGAAGATGAATCACCCAGAGGTATGTTTTTGATAGCAGATGTGATCCAGTAATTGCTTGAATTGTGAGAAACCTCCCTTCTAAAAATCCCACCTCCAGCTGTAGTGCCCTTGAGCAAAGTACTTACCCTAAATTGTTCCAGTAAAATTACCCAGCTGTACTAATGGATACATGATTGTCAGCAGCTTAACGCTGTAAGTCGTTTTGGAGAAAAGCGTCAGGAAAATGAATAAATATAAGACTTCACTATCCGTTTGGTGGCCTGTCACATTTCCGCAAAGTCAGACCAACAGGAAAACTTCATAAATGTACTGTTATGTGCCTATAGACGTTAATAAAATAAAAAAAAAAAAAAGAGACTCTTTTATATCAAAACCAAGAGATAATCACTTGCAGTCCCACTCCGGCCGATGTTTTTCTACTTAAATGCACATGTTAAGACTACATGCGTGTTTTAATTTATTACCCCATACGGAAACATCTGGTTTTTCATTGTGGCACTCATAAAAGTAAATAAAAACCTGTTTGTGACGTACAGAACGTATGTTGAAGAAAGTGCACTGTATAAAAGTAAATTCCCTGTGAAAGTGCTCCTTTTTATTGTGACTTTTCAGCCACAGGACTGCTGCATGATATTTCAGGAGCGTATCGTTTTTCGTCCAACGAGAGGTCATCCCGGCCCGGCCCGGCCTTGGCGAGGGGCTCGGCCAGCATTTTAACGCGTGTGAGATACAGTAACTGTGCTGCGATGCAGATGTGACAGGACTGCGTAATAAGGGACAACCAGGCGGCAACAACCACATTTATCACATGACTGGGATTCAGTGATTTCGTGTTCCAAGAAACGATAAAATTCAGCAGCTGCACTTGACTTTTGCAGAACGACTTTTTATTCTGCCATATCCTGGATGGCTCCCAGCACTCAGTGACATTCTCAGTGCCGGAAGTTTGTTGTTTGTTCACAGTCAAGGCTAATTGGAGACACTTTGATGTACTTCCAAATCCACATTATATCGTCCTACTAGAAACTGCACTTTTCAAGGAAACCGTGTTAAGACGTTTTTAGGAATCGACGTGTTTTTTAAGCTAAAAGACATGTTATTCCTCACTCCGAGTTCAGACCCCTCTGTTGTGAAATGATTAATTATTTCCTGAGATTTTTCACCAAGAATGGCAGAAATGTAATATTATCTAATATGTGCTATACGCAAAAGACAAAGTAAAATCCTTATCTGCATCTATGGATTAAACAAAGTTACGATGGCAGGAAATTGTTTAAAAAAAAAAAAAAAAAAAGCTTCTGTGATAGACTGGCATCCCATCCAGGGTGTACCCTTAGCTTACCCTGCACCCTAGTGAAGGAGCAGTTACTAAATAAGGGCAGCAGATGGCGCAGTGGTTAGAGTTGCCACTTTGTGCTCAAAGGATACACGTTGAAATCCTTTCTCTGGGTGTAGTATCCTAAAATAAGGAACTTATCCTGAATCGGGCAAGTCGTTATAAGTTGCTTTTGAAAGAAGCATCTGATAAATGTTAATGAGTAATACTTACCTCCATACATACTTATAACACCCCTCTGGAAATCAAGTGGTGGGAGGGTATAAATATTCAAACTTTGACCTATGATTTCTATCTCTGACGATATACAATGGTAACTGAAATGTTACTCGTCCGTCAGGAACCCCTGCAGTGTGTAAAACTGTGGTGTAACCCTAGACGGCAGTTGAAGAAATGGGAGTTGGGTTAGACAGCCAAGCTCCGTTTTTTAAGCGTGGACAATCGTAGGGCCCTCCTCTTCTCTGTGAATGCCCCAGCCGCAACCTCGAACCATAGGGAAAGGCACTCCCCTTTCTGCTGATATGTCCGTTTCACAGCCCGCTGGCTGCTTTGCTGTTTTATAACGTCCCGCAACCTGCTCACAGGGAAATGAATGTGAGCGAGATCCCCCTGCTTCATACCCATTTGTAAACATTCGCTGCAAATTGTGGGAACTACATTATCTTCACATTTACTCCTTTAGTGGCTGTGGGGTGGCACGGCAAGTACCTGGGTTCTGCGGGAGGACATGGGTTTGATACCCACTCAGTCTGTGTGGAGTTTGCATGTTCTCCCCATGTCTGCATGGGTTTCCTCCAGGTGCTCTGGTTTCCTCCCACAATCCAAAGCCATGCTGTTCAGGGTCACGCATAGTGTGTGAGTGACAGAGGGAGTGTGTGTCTTCCGCTGATATATGGATGAGTGACCCAGTGTAATCAGTGTATCAAGCAGTGTAAGTCTTCGGGTGCTCTGGTTTCCTCCCACAATCCAAAGCTGTGCTGTTCAGGTTCACCCATAGTGTGTGAGTAACAAAGAGAGTGTGTTCCACTGATATAAGGATGAGTAACCCATTGTAAGTAGTGTATCTAGCAGTGTAAATCACCTTGGTGAATAAGGTGTGTGGACTCATAACACTACATAGAGTTCATTGGAAGCTGCTTTGGAGAGAATTGTCTCCTAGATAAAATAATGTAAATAACTTTTTGCCAAAGCAACGTGCAACACAGGTGTGTTTCACAGCAGGCAAACTTATGAGATGCAGACCTGCGATTCTCGAAGCGCAGAGAGTTTGTGCAATACCACCATTTGTTCAGCACGCGTTGCACAAGTAGCTGCGTATAGAATTGAGTCTGGTGGGAAATTTTAAAGTGATCGTGACAGATGGTGTGATGCGGGTCTGTGGAGCTGTTAGGACATCAGGAGAGAAGAAAGTCCGAAAGAGCTGAATTTTCCATCAGAAGAGGAACTTGTTCTGCTACAATGGAGCCGAACCTGAGAATCGACAGTCTTTCGACTATGGGCCTCTCGTGAGCAGTCAGAGGCGGAGGAGTGGAGTGCTCTTACTGAGGTGCAGACAGTGCTCAACTCTTGTATGTAAGGGAGCAGGGCCTTTGACCGTCTTATAAGCCGGACAGCTGTAGGAATGCGATGCATGGAAGTGAAGACATGGTTTGAAGGGCTGCTAAGTGGTCAAAGAGCAAAATGCTACACATTAGTGACATTTATGCATTCAGCAGACGGCCTTATCCAAAGTGCCCTCCGTATCAGTTAAGGCAAAGGTACATTGAGCATAAATAGCACTGGTCAAACAAAGGGCATAACAGCATGGGCCGTGACCAGTTTGCAAAGGTGAAGAGAGGAGGCTGCCAAGAACAACAAAGTAGCAAAATAATTTCTTCCATTAACTTTTAACTGTGACCTAAAATAGATTGTCAGTTTGCTAACGTGGTTAAAGTATTTGCACCGCTAAACGAAGTTTTCACCGTTGTGCCGTCGGAGCCGTACGGGCCTGCGCCGCAAGCGCTGTTGTTGATGATAACTGCATAATTATTATCAGTATTGCTGCTGTAATTGTGTAGACGATGCCCCCTTTCCAGAGCAACATACATAACTGTACGCGCTAACATAGCAGGCTACGGGTCACAAACACGGTGAGAATAATATTGGGCATCGAAGGGACCGCTGCAAGACTCTTCCGGGACTCTGGCCTTTAAATGCTTGCTGCCTAATGTGCTGTGGCCGGGTGGTTCGAGTTTGTGTCTTTAGACTCAAAGGACTCAGCTTCCAACCCCACCTCCTGCTGTAGGTCTCTTGATCAAGGTACTCACCCTGAACTGATACGGTAAAAATTGCCCGGGTTTATGAATGGAAAAATCGTGTGTAAGTGTCAGCGAAATGAATCGATGCAACTGTCATTGCGTGATGTCTCACACACCTGCTCCACGTTCCCTGCTCCCATACAGCATGCTGCAGAACAACCAGCTGCGACAGGTCCCCAGTGAAGCGCTGCGGAACCTGCGTCGTCTTCAGTCCCTGTGAGTAGCTGAGGTCTCCCCCCCCGACCCCCACGGATGAAACGAAACACTGATCTCTTTGGCGAACCAGGGCTGGCCGAGCAGTTGGGATGACCGTCGCTGTCCGCCTTTATTCTTCCTTTCTCCTCCTCCTTAACAGAATCGCGGCACACCGAGGGGCCACTGGCTCTGCTTTGGCGGACCGCTGCTCGCTACTCTTTCAGCCCAGGAACTTTAAGTGGCTCAGTCCTTTAATTATCATTTAAAACGTACAATGAGGGGTAGCAGTCGATGGGTGGAGCGGTCAAGGGGAGAGGGAGGTAAAATTTTGGAATGGGGTCCACATCAATTTGGCTCTAAAGAAAGCATACCTTCGATCAATAGGAAAGAGAAGAAGGGCAGATAAGAAGGGTGAATGCAGATTGCCTTTCAGTGCAGTCGATCTGGAATCTTTCCTTTCTCCCCTCTTTTTCAGATGAATGCTAAATGTCTGATTAGGATCACATTATTGCATGTGCGATCGGCGCTTAGGCGGGTCACGCGAACAGACGTTCCATTATCGCGGGCCCGCTTTCAGCCGCATGTTCCGAAGCTTTGCCTTGGTGCCACGACAGCTTGCATTTGGGAACCTTTGTCTCCTGAATGTGTCCTCTTGAATGAGGCCAGAGGACACTGTGGCCCCGGTGCCAGAATGACAGGTATCGGGTAACTGTTGGTCTGGGACAGCCTGTGTGCTGAGCACAGGGAGAGTTTGCACTTATACCCTTAATTATAGCTTATACCCTTTAGCCCGACATTATTAAAACAAAACGCCAAACATTTCTGGATCGGTCCTCACGGTTTTTGTGTCTTTCACAATAATAAAAAAAAAAAAAAAAAAATGCAGTAAATCGATTATCCATTGACTGTACTCACAATATGTCTCCAGCATGTCAGCACAGCCAGCAGGAGTATGGCGAACCTTTTCCACAGCACGCGTAGCTGGGATGACGAAAAGTCCTTTTAACATTTTTCAGAAGCCATGCTTGGTGAGATAAGATTTTGAAGCTGTCAAGGCGCAGCCAGGACTCCCCCCCCCCCCCCCCCCCCCCCCGAGACTAGGGAGGGGCTCCAGAGGATTACTCTGGGACTCCAGTACCGTGAAAGGACAAACGATACCTGCGAAGCAGAGCTGCTTCAGGTGTCATTTTCCAACATGAGTCACCGGGGTGGGTCTCGGCCTACCGGGTAGGTCTTTTGTTGATTATTGCAATTTAGTGAAACGGGATAGGAGGAGGAATTAGAATGGGGAAGGGCATTGATACCAAGTGTCTCATTGACAGGGCCACTTTATAATAACGTCTACTTCAGTGCTCACTGAACCTCATCACCTGTGGAGAAATGGCCTCCTTTTATAGTGCTCCCATCCCCTCAGATAAACATCACCCGGAGACCATCATGACTGACATGAACATCCCACTCGGGTTTCTCGCTGGTTTTGTTTATTTTTAATAGCAGAGCAGCAGATAGCGTAGTCGTTCTCATCGCCCCTAATGCTGCGATACCTTCAAACAAGGTGCTTAACCCTGAAATGCTGGTGTAAAAATGACCTAGCCGTACAGATGAGTAAGTCACTATAGGGCGGCATGGTGCTCTGGTTTCCTCCCACAGTTCAAATACATGCTGTTTAGGTTCCCCCATAGTGTGTGACAGAGAGTGTGTGTGTTCCACTGATGTATGGATGAGCGACTCAGTGTAAGTAGTGTATCTAGCAGTGTAAGTCAGTTTGGTGAATAAGGTGTGTGGGCTGATAACACTACATAGAGTTCATTGGAAGTTGCTTTGGAGAAAAGCATCTGCTAAATAAATGTAAATGTATGAGTCACTTTAGAGGGAAGTGACAGATGAATAAAAACAGAAACTTTTACCATGGTATAGCTGTCCAGGAAAGGCATAACAGTATGACAGAGGGAATCTTAAAAAAAAATGCAGAAAATAAGACTCAGAACAGCACAAATTAAATTTTCCATCCAATTTGTAAACACAGTGTGTGGTTGGGAGTGTGTAGTAACCCCCCCCTTTCCATTTCACAACACGTGCGCGCACACGTAATAACCGTCCATTCGAGAACTCCTCCGCGGAGTCGTAATGAACCCCACTGACTCGCCCTTGGAGCACCTTCCAACCTGTTTACCCATCTTATCGTGTCATCACAACTGATTGCTCGATACGTGCACGCCAGGCAGAGCGCAGGACTCAGGATAAACAATGATCACAGCTGTTTACGAATACCAGTCTGAAGTTCACACGTTGGACAGAAGGCTCTCGCTCACCAGCAAACAAACGGGGCCGCGCTGCTGCCAGCGCTCTGTGTCAAACAGCTACAGTATGTCCCTACAGCAAACGTCAACAGAAGAAATTAAGGAAATTACTACCATGCTGCTGAAGAATGCACAGACCTCCCTGCTCGAAGATGTCTCCTTGAGGGGAAAAAAGAATGGTATGGAAGTACAAAATTGTAGGCATTTTCCAAAATCTGAACTGGGCAGCATGTCCACCCCTAAGTGTTAGACGCGTTTTATAAAATGTATTATTTTTAAGAACATTAAAAAAACGTTGCAGAGCTATAAGTGAACGCACAAATTATGTTGTGGCTCATGACAGCAAACGTGTAATAGCGGTGCCATGTGCTCCAATCAAGACCTTAGTACGGTCAGGGAACGGTTGAACCAGCCTTTGGTCGAGTGACCGTAAGATCATCCTTCCATGCGTCTGGAAGCACGTTGTTCCACCTCCTCACCGAAAACGTTCAACCCCCCTCCCTCGCAGCCAGGCAGACGTTCCGTTCCCTTCCGTTGATTAGATGAAGAGGAAGTTGCCATTTCCAGTTGGACCACCTTGTGAGAAGAGATCAGAACTCACGTCAGACTGGAAAACACAGGCTGCACTGCTGAACTGTGCTCTGTATTTGCTCTCGCGAAGCCGCCAGCGTACCGCTACGCTTGTTACCGACTTTAAAATTTTACTAAAGGTTTTCATAGCATTTTCGGAGGCACCTCGAAGAAAATTCAATTTAGATCAATTTTGTAGAGCACACTTCTCAGCAGAGTGGCACAGAGTGCTGAACAATGTTACAGGGAATTACAGTATATGATGTCATGGGATGTGATGCTGAAGACAGAAAGGACCAAGATGAAGGCAGTAGCATGAGCGCCAATGCAAAATGTAAGCCAGCTGGCAGCTGAGGAGAGGAAAACAAAAAACCCAGCAACAAAAAAAGGGCATAAAATGAACTTCTGAGGGTGCAAGTACCAGTGGTTGCCCATCCATCCTGGCCAAAACAAAATGACTGCTGTGTTAGAGGGGACAGAAACAATAATTATTTGAAACCGAGGAGTCTGTTGAATCCAAATATAGGCGCTGATAAACCAAGTGCCCAGTTTCACCAGCAGAAAGGTCAGCCTGCTGGTGATGCGCGAGTTACTGTTTGCAAGAAAAGGCAAATCCAAATGACGCCTGTAGTTGGTCTTAGCCCTTGATGGCCCACTGCAGCTCGTGTGGCGGTATGTCTGAGAGCAGGAACAATGACGGTGATGCAATGCAGCTGGTGAAGGCGTCTTTAAAAAGGAGGGCCTGGCCATGAAAACCTTCAGGCTTCTCCTGAATTTGTCTTTTCATTCGAGAGCGGCCCGCAATATAACCTCATTTCTTTTCGCCTCCTCTCTCGTAAATGGTTCCCAGACACTTCACCTAATTTAGTCTCCTTACACAGATACTCCATTCAGATAAGACAAAGCTGTGGCTGAACAAGGAGTTCTATCACTCGGCCACTTTAATAGGGAGTGCTGTCCGTTTTATCTATTCACCGCTTTAAAAATTCCTTCTTTGAAATGTGCCGGACCACATTTCCAAATAGAGCAGGGGAATTTTTGCCTATAGTGTTAATTTTAATTAAATATTGTTGTACAAAATAACGGGGGGGAAAAATACGGGATGCAGAAAGTGAATAATTGTTCAGCCGTCGCTTTGATTTATTTTCCATTCGAAGCAGCGCATTCCAGAGCGGCTGAACTGAGGCAGACTGCTCCTTCGTTGAGTTTTGATATGATTATTAGTACCATGTTTTAACCGCGGGTAGCCTTGGAGGCCTGCCCCCCCGCCACATCCTCTCCAAAAAAATGTTTGTTTCTAGAAGCGTGCCTTGTTTGGAAAAGGGCCACACACTGTCAGAGCTCCTCCCAGTTGGACCCAAACACACCCCGCTCAATGCTGGGGGAGCAGGCATGATGAGGGGCTTACAGACAACACGGAGTCTTTAAAGATCAAGCATCCCCCCCCAGCCGTTCATAAATGGCATTTGTGAAGCTCACACCTCAAGGATAGAAACCAAAGGAGCTCTACTAGAAACTTCCCTCTGACGTGTGTGATGGGTTTCTTGTCCCATTTGAGAGACGCTTAAGCTCAGAGGTGTCAGTCTGAGGCACATATAAATATACAAGGAGGGCCCGTCTTCGAGGGAACGTGGGTCGGTGTCAGTGTTGAGCAGCGTCATTTGGGTTATTCTCTGCTGGCACACGCACGCGTGGTGTGGGCCAAACCAAACACCCTCCCACCCACCCACCACCAATGCTGTCCCATTCCACAAAGGGGAATGTAACTGAACAGACCAGATCAGTCCATACCAATACTTTCCTACACAGCGGAATTGCGTACGGCAAAGGGTACTTACTGCACTCGACTGCAAGTGAAATCCGTTGCTGCAGAGTCTTTGATGAGGGTTCGGGAGCCCAGGCCAATGGCTTCGACAAGCAATCTCAAGTTTGAAGTCCAGTGCCTTTAAAGCAATGGGCCCGATTCTTTCCCTGCTTCTGCTTCACACTGCAGTTTTGCAACTGGTCCTGACAGTTATTTGCAATAAGCCATAATTTCTTATTGATTTTATTTACAAAAAACATTATTCTATTTAGAGGAAATTTCCTTTGTCATTCTATTCAAATTACTTTATCTACCTTGCCCAAGTTACAAGTAAAAAAAAAAGTAAATTTTCCTGTGGTGCAGAAAAGAAAGAAGTGAGAGGAAACAGATTTAGAAATGAAAATGCTGACAACAGTGGAGCATTAATATGTGAGATTCTACTGTATTTTTGTTATTTTTCTACAAAAGGATCATTTTAACATGATAAATGTGTATATAACAGCTGTCAATGTCAATATAACAGCCACTACTATTATACAACTTTGCAGTCATCCACATTAAGGGTTTTTAGGTATATCCTTATGCTTCATATAATACACTATGAGGGAGTCTGCAATTTGACGACAAAGTCTTAGAACAAGGTCAGTGGAAAGGAGCCATAAGCCGAGGACCAGTTGTACATCTTTACACCTGTAGCAATGAAATATAGAGCCTTTCCTGATTTTGCATGGAGGAAAAACACTTTGGACAACTGATCTCTTTTTTTAGTATTCAGTGCAGTTCAAACCACATTGCATTTTTGTGTCAGTGTACAAATCCAAAATAGAGCAAAATCAAAGAGTCCATGTTCAAATAATTGCTTCAATAAATCATTATAGAGAAAATGTCACTGTGCCATGTAGCTCTTGAGGAGTTGCAGATGGCTACATGAGGCCCACAGCTGATAGAAGAAATTAATAAATAATTGTGGTCTCCTGTAAGTGATGTCCCTGGTTCTAGTCAACTCGGAGTGTGAGTTTGTCTTCACGTCATTGCCAGTAATTCATGTGAGCCTTCAGTGGAGTTTTTGAGCCATGATGTAGCTGTTCCGTAACAGAAGTCTCAGAATCGCAGAACATCAGTATGGTCTTACTGAATGTCTCCTGTGAAAATGTCCAGCTGAAGGACGCTTGCACCTCTTGAAGACTCTGCTGACCCGAGTGTCTCTTCCACAGGCGGCTCGACGCCAACCACATCCACAGCGTGCCGCCTGGCTGCTTCAAAGGCCTCACATCCCTGCGCCACCTCTGGTTGGATGACAACGCCCTGACAGAGGTGCCCGTTCAGGCTTTGGGAGAGCTCTCCTCCCTGCAGGCCATGACGCTCGCGCTGAACAAGATCAGCCACATCCCCGACCACGCCTTCGCCAACCTCTCCAGCCTGGTGGTCTTGTGAGTGTCGACGTGGGCAAGAAACAAAGGCCTATTGAGACGCAAACCTCATTTACGGAAAGAGTAAAAAACCTGAATGAAAATAGAGGAAAGAGTTCCAGAAATCCGTGGCCAGATTGCTCAATGGTTTCACAGAGGTGGCCGCAGCATTAGGTTGCTATTAGGATTTAAAGTGATGGATAATCCCAAATAAGATGTTTTCCTCGCCAGTGAAACTAATTACTGTATGTCCCAAGGCTTTGCTTAGAAATTTGTTTGAAATGATGGTTGCAACTGGTATGAAATAAACATTAGTCTGCTTTGCGTTATATAACTCAGTCAACACTCTTAACTCATTAACATTAATCGGTTGCATGAGCAGGCGGCATGGTGGCACAGCAGATAGCACTGGTGCCTTACAGCTCCTGTGCTGTGAGTTTCATTCTTGCTCAGACTTTATGGAGTTTGCATGTTCTCCTCAGGTTTGTGTGGGTTTCCTTTTCGTGCTCTGGTGTGTTTGAGGCGGATCGACTCTAAACTGTGCTTTGTACGTTATCAGAGAATGAGCGTGTCCAGTAGCCATGTGATAGACTTGCATGTTATCCAGGGGGTATTCGATCTCACACCCTATGCCTCCAGGATAGGCTCTGTGCCACCGTAACCATGGACTGGAGAAATAGTTACTGATGATGGATGGATGGATAGGATGGCCTAGTGTAGAGTTTATGTTGACCATAGTATTTGCTTTGTCTGCACCTGGATTCATCATATAAGAAGCACACCTAGGCAATGACAGTCTTCCCAGCAGCCTGAGCCTCAGCCTGAGCCTCTCATCACCAAAACCATGGTAGTGCTCTTCATCTCTTCTGGAACGGCAGCCAGGCATTGATGAATGTGAGGGCATTTGGGGCAGATTAGTCCTCCAGTCCCTGCCGGTGGAGTTGGACTGAACAGGGTGAGGAGAATAGATCCTTGGAGGGTCCTTCTACACAGGACTTTAACCTCCTTCTCAAGGAGAAACTCAGAAAGTCGGACAGACACACTAAGCTTCAACTGTTGCAAAGCACGTTTTTCACAGTGATATTTTGCATGTTTTCAACCGTCGATAATCGTGCTTTAAAGCACCACTTCTGCTCATAAATAAGTTCTGTTGAGTGTATGAACGAGATTTTTTTGTCAGCTGCTTGGCTCTGCTGTTGCATGGGACACACTGTTAGTTCAGCTTATTCGTGTTCTTATGATTAATCACCTATTAATCACCCGCTGTGCCCACCGTTGCTGAGCTTTGAGTCCAGAAGTGTCCCTCCAGCCGGATTGGCCGGTAACAGTGTAACAGTAGGAAAAACGGTCCCTGGGTTCGCTCCTCCTACGAGCCTCTTTGAGGTAGCCGACGTGAACGTGTCCTGTACGCTGGGGGCAATTTGCTTGTAATGAGCGCACGAGGGATGTCCCCTCCACTCCCCTCCCGTCCCCTCATCTTTTCTCTCCCGGCCAATGGGACGCAGCCATCAGGCCTTCTGTGCCCATTGTGTGCGCCTGACTGTTCTCTTCACGTTTCTCCACAGGCATCTCCATAACAATAGAATCCGCTCCCTGGGAAAGCAGTGCTTTGATGGGCTCCAGAGCCTGGAGACTTTGTGAGTTGACCTCTGGCTTGTTTAAATTTGAAACGTTTCCATTAAAATGCAGAAAATGGCATAAAAACATTACAGGCAACCTCCCCCCAGCCCAAAATATGCAGAGAAATTTTCTTTTTTTTTTTTTGCTTTGCTTTGCTGTTTCGAAATAGCCTACAGGTGCTCTCCTACTGGCCTCTGAAAGCGTTACTGTAGGTTGAGGAAGACGTGTCGCTGAGGGGGAGGTTACAAACACGGAACGGATTGTTTGCGAAGGATTCAGAATTACACGTTGGCTTTTTGCCTATTCTCACGAGTGACCTTCACAGATAGTACAAGCCATTAAAAATGCGATACCACTGAAATTAACTGGGCGGCATGATGCACTTTAAATATGGAATTATCTACAGTTAATGTCCTTATGCTCTGAGTTTTAATTGTAAATCAATGTTTTTATTTGCAACAGTGGGGAGAAAAGCTGCTGATGCTGTTTTTTAATCTTTCATGATGAAAGAAAGAATGCAGGGGCATTGGACATGACTTCCAGTGTCCCTGTACTCTGTCTTTTTTTAAATCAAATTGTGGTCCCACCACTCTTTCACCTTGGCCATATTCATACCGGTTGGTTCTGCTTGTCTCCCTCACCCTGTCCCACTAATGGAAGCAGCTGACTGGACGGGGACAGAATGCTCGGGGAGGGGAGGGACAGCATCTCGGCCTGGCAGGGGGTGGGTAGGTGCTGGGGGGGGGTCCACTCATCTGCAGCTTGTCATAGCCTTATTCAAATGTCCGTGAGCACCCTTTCAAACTGTCTTTCAGCATTTCTATAAGGAAAAAACATTTATAAAATATAACTAATATAGTTAATAATAGCTGTAGTAATAACAAGAGCTTTTTATCCAGAATATTAACACTCTTCAAAACAGAATAGTATCAATATCATTGTTTTTGTTACAGTATCTGTATTATTTGGTTTAATTTAGTGAATGTTGTATTATTGCAACATACAAATCTTTCTTTTTACTCCAAAGCACTTTGAGAAGTTGCTTTTCAAGGCACTATACATAATAAAGTTTCTTATTAGTATTGTTTTATGCCAGAGTTAGTAATCGTATGCTGAACAGTATTCAGATAATTTAGTAAAGGAGGCTGCAAGTAGAACAGCATCTCCGTGATAAGAAACCATCCCACAGTGGTCATTGTGTCGGAGTTCAGACGCACCAGGAATACTCCTTAGGAAAAGTTCATTCCTGAGATGCTGTGTCTCAGTGTGTAATAATAAGTACTGTCCTCGTACTTCCTGACGTTTCAGGAAGACTCAAGGAACCATTGGAAGGGTTGAGTCTGGGTGCAGCCTCACCCTGCCAAAAACACCTTGTAAATGTGCTCAAATTATAGTATTTTGTTTGTTCCCAGTGCAAGCAGGCAATATGAGAGATCTTACCCAACTTCATCAAATCTCTTCAAGTGAAAGTCGAAAATACTCAGATTACTTCCAAATCATGTCTGTCAATGTCCGTTCACCACTGCTGCTCTAAAAAAGTAAACAGAAACTGTGTTTTACGCTTGCATGTATTTATTTGTTTAGCCGATGCTTTCCTCCAAAGCACCTTACAGCATTCGGCTTTTTAGGATTATTTACCCAGTTACAGAGCTGGGTGATTTTTACCGGAGTAATTTACGGTAAGTACCTTCAACAAGGGTACTGCAGCAAGGGTTAGTGTTCAAACCTGGGTCCTTTGGGTGCGAGGCAACATCTCCAACCACTGTGGCTCTATGCCTTTTAACTTTGAACTTCACCTATCCCTCCCAGACTTGGGTTGAAAAAGTTTATATTTCATCTTGGGTCATTCCTTCAACATCCTTCTACGTTAGTGCCAGAGTGGAGGGTTCGAATACGCAAGTCTCTCCCTCCCCCTCCAGCCCCAGTTTGCTTGTAGTATTAGACCACCTGTGCCCCAGAACACCATCACGGAGAGTAATGGAAAGCATATGCTTCTCCGAAAATTGGGCCCTGCTGATGAGTGCGAGGGGGTGCTGACCGCAAGCACTGCCCCTGAGCAAAGGACAGGCTCCACTCATTCATCCAGGGATTAAATAAGTGTACCCTGGAAACTCTGCAAAGCTTTAATTACATTTTTTCTCTATCGCTTTATTTAATCATGCTAATCCAATACACAACCATTATTTTTTATATTTAACCATAATTGTCTGGATTTTCGCTAACTTGCTGCTGTGAAGGAAGCAAAATTGATTCATTTGCTAGATGCTGTTTTCATCCTTCCATGCAGGAGAGGGGTTTGGCTTCGTAATTACTGTACCAAAATCCATGCCCTGCAATGATCCTCGACCGCACCCGCTATTGCCCCTCCCCCCCACCCCCCACAGCTCCTTGCAGACATTTTCATAGCCCCGGCCATGGAAGAGCAGGAATTTCACGTAAATTTTGACTTGCGTATGGGGTTGAAGGACGGTCTATTTACGCAAGTCGAGGGATGTCTGTATATGTATAACCATTTCTTTCCTTTATTTTTTGCAATAAAATATACAGTATTTATATAACTTTTGCTGATTTTTCAATTGGTACATAAAGAGGATGGTTGAAATATTATCAAGGTGATGATTAAAGCAAGCATAAACTCGTGAATAAAAACTAGGTTTACAATTTGATTAAAATGCTACTATCTACAAAATATACATATACATTTACATTTATTCATTTAGCAGACGCTTTTGTCCAAAGCGACATACATCTCAGCAAAAGTACAATTTATGCATTACATTGAGAGAAGGAGACATAGCTGCAGACATGTAACTCTCAGGTAAACCTAGTTTGTTCCCTACCACTTTCCGAGGTTCATCGTTCGAGTAGGTGCATAAAACACAGGATAGACAAATCCCGATACCCACACCATTTTTTTTCTAATTAAATATTATAAGATACACAAATGAGCAAGTACAATGCCAGAGTACACACACACACACACACACACACATTTTCAGAACCGCTTGTCCCATACGGGGTCACGGGGAACCGGAGCCTACCCAGCAACACAGGGCGTAAGGCCGGAGGGGGAGGGGACACACCCAGGACGGGACGCCAGTCCATTGCAAGGCACCCCAAGCGGGACTCGAACCCCAGACCCACTGGAGAGCAGGACTGTGGTCCAACCCACTGCGCCCCCCCAATGCCAGAGTAGTGGCTGAATAAAGGTTGTATCTGGGGATGCTTCTGGAGTTACGATGCATGAACAGTTACACCATAGATGAGCTGGAGAGATTTTGGGCGAAGTAAACAGAGTTTCCGCAGTTCTGAGTGACAGGGGAAGGTCATTCCACTACAACGGATCCAGAACCAAGAATCTCCGAGCTTTAGCTTTCGTGCGTGGGACCACCAAGCGAGCAGAAGTAGACGAGCAAAGGGGCCTGGCTGGGGTGTAGCGGTTGATCAAGACCGATAAATAGCTAGGAGCAGTTCTATTGATGCATTTGTACTCAGTAACCAGGGTTTTGAATTTGATTTGGGCAGATATAGGAAGCTAGTGCAGAGAAATGAGTAGAGGAGATACATGGGAACGCATTCGCAAATCAAACACAGCTCGTGCAGCAGCATTCTGTAGAAGCTGCAGAGGTTTGATGGCAGTAGTAGGAAGGCCACACAGGAGAGAGTTGCAGTAGTCCAGATTCGAAGTCACCATGGCCTGGACAAGTAGTTGGGCAGAATCAGTAGTGAGGTAGGGATGGATCCTACGAATATTATGCAGGATGTATCTACAGGACCGGGTTGTGGCTTCGATGTGCTGAGAGAAAGACAGACTCGAGTCAGTCGTTACTCCCAGACTCTTAGCCAAGGAGGTAGGTGAGGCCAGCTGGGAGGTAAAGAATCTGTTTTGGAGAGATTGAGTTGGAGGTGGTGATCGGACGTCCATGTAGAGATGTCTGACAGGCAGGCAGCAGTGTGTGCGGAGATGTCTGACGTACCAGCTGGAAAGGAGAGGAAGAGCTGGGTATCATCAGCATAGCAGTGGTATTTGAATCCATGGGAGGCTATGACCGGACCGAGGGAGGAGGTGTAGATTGAGAAAAGAAGACATTCACTGACATACATTCGTGTAAAATTTAAAAGCTTAGATATCATGGAAACTGTAGTGAATCAGAGGTTTTAATTGTCACATTTGCATTCAGTACATCAAAATCCATAACATTTGACAGATTTTATTTCAGAAGCAACTTCAAAAAAATTGTCAATCAGTGTAATAAATCAATGAAGTATTGTTTGTAGACACTTGTGAGCAAATCATATGCTCTGTCACACCTATTATTGTATGAGAGATACATAATTGAGGGGGTGCGGTGGCGCAGTGGGTTGGACCGGGTTCTGCTCTCCAGTGGGTCTGGGGTTCGAGTCCCGCTTGGGGTGCCTTGCGACGGACTGGCGTCCCGTCCTGGGTGTGTCCCCTCCCCCTCCGGCCTTACGCCCTGTGTTACCGGGTTGGCTCTGGTTCCCTGTGACCCCGTATGGGACAAGCGGTTTAGAAAATGCGTGTGTGTGTGTGCGTGTGTGTGTGTGTGAGATACATAATTGATATGTCCGAGCCTCTGAGTGACAGCTGGAAAAATATAACACTGTTGCATGGGATTTAACGTATTATATCTTACATATTTGTACAGGTCCCACTGCAAGCTGTGTGTTTCAAGTCAATAAACTAACGTACACCTGGGGTGGTTTTGTGCTTAAGTGAACCAAGGTTGTTCCCTGGGGATACTATGAGCATCAAGTTTTGCAACTAAAATCAAAAAATAAATTGTAACTTTGGGGAAAAAAATTAACAAAAAACTTAGTTTATAATAAAGAAAGTTTTATCAGAAACTGAAGAACTCCTGCCATGTACACATTGTATCCAACATCACTGCACCATGTCTTCAGAATTTTTCCTTAAACTTCACTCTTGTAAATAAGTTTAATTTTCAGTCTATTTCTAATCAAAGTAAAAATTTGTCTTCGGTGCACATATAATGTTTAAATACGTTATCATAATGACATAAAAAATAACTCAGATGATATATAGATGAGTGTGTAGATGAGTAACTCAATTAACATAGTGCATCCAGCACTGTGGGCTAAATACTACTACATCATGTTTGACACTTTGGAGGAAAGTATCTGCTAAATGAATGTAAATGTAAATTCAGGTTTTCCCTACTTCCTCAACTGAATCTTACCAATATCTTAAAACAAACATAGAGTTATGTCTATATATGTATTTACATTTATTTGGTAGTAGGGGTGCCCAATTGATTGTTACCCAGTGGCACCGTAGCGCCATCCATGAGTGCCATCCAATGGAAGGAGGCAAAAAATCGAAAGGGAGCACTGAGAATTTGTGGTTCGGGGCAGGTCCTCTACCCTGTCTACCCCACCCTCGTACCACCCCGCTTAGCAGTTTTCCTGGGGCAAACGGAAGGCCGACAGTAAATAACTCAAAACAAGTCAACTTCCAAGGATGGAGCTCCCAAACAAAGCTGGCGCAGGCACAAACCCCCACTGCCCTTGTGTGACATGACCCGTCTTCCCAGCGCTGGGTAAACAAAGTGCGGTGTCTCACAAGGCAGAGCTTCCTGTTTGTAAACGACGGAGACCTGAGATCTGCCCGCCGCTGATTTGACACGACGTGGAACGCTGCGATTTGGTTCACGTCCCAGACCTGGTGCTTCGTGCCTGACATCACTGACTGTGGAGTGTCTGGCATTCATAAGGGGGGGCACGGCAGCAACATTTCACGGATATAAAAAAAAATTACACAATATAATTCTTTAGTAAATATCAGATATATTAAATATGGTAGTAAGACATAAGCCTAGTCAATGAAATAAATTTTTACATTTCCATAAAGCATAAATTGAATTAAAAAATAGGCTACTGCATATGGTACGTGTACGGTACTTACCTTATATCTAGTAGTATGCTGGCACACAAGAGGATGTTGTTCTTGCGTAATTTCTAATTTTGCCATCTGAGTTATTTCACCTTGACGTTTTTTCGTTATTGTTGTTTTCATGCTAGCTGTTCCTTTCAAGTGCTCCTTTATACGTGCAGCTTCCTTCGCTATCGTATTCAGTCGATACGACTAAACCTTGTTCCTGTGCTATAGACGATAGCCTTTGTCCACCTTCATACTTCCTTATTATTTCCAATTTCATCTCCAGATCGATTGCTGTACGTTTGCGAGGCGGTTCTCGTTTTTCTTCAAGCACACCTTTACCACCAGGCATTGTGAATAATAAAAAGGGTAACGAATATGGGGAAAAAAGAACTACGCTAACAAGAGGTGATGTGTTCACGGCTCAAAACACACGAGAACTGGTTCCTGCCTTAAATACTGTAAAGTAAATGCCAGAAATTTTTTCACCTAAATCCGGATGTACGTAAGTCGAATTTATGGAAGTAGAGGTTTTATTAGAGGTATTAGTACTTATTTCAGTCCTTATTCAGTGTATACTTAACCCTTCGTATTTTGTTTTTTGTACTGAAGTCTCTCGTTACTGTCCAGCAATAGTCTGCAAGCATAGATGAGCTCCGTTTGCTTTGATACCTTTTCTCCATTGCTGCAACATACTGATGAAATCGCTGGCCATGCTCATCTCTCACTGCTCTGCAGCTGAGTGGGAAAAAATCTGTTTGAGAGTGAAAAAATTATCTTTAGTGACACATTCCAGCCAATGAGGAGTTTTTACACCAACTCTCTGCAGTTATCTGCCTTGTTGTTTCCAAGGAGATGCATCATGCCACTAACTTGAAGGCTTCCTTGCCATGCAGTGCAAGTTCAAATGCATCATCTCAAAGAAGTCCACGAGTCTGAGGACCAATAAATAGATCTTCCTTTAGCTTAGCTTCACTTAGCCTTGGAAATTTTCCTCTGAGATACTTGAAAGCTGCTTTTGTGTTTTTCCATGGCTTTAACAACGTTTTTCATTAGACCTAGCTTTATGTGTAAGGGTGGTAACAAAATCTTCCTTAATTCAACAAGGGGTGGATGCTGAACACTTTTCTTCCAAGGCTCCGATGACTATTAGAGTGGCCAAACTCTTTCGATGTAGTGGTTACTTTGTGTAGCCCATCTGCAGACCAAGCAAGAGATCAACAACCTTCAAGTGGTCACAAAGCTGCCACTGATTTTGGTCATAGTTTATGCACCTCAAAAGTTGTTAGATACTGCCTAAGGTTTCCTTCATATGGACTGTATGACCAACTGGAATTGACAGCAAAACATTGCCATTATGCAGCAAAATAGCTTTAAGACTTGTCTTTGATGAATCGATAAACAGTCGCCACTTATTATTATTTTATATTTTCTATTATTGTCATTTCTGGTTTAAATTGAGATCTTTTCCTATATAACTGACTGATCTTTCATCATTCCCAGTTTGGGGATCGCATATACTGACTTAGTAGTATATCTTGAAAACTTTTGCCAATGAACAGTTTAAAGTAGAATTTTCATTTTCTGTGACCCAGATTTAGTAGTGTGAGACTACATTTATTTCGGAAGCATTTCGGCTGTAGACCAGTGATTTACACGGTGGATCACCAGAAATTAGTGATTTTCAGCCGACACTGTAGAAAGTAAACCCATTTCCTTTGTACCACAGAGATTTAAACTACAACAGCCTGGATGAGTTTCCCATTGCGATCAAAGCTCTGTCCAACCTGAAGGAACTGTAAGTATTGGCATAGTTAGAGACTCCTTGTTGCTGTGTGGTACCCAACCAACTCACCTCATTGTTTTCTGTTTCTAGGGGCTTCCATAGCAACAACATCAAGTCCATCCCAGAGCACGCCTTCATTGGAAACCCATCTCTTCTTACAATGTAGGTCCTCTTCACTCAGCACCAAATCTTAGCAGCTAAGACAAAAAAGAGACTGACCCCCAGGAGCCTCAATCAGATCACTTTCAGATTCATATTTATGGCTTCCTCTCTGATGCAAAGAGCCAGAGAACATAGTTTAGAGTGGTGCGCAGTTTTGCTCAGAACCTATGCTCATCTTCATGAACCTATAACTCCAGTTCAGCATTCCGTGTATCAGATAAATTTATAGATGCTTTAAATGTAGCAATCCTCAGCTGGTGAAGAAATACACTTCTACAAAGCATGTAATTAGAGTGCTCTGTGTCCCTGGTTCATATATTTTCTGTCTGTTACATATTTATTTTTATAACTATTGACTGGGAGCAGTATTTAATGCCATGCAAGGGTTTATCTATTTACAGTCTAAATCTTTGTAAATCATAATCCTCATAGCGTTTTAATGGCACTTGCAACGTCTCTGCTTTCTGTTTCTGCTTATTTTCTGTTTTGGTTAAACATATCTGTCCAACACAATTATAGCAAGAAGGAAATGTAGTTAAGCAGAGGCAGCCAGCCGATTTCCCCATCACAACCTTTGATGTTTGCCAGTTCCATCGATTCCTGCTGTGTGTTCGCTGGCAGTTTCTGTGGTTCTGTCATCCGTGTGAGAAGATATACAGTTCTTCTCAGCATCTCTGCATCATAAAGTTGAGCCTCATTGAGCCTTGTTTCTTACACTCTGGTTCCTTAATTTATGAACGTAACTGGGACCAGAAGTCCATTCATAACTCGGTTTGATCAACATAATAAAATAGAAATGTAAATATAAAGTATGTATACATCCCTTGATATATATGCTTGTTATGTTCTGTAACAATCTACATTTATGTATTTAGTAGACGCTTTTCTCCTAACTGCGATCAAGATCAGAGTAAACAAAACAAAGTCTGTTCTACAGTAGACAGGGCATTTAATATCTTATTTATTATACAATTTGCTTGATCGGTTATTTTCTTTCAATTTCTGATAACCTTGCAATACATTAAACTTAAAGTGTAAATATGCCTGAAAATAAAAATGTGTAGTCTGCTAAAAGTCCTACTTAATTCCAATTGTTGACTCATTAATCCCAGAAATATCCGTAGTGTTGTCTTGTTATGTTGTTATTGATCACAGATACTTACAAACACCAGACACAAACTGTAAACACTTTGGGAGTGTGTTTTGCTGCCAACTAGTGGCTCATTGCAGAAAAGCAACAGAAATTTTAGAAAATGGCTAAGTGAAGAAAAGGCAGTTGAAAATAAGAAAAATATTCCTCATTCCTACAGTCCTTCAGGTCTGATACCCAATTTTTCACATGCCCAGTCCACAATTATTAATACTCATTGAGTGGTCTGGTTTTTTTGAAGTGATGAAGTCATTATTTTGTAGATATAACCTTTTATGGAATTTCTGTGAACAGCTTGTTATTACTCCACAGACCCAGTAAATTGTGAAAAAAACTATTATAAAATAAATAATATCTGCATTTATTTGTAATTTAGAGTAGAAGAAAATTGTTGCTACAACACACACACACAATTCACTGACCTGATCCAATTAAAAAATTGAATAATGTTTTTAATTGTTATATCTGTTCAGTGTTTTACACTACCTTTTCCTTCTGGCATTAGGCACCATTTAAGACCATTTAGGGTGAACTTAAAGCGGGCTTGGGATGAATTGGAATTTTCCCCGTAAGAAATAGTGGAATAAGTAATTTCTTTTTCCAGTTTTTGATGTTTATTCCATTTTGAAGAACAACCTAGAACAAGTTAACAGGGGATAAGTGTAATCTGGAAAATGTATCTTTGAAAATTCATAACTTGAGCTATTTTGTAAAACGAGAAACTGGTGTATTGTGTTAAGTTGAGCCCCGTTTGGTACGCAGTGTTATCATGCAAAACACAGGTGCAGATACACGGCCCAGTCGCAAGTGGGTTCCAGTCTAATGGTCCTCCTGACCACTTCATATTTATCAAGTGGGTGCAGAGCACGTCAGCTCTCTGCGTTCTTCTCTTTGGAGAGACAGCCACCATGTGCAAGCAGCCCAGAGGGATACCCAGACTGAGCCCAGACCACATCCGCCCTAATGGAACAGACACAAGGGAATGTAAGCGTCTGGACGGCTAGTCTCAAGTTCACACCTTTTTCTATTTTAAACAGATTCTTCTATGACAACCCCATCCAGTTTGTGGGCAAATCTGCCTTTCAGCACCTGCCAGACTTACGGACGCTGTAAGTTCAACAATTAGCCGCCTGTTTCCTTTCACTGCATGGCTTCTGAAATGGGCAAGGCCACAGACTGTAAAGTGGAAAACTAATGCCACTGCATCTGTTTTCCGATTGTTACCTGTCTACTTTGTGTCTAGGTCTCTCAATGGAGCAACAGAAATCACTGAATTCCCTGATCTCACTGGCACCAAGAGTCTGCAAAGCCTGTTAGTCCGCCAAGCTGCCTGCAACGAGTTCATGCATACACACCTTCACACATACAAACAATACTGCAGTTCTCTACACTTAAGTGTTAGGCAGATGAAATTTGTTAATTTAGCTCATGTTTTTCTCCAAAGCAATGTACAGTGTTAAGCTACTTTAAATGATTTACTTATTTATACAGCTGGGTAACTTTTAGTGTAGACAGTTCAGGGGTACTACAGAGGGAAGTAGCTTCAAACATGTGACTGCTGTGCTAACTTCTTTTCCCAAAAATCACACTTCTGACACCAAAGAGCCTACCAGTATTAAAAAGTAGTCAGTAAGGTCCACTAGGGTGTAAAACTGTCCAGGAATCTAATTTCTAGATAATATCTTTGGGTTACAAAGTTAATGCTTTATGCAAAGTAACTTGCAAGATTTGAACCAGATTCCTTAATTTTAATGTGCTCACTGCTCTGTGATATTAATGAAATACGCTGTAAAGACAGTTAGATACACATGACCATTTCTGTATTTCTAATTATTTCATATACACTCTCTTTCAAGGACCATCACCGGGGCACGGATTACATCTCTGCCAAGCACCGTGTGTGACCAGCTGCCCAACCTGCAAGTGCTGTGAGTCACTTTTATGCCAGTTTAATGGACATAACCATTTGAAATCTATGAATACTGTTATCTGTTTTCTGTTTATAAATATCTCTGAGAATTTTTTGTCTGATTCTGATTTTTGAAAACATAGTGCTGATAAGTCAAAGATGTATGCAGGAGTTTGTCATATGTATAAGGCAACATGATGACCACATATGCATTATATTATTGTCTGTCCTTGCAGGGATCTCTCTTATAACCTGATCCAGCATCTCCCCAGCTTCAGTGGATGCATGAAGATTCAGAAAATGTGAGTGCCTTTTAAATAATGGTGGTGAATAAATTACTTTTAATGAGCTGATTAAAGGCTTTGATGGACAGTTATATCTTATGGAGTGTTCTGCAAAAATCATAATGGCGTAGGACTGGAGGCTCTCTAACCTCCTTACAATTCACCATGTGAAGCTTCTGCCTCTGTTTTGCATTGCTCCCTCCAGTGACCTCCATCACAACGAAATCCAGGAGGTGCTGGCGGACACGTTCCAGGAGCTGACGTCCCTCAGGACCCTGTGAGTTCGCCACAAGGCCGCCACGCTTCGGCCGCTATTCTGACAGGCCGACAGCACCTCCTCCGCATTGCACACACTTTCGAAAACTAGAAGCAGCCTCATTTTCCAGAAGCTACATTTCTTAGAGCACTGCTCTTTGTAAAAAGTCACATGCCCCTAAAAACACAGTGAATGTTAGTGAATGTTACTCACTACTCTGTAATATTGGTAGGCTTGTTTGGTGTCAGAATGTCACTTCAGGGAGCAGTGAAAAGTACGAGGTAAGTTAAAAAGTATCTACAATAATTTGCCTTTATTTGCCAGATTTTTAATATTGCAGATACTTTTTGATTTACCCTCATAAAAAGCATAGCTCTTCAACAGAACAACCCACAAAGTTAAAAAATAAACCCTACACTAGAGTCTTCGTGTTTTGCAGGTGTTCTGTCCAAAGTCCCACCTATATGAAATTTCTGCAAATAGCTAGGTAGGCCCAGGAAAAACAACTATAAAATAACATTTATTTATGCATTTATTTATAATGTATAAGAAAAATTGTTCAACACACAATTCAGTGAAATACGACATTTAATTTGTTCAGTTTTCTATTCCAAATGTAGACTAAATAAAGTAGACAGAGCCATAAGGAAGCTTTCTCAAAATCGTTGTTACTCCCATGCTTCTTGAGCTGCTTAAACATTTGTCAGTAGGATTCCACGACATTTTCTAACTCCCCACTCATCTTTATGCCCCTCTCCAGAAATGGTCACGATGTTTAATTTTTTCCTGGAGTGCCTTCATACTGCGGAAAATATCCATAAAAACCTCCACAGTTAGCCTTGGAGATATGGGAAAAAAGGCAATGGCACAGGATTCGCTGATATAGGCGTGTTTGCTACTACATCAGATTCAGAAAAGCTTTTATGACTTAATAAAAAATACATTATTATTTGTTTTTAAAAATTTCCAAGAACAAACCAAGAAAAGTAAAACAGTGCAAAAAAAAAGTGAACACGAAGGGACCTCCTGGATGAGCAGTCTGGGTTGACCAGAACCCCTAGGGTTCCCCTGCTGGAAATGCTGAAATAGCCTACATCACGCAAGACAAGTCTGCTATAATACTGTTGAGAGTGGACCCCGGGGATTTACCAGGTGCTAGTTAGCATAAGGCCCAGTACACTGGCCAGTTTCAACAGTCATTACCTGAAAGCTTGTTCCTGTTATCTTAAATAGAGCAAAACATTGTAATGACAGAGTGATGAGACATGGCTAATTTACAGTATTTGGGCTGTACAACATACATCTGTACTATATAGAGAAGTGTTTTTTCTTTTTTTTTTTTGTAAGTGGCTATTTGCTGATTGCAGAGCCTGTACAATCATCCAGCAGAGTGGGGCCTCTGAACCAAGTCGGCCTTATGAAAGTGTTTCAGCATTACATCAGCATGTGTTTCATTCCCCTACTCAGCGGTGCATCCTAGGATGTGAGCTGCCTTCCGAAGCCACGAGAAAGTTTTCCACTGCTGGTGCAAACTTGTCCCTACAACCCCCAGTAAAGCAGGGACAAGTTTTTCCTACTGTGCCTTCAGCCTTATTCTTTTTTCTGTCGTCATTTTGTGCGAAGAAAGCTTAGCTTTACACACAGAGTGGACATGATTAAATGGAAAGCACCCGCGTGTTACTGCAAGTCGTCATTTCTGCAGGCAAGGGGGCCGCTGGATGAGCACATGCAAAGAAAAAAAAATCTGTAAAATTCCTCTGAGGAGTTCAGAGAAAAGCTCGGGGATTTTTGGATTGGCAGAAAACAGCGCAAGGCCTCTCCATTTTCCAAATCCAGTGCAGTTTTACTTGCCATTAGGGCATTTACACTTCAGAGTGCTCACTCTGTCCTGCTCAAGCCTGTCTCCAGGGTTGGAGGGTTGGCAGGCCGGCATCCAGCAGACTTTAGGAGTCTTTGCGGAAAGCGAAGGAGCTGGCCATGTCCACTCAGTCAAAGCAGGTATTTGGCAAAATTGTTAAACAGTTTATCCACTAAAAACTGGCCTCCCATCTAGGGTGTACACTGCCTCATACCCTGTCCTTCCAGCTCCTTACCACCATGACCATGCACTGGACATGCGGTTATTGATAATGGATGGTTGAAGGATAGATAGATAGATAGATAGATAGATAGAATGTACAGTGCCATTAGTATTACAGTTGACATAAGGGATTGGCCCTGTAGTCTGGCGTTGCAAAAAATCTCAGCTGCAGAGTTAAACAAGGGGACTGCATGTGATTATTATACACAGGAAATGTGTGTAACAACCTTGATATGACATTTTATTCCCAACAGTTTCCTATTGACTGTCAAGGGATCAACTCAAACAACATGTTAACAATAAACAACCAAGTGATTGTATACATTTGGTTCAATCCGTGGGGATTATGTCAGGACGGCGCTGGCAAACAAGAAAAGGAGCAGGAGGAGGCTTCAGGAAGAACACTGCGTTTGCTGGCTCCCACCTGCAGATTTATGAGAACAGACAATTCTACATTTTTGGACAGTTACATTTTTTTAATGAACACAGGCGTTACTACAGTTGAACGAGCCAAACGTTCCACACTATCGGTCATATAAGAGCTTGCTTTGGACAAGGGTAGCTTCCAAGTGCAGAGGTTCATAAATCAGCAGCTCTTTTCAAATACCTAATCCCATTTTCTAAGTTCAAATCAAAGGTAGGGTTCCGTAAAATTCATTCCTAGCAATATGCTGGGATCTTAGTTTGTTCATCCATCCATCCATCCATCCATCCATCAGTAATAACTTGCAAGGTCATGGTGGTCCAGAACCTAAAACAGGGTACTAGGAGTTCATATAGACATTTAGGAGGCTTCCTTGATTTGTTTTCCTTGTATTGCTAAAATTCTGAGAAAATTCCGAACCATGGAAAATATCACTGGTGAAACGTTACAGAAATAGTTATCTTACAGGGAACAAGATGCCAGTCACAAGATGCAATGTGACCCACACCACATTTTCAGTGGAAATGCTGCAATAGATAGACAGTAACATTTCTTGGCAGTTTCACCGATACAGCATGTTGAGCGTTGGCGAATACAGGTGTTTTGTGCACAGTGGCTCTTTGGATGTCTGTTGGTAAGTGGAACTTTGTTTAAACTCTTTTTCCTAGTGACTTGGCATGGAACAAGCTGCACTCAGTGGACCCCCGTGCCTTCTCCACTCTCCCCTCATTAATCAAACTGTGAGCACCGCATTTATTTACTCATCCACTCTTGTTTGCATTGGATGGCTCAAATCAATAATTCCCCCCACCCCTCAACCCCCTCCCCACCTTGCTCGGTAAACAGGCCGAGTGTAAACGTGCATAATGGCTCCCAGGCGCACGGAGCTCAACCGCTGTCTTGGCCGCTTGCCTTTGCAGGGACCTCTCGTCTAATCGACTATCGTCGCTCCCGGCAGCTGGCCTTCACAGTCTCACCCACCTGAAGCTGGCCGGCAATGAGGGTTTGCAGGAACTGTTGTCTGCAGAGAACTTCCCCAAGCTGAGGTAGGTCTCATCCAGTCAATCCATGTCATTGGTCAATGATTTAGCACCACTTTCTTCAAGTCTTTTGGTTGCCAGCCTTTTTTTACAGCTATTAGTTTTTTCCAGGAATAACCCATTTTGTCCCACTTAATATTCAATTATCACACACACACATACGCACACACACATACGCACACATTGTCCGAAACTGCTTGTCCCATTTGGGCTCGCGGTGAGCCGGAGCCTAACCCGGCAACACAGGGTGCAAGGCTGGAGGGGGAGGGGGGACAACCAAGACGGGACGCCTCTCCGCCACAAGGCACCCCAAGCGGGACTTGAACCCCAGACCCACCAGAGAGCAGGCACAGGCCAAACCCACTCCCCACTGCACCCCCTTCAATTATCATTTTATGTTAATTTTTTTTTTGGAACAAAAGAAGAAGACACAGATTTAGATCCAAGTGTCTTCAGTAGCTGCTCATTGTGAGCCAGAACCAGTTCCAGGAAAATATGGGCATAAGTCACCATGAAGAAGTCATTAGTCTATCACAGGATACTCAAAACACACACGTGCATGCACACACACGTTCACACATATCCTCTTGAAGAGCAAAGGGAATATGGGACTGTATGGTATTGAGAGGAAAGCCATATGTAGACAAGAAAAACATGCACAGTTCACAGAGACAGCTAGGGCCAAGGCTGACACTGATTTATCTGGTTTACTTTTTACTCAGCAGGATATTTATGAAGGTAATTCAGATTAGTTATCTTGCTTACAGGTAAAAACATTACTGTTTTACTGAAATATGAGCATCTAACCTTTGGGTGATTTCTTGAACTTCTAATTGCATTGCTGAAACTTTAAATTAAATCAGTTATGATGTTTTACGCAATGGTTAGAGGATGACATCACGCCTTAATACTGGGGCGCCATTTGTTGAGGGGTGAAAAGTCCCATCAAGTGGAGTCAAACGGGTTTAATATAATACACACACACACACATTTTCAGAACCGCTTGTCCCATACGGGGTCACGGGGAACCGGAGCCTACCCGGTAACACAGGGCGTAAGGCCGGAGGGGGAGGGGACACACCCAGGACGGGACGCCAGTCCGTCGCAAGGCACCCCAAGCGGGACTCGAACCCCAGACCCACCAGAGAGCAGGACTGCGGCCCAACCCACTGCGCCACTGCACCCCCTTAATATAATACTGCATGGTCAAAATACAATGACTTCATCAGAGATAAAAGTGTTTTGAAATGTGATGACGACAAAGAGCTATGCTGTGCGTAGTCTACCCCATTTACTTGTACTGTATTTCTATAAACAGCTCATCTAATATTCAGTTAATCCAATCATCCATTCCAATTAACTGTAAATATTTTGTTTAAAAAATGTCTTACTATGGGTTTAACTGGTAAGTGTGTAGTCTGCTGAAGTAACTTAAACAGTGCAAGGAGGTATATTAGTGCAGAATAAATAGTCAAGAACAGAGCTCCCCACAGCATAGAACCTGGTTTACTTCATTTTGTTGAGTAATATTGTATTTGTATATATCTTGATAATTTAAGATTTCATTTAGCAGAACCTGGGCTCAGTTTAGCAGAAATAAATACGGTAAATACTTCAAGGAAATATGCCATAACACTAATATTTAAGCTGAAAGTTAAAATTTCTGAGCTCAGTGGAGGGTAGACGGTGGGTGTTTTGAAGTTCTGTCCCATCATGTTTGACAGGGTGATGGAGATGCCCTACGCTTTCCAGTGTTGTGCCTTTGTATCCTGTGAGAGGTCCCAGCACCCCTGGGATCGAGAGGAGAGCAGCAACAAGGAGGAAGCAGATCGGAGGGACCCTAGTTCTGTGTCCCACTCTGGTGTGTGTCACCCCCTCGCAGTTAATAAGCAACTTATCTCAGTCATATGGCATGTTTTTAATCAGTTCTGACAGCTGTTGATCGAGTTTGAACCCAGCTGTAGTATAGATACTGTGTGATGGACTGAACTCTTAGCAGCCAAATATGTAGTCCGTATGCCTTCACCAGCAGGAACACCTGAGTCAACAGCTGTAAATCCTAGTGCAAATATCTCTTTAATCAAGGCATTGCAAACATGTACGACACTCATGGAGTCAGCGGTACAAGAAAACCATCATAAAAATGACACTGACGTTCAATTCCAGAAGACCACGACCTGGAGGACTTTCTCCTGGATCTTGAAGAGGACCCCAAGTCCCACCACGCAGTACAGTGCTCCCCAGCTCCAGGTGAGAGAGAGGATCCTGCAGAGGATCCTGCAGAGGATCCTGCAGAGGATCCTGACTGTGGGCACAGCGCATGAGATAGGTGTTAAAAAGTTTGCAAACAGGTACATTGAATTGGAAACACAGATTGTCATATCATGGGCTGCTTAAGCTCAACAGGTTAGAATCTGAATTTGAACTGATATTCCATTAAGACCTGCAGTGCGTCTTAACATTGGCTGAACTCAAGCATGGGAATCATTACTGCTTTTAGTTGAATCTCAGGTGTGAATCAGCCCCTAGACAAAAGGTGCATGTAAAACTGGAACCCTCTTATGTTCAGGCACGTTGTATCATGATATGACCATTGAAATACTGAACCTAGGTAGTCACTCATGAGGCTGTAAATTTCAGTGATCAGTGACCAAAAGTCATCATGCTTTTGTATTTGCTTGCAGGCCCTTTCCGCCCATGTTACCACCTCTTTGGGAGCTGGCTCATCCGGAGTGGGGTTTGGATTATAGTCGTGCTGTCCTTCATCTGCAATGGAATGGTTGCAGCCACTGTCTTCCTGTCCCCCAACTTTGTGTCGCCAGCCAAACATCTCATCGGGCTTCTGGCTGCAGCCAACACACTCATGGGGCTCTCTAGCGGTGTCCTGGCGGTAGTGGATGCCCTGACCTTCGGGAGCTTCGCCCAGTATGGGGCTTGGTGGGAAAAAGGCACAGGCTGCCGGGTCACTGGCTTCTTGTCCGTCTTCTCTGGAGAGACATGTGTCTTCCTGCTGACGACCGCTGCCCTCGAGCGGGGTCTCTCCATCCGCTGCTCGAAGAGGGTAGAGGCCAAGTCCACCATGGGAAGTGTGAGACTGGTTTCGGTCTTCTGCTTTGTCCTTGCACTGGCCATCACTGTCCTGCCCCTTCTGCATGTCGGAGAGTATGGTGTCTCATCCCTTTGCCTCCCGCTACCCTTTGGTGAACCCTCCAGCCTGGGCTTCATGGTGGCTCTGGTTCTTCTCAACTCCCTCTGCTACTTTGTCATGACCGTCACCTACACCAGGCTTTACTGTAACCTGGAGAAGGGCGAACTGGACCACTTTATGGAGAGTGCCATGATCAAGCATGTGGCCTGGTTGCTGTTCACCAACTGCCTGCTTTACTTCCCCGTGGCCTTCTTGTCCTTCTCCTCCCTGCTTAGCCTCTCCTTCATCAGCCCAGAGGTGGTCAAGTCCATCTTGCTGGTCATTGTTCCCTTGCCCTCCTGCCTGAACCCTCTGCTCTACATTGTCTTCAACCCACACTTCAAGGAGGACCTGCGCTTGCTCCTGAAGCGAAGCGGCATGCTCCAGAGGAACCAGCGGACCAGCTTGGTCTCAGAAAACTCTGAAGATGCCGAAAAGCAGTCGTGCGACTCTACACAGGCTCTAGTTGCCCTCACATCATCCGAGAACTTCAGGGGCAAGCAGAGCACCGAGATCTACCATCCACCAGTACCTTTCGTCCCATGCCATTAGGCCAAAACATGACCTTCCATCCTGGGTTCAAAACTATCCAGTAACACCAGACTCCTGACTGTCATCCTGAACAGCAGGTGAAAACTGCACGCAAAGATACTGTGCTCATTCACTTCAGCTACATAGCCAGGAAGGTGGTGCGGTCGCAAAGCATGGACCAAAGAAAATCTGAGCTCCACTTAAGCAACCTTGAAGAGTCCAATATGTAGACGCATACCTGCAAATGCTGCATTTCTCTCGGGACATCGAGCAGCTCTGTAAATGTCAAGAGTTTTTTTCTTGTGATATTGAATAAAATTTAATTTTTTTTTAACGGGCATTAAACAGCATTGTGAAGAAGAGAGGGCAGATCTTGGACACAAATTTTAGGTTGCAAAATTCACGAGCCCACTCGCTTGTTTGAAATGAAGGTACTTAACCATAAATTATTCCAGACTGGAGAACAGTTATTTTATTTCTCAGAGCAGTCAGCTCAAATCTATTATTTAACTGTTTTGCACATTAGTACCATGCACAACAACAGTTCCATTCCATTGACATTTCCAGTACATTAGCTAAAAAGAGTCGTACTGTAGTTGTTATCATTAAATTGATTGTATAACTGAACAGATTTGTATGACCTTTTTTAAATCGTTAAAGGATGCTATCAAAATACACAATTGTAAGGATATTTTCATGTGGATTGCAAAGTAATACTTCCGTATGCCATTGGAATGATAATGTTGGGCATTGCTTCATGTATGCTCACTTTCACTCACACAGGATCACAATATGATGGCTTGATGCCCTCATAGCAGGATTCAGGGTGTTGCGAAATCATCACAATAATTCTTCAAGTGGCACAATAAGTGAGTCCAGCTAGAAAGGGGTGATGGAGATCCTATTATTAATAGTACTTACGTTTGTATATACCTCACACTGAAAGTGTGTCTGTGTGTGTATAGTTACACTGTGACAATCTTGTTATCCTATGTAGACTATGACAGTGATTTGTAAAATATTTCATTGCTGTATGTTTTTTTTTTTTCTTTCTCTTTATTTTTTAATATTGATTTCTTTTGGATATGTTGTCAGTTTCTGTTTTTTTTTTTTTTTTTTCCCCCCCTTCCGCTCCTTCTTTTGGGACCCTTCATTTATGTGTGTCATTTTTCCATTCCATGTCTCCAAGTGTAGTGTTTGTTTGTTTGGCTTGTATCACCAAATCTTCTTATATATTAGTGACATTCAGTCTCACTTCGGAGGGCTTTTGCTTTGACGACGACTTTCCTCTGTTTTTCCATGATGTTATTGTGACACTAATGGCATGTTTTCTCATAACATTGCTAGGACACTAATGCTATAAAGTATGGAGTAGTGTTCACCAAATGTTGTACAAGCGTGCAAAAATTGTGAGTGATATTGAATTCTTCCCAGAGAAAAGTAAGGGAACGAGAACGTTTTCTGGCTTGTGGTCCTTCAATTCGCAGAGGTACAGGCAGAGGGTCACAGCACCAAGACTGCTTCGGCTTCAGTGCCAAATGCTTACGAAATGTTATACACCCTTTGCGGTAGAGTCGCAGTCATGCATATTTCACATTGATGTGTGTTTCAAATTATTTCATTGTTTTTGTTGAGTTAATATGGACATACCAGTTGAGAACTATGAGCAAAAAAGAAAGCAAAAATATGTTTATGGACTTTACATTGACAAATGGCCCCACAAGAGGGTCTCCCAAGCCTTGATCTCAGTATCCTGCTATGACCATCTCTGGACATCCACTGTTCATGAACGTGAATATTGCATTATCGCTTCCCATCTTGCTTCTTCCACAGCAAAATGCACCTCATCAGCAACTCTTTCACAAAAGAAAGCTACCGACTCACCTCGTTGTATCCATTCCTGTTGTTCCTCTCGCCTTTTGTTCACCTACGTTGGGTTGACAGATGGATGAAGAAGTGCACCGGGAGTGCTTTGCACAAAAGACTAATAAAGTCCTGGCAGCACAAAAGGGCAGAAGTCATTTCGAAAACAAGCCACAAGATCTGTTCCCTGGCCCATCGTGTGATGCATGGAAACCGGAGGTTCCAATTTCTGAAGGATTTATCAACTGCAAAGTTGGCATTTTTTCCCCTTGCTTCAACATTTTGCTCCTCACACATCCAGAGGACTTTGGATGATGCTATGAAAGCTCACGATGACCAAGTAGCTCCTTACGGGTGTCCAGTTCTTAGAAACCAATACGGACGCATCACAGACTGCTTAGTTCCTCCACTGCAACATGATATCTTCCATGTTCATAAAAAGCGCCACTCATATTGGTTGAACCCCTTCTCCTGAAAGCCCTCTGCTTCTGTCCATTTAGTGTGGCACTAAAATATAAATCACTGTGTCAGAAATGCTATAAAAATTTGAATTGTAGTAGCTGTTACAGACTATAAGCTCCTCTGGTGTGACTAGAGTAGGTTGTAAATGTAACACATTTATACTTTAATGGTTCATTAGATGACTTTATTGCCTACATAGGTCAACAGGTTCTACCAAAATCTGTCAGCTTTTTTAAAGTGTTTTGATTTTTTCTTTTTTCATTGTTAAACAAATCTTTACTTTGGATGCAAACCTATTTTTGTATGATCTAGAGCTCTTTAAGAAAAGGTGTATAAATATAGATTTGTATTTATAACAAAAGGTATAGGCTGCGTGTAAGAAAATGGTCTGAGGTGGCTCAGAATTTGAAAGAACATCACCTTGCCTCCAGCCAGTCTATGGAAACAGTGCTGTTTGTTTATTCTCAAACGCTGTAAATAGAACCAACTTTTTTATTGGCGTGTTAAATATATGTAATTTGTAATAAACAATTTACCAAATGAGTAAAAACTCTATTTGATGGTTACTAAGTCAAGGGTGACTGATATTTTTGTGTATCCATTAAATTCCATCTGAATGTACGTATATACCGACACTATGAGTTCAGTTAAGGAGAAAAGTATTGCAACAATTAAACGCTTGGTGTCCATGAGTAATGTACATCATCGCATAAACAAGTCATTATCTCTAGCTTTAACTGATTTTCCAGACATGCCTCCATAAATATGAGTCACATATTGTGTATACGAGACTGTGCCATCATCAGACATCGGCCTTGCTAAAACCTGTCGATACATAAAGTGAGATAAAACAGTGTTTACTGCCCTATAAATTATGACATTATTAATCTTCCCCAGGGTTCATATGCATAATCACACTCTTAAGTGTACTTGAGCTGCTAATGAGTTTGAAACCTTCCTAGAGTCCAATGGACATGTCCAACTATGTGTGTGACTCCAGAATAATTCCCATAGCCATGGAGGGATTTCTTCCCCCTTCAGACCCATTATTAAAAGTGCACAATGTTTCAAGGTCACAGTAAAGCAGAGCCCTGTGAAAATAATCGTTGGTCACGTCATCACTAAAAGCAAATATGGAACAGTTGCTGTAGAGGACAATTCCGCTAAGTTGTTAAAAAAAAAAAAAAAGTTATAGGATGATAATTAAAATGATTAAAGTTTCAGTATTTTCTCACACGTCAAAGTGATTTACAAATATGTCAAAGATCTCAACATAACTGCCCACACTATTATGTCTGTGCTGTAATGATGACAATGGCTATTAACATAAGCATACACTAAAAAAGTTTGTGCTGCATTTATTATGTTAACCTACGTTTCCATGCTTTTCCAGGATAAAATAATGGAAATATTGGTTTGTTTGTTCTTTCATTTCCTGCCGTTGAAATACACAATGTGTGTTGCACATGTTCCCACGCACATGAAAACACAGTAAATAGCTATATCCGTCACACACAGTAAAGGTTACTTCTGGTCTTCGCACACATTGTCCTTTACATCTGCTGGACCGGGGCCACGAGGGCAGCTGAACACAGTGTGATTGTTGGCGAAACTGTTATTTATATCATTACTTTATTTCCTTAAGTCATCTAAGTGTTAAGGTCGAGAGGGAGCGATGATCATTTGAAACTGAAGCTGGTGCTGCTTTACGATGAACGCTTTCAGACTCGGTTCAAACAGAGAACAGGGACGGGAAGACAAAGAAACGGCTGCAAATGGCTGAGAATGAAGACTGCGAGTCAAGGTGTGTTCACCTATTAACCAGCATACTAAGATGAGAAGGAAAGTGTACCAGCTGCTCGTTCGCTGTTTGGCTTGGAAACGGACCAGCCAAATAAACACTCAAGCTCGGTTCACAAGGACGTGTCCAGAACCAGGTTAGATCACACATTTATGACCTGTTCTCAGGGAGTCAACTGTTAACCTCTCTCCTGGGAGCAGCAGCTGTACCGCAGACTACCTGAAATGTCACATAGATAGATAGATAGATAGATAGACAGAACACCAACACCACCACCTACTCCTACACTTGTTTACTGGTAATCCTGCCACCCTCCCCACCCTAACCCAGACTCCTAGTTTCCATCCAGAAGCCATCCATCCAGTGTGCTCCTACCCCACGAGCCAGCACACGAGCCAGCTTGCCGTTCTGCTTCTATATGAAGGCCGTTAGTGATACGAAGTTGACTCAGAGGGACGGCCCTGTGGTTTGGCCTTCCAAGAGACCTGAAAAAGAAACAAATAAATAGATAAATAAATAGCTCTTAAGTTTAAACATGAGCCGTGAAGAGCGAGTGTTGACTCCTCTAAGTGACTGCAGGTCTAAAGTTATCTTCCCCCGTATTAGCGGCGGCACACACGGGGTAAACACACTGTTGCGGAAGTGCAAAGTAAACAGAGGTCTATCGAGGACTGTATGAATGATGTGTTTAGTGAAGGGTCCGGGGGAGTTCCGCTGCAGCGCACCAGGTTCTGAGAGATGCTCCGCTTCGGTTGAGGTTGGAATGAAAACTAAACAAAACAAATCAATTGGAATTTTCCACTTTATTAAGGAGGAGGGGGACGGTTGCTGGAGGATACTCTGGCCTTTGAAAGTGGAGGATCTGGAAAGGACCTGGACTCAGTTTACTTGGACCAGACCACCTTCAGTGGTGGTCCAGGGCATCCTGTGATTTGATTCGTCTCATTTCACATAGACAAAGAGCCTTCAGCCCCCAGCTTCCTAGCACCCACCTGCTGTCGCTGGGTCACTTAGGCCTCCTCCCAGCAGTGCACTGTGATTCACATAAATAAATATTGTCCAAAGGTGCTCTTTCTGTCTTCTTACCATCAGTGACTCCTGGGTTTTCCCAGAAGCAGAAACCATGTTTATTAATGTTCTCTTGTGTGCCTTGGTTCCTTGGCGTGGCCCTTTCAGTTCAAGCATGTAAATAAATTTTGGAGGGGAATGGAACAGCCCGACACAGTGGTTAAGGGACTGAATAAGAGACAAAACAGTTTTTTTCTGCACCTGGGAGGAGGGGTGTACATCCCCATGTGCCACCTCCGTTTTATCCATGAACAAATTGTTCCTCACTGTTAAGCAAAGGCAGGCACCTCAAGGACCCTATAGGCCACAGTCCTGGAGGGGGCCACACCACAGCAAACTCATTATCCCAACCGGGCTCTGGCACAGTCATTCAAAGGCTTATGGATAAGATTGAGCTTTATGTAATTAGCTGATGCTGTCCTGCAGAGCGACATACAGTATTATGCAACTAACGATGCTCTACCAATTTATACAGCTTAGTAATTTTTACTGTATTGATTCAGACTTAATACCTTCATCAAAGGTGCAACAGCAGCAGAAAGGACTTGAAGGGGTTGAATTCAGGAACACGACATGTGAGGCAGCACCTCTAACCAAAACAGGATGAAGTTAACAGCAGAAAGAAGCCCAGGATAGTGTTTTTATTGTACTGCCAAGGTACTGATGTAACTGATTGGCTGAGAAGATCAATTACAGGCCAGAACCAATTGATTGAATCCATTTGTGACCACTGGGGGGCATGGTGGTGCAGTGGGTTTGACCGGGTCCTGCTCTCCGGTGGGTCTGGGGTTTGAGTCCTGCTTGGGGTGCCTTGCGACGGACTGGTGCCCCATCCTGGGTGTGTCCCCTCCAGCCTTATGCCGTGTTGCCGGGTTAGGCGCCGGCTCACCACGGCTGTGTATGGGACGAGTGGTTTCAGATGGTGTGTGTGTGTGTGTGTGTGTGTGTGTGTGTGTGTGTGTGTGTGTGTGTGTGTGTGTGTGACCACAGCCACTTGATAGGTGAATAAAACACAAGATAATTGCTTAACTTTTATCGATCCAGTAAACAGCTAACAGAATGATAAAAAAGAGATCATTTTGCATTGCAGTGTATCAATAGTGTGTGGAGGCACGGTGGCGCAGTGGGTTGGGCCGGGTCCTGCTCTCCGGTGGGTCTGGGGTTCAAGTCCTGCTTGGGGTGCCTTGTGACAGACTGGCATCCTGTCCTGGGTGTGTCCCCTCCCCCCTCCAGCCTTATGCTCTGAGTTGCCGGGTTAGCCTCTGGCTCCCCGCAACCCTGTATGGTACAAGCGGTTCACAAAGTGTGTGTGTATTGGTAGTTAGATATTACAAGTCCATTATTGCGCATTACAGATGCTCCTTGATTTATGATGGTGAGCTGGTGACAGACATTCAGTAGAAACCATACTTTGAATTTTGTATTTTTTCCCAGGCAAATGATATGTGGCGAGACACTCTCTTGCTATACTGGGCAGCAGCAGCAATCTGCATCTCCTGGTCTGCCACGCGGTTGTGTTTTGTGCATCCATAATGTCACAGAAACACCCATCTGTGTCTCCTGGTACCGGTGGGAAGAAGAAGAGGAAGTTAATTACTCTTGAGGAGAAACTCAAAATAATTGCCCTGCATGAAGGCAGCAAGCCCGTAATGGCCATCGCACATGTGCTATGCTATAATGTTTGGTAGGTTAGGTGTATTAAATGCATTTTCGAGTTACAATATTTTGACTTACGACAGGTTTCGCGGAACGTAACCCCATCGTAAATCGGGGAGCACCCGTATTTTTTTTTACCATGGGTCTAAGTGTAAAAAAAACAAGCGGAATTTTTACATTTTATAGTTGGCTGCTTATTTGTTCTCAATATAGATTTAAAATGTAAAATATGTTTTAGTTTTGCAAGCATTGGAAATCATAGCACAGACCGTTTCACGGTCAAGGGTTACTCTGTGTTCAACAGCAGCAGACAGTTGGAGACCGTGTTTTCGGTCGTGTTGTAAATGGGAGCATCCCGGCCCATCCAGCACCTACTCGTTTGCGCTTGGAAAATACTGGTGTTTTTCAGCTTTAAGTCATGTCAGAGTACTGAGAGAGGCATAAATGTCAGAGCCACTATGATTTACGCAAGCAGTTATCTAACAGGTCCTGGAGAAGCGCTCAGTGGAACATGCCACGAGTCGGCCACCCATAAACCTGCCTGTCTTTGACTGCTGATCTTCCATTAGTGTAGATGAGATGCCCTGCTGAGCTGGCCTTCTTACCACGGTTCATCATGAGGACTCGCTTCTTCAACATCTGGTCATCAGTGGTGTCCCTCAGTCTCGTATGTGGGCTGAGTCAACATTGTAGTCACACATGTAGGAGAACATCTACCAGCAGTGTATCTGCTCTGAACCCTGGACTAGAACAAAGAAGTAGAGCTCCACCGATGGGCAGGATGACAGTTTTTACTGTAAATGTGTCTCTTTCATAGGTTATTTGCACAAACATTTCCTCAGTATTTCTCTACGATCTGAACTGTATTTACAAATGAAAGGAACAATAAAACACAATACATTTTGGTAATATTTCTGGACACACAGAGTTGCAATAAAGATGTACAGTATTTAGAAAATTATGGTGTCATTAAGACAGGTAAGATGGTTTGAGTCAAAAGCAACATATACACATCCTTGCGTGGACTGCAGAAAACTATCAACATTACTATTATCTCAGAAAGAGTGCATTTTACTGAGAAGAACTACACCTAAAGGACCATGTGATGTCACTTGCCACCTAAAATGACTAAAGATGCATTTAAGTAGTGAGGTGAAGCAAACAAATTTTGCATATATTTCTTTAACCATTAACAATGTATGGAGTGAAAGGAAAGAAATTCAAGTGTCCTTGTGGCATGCTTGCTCTTATGAGTTCCAAGAGGTTGCTGAAGGGTGGCCATTGACTTCATACTAAGGAGGACACGGCAGGAGGAGGGGCTTGAAGGGTTTGGGATACAGGAAGACAAATCTTCGAAGCTGTCTTTAGATTGAATCCTTTAGCAAATCCTTTAAACATTAAACCCACCCTGAGACTTATGCTTCACGCAAAAAATGCAGATCACCTCTTTGCTGTAGATAGAGGCAACAGGTGGTTCAACCTGTGGAGGAGGCTGATCACGGACACTACCTCAGCGTGTCCCTCATGACATGGAGTTGAGGACCACCGTATTGTGTACTTTTTGCCTATCCAGGGCTCACCTGGAGATGGAAAATAGCTGTTTTCTCTGTATTGCAGCTGACAGCGAGGTTCAAAGTGGCAGAAAGTAAAGAAGATGAAAGCAAGTGCTTGGAGCCAACTCTCATCCTGGCAATGAGCAGTGTGTGCATGCTTTCCATCCAGCCTTCATCAAGCAATGAGCTGCAGATAATTGCTTCGTTGAACTTTTCTGAAAGAAAAATGTACAAACGCTTCAAATCTTGCGAGGAGTAAACTTGCAGTCATAATGGATCTTTTTTGACAAAGATTGACATTGGCTTCTTGGGTCTTGGTTGGAGGAAGCTGGAATGAAGCTAGAATGAAGAACTTGGTCAATCATGATGACAAGGTTTGCTTGACCACAGAGGTAGGGTGTTGAAACGTCCTCCAAATACTGATGGTCAAGAGGTGACCTCTCACCCGGAATCCTTTCGAGTTTCAGCGTTGTTGGCAATCTACTGATAAAGGAAATTGCCCCCAGGTACATATAACTTCATTAGCCATTGTTCCTGCACTTTTATCTCCACATTATCAGAAGGCAGATAAGGCTGTCGCACAAGAACTGGGCTGCGATTGCGTCTTCGCCGCCGTTATAAATCACCGACCCTCTGTCCCCCTACCCCCACTCCCTTCCACACCCCCCCGGAACTTCTGAGACCTTTTATTGAGCCTCCGAGAAATCTTCCTCGTTTGCACAACTGATGTAATAAAAAAATATCCGTCTGGAATTGGTTATTCTCCGCATTCCTCCTTTTGATTGTTTTCCTGCCTCTATTTATCCTGTTCTTGTTGCAATTCCATTGAGGCCACTCTGGCATTGACTCCTTTGTTGAAAATAAAATAAAATACAACAGAATAAATAAAAAAATAAATAAGCAATATTTTTTAAAAAAGGAGAAAAGAAATGCACATAAGATTGTGCTGATAAGGGTGGCGCTCAGGCCGCTCGCGAGAATCACTGATAAAACAATCGACTGCATTCAGCCGTCGACAGCAATAGGATACCGTGCAGAATTCATCACAAGCTGTGTGTTCCATGGCACCAGGGACAAAGGAGTGTACACACTCACTCGTTTTGGCCTAGGAACATACGAGTGTTTCGGTTTTGTACTTCTGGCTCAACCCTCCGCTCGAGCCGCAACGGAATCCTATTAGGCAAACTTGTGATAAAAAAATACATGTGAGCAGCGGAAGGACTTGCTACAAATATAAAACACATTTTTGGCAGATTGGAAAAATGGCCAAGGAATGTTCAACAGGTTTCCATGTTAATCCATAAGTATGAACCCTTCATCTATGGACCTCCCACAGTGGTAAACACCTGAAAGCGGTGGGTAGCTGCTGAGGGAGAGGGGAAGGGATGATTTGAAGGGCAGCGCCCTGTTCTTGCATGGCTTTTCAGACCAGCAGGTTGGACACCCCCCCCATGATGGGTGAAGTGCTAGGAAACATTGTTCTCCTGTGGGCTTCTGGGTAAACCCACAGACAGCGCATGGCATGCCATCATGACCCCGTGACCCTAGAGACAGTCCATCAGCCATGCGTCACTCAGAGAGCTTCCTGACCCCGAACACACCCTCACATTTCAGAGGAAGGTCGAGCTGTGTGAGAGAGGCCCCCCGGCTTATGAAAACACAGTCATTCCTCACTGTCACCCTAGAGGAGCTCAAAGGTATCAAGAGGAACATGACTTTTTTTTTACACAACTGGCTGCCTCACATCAGCATAAACCGGCTTGTGTAGCCGATGTCATAAATATTGGTCACATTAAAATATACAGGCAACTTGGAAAAAAACAGCAGGTGGTGCAGTGCTTACAGCTCCAGCCTTGCACTCAAAGGACTCAGGTTGAAATCCCACGCACTACTTGATGAAGGCACTTGGAATCGAAAAGGTAAAAATTACTGTGTTGAATAAACAGGCAAATCATTGTAGATTATATTAAAATTACAAGCTGCTTTGAAGAAGTAAAAAACTGCTATAGAAATACAAAAAATATGATTTACCTCTACATGCAGCACTGAATTTCTCCAGTAAAAAATAGCCAGATGCATAAATGGGTAAATCATTGCAAGTCACTCCGTAGGAAAGTGTCAGCTAAATAAGTGCAAACCAAAAAAAATCGGTTAAGAAAAGACTCCTGACCCTAAGGAAGATTTTGAGTTATGATTCTAGTACTACTGTGGGGGTGCGGTGGTGCAACGGGTTTAGAGTCTGGGGTTCAAGTCCTGCTTGGGGTGCCCTGCGATGGACTGGCATCCAATCCTGGGTGTGTCACCTCCCCCTCAAGCCTTGCGCCCTGTGTTGCAAGGTTAGGCTCTGGCTAGCTGCGACTCCGCTTGGGACAAGCGGCTTCAGCCAACGTGTGTGTGAGATTCTAGTATTGCATAACAACCTAACATTAAAAATAATTAATTAATCTTTGGTTTTGTGTTGACCAAAATTGGTATACGCAACATACAAGCTTTAATTTTTAATAATGGCTTCAAAGCAGCAAAACAGAAAAACATCTGGAACTCTTTTCAGCTAAAAATAACACATTTTGCAAGGATTATAATTAAATGAAGGCAGTGATTCCGCCTTCTTAAAAATAAACAAGACTTTGAATGTTTAATAATGCTGAAGTCCGGTAACCACTTTCCAGGCCCATGTGCTTTGCAATCAATATTCATCCTTAGATTCTGTGATTAAATATGCATGGGATTTTACATTGGACATAATCCCTTCATGAATGTATTACATTGTGTCTTTATGTGTTCATCTGTATATTTGCATGTGACAAATTAACTTCAGAATGAAATTATCTGTGTCAAGGGTTGGCAGCCGTCAAAGTCAACTTGGTTTGTTTGCATCTCAGCTCTTCATTGCTTCATTCAGGTTCAGTATTTTGATAGTAAGACACCACAGTTTGTGCTAATTTAAAGCTCAAACTTTATACGATTATGGCTTTCAGCAACCAAACTTAGCAAATCGTAATGTACAAAGACAGCTGCAGGACACAGAGCGGTCATCCGAGACTCTGAGCACGACAAGATGGTTTGTGCTGTGGAAAATCCAGTTTCCGACATAAAGAAAACATTTCGTAATACAGCACAAGGAACGAGTCAATTTTAACAAATGACTCAAAAGATTACATTGAAGGTCCAACAATGAACACATGCCCAAACCAAAGACAAACCATGACATATTTGAGGATATTTAGTATAGATTTCTTCTTTAGTGTTGGAAAAAAACATTTATTCTCACTTGATGTTGTCAAAAGCAAATTTTTCCAGTGGTTTAAGAGTAATAAAAATGATGAAATAATCTGGCTATCATTTTTTAATGTCATTTTACAACTTAATGATTCTCCATCCTTACTTCATTACACTAATCACTATCAGTACAGCATTTTATTAAGCTTGCTTAAACTAAAATGAGTTTTCAAGAATAATCATACTTATCAAACAACTTGCTTAATTTACTTCATACATGTGAAGAAAGAACCCACTAGGCAACAGATACTGCGGTACCACTTTGGGTTACTTTTCCTGTGGATCCAATCGATTGCATGCTGTGCTCAGGAAAGCAGAAGCAACAGCACGCTTTATGAAATCTACTTACATGATATCACAGCAACACTTCGAACACTCAGTTCATTTTGAAGACTTATTTTTTCACCTTTACAGGCTTGGACTCATCGCAGCAGAATGAGACACAGCCCTTTCCATAGTGTTACCAACACCATGTTTGTTCGTTCAGATATGTTCTCCATCAACTTGCTTTATTATTCATGGCTTCAAACTCCTTTTTGGCAAAACGTGGAGAATTAAGATATTGTACAGAGTTCAACACACCAGAATACGTGCAAAACATGACACCTGTGTTTGCATCATCTAGCTCACACTACTGCAAAGGATCACTGTTAGATGTGTATACTGAGCTGCCTACATTTACCCATTTGTACAGCTGGATGATTTTGCAATTTGTGCAATCCACAGAAAATTTGCTCAAGGGTCATCGCAGGATGACTCAGACCTTGGTCCGTCACGTGGAAGTCAATGCTCCAGGCACTATGCCACCTGCTGGCCCATTTAAAGAAATATTGGCAAAGACAAAACTTGTGGAGAGAAGAATTAGAAACTTAAATGATATCTGACATGCAGCAATTAAAGAGAGAGACAGGAGAAACCAAAATGAAAACCAGAGACACAGGGTTCAATTATTTTGAAAATAATTTAATGGAAACACATTTATAATTAAATACAAAAAGTTGAACGATTTACCACTTATTAAATTCAGATACTCTTTAATCAATATATATTTAACAAAAATCAAAATTGCACGTCAACAGAATTCTTCGTGGACCCATTCTTGCGTACTGATGCGTTCAGGGATCCTGGAAGATTTTCCCCACCCTGTTTCGGTTCGTAGCAGATACGTTTGACATTCGGCAGTCTGTCAGTCTCACCAGCGCATGAGTCACCAGGGGGCCCAAATAGAATACTTTTACCCTGGCAACGGTTTTAACATGCCAATCCAATTGTGGATTTTTTTTTGGCTTGCTGATTTATTAGCGAAACAAAAACCTAAGGAAAGGAATCTGAATTTCTCTTACTTTACAAAAACAAGAGAAAATTAAGACAAATTTTTTTTACTGGGCAAGACCTTCCTAAAAATGTTAATGTCAACATCATAGAAAGATGTCACAGGCATTCAACTTGAACCTCAAGTAAAGGAGAAGCGAAATTAAAAATGACAGTACAAAAATCAAAACAAGTAAAATAAAACAGAAAAGCAAGACATCTGTCATGTAGCAGTGCCATACTTACGTATATGATGTAAGAAGATAAAAGCGGCCCAGATATTGGACAATCAGGAGTCCATTTCTCTTCCACGATGGCCTTCGGATTTGCAAAGTGCTCTCCGCTAGAGAACACTACACGGAGGAGGTCTGACAACTTGCCAAGTTTGCCTCACATGCTAATTTCAGCTCATTATTTATGTTTGTTTGGAAATTCGATCTCCCTTTTTGGTTTTGGCCGAAAGAAACAGGGACAGGCTAACTGTACCAGTGGCTCAGTGGTCCTTCTCCTGAGTTCTGTCTGAGCCTAAATTTAAGGACTCGTCTAGCCTCACTCCGACCTCTTGGCACTTGTCAACAAGCTTTCTCAGTTTATCTGTTTTACCTCCTTCTGCGGCTTCAAAGAGCAGTCGCTGTGGGGTGTTGGGATGGGGTGGGGTGGGGGTCAGAACAGGGAGGAAGACAGACAAAACTTGTCAACAGTGTTTCATAAGCAAAGCGACAAATTCTGTACTTGAATTGAAAGAGATGAAAAATTACATCTTTCCACAGAGTTGCACACAGAGGCAGCTTCTGCAGTGCTTGCCGGTAAAGACGACGGACCTAAAAGAATAAAACAAAGAGGAAGAGAGGGGGGAGAGAGAAACACCACCAGAATGTGGGAGTGCCATGTCAGAGCAAGGTGTAACACAAACTGCGAGATGAAACCTGCTGTGAAACAGTTTCCTTCCTACACCCCTTGTGACACAACCAAATAAGAATCAGCAAGACCAAAACCAGAAGTCCACAGCCTCCATAAAGAAATCGGGCCTTTTCATTCGCTTACATTGTATCTTTCTTGAGCACTGACCACACTCTGCAGAAGAACCGAGTTTCACATAAAACAAAACAAAGGGATCATGACAGGGAGGGTCAAGATGTTCCAAGTGTGAAGGCAAAACTGAAACTGCAACATAGTACCAGAAGTCATGCATGATGGGAAACAGCCTCCTGTTCACTCACCTCCACGTGTCCTTTAAGCTCCCTTTGCACAGCAATGGCACTGTGGGGTGGGGGTAAAAACAGGATGGTCAACAGATGCGAGGCTCACCTCGGGCAGAGGAAGTATCACAAAGAAGGATGCCCCTGGAGAACGGAGACGGCCACGCTGGGACAGTATGGCATCAGGACTCAGGCGAGGGCTGCTTCAACGGCAGCTTTCACTTACATTTTCCAGATGGCCAGGCAGTTAGGTATGCAGCCGCTCAGCATTCGGGTCTGCAGTTTCAAATGCTCAAGGTTGCCATCCCGCCATTCGTGTTGCAGAAATCTAAACAATAACAAATAAGGCTAATATTCCAGACATTACAAAATACTTCCACATCTCCAATAACCCCCAGAACATGTTACTTGCGGGACTGTTGTGGATTACTTGGCTGTAAGTAAACACAGTGCAGAGGCAATTTGTTAAATCAAAGGCTTCATGCCCATGGCAGCAGGGAGGACAATAAGCAGATACAATGACCGCGAGGCGAGGTTGAAATTGCTAAGAAAAGATCGGCACAGGACGTTCAAATGCTTGGGCAAGGTTTGAGGAACATTGTGATGGAGAAAGGGAAGGGTAAAAAAAAAAAAAAAAAAAAAAAAAGCATCTTGAGGGGTGTTGGAGGAAATCTGTGAGGCTTTTGTGTACCTTAGTGCCAACTCAGTGTTGGTGGGCATGAGGTATCGGAGACCCTCCAGCACAAGAGAATGCTGTGACTGCGGAAGGCAGCTCAGATAGAAGGATATCACCTGCAGAGCACATGGCAAAGCATTTTGGTGTTTGCATACATACAGACTGGACAGAAAATTACTTCACACTGACACTTCTACTTTGACTGTAATCATCAACTGGAATCTCACTCTAAACTTTGTCACTTGTCAGTAATGCCAGTTTATCAGCAGGGAGTATTTTGCTAAGAGGTAGTTCTATTCCACTCCTAGTTCATGGCACTATGCTAGGTGCTACACGTGTAATACTAATGATTCAATATAGCTAGCAGATAGTGCAGCTTGCCAAAAACCAAATTATATTTCACTCAGAGCTTATTCCCATCCTCTGAAGGCTTCTTTACTTCAGATTACTCAAACTGAGAGGTACACGTAGCTGCTTTGCTAAGGGAACTTGCTATTGTGAGTACATCTAATGCTATTTTTAATAAATGCCCATTCTCACTCTCTTATTGTTAATATGCAGCCATCCACAAACTCAGTATGATCATGAGTCTGCAGACCTAACTCCTGATCTGCTGCCTACAGGCCTCCAGTAACACGAGGACTAATGGACTGTTGATCATGTGAAACCCAAGTTTGGAAAAAATGCTGAACACCAACCTCAGCCTTACTACAGAGAGGAACTAGTTTCAATTCAATTCAATTTTTTTTTTATAGAATGCTCTTCTCACACTGACAATTTCTCACTGCTTGGAAACATCAACATGTTCTTTTGCAGAGAATACTAAGAGAAACAACACACATTACTCTCTGACTAAAACATTTTCACAGGCAACAGTGCCTTCCTTTATGGCAACAATCTAAGAAGACTTCAGGAAGCTGGGCTGCAGTATCAGAAATGGGTTTAAGCACAGGACTTTCCATGTGTAATGCATGGGGCTTATCTACTTGGGCATCTGGTGGGCAGATGGGGAAATGTCACAGGACTCAAGCTAGCCGGAGAGTGGGAGAAGGAGACAAGGGGAGAACACATACCCATCGCATCCCAATGACAGTTCATCATGGCTTCTTTACCTTGTTGTGAAACTTGAAGTTGCTCCAGTAGTTGGCTGAACTGAAGGGGACAGTGATCCTGGTGGGGGCTGTTGCCAGGCAACGGTGCACCAGGTCCCTGAACACTTTCAGATCTCTGTTCCTGGACTGGGGCCCGAGGAACTTACTACTGGTAAATAGGAGGTAACTGGGGAAAGAGCAGCATGGTTAGAAGCCTCAGCCACCCACAAACTCAGTATGACCATGCGTTTGGTGGTCTTCTCATTATTTGTCAGGCTTCATTACCAGGACTTAAACAGAACTATAAGCATGCTGAAAGGACCTCGTTCTTGACTACTGATTACACTTCTCACATCCTTTTAATGTGGAAACATGAACTGAATCAGAAATAGCCAAAGTCCCTGGCCTGTACTTTGTCTCCGTTTAGATCCCCCTCACTGGACTACATGTCCAAAAACAAGCGAAAGGAAAGCTCTTACTGGTCCTGTTTCCACAAAGGTCCGCTGGATGGCAGGGCCAAAGGGTGAGACATCTACGGAGGGTCTTGCTCTCTCCTGTCTCATGACAGGGTCCAAAAAAAAAAAAAATCGGGAACACATGCAGGCGGAACGGCGGACAAAGTCTTAGCAAAAACTTGTTACACTTACTCCATCCACAGTCGCTGCACTACATCCTCTTGCATTACAGTGCCCAGGGCCCTCTCAAAGGCATCTATTGCTTCCCCGATGCTGGTGTGCAGAGACTGCCAAAGGCTATTTTGAGAAATGACACAATATTCAAAGCTCGCAGCACAGGGGGCATGAGTCCGTGGGGACAACAGCATGGTTTGAGAGCCTTGCTTGGCATGCACAGGTTATAACCATGCTAACAATTGGAATGCTGATGTTGCCGATTGGAAACGGTGTCCAGGGTGTCACCTGGAATGGCGCAGGACTCACCAGTAGAGGAGACACATGTACGGCATCTGGTTGACAAGTTCATTTTGCAGTTCTTTTTTGATACTAGGGGCTCTGAGCATGTTCTGGTCAGGGATACCAAGGATGAAGCTGAAAAGACAATTGTTACAAGTAGGTTACTTCAACGATTAACTCAGCATTAATAACAAAAACTGATTTGGTTTCTTAATTCTGGACCGAGCACTATCGCTAAAACACACCCTTGTATAACAGGCAAGCTATAACCCATAATATGGAGAACACTTGCACAAGTGGCTCTGTGACTCCTCTGTGGTAAAGCTAGACAGACATGAGAAACTTAATGAAAACTTAAAAGAAAAACTAATCTGACAAATGGCAATGATTTTATATTTCAAATTTTGCAGTTGATGTGACTACCCTGTTTCAAAGAGCTTTCCAAAAATGAGCACGGAATGCTGAGATGGAGGATCAGATGTACAACTATGCTGTGGACACAAAAGACCTCTGGCTGCGTGGGGGCACCCAAAAAAGTTCCATCCCATCATTCAGCAGGAGTGCCCCTAGGAAACAATAAAGCTTCCCTTTATCTGACCGCCTCAAAGTCTGAAAGTCTAACTTTCATCACCTCTCAGGGTCACAGATATCTGCCTATCATCCTTCAGAAGGAAGACTCCAGAAACATAGCAACTCCTTCAGCAATGTCCCTCCACATGTTAGTACAGCAGGGGAGCATAACAGCACATGGGGGACTGAGTAATCTTAAGGAATTAAGCCATAACTGCCTGCCTTGAAACATCTGCCATTTCTTTCAGCCAAGAAGCAGAGGTGAGAAGCAACAGCGAAAGATCTCAGTGACACATGGGAATAAATGCAGCTGAAAGGATCTCGTTTTCATCATTGGTACCTTATCTTTTAACATTCAGCTTTGCCGTGGATTTGAAATTGCTACTGGGATATGAGCGCTGGGCTTCATAATCATCCATTAGCTGCAAAGGACTGTGGTGTGTCAAAACTGCCTAGAGATGCTGTCTCCGGAAGACAAACAATATGAGGCTTCTTTACGTAAACAAACCTCTGGCCCGGAAAGGTCCTTAGTTGTACCCAAGTATACTTTACAGAAAAGGTGAGGGCATTGCAGAAGAGGGATGAAAACAGCTGCCATTTCAGCATGCTGGACAGCTTCCAGCCCCAAATATACCCTCAGCATGTTGTTACAATGACTAATGCAGTTTCTGTAAGCAATGTAACAAACATAAGCAAAAGTTTTTTTTTTTTTTTTTTTTTTTTATAAAAAACACCATCACATCAGTAAGGAGAGGAAGAGGCAACTGCACCAAGCCTGAGGGAGGAAGGAAGAGAATAACTGATGACAATAAGACTCATTGTTAGTGGTAGGGGGGTCTTTGCTTTTCCCAAAGAACCTACCGCAGTACATTTACAGGATGCTGTTCACTCGGCACAGCCTCGCAGAAAGACATAACAAATTCCTGAAACAGAGGGGCTATGGTATGCGATTTCTCCTGCAGAGAGACAGATAAGATTGCACTGAATACAGGAAGCAGAGGATGGAATTAGGTCATTATATGATGTAATGCTGAGTTTAACATCCAAAAGAAATAAACGCAACGTTAAACAAAATTACCGCTCAAAAGACAAACAATAGGTTTCTAGCTTCCCAATCAACTAAATGTCCACAAACAAAGCTGACTGACACCACCAGGAATAACAAAAGTTATCTGCCGAAGTATCGTTTTTAAACTTAGGGTGTACAGCTGTACGTTTAAAAAAAACATTGCTTGACGCTCACTGCAACGATTCATACGCATTATGTCTATACAGCAGTGTACCTGAAGGCATTTGAATCCAGAACCACAGTGGTGCAAGTTCCTTTCAAAGATCTGGTGGTTGGCTATGTTTCATACTCACTTGGGACATGAGGAACTTGCAGGTGTGATAAAAGACTTCCGCGTTGTGCGGACTCTTGGACAAAGCAGCCAGCCACACATCATGCGCCCTGCCAGGTTTGCCTGCCTTCATGTGGATCTCTGCCAGGGCCTCCAGCAGGGGGCAGCAGCTGGGGCAGGACACCAGCAGCGCCTCGCAGAGCGCGACAGCTGGCTGCACACTTTGCAGAGAGAAGGACTATTAGCACCTGTGCAAAAGCCCACAAAATACCCGGAAAAGTCCCTCCAAAAAATGTCTCCCACAGGATAACTTTTGTGGTAGTGCCAGCTGTAAAGGTGAACACAAGCCCCAGTGCTATGGTTGAACTGGCCTCAGCCTTACCTTCCCATCAGCTGGTGAAATGCTACCAAGTTAGTGTGAAGTGGGAGGCAGGCCAGCATCTGTTCAGCTGGGGGCAGGCTCTTGTCTGTGCACTGCTCTATCGCATCTACAACACAGAGCGCTGCCAATCAGTACACGGCTCCTCACATCGTGCGAGAAACAAAAGGAGAAAGAATCACTCTACCGAGCACCTCAGGCACTAACAAAAATCCAACATAAAATGCCTTATATTCTTAAATGCTTTGCATCAAAAGATGGTGAACTTTGTTTAGCAGTTATTCACAATTAGAGAAAATAACCTAGGCAGTTTGGCATTCAATGTCTTGTCTTTATGTGACAAATTGGGATTTAAAATAAAAAACAACACTTAACAGCTGTAGTAAAAAGCATCAACAATTTTCATGAGAAATCAGAACCAACGAATGGAACCTCAAGAACAAATGGGGTTGCAAGAAATAAGCCATTCAGCCAGAATACATCGTCTGTTATGGATTCAACACAAATGTCGTGTCTCATAAATCCCGTGGAGACCAGAGGTGAACTAATTGGGCAGTTAACCCTTTGACAACCAAGGGCAACTATCATTTCAGCAATCTTCCTTAAACTCCATCCACGGTTACGGACTTCTCTGAAAGGCAATCCTACCCAGGGTTCAGGGTATGCGCTAAAGGGGTCACGCAGTGTCAACAAGGGTGTGTTTTATATTTACATCATTTACTGAGTAGATATATTTGACCCAACATTAAGGGAAATAACCATCAATGGCATTTTCCAAATGCCAATTACACTGCTGTCCCAACATCTGGAAGCAGCAACTTATCAAAATCCAGCACTCGTGGATCTACAATGGTTGCATTTCATAATTAGAGTTAACTTCCAGGATATGTGGGTGATTGCTGCAACTGTGGCGAAGCACAAGTTTTGATGTGGGCAGATGAAACTTGTCAAGACAATGTGTTTGACTGATGTATGATCACTGGATTGAACAACAGACACCAAAAAAAAGGACAAAATGCCAGTCCAACCTGAAATACTGCAAAAATATTGAGTGGAGGTGGACCGAGTAAGACTATTTCCTAAGACCTTCACCTTCAAAGAGCGCAACAAGTACGTCAGGAGGTGTCTTGACTGCCTGGGGTGAACTCCAAGGCAGGAGGAATGGGTCCTTGCAGACGATGTGGGAGGGGTTCGAGTCAGCAGGGTCATACAGACTGGCTGGCAGGCTACCGAACTCTGTCAGGTGGATGTAGGAGAGCCAGGCCAGGGTGCAGTCACTTGAGCTCAGCTTCTCAGCCAGGCTCTTCTCCTCACTTGAAGACTTCAGGACATTCTGTTTCATACAAGGGAAACAAAAGTCTAAACCAAACACACAACAATTTTGCTTGCTGTCTTACAAAATATTATTTCTGAACCTGTACCACCTTAAAGAAACATACGTACATAAACAACCCATCGATACACAGACTACACCGTTGGCTAAGTAATGCTTTTGGTACTATTACAAACAAATACAGCATTTTATAGTAAACAATCATATTTAAAAACAGCTTGGAATTAGCAGCAGGGCATAACCTGGGACAGCTGGTGTTGTTGTGGTCAGAGCTACTACCTTTGGACTCAAAGGTCGTGGGTTCGATTCCCACCTCTGGCTCCAGTACCCTTGAGCAAGGTACTTACCCTAAATTGCTCCAATAAAATTACCCAGCTGTATAAATGGGTAAATAACTGTAAATACCTTAACATTCTAAGTCACTTTGGAGAAAAGCATCAGCTAAATGAAAAAAATGTAAATGTAATAACCTGAACATGGGTATGTAAACCAGGTGTATGACAATTGGAATGGGTGTAGGAAGCACAAACCTGCAGTATAACCAGGGCGTTCTGACGGCGCCCAGAGAACAGACTCAGCTGCACTCTGTACAGCAGTGACTCCAGCAGCTGGAAGGAAAGCAGTTCAGAACAGCTGTCCACCGCAGACTGCTGCAGATATTGCACCATGCGTCCACAGACGTAGTCCTTGCCGTTAAAGGAGCTCTCGATGTTTAAGTACTGAGGGAGGAGGGTGGTGAAGAAGGGTAAGATTTCCATGTTTCTGAAAAGAGCTGGCAAAGCTGACATGCCTCGCAGAGAAAGTGGATTCAAGCAAACACCGAGAGATACCTGCTGCGCTGGCTTAGATATCACATTACTCTCCTATATGGCACAAGTACAAATACCAAAAGAGCACAGCAAATTTTGAATTATAATGCTGTTTGTTGCCAATGAAATGGGTGGAGGAAAACACTGCAATTTACTCTAATCATGTAAAACATATTCTTTACAAAGAAGACAGATTGTAACATGCAATCGCTTTGTCTAAACCTCCCCTACACGAGCGTTAAATCAGAAATACAAAAAAATCATGCTGGGAGGGGAACAGAGAGCTGGGCTGAATTAAAGCACTGATTATTTGCAAGTGAGACTAAAAAAAAATGTATGATCTGTTTAGCACTGACAAACTTGTGATGGCAAGTTTTAAAGGACCAGGTCATGCCCAGCACAGGCTTAACGTCACCCCAACTGTGGTCACAAGGCAAACTTACTGTCCACCACACTTGGTAGTCTGGGGCGTACTCCACAGCCATCTCACACATCTCTTGCACCTCTTCCCGCTTTCCTCGCTTGGCAAACAACGTGAGGTAGTGACACCAGACCTCCGGGTTGTCCCGGTTGTCTTCCAGGGCACGGGACAGTGTGTTAAGAGCAGCGTCTAGGCACTCTGACGGTGAGCTGGGGAGCAGGACAGGAAGCTCTGGATGGACAGAACCTTAACACCCCTTTCATGACATAGACTTAGTGCTATTTGGGGGGTGTGAAGGTGGTGTTTTTGATAATGGATTTTTTCTGAATTAGCCATCGGTACCAAAACATCCTGTTTGTTTCCTGATTTGTTTTTCCAGCATGGCACAACACAAGGACCATTAATCAAGTTGTGGGTTACAATCAACAGCTGGAGCAATTAAAAGAGGCAGAGCAAAGGTGAAAAATACACGGAGAACAGAAATAGTTGGATCACGCACCTCTCTTTCTGACTGTGGTATTTGTAGGCCAGCTTTATCCACAGCTGTACATCTTTGGGGCTCTCCAGCACACTGGTCTCCAGGTTTGATATGTCATCCGTCTCACCTGTGAAGTACCGATCATCGTCCTGTGTGATGCATGCATCCAGGGTGGGGCTAGAACTCCAGCAAGACTCTCCACTGGGCTCTGTGAAAATACCAGGGCCACGGAAATCAAGTCAAGTATGTCAAGAACTATTCTTGTTAGCGGTAGCTGAGAATATGAAAGGACGAACACTGCAGAATGCTCACTGGTCTATTTAACATGGTTACTTCAACTCCTGCAGGGAAAACCACAACGTGAAATGCTGCCATCGGAAACAATACCCAAACTTGTATTCTGCACTCCATAGATTTAAATCTATAACACTGTGTTACACTTTACAAGATGGGAGGAAATGTCTGAGTTCTTAAACAGAAGTGATAATCCAAAGTACTGATCGAGTACAGCCAAGACCATGGCCGAAGTCTAAACTTTCATTATCTTGTGGTGACCAGCATAACTGATGCCATTCCACCACAGGACCTTTTGAATTGGCCAGGGTCACTTGGCTGGCTGCTGTACAACCCCCTCCCTGGGAGGTCAGCCGCCTGTAACTGGCTTGTTGCCTGCAATGGGAGCAGAGCCTCTCCTTCAGGCCGAATGACTGTTCCCACAAAGCACTGCAAGACTGTCTGTGCAACTGAGGCTTCGGGAGAACCAAAGACCCCCCAAGGGTACAGGTAGAGGTAGGCACATTACAATAAAAAGGCAAGAGAAGAAGCAAAACAGTTCACTTTTAACACCCATTTAAATTCTCTTGTCCTGTATGTGACATCTGCATGGAAAGCTTTTTCACCATATTTCACAGGGCCGGCATCTTCATCGCTGCTGTCCTTCTCAGTCTCTGACTCTGGGGTTGCCATGGGCTGAGGTCTCCACTTCCTCCTCTCTTTGCACGTAGTGTGTGGAGGTACTGGACAAAACACATTTTCATGTCCACTAACACTTCTGGAACTGACTTTTGTCTAAAAATTTTCTGACTGCAGTTCCAACAGGAGCCATGCAGCATTGTTCAAGACAATGATACATAATCTGTACAATTCCTGTGAAACAGCCACTTTAATAACCTGATTTTTAAAGATCAATCTGACTAATAGCATTCATTATGCAACGATATATAAGAATGAACTAACAGCAACATCATCATGAGCAATGATACAGAAAAAAGTAACTGGTCCACTGTCCCCCCTACTTAGACGGTATGAACTTCTGAACAGCACTCAGGGACGTACACGTACCGTGGCCCAAACTCTCATTTACTTTGCTCACAAGGAGCACCGCCTTCTGATCTGTTCCCATGCGGTCCTTGTTCGCACCAAACAGCTTGTTGATGTACTTTTCTGGAAGGATGTGTGGAAAAACAAAGCTGATGTAATCATAATAGCCTAAGATAACTTCTTAACCTTTCCTGCAAACTACATGATGTGCAAAACGGCTAAATGCAAAAACACACCAGCACACAAACACACAAGGACTCAAAAAAAAAGTTCATATTTTATCTATACAGTGAAAACTGGTTTAAAAGTATTTAAAAGCATAAGTATTCCAGCAAATGAGGTGTAAATCATGATCTTGTGTATTGAAAGATGTCTACAAACATGGACATACAAGAACCTGATTTGTCATATCATTAGGAAATAGAACCTGCAAACAAAATTCATTGCGTAATCATAGTACCTGAGACACTAGGCCAGCTTTAGAAAACTAACAGGCACACAAAATATCGTTAAAAGCTCTTGCATAAGTAATAATATCATTATAACCTTACTGTATTAAAATTCCAAACTAGCAACAAAGAATTTTTTTCTTCAGTTTTTTTAAAAATCCTTCAAGCAAGTCTACATTATTTACAGGAAGATGGTTATTTACAACCATCTGTAGTCAGTTCACCGCACAGAAAATATCAGTAGGTATGTGTTATATAAAAATAATCAATCCCAACTACCTGTAGCAATACTGATTTTCTCACTGCTGGTGTTCTCTGAACAGCCAATCAGAGGGAGGTTGTAGGACAGGATATCCTGGAATAGCTGGTTTCCCTTTAAAGAGCAGTTCCTCATGTGCTGCCTGAAAGAGAATGGCCATTGATTCTCCATAGAAGACTGGTTCAATCAGGCTGAAAAGACAATGACCGTGCGCCCCTCACACCAGGGACCAAGCTCACCAGCGGCAGCCATCATCATTGCATGTCCCCGTCAGGTCAAAGCGGCAGAAACACTTCCTTGGCTCAATGGCGTGGCTGTATGACACTGAACTAAGGGACAGTTTCTCCTTGGTCCGGAAAAAGGGGCTGAACCTTGATGGTGACAAATCCAAAAACAGAGAAATTTGCAGGTGATCAAACATTTCAAAAGGTAACTGTGCATCTGAATCTGTGAAATTCGGTTTCACCCACATAAAACGAAACATAAGGGTGAAGCAATGTACCGGTAAGACCTGAAGACCAGAAGTGGGCTGTGATAAGGCTCAAAAGGAACAGGCTTCAGTTCTGCATGACACTTCTGCATGGCATTTAGATCCAGGTCTTGTGGGAGCTCCTGTCCAACAAAATATCAATATCTAAAGACCTTCCCACCACTGTTATCCATGTGGAAAAAATGAAAGATTCATCTGACCATTTAATCCTGAAGTTACATTGACTGGATATATGGACGGACTGTTCGGGTTGTATGCTATGTAAAGTTACGTGAATCTGAGGTCAGAAACAAGATTTTAGCAATACACCCCTATCCCAGATCACGATCACTTCACCTTGTGAGAGGCTGTTGGTGTCAATGTACCTTAATGTGTATTGGTGTCCATTGGGTATACCCTAATGTGGAAGGCCCCATTTCCATAAGCTCCGCCAAGCGCGAAGACTCTTGGTACTTTTGTTGCAGGTCGCCAACATTGAGGCCCAGAAAGAGCTCCAGCTTGGCGTTGCCATCCTTGGAGACCATGGCCTTGTCCTCAACAGCCTTACACGGTGTTGTGTCGAGATGGCGAAGCTTGGGCTTAGTGAAAGAGCCTGACTCGCGGAAAGACCGCCGACGGCCAGTTGTGGGGCACGACGAGAGTGTCTCATCTTCTGGCTCAGGGTCATCGCTGGCCAGAGTCAGTTTGTCCTGGGTGAGGTCGTGGAGGGAGGGCTGTGGAAGGGGAAAAGGGCTTGGGGGTAATGACTGGGGCATGGCTGCCACCACCTGAAGCTCTGCTTGCACTTCCCGATTGCGCAGAGCCTGTGCCTCCTTCAACTTCTTGATCTTCAGTGCATATTCAGACTCTAGCTGCTGAAGTCGCTGCTTCTGGGCAATGAGCTCAGCAAAATGCTGCTCAGAGCGTGGAGAGCCATCCAAACGCAGAAGCTTGTTAGGCTGGGAACAAGAAAAAGGTCATAACAGACATAAATGGACAGGCTCCCAAGCGTATCTAAAACCTCCTTCTATCCACTTTCCAGGTAAAGAAGAAATGAATGACAAGGTGTAAAAGGATGGTATGGATTTTCTGTTGCTCCACATACAGGTTATATAGACATGAAGCCTTTTTGGTCAACTATGGTCAAAAATTTTGTTATAGCAGTGCAGTATTAATTTTAATAGCAGCATTAACAGTATATCTTATGCTGGCACTTACAACAAGAAAAGACGCTTCACTCTTGCGTTTAGCACCCATTCGGCCTGCAGCAACCCAGGCCTGAGCCAGGTCCCTCTCAAGCTTCTGAGCCTGGTGCTTCTTCACAGTCACTCGGTGCTGCACCCGATGGATCTGCATAGGATAGAAGAAATCAGAATAGACTACTGGACCCATTGAGCCCTCACTGTGGAAGAAGACCCACTTGAGAGTAAGCCAACACACAGGTGAACATGTAACACCTATCAAGTTCTCTCACAGGCTTCCTTCTTAATTTAGAATGGACTTCAGAATCTTCCTTTTCACGTGTAAAAATAGTTACTGGCCTTGCTCCCCCTTATCTCAGACAAATCATCAATCCTTATGTTCTGGAGCATTCTCTACAGTCTTCAGATGCTGAATGCCTCACAGTTCCAAAGATCAATAAGATTTGGGGAGGAGGTTGTGCGTTTTAGTTATAGAGCACCCACCCACTAATATAAAGGATTCCCCTTCAGTCTCAGCCTTTAAATTCAATCTTAAGACTTATTTTGCCTAACATACCCATTACAGAGTCATTGGTTTAACTTCCCTAGTAAGCCTTCATTAGCTATGTTGGTGGAGGCTACCCTCCTTTTTATTATGTGTCCTTCTTCAGAACCCTGTGGTGACACTGGACCCACAACCTAGGATATCACAATGTTCTTATGTTGGAAGACTATGAGTGAGATAATTTGAATCTCCACTAACTAGAGAAGTCTCCAGAGATGACGGAACAAGAAGTGGTCAATTATCTACTCAATCGATATAAGTACACCGATGCCCTGTAGGGGTGGGCAGGCAGCTGGTCTAGCTAAACCCAACTTGTGTGGCAGACTGTAGCCCCCCTACCCCCAAGGTTTATGTTCTTCAGTTTCATGTCAGTTTGGTGGTTTTCTTCTACTCTGTTGCCAGCTGGCTAATTCCTCATTACAAAGTGCACAATAATATCTTAGTCATTTAATCACTTATGTCTGATTTTATTTCTATTTTAACTGTACTTACTACTGTAATACATAACATCTAATGTGAACATGTATTCTATTCTATAGTTTGTAACCTTGTGAATATATAACAAGTCTGCCTACAGGATATGGAGCTACAGAGGAATAACTTGTGTAGTGAACAGGTATTGAAGAGCCTTGGGGGTATTTGGGACAGCTGGTAGCGTAGTGGTTAGAGAGACTGCCTTTGGACCCAAAGGTTGCAGGTTTGAGCCTCACCTCCAGCTGTAGTACCCTTGAGCAAGGTACTTACTCTGAATTGCTCCAGTAAAATTACCCAGCTGTATAAATGGGTAAATAATTGTAACCTTAACATTGTAAGTCGCTTTGGAGAAAAGCATCAGCTAAATGAATAAATGTAAATCTGTACTTCTAACTCCCTATGAACGCATGACACAAAAGGCTAACCTCAAGACCAATCTGCAGCAACTAGCAAGTTGTCCTTCACAAAACAGAATAAACCCATTACTATACCCATGCTGCTAATCCATTCTTTCCTACACTCCTTTGTAACGTTAGGTGAGCTCACCATGCTCATTTCTTACTCCAAGTTCAACAAACTGCGAAAACATTTCACCGACTGTGTATACTGTTTTCTTCCCCTTTCTGTCAATGATGGCTATGCCCTGCAGTGTGACACCAACCTGCTCCTGCAGCTTCTTCAGAAGGACCTTGTTGGCCCCAACAATCTTCTCAGATGCCACCAGCTGCTCCTTGAGCCTGGCAACTTTGGCTTCAGCTGCTTTTAGGAACTCCCTCTTCTTCAGCTCCTGCTGCACTAGGTGTTTAAGAAGCGCTTCGTCTTTCAGCAGCAAGCTCCTAGAATACCGTAGATAATACTTTCAACATTATCGCTATACTGTCAGCCTTTCCCGTGGCGGGATCGATATATGCAGAAACATTTCAAATGCACTTGAAATGACACTTTTGTAGTACAAGTACAATTTAAAAGGGCACCTAGCAACCCACTAAGAATAAAAATGTCACTGATGATTTCTGGTTGGACGTATCATAGCCATACTGGATTAGACATCTGGGTGTCTACTTGGTAGGTCCAGCAAAACTGTCCTGGATTTAATTTTCAGATGTTTGTCATCTTCCTTCGTGAACATGAAAATGAATGTCAGGCTGCAATTAGACATACTTTTGTTGTTTTTGCTTAGCATACGCCTTGGCCAGAGGGAATTACATAGCTTACAACTATGCTGCCAACTGAGCAAGACGTGGTTAGCAGTGTATCTCTTGAGGGCATCACAGAGTGGAACATACATGCTAACTTTTGTGACTGACATGAGGCCTGGAGAACATTTCTCCTTCGTTGTGGTTCCAAGCAAGTAAATTTAGTTTTATCTTAAAGACTGGTAATGTTTGACACTCGGACAAGGGTGGGGGGCGTCCACCAAAAACCACCTTGTCCATGCAATGATGCAGTGCACTGACAGAGAGTGTTACAGACTTGTGTTTGCTCATCCTGCTCTCAGCCTCTGTGAGCTGGAGCTCAGCAGCTCGCCCCACTGGGTCCGACTCCACATCTGAGCTGGCAGGTGATGGGACAGTTTTGCTGGGGTCTGAATTCAGCACGCGCTGCTTTTCCCTGCTGTAGGAAAGAAAGCTGTCTATCAACCAGAGGCATTCTGACAGTTTTTTTAGGCTAAGACAAAGTGCATCTGTGATAAACTCAACATTACAATGTGCTGAATCCTCCAAAGAAAAGCTGCTGAAGATGCTCAGAGGAGTACTACGTTATAAAAGAAAAAATACCATTCCTCTGCTTGCTCACGAAGTTCAGAAGCATTACCTGGCAATTTCTTCTTTAAGTCTGCGATACTCCATTTTTTTAGCATCTGACAAGCTGTCTGGGGTTCTCACTGGGTTATTCTCCTTCTCAGATCCTGATGTCCCTTTGGGCTTTGCAGCCTGGATGAACAGAGGAGTAGAAGGAGCCATCACTACAGAAGCAAAGCACTGGGCTCTTATCTGAAGCCTCAGATTGCACACAGGCAAGTATGGTGAAACTACAAGTATACCTCTGCCGTCCGCCTGGCCTCCTTGATCATGGACTCCAAGCCGCCGAACACCATTTGGGTGGCATCAGGGAGATCCCCCTCCGAGTCGCTATCATCTGAGCCGTTAAGCTGCACCACCACAGACTTGTGCCTCGGGAGCTGTGGAAACGGGGTTAAAGGGACCACCATTTAAAAGGTTCCCTTCTGATAAACATGACAAGGAGAAATACATTCTGTCAGGGGGAGAAGGGACGCATTAGCGTGACATCATCCCCCTCTCGTCCCCATGAGCTTGGGCTGCTTTTCTAAACAGTTGCGTGCTTGAGGCTTGCATTAGTGCATTGCTGACAGTATGCCCGCACATCTTGTCCTGTCGTACAAACTAAATGCTTCGTTTCCATCCAAAAAAAGCTCATACAAAGTTTATTTCACGTAACATGCAGGCATTAGTATGGCACACGCTGTCGTTTCTGACAACTGATGTGTTAAAGGCATGGCTAAATGTTTTGGGCTTAAGGAAAAGAATAGCATGGGCTATTTGAAAAATATTTTACTACCTTTAGAGCAGTATGTACTAAGCAATCCTGAAATAATTCATTTGAACCCTGTGAGAAATAAAAATAAGACTGGGATTTAAAATTAGCAAGTCTAACTTGATGCTTGGTATCTAAGTCTCCGCAGAGCTCAAAGTCCCCAGGGCTTTTGGGAAGGGAAGGAGGCAGCCTGATCAGGCCTGACAAAAGAAACCGATCCCCTGAATGAGAACCCACCCAAGTATGACATCATCACGTGGCAAACAGAAAGGCCTGCTTTCCAAGGTCCAACGTGGATTTGTAAGGAACAAAAACAAGAGCAGGAGGTGGTGTCCGAAACTCTGATTATTCTTCTGCCTTAGCAGGGAGACTGTTGCCCATGGTGACCGAGAGGCACCAAAAACAATGTTTGTGTTCCATGGCTTTATGAGGCTAAATGCCTTTGTTCCTCCACACCCCAGCTCCATTCCCAACGCCCCCCCCATCTCTCTGCCCAAACCAAAAGGCGTAAGATGAAGATAAATTTAGAAAAGCCGCTATAAAAAGCTTAACAAAACACCCATTTCCCATTCTTGACTGCACATCAATATTCCGTATTGCAGAGACATATTTACTCAGTCACAGCACATTTCTGTCCTACACTTCCTTTTGTGGTGGGGGAAGTTGTTTAAAGAGATGACTGAAAATGAGAAGAATCTAAAGTCTCCATTCTGAAGTCAAGAAGCTACCCAGATATAAATACTTTGAGCTGGTGAGATGAATTAAGTCACTGGAAATTATTTTAAAACTAAAATCTCAGTGGTCGTAACCCTTTCAAACTAACGCATTAAAGCAGTATAAAGCTATGTCTACATTCAGCAGTTTACATAGACAAAAACAGATGGAGTTCTATCAACATGACGTGCAGATGATTAATTCTGCACATTAGCATCAGTAAGACATGACATAGCTGAAACAGCCTGAAAATGTGCTTACAGACTACAGTGTGCATTAATTCAACTCCTGCTCAGTGTATGAGGATTTTGTAAGAAAATTTCTACTGTAATCTTCCCTACACACAAAATCACTAAAGATAACTGCAGAAAAGTTTTTATTTTGCAGATTTTAAGATATTGCTCTTTGAAAAACACTGTTACCCAAACCAAAACAATTATGGCATGGAAATAAACTATTTTGGCTTGACTAAGCACACTGGAAAAGGTGCAGAAAAATGAGAACTGCTGAACATAACTTTGGCATGCACTCCATCAGGCCCACTCCAATACACTGTAGAACCTCATGCTTGCAGAAGCTTGTTCAGTGTCTCCACTGTCAGCTGTACAGCTCTGCCGAATTGACTGAACATCTCCACATGTTCTACAATACATACCACCAACACTGGGCGTGCAGCTGGGTGCCCTCGGGCAAGCTTGGCACTGGCAGGCCGTGGCTGGGTCATAGTTGCGAGGTTGCTCCTGGTCATCACTTGGACTATCGGTGAAGGAGGACCACTGCTTGAGGTCTCCTGTACAAAGAACAAAATGGGGGGTGACATTTTAGGAAGCCTAACCAACACACATCTTAAACAGGACACCCTGTATTTTGTACAACAGGAATAGGGGACTCCAGAGTTACTTCCACCTACAACAACTGTAGAAGACACTAAGCCAAGTATTTAATGAGAACTTAATACTACTGCATACCAAGTGTCATCTGAATCAGTTGGGCCCTTAAAACATCACAACAGCATCCCAGGTACATATAAAACCCTATACATTGGCTCCTCCACTTAGGAACAGAACTGAAACTGCAGGCTGTTTGCAACAAAAGCTGTTCATAATTTCTAACTCCTTTTACCAAAAATCAAAATCATAAAAAGGTTACAAGAACCTTGACTTAGCTATAAATAGCTATACAATGCCAAGAATTTTTTATGTATTCAATTTTCACCCGATTCATCCCATGAACATATCATTATATTCCCACTTACATTCATCAGACACTTTTCTCCAAAGCGACTTCCAACGAACTCTATGTACATAGTGTTATCAGCCTACATAGCTTATTCACCAAGGTGACTTACACTGCTAGTACTGTACACCACTTACAATGGGTCACTCATCCACACATCAGTACATAGAACACACTCTCTCTGTCACTCACACACTATGGGTGAACCTGAACAGTATGTCTTGGGACTGTGGGAGGAAGCCAGGGCACCCGGAGGAAACCCACGCAGACATGGGGAGAACATGGAAACTCCACACAGTCTGAGTGTGGATCGAACCCACGCCCTCTCGCACCACCCAGGCACTGTGAGACAACAGCACCAATTGCTGTGCCACTGTGTCACCACTTCCAACTGACTTTATAATTGCAGCTTCATTTCCATATATACCTGCCAACTAGTACCATTAAAATCACCAACACAGCCAAGATTAGGGACTAAAAATTTCTCAAAAGGGCAAAAAAATGCAACACTACCATTAAATGAAAGCTGCAAAATCTGCAGAAATGTGTTGAATTAAGCTGTTCCACCACTAGTATTTTGGTGTGCTTTACTTCCATCTATCAGTTTGATGGGTAAACACAGATGAGTAAATATAGATTACTTTCTAGAATTTTGTTTGCCAAGTTTTTTTTGTTTTCATCTTGAGAAATGTGTTAACTGGGTGGTGCCAAACTCAAGGAGATGGTATAATACTACCATCTGCTGCAATGTACCAAAAAAATTACTTTTTACTAAAAGTATAAGAAGAGAGCGCCCTCTGTTGCTCATATTCCATCCTACCTCTGATTTAACAGCACGCTTGCTGGCCAGTGATTTCAGCAGCTCCTCCCTTAACAACATCTCCTCCTCCTCTTCCTCATCTGCAAATGGGGGCTTGGGGGGCTGCTCAGGCTCATCCGGGGGTAGAGGCGGCGGGGGCATGGGAGACAGGGATGTGGAAGTTGCCAAGGTGACCGGGTCCAAATAACGATGATCTAAGTCCTGAAGACCCTGAGAATGGAGGCTTTTTGGTTTACTGTGGAAAATAGCTTGATGAGATGCTGGTTTATTAGATCTATACAGATAGCAATACACAGGGTGGCAGGTAACCTGAATGTTGTCAGTTCAAAGCCAAAAAGGACCTGCACTCATACCATTAAGCAAGGTACTTTAATAAGCCTTGCTCCAGCAAGAATCAGTCTGAACAAGTAGGAGTAAAACTTCTGATAAATTCTAATTTTTTGTTATTACTGTTCAAAACAGGAATCTACAAATGTGGCAGCAAACATAACTGTATACTGGTCTTCACCGCATCTTGGCACTGAATTGCTTTATTATGTGAATATCTTGTCTCCATTGCTGGTGTGTATAAGGAGCCAATTAAACTGTACCCTCTGAAACCTTAAGTGTTCCCCCCTCCCCCCCAAAGGTTGAGGGTTGTCTGAAACAAAACTGGAGACCAAACAAGTTAATGGCTCTCAACTTATACATCATCTCTAAGTGAATCAAAACACATTGTGGGCTTAGGACTGTGCGCATGATCAACAGGTGCAAAACTCTAGATGGAGAAGTTCCCCATACAACACTGATGGCAAACTGCCTGCCTATGTAGCCGATGAGACGACTGCATACAAACCATGTGGTGTGGAGGGGAATCCACAGGAAATGCAGGTATGTGGAGGTAAAACGTAGGAGACTCTGTGGAAAATGGCTCATGTGTGGGGGAAGAAGCTGTTTACAAAATGACACACAGAAACAAAAACAAAGTCCTAAAACGGAAGTTCATTTTGTTCCCTTGACACACTAAGACACAAATAATCCAACATGAACAGGTCAATGAAATAATTCAATGCATAGCTGCTTATTTGTTGTTTTAATTTGCTCAACAGCTTATCAGCACCCTTTAGGGCCACCAAATGCAATTAAACTGCACTGTTTATACTATGACAGCACAAGAAACCATCTTCTGTCAATACTGTTGGAAATTGTTAAAGAAAAATTGTCTTATTTTATATAAATGCAATATGGATTCATTCTAAGTACACAAAGGTAAACTGGTGATCTTTCTTCTCACCTGGTGAGTTGGTCTCACTGTCTGTGTCCATGGCCACCTCGTCATAATTATCGTACTGGTAGAGATTCCCGGAGGTGTCCAGGCCCTGTCTGCTCAAAGACTTCCTGTACTCAGCATCTAATGACTGAGATGGAGAACATCATCAGCACTGAGACACGTATGGCCCTCAAATGTGAGGAAGGATTGTGAGAGCATTGCCTGAGTAGCATCTGAGCGAGGGTAAAACTGGATGCTGTTACTAACACCCAGACCCATCGCTATGGAAAGTATGTTTACTCCATGAAGATCCCACTGGGACTACCATGCTGGCTTACAATAAATTAAACTAAGGTGAAGGGTTGTACTTCAAATACACTGCCCAATAAAATTCATTCTGAAACCCCTACTGTAACACACTAAAAACTGGAGGAACAGAAATGAAAAATCTGGGTTCTCAATTAAATTAAAACTAAAATACTGTGTTTAACGTAACTTATGACATACTCTCAATACTGCAGTTTCTGGAGCTGCACTAAAGATTTTCACTCTTCTCTACATGTTATGTTGACGATAATGTGACAATAAAGCTTGATTTGATTTGAATATTTGCTTGTTTATGAAAGGAATAAGAAAACTTACACATTTCTAGGTTTAAATAAGACTAATAAGGAACTTTACTTGCGCTTTGCTTAAGGGAGAATCTTCTCAAATGAACTGAAGTAGCAGCTTCACATCACACCTGAAGACCACTTCACCGGACAATTTTAGACATGGATACTGAATGTTATCACAAAGACAACCTGTGGCGCAGACTCACCTTAGTGCGCAGGTGCCTCCTGCCACCGACCAACTTCATGAAGCGGTTATACTGCTCGTCTTGATTGGAGAGGTCACGGATCCGGCGGATCTCTTCCTCTCGCTTGCGGCGCTCCTCTTCCTCCAGTCGCCGCTGCTGCTCCTCCTGCTGCTGTTCCTTTTGCTGCTGAAGCTTCCAAGAACGCAGCTGCTGTTTGCGCCAAGCCTGCTTGGCTGCTGAGCCTGGGGGGGACGGGGACACAAAGCTGGGGCCATCAGGGCTGCATGCCCGACCGACGCACAACTTCCCATCGATAGCTTTTCACAGCAATTTGTTAATTAGGCAAATCCTGAGCCACACCAAGCAAAAAAAATCAATGTAGAAAAGTTTATATTTGTCTGGAGTCTGTTACTCTTATGAGTAGTTATCCGCCTTACAAAACATTTTTCAAGACTAAATCATGAGATGCCGAATAATGTAAAGGTTACAGGAAAAGGATCCTTCTCTTTTACGTTCGGCCTTTTTGGACGATATTGTTATTCAACTGTTTCCAAGCAGAACCCTCAACTCACCTGGATTAATGTTTTTCCTCCCCTGGTGAGCCTTGGTTGTGGCTTTGCCTTTCTCTGGCAGGGCCCTTGTCACCTTTCCTTTCTCCTGGGTGGAGTGTTTGCTGGCTGAATTGGCCCTCTCCTGTGCTGGGGTCTTGACCTTGGTGAGCCGCTCCTTGCTCTCTTTCATCACTTGCTGCTCCTTCTGCTGCCACTTCTTGCTGGCGGACTGCAGAGCCAGGAGGCGCAGCTGCAGCTCTGACAACTCTTCATCCTCCTCCTTGCCCTGAGCCTGAGACCAGACAGGAAGAGCTGTTCAGCACCTTCTCATGCACTGTGAATTCATAAAGGGTTTCATGTTGCTATTCTTTAGCACATGGTGACATGACATCTGGTTTAAAAAACAGTTCAAGCAGTCAAAATAAAAAGTGAATTTCTAACATTGTTTGGAACAAATAGTTATAGAGTCATATACTTCCTCCTGTGCACAGCGCAGACCACACAGTCACCATTTCATATCACAAAGATGTCATAATAGTAGATCTCTCTGCTGTACTGCCCACATAACCTCATGAGACCTAAAAATTCTTTTCTGGGCACTGTAGAGGACACTAAGCGTACCAGAACTGGACAAACTGCCATATATCTTACAGAGGACATTCTATGCTTTTAAATACCACATGCTTAGGAGTGGGGACAAGAAAACTTCACAGAAATTCTAAATATATATAAACCATATTAGGTCTCAGGAGGACACAGAAATGATTTCTTTTCCCAAACAATCTGTGTATGTTTGCAGACTAAAATGCATAGCTGAAAGCTCCCTTCACCGTAAACCATTTCCAAGCATGACTCCTTAAAAGTTTCCTACATGTACATACCAGCAACCTGTAATCATGGGTTCTTACCTTCACAGGGAGACCAGAAGTGTCTTTGTCATCTGCACAAGACATGTTATCTGTGATTCCATCCATCTTTTCCTCATCATTTTTTTCCTCCTCTTTGAGATTTAACAAACACAAAGTGCCAGTGTTACATTGAGAAGTTTAAGATTACCTAACTCAGAAGGAATACCCCTGATGCTCTACAAGTGAGGTCGTGGGTGTGTAATGTATACACAAACATGTTACCATCTTCATAAGAGTACAAATACAGGTGGCCCCCGATTTACGATAGTTCGGCTTACGATTCTCTCGACTTTATGATGGAGAGCTGGCGATAGACATTCAGTAGAAACCGTACTTCGAATTTCGAATTTTTCTCGGTTAAGCGATATGCGGAGCGATACTCTCTTGCGATGCTGGGCGGCAGCAGCATCTCCCAGTCTGACAAGCAGAGGTGTGTATTAGGTGTATTAAATGCATTTTCGACTCATGATGGCTTTTGCGGAATGTAACCTCATCGTAAATCGGGGACCACCTGTATTTGTATTTAAACTCTCTTCCTGGTGAAGATTTTTTAGAAAGGGAAGTGTGCAGTGATTATTCTATGTACATGTTTCACTTCCATAAACACCATAATTCACTCCTGAAAAAAGCTCATGAAGCAAATTCTTCTGCAACAAATTACCATTAAACAGCATAAATGCTTTTTCCCTATATGTCACACACAGTGAATATCCCATTCATAACCAAGTGCAAAATATGAGTAAGACAACTCTCATGTCTAACCAACACACAATGTAATTATTTGACCTCTCTTTGCTGATATGTTCAATTGCTAATGATATTGGTTTTCAAGAGGATCCTATGTGTTTTTTCACTTCAGATTTTAAACTGCTAGGCAAGGCTTTAGCGATCCTTTTCGAAGATATTTTAGCAGTCATTGTTTTGCTATATGGTTAATTATGACCATGTTAAACTGTGACAAAACAAAGTTACAATACTTTTGAGATGCTCAGGAGCAGACATAGTGAGCACTATGGTGAGTATTCAAAGGTTCAGGGTAAGTATTACATATGTTCAAATTCAAACTGTTATAATAAGCACTTGCTATAAGATGGAACACTGTACACCAAATACCACTACTTGGAGACTTTCAGTTGACGTTTGCACCTTCTGTGGCAGCTGGTTCTGGCGTCTCCAATCCCTCTGAATCAATTTTCTCGGACTCCTTCACAGCCTTCCTGTTCATCTTATCCCTTTCAGCAGGAGTCAGGAGCTTCTGCCGCAAAGGCTTCAGATTGAAGGCCTGGAAAACCTTCTTTGCCTTTTCTGGGCAGGTCTGGTCTGTAGCAGCAGTAGTAGCGGTGGAGGTGACTTCCACCTGAATACTGTCATCTTCTGACACTGGTCCAGCAATAACACTTATGGCAGACTCTACCTCCTGATGGGAGTCCTCCTTTGGCTTCAAAGCCATTTTCTCTTCTTTTCTAATACATTCCAGCTCCAGCTGAATTTGCTTATACTTCATAAGCAAATCCTCAAAGCTTTCATCAACACCATTTTCAGTTTTGGCAACATTATATGCAGACTTTCTCACCTGAGCCCTCCCAAATGGCTTCTCTGGAAACAGCAGTGAAGGACTGAAGCAGGCTGACAGAATGTTGACTACGTAAAGCAAATTATTCTCAAAAGATGACCTAGATACTGACAAAACAAGACTGTTTTTGATGCAAGACACACTTGGTAAAGAAGGAAGGAAGGACTGGACATAGTTGCTTGTACAGTACACAGATGATGTGTGAATAAAGAACAAGGAGTTATAGCCTTGAAATTGAACCTCAAAACCCCAAAACTGCTTTAGTATCACTAACCAAAGTATTTTCTCATTATAATTACATTAGCCAATGCATTTTTTTCCAGGAAAACTGCAGCAAAAGTTTTACATAGTGAACTATAAAGCTGTGTATTCTTTCTTTTGGAACGACTTAGTGCATGTGCCTTGACCAAGGGTATGACAGCAAGAGCAGGGCTCACATGATGATGTTTAAGAGCAATGTGACAGCTGTACCCGCTCCTGCTGTACTACACTACTCCCCCAGATCTGCTCCAGCAGGGACACCCGTTCTGTAAAGCAGCATATCCACTGACCGATTCCACCACCTACTAAGCGACCCCTAGGACCGGAAGTGTGTAATTCACAGGTGTCACCCATAGGTGACAAGTCTGTGCGCGCTTTACTGCCACCGACTGGCTCTGCGAGTAAACAAGCAAGTCGCGTTCCTTCAGATGTTTTTTTTTTTTTCTTTTTTGCGGTCCTGATAGGTGGAAAAAAATGCCTTTAAATGTACAGTGAAATGTCATTATTTCGCTAAATTCGTAATGAGCTCTAGCAAGAAGAGCACGTGTACACATTGACATTTGCTCCGGTACGGACACCGAACGCGGCCGGTTTTCCTCTTCCAACTTCGTTCGGGCCCAGAGCGCGAGCTCACCGTAAGATCAGAATGCAGTGCAGTACAGTACATGAGTATGCACTGCCGACGCAGTAAGCAGAACAGAGCTGTTGTATGAAAAGGTACACGACTCACTGTAGGCTGGCTAGGTGACACTTGTAGGCGACCTTGGGTGTTGTCCCACTCACTAATCACACTGTCTCTTTCTTTTGCCTGTTTCGGAAAGGATACGCTTTCGAACGGGAGACTCCTTCCTATTGCCCGGGTTCTCGGTGAACTCGAAGCGGCCGCCCGGAGGAGGCCTCGTGCCCGGCCCATCTCCCCGGCAGAAAGGCCTGTTCCAGTCCCCGCGGCCCCGGCTCGGCCTGCCGCGGTGTCTCAGCCTGCCCAAGGCGCCGTGGCTGCGCTCCCAGAACGAGGAACGGGCGCCGGGCTCACCGTGCTGGCCTGGGAGCGGCCGCTCCGGGGCGCTGGGCCCGCCGCACAGCAGCCTGTGGCCGGGCAGGAATGGAGGAGGAGGGAGAGGGTGCGGAGGCCGGTTAAACGGCATCTTCGCACGCAAGTCCTGGAGCAAAGGCGCCGCGCCGGGCGGCGGGGGACGGGCTTGAGGCGCGGGCCTGTTTTTCCGGCCGCTTCGCGTCAGGTGGGCGCCGCACGCGCCGCCAGGCCTCGCGCTCCGCGGAGGAAACTGCTTTTCGTCCGTGTCATCGTCGCAGATTTCCCCGTCCTCCAGTTCGCCTTCTTCCCTCGGGGACTGGCCGCTCGAATTTAACTCCATGATCGCCTTTAGTGTCGCCCCAGTCTTCGCTGTATGTTTTCATAAACCGTTTTTACACAGCACGTCCAGTTTAAATGTCAATTTTCGCTCGGTCCACTGTTACGTTTCCTTGTAGTGGGATTCCCCTCCCCTGTCTTCCTGCGAGATTTGGCTCTTTCGTCAAACATCGCGATACTTCGGCAATTCCTTTTTCGTTTTTTTTTTTTTTTTTTTTTTTTTTTTTTCTTTTTAAATCAACGATTCAAAAAACTTATATAAGGCAAGACCGTTGACACAATCAGCCCTGACCAGGAGGAAGCATATGAATAAGTAAATAAAAACAAAATAAATAAATTATACAAATAAACTACAAGTCACTAATGGCCTTATCAAATGAACACCTAAAATTTTACAGTAATTTACCGTCTTTATTCTCTTCCTATAATGAGTACTCTAAAAGTCTTATGTACAGTTCAGGAAAAAAACAGAGAAGATAGGCAATTTTGAACCCATGTATGGAATTTGGCTAAAATAATTATTATCTGGCCGTTCTTTGGTTATCTAGGTTTTAAATAACTAAGCGCACTGTAAACACAACAAATAAAGAGTAACGGGAGAAATTGGTGAGAATAAGCGTTATCGTTATGTCTCCTTTTTCGAAATGAACATCCTGCTTTGCAAGCGTTGCTATCCAGGAGGTGTAGGAAAAAGAAAGTGCAATACTCTACAGAAAATATCCCGAAGTGCAAAACCGACCGTGTCCCCATTTTCATAAAAAAGGGACATCTTTGTTATGTATCATATGTTTAATTAGGCGAAGCCGATGATTCCTCCAGCCGTCCGGACTATCTACTGTAAACATGTTGTATGTTCCAAGTCATTACAAATTTTGATTACATTAACTGATAGTTAGAACAGTCTAACTGAATAAAATATTCTTAAATCGGTGACACTGATTGTGTCTAAATGAGGTTCATAGCTTGATAGGTTAATAAAAATAATTGTTTTTTACCAAAAATCTATTTTGTCGTATTTTATAGCTAAAAACATGAGGGGAAAAACACCAGTAATGATACAAATATTAGCAATATTAAAACTGCTCATTTAAAATAGTTCCAGATTGGCAGATAAGTTATTACAGTACGGTAATTGTTTTTAAAGACGACTCCGGATACGGAAGTGAGTTTGCATTTTTTTCTCTCTCTCTCTCGCGCTCTCTCAATACAACACTTCCGGTTCCACACTCGCGCAAGCTATCCCAGAATCCCGCCTCGTACCGGAAGTGGTATGGGATCAGATTGTGACCAAAGCTTCAGTTTAATAATGTCTTCTGTAGACTAGTAATTATATTTTGAGCGACTACAGAGGCGCGCTCATTCACCATAATGGAACATGTGCGGGGCAAAAGTCACCATGTATACGGGTATTGCATGTACACCTTATTTGTTTCTACAGCTGTATTTAAAGTAGTGACACGACAGAATTTTGGAAGAGGCAGAGTATGTTCTTCACGGTAAAAACAACAACAAAAACAAGGTTTTGCATATTAATTATTGCTGAATGTGTCTTGACTTGTGTTGCAGGTGCTTTCCTTGTGAGCAGTGATGCAGTTCCAAAGGGAGGTGTTCATGAAGGATTACATGACGATGCTGACTGATCTGATAGTGCTTTGTGTCACTCTGGCCATATCGCTGTCGTTCTGGGTCATTTCAATGACGGCCAGCACGTACTATGGTGAGCTCCACAGTGTGGTCATTTTGTGAAGTTTTGCACTTCTGTGGGACTTGTTATCCTACTTAAGCAGAACATCAGGAAATGTTTTTTGTTTACTACAATGGGTGGACTGACTGTCTTTCCAGTAAAGGTCTCTTTTCTTCTACAAATGGTAGTGAATAGGGCTGCTTTAAGCGCTAATATTTCTTGGGCTTTCTTATTTGCAACTGGTTATAAATAATCCTACCAGAGGATTCGGAACATGCAGGTGTGTGCATGAAGTATCCTGGCTCACCAAAGGTAGGGGCTGTCTGCCTGCCTGGTCTCTGCAAGCTGGCCAGTGGAAGTGAGGGTCTGCTGCTGTGTTCCCATCCTAAATACACAGCTCTTGTGTTGCTGAGATTCACATTTATTCATTTAGCAGATGCTTTTCTTCATAGCGACAGAGAAAACAAAAGTATATGTCACCAACCGATAGAGAGACAGATGCATGACTCAGTACAGCCAATAAGTCCAATAACACTTTTTTTGCTGATGCACATTTTCCAAGTAGCAGCATATATACACACCCTGGCTGAAGCCGCTTGTCCCGAACAGGGTCACGGCGAGCCAGAGCCTAATTTGGCAGCACAGGGTACAAGGCTGGAGGGGGAGGGAACATAGCCAGGACGGGACGCCAGTCCATCAAAAGGCACCCCAAGCGGGACTCGAACCCCAGACCCGCCAGAGAGCAGGACCCAGCCAAGCCCACTGCACCGCCGCGCCTAGAATAATATTATAGGGCCCGCTACTTTCTCACAATCTACTTTTTGAGTAGGAAATCAACTCTTTCTTAGTATAGACTTTTCTCCAAAGCAAAGTACAGCTTAGAGTATGCAGTCTAACAGTCTACAACAACATAACCAGGTGAGAGAGGATAAGTTAATTTGAGAAAAAGTACAACATGGTACATGCTTGAATTACTGTTGTGAATTCTTTTTTTTTTTTTTTTTTTTTTTTTTTTTTTACTTTAATGGCATGGTCTTAATAGGCACTTTACAGCCAGTTTCTCCGTGGCGCTGGCTCTTCTCAATACTGGCTCCCTTGGTCATAACATCTCGTGCCATTAAGAGGAACAGCCTTGATCATACTGGTGCACTGGCAGGTAACCAATATAACTTATCTTATAGGACAGGGGCTCCTTAACACTTCAGTGTAAATGGAGTATTTCTAATTCAATCAGCTGGTTTTATTCTCAGCCAAGGTAATTGATTTAATGATGGCAAAACAGAAGAGTCAAACCTTGTTATGGACAATAATCTATTACCTCAAACAAAAGGATGCAAGTATTTAATTTTTTAATATTAAAAATTTGACCCAGAAGAAGTAACTGTGGATTTAGTAACATAAAAAACATGAAAAATGCATAACAGAGAAGTGGTCTATCCTGCACAAAACCTGAACATAATATTAAGTTTGTGGTTTATTTAATGACAATTTAAATGTGTGTCTCATTTCCAATTTCCCCTATGAGGTGGCGTGTACTATTTTAAATAAGTTATATTCTCTTCTAATTGCAGCAGTGCTGGTTGGATTCATTTTGACAATGGCCAACATGAGTTTTTTCTCCTCCTTGTTGGCATTTTTTATAACATCTTCGAAGCTAACAAGATGGAAAGGTGACATTAAGAAGCACTTTGATGCAGAATATAAAGAAGGTAAAGTATTTTAACTGTAAAGTGTGCAGAGGTTGTATCTTTAGCTGTCTTTAAATGCTGAACATTTTGAATATGTTGAATACATATTGCCGTACTATATCCATTACTAATACTGCTGCTACTAGTAATTGATATGGTAGAAATTACCTTGCCACTTTTCCCATGTAGTAATGTGATACAGCTTTCTAACGCTAAACTTTTTCAGTGTGGTATGGGTAATTGTACGTTTTCAGAGAATATTTGTGGAATATCCAAACAAGTACACACACACACACAGGCTGGGGTCACGGCAAACTGCTGGAGCCTAACCTAGCAACACAGGGCACAAGGCTGGGACGCCAGTCTGCCGCAAGGCACCCCAAACAGGACTTGAACCCCACACCAGAGAGCAGGACCCGACCAAACCTGCTGCTTCACCGCGCCCCCCTCCAAACAAGTAGTTTATCCATTAGTATTTAAACAACTGGCAGCTCTAAGGAAATGAGGATATGATATGGACAAGGACACATGTGTCCAACAGCTGAATTTACTGAAACAAACATTGATTTAAGGACAGTGCGAGCTTGCCTGTGTGACATGTTTCAGGGGGCAAGAGGAACTGGGTGCAGGTATTCTGCAATGGCGGTGTACCTTCTGAGCTGGCCCTGCTGTACATGATAGAAGCAGGCCCTGGTGAGATCCCAGTGGACTTTGGGAAGCAGTACACTGCTACCTGGATGTGCCTGGCCTTGTTGGGGGCGCTGGCTTGCAGCACGGGTGACACCTGGGCTTCTGAGGTGGGGCCTGTCCTCAGCAGGCACCCGCCGAGGCTCATCACCACTTGGAAGGAGGTCCCAGCAGGTAGGTCTGTGCCATCATTCCCTTGGTTTCTAGTGTTAGTGCCATTTCTTTCCTCCAAATTCATTGTTGTTCTTATCAGCTGCTTAATGCATGTGCTCTTCAGTCGTGACTTGCACAGTGTTGAGTTTCTCCAGCTGGACGTAGAGAGTTTACTGAATTCAAGTACCTTATACACAAGCAGGGCTTCTCCTTGGAGTCCAACGAGTAACTTGGTTCACAAATCCACATCTTGACCATTTTGCTATCTTACTACTGTCACGGAGATCATGTTAAGTCCAAAATTCAGTATATACCAGGAATTCTTAATCTCAAAATGAACTTAATTTTGACACTTCCCATCCTTCCTCAAATCAATGCATTAATAAATCAACACCTGGTTGCAGTGATAGTGATTTTATTTCTATCCAGTTCCTCACACAGACAAAAATAAAATGGTAAGTAAAATATACATTTCTGCATGACCACCTTAATGAGGTGACCTGCTTTTTTCTGTCAATAAGGAATTTGAGGGATAGTCTTGGACAGTACCAGGTCCATGTCATTCCTGGTATCCAGCTATTTCTCACCTTTGTCTTCATGCTGACCGATGATAAAAATGCAGATTTGCAGAGATGAGTTTTTATTTTTGTGTGATTGTGCGAGGTGTTTTGTCCTTTGCAGTAACGCACAGCACTTTGCCGGAGACCACAAGGAGTAGCTTTTCAGTAGATACAAAAGCCAACTTAGGTAAAGAGTGTGATGATTGGAACGGAGTCTCCTTTGGCTTCAGTGACTTCAATGAGTTTACAGTTTGTGAAATGTTCCTGGTTTGACAGGTCTCATGTTATCATTATCACTTTTACAGAATTTTTGAACATTAAAAAGTACTGATGTTTTTTGGGTCGTCATGGTCAAAACAGCACGTGAACCCAAATTTCACATATAATCCTCATTGCCTGTCCTTTTTTTTCCACATTTTCTTGTACTTTTGAGAGGACACAAAACTGTGATTTAAACTAAGTTATCGATCGTAGGAGAATTTACCACAAAACAACTACCTGCACAGAAGACAAACTGGTAATAAAACTAACATACATGACCACCTAGTGTGACACATATGCCTGACTGTGACCAGGTGTATTCTTGGTATGGGGTGTGTATGACCACTACAGTAATGAGCAAATGACTGGCACTTATTCCGGTATGTAGATATATTTAAGTAATAAGCAATTCATGTTAATTTTAATTCATAATGTAAATTATATAGACTTCTAAACATACGAATTTTATTAATTGAGAATGCAATTGCAATACATTTTTTGAGACACACTCAACAGTCCTGTAGTAAAGGAGTACATGATAGTGTGTCTAATACGTAGTATGTAGGTACCAATGCCTAGCGTTTTACTTTAAAGAAGAGCCTCGGAAATGCAATTATTTATGGAGACTGATGGAAGGTTTTGGTTGAATTTAATGGGCCACTTTCCCTCTAAACATTTGTGTGATGTTGAGTATTGGTGCAATTTTTACATGGTCAGAGAAGATGTGTTACAAGTCCTCCAGAAAGTCAATATGCAATAGAGTCTTAAAAATGTTAAAAAATGACTTTGAATCACTCCCAAGACACAGCAAGTTAGAATTGGTTTATGTATGCAAGTAAAATGTATCTGTAGTGAAGAGTTTCTTGCACTCTCTCTCGCTGCAGGTACAAATGGTGGCGTAACCCCTGTGGGCCTACTGGCGAGCCTCTTGGGTGGGATGATAGTGGGTGTGGCTTACTTTGTCACACAAATCTTATTTGTCAGGGACCTGAACCTGGCAGCCCCTCAGTGGCCAATCATAGTGTACGGAAGTGCGGCAGGGTTCTTTGGCTCATTGCTGGATTCCTTCCTTGGGGCCAACATGCAGTACTCAGGTAGGTTCCATAGGCTGCTGGAGAGAGCAATGAGAGCTATTAAATGTCCCCTCATGATTCTTCATTTGTTCCAGGATATGATGAAAGCATTGGAAAGGTTGTGAACCATGAGACAAGGACAGCGAAACACATAAGCGGGAAGCCTATTCTGGACAACAATGCTGTCAATTTGTTCTCTTCGATCCTCATCGCCTTGGTTATGCCTGGACTTGCATGGGGCTTCTGGCCAAGACAGTAAAACCTAAATCACTTAATGGTCACTAGATGAATGCTGAAAAATCATGTGAACTCTTATAGAACGTCAGGATATTAGCTGAGAGCTGCACAGTTTGTAAGAACAGGAAACCTAATGTTAGTCCTGTTTTAAAACAATTAAAAAAGATTTGATGGATTTTGAATTATAAGTTAAAGACATAACCCTAGAGCAAAAGAAGTGCTCATTTAATTTTGTTCTGTTTCCTGTTTTGTCTCTTCAGTTTGGAAATGGGGTTACTTCTTTATTTTACAGTACATATAGAAAACAAACAAAATTCCACTGTGCTTCATAGTATTATACTTTTTGTTTTTATATGTTCCTTAATGCTAGCGTAGCTCCTGAAGGAATATAACTCAGGTCTTTACTGACCTCTGAAATTGTGCTACTTCCTGTTTTAATACACCCAAATGAAACTTTAGGTGAACTTTCTCTACTTTAAATGTGATCTTTAATAACTATTATTTTGTATATTCATTACTAATGTGGTTTTTACTTTTAGACTTCATGCTGAAAAACATGGAAAAAAATAGAGGACATGGAGCTATTTTATTTTGGCTTGTTTACTTACTGTGAAATTATGAAAATATAGAATGCTTGAATTGCATTCTAAAATGTTAATATCGCATACTGTGCATACATTAGTCTTTCACAAACAGCTATTGGTTGTATTTCATGTAAAGAATTTGTTCTGAAAATTATTTTACAGCTTACTAAGGACATATGTCAATGTTTTACACCCATTTTCCAAATTTATTGTCTGAGGGTTACAGAATGTCCTGCATATATTATTTTCTTAGACATAATGAAAAACAATATATTTATTAGTTACAAAATGTGTTAACAATCAGTTACCTTTCTGTGTATTGCACTGACAGTCTACTGATGCAAGCATTTTTTTCTTATGACACATAGAGCATATCTGAAGAGGTGACTGGACAATGCCAGCTCCCTACCTTAATGGTTTTTCATGTATAATTCCTCCATGTACATGTTATACAGCGAGTGAATACATCACATCTTATTGTTGTAATGTGTGTACTGAGTTACCTAAAGACCAGGGCTGCCTGTAGCTGGGAAAATTATATAGTTGTTTAGTGTTTTTCAACCAGGGTGACACAAGATTGTCAGTAATTTTGCACTTTTGCCTTGGTTTCAGTGTCTTAATTACTGCCTTTTTTTTTTTTTTTTTTACACGAAAATTAACTACCGTCTGCTTTACATCATTTTCTTCTATACTTTCTCAACATCTGTTATTGGTTTTTGTTCTGACTTTTGTGATGACTCTATAGTATTCACTGCAGTTTGTGTTTTTGGGGCAACTGCACCCATAGAAAATTGAGCAGGGGTGCCTCAGAATAAAATATATGACTTGAGTGCGTCACCATAAAAAAAGTTAAAAACCACTGCTGTGAAAATTTAAGAAGCTCCTAATAAAAAATATACTAATAAGCAATTAACTCATTTAATATCTGAACATATCCTTGGACTGTGGCAACTTTATGGCAGGAGAAGAGATTGCCACATAATCAAGTCCATCTTTTGCAGGTTTCTTGGACCAACTTGTCTGTGTTTTACTGCTGTATGCTCACAAAAACTATTTCACCCCTCTCTCCTGGGTATGCTGCACTTTGTGGTCATATTTGCAGTTGCTCATATTTCCACATTATTGTTGGAGAGATTGCATAAATAACACCTAAAATGTGCTTGTCACTGTAATAGGGTAAAATGGACTTTGAGTTCTTGGACAAGGCTGTGATTTGAAGAGCAGTGTCTCAGTCTGTCTTTCTGTGTGCAGTTTCCTTTACTGGCTTTTTTCCAGATTAAAAATATTTTAATCGAGTTTCTTCATAAACCTATTATTGTGGGAAGCACCATTCCTTATGAGCAAGCAAGATAAGTGGGACAAATATGAGTTTGTGTGGTGAGTGGAAGGGACTTGATGTCCATTTGTAACTCACTTTGTAAATCCCGTGTCACTTTTACCACTAAATCACAATACTGTAAGTAAATACTTACTCTACAGATATCTATAGTAAGATATTCAGATATCTTATTTACTGATTAGGTTCTGGGGGAAGAAAACACAAAGCTATAATAAATTGTTTTATTAACTTCTAGCAACGCAACATGCATTTAAAATTATTGGAAAATAGGACAAAAAAATGTATCATTTCCACAACCCCCAATCAAACCCAGTGGTTGACCTATTCATCCCATAAGATTCAACCCTGACCAATAAAGAAAAGAAAGAAATCAATGAAAACAATGCCAATGAATTCACGCTCACCAAAGTTGACACATTGTCTCACATCCCGGCTCAGTGCCGCTCGGTGCTTTGCATGTTCTCCCCGTGTCCGCGCCTCACTGCACGCACTTCCTCCAGGTGCTCTGGTTTCTTCCTACAGTCCCAAGACAGAGACATGGTTAACTCCAAATTGCCTGTAGTGTGTATTTGTGTGTGTTTTACACTGTGCTCTGCTGTGTAAACGGGTGGATGAGTGTAGCCCACAGTTTACTGCAGTGTATCCAGCACTGTAAGTCACCTTGGACAAAGGTGTCAGCCAAACACTAGTAAATAGTCAGCGTAGCTCACTTCAGGAAAAGCCACTGCCAACTGCCAGCTGAACACATGTACTGTATATGTCTCACGCTGCTCAGCTCTGAGGACCTGCGGGAAATCAAAGTTCGGTCCTCGAAAGGCGAGGTAGGGGGTAATAAATGCACGTTCTCAAAGTGGAACACTTGTAAGTCAAGTAGTTGTATCCCGGGCTTTTTTCTATATGTAGCATCCTAATATTAATCCTTTTTTTTTTACTCTAAGAATGATGTACATGTTTTAAAAAGACTGGGGGTTTCTACATAGAACAGCTAAGATTCGGGAACTGGTTGATGTCGATGCTCAAAGTGGGAGCGAATAAAACGAGCAGCGCTACGTGATCCGTACTGTCCACGTTCCCACATTCCCTCATTCCCTCCCTCTGCGTCACTTTGCTTCAAACACACTTTTTATCTCCATATTAGAGTCGTACGGATCAGGACCATACAGTACAGTATTCCTCTTTAACATGGTATGACTAAATGACTACAGACCTGATGCCTTGATGTCTGTGGTCATGAAGTCATTCGAGAGGCTGGTGCTGGCCTACCTGAGGAACATCACTGGACCCCTGCTGGATCCGCTCCAGTTTGCCTACAGGTCAGTGGATGACGCAATCAACACTGGACTGCATTTCATCCTGAAACACCTTGACAACCCAGGGACTTATGCAATGGTCCTATTCGTGGACTTCAGTTTGGCATTCAACACCATCATCCCAGACCTCCATCAGATCAAACTGATGCAGTTTTCTGTGCCCACCACCATCTTGTCAGTGGATCATCCACTTCCTGACAGGCAGACAGCAACTGGTGAGGCCGAGAAATTTGCTTCCAGCACCTGCATGGTCAGCGCTGGCACACCCCAGGGATGTGTGCTCTCCTCATTACTCTTCTCCTTGTACAGAAATCACTGCATCTCCAAGGACCCCCTCTGTGAAGCTCCTGAAGTTTTCAGACGACCCCACAGTTATCGGCCTCATCCAGGACAGTGGCGAGTCTGCATACCGGAGGGAGGCTGAACAGCTGGCTGGCTGGTGCAGTCGAAACAACCTGGAGCTGAACACGCTCAAAACAGTGGAGATGACTGTGGACTTCAGGAGGAACTCCCCAGCGCTTCCCCTCCTCACCATTCTCAACAGCACCGTGTCAGCTTTGGAGTCCTTCAGGTTTCTGGGTCTGGCAGTCTCCCAGGACCTGAAGTGGGGCATTTAGGCCCAACGGCTAGTGTACTTCCTTCGCCAACTGAAGAAGTTCAACCTGCCACAGGAACTGCAGTTTGACTGTTAGATCCAGTTCTACTCAGCTGTCATTGAGTCTGTCCCGTGCACTGCTATAACTGTCTAGTTTGGCACAGCTACGAAATCGGACAGAAATAGACCACAAAGGACAGTCAAGATGGCTGAGAAGATCATTGGTGCACCCTTGTCTACCCTTCAGGCCTTGTACAAGTCCAGAATGAGGAGGCGCGCCGGCAAAATCGTCACTGATCCCACACACTTCAGGCACAAACTCTTTGCAGTTCTCCCCTCTGCCAGGTGTTATAGTGCACTGTCTGCCAGAATGACGAGATACAAGAATACAGGCGGCCTGGTGGCACAGCAAGTAGTGCTGCTGTCTTACACTACCTGGGTGGTGTGAGAGGAAGTGGGTTCAGTCCCTGCTCAGTCTGTGTGGAGTTTGCATGTTCTCCCCATGTCTGTGTGGGGTTTCCTCTGGGTGCTCTGGTTTCCCCTGGCAGTCCAAAGACAAGCTGTTCAGGTTCCCCTATAGTGTGTGAGTGACAGAGAGAGTGTTCCACTGATGTATGGATGAGTGACCATTGTAAGAAGTGTATCTAGCAGTGTAAATCACCTTGGTGAATAAGGTGTGTGGGCTGATAACACTACATGGAGTTCATTGGAAGTTGCTTTGGAGAAAAGCATCTGATAAATATGTAAGAAGTTTTTTTTTTTTTTTTTCCCCACAGGCCATCACTCCCATGAAAAGTTAACACTCCCCTATAGGTCTCCTGTCAGTGCAACATTATCCAACCACTTTTGTAGTTTAATTCTTTATTTACATTTTTTTGTATTTGTACAATTTATACTGTCGTGTCTGTATACTCTGTAAGTATGTTATTTATTTATTCTGTAATTGTGTCAGCTGTTTGTTGACTGTAAATACTGTAAATATCTAGAACCACAGCAAGTTTCTTTGTGTGCCTCAGCAGACCTGGCCAATAAAACTCATTCTGATGGCAATTACAGGTTCTTCAGATATGTTATTATTTTTAAGTGCATTTCCACGCGTGCATACTGTAACGACCCGCGTTACTGTTTAAATGTAGATAGTTGCATTATGGGAAATAATGTTACATGGTGTGTAACCGCTGGGGCCACTTCGGGGGGAAATGGTGGCTTGCCTGTGTCTGCGACTGTATTGAGAGAACTTAAAGGCGCTAAAGCAGGCTGGCTGCAAGCGCAGGTCCTGGAGGAAAAGGGGTCCTCGGATCGAAGATATTATTTCCTTTGTGCTGGTGTTCAAATAAACCGTTTGTTATGAACGCTGCCTCCGCGTCCATCTTCACCCCATCCAAACCCACGGCGCTGCGCGCCACAATACACAAATAAGATGCAGATGCCAAAGTAGGTGTTCCAATGAGTTTATTGACCGAAACAGAAAATGCTGTGAACTGAGACAGCCACCTGTTTGTTTACTGAAGGGTAAAAGTACGAGTTCCACCGCGGTACAAACCGCTTCTCTTCCGCGAGCTCCGCTGAGAAGGCGGGAACTTCTTTGCCTTTCCACCAATCAGAGGCCCGTTTTTGAAATACGTCATAGCTCGGGACAAGGCGCCTTCTTCAAACTGCACATTTTTATTGCGAGACAGTCAGTGGAGCACAGTGAGTGAGTAAGGGGGGTGTGTTTCTCTTTCTGTTGTACAGGAGAAAGGGCTGCATTCCTTCTGATTTCTTCTCTTCAAAGAGAGCGAGAGGGGCGTCCGTGCCGTTCATACGTCGAAGGTAAGATTGAAACACAAAGTGACTTTTACTGTATTATAACCCATTCTCATATTCATACTGAGTAGTTGGACGGTGTCACGTGTGTTTTGTGGTAAATTGTGGGTGATCCTGTGGGAACTGACTGCCAGTTCATTCTTTTAATAGTACAGTAATCGTTAAAGAAAACCAATGATCATTTCCAGTTTTAAAAACAGTAACTGGAAGGAACCAAACTAAAGGTAAGGTTTGATGCACTGTCAAGTTTGTGGATGTCACTTCACAATGACTTATTAATTTCCCTTTCTGTTTGTATTTTATTGCAATTGTACATGTACATGGACTCCACTGCTTCCTGCACCTCATGCTGTATGTAGTCCACTGGATCCAGCTGTTGCTGTTGTTGCCACTTGGTGGCGTGGCAGTTAGGAATACAGCACTACTGTATATCCTTCATTCTGAATACAGCAAGTGTGGATCTGGAGGCTGGAGCATGGGAGTCGTGAACGCCAGTCATTTTTCTTACAAATCATGTCCTGTAAATCATTTGAATACGCTTTGAAAATATGACTCACTACAGGAGAGTCTTCCTCATTTACTCGATTCTTTGTTATCCCAAGAGAATGAGCTCAGGAAGAATGGTGCAGAAGGCGAGCCTTTCCAGCCAAGGGCCTCCAACCCCAAGCTTTGCAAAGAGGAAGAAGGTGCAGGAGACGTAAGTGTGCAGTGAGTTGGAGGGAAAATGAAGGGACGTGCAGTGTTCCCACAAAGATGTCACTTTGCCGTCATCCCACTGTACTGTGAAAAGCAATGTGATATAATAGGCAACGACCTCTTTTAAATCGATGATACTTAGCGCACTTATGCGCTGCTGTAATATGTATAGAGTTCTCTGGTTGACACCGATGCCACGTAAGTCATTCCACAATTTCTGCCGTCTTCCTCCAGAGTTAACCATGCAGTAACATACGTGACAGCAACACTCTTTTCTCTTGTTTCACATTATTCGCTTTGTGTCTAGATCCGATATTAGGAGTCCGACCGACAGCATGATGTCTCCATGCAGCCGCACACTCATGAGAAAAGCTTCCAAGGATGTGTAAGTGAAACACTCCCTGCATTCCTGACATTCGTGCGATCAGGAATTCCCAGTGCACTTGTGTGCGTGTCCTTTTGCTCATGTCCGCTACGAGAAGGAGCAGGTGTATTGAACTTGGACATGAGAGATATCATGAGCTACTTTTCTCAGTAACACACTGCCTTCACTTTGCTGTGTGTTGTGCATGTTGCTGCTTGAAAGTATGTGAACCCCATAGGGATGTTCATTATTCTTGTATGAAATATTAAACTTATACAATCTAAACCTGGGGGAGGGCGGTGGCGCAGTGGGTTGAACTGGGTCCTGGTCTCTGGTGGGTCTGGGGTTCGAGTCCCACTTGGGGTGCCTTGCAATGGACTGGCGTCCTGTCCTGGGTGTGTCCCTTCCCCCTCAAGCCTTATTCCCTGTGTTGCTGGGTTAGGCTCCGGCTCCCCGCGACCCCGTATGGGACAAGCGGTTCAGACTGTGTGTGTGTGTGTGTGTGTGTGTGTGTGTGTGTGCGCAATCTAAATCTTAAACTTACAAAATGAATAATTATGATTTACTCACCCGATTCTACTTACTTACTTGGTATAACCAGCACAGCTTGGGCTTCCCTTATTTTTACACCTGCATTACTTGCGTGTTTCTACTACACACACAATTTCCTCTACAGCAACATATGGAACTGGTCATTACACACCTATTATACCATTTCATGGTAAAACGAAAGGACATAAGGGGTTCATATCCTTTTGAGCAGCACGGTACACTGACAGCCCATTTATACCTCACTAAATATCTGTACTGGGACAAGTTTGATTTCTTCGCTTTATTACACATTCAGCACATTCAGTTTCTTGTTACAAGTCTATGAAATTACTTCTTTTTTTTTTTTTTTTTTTTTTTTTTTTTACAGAGCAACACTTCCACAGGCTCCTTTGTTTACCATGGAAGATAAGGAGAACAATCCCTCACAAATTCCTAATGTCTGAGGAATGATGGTAGCAGGAAACTGAGAAATGCCATCGTCTGCAGTAGCTAGTGCACAGTTAAGCTGCTTTTTATAGTATGTACCCTATTAATCCAGAGGGCTGCAGCTGCTGGTGTGAGGGCCATGTGCACTGAGCAATGCCTTCCTTGCGCTGTGTGTGTAATAATTGCACTGGAATAGGTTTTAATGCAAAATGCAATGAGACTTTGAACCTGACTGCAAAAGGCTCCTGTTTAACGCTTGGCACTCTTTCATGGGGTGGTACGCAACTGGTGATCGGTTCTTAAATTACAATCATTTAAGGCAGGTGTTGGAATGTAGATGCACAGTTATAGTAAATGAAAAGTCCTTTATGAATGTATATGCAGCGCTCTGATTGCGATATATAATGACTCCCATTCAGCGTACACTGCGTAGTCTTCTTTTTGTGCATGTACTTTACTTAACTCACTTGGGTGGCTTGTGAATGTTGTGTATTATATGGTATGTAACTGCTCTGTTCAAGGCACAGTGTCCATCTCTAGTTTTCTGGGTATTGAATGACAGCTCAATCCATACGTTAAATATGGCCTTAAAAATAATGTTAAGAAGCCTATATATACTGCTTAACCGCTGTTTCTCTTTTTTGCACAACTTTTGTTTTGGTTGGAAACAAAGTGTCACATTGGAAAGGTTGTAATGCTTTATGTCTGTTTCCTTAGATAAAATAAATTGTTTTTATGAATTACTCAGAATTTTGCCCCTTTTTTAAGACCTGCAAAAATAATTATTTTGAAAATGCAAATTCAAAAAAAAAAAATCTATTTTAAACTGACACAAGTCACACCAGCGTAAGAAGTGTCAAATTTAAATTTAGTTAATACGAAATTTGTGGGACAATCAATCGGTATATTTTTAAACCATCTGCTAATGATTTCAAGTTGAGATCACTGACTACCGAAACACACACACACACACACACACACAGTTTCAGAACCGCTTGTCCCTGACGGGGTCACGGGGAACCAGAGCCTACCCGGCAACACAGGGCGTAAGGCCGGAGGGGGAGGGGACACACCCAGGACGGGACGCCAGTCCGTCACAAGGCACCCCAAGCGGGACTCGAACCCCAGACCCACCGGGCAGCAGGACCGTGGTCCAACCCACTGCGCCACCGCACCCCCCACTACCGAAACAATGTATATTAAATATTAAACTGTTGTTATGGGGGCTGTATTAAAAATGTATGTTGCGCTCACAGCAAAAGTAGGTCAGGACGGGTAATAATAATAAAAAAGTCAGTGGTCTCCTTTGGAATTATTAAACAACAAAATAAAAACAGCAACAATATGAATATTAAATTTATGTCATGATTATTTTAGATAGTTAAATATATCTATATGTATATATATATATAAAAAATAAGGCTTCCTTATGTAATAGAAAATATTTCTACTATTTAGAAAAATCTCATATTTCTGATTCGCGCACTTCACTCTCTGTCGCGAAACGCGCTTGTCCTCCTCAGGACCTATCCCGGAATCGTGGGTGGGCGGGTGCACCCACATAGAGGGAGAGCCCGCAAACTGCACACACACCGAATCGGACCCGAAAAGGCCAGGCGATACCCGTCGTGCCGCCCTCCTTTTACTTAGTCTTATCGTTTCCTTGCGCCTTCGACCCTGCATGGCGCCGGAACAAGCACACAGCCACGCATGCGCCTCCCTCCCCGTCTCGCTTTACGTATGTACGCACCTACGTACTCCGTGTTCACGCAGCTCGTCGTCGCTCGGCCCCGCCCGCTCCGTGACGTAGAGGAAGCGGCCGCCATTAGACAGGTTCCTTCAGTGAGAAGACGGCTACGCTGGGTTGGACGAGGCTCGGGTTGCTTTCCTGTCCGCCGCGGTGTCTCGGCTTCCTGCGCCCGGACCTCCGTCCTTGTTCGGCTTCTGCGTCCCGGCCGTGTCCCATGTGAGCCGCCAGTCGCGGTCCCACCGGCTTTTCACTCTCGCGCCTGACTGAGTCCGAGGAAGGCTTTTCAGGATGGCGGCCGGCGGAGCGGCGGGCGGCGGTAGCGGAAGGACCTACTCGTTCAAGGTGGTGCTGCTGGGCGAGGGCTGCGTGGGCAAGACGTCGCTGGTACTGCGCTACTGCGAGAACAAGTTCAACGACAAGCACATCACCACGCTGCAGGTGGGCCCGTGGCTCGCCTCGCCCGGTCTCTTCAAGCTCTTTCCTGTCCGGGTCTCTGTTCGGCCGCGCCGCGTCGCGTGGCGTTCCCACTTGTTCCCGGGCCGTGGTTCTCCCGGTATTTGCTGTCGCTCGGCTATATTTTATATATATATATATACACCTACGACGTTCCGCGTTCGATTCGTTCGGCTGGGTCGCTTTCGGCTTCCGTGACCCGTTCGGCTGGTTCATCATGATCATGTCGATCCGAGTCGCTGCTGATGAGGGACCCACTGATGCTATGTGCTGTGGGGTACCGTACTGGTCCCGCCGGTATCGGTTACCGGGCTCGATTCGGAAAGCAGACCGAGCGGCGCCAGCGCAGCCCGTGGCCTTACGTGACTACGAGAGGCGTGGGCGCTACTGTACAAAGTCTGTGTGTGTCTCTGCGCAGCTTCCTCACTCGTCCCCTTACTTACTAATAACCATTTTATTTATTATTATCGCAGTGGGGCAAAGCGACAACGGGGAGCAGAGCTGGTAACCTTTTTTTGGTGGTTTCTAAACGTTAAAATTAAGTGTGAAAATGTACAAAAAAAAGTAACTAGTATTGAAATGAATATTTAAAAGTTCAATGATGCTGACATGACACAGTATTGCTGAGCTGAGAGGTTGTCTCCCTGTTCTCTTTGTGGAGCCTCTGTGTGTTCCACAAACCCACATGACACACCATGTGATCGTCACTCTTTTTTGGGATGCTTTGGAGTGGAAGTGAGAGGATAGAAGGCTCTCGCTATGGGACTCATTCGTGCTCCCCTTTTGCTTTCAGTCATTAATATGAATTATTTTGTCCCCTCGGATGGCAGTTGCTTGTTTGTCGGCCTTGGATACAGTTTGTCGATATTTAAGGAATCTTTTTAAACCTGGTGTTTTTCGGGTAATCTGTTAATGTTTTACAGTGTTTGCCATCTACTTGGTTTTATTTGGCCATAAATTATAAAAAGTAGACATTGGTACAATTGTCATGCATCCTGACAGCCGTGCGGTGCTTTAACCGTCTGTGGCGCCAGGTCCCAAAGACCTGTCAGTGGTCCTCTTCTAGAAACTGCCGTTTGCTCTCCAGCCAAATGGCAGCACCAGGCTGCGGCACTGAGAGCGGGGTAGTTGCAAAACTGCCCAGTCGCACCTGTGGCAGCCACACTTCTGCTTTTAATAGCTTCTTACTTTTCGTGCTCTGTTTGAATCTCTTTCTGGCCCTCTTCCTTTCTTTCTTTTTTGGCGCTGACTTGCTGGGCCAGAAAGCCCCGGCGGCTGTAACTGATCTTGCGCCGACACGCTCGGAGGACTGGAGCCGTGCCCCGGGATGAGGAAAACGTGTGAGCTTCCATGAAGCGTTGAGCTGTTGCATCATGTGCGCTCTTTCTGCGACCTTTCTCAAGAAACTGGCACCTGAAGCACTCCGACTGCTGCCCCATGGGCCTCTTAATACCCTCATTGTCACAGAGCTCTTATAGGCCTCTCTGGTTGACCCTCTTTGTTTACATAGTACTGCCAGTTGGAGGAATGTAGAGCTTTTCCTCTCTTTTCTAGCTGAAGACGACAGTCATCTGCCAGTGGTCTCGGACTCAGGTGCTTGTGGGTACCGAACCTCTCCCGTGCTTAAAGAACAAAAAAGCCACATTGCAGCCATCTCTGGACCGATTGCTTTGGGAGTCCATGGTGAAGGTGTCTCCTGATCCATCAGGAAAGCTTTGTTGGGTCTTGGAGACCCCCCATCTGGTTTGTACAGTAAGGGACGGTATGGAAGCACTTTACCATTGCCACATGCCGCGCTTGTTCTGCATAAACGTGGCGAGACTGTGGAAACTCCACACAGACTGAACTGGATTGTAACCCAAGTCCAAACACATGGCTCAAGAGAGTGAAGCACCAGCCCTACCTGCTGATCCACTGCCTCTGCTCCTGTTTGTTATATAGCACGGTGTTTGCAGTTGTACATCATAGTAAGGCCTTGAGGTTACTTGGGCTTCTTTTCAGTTTAATGTGTGAAGAACATCTGACCCCAAGTCAACCTCTTCTGTGACATTCTTTGTCCAGAAGTGGGCAGGTTCCCTCCTGCCCCAAAAAAAGAAAATCACATGTATAAAAAGATTGCAGCAGTTGTTTAAAATCTAAGTAAACTTGCTGCTGTTACTGACTCTCTCCCCACTCAAAAGTATCTCTGCCTACAATGTATAGGTGCGTGTAACAAAAGGAGGCCAAGATGGTCACGTACGGTGCTTGTGAGGAGGGGTTTATTAATGGGCAGGTGTGTTAGTGGACAGAGGGACGGGATGGGGGTGGGGGGGGGGGCACAGGAAACTGCGGTCAAGGGGTGGCGCTCCGGGTGCAGGATTGGGGTCGGTGAGGTGCTTGGGCTCGTGTTTCCTGGTGCTCCGACTTTTGTCTCCGGAATCCAGGCTTCACGCTCTCGCTTTCCCTTGCTGGTCAGCCCGAGGGAAGAAATAGAGGACCTGCTTAGATTCCGGTGTCGTTGCTCCGCCTGGCCCTTAGCCCGCTCTGGTCTGCTACAGTGCGATACAATAGTTAATATTTATCAGTTTTTTTAATCATCCAGGGAAACCTCACTTTTGATAAACTCACAATGTCAGGATAAAGAACATACGTGAAATGTAGACTGCAAAACAATTTCCTGTTACTAATATTTAATTTCTAACATTTGTTTGCTCAGAGAGACTTAGTGTGAAGGGACTTTACAAGGATGTACCCATTTATAGAGCAGGGTATTCTTGGTGTATTCACCCTGAAAGGGTACTCCAGGAGTGGGACTCAAACCTGTAATGTTCAGATTTTGAGAACAACCCTGAACACGGTGCCACCTGCTCTTTGGTTTTGTTGTATTTCATGTTAGGTATTTTGCAAACATGGGGTAAGAAATTTAACAGTTGATCTCGCTTTCTAAATCGTATCATAGTTCTAACGTTTCTATAAATGTCTTATTTTTGTTCAGAATGTAATTCTGATCCTTTCGCTATCAACTTGTTTCTGTTCATCAGACCACATTGCTGAAGGTCGCTAATGATTTACAGAAGTTTTCTCTTTTATTGTCTCTGGTACCTTTCGCTGTGTCCGTCCTGCCTGTCATTGCAGGGCCCAGAGGAAGGCTGAGAACCAGGCTGTGATTTTGCAGATTAAAGATTTAAAGTCTTGTGTGAATGGGAGTGCTGGATGGAGAATTATCTAGAAGAAACGGTGTAATGGGGAATGGTACCTTGTTTTAGGCCTATGTAAAAGGGCGTCTGCCTCTTCATTGCACAGAATCCTGTTTTTTGGGTGTGTGTAGTTGTCTTGGAGTACTGCAAGATTAGTTTCTCCTGCAAGTGGGCAGCGCGTGTGTTAAGCAAGCTGTCTTACACCAAGTGCTCATCTCAATCTTCTTTCCCTTAAGCACAAATCCAGTGGCCCTGTTCCGCTGGTCAGAAAGACTGTTTACGTTCTCCAGGGCTCCTGCGCGGGCGCACGTGTGTGTGTGTGTGTGTGTGTTTCATGCTGCTGCTGTAGTTTGGGTCAAAGCTTAGTTTAGTTTTCACAAGTTTCTTCTGATTTTGGGCCTTATCCATGTAGGAGCTGAGGACCACATGCTGCTATTGTCCATGTCTGCCCAACAGGGGGGAGGGGGGTGTCTATTGCCAGCCTGTGCTGGTCCCTGAAAATGGTATTCTGCCCTCCTTTTTTATTTCTCTAATGTAATTTATTGTTCTAAGCTACTTGCACTGATGTGTTCATTTATAAATGGAGTAATTTTTACTGGAGCAGTTCAGGGTGAGTACCTTGCCCAGGGCACTACAGCAGGAGGTGGGATTCAAACCTGGGTCCCTTGAGTGAAACTGCAGCAGCGCTATCCACTACTCCACGTGATGTCTCTGATTGTGTGTTTGCCCAAGCCCGTCCATCCCGTTACCTTAGCCCCGATATGGGCGTTAACCCATCAGCCACGCGTGTTCACATGACAGTCCCAAGCTGCCAGCGTCTTGTGCAACAAGGAGTTTGCAGTGTCATAAATTACATTTGCGCACGTCCTCGCCTTCCAGCCCAGACCGGAACAGAATGCGGTCACTTTGGCAATCGGTGCCAGCGCGCATATTAATATCTGTGCTTGAGCTTTGTATGTTTGGTTGGTGGAGGTATATTGGCCTTAACACTTTCTATTAGAGGTGTTAGAATGATGGCGTAAAGGGGGTTCCTAACCCTTGTTAGCCAGACACTAGGGGATGCCTTGTGAAGAATTACCTGGAGGTTGCTCTGCTGGGGATGGAGGGGTGATACCTTTTCCAGGTTAATTTGGATCTGAGCAAATATAATGAGCAGAGCGCTGCCGAGGGAAGCTGTATGGCGTGACGGCTGGGGACGGAGGCTGCCGGCTTCACGTCTGCCCAGTTACGTAAGAGATGCTCTGAGCTTTCAAAGGCCTAAGTGGCGTGTCATTGGAAGTTAGCAGGTCCTTTTATGTTGGAGTCCCGACTGAGGGTGAGGGCTAATTGAAGACTACCCAGGTGTCCATGCCTGTGACAGAGGGGTCCCTTGGAGGACGATGTCTTCTAACAGTCTGTGGAGTGGGCGTGTCTGGGAGACTTTACCATGGCATTCCATAAAGTTGCAGGCCTCTGCAAGTGGTGCACTGGTTCTCTGTCCTGGGTTCAAATCCCACCTCCTGCTGTAGTGCCCTTGATCAAGGCACTGAGCCTGAATTGCTCCAGTAAAAATGACCCTGCTGAATAAATAGGTAAATCATTGCAAGTAGCTTATGTAGTGCGTCACTTTGTTCATTTAGCTGATGCTTTTCTCCAAATTTTCAGCTTATAACGTTCACAGGGCTCATTGCTGTGCATCCTGGCAGTGAGAGAAAAGGGAGTGTTGGGAGGATCACTTTTGCTTATCTAGAAATAAACTAATGTATTCATGGTCTGGATGGACATTGCGATGCACCCATCCTTATGTTATCAAAATCCCTTGTCCATCAAAGGTTTGTGGAGCTCCAGGATGAGTGGTGGGTGTGAAACTATGAATTTAATCAGATGCCAGGGAATGGTACTGTTATAACTTGTAGTACATACATATATGAGATCTATACATAAAATAAAGTATGTAATAGCTGGGGCAGTGTGTTATAAAGACACATTAGTTTAGGCACTGGGTAAAATATACTTTAGCTGCAATTGGTACAGCAGTCCTCTCGTAGACTGTTGATGTGGTGAATTTGCACACACAAGTAGGTAATACAGTATGTTAAATATGTTGCTTAGTTTATACATAAGCTGCGGAACTGGGCAAGTGTCTGGTAATTTTCATAACCAAAGTGAACTGTGTTTAAAGAGGAAACTTATAGTGGTACATGCTGTACATATTGTTTCTGGGGTCCTGTCATTCCCTGGACTCCATGGCAGCACCCTGTAAGCATTTGCATTTGATCCCTCTGCACATCAGAGGTTGTTTGTGTGCCGCTCCCAGGGCCCTGTGCCGAGTGGTGAGCTGCCAAGAAGTATAAAAACGTCCCGAGTGCTGTTCCTTCCCTCTTTTGAGATCCGGTGGCGGCACCCCCGGCCTGTTGCCATGACTACGCTGCTTCGGCCCCTGCTAAGTGAGCACAGTTAGAATGACTGTGCGGTCACACGGAGCGCATGGACACCCAAGGGACACTCACCCTGGATTCGGTTGGCTGTAGAGGCGAGGCAGAAGTCATGAAAGGAACGAGTTTCATATCTGTTGGCTTTCTCGTGGTTTGGATAACCAGGCAGGTTACAGTTTTTTCAATAAATTACTAAACTATTTTTGTGCTTTGTTCATCAACCAGTATCATAAGCCTACAGAGTGCCATGTACATGAAGTTCTGAGATGCTGGTCCTATGGTGTCAGTGCTAGTTTAGCTGTAATCCGGTCCTCCCTGCTCATGGGCTCTTCTCCCTGGACCCTTGGGATGCCAATGAAAACGTGACCTGGGTTCATGTGCCACGGGGGGGTAACGTGAACAGCTTTGCAGTCCGCTCGTTTGTTTTGTCGAGGAAACATGTCAGCAAACGTATGTCATGGTCTCTTTGGAACCATTCCAGCTTGAGGACATTTTTGATTAAAATTCTCCCAGAGCCAAAAATTTTTTTTAAAGCTGGTTGTGACCAGAGAGAATACGTAAACAGTTGCGTATCTCCTTAGAAGTCTGTATGAGGTTGGTAACCTGAGTTATGAAACACTTTTTTCTTGAGTTATTATAACTGAGTTGTGATTTTGCATGGACGGGTCCACTGCGATGCTCCAAAGTAAGGTGTGCGCACGCGCAAAAATCTTTGGGCGTCCTATGGGTTTGTTTTTGGAACGTGACTACATTTAGAAGTATGCAAATGAGCAAATAGTACAGGAAAGAGTGTAAAGGAGAGTAGATGGGATAAAGTAATGAGAAGTGGAAAAGTAACTGTGTGCAGTGGCTGTGTGAAATAAGGTGGTAAAATAGACTGTACCCTGAAGCAGCTTGTTTGTTTTTGGCAAGTTCTGCTCAGCTGTGTTGCTTTGAGGTCCAGTTTTTGTTTGTGCTTTAAATGATCCTCAGAGCCCTGGCAGAAGTGCTGCCACAGTGATTAATTTTCCAGGTAGACAGGAGGTAGCTGTGGGGGAATGAGAGGTTTCCAGTCTCTTCTCCAGCTGGACTCTGGTTTGGCCAAGGACCTGGACCCGGACTGCAGTTCGTTTTCTCGCTGCCTTCCGTCCTGGATCTGCCCTCCCCTGACGTCTTTCTCCTGACCGTTTCTCAGTAGAAGGGCTTACGGTGCCAGCCGTTCCTGGTACTCTTTTACTAACGGATCAAATTTTTTTCTCCTTCTAGGCATCCTTCTTGACAAAGAAGCTGAACATTGGAGGGAAAAGGGTGAATCTGGCAATATGGGTAAGCCTTGGTTTGTTTACACTCTTGTAATCTCATGGTCTTTCTAATATGTCTTTTTGGGAGGAGTCCCTTGGTGAGCTTGGGAGCGTCGTAAAGAGTGTGTGATCTGCGCAGAAGGTCATGTGAGCAGATCCGTCCAGCCAGACAGCAGGGTATATCATTGACGTTTGCTCCTGTGTTCTGGTGCATGCCGCTTTTCCAGATTTCACAGTTAAGAGGCCTATTCTGGGGCAAGGACCTCATGGTCAGGCACACAGAGTGTAGGGATCAGCCCCAAGTGCAGCTGCGAGCCCTGCCCTCCGTCACCGCCGGCAGACATGCTGAGTCACAGGAGGAACGGAGATGCCATTTAGGTCCACAGATGAGTCAAACGGAGAATCTCGCGTTGTGTGCTCCCACCCCTTGCCGCAGCAGATGGCCCAGCCTGCCGCAACTTCGTACATGTGGGAAAACAGAACAGAAACTGACTTGCGATCGTTCCTGGACATTTACTTTGTATCCAAGCAGCATTGTAGAAAAGGTGTTGGTTCAATAATAGTTAACAATGGTCATCCCCATTGCTGTTACACTTATTTCTGGCAATAAGCTAAGCGTGACCCACTTCTTAATGTGTGTTCAGTGCTGCTCCGTCTGCTGGTTTTTCTTCCGGCTCAACGCTCAAGTTAACGTGCTCTAATTTAGCTGTTAGAATGAATGGCTCGGTTCAGCTCATCTTCAGTCAAGTTTGTGTTGGACTAAGAAGACAGGCATGTTTGTGACAGTAACTTGTGACTTTTTTTGATTTCCTTTGAAGCTTAAAATGGAAATTTAATGCTGAAAATCCTTTCTTTCATTAGATGAAAGATTAACAATGTTTAAGTATATAGTGTAATAATGCACTTGCTATCTGCAGCTGCTTTCTCAGAGTTGTCATGTTGGAATGGAGCACAGGGTACTCTCTGAATTGGACACTCTCCAGTCCCTCACCGGGTACAATTATAACTTTACATTTATTCATTTATCTGACTCTAGTCACTTAGTGTTAAGTTACCTACAATTATTTACCCATTCATATAGCTGGTTAACTTCAAAGGTACTACAGCTGAAGGTGGGATTTGAACCTGTCACTTTTGGGTCCAAAAGCAGCAGCTCTGAGCACCAGCTCACCCAACTGCCTCCTACTCCTCAGCATATGAAGTGAGCACAGTTTGCTTTTCCTCGACTTGATGTCTACATTGTCAGTTGTCTGCCAGCATGAGAAATTCTGTCCAACAAGGGTAATTAAGAGCTCAGCAAGAACAACCAGTCTGACCAGTAAGGTGCTGGAGACACTTGTGAGGAGCCAATGTCCTAGTAGATGAAGTGTGCTGTACATTGCCAGGAAGAAGACTTGGGATGAATCGTTTTGCTGCAACATTTGTTTCTTCTGTATCACTGAAACAGTTCTTCTTCATTTTCTTGTCTCATGTAGGACACTGCAGGTCAGGAGAGATTCCACGCTCTGGGGCCCATTTATTACAGAGACTCCAATGGAGCAATCTTAGTGTATGACATCACAGATGAGGACTCGTTTCAGAAGGTGCGCCTTTGATGCATTGATCTTCTCGCTCACCCCCAGTGGCTCTATTAGCATAAAGGGGACACAGAGTACAGTGTTTATTGAGGTGTAATACCTGGAATCCTGCTTTCTTACAAGGCTCAGCTAACTATTAAAGTACTGTTTGTGGTCTTTAACACTTTTTTTTTTTTTCTTCTTCCCCCCCCAGGTGAAAAATTGGGTGAAAGAATTACGGAAAATGTTGGGAAATGAAATATCTTTATGTATAGTAGGTAAGTTGGTCATTGATTGAGAAACAAAGTGTTATCCTGTGTTATCGTTTTTTGTATTCCTGTATCTTTCAGTCTGGTTACCACAAAAGCTCGTATTCACATACATATTGCATGAAAATGTTTGATTTCATTTAACTAGAAAATCAGTACATATTTGCGAGGGGTTTGCTGGTGTGAGTCATGGGAGCAGATCATATGTCAGTTGTCGTTACATGAGGAGGCGATCAGTGGCTGCGGTGCTGCATTCCTCTGGGGCTGGAGTGCCTTGGCTCACGTCTGCAGTCCACATCGAGGCTCATCACATGAGTGGCATCCTCCCATGTTTGACCCAGCTGAGAACTCCCTGTTGCTCCTGGTCATGTGATGTAATGGGTGGGAAGAGGGAAGGGAGAGAGACTTGATGCTCCACCAGAGTCTCTGGTCAGGCTCACCTGGTGCTACAGCTTTTTCTGAAGAGCCTCTTGAGTGGCTTGAATTATACTTCACACCTTGTGGTGGAGTAGGATCCCCATTAGGATTTTGTGTGTGGGGTTCAACCTTGCAGCTCTCCATAAAGAAGAGAATGTGACAGTTGTGATGAACTTGTGTGTTGGCTTACCTCTTCTCGTTCACTTTCCGCCTCATTCTGTCCACAATGCATGCTTTCCCGTGGCTCTGTAAAGAGACTAGATGTGACAGTTGGGTGCGGGATCCACCGCTGTACCGCGAGAGTCCTGACACATCCAGACCCCTGGCTCTCACACCCCCACTCACATTTTTCCTCTCCTTACTAGCCCTTCTGCCTTTGTGAACTCAACATAATGTTGCACTAACCCTCCCACCCAAGATAGCCCCTTCCTTTTGCATTATTACATAGGGAAAATGTGACTCCCCTTCCTTCTGCAAAGTGACACCAACCACTGAGCTTATGCTATATAATAAGCTTGTGACTCATGAAGGAGCACACATCAGGCTGTATCCTGCTCATCGCTGCCCCTCACAGATATTTAATTGTATGAAAGATGCTTTTATGTTTCTTTAACTGTATCGACTTAACGGGGCACTTTCATGCCATGAGAAATTTGTCCGCACGTCAGATCTCGGAAGGGTGGCGTTTGAATGCTCTTATTGTCCTAGTTGACAGCTGGGATGTATTGGAGAGGCACTGTCTTGTTTTCCCTCAATGCTTTTTTTTTTTTTTTTTTTTTTTTTTTTTTTTTTTTTAATCATGTATTAATTTTTCTCTCCCACTGCAAAGGTAATAAAACAGACCTGGAGAAGGAGAGGACCGTGTCCGTCCAGGAAGCAGAAGGGTATGTTGAGGTTTGCCTTTTGTAGCTCTGGATCCTAGCAGACCTTGGGACCTTTCCTTCCGCTACAGTGTGCTTCACTAAAGCCGTCGTCATACTTTAGGTCCGTCGTCCTTCGCTCCACATTTTAAGACCTTCCAAATGGGAGGTACACTAAGCCTCAGGCAGTGAAGTGTGCTTATTCAGTAAATATTCAAAGTCCTATCTTAGGAAAGGTCTAATAATGTGTGTGGGTTTTTCTGCTTTTTTTGTGCAGGTATGCAGAGTCTGTCGGGGCAAAACACTATCACACGTCGGCGAAATTAAATAAAGGAATCGAGGAGCTCTTCCTTGACCTTTGTAAAAGTAAGTTCTTTTCTTTTTTGTTTTGTTAAAGCAGCAAAACTCTTGCTGTTTGTTAGGTCTTGTACAATGGCTTTATCAGATAAGCTTGAACACAAGATGAAATGTGTGAACTACTTTGCATAATGTTGGCTCAGTTTTTATACCCAGCTGTACAAATGGGTAAATCATGGTAAGTTGCTTTGGAGAAAAGCGTCAGATAAGTACATGTGAGATCCCCTTTCACATCTGCAAAATACCGTTCATGGCCTTTGCGTTAAGATAATTTGCTAGCTGACATTTTTAATCCCAAGGGAAAGCACTAACTCTAAGTCCAGTGTTACTTTTCAAATAATTACCTATGGTAATAAAGGTGAGCAATTTAACTGCTCGTTACACAGCAGCGTAACTTTCACTGTAGCAAATGTTGGTGAGTATCTTGCTGAAGGGTATTGGAGCAGGAATGAGACTGGAATCTGGGTGCTTGGAGTGGGAGGGGGCAGCGCTAACAGTGACCTGCTGTCGTACCAAAAAAAGGCACATGCTGGAATTCTGGAGACTCGTCCTTTCATCTCAGCCACAAATTTTATCAACTAGTGGAATTAGTGTTTAATGCTTCTACGTACCTGTCCTGGATGTGTCCCCTCCCCCTCCAGCCTTACGCCCTGTGTTGCCGGGTTAGGTTCCGGCTCCCCGTGACCCTGCATGGGACAAGCGGTTTCAGAAAGTGTGTGTACGCGCGCGTGCCTCTAGGTACTGCTCTGGGCACATTGTGAAACTTGCTTACCTGGTAGCAGTGAAGTAGTGGAGCCAGTTGTGCGCAGACTTACCAGTTCTTCTGGCGCTTATTGCCCTAGAGCTTTGAAGCGATCCATTTATTAATCTTTCCATCTGCTCTAGCCACAGAAACTTAGTCCTCTTCTTAAACATGAAAGGCCCCAACCTGGTGCCGTGGCTGGTGTTTAGTTCTTTCTTTCGGTGGCGCTTTTCTCCAAAGCGAATTGTGCTGTTAGGTCTACATTCCATTCTACTCACTGTAATTGACCCATTTAAGCAACTAATTGGAGCAATTCAGGGTAATTGCTGTACCTTACCCTACTCAAGGGTAACATGGCAGGAGATGCAATTCAAGCCTGTGTCCTTGCAGGCACCACCTTGTACTCCCAACTACTGCTCCGCCTGATGTCCCAAATAACTTTTCCGTGCCATCTTTGATGGACAGGAATGATGGAGACGGCACAGGCAGATGAAAGGGCAAAGGGCAACGGCGCCAGCCAGTCGGGGGCATCGCGACGAGGGGTGCAGATCATCGACGACGAACCCCAAGCTGCCACAGCTGCCGGGGGCGGGTGCTGCTCCGGTTAGCTGCACCTGTTCCTCTGCCCCAGGACTGTGGACTCTGCCTTCCCCCCATCACATGCCCTACAACTAAATGTCACGAAGACTGCCATTCTAAGAAGTCACACGTACGATCACGGCCCACCCCCCTCCATTGAATGTGTTTAACCGTATTTCTAAGTAATCGCAGACCTAACGCTGAAGAGACTTCTGAAACGAGTGAACTTTGGAGTAAGACTACCAGGAGACAGCTCTTTGGTCTCTCAGTTTATTTAACAAGTGTTTACCAGTGGTGTGTCTAAGCCCCGCCCCATTTCTCTCGCCCTACTTATGCACATGCCCCGATTCAAATTTGTTTTTTATTCTTTGACACGGATAATGTGCATGTAGAATTTAATTCTGTAAAAGCTTAATTTGGTTTACTTTTAAAAGAAATCTTTATTTAATAAGTTATGTGTATAATGGAAATCTAAACATGCTCAGTCCCATTGTATGTTTTGTGGTGAACAGTGAAGTCCAGCATCTTTTTTTTTTTTTTTTTTTTTTTTTTTTTTTTTTTTTTTTTTTAACTGTCATTTAATCCTTTTTGCAGGTTTTTTTTTTTTGCACTGGCCCATAGCTATCAGGTTTTTTGTTATACTGTACTTGTTTGCCAAGTGGATATGTAAAAGAAAAAGCATTGTACAATACATATTAAATATTTTATCTGCTTTTACAAGCTTTGGGAAAAATACACAGGTGTAGAAAAGTGTACATTAGTCTTGTTAATCATTATAAAATGAAAATAACAATTGTTGGTGAAAGCACTTCTTTGAAATAGTTCCCCCCTGCAAGTTTTGTTTTTGTTTTTTTTTTTTTCCTCTTTTTTGTAATGGAATCTTATGATGAGGAGGAAGTTGTGCCATTTCTCAGAGTATAGCCTTATGCTGCAGAGATGAATATAAGGAAGGCCAATAGGTTCAATATACAATTGCATGCCTTGTTTCTTTGAAAACTGGTAAAACTGACACTTGGGAAATCTGAGCTCACATTGCAGTAGAACTGTAAAACATTTTATAAAGAGTAAAGACACTTGGTGTTTGAAGGTAAAATGGCGTGAATATCACGGGATCCCTGTGCTCGGCACGTCATGCTTCTTCAGCAGCAGACCTTGGTGAGGCCTAGGATGGGTCTGGGGTGTACCCTTTCACTGCATTTGCCTGCTCCTCTCTGTGCCCTGATGCTCAGTAGTGAATTTAACACATTGAGTGTTGCTGCTCGTTTCTTTTAATTTTGAACTGTGCATCTTAAAAACTTGGCAAGCCTGCTTCAGGGTGAAATCTGTTTCTTGTTATGACAATGCATTGTGCACCCCCCTGCCCCTTTCCTTTTTTTGGACTTTCTTTCGACTGTGATTTATACACAATGAAATATGTTTTGTGTTTGAATCAACAGCTGTGTGAGTGGTTTTAATAGAAATCAAAGTAGTACAGTAATGTCCCTGAATGGAGTTGACAAATAAGAATGCAGTGAAGAACTCTGGGCTACATTCGAAATCCAGCACAAGTTGTTTGTGTTTTTTTTTTTTTTTTTTGGGGGGGGCGAAAGTATCACAGCTGTCTATGGTGGAGTTTTTGCTATTAATTTGATGTACATAACTTGTATTTTATCTAATAACCCTTAATACTGAGGTCATAGACATGCCAGCATATTGGGGGGGGGCTAGTTTTGTGGGTCCCTCTTGTTGCTCAAAGTCATTTATTTTGGAAAAAATTCATTGCAAACAAAAGTGCTGGTTATTTGTGCACAAGTGTCAATGGCTGGCACACTTTGAGTCAACACTTTGTGTTTAATGGCATAAAATGAGTGTGTGGAGAACTTTTGAACTTGACGTTTGCTAGTGTGTTTAGCTTTTCTACATCTTCCTGAAACCTGCTAGATGTTGAGAGCATTTTACAGTTGGACCTGTAACAAAGTACCATTGAAAACGAGAAGGTAATAACCAGCAGCAGACATGCAGTTACCTTCCTTAGGTATTTACTGATGCTTAATTCATCAATCGGTGTAATTTCATGGGTTTCGGCACCATCTCAAGTAACTTCCTTTTCCAAGCTCCACAATTCCTGCTGAGTCATTTGGTGTGTAAAAACATGAGGGTCTGGTATTATTAAATAGATGGTAACTAAATGAAAATACAGTAATCTATTGCCAATATACTGTTGATCCCAACACCAGAGGGTCGCATCATCCTCATGCTTTCTGGTGGTGGACTGTAGGTAAAATATTAACCATGCTTACCTGTCTGAAACAAAGAAAACACTATGGGATGGTCCTTCAGGGAAGAAACTGCAGTGTCACCCTGTAGTTCCCTTCAGTGCTGAACTCTGCCCTTGACACACCTCTCATAACCTCCACATATGTGGCCCGTGAGTGAGAGCTGACGGTTACGACCCTTCGGTCAACTGCGAAACGGCCTTACGCCTTTTTCCACCAGTAAAGAGAGGACTGAACGTTGTTTCTTAAAATCCCTTTGTTTTTCCAATTATTCCTCATTCTGTCAAGATACTGGAATGAAACAGTTGGAATGCAGTATGTTTGCTGGGTTAGTAGCAGGTCATCTCAGCATGGCCAGTTCTCCTTTGGATGGTGGGAGGAAACCAGAGTACCCAGAAGAAACCCAGACCCATGCGCAAACTGAGCTGGGTTCACAGGCTGCTTGCTATGAGGCACCAGCGCTACCTGTTGAGCCACTGTGCTGCCCAGCTTCAGCTCTTGTATAACTACTGTCAGCATGACAGGGGGATTGTTCAGTGTGTTGTCCTTTAAAACACGCACAACACCATGTAGGGGCTCAGGTGTAGTGAAATGAATAGACCGTTTACGATTTACCTGACACGTGTGTGTTAGAGAGGAGAGAGCTGGAAACTGTGTATTAGTGTACATTAGCCTGTTGTTGTAGCCATTTGGTCCTAGGGGGACAATTTGTCTATTGTTGACCTTTTACTACTTTCATTTTGACTTATATTTACATGTATTCATGCAGTACTAGTGAAAGGGCTCCACTCCACAGGCTTGAGGGCACTTCTTTACAAGTGTGACCATCCCTGTCCCTACGTTTTATACTACAGTATGTAATACGGTATACATCGTGTACACACATACAATATGTTGCTATGTTCTTAATTCTATTTCTTGCTCTTCTGTGTTTTTTTTCACCATCTGGAACTTGCAGTATTGTTTTGCAGCATGGAATAATCGACGCTGCTAGCAAGCATGTGAGAACTTTTTTCACATTTTGCCATGCGGCCCTTTTCTAACGAGGGCCTCCCCTTTTCTCTTTATAAACACATTCATTTATTATTTATGTTATGAGTCTACGACCCAATGAGTTATTCAAAAACTATTATGAGAAGGGGAGGGGGTGAGGACAGCATCCATTTCTTTGCCTAAGGAAAATAGAAGTGCAGCATATCTCCAATGTCCTCTGGACATCCGGAAGTGTACAAATCAAAGTGTCTCCATTCAGATTTCAGCCCCTCTGCCTCTTTGTAGTCTCCACAGCTCTCCATTCCTCCTCCCAAAATAGAGAACGTGTATGGTATTTAGAGGTAAGTGGAATGGTCCAGTGAACGGCAGCTGCTGAGTTCTGCAGCCAGGGAAGAAGGTTGATGATGATGATGCTGCTGCATGTGAGTCCATGTCGGAGCAGAGCAATATTACCTGCTTTGTTAAAACACACTACTTTTCCATTTACCCAATTTTCTCTTTCATTTGCATTTCATAGTATGTGCATGTGACTTTCTCAGAACAAAATACGTTGCACGCCATGGTAACTGACCTCTTATTGCCCACGTGGCACTAATCCGTCGGCACCACTTCTTACATTTCAACTTTTTTTTTTTTTTTTTTAAAAATTCCCTGTCATTCCAGCATCTTCTGTCACTACTGTTGTTGTGCTTCCAACTATGTGAACCCCCCTGTGTCCTTAGTTTTACCACAATGTGGTTATTGAGTGAGAATCAGTGTTTCTCATGACACAATAGGTGTGTAATGACCAATTCTCTATGTTCCTTTAGAGGAAATCGTGTGTGTAGTAGAAACACACAAGTAGTGCAGGTGTAAAAATAAGTGAAGCCCAAGTTGTACTGGTTACACCAAGTAGGTAAGAAGAATCAGGTGTGTAAATCATAGCCGTTTATTAATTTTCTAGGTTTAATATTTGACAAAAGAAGAATGAGCACCTGGAGAGGGTCCACATACTTTTGAGCAGCTCTCTTTACATCCATCCAGGGAAAGATGCCTATCTGAACAAATCAAGTGTGTTTCACCAACAACGCATGAGTGTCTTTCCACTGTGTTCAATGCAACTGTCTTGGGCTCATATGAGCCGTGAAAGACGAGCACGTGAGAGTTACTGAGCCACCAGAGGGACGAAGGGCACTTTTAAGTTGCTTCCCCTCAAACTCTGTGTTCCGGGTGGTGGTGCGGCACAAAAGAGGCAGTGTCCTCCGAGCTCTCTTATTCACACTCTTTTTGCTACGCTCATATGAGAAGGTAAGGTGGTGCCTGCCCTACATACTCTTTGGATCACTGTGGTCTGTGCTCTCCACCTTCTTTTGGTACCACTGTCATTACTCTTACAGCAGAAGTGTGTCCCATCACAACTGAGTACTGTTGCTCAGCACACACACACAGGCGAAGTTGAACATTTTTCAGATAGATAGATAGCGCCTCTGTAGCGAAGAGTGTCCTGGTACAAATTGAACTCAGTGTTCACTTCTCCGATCTCACCGAAATGCGGTGAAGATAAGCGCGAGACCCACAGGGGTCCCTGGGGTTGCGTGACGGCAACTTTAGTCTTTCTTCCCTTGGTTTTTCCTCAAGTGAAACATTTTCCCCCATCGTTAATCATAGATGTACAGTATTTCGAAAATGAATATGGAACGGAAGGGCATAAAGAAAAACCCACTGTGTGCTTCGGAATAAAACAGATCTAACCATTGTAGGTATTTAAGAGGAAAGAGAAGCTAAAGGATCATACGAGAAAATAGAGAAATAAGAATTGCATTTCATGGATGCTCATCTATGACTGGACTCTTTGATTCTGATATGGATTTCCCACAGGTCTTTATCCCATATTTATTAATAAAAAGATACTAAAAACTCCCCCCTTTCCTGTAGGGTTCCACGAATGAAGTTAAATAGATGTACTAGAGCAGCCTTGCCATACTGTACATCTCCGGAGCAAGAGCGTCCATCCACTAGGCGGCACTACAGTAGCAAATTGTTGGATGCGTGGACACACGCACACACATATACTAATGGAATCATGTTGTACTGGTTCCTTATTATAGTGAGGAGCAGTGATTGAGGGGATTGCGCTCATGAGTGTAACAGTTACCGTAAAGAGCTCTTTTACACTCTGCAATTTCCCCCGTAATGGTACCTAACTGCGGACCATTGAAATTAGGGTACAAACACTATGAAGTGGAGTTAAACAGCACATCAGAACAAGAGTTTTCTCTGTATTTTTCCCTTTCTTAATACAACATAACAGCAAAATGATTACTTTAATATAGTGGGGGAATATACTTTATCTGCAGAATTAAATGTCACCGAAAATAAGGAACATTTAGTTCCCCTAAATATGTGTAAATTCACAATTTTATCATTCTTTGTCATACTGTGAATTATTATTGTTAATTAAAAGAGCTGGGAATACATTGGTACACAAGCAGCAGGACAGAGTAAAATTGCAAACTTGCTTCCTCATCCTGGAGAACAGAACTGGCAAGAAAATCAATTTGTGGGGTGATAAAAGAGGCCGTGCAATTATTTTGGACTCTGAAATTAATAGGTGAATTTATTCATGCACAAAACACTAAAAAGAGGGGGAAAAAAAGAAAAAAAAACTCAGTACATTCACATTAGCAATAAAGTTGGTATGACTGGGAAATCCTGCATGAAAACCTCAGAGAGGTTCAATCAGTGCCTTAACTACATGGGACAAATTCCTACTGTAGATTTAGAGGCTTTGATAGGTCATGATGATGTGGTTTCATTCAATATACTTCCCTTTTTCCTTTTTTATAGTCTTGGGTGTCTCTCAGAAGTGGAACATGTTTAGAGTGGACGAGCGCTATTTAAACATTCAATTAATTATGAGCTCCAGACAACTAAAATTATAGCACTTTTACAGCAAAGATGACAACTCCATGTCATGAAAAGCAGAAAAAAAGGGTATTAAAGCAGGAAAGACACACACTGCTTTTTAAAACACAACATTGGAAGCGCACAGTTACTCGGCACTGGGCCCAAAGGTCATCCTTGTACAAGGTGCTAACGGATGGAAAAGATGGTGTGCTGAGAAAAGTCCTAAAAATACTTGCATTCATCATCACCCAAATATGACATTTCCTTCAGATGGAGACAGTACTGAAAAAAGTAAATGAAAAGATACCATCAGTGTTATATCTCATGAGGAGCAGCACAAAGGGGTCACACTATATGTTGTTCAAAAAAAAGCCCACACAGGTTAGAGGAGACACCTGGAGATCTGTGCAATGTGTGTCAACTGGCCATAAGCACTTTAAAAGCAATCAGCGCCACTCCGCTCTGGGAATCTGTGCTACGATTTGACACAAAGGCAAGCAGCCTGTCCAGGGTAGACACCTCGGCCTCGTGCCCAACGCTTCCGCAATGGGCTCCGGATCACCGCGACCCTGCTCAGGACAAGCGCTTAATCAAATTCACCGGATGCACAATCGATATTATATGTAAATATTACATACTCTATGTCAAAAATACACTCCTGAATGTAATTGTTACCTTAAAGAGCGTGAGAGGGGGACAAGAGGTTCTGGAGGTGGCACAGCAAGTACTGCTGCTGTCTCACAGTACCTGGGTGGTGCGAGAAGACAGGGTTCGATCTCCGCTCAGCCTGTGTGGAGTTTGCATGTTCTCTCTGTGTCTGTGGGGGTTTAATCTGGGTGCTGTGGTTTCCTCCTACAGTCCAAAGACATGCTCTTCAGGTTCTCCTGTAGTGTGTGAATGACAGAGAGAGTGTGTTCCACTAATGTAGGGATGAGTGACCCAGTGTAAGTAGTGTATCTAGCAATGTAAGTCACCACGGTGAATAAGGTGTGTGGGCTCATAACATTACGTGGAGTTCATTGGAAGTCAAGTATCTGCTAAATAAATCAATGTAAATGTCAAGGGTGCTACAACTGGCAGTGCTGTTGCTTCACAGCTGCTAGACTGTGTATGGACACCAAGTGAACTCTGCAGTCTATTTGTGTGGATGTTGTCTGGTTGCTCTGGTTTCCTTCCACAGTCCAAAGATGCATTTCAGGTGAACTGGTGACTCTAGATATCCTGTAGTGCACACATGTGTATGATTGCTTTGTAATGTTCTGGTGTCCTGTCTTAGGCATACCATTCCTGTATACCTTGTCATCTTGGATAGGTTCCACACCACCATGACCCTGCATTGAAAAATTAATAATGATGGATGGATCAAAGAGATATGGCACTAAAACACATTTCGTCAGTGGGAAGCGATGGTTTTGCTTCTCACTGCTCTCATACCTTCTTCAGCTTGAGTGACCTCAACCCTGACCTTCCTTCTCTTCTACCAGGGTGCAGCCAACACCTTTGTAGACTACCTGTGGCAACCGCTGCTCCCGACGCAGCTCACTGTCACATTGTTCTCTCCACAAGAGCCAATGCATCTGGTCACTACATAAAAGTAGTGACACAAAGAGCACCACTGCTGGCACTAAATCACAAGTTCAGCTACACAATCCCCACAAGAACCCATAACATGTGTTTCAAGTTAAAGTGGAAAAGCCCAAACCTCTTGTCCACATCTCACAATGCTGCATCATCCCAGTGTGGTAAGATGGTTCAGGGACATCTCTCAGTACAATGGCATAATAGAAGCTAAATGTGGGCACAGTTCAGAGCCCATCTTCCTTGAATGCCATCAACAGGTGGAGCTCTCCAAGTGCAGATGAGCATCAGGTTATCGCAGAGGGCCCTGGTGCCGCCAATCATCCTCTGAAAAAGCCAATGAACGGCTGAACTCAAAACACCCGGAAAGATGAGTTTGTAAATGTGTTGATCTGAGACAGTGGAGATGGTTCGATCCCTCTGAAGCAGGGAAGATTTTCACAGTCACTTTCACTGTATGACATACTGTATGAGTGCAAGCTTCATCATTTACACTACATGAACACAAGCAGGTACTTTTACAGAATTACAATATCAACTAACTCTTCTGTAACTGATGCTTTTCCCCAAAGTTTGACTATTGACAAGTCTCTTATTCACCAGTTAACACAGCTTTTATTTCTTTTAATATAAAAATGTTGTCATTTCAGGTTAAGTACATTGCTAGGAGGCAGGTTCAAATGTGGGTCCTTCAACTTCTTCTCCAAATCGACATGAATGCACTGAAAATTGCTTTATCACCTATCGTTCCACACAATCTCATTAAAGTGATGAAATGAAAAGATGTGCTGTACTGGATGCAGTCTGTGAGGCTCCGCTTTCTAAGCCTTGAGGAACCCAGGGCTTCAGGTACCACTGGCAGAAGACCCATGGCATCAAAAAGCGGTGCTGCTTTCCTCCAGTAGAGGACGCCCCATGCCTTCCTGTAGATGGCTCCAGTTGTTTTCCATACTGGTATGAGATTTAAACTTCTAAAGAGTGAATTTGGATACTTTAAAATAACTTTAATTTCCTTTTTAAACTGTTCATCTCTCAAACAATTTTATGGTCTAATTTTCAGTCTAATTTTATGGAAATTAGACTGAAAAAACTGATGCTCAGGTTCCAAACTGTATGCTTCTTGTTGATGTGGAAGATGTTTGCGTATTGGGTCCTGATGTAGCGGGATGGATGTTGGATTAATGAAGGAGCGGCTCAAACCCGGACTGGATTTAACGCACGGTGCCATCATCTATTCTGCTTCTTCCAGGACCTTTAAAGTTGGGGTAGATCTAGATGGCAGATGGCAATAGTTGTAACTACTGAGCTTTACTTGTGAAAGACCCATGCTTCAAGGCTCCAGGTTCAAATCCCACTCTTGTCTGTTGGGAAAAGGACTTATCCTGAACTTCTCCAGTGAAAAAAAGCGGGAAAAAAACAAACCGGCTATATAAATGGGTGAAATAATGTGGTTAGATTCTTATGAAAAGCAAATGTTGTAAGCCGCTGTGGAGAAAAATATTGGCTAAAAAAATGTGTAATAATATATGTGGGGCAGCACTGGAGGGAGGGATGCAGACAGTTTCCATTTGGCCACTTGTCTTGTTTCTTTCCATAGAATAAAAAAAATTACAAAGCAAGAAGATTTCTTGTATGTTAAGAAGATATTTTTAGGGATTTTTAATGAGATTTAAAAAAAAAAAAGTTTAGAAATATTTTGGCTGAAAACAGTAGGTTATTCCAAGGATAAAACAATTTATGCACAGCGTAAAATGCAGGAAAACAAACTTCCATGTGCGGGCAATGACATTTGGGTTACAAATGTCAGAGTAAAGAGCATCCAACGGATACATACAGCACACATTTGCCGTTGCTGTTTTATTTTACGAGTGTTTTTCAGGTCTGAGAGGAATCATGAGTTGGTTGAACATCATCTCTATGCTAATTCATGCTGCTGTTTCCTCTTTGTGTCTTCATGAAGGACTCGTCCCTCGCTCCCCCGACAGCACTGCGGCCCACAGTCGTGGGAAGGCGGTGATTATCCATTAAGGGCCGTTTCTTTGAAAAAGTGACGCTTTCTTCTGGAACAAAATATCGCACCGGATTATTTCCTCCGGCCTCCCCTAAGCACTCACAGTCCTGTCGTCCCTGGGACCAGATAGCGCTTATTAAAGTTCTTATCTCGTGCGCCCATAATGAAAACGGTGGGATTAAGTGCTGGGTGGCTCAGATCTTGCCCCGTCCCCCCGGCAGTTGGACACGCGAGAAGATAGCCGTCCCGCGTCCCGCGCCCACTCTCCGACTCTTGTTAAAAGACTCTTGGTTGCGCTCGTTAACCTTTCTAAAGGACCGCTGCCGGCGTCCGCCACGCCAGCCAACGACCCGTGTATCTCGGCGATGAGTGGGACGGAAGCGCTGCTCTACACTTCCTCTTCGTGATGCTGTGGGAGGAAACGCATAGCGATACCTTCTCCTCTTGCTGCTTGCCACATATTTAGAGCTATAGCTTTATGAAGTTATGCTCTTTTCACTTTATTTGTTTCTTTCCAGGGGGTGTGGTGGTGCAGTGGGTAGGACCGGGTTCTGCTCTCCAGTGGGTCTGGGGTTCGAGTCCCGCTTCGGGTATCTTGTGATGACCTGGTGTCCTGTCCTGGGTGTGTCCCCTCCCCCTCTAGCCTTATGCCCTGAGTTGCTGGGTTAGGCTCCGGTTCCCTGTGACCCCATATGGGACAAGTGGTTCAGAAAGTGTGTGTGTGTGTTTTCCTTTCCAGCTATTTTCTTCACTCCTCAAAAAAATTGTTGTACAACGGGTGTGGAAAATGAAATGTGTCCATCAGATATTGAGGACTGGATTAAGCTGGACTGAGTTCCAGTGTTCACAGCTCCCGCCTGGTGCTCCTTGGTGTCGGAAAAAGAGAGGATAAATGTTATGCACGATTATGCGCTAAATCGGCACTAACAACTAGAATTTAATATGAATTTGTGCAGATGAATTATTTTCAGTGATTTTCCAGTGGATTTAATTTCAAAGTAGCTTCAGGTTTATAAAAGATGAAAAAAAAGTCCTGCAGTGGACTGGAATCCCGCCTCATACCTTATGTTTCCTGGCTTTGCTATGGAACATAATGACTCCGGACTGGAGGAGTTAGTTCACAGAAATGGAATTAAATATTGCAGCGAATTCTCCTATCATTACAGGTTTCTGTGAGGTTTCCACAGCACCTGTCCCACAAATAAATCAAGGGGTTTCTGTGTTTTCAACCTTTTATTCATTATGAAGTTGTGCTTCACTTTATGAACAAATTGAATTACAAACTTTAGGTCACCATTGCATTTAAGCTGAGTATCCAGAGAAATACAGATCTTTGCACTCCTCTTTCAGTATTAGAAGGACCACCTGAAAACTGCTGCCTGTAACTTTACATTTAGCTAATTCTTTTCTCCAAAGCAACTTGCAATGTTAAGGTTACAATTTTTTACCCATTTATATAGCTGGGTAGTTCTACTGGAGCAACTGAAGTCCTTTGCTCAAGGGTACTACAGCTAGAGGTGAGGCTCAAACCTGCAACCTTTGGGCCTAAAGGCAGTTGTTCTAAGTACTATGCTATAGGCTGTCCTTAGTTGCTGCACCGATACTATGGTACTAGTGGATGGGAGGTGAGGAGAACAGTCCAAGTAAGCAGGTGTTTAACAACAGCTTATGGAAGAAAACCCTGAGGCTTATTTGTCTTTCATCCTCATGATTATACTGAGCAGCATGGTAAATCGGGGTTGGAGTGCGGTACCCCAATCCAAGTCCGACTCCAGGGGGGAGAATCTGTGTTGTGCGGAGGATCGCGATGTACCTTTCGCCTTCAGGCTCCTCCGCAGCAGTCACTGCCCAGTGTGGCTGGTAAACAGTTTTCCCAATGCTGCTCACTGCCCCTGCAAGGCACCCGGATGATGTACGCAGGAATAAACGAAGCGGAAAACCTTATTAAACTGCTTGACTGCATTTGAACGGAGACACTCTTTATAATTCTGAGGGTTCTGGGTGAAATCCAGCAATGGCCCCACTTCCCCTGGGAGGATCAGGATCCAGAGTTGCCCATGTTAACCCATGTGAAGACCTGTCATAAATGCTGAGCTACTGGGCCAGCTGATGGTGTGTGGGTAGGGTTGATGCCTTCAGATCCAAAAGTTAGAGGTTTGAACTTCACCTGCTGTTGTTGTGCCCTTCATTAAGGTACTTGGCTTGAGTTGGTCTAGTAAAAATTACTCAGCTGTGTCAATGACTGAATAGTTCTACTTACCTCAGTGTTGTAAGTTGCTTTGGAGTAATGCATCAGCTAAATAGGTAATAAAAAAGTATATTTATTTCCATTTATTGCAGATGTTAAGGGATGTCTGAGACCGGAACTTGGTCCCTGCCATCACAAGGGTGGACATCTGTGCTCAGTGAAAAGCAGCCCACCGTTTTACCATTTAGACAACTCTCGTCTGTACCGTCTGCTCTTCGGATGCCCACCACTCGAATGAGTTATAAGGAAGTTTCCATAGTGGGGTACCTTATAGCATAGGGGCTAGTGCTGCTGCCTATGGCTCTCAAAGGTGCTGGTTCAACTCTCACCTACTGGTCTAGTACTCTTGAGCAAGGTACTTAGAGTATTAAACTACCTATAGTTGCACAGGGTAAGTTGCTTTGTAGAAAAGTGTCAGCTCAATGCAATAATGACTTGTGTGTAACAGGGTGCCCTTGCTGTCCCCCAAGAGCTGCCTAGGTGGTGACATGTATGATCCCCCAGAGAACATTAACCTTTTGAAGAGAGGCTTGTTGGCAAATGATGTTCAGTTGTCTGACCCTTGGGCTAAACTGACTGTAATGTAAGAACGACACGATGGCGAAAATAAGAGAGCGTTGTTTGTGGTCCCTGATGGACTGTGCGACTGTGCTCTGTAGCTGTCAGAGGGAATCATCAACATGTATGAGTTCAGAGCCATGTGGAGTGTTTGGACGCCTAAGGTTTTTACATTTCCCGCCTTCAAATTGACTGGCACTGGTTTTACTTGCCAGGGTTCACAGGTCAAGTGTGAGTCACAACTGGAGTGGTCCCATTAACAACCAAAGAGATGAGCAATGTTGACTGGGTGAATCAGCAGCAACACCCTAACTGACAGAAATGGCAAAGCAGCAGATTTTTTGGAAGTAGCAACATTTGCTCCCTTTCTCTAATTTTGTTGTATCCCCAACACTAAACTTCAGTGAAATAGATAACCATGTATAAAGTATGATCTCTCTTTAATTAAACACAGAGTTACCTGGAAATGTCCTCTATTTTGTCCCACATCACTTGTACAGATAAGATTTGTGAAGTTCATTCAATGGGTTTGTGTGAGTTCACTACCCTGTTTTATTGCCTCTCTGCCATCTGGCCGTATAATTTTACTAACTACACACACCGTTCAGTAATGGAGAAAAACGGGAAGAACCTAACAAGCCTTGACTTGCTCGTAAAGAAATGTGTTGGTCAGAGAGGTCAGCGTTCTGGGGTATTGTTTCCTAATGGGAGCTAAAATCCACTTGGTAAGATAAATGGCCACCCCAGCAGCTCCTCTGCAGGAGAAATAAAAAGGAGGAATGGTTCCTGGTAGAAAGCATTGCTGCTGCAGGGCTCCTTCCACAATATGTTTGAAAGTGCAACAAGAGCAGTTGGAGAGCTATCAGGGCTCTTCTTGTGCCTCGCTGTGCTGATGACCTCCCGTGGAGCGGCTTTTCATGTCCCACACATTTGCCTTTATTCAATTAGCCGGTGTTTTTCTCTGAAGCAGCGTACAGCGTTCTGCCACTTACCTCTTTTTTTATACAGCTGGTCAACTTTACAGGAGCAATTCAGGATAAGTACCTCCCTGAAGGGCAGTACAGCTAGAAGAGAAACTGGAACCTGCAACCTTTGGGACTAAAGGCAGCAACTCTAAAAACTGTGCTACCAACTGTCCCTGTGCACATGCACATCCCCAATGATGCCTACTTCTTGTTTTGTGGTTGAAAAAGTAGAAGGAACCCGGGATGTCTTTCCCACGGCCATCAACCACTTGTTGAGTGCTTTCCACAGGTTTCAGGTAATGGTTTTGATAAATGCTTTGCTCCTGCTGACTCTATTGCATTGCTTTTTGCAAGAAACCAAGGGGCCCCTCCACTGCTTATGAGACCTCTGATTAAAAGTGTGTTCAGTCAATATTCCTTATTATGCTGAGCAGCAACAAATTGCTGTAAATCACCTGAAAAAGAAGGGGACTTGAAAAGGAGGCTTATTAATCATTTTAATACGTGTACCGGAAATGATATAGGCTATGCAAAATTGCATTTATGTTCCGATTTTATAGAGTGCGAAAATACCTACATACATCTGTTTCAAGCCTTTTATATGTAAAATTGGCAGGTCTGCGTGAGCACATGCAGTGTTTCTTTGGGCAATAAATGTTCAGTTTTAATTTGATTTATGATACATCGGTGAGCTTGACTTTGGCTGTTATTCTTCGGCAGCAGTTACATCACAGGAATTGAGTCTCAGTTACCTGCTGCATGTTAACCAAGCTGATGCATACATTGACGAGCGACAGTTTAATCTGTACGCTTAATCAAGAATATAAAGCACTTTGTAGAATTTGTACATCCATACACATAACTGAAGACCAGGCATTTCTCATAGTTCAAAATGTATTTAGTTTCCACCAGTTTCCTTTTTTTTCCCCTCTCCCTCTTCTCTCCTAGACCTTAATACACGTTTGACTCCTTCAGTGGTGCTGCTGCAACTGTCGTTGTTAGCATCGTTTCTTATCTGGCTACCCATGAATAATTTACACTCTGCATTCCCACGAGCGCTGCCCCATTCCTTGGCTCCAATCCCCATGGAAACAGCCGCCTGCCCCTCAATGAGGTATGGGGGTTGATGCTCCCATGTGCTGCCAGAGATACCACACATCTTCGCCACACTTTTGTTGGCACTCTACTCGCTTTGTTTGCCTTCCATGAGGAGCTACTGGGCAAACCAGTCGAAGCCCAAGTAAAAAAAACGAAAAACAGATAACCTTTGTATTCAGGAGAGTGACACATGAATAAACCTGAAGCTTTGAGAAGTCAGTTGGGTAATTACGATAAATAATTGTAGGTAGCTTAACGCAAGTCTGAAGAAAAGCATCAACTAAATGAATAAATGTAAATGTCACATGTTAAACATCAGTCTTATTCCTAGAATAACATCACAATTATTCTCACTTTTCACATAGAACAGCTTAATCTCTGTCTACAGTTAAGAACTCACCTCCCTTGGACTCACTTCTAGCCTGATCTCCTAAGTATAAAACAAATGTATAAATGTTCATGTTTAGTGATTTTTCCAATAACATTTTGATTAATAATGGAAAAACCTGTGTGTAGCTTCTGGTGTATTTATACTGTGGTGTGTGATAAATTGACTGTACTCAGGAATCATGTGTCTGGACCAAAATCTCACTTTCTATTGATGTGATATAATTTTTTGTGTTCTTCTCTGAGATTTATGTTTCTTTGGGAAAGAGTGTCTGTTAAATGAATAAATGTGCATGTAATTATCAGCTACTCCTGTTTTGATTTTATGATGTTAAGCAACGAAAGGTTCTGTTTGCATATTAGATGTGCATTTCCTCATCGTTATACATTTTCTTCCATTCTTTTCTTGGTTTGTAATGACTTCAGAAATTGCTATATGACTAAAAAAAGTTTCAGAAATTGGAAAGTTGCTTTTGACCATCTTTACAGTTGTGCAGTCACAAGAGCCTTTACAAAAATCACGTCTTTCCAGATGAGTCTCCTTGCTTTTATGCTCCATATAGTAGGACAGCTGGTAACGTAGTGGCTAGAGCTGTTGCCTTTGGGCCTAGAAGTCACAAGGTTGGTCCCCCTCTCTGGCTGTAGTACCCTTGAGTAAGGTACTTACCCTGAAATTGCTCCAGTAAAAATTACCCAGTTCCATAAATGAGTAAATAATTGTAGGTAAACTAACATTGTAAGTTACTTTGGAGAAAAGTGTCAGCTAAATGAATAAATATAAACTTTTTTAAAACCCCCAAAACGATTTCCAGAGAAGCTGACGGAAGGGCATCTGCATGGTATTACAGGGGTGTTAGTGCAATGAAGGTCAGCCCGAGTTAGGATGCCAGACATCCAGAGGAGTGAGCTGCTGTGGCTGGAGGAGCCCCTTGTCAAAGGAGGAAGGGGGTGCGAGCTGTCCCAAGGTGTTTGCTCTCAGCCGACACACAGTGAAGGATTTTGTCCACATGAATTTATATGCAAACGTGTGCAAGCAGCTTATCTGACAGAACAAAATAAAAAGCCAAGAAAAAGCAAGGTTCAGTGGCTTGAATAATTCACTAAATTTATATTGTTTTGGAGGGGAAAAAACCTTAAGGCAGTAATTTTTTCCTTCCACTAGTTTAAGCTTAAATACAGTGAAAGAAGAACCTTACACTGAATCTGCAGTTCGTTTGACTTATATGTTTGCTAACATTCCGTTGTGTCGTTCAATCTGATGCTTATTAGTGTGTGTTCAGTCTGAACAGTATCACTGCACTTACATTTATTTATTTGGCTAAAATGCTTTGTTCCAAAGCAACATTAGTGTCCCCTCCAGGGTGTTCCTCCCACAGCCTTATGTCCAGAGATTCCGGGATAGACTCTGGACCCCTGCGACCCTGACCTAGACATGTGGTCGCTGAAAATGGATGGATTTTCTCCAAAGCAGCTTACGTATTAAGTTTTTTACAGTTGTTTACCCATTTACACCTTGCTCACAGGTACTACAGCAGTAGGTGAGATTTGATTCATGACTCACTGTGGTCATCTGTCTGTTGTTAACACCTGTAATCCACCACTTCTACTCTGTGGTTCCCATGGAAACCCACGGAGACTATGAAACAGTGTGCTCAGAAGCAGACCTTCACCTGTGGAGGGTGGAGAAGCTTAGGGGGCTCCAGGTGAATCACTGCCGGACCTCTGCCACAGTCTTTACTCACACAGGATGGCAAAGTGCCTTTCTGTACATGTGACATTAGAGATTCCTGGAGATTTCAGTGATGGCAGATGCTTTCTCTGGGGACAACGGGCTTGCTAGACTACTTATTTCATATGAAGGAATTAGGACTCCTTTTTGCCCCATTTGTTTCTGCTTCTCTGTAAAATTCAGTGCAGGAGGCCATAAAAAGCTTTGAACTGGCAGTGTGAAAAGATTGTTTGAAGGGAAATGACAGTGCTTTCTACCACTTGGTTTTGTCTGTCACAGGGGACTTATTTCCTTTCCTTTGGGAGTATAACCACCCTCTTCCCATTGCATGGAGAGTCTGGTAGTATGGTGGTTAGGTTATACATTTGGCGTTTGGATGTGGAGGCCCTAGGTTCAGTTCTCATCTGCTGTTCTGGTACCCTTGATCAAGGTACTTTCCCTCAATTGTGCTACTAAAATATTGCCCAATTCACTCCATGAGTGAATCATTGTGAGCTGCTTTGGATATGTACTTTGGCCTTATCATGGTCATATTTCTCAGTAAAAGCTGGCTTGGAAGTTCCCCTTCTTCTCACAGCAGATGGGTCTTGCCTCAGCTTCTGTTTCCATTGCTGCTGCAAAATGGTAATCGAAATGGAAACCTCCCCCAAACTGTACTTTTTGGATTCAAACAGTTCAATTCGAATGACAAATATTTCCCTTTGCATGGATGAAGACCATGTGTTCCCTGTTCTGAGTCGCCTGAGGGCTATGCCCGCAGAGAAGAAGGAAACCATTTCTCTGACACTTTTCCCCCCAAAACAACTAACAGTCATTTACCTAGCTGCGCAACTTTTTTTTTGCACCAATTTAAGGTAAGTAACTTTCCTCAAGGGTACTGCAGCTAGAAGGGGAAATCAAACCTGCAACCTTTGGGTCTAAAGGCAGTAGCTGTAACAGCTATGCTACCAGATGTCCTATTTGACATTTGGATGTGGAAGCCCCAGGTTCATTTCCCATCTGCTGTTCTAGTACCCTTGATCAGGGTACTTTCATTATGTGGTTGGACCAAAGTTTATGATAAACACAGAAACTGTGGTTGAAGCAGTATTAAGGATAGGTCCAATATGCCTGATGCCTTTCTAAAGCAGCTCGACAAGTCTGAACTGGATCAGTTCACTGGGTTGGTGATGATCAAGGTTTCTGTGAGTGCTTTTTGCCTATTTGTCACCATGCAGAACAAATCCATTCATACACTTCTGAAGCCTTTTTCATCACATAAATCTAGTGGATGAACTTCTAGTAACGGAAGATTACTGTATACTGGCCATATTGGGCAGCTTGTGACTTGTGGCTATTCTCCAAAATTAAAATTATGAAAAGGACCAGTGTTGTGTTAGTTCTAGAGGTCCAAGAGGTTTCAGTTGAGCATCTGAAAGCATTGACGGTAGATGATTCCCTGAAGTGCTTCCAAAAATGGCACGACTTTTGGAATAAGTGTGTCGTTAACCAGGGGAACAATTTTGAAGGTGACAAACTTGAATATGCATTATTTCTAATGCTTTTTTTAATATGTATATCCACTGAATTTTTGGATCACACCTGATAAGTGTTGGTCTCCTCTTCTGGGAAGTGGGGTGATGATTAGCTATGCCCCTTACGTCCTTCATATCTGTCTGAAATTCAACCTCAAAACAGAAAAAAGCCCAAAACTGAAATCATGATTTAAAAAAAAAAAATAGAATTTTTTTCTCCTTGAGCCTCAACTCCTTTTTGAAGCCCTGCTTCGGGGGCCAGGAGGTGAGAGGGGCTTGGTTTGATGCTCAGCAGGTTTAAGTACAGTCTCGATGTGGGATATTGCAGCGAGCCACACCTTTTTGCTGTCTCGCAGCTCATGAAACATTTACCGCTCCCACACTTTCAAACTGCTCGTGTTTCTCATCCTTCCAAGCTTCTCTATTTTATGACGATCCCCATGACTATGAAATGTTAATAACGACTTTATTGGCCCTTCTAAAAAAGATATAAAGCGGTCAAGCACTCCCTGAGCTGCAGCTACAAATACCAGGAAGTAATCTGTCAGACCAAAATAACCGGTGTGCCGGTGTACCAGTGTACCCATATCTCATTTTCCTGGGATGAAGCCCAGCTGTTGGAGATTGGATAATTCATTTAGGCCATCCGCATGGGTCATTATTGTACCATCTTAAACCCGGTCATTTAATCTAAGAAATAGTGCTGAGATTGAAGAGGGGCTCAGGATGTTACTTCAGGAATGGCTGACAGTCTTGGTCTATAACTCTAGTCTCTGGCCTTAGTTCATTATCTCATTCCATGGACCTGGTCTACAGTCCTGGCCTATGGATCTAGTCTATGATTCCTCTGTACTGTCCTGGTTCACAGTTCTGGTCCAGGGCAAGTCCATGGGAAAATCATGAGTGAATATCAAAAAACCAGATAATGAAATTGCTTGATTATTTGTTACGTGGAAAAATTCCACCTTGCCCCCAAATCACCCTGAAATGGTTAATGTCACACGAAAAAAGTAGTATATCACATTGAAATGAAATTAACAATTTATAACCTTTTTTCATTTGATCCCATCCCTAAAGCTTTTTTTTGAATCCTGAAGATGGTTAACGAGCTTGTTCAGAATTGCATGCATATAGAGCTGCAGAACAGAGCTTTTTATTTGAATTGTGTCTTTGTCTGCTGAGCTTTTTTTCTGAGCCACACGTGTCCACTGAGCCCTTTCTTTGATTTGTGTGTCTGCAAAGGTTTTGTGAATCCTGCATGCAACTGTATTTGTAAACCTAGGCCTGAATTTCATGACTGCTTTGCTGCATGCAAGAATACCTAAAAATTCCTCACCATTCTACCTCGAAGAGTTTTGAAAGTTTTTTTTTGGAGTGGAGATGTTTTTGTTCCACTCTAAATGATAAATAAATGCAGAAATAAAAGATAAGTAATTTTGTAATTGCTATGTTTTTTTAAAAAGGGTTATTGCATCTATAATGTAGCGGTGAGCTGTTTGTGTAAATTTCATGAAGAGCCATGTATGTAAGATGAAATATTGATTTTATAAAGTGAACTCATTGTAGTAGTGTGTGTAGGTTGACTCGAGGAACACAAAGGCTATGGTGTGAAACAGAAGACACAAACACATTGAATGCACATGTGATACCGTACAGTGCCAGAACGCAGCTGAGAGTGTGGGTACAGAGTTCCCACAATGCACTGCGTCTTGGTCTTTCTCACATGGCCACTTGTTGCAATTTTGAAAGGTGGTCTCAGTTTAACGCACTGTACTCAGTGTTGGGGTCAAAACCGATATTTGGTGACTAAATATCAGGGGGTGAGTATACATTTACATACAACTCAGCATAAATATTGCTGGCACTGGTAGGTATCTGCTCATGAGGTTTCATGATTAGCTGCTTTTTCCCTCCGTTGCTTTTAAATGGTCACATTCTTATGGCTCCTAAATATGCCTTGTGTCACCACTGCAGCTCTTGGACCAAATTCGATCTCCATATTAGCCTCTCGTCCCAGAAGGATCATCTAGCCTATAAATTCTTCTTTTTTTTTATACTTGACATAACAGGCTTGCAATTTGTTGCTAGATCTGGGGTAACTGGTATGGATCCAGCCTTTTGTAAAGTGACTGTGAATAACCACAAGATAAGAGGTGTGAGCTCTGAGATTACATATAGCATACATTTATTCCTTTAGCTGACACTTTTATCCAAAGCAGCCTACAATGTTAAGGTCATAATTATCACATGCTTACAATCATTTAACTATTTATACAGCTGGGTGATTTTACTGGAGCAATTTAGGGTAAGTACCTTGCTCAAGAGAACTACAGGCAAGCGGGGGATCAAACCAGCAATCCTTGGGTTCAAAGGCCATAGTGCTAAGCACTACCCTACCAGCTGTCCTAATATAGACCTCTGTCCAGCGTTCTTCTTTTACAAACTATGAGGAAAGAGTACTTTAGGGTGCAGTTGCAATGGAGGCCCTGAAGTGCTGAGTACGAGAAGAAACGAAGGGAGTTTACAAGAGTGAGTAGTAGTAACTAAATAACTGTCCTATGTAATAAAAGTGCACATATCTATTAGATGCTATGCTCTACATAATGTCGTGGTTTGTTGAGGTTCTTTAGAATGCGCTTCAGTTTCCGGGCTGGAGTGCAAGCAAGTGGGTACCAGGTAGCCATTTCAGCGCCACTGAGGTTCAGATCAATGCGCTTTTTCATTGTGATATGTTTTATTCATTTTGTTCTCCACCCTCTTCACCTCTTGACTGCAGTACTGTCAGACTCTAATGGGTTCCATCTTTACTCTGAGATATGCCCTGATAGCAATTCAGTCTAGGTTACTTAGTTGCAAATTACCTTGGCATTTCACTGTTCATACAGTTCACTGAAGAAGTCACCCTATTACGTTTTAGCATCAGTTGAAAGTGATCCATTTCCGACGGCCCTTTCTTTCTCCAAATGCCATCAAATTACCATAGAAGGAAGGAGTCAGACGTTTTATTCACTCTGCTTCATCCCTGCCATTTCTCTGTTTTTAAATTTTAGTTGGTTGTGAAATATGGAATAAATATGAAATTGAGTTTTAGTTGGAGTTCTCCAGTGTGGGAATTTCCCTCGCAGACTGTTTGTCCCTAATTTTAAGGAACTTTGAACACAGATGCATGAGGCCATGTTTATGAGTGAACGGGGGTCCAGTGATTCAAAGGCTCCAGATTTAATTAAACATTCGATATAGATGCCATACCTTTGATGTTCTGTTTGCCGTCTGCTGCTTCATTTAAAAAGAAGAAAACATCTCCTCTTCCCTGGAATGACCTGTCTTTTTTTTCTCTTTTCACTGAAAAATTTCAGCCAAAGGAGCAATAATTTTTATGGAGGTCCAGATAACTCAGGATGTATCATTTTCATCACGGTGTGTACTTCTATTAAGCTTTTATCAACCTGCATACAGCAGAGACTATTAAATAAATGCATTGCATTTGTTTCTACATTGCATTCCTTTATTCTGCATTATAGCATTTTTCTGTTTAACATGTTTTAGGTATTCTTGCAAGCACCAAAACAGTCATGAACTTTAAAATATTTACGACATTACGGAATTTGTTTATCTTGAACTTGACTGAGGCTTTAAATAAATACTGGCTCATGCTGAACGTCATCAGTGAATTTCCAGTTGTCCAGAGGCAGCGTATGAATCTTTCCGTTCTGCTCCTTCACCCGGGTACGTGCAGGGAATGAGCGATTTGCTTTCTCCTCAACTCCTTTACATCACGGAAAATGAAATGGATTCCTTGTGATGCTTTGTGTCCTTCACGAACCAAGTGCTTATGGTTGAAATTCTTCATTTATGTTTTTCTACAAATATACTGTAAATATTCCATATATATCAGTTTTCAGGCTGCTCTGTTTCAGTATCACGTGATTTATTTACCTTTTTTATTACTTCATGTCTTGGTTTCTCTGCTCATTTGATGCTGGTGTCAATATTTGTGCTCCCAAGACTTGTCATTAACCACCTACATGCCTTTACATGTATCAAGGTTTTTAATAGGAAAACAATTTCCTGATATTGAGACATGTCTCATAGACTACACTTCTGGACTTCTGGATGCTTTTCTTTTCTTGATATACCATGATACGAAGATGTCTTGTTCTCCAGCTGCTGCTCTCCTTCTAGCAGTACTGTCTGTACAACGTGATGCAAGGAATGTCGTTTTCTCCAACTAACCGATCATCAAATTTACCTAATGACAGTTTGCAATGGATTATTTCCTTTAATGACTCTTCAGAATTGATATACACCTTTAATTTGAGTGTTAGCTATAATTGAGACAAATATCCTCAGTATTGCCAGATGCAAGTGTTTACAATTGGCAGCTGGGAAAATGATATATTTCACATTTGAGATACTATTTGAATTTTCATGAAGTTTAAAATTTCATTATGGACTTCCAAGTAAGTGGTTTATTCTTCCAATGTAGATATACAGAAAAATACAAAAATATGTAAATTAAATTTTATTATTAATAGATTTAGCTCTGAGAGGTTAGATTTAGGGGGCAGACAATGAAAACGGCTGTGTCTTTCTGGAGTGGAGAAATCTGTGCTCTCAGACCTTGTACTGGTTGTTTGCTCTTTTATGCTTCGGTGACCCTCACTGCACTCTTATGGGTCAGATGAGCTTTGGTGGGTAATTAGACTTTGAGAACTCCTAACATCTTCCCAAAGCTGCTTGTGGTATACTGGAGCCTGGCCATGCCTCTGCCCCACCCACATGTGGGTGTGGCTAAAACAAGCACAAGGTGTGGCTCATTTGAGCAATGAGACATACAAAAAAAGAGCATATTGGAGTGTTAACTGGAGAAAATCTTTTGTGTTTTCTGCATATGGACGTTGGCAAACTGGAAGTTCAGCCATGAACGCAGTATGCCTGCTCACTCATGCAGGGTCTCAATTCCCCGTCTGCACATTCAGTAAATCGTCTAGGTTGACTTGCACACCAGTATTTTTGCTTTTTCTTTTACTTTGCCTTTTCACAACACTTTTTGTGATGGACACAGCAGGATATTTTACTGGAGCAGTTCAGGTTAGATGCCTTGTTCAAAGATACTATAGCTGGTCCTTTTTCATGATTAACCAGCATCCTTCAAGTTACAGTTTTGTGCCCTTAACCACTATGTTACTTGCGATGCTTTTATTTTGAGTTCCCAGCAGCTGTGCTGTAATTGAAGCTGTAAAATACACATTTTATCCTCCATCTGGTCACTTTCCCTCATACATTTTTCCCTAACAACCCTGGTTATGCAGCACCTGCTACACTGTCTTCGCTGGGACATGGGATACCTGCGTACCACTACGCTTCCAGGGCAAACTTTGACTGAGAGAAGCAAGTAATATACAGTATTTTCCATTTGATTGGCCTGTTCTATAATTTCTGTGCCTGCTACTGTGTGCACCATGCGTCTCTTGTTCATGGCTAGACCGAACCTAACTAGACTGTCAGTCTCCAGCAGAGGAAACTTGTAATTCACTACACAGCTGTCAAACCGTGGCACCTCTGCTGAATGGCCTGTTGCTGGACTTTCCTCTGCACTAAGCTTTATTCTTTCTTCCTAAGAGCTTTAAAGGATTAAACTTCCTTTGCTGTTTCTCAAACAGGTCACCAAAATCTTCAGCTTCTGTCTACCTGTGGTTTATGGCACTTGCATTTCTGTGTTGTTGATTCAGTTTTCTCCTTGATTGTTTTTCTGCTTTTGCCATCAAACACCACTAAGAGGGAACCATAGTACAGTTTCCAACTTCTGTTCATCTCTAGGGAAAACAAAGAAAACACCCAACGAAGTTCTGCTGATGCAGACTTCAGTTATCCAGTTATGATTTAGGGAAGGCATCCTGTGGGTTAAAGAGAGACCCAAGCCATCATGAATGCCCTCTGATCTGGCAATAAGATGCACAGCCACGGTATAACCATCACCTTGCTGGTGAGCTGAGCCATTTTCAAATGGAATCACAAAAGAGGATGAAGGAACATTGAATTCAGTGAAATGCTCAAGGCAGCAGTAGTGGTGCCTCCCCAATACCCAAGACACCACAGTTTACCTGATGTCTTCTTAGACCTTGTATTCCAGTGAGGCAGTCCTGAGAGGGCCGTATTCCAATCTTTGTCATCCACTGTGTGGCTGATAGCGCCACTCTGAGGGATCTTGGTGCAAGTCGTGTACAAACCCAGCAGGCTGCATGCTGGCATTAATTGCCCTGCTCCCAGTCACTGTGTCATGATTACAGGGAGCCTCCATTGGTAAGATCATGAGAGAAATGCTGATTAGGGCAAAAAAGATGCAGAAATGTATGTCTCCGATAGTCTGCTAAACAAAGCTTTGATAAGTGAATTACTCATGAGGAATGAAGGATGTCGGAGGATAAACACACAGTGTTGTGTGCACTTACTGACACCAGTTTTAACATTTCTGTTTTGCATGTTGCTTGTACATCAAAATTCAGAACTCATTACCACAGAGACTGTGCAGGGCAAATGTCTTCAATACTGGACATCAAAGCTGTGTACTGTTCATCAGTGGCTAATGGAAAACAGAAGTTTGAAATAATTTTAGTTGTGCAAAAATATAAATTAGCATGGCAGTTGCCTTGCGGCGGACTGGCGTCCCGTCCTGGGTGTGTCCCCTCCCCCTCCGGCCTTACGTCCTGCGTTGCCGGGTAGGCTCCGGTTCCCCGTGACTCCGTGTGGGACAAGCGGTTCCGAAAATGTGTGTGTGTGTGTGTGAGTTGCATGGACAATATTACTTAAACAACATAATTAGAATGTTTTTGACATTTTGAAATGTTTGACTCTTTAGCTCATCATGTATTATTGTGAGGTTGTACTTAAAGTCCACAAAATTCTGCTGTGGCAGTCATAAAATGTGAATTGTGAAGCCATTCCATTGAATTTAATTTGTTTTAGCTGGCACAAAAGGGACTCTCGGTGAAACCAGACCACATAACAGAAGCCATCTGTTTGCAGCTTGAAAATAGCAGATCTGCAGTATTGTTCCATGGTTCTATGAAAGACCCTCTTCGTGAAACGAATGCAGTGAAAGGATATCCAACTACAAGCTCAATAGATGCAAACCAAGCAAGGTGCTTGTTTGACAAACAAATTTTTGTTTTGATCTTATTTTGTTGTCTTTGACATCTGTTCCGTTCAGTGAGAGAGATTTCTGTGAATTACAACTCACTCCGGAGTTTTCAATGCGGAAATGAGTGTGTCTGGAACCTTCCATTTCTACCCAGGTGCTCATAGGTGAGGATTTATTGGAAAATTTAATTCACAACAGAGATGGACTTTTTAAGAGGAAGTCAGAGGTTTACAGATTAGTTTACAAATAACAGCATATGAAAGGTTTTGTTCAGCATGGAATAAGGAATGGGAAGGAAAAAAAACTCTTGGATCTGTTATCATTACTCAGAAACTCAATTGTAATACTTGGAGAAAGAATGCTCATATCCACATTAATTTAAAGATTTCAACATACACACACGATGACTGAAGCTGCTTGTCCCAAGCAGGGTTGTGGTGAGCCAGGGCCTAGCCCAGCAGCACAGGAACACACCCAAGGTGGGATGCCAGTCCATCACAGGGCACCCCAAGTGAGACTTGAACCCCAGACCTGCTAGGTAGCAGGACCTGGCCAAGCCTACTGCACCACACCACCATGCCCTCCCTTAAGATTTCAAGATATTTTTAATTATGTTTTGTGCAAACTAAGCCAGTTTTGAGGTCTGATCAGAGATGCCAGGCTCTGTGGTAAACGATTGCTACCAGCTGCATCACTCGTTCAAGTCCCTGCTCTGGTTGTGGTACCCTTGATCAAGGTACATACCTGGAATTGCTCCAGAAAAAATTACTGTACTGTACAAATGTGTAAATCACTGTAGGGAGCTGAAAATTCTAAGTCAGCTTTTTACAATGGAATCAGATAAATAAAAATTTATTATAAATAAAGAATAATTGGGGGGTGAGGAACAGGACAGCAGTGAGATGTTGTAGAAGCTTCACAACAGTGTTTCCTTAACTTAGAGAATAACTTCCTTTTTTGGGAAATAGGACACATGTACAAGTTGAGCATTTTCTGGGTAAATAGAGAACGTCAAAAACTCTGACTTTTACTATATTTACCTGGGTTCTTAAAGTAAAGGGTGAAACCACAAAGAGTTACTCTATATCAAAATACCAGGGCTGTTTAGATAGAGTAGGTTCAGAGTGTATCTATTTGCTTGAAAGTACATGGAACTGAAAATACATACAGTGTCTCTGTGAAATTGTTAGCAGTGATGCAGGGCGAGGAAAAAGCGAGCCGGGCCCAGCGAAGCCAACGAAAGCAAAGTGTGTCGCTTGTTCTTGAAAAGGTGCTTGTTGACAGTGCTGTGTTCTGCTGCCATTGTTCCTCCTCGAACCTGTTTCGTTTGGAGCTCAGGCGTCCTTCGATCAAAGCACATGCTTCACAGGGCAGAGCCGCCTGGTTCCACATCCATTCAGCCAGAATGTCTCCTCACCCCCCAGAAAGCTACTAAAAAGTCTGAAGGATGAAAGTAATACGAGTGAAGCAAACAAACAAACGTCCCTTTCAGTGTGTATTTGACTTATCACATCCAATTCGGTTCTGTTGTAATAACCTTACCTCCCCGTGCAATTTATTAGCTTTTACACTCCAAAGCAGTATTGCTGTTGGAAAAAGGAATAAAAAGTTGCCATGGGAACCTATAGATCACAGACTCACCGAAGGCACGAGTGTATAAAAATGTTTAGCTTCTTGTACACTGCAGTGTCTGTGCTAGGAAATACAGGGTGATTTCTGTTCATATTCTACATATCTACATGATGTTATATCGTTGCACAAAATATACCTGTTCTTCTGTTTAATAATGATACCTTAAACTTTAAAGTTATGATTTCCCCAAAGTTAACAGTTTAACACAAAAACATGTGACTTTGCTGTATACCTTCCAACTTTGTGAAGAAATTATTGTAATGTAATCATTTTTAGAATGCAGATAATGTATACAATGTAATGCAAAAACGTGGAATTTTTAAAATATCAGCTAAACTGCTGTTTATAAGTTCTGCTCCCAAAGCCATTTTTTGTGTTATTGCATCAGTATTGTTCGTGTCAAAATGCCAGTTTTCCTGAATTACAGCTTTTATGACCAAAATTCCAGCTCACTTTAACTGAGGGATGTGAAAAAATGTCATTACAGATGTTCCTCGACTTATGATTTTTCAACTTCGCTTTGGTGAGCTGGTGATAGACATTCAGTAGAAACCATCCATCCATCCATCCATCTTCTGTCCCGCTTGTCCTAAAAGGGTCGCGGTGGCAGCAGGGAGAGCAGAGAGGCCCAGCTACCCCTGCCCCCACAACTTCCTCCAGCTCAACCTGGGGGATCCCCAGCTGTTCCCAGGCCAACTGTGAGATATAATCCCTCCAGCGGGTCCTGGGCCGACCTCCGGGCCTCGTCTCAGTTGGCCGTGCCTGGTATACCTCCAAAGGGAGGCGTCCAGAGGGCATCCTTATCAGATGGTCGAACCACCTCAGCTGGCTCCTCTCAATGTGAAGGAGTAGCGGCTCTACTCTGAGTTCCTCCTGGATGTCCGAACTCCTCACCCTGTCACAGAGAGTGAGTCCCAACACCCTGCAGAGAAAACTCATTTCGGCCGCTTGTATCTGCAATCTTATTCTTTCGGTCATCACCCAGAGTTGATGACCATAGGTGAGGGTAGGGATGTAGATCGACTGGTAAATGGAGAGCTTCGCCTTATGACTCAGCTCCCCCTTCACCACTACAGTCCGGTACAGCGACTGCATTACTGCTGCCACTGCTCCCAGGCTGTGGCTGATCTCACGCTCCCTTCTTCCCTCACTTGTGAACAAGACCCCAAGATACTTGAACTCCTCCACCTGGGGCAAAGACTCTCCCCTTACCTGGAGGGGGCATACCATCCTTTTCCGAGAGAGAACCATGGACTCAGACATGGAGGTGCTGATCCTCATCCCAGCCGCTTCACACTCAGCTGCAAACCGTTCCAGTGCGTGCTGGAGGCAGCCATGCGACGGTGCCAAAAGGACAACATCATCTGCAAAAGCAGAGATGTTGCCTTCCTACTCCCACACAGAATGCCCTCCTGACCTTGACTGTGCCTTGATATCCTGTCCATGAAAACCACAAACAGGAGTGGAGACAAGGCACAACCTTGGCGGAGTCCAACACCCACACTGAACAGGCCTGACTTAATGCCGAGTATGCGGACACAGATTTCGCTCCGTATGTACAAGGACTGAGTGGCCCGCAGTAGTGGCCCTGGTACCCCATACTCCCGAAGCACCTTCCACAGAATTTCCTGGGGAACACGGTCATAGGCCTTCTCCAAGGCCAAAAAACACATGCAGACTGGATTAACAAATTCCCATGCCCCTTCAGTGATCTGTGAGAGGGTAAAAAGCTGGTCCACTGTTCCACGGCCAGGCAGAATCCGCATTGTTCCTCTTCAATCTGAGGTTCAACTATCGGCTGGAGCCTTCTCTCCAGCACTCCAACATAGACTTTGCCAGGGAGGCTGAGGAGTGTGATGCCCCGATAGTTAGCACACACTCTCCGGTCCCCTTTCTTAAAGACCACCACTTCAGTTTGCCAATCCAAGGGCACTGTGCCCGAGGTCCATGCAACATTGCAGAGGCGTGTCAACCATGACAACTCTGCAACATCCAGGGCCTTAAACATTTCTGGGCGGATCTCATCCATCCCTGTTGCTTTGCCACTGTGGAGCTTACCAACTATCTCAGTGACTTCCACCAGGGAAATGGACTCTGATAGCCCGAAAGCCTCTGGCCCTGACTCCTGTAAGGGAGGCATATCACTCAGGGTTTAAGAGTTCTTCAAAGTGCTCCTTCCACCTCCCGACAATGTCCTCATCAGAGGTCAGAGTTTCTCCACTCCTGCTAAACACAGCTTGAGCAAAACTCCTCCGACCCCTTCTGAGCTGCTGGATGGTTCTCCAGAACCTCTTTGAAGCCAACCGATAGTCGTTTTCCATGGCCTCTCCAAACTCTTCTCATGCCCGGGATTTTGCTTCTGCAACAGCAGCTGCTGCTGCCTTTTTCGCCTGCCAGTACCTGTCTGCTGAGTCAGGAGTCCCCAGAGCCAACCAGGCCCTAAAGGCCTCCTTCTTCAGCTTGACGGCTTAAATCACCACCGGTGTCCACCAGCGGGTTCTCGGGTTGCTGCCCTGGCTGGCACCGACAAACTTTTGGTCACAGCTGTGCTTGGCTGCTTCCACAATGCAGGATTTGAACAGGGTCCATTCAGACTCCATGTCCCCTACCTCCTCCGGGACATGGGAGAAGCTATCCTGGAGGTGTGAGTTAAAATCATTCCGGACAAGGTCCTCTGACAGTTACTCCCAGCACACCCTCACTATATGCTTGGGTCTACAGGGTCTCTCGGTCAGTTTTCCCCGCCATCTGATCCAACTCACCACCAAATGGTGATCAGTTGACAGCTCAGCACCTTTCTTCACCCGAGTGTCCAGAACATGTGGCCTCAAGTCAGAAGAAACGACTACAAAGTTGATCATTGACCTTTGGCCCAAGGAGCTCTGGTACCAAGTACACTTATGAGCATCCTTGTGTTCGAGCATGGTGTTTGTTATGGAGAAACCATGACTAGCACAGAAGTCCAATAACATTTCACCATTCAGGTTCAGATCAGGCAGGAGGCTGTTCTTCCCAATCACCCCCCGCCAGATTTCCCAGTCATTGCCAACGTGAGCGTTGAAGTCCCCCAGCAGGACTATGGAGTCTGTAGGTGGGGCCCTGTCCAGAACCCCTCCTACCTTCTCCAAGAAGGCCGAATACTCTGAACTGCTGTTTGGTGCATAAGGACACACAACAGTCAAAGTTTTCCTCTCTGCAACCCTAAGTCGTATTAAGGCAACCCTGTCGTCCACCAGGGCAATCTCCAACTGTATGGCAGCCAGCCGGGGGCTTGTGAGTATCCCCACACCCGCCTGGCACCTCTCACCTCGTGCAATTCCTGAGTAGGAGAGGGACCACCCCCTATCGAGGAGTTTGGTTCCAGAGCCAACACTGTGAGTGGAGGTGAGCCCAGCTATATCTAGCTGGTATTTCTCAACCTCCTGCACCAGTTCTGGCTCCTTCCCCCCAAGTGAGGTCATGCGTCACCCTGCCCCCTCCCGCCGCCAGGTATACATAGCACCCGACCCCCATGCTGGACCTTGCAGGTGGTGGGCCCACATGGCCCCCCCGTGATGCCTTTTCGGGCTGAGCCCGGTCGGGCTACGTGGGCTGCCCGGCCACCAGGCGCTCGCGTAGGAACACTACCCCGACGCCTGGCTCCAGGGGTAGGTCCCGGTGACCCTATTCCGGGCAGGGTAAACGTTCTCTTGTTTACTTTTTTCATGGGCATTTTTGGATCGTGTTAGTCTGGATCTTCACTCCAGACCTGTGGGAGACCCTACCAGGAGCATAATGCTCCCTGTGACATAGCTCTGGAAATCCCTAGATCACGCAAGCCCTTCCGCCACGCCAAGGCCCCGATCCAGGAAGGGTCAGTAGAAACCGTACTTCAGATTTTGAATTTTGATTTCTTTTCCCGGGGAAGCAATACGTGGAGCGATTCTCTCTCTGGATGCTGGGCAGCGGCAGCAATCCCCATCTACCAGTCTGTGACTTGGTCGCTATACAGACACCCTCCCTATATCTCCGTTGTGTATTGTGCATCCATAATGCCAAAGAAACACCCATCTGTGTCTCCTGGTACCGGTGGGAAGAAGAAGAGGAAGGTAATTATTCTTGAGGAGAAACTCAAGATAACTGCCCCGCATGAAGGCGGCAATCCTGTAATGGAAATTGCACATATGCTAGGCTATAATGTTCGGTAGGTTAGGTGAATTAAATGCATTTTCAACTTATGACATTTTCAGCTAACGATATTTTCACCTTGCAATGGGTTTCGTGGAACATAACCCCATCGTAAGTTGGGGATCACCTGTAATAAATCCTGGAGAAACTCCACTGATTCAGTGTGGAAATGATTCCCTTGTTGTGATGGAAGACCTTATAATAGACTTGACTGCTCATCGTGTGTAGTTTTACTGGTCATCTGCTATGATTATGGGTTTGGACATTCTATATCCATGACCACTCCAGTACTTTGCTTAAGGCTATGAATGAACATCACTTGCCCTGGGATGTGAACCAATGATAACCTCTCAGCTCAGCTTTAGCACTTTTATTAAATCAAAAACAGTGTGAGAACTAAGAAATCAAACCGATAAAAAGGGAAACTGGCTCCAGTGTCTTTAATTGACAAGGTGCTAACAAATTCAAAAGCACCCTGCAAAGCCGCTATGCACATTACCCACAATGCACTCAAAGCAATAGGCACTGTCAAAACCTGTAAAAATGGCATTTGGATTGTACTTTTTTTTTTTAAAGCACCAGATGAACTTTTGCTAGTTGACGTTTCTCGTGGCTTTCATATTGCGTTCTCTGTGTTTTGAGGCATTGCAGATGCAAGTGGAAAGGCCTGAAACGTGACCTTGTTGACTAAAATATCTTTAATCTCTTCATAAGGTGACGTCACGCTCATAACAAAGAATCAGTCGCGCCTCCGCTGTCGTGCTCTTTCATTTCCTGTCCCACAGGAAATTGCCTCTGAGTCGGCCGATAGCTTTCCGCTCATAGACATAACTTATCTTCCTTGCTACTTATTAAAGGGAGGTGTGTTATTAAAGGGAGGATGTAGAGTTTTATTTAGGCAGCTATAAATTGGGTGTGCTGGTCTTGCTGAAATATTTCTGTGTTACGTGAATATTTTGTTGCGCTACCACTATAGGGCTTGTGTGCTGACAGTGATTGTATTTGAAAGCAGTATTACCGGGCCACTGAAAATGTGAATACAATAATTTGCTATACAGACGCTAAGCGGCGTTTTGATTTCTTATTCAATATTGCGGAAGTTCCTCAGTTTATATTCGAAAAATGAAAAGTGAGGAAATACATAGATATTTATATATGATTGCAGTTAGGAATTATGATTTGATGTATTCAGGCCTTTTCTATGTGTCAGAGCTGTGGCAGGGAGCTAGGAAAATAATATAATAAATATAATGATATTCAGCTATGTATGCTAACACTGTCAATTTCTGGATATTTCTATCTGAAACATGTTGCCAGTTATTCATCGTTTCAGTAAAATATATTCAACATTTTCTCAGAAGAAAACTGTACTGCTGTCTGTGCCATTACTGAGTGTATGAGTGACACAGAGAGAGTATGTTTCACTTATGTATGGATGAGTGACCCAGTGTAAGTAATGTATCCAGCAGTGTAAGTCACCACGGTGAATAAGGTGTGTGGGCTAGTAACACTACATAGGAGTAAGTCGTTTTGGAGAAAAGCGTCTGCTAAGTGAATAAATGTAAAATGTAAATGTAAATGTACTAGGCTTCCTGTATCCTACCTTTTGGCTGGGTATGTATAGATGTTATTTTTTACCCAAAACCATCTTTTTACTCTTGGTTGTGTTAATAATACAGTTTCCAGAGAAGGGAACATGGTGTTGAGGGGGTAGCACATGTTCCTTGCATCACATGCTATACTATTGAGAGTAGGTTCGATCCCTGTTGGAGTTTGCCTTTGTGGAGTTTGCATGTTCTACTTGTGTCGTGTGGGTTTTGTCCAGGTGCTCTGGTTTCTTCCTACAATCCAGAGAAGTATGTTTCAGGTGAATTGGTGCATTTAAATTTCTTGCCATGTGTCATTGCCCTGTGATGGTCCTGTCCATAGTGTATGCTCACCCATGCCTTGTGCACCCAGGGTAGACTTCACAATGACCCTGTATCTTTATAAGTGGCCATTAATAAATAATGGTTGGTTGATGGATTTATATTGCTGTACCATATGATACAGCTCATACCAGAACAAGGAGCTATGCAGTTTACATTACACCTGCCTCTGCTGGACTGTGTTCATCGCATGCTGATGGGGAGTGGAACACACGACCTTGTGCAGGTAGAGTGCAGTAGCACGCAGGGGTATGGGCGAGCTGCCCAGGTCACCTGTGTTCCCAAACACCCAGGAGTAGACTCTTGAAAAGTCAACCATGTCTGCTTTTATCTACCTGCACACGTCTTTGGGCAAGAGCACAGTGGCGGGTGGGGTGGTGCGGGGGACAGGCTTATCAGCATCCGCAGGACGCTATATAAAGTGGATCGCCTCGCGGCAAGAGCGCAAAGCGGAGCGGACTGGCTCTGCAGAATAATCAGATAGTGCCTGCCGGAACTCATCCTTCCACTCCAGAAGAGCCGAGAGCGGCAGTGAGCCAGCATGCAGCCCGCCATGATGATGTTCTCCAGCAAGTACTGGGCCAGGAGGGGCCTGTCCCTGGATTCAGCCATGTTTGACCAGCAGCACCGGGGAGCGCAAACTGTGAGTTTTAAGGTCTTCTCACAATTTTCCTTCCTGCAATAACTCTTCAAAAACTTGCAACATTTTTATGCAGGTTGGAGGCATACTTGTCACTGTTACGCTACCTGTTTTAACTACTGTAAATATATTAAAAAATATATATACTGTAACTAAAGTATAAATTCTTAAATACATTTATTTATTGCATAACAAAAAATAGACATGCTATAGAACTTAACTACCAAAATACCAATAAGCAGCGCTTTAATTCCACTTACACCTCACATCAGCTGTCATGAACAATGTAACAGGTGTAAACTGTAGCAGACTTGATGACTGCTTTAATGGCTCCAGACGTAATTTCAGTTTCCACTGAAAGGCAAGTTGCACCTAGTGCCATTAAAGTGTGACAAAAATATGAGTAGTTGCAACTTTAGATATGATCAAGGCTTTCAAAGACTTGGACGACAAGTCGAAACTTCCATTGCGTTGTTGTAAATACGGGATTTGGACTACTGGCATGTTTCCCACGCAGTCACGCAGAACCTCCTTTGGCCGGATAGAGGAAACGTCCGACAGAGACAATAAAGTGCAGGCGGACGACACGGGCAAGACCGCTGTGGTTTTCGCCCTCAAGAACGAGGTGGGCTGCTTGGTGAGAGCCCTGCGGCTCTTCCAGGTGGGTGGAGTGATGAGCACATGCCCTACTGTTCCTTAACGTTTTATTCTTTATTTTGTTTTTTACTCACTTGCCTTATCAGGCTCTGTTACCAGAGTGGAGGTGGGCAGTTATGACCTGCCAGAGCTGTCAGGGCTGCTGGTTGTCACTGTTTCCCAGCACTGAGTTCATCTGCGTTGTGATCTGGACTGAATATAATATTGCTTGAGTGCTGCATACAAATTTAAGCGCCGGAACTGGAACATGGCCTAATCTTTAAATTATTAGTACCCGTAAAAGCCAGAAAGTGATATTTCCTAGCTAAGCAGTGACTTCAGGTAATGTTCACGGAAGATTGGATGAATGTTTGATTCTCAGGTCTTCCCAGGGTATGACTGCTCACCAAGGGAGCATCTAGGGATCCTCTTTCAGCTATTTGTACAGCTGGGTGTGAACGGAAGCTCATAGAGTAAAACATTGTGGTCACGAGCACTAACTAGGACTGGAACCCCTGTTCGCACATGCAGTTTCTTAAAGACTAACCCCTGCTACTGGCATAACTTGGGGGGGGGGGGTTAGTCTTTAAGAAGTCAAATAATTGCCAAGAATTGAAATTATTACTGTGTTTTACTTTGTTTTGGATACAGCTGGTAGCATAGTGATTAAAGCATCTGTCTTAGGGTCAGAAGGTCACAGGTTCAAATCCTGCCAGCTACTATAGAATCCTTGGTCAAAGTAGTTACCCTAAATAACTCATGTAAATTCTACCCAGCTGTGTAAATGGATAAATTGCTGTATGGAGCTCAACACTATAAGCTATTCTGGAGAAAAGCATGAGCTAAATGAATAAATGCTTAATTTGATACTTTTTCAAATTTTTATATATAATTTATAACATTTATTCAGTAATTAAATGTTTTTCATATAAATGACCATCATGTTATACTTTCCTGCCATGTGTCACTTCCCTAGTCCTATGGCTAGTTCTATGGAGAAATAGCGACTGGTTCACAAACATCACCTTTTATATGCTGTGCTTATAAAAACTTTATGAGAGGAATATGCACAGTCCCCCTATTCTATTAAAATTAGAGTGAAAATTACATACATAGACTATGTTCTTCTTTTTATTCTCGTGTGGAAGAAGCTTGGATCAGCATTGCCGGTCGTTCTGTTTTGTCACTCGAAGTTTACCAACAAACTGAGGAGTCTGCTGCACTTCCCTACTCAGCCACAGGGGGCAGCACTGTCCTAGCTATTTCCACATGTAGTATTGCGTTAATATATTATTCATTTAGCTGAAACTTATCTTCAAAGTGATTTACAATGTTAAGCTACATATGATTATTTACTCATTTATACAGCTGGGTAGTTTTACTGAAGTAAGGACCTTGCACAAAGGTACTATAGCAGGAGGTGAGATTTCAACCAGCAACTTTCATAGCCAAAGGTAGTAGCTCTAACCCTAACCCTACCAGTTGCTCTGAATGGTGAATGTTAAACACTGAAATGTTCCAGAACATACTGATAGAGTAACATGCTGATATTGTGAGTATAAGCAGTGAAGGTAGGTCACTTTTAGGAAACACTATTATAGCCCACCCAGAGTTTGGAATCATACACTGCATGGAGTTTTTTTTTGAGCTGATGTTTCTTGCCCTTGTCCTCCAAGGAGAAGCATGTGAACCTGGTGCACATCGAGTCTCGTAAGTCCAAGCGCCGGGCGTCAGAGGTGGAGATCTATGCAGACTGCAGCTGCAGCAAACAGGAGTTTGGCGACCTGGTGCACCATCTGAAACAACACATAAGCATTATCTCACTGGAGCCACCAGAGCACATGTGGTCTGAAGAGGAAGGTATGGTGTTACCAACACCTCACATACAGTCTCCTCACCTCACACACAGTGACACACTGAGGTCAGAAACCTCCACTGAATGTATCGGATTTGCTCAAAGTGTCCCATATGGGGCTTTGCTCCCTTGTTGAGACTGTTATTGACTCCCCACCCAGTCGAAAATCCGTGTATAACTTTTGACTCCCCAAAAACTTAACTACTAATATCCTACTGTTGACCGTAAGCCTTACTGATAACAGAAACAGTCAATTATCACATATTTTGTATGTTATATGTATTATATACTGTACAGTATTCTTACAATAATGTAAACCAGAGAAAAGAAAATGTTATTAAGAAAATCATAAGGAAGAGAAAATACATTTACAGGACTGTACTGTATTTATCAATACCATAAGTTTACATTGCCTGTTTACAAAATGAATCGCCTGTCTGTCAGTCAGTACCTACATCAGTATTGTCTTATATGATACAAAACACTGTAGATGTTATATGTATTACATGTATGTTTTATGGTAGTAAATGATAAAATAGACTAGTACCTACATATATTTTATGCATTCATTATATACCTAGCTTTTTCTTAATTTTTTCGATACTTCTAGGCTACACAGTTCATCTGTGAGTTTTTTCAAATTGTTGCAAATCTCCATAAATTTTTCTACTATATTTATTGAAAAAACTCTGCGTATAAGCGGACCAGCACAGTTCAAACCCATGTTTTTCAAGGGTCAACTGTATTCTTTAAAAAGCCTATTTCGAGTCCCACATTCCCAGACGTAATATTACTTTGACAGGGAAAGTTAAAATAAGCATATTTTTCATAATGGTTATTACTGACTGTTGGACAGTTTGTGACAAGTTCAATTCCAACATGTATCTCTTATATTCTGCACTCTAATCATTTTGTTTCGTCATAACTTCACACAGTAACATGGTGTCCTGTTTCATCTGAGAAGCATTTTGTCTGACACCTGAAAGTGGGGGGAAAAAATAAATGAAAAGCACAGATATATTTTTGGAAATGAATTAAGTGTCAGGTCTTCCTAAAACTTTTCCACCACATCTTGTTTTGGAGTAAAAACCTCAAGGTGCATGAAAATGGGCTTCTCATGTTTCGCATTACTCTTTACAGATAATTAAGCTCAGAAGACAAAACTGGTGCAAGGAGAAACAAACTGAGCTTTGAGTCCCTTTTGAGCAACCAAAGAATATATTGTAATAACTAAACTGGCCCATAAATGTTAAATAAATGTTTCATAACTCACACACACATTTTCTGAACCGCTTGTCCCATGAGGGGTCGCGGGGAACCGGAGCCTACCCGGCAACACAGGGCGTAAGGCTGGAGGGGGAGGGGACACACCCAGGACGGGACGCCAGTCCATTGCAAGGCACCCCAAGCGGGACTTGAACCCCAGACCCACTGGAGAGCAGGACCCGCCCCCCTGCCCCCCTGTTTCATAACTCAATAGATGTTATTATTGTGGAACTTTACACAGCTCACAAAAACGGCTTTTGGAAATGTAATATAAATCTTACATGGGTGATTGTTTTGTGAAAAGAATAAATATGTATATTTTGTAGTTTCTGTAAATAATGTATTTTGTGACAATTTTCTATTGTGTGTGCAACCCCAATTTATTGTTACATCATGTGTGTTTTTATACAGTGAATGCACAGAGAATGACCAAGCTAAATTCGGGGAGCTTTTATTCTTTTTGGCTCAGAAAGCGGTACTGATTCTGATTCTGATAAAAATGTAAACATATTTTAAATATGATTGTGTTTTGGGTACCAGAGCTGGATGGAGTTCCATGGTTCCCCCGGAAGATCTCAGAACTGGACCAGTGCTCCCACAGGGTGCTCATGTACGGGTCTGAGTTGGACGCCGACCACCCGGTAAGAGGCACTGCCCAGATGCTTTACATTTTCTTTAATACAACCACATGTGCAATGGCTACCCACTGTTTTTCAACCTGATTTGGTCCACAGAATAACACTTGACCCTCATACAAAGGTGCCTTATTGCCAAGCACTGAATGAGGACCTCATGTTTTCTGACTGCTCTTCCCTTTTATTATCTCACTTTCCACCTGATTAGCAACGATTAAAGAGGATGGATTCACACTTGAGGAGCTGCAAGGCTATGATAGCTCCTCTTTAAAAAAGCAGACAGTACAAAAATGTGCGCGGAAGCAGTGAATTTCTAAGTGTCTTGTAACTAATCTCCTAATCTGGTCATAACAAACGATGATTTGAAACAGAAATTAGCAGTACTGGGTCCAAGGGACTCCGCTGAAGGCTTTGAAGAGTTATCTTTGCTTGCAGGCAATTCTTTTGCCTGAATTAAACCTTTAGATTTGTCTGTGTCCTCTTTTTCACCATGTATGTGTGTGAACTATGGAAAAAAAGTCACTCTTAGTTATGATATAATTAATTGGCCATTATGATGTTCCATTGAGGGTTACAGTAGCTGACAGCCCTGCTGGGGAGGAGACTTAAGCTCCTCTTGAATGAAATAGCTGTAAATGTGTGACATGGATAATGGTGTGGTTAAAATATTTGTCTTCCTCTTGTTTTTGAAAAAGATTAGTTGCATAAAGGACTCTTTCATAGAGAAGGTGCTCTGACAGATGTGTGTGTGTGTGTAATAAAATAAAGAACCACCAGAGGAATACAGTCTGTCAGGAGGCAGGTACTTACATTAATCTGACACAGTAAAAATTACCCAGCTGTATAAATGGGGACGGGGAGCGCGGTGGCGCAGTGGGTTGGACCGAGTCCTGCTTTCCGGTGGGTCTGGGGTTCGAGTCCTGCTTAGGGTGCCTTGCGGCAGACTGGCGTCCCGTCCTGGGTGTGTCCCCTCCCCCTCTGGCCATGCGCCCTGTGCTACCGGGTAGGCTCCGGTTCCCCGTGACCCCGTATGGGACAAGCGGTTCAGAAAATGTGTGTGTGTATAAATGAGTAAATCACTGTGAAAACCTTAATAATATAAGTTGCTTTGGAGAAAAGTGTCAGATAAAAATGTAAGTAATATTTTAATTAATATTGTAATATCCTGTGTCTTCATTGGACTAAAACTCTGTTGTCAGTTATCTGGATGCCAAAACTATCAGTGAAATATTTAATTGTTTGCTGATCGATGCTTGACATGTAGATGTTCGAAGCAGTAAAAACTCACCAATTGTTTATAGAGTACATGGTAAAAAGGGTAAAAACTGGCTAACATTTGTATGCTGAACAGTGACAATTTCAGCAGCAACAACTACAAATATATTTTGTTAATAACTGTCAGCAGCATGGATAATAAATACACAAAAAAGGAGTTTCCCAATTATAAAACATAGTAAATCATGTAAGTCTCTTAATATTTTCCATTTCTCTGGAGGAAATAGTCAGCTAAAGAAATACAAGTAAATGTGATGGCTGCAACGGGTTAAGCTGCAAAATGTTTTGGTGGAAATATCACACAGGAGCACCCTGCTTAACAGCACCAACAGGGTCTTCAGCTGGAAGACCACCAAGGGTCTACCTCTGCCTGCTTGCTGGTCCAAAATCAAAAACACAAAGGTTTTTAGTTCTGACTCCAATGTGGTGGAATGACTTCCTGTTACATACTGAGCTGTGACGGTATACACTGTGGCATGTGACAAATTGACTGTACTCAAGACTAACGTGTCTGCATCCGGATCTCTCCTTCTGTTGGAGTGATCTATCCATCCATTTTCTTGACAGCTTATCCTTCTAGGGTTGTGGTGGTAATAGGGAGAGCAGAAAAGCCTAGATGTCCCTGTCCCTCGCAACTTCCTTTAGCTCAACCCAGGGGATCCCCAGCTGCTCCCAGGCCAACCAGGAAATATAATCTTTCCAGCGGGTTCTGGGCTGACCTTAGGGTCTCGTCCCAGTTGGCCGTGCCAGGTATACCTCCAAAGGGAGGTGCCCAGGGGACATCCTTACCAGATGCCCAAACCACCTCAACTGGCTCCTCTCAATGCAGAGGAAGAGCGGCTCTACTCTGAGTTCCTCCTGGATGGCCGAACTCCTCACCCTGTCACGGAGAGCGAGTCCCACCACCTTGCAGAGGTGATTACCCAGAGTTGATGACCATAGGTGAGGGTAGGGATGTAGATCAACTGGTAAATAGAGAGCTTTGCCTGATGGCTCAGCTCCCCCTTCACCACTACAGTTAGTACACTGACTGCATTACTGCTGCCGCTGCTCCCAGTATGCAGCTGATCTCATGCTCCCTTCTGCCCTCACTCGTGAATAAGATCCCAAGACACTGAAACTCCTCCACCTGGGGCAAATTTTCTCTCCTTACCTGAAGGGGGCATGCCATGCTTTTCTGCGAGAGAACCGTGGACTCAGACATGGAGGTGCTGATCCTCATACCAGCCGCTTCACACTTGGCTGAAAACTGTTCCAGTGCGTGCTGGAGGTATCCATGTGAAGGTACTAAAAGGACAACATCAGCCACAGAAAAGCAGAGACATCACCTTCTGGCCCCCACATAGAATTCCCTCCTGACCTCGGCTGTACCTTGATATCCTGTCCATGAAAACCACAAACAGGAGAGGGGACAAGGCATAACCTTAGCGGAGTCCAACACCCACACTGAACGGGATTGACTTAATGCCGAGTATGCGGACACAGCTCATGCTCCGAATGGCCTACAGTAGTGGCCCCGTTACCCCATACTCCTGAAGGACCTCCCACAGAATTTCTCGGGGAACATGGTGGTAGGCCTTCTCCAAGTCCACAAAACACATGTAGACTGGATTAGTGAACTCCCATGCCCCTCAATTATATGTGAGAGGGTGAAAAGCTGGTCCACTATTCCACAGCCAGGACAGAATCCGCATTGTTCCTCTTGAACACCCAAGGGACCGCTGGTAGTGTAGTGGTTAAAACAACTGCCTTTGCACCCAAAGATTGAGGTTTGAGTCTCACCTCTGGCTGTAGTACCCTTGAGTAAGGTACTTACCATGAATAGCTCCAGCAGAATTACCCAGTTGTATTAATGGGTAAGTGATTGTAACTTTAACATTGTAAGTTGCTTTGAAGAAAAGTATCAGCTAAATGAATAAATGTAAATGAGTTTGCCAATCCACAAGTGCTGTCCCTGAGGTCCATGCAACATTGTGGAGGTATGCCAGCCATGACAGACCCCTGGTGCTTTGCCACTGTGGAGCTTTCCAACTACCTCAGTGACTTCCACCAGGGAAATGGACTCTGATATCCCCTGAAGCCTCTGGGCCAGACTTCTGTCAGGGAGGCAAATCTCTAGGGTTAGGAGTTCCTCAAAGTGCTCCTTCCAGTTTCTGCCAATGTCCTCAACTGAGGTCAGAGTTTCTCTGCTTTTGCTAAGCACAGCTTGAGTGAAGCTCCTCTGACCCCTCCTGAGCTGCCGGATGGTTCCCCTGAACCACTTTGAGATCGACCCAAAATCATTTTCCATAGCATCTCCAAACATCTCCCATGCTCCAAATTTTGCTTTTGTAACTGCAACAAGGCCGTCTTTTTTACCTCTTGGTACCGATCTGCTGAATTAGGCGTCCCCAGAGCCAACCAGGTCCTAAAAGCCTCCTTCTTCAGCTTGATGGCTTCCCTCACCACTGGTGTCCACCACCGGGTTCTTGTCCCCCTGACTCCATGTTCCCTACCTCCTCTGGGACATGGGAGAAGTTCTCACGGAGGTGGGAGTTACAGTCATTCCAGATAGGGTCCTCTGATAGTTGTTCCGGGCACACCCTCACTATGCGCTTGAATCTACTGGGTCTGTCTGTCAGTTTTCCCCGCCATCTATCCAGCTCACCAGAAGATAATGCTGGATAGATGGCGGAGTGTCCAGAACATGTGGCCTCAAGTTAGATGAAACAACTACAAAGTCAATCATTGACCTTTGGCCCAAGGAGCTCTGGTACCAAGTACACTTATGAGCATCCTTGTGTTCAGACATGGTGTTTGTTATGGACAGACCATGGCTAGCACAGAAGTCCAATAACATTTCACCATTCGGGTTTAGATTGAGCAAGTCATTCTTCCCAATCACCGTACTCCAGATTTCCCAGTCATTGCTAACATGAGCAAAATCCCCAGTAGGACTATGGACTCTGTAGGTGAGGCCCTGTCCAGAACTCCTCCCACTTTCTCCAAGAAGGTTGAATTCTCTGAACTGCTGTCTGGTGCACAAGCACACACAACAGTCAACGTTTTCCTCTCTGCGACCTTAAGACCCTCTTGTCCACCGGGACAAACTCCAACTGTATGGCAGCCAGCCGATGGCTTGTGAGTATCTCCACACCAGCTTGACACCTCTCACCCTGTGCACCTCCTGAGTAGGAGAGACACCACCGCCTATTGACAAGTCTGATTCCAGAGCCATACTATTTAGTATTGGTCAACCTCCCACACCAGTTCCAGCTCATTTCCCCCAGTGAGGCTACATTCCACATGTCAAGATCCAGTTTCTGCCACCATGATCCGTGATGCTATGTGCCACTCCACCCCCTACTGCTGCCTGAAAGTAAATGCATCCAACGCCTCATGCTGGACCTTGCCGGTGGTAGGCTCACATGGCGCCCCCAAGTTGCCTTTTTGGGCTGAGCCCAACCGGGTTAGGTTGGCTGCCTGTCCACCAGGCGCTTGCCTAAGAACACTACCCCGACACCTGGCTCCGGGGTAGGTCCCGGTGACTCTATTCCAAGTAGGGTAAACATTGTCTGATTTACTTTTTTCATGGGGATTTTTGGATCGTGTTAGTCTGGATCTTCACTTCAGACCTGTTTGCCATGGGAGACCCTACCAGGAGCATTCTGCTCCTGACGATATAGCTCTGGAGATCTCTAGATCATGCAAGCCCTTACCCCACGACAAGGACCCGATCCAGGAAGGGCTGTTGGAGTGATGCGCTTTTCTAATGTTCTTGGAGATGTACATAATGTTGGAAAAAAGTGTCTGCTAAGTGATTAAAATTCAATGTAAATGAAGATCAGAACACAGTGAGGTGAAAGAGAGTGATGCAGCTTTTCCCCTGGTACACCATTTGGTCATAACCACCTGTGATTCCTCCCTATGAGGGAGCAGCACACAGAAAGAGGAACAGGTGGAGTGCTTAAGGGATTCATCAAGCTAGTAGGGTTATGTTGCTAAAGCAGGTCTTAGAGCTTCCCACCTGGAGAAGGGACCATTGGAAGGAGCAGTGTGGCCACATCATTTAACATTTTCTCACGAGTTGTTTTGCCTCATTATGGCTTTTAAGCAGCGAGCAGCTTGGGACATTAAAGCCGTGATCACTGCTTTCACTAATTGATCAGGTGTAGCTCCACACAAATGTGGAAGCCCAGCTTCACTTGGCTGTCTAATCAAGTGCTAACCATCGTGCCCTATCTTGTTTGAAGCTGGAGGCTGTCAGCAAGCCTGAAAGCTGCTTGAAGGAGTTCTTTAGATCCAAGCACCCCCTCCTCCAGCGGTTGTACCACCATGGAAGGTAACATCTCTTTTGCTCTCTCTCTCTCCCCCATCTGTCTCAGGGCTTTAAAGATGCCATTTACCGCCAACGGAGAAAATACTTTGTGGAAGTGGCCATGAGTTACAAATTGTGAGTAACACATCTGCTTCTCCCTTGTTGCTCGTCCACCTGATATTTTTCCTACCTTTATTGTCTTGTAAGTTGCTGTCCCTCAGACACAATTGCTCATTTACAGGGCCAGATATCCCCCGACCCCCTGCAAAGAAAAGGTCAAACCAAAGTAGACAATGTGGGATAACACTCAATCCCAAGGAATGCCTTCACAGCACTGATGCCTTTGTTGGTGTTTTTCCAAGGTGTGAGAGAATGCTTGGGGTTCAGGAAACAGCCCAGTGGCTCTGGGCTACACAAACAGAAAGCCAACGTAGCGCTCCACAGCTGGACATGTGAGCGTTGTTAGTTTTACCCCCAGCATGAGACTATTTTCAAAACTCTGGGCAAAAAAACCTTGAGTTGTCTGCACTGTAGATGTCTTAAATATCTGTTAGATATGGCCTTCAAATGATATATTATATATTATTATATATATATTATTTCCACATAAATATCGCCAGTGAGTTATGTACTGTAAATAAGAGTGAACTGTGTTGGTGGGCCCTGAACAATATCTACTCTGCTCTGTGTGACGCTCACACTTTTTATTCAAGTTGCTTTACCTAATTACTTTCACACTGATTACACTGTTTTGCGAACTCTGGCAGAGACCATGTCAGAACCATGTCTCTCTATGCCTACTTTCTAAATAATTAAGTGAGCTTTACAACTGAATTGCAGTAATTACACAACCCTAATTACTGCCTGCTACGAATGTTTTAAAGACTCCCCCACCTTCCCCACACAGAGCATATAGATTCGGAGATACTTCGGCTTAGCACAACAAGTAGCTGAGCAGTTCACTCCCTCGTATTCCCGCCTCCCTCCCACAGCACTGGCGGGCAGGGGGGTGGGGGTCTCCAAGATTGTTCCGAATTTTGTTTTTTAAGGCCTGTTCAACTGTCTTATATTTTTATTTTGAGGAAACACAATCATTTTCTTGGTTTTTGCTGACCAAAAAAGTAATTGTGACTGTTCTTATGTTGTCATTTTTCAGTTCAGTTGTATCTGTCTGCCTTCCTATCTATCTATATTTATATGTCTGTGTACATATATATGTATGTGTGACAGAATGATATGTGCAGTGCATTAAGTATATGGAATAACGCTTTACAGAAAAGGGTCAAATTATGCACATTTCATAAATAAAAGTCTATTAACTGAATCTGAATATGATGGCTGCACTAAGTATGCTAAGTTATTGAGGTTATCACATTTATTGTTCATAAACTGAATGACGGCATCAGTTACATTTTAGTCTGTTAGATGGGCTATTACTCACATATGTTACATGGAAGCCAACAGGTCCAAACGTCCTTGTTGCTCGAGCAATGAATCTTTGAACCACTGTGTTTGTTTGGAGCGCCACTGGGGGAAGAGAAAATGCCAGAAGGTTCCTCACAGACAGGGCTGTTTGTTCACATAGCTTTCACAGCATGCCTCCATCTCTCTATAACCCGTTGTTCATCAGAAGGCTCCTTGGAGCTTTTCTGCGCTCAAGGGTTATCTTTATTATCTTTGTCCATTATATTGTCTTTGCCATCCATTTACCTGATATTAGCATATTTCTCTTCATCGTTCCACATACTTAAATGAACCTAATTCCCTGTTATCATTATGCTGAATCTCACTGTACCACGCATAGCTCAGGGCCCAACTGAAAATATGTCTTCTCTTTTTAGTTTTTACAGTTGAAATGCGGTTTAGAGTTAACATGTAATCACAGACCTTAACTTTAATTTGGTATCTAAAGGAAATGTGTACGTGGTACCACACTTAGGGGCTTTTAAAGAATTGTGTCACCTTTATGAGGGTATTTCTCAGTTCTGCTCTGCCAAGTGGTTTCCAAAGAGATGCCGTGTGAGACCTCTCCAGGCTCAGAAAAATACTCAAAAATTATTTAACACAGCTCCCCCTCAGAAGAAAGCAAGTCACATAAGTAATGAACATGAAAATGCAAAATGGTTCTGTTGCTTGGGGCAAAACCCTGCTGATCTAACTATTTTACCCCCATTTAGTTCTTTAATTAACATTTAATGATCAGTCACTCAATAGAAGCAGATCTATAGCCAATTCCATGTGCTGTGATGGATGGCAACACTTGCTGTCACTCAGTGTGAAGAAAAGCCTTTGGTTTTGGTGGTGAAGATCCAGTGGTGTTTTGTGAAGCGTCCGGATGTAAAATATACAACAGTTTTTTTGCTGATGTGTTCTACAACTTTAGGAAATATGACTGGGGCAATAATTAGACCTATGAATTATTCAGAGGAGAACAACAGCAAAGCATTTGTGCTTGTTTGGCAGTCAATGCTTTGGGAAGGTGGAGGGGGATTTCTGTAATGGGAGCAAATTCCCTGTTGTTCTGTGTGTGTGTGTGTGTGTGTGTGTGTGTGTGTGTGTCTCAGTTTCATTTTCCATTTCACTTTCTATTTTGTTGGGGTCAAATAAAAACATCTGCCTTAATTTCTGAAAATAGATACAGATTTCATTCATGCATGCGTGTGTAAATATATACAGTATGTGTGATCCAAATTTAATTTCTTACCTTTACAATGACTCATACTTCAATGGGGCAGCATGGTGGTGCACTGGGTAGCACTGGTGTTCTCTCACCTCTTGGGCTGTGGGTTCACATGGATGTTTTAATCCCACAACCTGCCCTTGGTGTGTATAAGTGTATGTCTGAATGCCTGGGAATGACTAGTGTCCTATCCAGATTGTGCCCTGCCTCACACCCTATGCTTCTGGGATGGGCACCAGACAACCACAACCCTTCATTAGACAAGCAGTTATCGATGTATTCAGTCTGCTGCTAAGGCCCCACTTAACTAAATGAATAACAAAATAGCTGAATGAAATCAATTTAAGTGGTTTTGTTTGAGGAAATGAAGAGCTGAACTCAAATCCAAGTTGAGCTTCTTGTAGTTGGAAGTTGGAAGATCAGACGAGAGTGTTTGAAAGTTCATTACTTGAGGATTCCTCTAATAGGGGAACTAGTTCTCTTGGATCTGCAGCCTTGTGTGTCGAATTAAGGTTTAAATACTTAAACATCCATGGGCCTCTCGTCAGGGCTATAGTGGACATCCTATGCTTCTGTCAGAGTTAATATTTCTATTTGATTCTTCTCACAGTGAGGGGGAAGAAGCAAGGGAGTCTTTCAGCCTTTTTGGACTAAAGTGTTCCTGTCATCGCAGGGCGAGTTGGCGTGGGGCTTGAGCAGCACTTTGGGACATGTGCTGGAGAACTTTTTATGGGAGTCTGGTTCACCTAGAGCAGGCTGCTCAGATGGCGGCAGCATGATTCTGAGCATTGTTAACACGTGGGATTTTTAATGGGGAACAAGGGTGGGAGTTGAGGGAGCTCTGCTATACATATGACAATCTCCCTCCCTCACCACCATCTGGAGCAAAACACTTCTGGGCTTTGGACAACATCATGTGTAAGAGGAAAAAGTGAACATGCCCTGCAGGAATTACAAGGCACACATTTTGAACAGTTATTTATTCCCCGTCTCAGTCATTATGTTTTGTTGGGGGAGGGGATGTTGCAGCTCGAGGTAGCTTGAGGGTATTAGGCAGGCAATGTTTGTGCTTCACAGGAGCGGAAAACATCTTGGTCTCTGTAGAATAAACTTGGGCGGAGCAGCAGATTGATGGAACGAGATGAATGGCCCTCAAGAGGCACTGGGTACCTACTTATGTAAATGTTCTCTTTCTGTGGGCAAATCTCTCATCTCCATCTTTGGGCACCTCACCCTTGTCATTCACCCAAAAATAGTGGACAGCCCATCCCCCACATCGAATACACGCAGGAGGAGGTGAAGACGTGGGGAGTAGTGTTCCGGGAGCTGACAAAACTGTACCCCACCCATGCTTGCCGGGAGTACCTGAAGAACCTACCCCTCCTCACAAAGCACTGTGGCTATCGGGAGGACAACATCCCTCAGCTGGAGGATGTGTCACTCTTCCTTCGAGGTAAATTCAAACGCCCTGGGCCTTTTAAGCATCCTCTTCTGCAATATGACATAAAGGGAGGAACCATCTCCACCTGATCTTGTGCACTTGAGGACAGCTTTATTCTCAGCTCCTACATGTCTCACATTTTCTTCTTTGCAGAACTCCTTGGCAGTCCTTCTTGCTTATCTTATGTTCAGAGTGCTCATTTGCTTATCTTAATAAAAACCTCCTTTTTATGTCAGAGTCTCAAATGCACCACAAGTGAAAAAATGGGCACTGTGGCTAATCCCAGGTATTAGATAAATGTCACTAACTTTATCATAACTTGATTCAAATCTGGTCACATGTTGCGTTGTGGTAGAAAATGTTTTCATTCGTAACCTTAAATTTTTCCCTTTAAGTCTTGTGACCTAATACAGCAATCAAAGCAACAAACTGATAATAACTAGATTAGCCTATGTTACTGAGTTTTATCTCACTCAGACTTGGTTCACCACAAGATGTAAAGGAAGAGGCTCCAACAAGTGGCCTTAATAAGGCTGTGCGCAGCAAGGCATGTGCTTTCGCTTGACCAGAAGACTTTGATCACCCTCGATGAATGGGAGCCTGCTAGAACAAAGTCAAATGTCTAACAAATAAGCCTTGATTGCCCAGGAGCAAAACCCAGAAATTGGGCACATTCCAGTCACCAAACAGACCCGTAGACTAACAGCCACCGTTATAAATTTTTCTATGCTTTCCTTGGAAAAGCAGACTGCTTCATTGCCGTCTGGTGATTTTCACTCTTCGACAAAACACGAGGGAGCAATGAGGCTGCTTGCAACAGATTCACAGGCTGAGGTTCACAGACTGAGGTTCACAGTTGATTCTCCTCTGTGTTTTAGGGCCTCTTGGGCCAAGGCAACAGGAAAAGCAGGCCTACCTAACTGAGTGCTTGCCTCTTTCACTGCCATTTCCATGATGGCTCCACTAAATATGCTAAATTATTGAGGGTCCCAGCTTATAGCACAGCTCAGAGCCATCGCTGAGGTAGAGGCTGGCAGCACCGACTGGGTGCCTACCTTTCGTTGAAACATTGGAGGAGAAAGAGGGGTTTAAACAATGTTAAGACATAGACATAACCCCATTCACACTCCTCCTACCTACGGTAGTAACACATGGTGACCATCAGCATGTGGTGAAGACCCTTCCTCAATCATCGGCCTTCTTTGGAATTATTAGTGATTCAGGGAGAGTTCATTGCACTTGTAACTGTCATTCTGCAGCTGCAAGAGCACTCCTCTTATTCTAGAGTTACACTGAACAAGTTACTCGTTTCTGACTTCCTAGCTGTGCCACAATTACCTGATAGCTTATGCAGGTTGTGGTTCTAGCTATGAAATGAACACTATGCTGTGCTCTGAATATTCATCTCTGCTTTACAAGTGTGAGTTTTTTTGAGCTGTAACAGTTTACTCAATATTTCAGCCAAATATTCTCTCCTCCTTCAATATCTTGTTTTTCTCACTTCAAAGCAGTGTGAAGCAGATTACTAAAGGTACCAATAGCACTTAAGTAACTGAAAGTACAAAGAGTTTTAGTGTAGCAAAGGAACTCGTAGATTGTAGGTGACATCGAAGACCTTGGGAAAATGATTTGCCTCAAGCTACGATTACGCCTGGGGAACACTTAGAGGAGAAACAAACAAGAGAAACACATCTGCAGCCACTTCTGGATGCAAACATTTGTGAGATGCTTTCCACTGTCCCCTGGATGCTCCATGGGAGATCCTAGCTGAAAACATATTATTCCACCCTCACTGCAGGTCTCTGTCCCTGCTTTTAAGCAGCCATATTTCCTCTCTCACAAGGTGCTTGAGCAACAACTTTCTTCCATGCTACCCAAAGTTGAGAACCATTTGAATTTATAGGGTAACGAAAAAATAAGCATGGGTGGGACCAACAAATGAAATATAAACTTTTAAATATAAGACTTGGAGATCTCAGAAACCGCTTCAAAGAAGTCGTCTCTTCATTGCTGGGAGTGCACTGAAACTTTTTGTTGTACAGCAAAGAGCTGCAGGCCCCATGCTGCCAGATCGCAACGGGAACGGCTCATTTAACATGCAACCGGAAACAAAAATGGCTGCCGGACGCAGTGGAGATAGTCAGAGGAGTAAAGATTAATTGTTTCTGCAGAGAAAGAAAACTCCTAACCTTGCAGGAAGAACACTGACAGCGACCTTAGCACACAACACCATTCATTTTCTTTGCAGATACCATCCTCTCGAATGACTCACAGGGTGTTCACATCTCTTATACATTACAAACTCCAAAGTTCCTCTAGAATGCTGTACAGAGGCTGTACATTTCTTATACATTAGAGACTCCATATACTATTGATCCTGTGACCTATTACTCATTTATCCTTTACATCAATACTCAAAAGTGCAGTTATATGTGGAGAATAAGCGCTCCATGTAAGGCCTGTTTGCTATCTAAACAAATGAGGTCCTTAAATTAACTTACAACACTTAGGTTTTCACTGATCATATGTCTGTCACATCCAAGTTTTAATGAAATCTACACTTGCAATTGTATAAAATTTTATTGGCCTGGTGAACTGCCTCATTGCTTCTTTTGATGGATAAGAATTGTGCTTAAATGACTACTATTGTTACGATCCACAGGGACAATACCCCTACCGGCCAGAGGAGGCGCCACTCAGTGCCACTAACCCAGACCCGTGCACCTGTTCATAATCTGGTGGTTAGTAGGGTATAAAAGGAGCAGGCGGCTGAGGATAGATTGAGGATTCTTAGTTAGTGTTTCATTGTAATCTCTTGGTGAGCATTAGTTGCCTGTTTGTCATGTCTTGTTCCATAGGTGTCTATGTTCCAGTCCCGGGTGCCTGTCCTGTCTACTCCTGCCTTTTGTTCTCCTGTCCAGGTCCAGAGTTCCAGTCCGGTATTTTGTCACACCTCCTTATTCAAGTCCCACTCACAGATTCGTGTTTCACTTTTCAGCTTAGTGAGAATTTACTGTGTCTCTTTGTCCTGTGTTTCTTGTTTTACCTCGACACTGTACTTTATGCCGTTTTCACCGTGCACTTATAAATACATTCTGCATGTGGGGTTATTATACTTTACGTCCGTGTTTAGATGTTACAGCAACACGCATCCGTGTTGGACTTTCATCTGGACGCAACAGCTATTTGATTTCCTGGGTCCATGTTTAATAAGTTGGAGAGTTCCATGATGAAGGTCATATGTCTTTGAACTGCAAATTATCATAACAATCAAAAGTGTGAGTACACTTGCTGGAAACTAGATTTTTTTTTTTTTTTTCCACAAGGCATTCTGGTTTCACCAGGAAACCAACTGGCACATCTTCAGCTCTTCTGTAGCATTTTCCAGAGATGTAAAGTAACTGTGGCTTGTGCTGAGTTTTCTGTTTTGTCCAGTTCTTCCCATACAGGTATTGTCCTGGTGTAAATGTTTGATTGATACTGTGTGTAACTGCTGGGATAAAAATGTACAGGACTCGTAACAGCCAAGTGACATGGTTGGCTTTTTGGGAATAATCAATCACCTTTTCTCAAATTAATTGAGTAGGTCCACAGAAATAATTTAGAGAGGTCTTTGAATCTTTATGAGCCTGCATGGCCTCAATAAAACAGTGTAGTAAATTTTATTAAGAGAAATGGGAGGTAGAATATTTGGTCCCTTTAATGTCCCCTTCTGCCCTGTTTTCTGAACATCGTCCACTGTAATGACCTCGTTTTAAACAGCAGCACTGACTACTGTGGGACTGACTCTCATCTTCATCTGCAATCTCTGTCCTTTTACTCCCAATGCCAGCCTTTGCCCATCATCTCCACCTGGACAGAACTCCCCACAAGTGTAGCTTTCAACTCCAGATGCCCACTGACTGAAATTGTGCTTTAAATCCCACATATGCAAATACAGGCCATCACAGGTCTCATTTCCTACATGCCCTGACTGTAATTTTTAAAAGTTAATCCAATTATTATCAATAAATGCTTGTCCTAGTGCAGAATCACAACAGTCCAGAACTCATCCCACAAGCATAGGATGCTAGGCTAGATAGCATACATCCACAGTAGAATACCATTTAAAACAAGTATTTAACCATAATTTACTGTAAGTGATATTTAAGGGTCAGCAGGTCATTTTCAATAGTCTTTGAAGGCGTATGTAGATTTTTCTTGTTAACATGACCATTTACCAGTTCCATTAGAAATTATGCATCCAAAACCAAACAATTATGGAGTATGGTGTCCTTGTGTTCTTAGCTATAGTTAATGATCTTAAAATACAGACAAAATTAACTGTGACATGTTCTGTTGTGGTCGCGTAACCGCAAGCATGAATAAGTGACTTATTGAGATGGATGGACACATATATGAACGTGACAGCCTCACTTCCTCTTGCCCCAGATGTAGAGTTGTTCAGTTAACCCATGATTGTTTGTCACTAATGCTGTCTCTTTCACTTAACATAAAAGTGAACATAGCCCTGGGTGTGTCTCCCTCTGTTTACCCAAGGGGAAATGTGTTGATGAAATGTATTGAGAGTGTCAGCCCAATTTAACAAGTGTTAATAGTATGCAGTCTAATTGGACCTCAAGTAAGCTATGAAAAGAGGTCTATTCTGATTTCTTTCAGAGCGTTCAGGTTTCACAGTGCGCCCAGTGGCTGGGTACCTCTCGCCTCGGGACTTCTTGGCTGGCCTGGCCTACCGAGTGTTCAACTGCACCCAGTATGTGCGACACAGCACTGACCCTCTCTACACACCAGAACCGTAAGTAGTAGCCCTTGTAATAAAAACCATCGCATAGCTCTCTGCTTATTACATATCATAGTCACTTACCTGAAGCTGTTCCTCACTATAATTTAATACAGAGATTGATGTGATAATAACTCTTTTTGAAAACGCCTATGGAATTTTGTGATTTTGTCAGTTCTGCGAATTAATTATCATAAAGATCAATTATAGGGTTAGGCTGTATATGCTGTGACCTCAATGATATTCCCTAAGCACATGGTACTCTGTTAAACCTTTTAATAATATTTAAAAACTAAGACTTCCGCATAATGATGTATTTTCGCAGCTAATTTACTGATTATAGTGCAGCTGCAAAGTTAGCAGATTCACATGCATGCGACAAAACACTTGTAGAAAATGTGCACACCACAAAAGACAAACTCTTGGTGCTTACAATATATGCATTTGTGTATTGGAGCCGAGGTCATGACATGCAGATTCCACCAAGAGATATGGAATAGTATTGACCTCAAAACACTCTTGCAACTAGGTTACAGGGTGCAAATGTTGCAAGTAGATGCAGGTCACACCATGATATTTCATAGAATAAGGATCACATCATTCTGTTCCATGTAACTTTGAAGGTGTCACTCTCAGGTCTTCCAGTACCACCTCCTCAATTCCTGTTCTCCCCCTGTACAAGAGAACACATTGATTTGAACACAGAAAGACTGAAGATAAGAGTACCTGGTTTTCATGAAGATACATCTCATCAGAGAAGGATCCAGACCACATGTGGATTTCCTCTGCAGATTCAGAATGCATAATGTGTCCATAGCAAAAACCTGTGGAACACAGATAAGATTATTGCTGACAGTGTTAGAATGATCCCACTTACTGCCATGAATGTCGTCACAGGACACATGAGTCTGGAGCTTGCTGATGGACTCTGCACTCTTTTAAAACTATGTTCTCAGTTTCTGTTTAAAACTTTAGACTAATGCAACATAATTATGGCTACATGATAAATCTGGCCTCTTGAAAATAGAAAATGATTTCTTCTTCATAAACAGGACAGAATAATATTTCCCAAAAAAGAGATGTTCGATTTGTCAATCATGAACTGTGCATGATTCAGGTTGAGCGTAATTCAAATTAAATAAACATGTATTACTTTGAGGATAAAAGCTCTAAATGATAGCGGTTCACTGGTATGGCTCTGATATATTATGATTAATTCAGACAAATGATGAATGCAGAGCAAACAATTTGTTTTTTGGCATCTTAATATCATTATTCAACTGGAGAAGCTTTTGAATTTAATTGTAAAGATAAGAGTCATATGCTGATAACAGGCGTTATTCCACACCTGGAGCTGCCAGTACAGTCATTAAAACAGAAATGTAGTGAATACAATGCAAATGAGACATATCCATGTACAGCCATTATAAACAAAACAAATTATTTACTCAGTTGAATAGACAGACCTTTTATCTCCCCACATTGCCACTATTGAGTGTTGATTAATGAGAAATTAATGTAACCCAATCTTGTCTTCACAATTACATTCTCACTGACCTCTGAAAATTTCGGTTATTGATTTCTGGACTTTAATTCCATTATAAGTGCAAGAGAATTGAAAAAAGATTACTTCCTATTGCTTCACGTTGAACTAAACAATAGTTCCCTCGCCGATGCCAATCGATTGTTTCTGACCTTGCTGCTCTTCGATTACCTTTCTTTATGCCATTGCTGCTTCTGCATGAGTATAAATCAGCTGCAGCACAGGCTCTGCTGTCTGCTGTTGTCACTTTTTGTCTTTTTGCACATTTTCAGGACATTATTTCCGGGGTAAAACATAAACAACTTGCTTCAAATTCTGTATATAAAACAGTGTAAAACCATAGACAAGAAATAACTTTTCTCTAAGGCATTAAATCCCTGGCATGAAAGCATGGAATGGGGTGAATTCAAGACGAAAGCAGTTTCCTGTATTATTTTTGCCTTTTATGATTTGTATGTCCTATGGATACCATTGCAAATAAGGAGAGATATTTCAAAGCAGAAGGGGAAATATATATTTATATGCCAATTTTTTACAATGGCCCTTCAAGTGATGCTAAAATAAATTTCTTTGTTAATATTTACTGTCAAGGCAGGTATAGCTTGAAGCTTGACAGAATTTGTATTTCCCATTTTTAATGGATTGGATTAAGTCGACAGAGGTTGTTAGTTAAACATTATCTTCTTGCTCTTTCCCTGGTGCTGCTGTCGTGAAAGAAACCATCTGCTTTACATAGATGCAAAAGCAAAAAGGGATGTTTTGGGTGGCTTGACCTCATTTTGTTACATTCTCTTTTTCTGAAGCTGATCATGAGGTTGAGCTAATTTTGGAATTTATTGCAATTGTGCATCTCGTCCAGTGAGTGCCCTGTGACCCCGGCATCTGCCACAGCACCCTGGCACCTCCCTGAGGCTTGACCAGTGATATTGCCATGCTCTTTGTTTCTTCTAGGGACACGTGCCACGAGCTACTGGGACACGTGCCCTTACTGGCAGATGCCAAGTTTGCCCAGTTCTCCCAGGAAATCGGCCTGGCTTCTCTAGGGGCTTCCGATGAAGACGTGCAGAAGCTGGCCACGGTGAGTACCTTCCTCGGCTATCCTTTACTTCCATCCTGGCCCTCTTTGCAAAAGCATGGTAAAACAGCAATTCTTAGTGTTCATCTGCCCAAGGGAAATCCAGCTTATTTACGAGATGATGATGTAAATATAATGATGCGGTGCTAGAAAATACATTCACATACAATACATACACATGCGAGTTGTATGCCTAAAATGCATAAATCACTGAAATTAAATGGTCCCTTTATACATGTTGGTCTGGATATTTAGTGAACTTACGAAAGTCTTGTGATGTAAGCAATAGCTTGTGAAGTGCTTTTCATTCACCACAATTAAGCAGGACATAGGTTTACTATTGTTGCTTTTAACTCTTTATGGACTGCAGAATTGGTAGAACAAAAATATTGCAGTGCAGGATCCCAGTGGTAACTTGACGTATTTTGATTATTACAAAAGTATATTGTTGAAAAACACTATCATATAAATCCTATTTGCATTATGCTGTATGCCCAACCCATATGCTTTCCACTTTGCATGTTGTGTACAATATCCAAATGTATAAATGTGCCTGTACTCATAATATCTTGGAGCAAGTACTGGAACATTTGCTCAATGTGTTTTTAATGCAGAGTTGTCTTACATAGCTGTATAGATTTGATTATGCACCAGGATAACTTCATTATTATTCCAACTGAATTAATGTCCTACATTTCTCTTGCTAAAGTACATTAACATACTGGTGGCAGAGCTGCAGCAAATTCCAAAACACTATGTTCAAAATACCAGCTGTTGGAACGTGTCGAAAATGCATTGTGCTCCATTTTGCTTAAAATAGCGAACACCCAAAGCAGACATATTGTAATTTATTAATACCCCACACAGTGTGCTTTGCATGCAGTATATACTGTAAGACCCAGAAATCAGAGTTCAGCTTAGGACATTCAGAGCAGTGTCCTAGCGAGAAGCATCACTCTCCCCCGATGTTACCACATTAGTACTACAGTTCCAGGGCACATTACAGGAGCTCTGTGTCGAGATAGCTGCTACAGCATCCATGCTGCTGATGGATGGGCTCTTGATTGGCTCATTTTAGCACCTTCGCAACGATCATCAATTCCCGACACAGGTATGCTGCAGGGGATGGGAACGGTGTGATTGTGCTTCCTGTCTGAGCTGACATCTTCAGGACGGAACTGGATAATCACATGCGATCGGAGTTTACCGTGCTTTCACCCGGTTCACGGTGATCATAATGGGCCTGGGACATGCAGTCAGTGCAGCGAAGCATCATGTGAACAAAAACTGTGTGTGATCTTCAGCACACTACCCTTCTGACGGCCAGACTTCTTTGTGTGTTTACAGTACGACGTGAGCCTGAAATATTGTTTTGTATATTCACTGCTTTTAGGGCAGTGGAGCACAATGCATTTAATATTCTTTCCAAGAACTGGTAAACAACTGTGACTCACACAATAGACGAGTCGCACAAAAAAAAAAAATCTATTTCGGAAAGAACCGATTTTGAATAACTGCCACACTGTATATAAATCCATTTCAGCTGTATGGAGTTGGTTGTGCACCATGATAATTTTATTATGATTCAGACCTAATCCTCTGTCTCCGAACTGCTGCTTGATCTTACAAATATTTTGCTTTCAGATGCTCCACTTCATTAATGAATACAAGCAGGACCAAAAGCTGACAGTGTAGTGCTGGATTTGCACAGCGTTTTCAATGGCGGCTGTTGAATAGAAACTAGCTCAAAAGACCAAGCTGGCCTACATATAGAACAGCCCTGAAAAAAAAGAGCGGCTCCTTTAAGGGACAGTTTCCTCCAAGAAAGCGGGCAGTCTGCAGGAGATGGAAACATCACACATTCAGGGTCCACAGACTGGATTTGACTATAAGTGCAAAGGCTAAGATTTCAATTGTGCCTAGAAGTTCAGTCTTCTACAGTCTGAGGAGCAAATGATTTCCTTCCATTAATGGGAGCTTTGGCTCCAGGGACCAGCATGGTTACTGTACAGCAAAGGGACACAGGGATAATATACCTGAAAAGATGTCCCCTCTTCAGGACTGGTCCCCATATAAAACATTTTGTAGCTACTGTTCAATAGGAAAATTGAGGTGTTTTATTTTTCCTTTTCATTTATTGCCACGCAGGGCAGTCAGTGATGAACAGCACTGAGTAATGTGCAGTATAGTGCAGGATCCAGACAGTGCATTTGAGGATTGTAAATCAGAAGTGACATGCTCCCAAATAAGGTGCTTCAGGTCCTTCAGGTCCTTCATTAATAATCCAACTGCATCAGTGATTAATAATAGAAATGGCAACAGGTATGTTGGTGTAGTGGTTAAAAAACTGGACTTGCTTTTGCTTCCTTAAGAAAATTTTGATTACCTGAATTGCCTTTGTAAACCTCTACAAGAAAGGATGAATGAAATGCTGCCATGGGCCAGGCTGGTTTTCTCAAAATATTAAAATGGGCGACTAGATGAATTTAAAGATGAGACAACACCTCTCAGGGATTTTCAGAACATACGGTTAACATCCTTGGCAGGAGAAAGAAATGAGAAGCTGAAACATGATTGGAAAGTAGGACTTGTTTCCAAGGCAAAAGGATACGTCTGGGCTATCAGAGTTTGAAATTCAGTCTGGCCTTTTTGAGGTCATCAAAGAGACACACGATGAGGAAAATGACATAGCATTTCCAGTTCACAGCATTTTACTGTGATCATTATAAATGGAGATCTTCAACCTGTGAATGTGGTGTTAATGTGTACACCATTTTCCTCCTGCAGCAATAGAAAGGGTCTCTTTTAAAACTTATGTACATATCAGATATGTATGATAAATACATTATTATCATCATATAAAGTTTTTAAATGTTATGGGATATATGCTAAAACAATCAAAGAAAACAACAGGAAAAGATAACTGGGAACACATTTAAATATGTTAAATTACATTGCTTGGTGACTTTTTTCCATGAGAAAAGTAAATGGCTTTGCCTTTTGTAAACTTGAATCTCTTCCCAGTTTAATTTGTGTGAGAACAGAAAGGAATTGAAATCAAATTTAATTAAAAAAAAAAGAATCAAACAATTGCAGAAGGTAACTGAGGTCCGAGCCTCGGGGTGCTCATGCGTAGCTACGGCTGTGATAGTTCAAGGATTAAGCTTGTCTGTCAGGAGGTTTATTCGGATTTGCTTGATAGCACGGCGGCTTCTTCTTGGCTTTATAGAGGTGCTCACTCTGCCCCCAAGCTGGATCAGTGGCCTTGACCGCAGGGATGCTGCCTCCTTCTCTAAGAAACCATGGCAAGGGGACAATAGCTGAGTCATTGCCGTGGTAACGCTTTCCTTCTTTGGCCACATGTTCTCTCAATTTCCCCATTGCTTTTTTTTTAACCTGGGACCCCATCATTTGTGAGGTGTCCCTCGAGCAATCCAACACTGTTGTTGCGTATCCTGCCTGGAAAGACCCCAGTGGAAGCCTGATGGGTCGAGCGAAGGGTGCTCCCGCTCCGAAGAGCAATGTGTTGAATTATTTCACCTCCTGTGGACGCAGCTGTGGCAGCCCGATAACATTGTTGAGAGGTCAGGACAGGAGCTGTAATGCTTTTCAAATATGACGTGTTTTTCACTTGTCCTGTGTGTTGGATCCATAGCCATGCAAATGTGGACCTTTGTAGCCCTGTTGTTGATTTGACTGCTACCGAGATGTGAATTATCGGCTGTTGTCGATTGAGGCACACTTCTATGTAGCCGCGACAAGAGCCCTTATTAATAATGTGCAGCCCTCAAAAATGTGATAGAGCAGGGGACTTTTAGAGTTTAGAAATTAATACAAATATATGGAGTATATTTGAATTATCCATAAACTATTATCCAAAATTTCCAAAGTGATATCTAGGTAGAACTGTTATGTGGTGTATTTTACAGTCAACACCTCAAGAGTACTCTGTAATCAACTTTTTGCATATGACTGGGTTTTTGCCCATTTCATCAAAGTATCTTAAATAATCAATTTCCTGTCATAGTCATTGCTTATGGGAAAAAGTTTTAGTCTGTAGTTTAGTTTGTAATACAGTATTTATGACTGTCTACTGAACTTGGGCTCACATCAGGTATGAACCACTAATAAAGTCCAACATTAACCTGTGTAGATTGTATTAGTTATATAAGTTGCACGTGGGTTGAGTTAATTAACAAAGACAGCTGGCACTGGCTCCATTGACCAGCATGATGGAGCCGTGTGACCAAAATCACATCCGTCTGGGTGTGGAGGGTTAGCCACTGAATTATTTAGAATAATCTTAGCTGTTTATTTTGAGCCCATTGCACAAAAGTTATTAATCAGTTCATGAATAATACATATCCTCTTACCAAGGGTGCTGTTTAGACCTTCGAGGAGGCATAACTTTTCAGAGTCCCGATTCTGATTCCAAGAGTGTGTAAATTATATAAAAATACATAAAACAGCTCTGTCATAAGGCCAGAGTTGTGCTCCGGTTGGTCATATGTGATCAGCTGCCTTGTTCACATCAGTATAGACTAACAGTGCACATGTCTGAAATACATTTCATACTGAAATCATCATACGCTAATGTAAACTAATGTTTGCTTTTAGTAGCCACACATATGTGTACACACATACAGTATATAGGCCACTACTATTTTTAATTAAGCGGTCAGTTCACTCCCAATTGTTGTAACTCACAGCAGCTAAAATCAAATGTCAGACCTACTACACTATTGCTTTTGAATCCTGGGAAACTGGACCCTTCTCCAGCTGTGGCCAACAAAGTTGACAGGGCCATATCTCAAACAGAGAGGAGCCCTGTTGACTAATGTTGACCCTTCAGACCGTGGGCCGGGGGGCAGTCGTAAAACAAATCATTTTTATGCCTTCTGTGACGCTCGCAGGGCGGTTTGAAGCGACAGGTCCAAGGCACACGGAACGTTTCAGCGATGACAGTAACCTGCGGAAAAACAGTGTTTGTTTACATGGGATAGAGTTGAAAGAAGTTGTAGAATTGTAGGTTCATTTGTTTGAAACTAAGTGCAAGCTTTTATGGGGCTTGCCTATGAATAGCACTATTTCTTCCATGTAGTCATACATGCAGTCCACATTACGCCACTGCATTTTTGGCTAAAACAGAAGCCATAGATTAACTGAGCTTGACGAAAGAGTAATCCCATTAAAGCCAGCCATATGACCCTATGAAATGTGAACAGCAAAGCCAAGTTCAATTTCATTCTTACCTTCATTTATGTGGCCAACTCCAGATGGTTCTCTATAAACCCCCTCTGTCGAATCTGGATAGTTACTGCTACTATGAGGAGCTGTTAAAGATAATCTACTGAAAAGCTTTTCCCCCCAAAGTAATCAAAATGTGACAAATGCATTGCTGATTTTTGTAAATTTTCATAAATACATAGATTTACGGCACTTTTTCCACCCTTTTACAACCTCTTACTTTTGCTGACTCTTGCCCTCCCTCACAAGGAAATAGTTCTTTATGCACCTTTACAGGAGGTAAAGCCTGTAATTTGTGCTAATTAAAGTACTAGTTAAGTAGATAACAACAGTCACATTCATCAGTCTCATTCATAAGAGGAAAACTCTTTGTTCCTGGGTGGGACGAAGAATGTCAAGAATTATATAAGAAACACCAAAGCGCTCAAACTAATGAAGAAGCACAAAGCACAGCTACCAAACTAATTGAGCACCTAGACAAAACCAGAGAAGAACGCTGGAGAAAAGCAGTGGAAAGCGTGGATTTCTCACATTCTAGTAGGATGGCATGGACAGCCATCCATAGACTCACTGGCACAAGGAAATAGACAAAAATTAACAACACATCTGTGAAAGCTGCAGATGTGGCCACATATTTAATCAAAAATGGCAAATTTAGAGAACTCAAGAAAATGTTTACGTGCTCAATGAACTAAAAGAAGAGCTACACAAACCATTAGCAGATATGGGCCTATATCAAGAATTTTCACCTGAAGAAATGGATATTGCAATCCAATGCCTCAAACCTGGTAAAGATCCAGGCCCGGACAACATACACCCAGAATTCATCATAAATACTAGCAAACAGACCATCAAGTGGCTTAGGATCTTCTATAACGTATGCCTTAAAGAAAAAATTCCAAAAATATGGCGACATGCAAAAGTGCTTGGGATACTTAAACCAAATAAACCATCAGAAGAAGCTAGTAGCTACTGACCTATAAGCCTGCTGTGCATTATGTACAAACTACTCGAGAGATTAGTCTATAACCGCATCCAGCCAATAGTTGACCCACAGCTGCCGGATGAACAAGCTGGTTTCTGACCGGGAAAATGCACCACTGACCAAGTCATGCTACTAACTGAAAACATTGAGGAGAACTTTCAGAAAGGCCTAAAAAGCGATGCTGTGCTCATTGACCTATCAGCAGCATACGACACAGTCTGGCACAAAGCTCTAGCAATGAAACTATACCAAAGAATTCCGGACAAGATATTAGTTGAGTTTATACTAGCTCTGACAAAAAAACCGAAGCTTCACAATGACAGTAGGGAAGGACAGCAGTAAAAAAAGATTCCTGAAAAATGGTGTTCCCTAAGGATCGGTTCTTGCTCCCCTGCTGTTCAATGTATATACTGCTGGCATACCAACAACAGTGTCCAAGAAATTCATCTACACAGATGACATTGCTTTATTAACTGCAGCAAAAAACTTCAAATAAATAGAAATGACAAAGTTCTCATTTAAACAAAGTGAATACTTTCAACACTGGAGACTTAAACTCAATGCCAGTAAGACTGTATGTAGCTGCTTCTACTTACTAATGCCTTAGCAGACTACAAACTGAAAATTAGATGCAAGGGGAATGCCATTCCTTCAAACAATTTCCCAAAATACCTTGGAGTAACACTTGACAGAACACTCTCTTACAAACACCATTTAGACCAACTGTCAAAGAAAGTAAATGCAAGGAACAACTTATTGAGAAGACTAGCTGGCCTTTCGTGGGGAGCAAACTTCAAAGTGCAACAAATAACCTCAATATCACTCATATACTCTGCAGCAGAATACTGTGCACCAGTATGGGCTAGAAGTGCCCACATTAACAAAGTAGACTGCGCTTTGAACACCACAATGAGAACTGTATCTGGCTGCATCTGCTCCACACCAACAAATTACCTACCTATTGTAGTGGCATACTGCCTCTTGATATCAGGAGAAATGCACAATGCATAGCATTAACAAAACAATCCTTAACTGATAAAAGCTCATTGCTTTGCAGTCACCTAACCGCCATTACCTCTGGCACAAAAGCAACTCTGCCTGAAATCTCAAAGGCCATTCCATCGGTGCGTGGTGCACCGATCGCCACCACTGCTGTCAAGTCACCGAAGGCCTGGGCAAAAGCTGAGTGGCAAAAGCAATGGACAAAGACCGGTGACTCATGGCTACACACATTTATCCCAGTGCCATCCTTTGAACTGCCTGGAAGCCAGCTACACCGACGCTGCTGGGAGTGCCTAAACCGATTACACGCTGGGCACAGCCGATTCAGGGTAGACATATACAAAATGGGACTAGCAGACAGCCCTGGATGTCCATGCAGAGAGCAGCAACAAACTGAAAAATATCTGCTGGATCACTGCCCCACGTACACACCCACACCAGTGGATTTGATGAACATCAATGATAAAGATGTTAAACTTGGTTACATGAAGCCAGTTTTACAGCTTAAAGCTTTCCCTATGTTAAATAAATAAATAAACAAATACATTCATAAGAGAACAGGTTCTAGCTTATAGCTTCTTCTGGCTCTGGCTATAAAAAATATCCCTCGAACAGCAGAACAACATTTGTTCAAAACAAAATCTGATTAATTCAATTTATTTTTATGGAGTGCTCCTCTCAACAGAAAGGCAGAAAGCAGAGCAGCAAACAACTTAGGACTGGTGACACAAAACGAAAGAGATAAAACAGATGGTATGTGAACATTAACCAGTTAGGCCAACTGGCAGCTGAGGAGAGGAAAACAAAACAAACAAACAAAAAATCTCCCACAAAGAAATTGAGAGAAATTAACCTCTGGGCATCAAAGTACCAGTGGTTGCCCAGTCCCCCTCAAGGCATTCTAGTGTGTGCTTTAAAGCAGTGGAAGAACATATTAAGCAGTTGGGGAGCACATTCAGTACCAGATTAATAGACAGAGGAGTCAAAAATAATTAATTAGAGGGCTAATAGAACAATAATACACACAGTAATGTAATCTGCTGTAATAGAAAACCTAAACAATGTTATTAGTATAGATCAAAACGAAGTATTTTCTCATTGTTGGGCCAGAAAGAGCTTATCAACCACCCATCTTCTCTTCCCATTCCAGAGTTTGCTTAATACCCAAAAATATGAAATGCAATGCTGCAATGCAATAAGAATAAAATACAACATTTTGATTCCAGATTATTTCTTGAAAATTTATCTTCATGACTTCAATCAATTTCGATATACAGGCATGTACTGCAGTGTGTGTTCAGTCAACTGCAGCGTACCAATATCAGAGTATTTAAATTGTTCTCACTGCCTGACCTGCACTGTAACACTTTCACATGGACTTTGGTTAATTCAGATTTATTTTCTCATGACTACTATCATTGGCATGTGAAAACATTCCCTAGCAATTTCACAAAGAATTCAGTTTTTGTGTGTGTGTCTCAGATTATATGAGGATGACTAAGGTGAAATGAGTCATATGTATTGCGGAAACTGATAACCCAGTAGCCCACAACAACAAAAATTATGAAGGTTCTGGCTGTAGATTGAGGATGTGGTGTCACAGCGAGTTTGGCTGGGTCCTGTTCTTTGGTGGGTCTGGGGTTCGAGTCCTGCGCCTTGCGATGGACTAGCATCCCCTCCTGGGTGTATCCCCTCCCCCTCCAGCCTTACGCCCTGTATTGCTGGGTTAGGGTCTGGTTCGCCGCAACCCCACTTAGGACAAGCGGTTTCAGCCAGTGTGTGTGGCTGTAGCTTGAGGGTGTGGTGGCGCAGTGGGTTTCGCTGGGGCCCATGGTGTGGCAGGTCTGGGGTTTGAGTCCTGCTTGTGGTGGATGGGTAGGGTGTGTCCCCTCCCCCTTCAGCCTTGTGCCCTCTGTTGTTGGGTTGGGCTCTGGTTGGCCATGACCTCATTTAGAACAAGTGTGTGTGTGTGTGTGTGTGTGTGTGTGTGTGTGTGTGTGTGTGTGTGTGTGTGTGTGGGGGATGTGGTGGTGTAGTGGGTTGGACATTGATCTGCTCTCTGGTGGGCCTGGGATTTGAGTCCTGCTTGGGGTGCCTTGTGATGGACTGGCATCCTGTCCTAGGTGTGTCCCCTCCCCCTCCAGCCCTATGCCCTGTATTGCCAGGTTAGGCTTCAGCTCCCTGTGACCCTGTATGGGACAAGTGGTTCAGGGGTGTGTGTGTGTGTGTGTGTGTGTGTGTGTGTGTGTGTGTGTGTGTGTGTGTGTGTGTGTGTGTGTGTGTAGATCTTGAGTCAGAAAATTCAATGGCAGCAGTATTGTCTGAGTGACATTGGTTCTGTAGCACAAGCATGCAACAAATTAAGAGTAATATGCATGGCAACACTATAAAAATTAGTGTGAATACACAATGTAGAAGGAAGATATTTAGTGTTCATTCAGGGCCTCAGCAGAGAGTCAGCAATCATATGAAAATTCCTCTTGATGAATCACCAGAAGCTGATCCAGAGTATTTGACCTTCTTGGAGAAAGTGGGTAGGGTTCTGGATAGGGCCCCATCTACAGACTCCATAGACCTACTGGGGGACTTCAGCGCTCACGCTGGCAATGACTGGGAAATCTGGAGTGGGGTGATTGGGAAGAACGGCTTGCCCAATCTAAACCGGGATGGTGAAATGCTATTGGACTTCTGTGTTAGCCATGGTTTGTCCATAACAAACACCATGTTTGAACACAAGGATGCTTGCTCATAAGTGTACTTGGTACCAGAGCTCCTTAGGCTAAAGGTCAATGATTGACTTCATAGTTGTTTCATCTGTCTTGAGGCCACATGTTCTGGACACTCGGGTGAAGAGAGGTGCTTAGCTGAGATCACCATCTTCTGGTGAGCTGGAGATCAGTTGGCAGGGAAAACTGACGGACAGACCCAGTAGACCCAAGCACATAGTGAGGGTGTGCTGGAAACGACTGTCAGAGGACCCTGTCCAGAATGATTGTAACTCCCACCTCTGTGAGAACTTCTCCCATGTCCTGGAGGAGGTAGGGAACATGGAGTCTGAAGGGACCCTGTGGATAACCTCCATTGTGGAAGCAGCTAGGCGCAGCTGTGGCCAATAGCTTGTTGGTGTTAGTCACAGCAGCAACCCAAGAACCTGCTGGTGGAACCGGTGGTGAGGGAAGCCGTCAAGCTGAAGAAGAAGGCCTTTAGGGGCTGGGTGGCTCTGGGGACTCCTGACTCAGCAGGTAGCTACTGGCAAGCATTAAAGGCAATTGCAGAAGCAAAATCCAGAGGATGGGAGGAGTTTGGAGAAGCCATGGAAAATGACTTTTGGTTAGCCTCAAAGAGGTTCTGGAGAACCATCTGGCAGCTCAAGAGGGGTTGGAGAAGCTATGCTCAGCAAAGGTAGAGAAACTCTGACCTAAAATGAAGACATTGTTGGAGGGTGGAAGGAGCACTTTGAGGAAATGTTAACCCGAGAGATATGCCTTCTTTACAGGAGTCAGGGTCAGAGGCTTCCGGGATATCAGAGTCCATTTCCCTGGTGGAAGTCACTGAGGTAGCTGGAAAGCTCCACAGCGGCAAAGCACCAGGGGTGGATAAGATTCGACCGGACCTGCTTTAAGGCCCTGGATGTTGTGGGGTTGTAATGGCTGACACACCTCTGCAATGTTGCATGGACCTCGGGGACAGTGCCTTTGGATTGGCAAACTGGGGTGGAGGTCCCTATCTTCAAGAAAGGGGACCGAAGAATGTGTGCTAACTATCGGAGTATCGCACTTCTCAGCCTCCCTGGGAAAGTCTATGCCAGGGTGCTGGAAAGGAGGCTCTGACAAATTGTTCAACCTCAGATTTAAGAGGAACAATGCGGATTCTGTCCTGGCCATGGAACAGTGGACCAGCTTTTTACCCTCTCACAGATAATTGAGGGGGCATGGGAGTTCACTAATTAAGTCTACATGTGTTTTGTGGAGTTGGAGAAGGCCTACCACCGTGTTCCCCGAGAAATTCTGTAGGAGGTGCTTCAGGAGTATGGGGTAATGGGACCACTACTGTAGGCCATTCGGTCTCTGTACACACGGAGCGAGAGCTATATGTCTGCATACTCAGCATTAAGTCAAGCCAGTTCAATGCAGGTGTTAGATTCCGCCAAGGTTATGCCTTGTCCCCTCTCCTGTTTGTGGTTTTCATGGACAGGATATCAAGACACAGACAAGGTCAGGAGGGAATTCTATGTGGGGGCCAGAAAGTGATGTCTCTGCTTTTTGTGGATGATGTTGTCTTTTTGAAATGGGGGTGCAGTGGTGCAGTGGGTTGGACCACAGTCCTGCTGTCTAGTGGGTCTGGGGTTCAAGTCCCGCTTGGGGTGCCTTGGGACGGACTGGCGTCCCGTCCTGGGTGTGTCCCCTCCCCCTCCGGCCTTACGCCCTGTGTTGCCGGGTAGGCTCCGGTTCCCCGTGACCCCGTATGGGACAAGCGGTTCTGAAAATGTGTGTGTGTGTGTGTGTATGTTGTCTTTTTGGCACTGTCACATGGATGCCTCCAGCACGCACTGGAACAGTTTTCAGCCAAGTGTGAAGTAGCTGGTATGAGGATCAGCACCTCCATGTCTGAGTCCATGGTTCTCTCACGGAAAAGGATGGCATGCCCCCTTCAGGTAAGAGGAGAAAATTTGCCCCAGGTGGAGGAGTTTCAGTGTCTTGGGATCTTATTCATGAGTGAGGGCAGAAGGGAGCATGAGATCGGCTGCAGATTGGGAGCAGTGGCAGCAGTAATGCAGTCTCTGTGCCGCACTGTGGTAGTAAAGGGGGAGCTGAGCCATAAGGCAAAGCTCTCTATTTACCGGTTGATCTACACCCCTACCCTCACCTATGGTCATGAACTCTGAGTAATCACCTCTGCAAGGTGGTGGGACTCACTCTCCATGACAGGATGAGGAATTCTGCCATCCGGGAGGAACTCAGAGTAGAGTTGCTACTCCTCCGCATTGAGAGGAGCCAATTGAGGTGGTTCGGGCATCTGGTAAGGATGTCGCCTGGGCACCTCCCTTTGGAGGTATACCAGAAATGGCCAACTGAGAAGAGACCCTGAGGTCGGCTCAGGGCCTGCTTGAGAGAGTATATCTCCTAGATGGCCTGGGAGCAGCTGGGGATCCCCTGGGTTGAGCTGGAGGAAGTTGAGAGGGACAGGGATGTCTGGGCTTCTCTGCTCTCCCTATTGCCACTGCAACCCTAGAAGGACAAGCGATCAAGGAAATGGATGGATGGATGGATGGAAGATGCGTGATAAAAACTACAAAATGAGCCATGGATTTTCTTATCGTAAGAAATGCTTATTTGAGTTGTAGAGATCCTCTCTGTGGAGCTATTCAGAATTTGGAATTGATGATTTGGCTTGTAGGTCTTGGTAATGTTTCATTTTTAGAAATTGAATGAAGACTTGACATATGTTAGTAGATGAAAGTAACACTTTCTTTCATTATTTTTAAGGCTAATTCACTTTGCATTCATGCAGTAAGTTGAACATGTCACAAAAATGTTACATTAATGTACAATCAGGATTAGTCAGGATACATTGGCGAAATTGACCACAGCCGAGTCAAGCTCAGTTTAGAAAACCAAAATTTTCTTCCCAAATTGCAACAGAGCTGTATATAAAACTCCTTTTGTATGCTGCAGTTGTAATGATGGTTCATCTTGTAATTTTACCATAGTGGTCAAAGCCAAATAAATGCTTTTTGCATTTATATTTATTTCTATAGTTATATTTATATTTATATATTATTCATATGTATTTATACTACGTTATTCTTATATTGGGGGGCGTGGTGGCGCAGTGGGTTGGACCGGGTCCTCCTCTTCAGTGGGTCTGGGGTTTGAGTCCTGCTTGGGGTGCCTTGCGATGGACTGGTGTCCCGTCCTGGGTGTGTCCTCTCCAGCCTTATGCCCTGTGTTGCCGGGTAGGCTCTGGCTCCCCGCAACCCTGTATGGGACAAGCGGCTCAGAAAATGTATGTATTCTTATATTTGCAATACATATATATATTCAGGAGGGTGCGGTGGCGCAGTGGGTTGGACCGCAGTCCTGCTCTCCGGTGGGTCTGGGGTTCAAGTCCCGCTTGGGGTGCCTTGCGACGGACTGGCGTCCCGTCCTGGGTGTGTCCCCTCCGGTTCCCCGTGACCCCGTAAGGGACAAGCGGTTCTGAAAATGTGTGTGTATATATATTCATTTCCATTCCTACTGCAATAAATTGACCTAGTGAAGCTGAATATTGCCTGAATTATTGTTTTAAACACTTTCCGCAATTATATATGGAAGGCTCACCTTGACCTAAAACCATATAATGGTTTAATATGAATTTTGAAAATAAGGAAACATTTATGAAGCCTGTGGAAGTGTTTTGAAATTCCTGATTAGAGTGGAAGCACATCTGCTCTGACCGACAGTTTTTTCATTACAGGCGGCTTGTGCAGACAATCCAGGTTAGATTTGTTTAATGGCTGGCAGATTGGATTTATTGGAAGGATTCACCAGCTGCCTGCAGTAAATGAGTCTGGTTTGACTGAGCCGCATGAATCATTACTCTCATGGCCTTTTATGACTAAGAGCTTTGTCTGATTCAGACTGGCTGTAAGCTGGCCATTTTTGAGGCATGCATGTACTGTGCTCATTTGAGCTTTCTGCACCACATCTCCTGATTGCATGTAAGGCCAAAGAGAAGGAGAAAGGATGGAGATGGTAGAAATGGAATGTCAAGTCCTGGCTGATTTTGGCTCCAGATTTTTTTCTGATGTTTCGTTGTTTTCTTTCTAGTGCTACTTCTTCACCATCGAGTTTGGCCTGTGCAAGCAGGACGGACAGCTGAGAGCCTATGGAGCAGGACTGCTGTCATCCATTGGTGAGCTGAAGGTAACTGCTCCTTCCTAACTGGAAAAAAGCCCTCTCTCCTCCTGGTCCAGAGGAAGTGTCTGTGTCATGGCTAACACTGCTGTATGTGCTGCTGTCGCTCCATAGCACGCGCTTTCAGACAAGGCTACCGTAAAGCCTTTCGACCCGAGGACCAGTTGCTTCCAAGAGTGCCTCATCACTACCTTTCAAGATGTGTACTTTGTCTCTGACAGTTTTGAAGAAGCCAAAGAGAAGATGAGGTAACTTGGATACCTGAAAAGCTATGACAAATGCAGCAACCATCTTTAAACTAAAAGAGAGCTCCTGCAATCTGGGCCTTTTCAATGCAGTTTTTTTTTTTTTTTTGTATCTCTTGGGGTGGAGTTTACTGATTATTTTATTTTTAAACATCTGTTGACCTGATTGATCTATGATTCAGACAAGACAGCTCAGAAAACAGGTGCTTCATGGGATTATTTTCATGTTATTGGAACTCCTGAATTATTGACAGCTGTTGCTAAGCAACCACAAAATATTCACATTTACTGGTAATTTTATTGCTGGGCAATGTTGGTTTTTGGCTTCTTATCCTTTCCGACTGCATTCCTGCGCTGAGACAGGCTGGACTGTCTGTCATCCAAGTCGTACCTAGTTTCTTCGGAGGGCTGGGAGGCACAAACCAATTTACACATCTCTTCACTTGTGAAGGATCCATTTTGTTGTAAAGCCAACATAATTGTCACAGAATGAGTGTTTAATGACTAGTGAAAATACAAACCTAGACCTCCCAGCCTCTTTACATCTCTTCATTCACTTCCTTTCTTTCTCTCTTGTTCTCCCTCCACAGGGAGTTTGCAAAAACCATTCAGCGTCCTTTCTCTGTTTATTATAACCCTTACACCCAGAGCATCGACTTGCTGAAGGACACAAGGAGCATCGAGAACGTGGTGAACGACCTGCGCAGCGACCTAAATACAGTGTGCGATGCCCTGAGCAAAATGAACAAGTACCTGGGAATTTAGCATCCTGTTCGAGCACACGTGGTACTGAGGGGGTAAAAGGTACCTTGTGTTGATATAATTAAAAGAAGAGATTTAATACCGAAAAAAGATGTAATACTTATATATGCATCGTATGCATGACGCATATTACTTGAACAACATGTGCCCACAGAATAATACAGGCAGTCCCCGGGTTGTGAACGAGTTTCGTGTCCTCGGTCAGTCTTTAAGTCGCATTTTGATGTAAGTCGGAACAGTTAGGTATGGTTGGTATCTAACGTCAGTTTGCCAAATGTTTGTTTTAATATATTGTATATCATGTACCTTTCTATGCATAAAAAACATTAAAGAAACACTTGGGATACACTAAAACATGTTTTATATAATAATAATAATAATAATAATAATAATAATAATAAATGTGACTTCAGTATTTATAATAGAGACACAGAATAAGATAATAATAAATGTTACTACTGTCATGATGAACAGAGGACACGGAGGAGGCTGGACCCAAGTGCTGGATCGTTTATTCAGAATCAAAGGACTAGACGTGTTCTTGTGGTTGGGGACAGGCGAATGGTCAGTCGGTTGAGCGGCAAACTGAACAGAGCGAGGATCCGAAATCGTGGTGGAGGGACAAGGCGGGCGGTCGTTATCAAAAAGACATGGAACAGGACTGGAGAACAATGAGGGACAGGACTTGAGCAAATTGAAGTAGGTTTGAGAACACGAACCATTGTATATACAGTAACTCAAATTTTTAATATAATAGGCCTAATTATGAAGTTTTCATCCAATTGTTACTTAAGGGTAACAAATATCACCTTCCGGTCAGTAAGGGGGTCGTTCGTAAGTACGGGTTGTACATAATTCGGATGTCCGTAACTCAGGGACTGCCTGTGGTCCCAAAAGAAACTTTATTTTGATACAAGGGGCTGGTTAGCAGTGTATTTGATTGGTATATTCTTCTAAACATGTTTCGTATGCTTACATTCAAGATACACAGGAAAAGATGTTATATCCCATGCATATTTTTCAATGGCTGTACACAAGGACCCAGTCCAGCCACCAGCCTGAAGCCACAGAAAACAACACCCTGCATAGCCAAAAAACATCTTCATGACCTGAGACCAAGAAGTTTAAATGACTTCTACAACCCACCCACTAAACCAAAACTAATCCCACCAAACCAACCAACAAACCAAATCTAGCCCACCAACAAATAACCAAACCAAGCCTAACCCACAACACAAAAAACCAACCATCAAACCATTCCCACCAAAGCCAAACCAACAGACCAAGTCTCAGCCACCAACAGAAACCAACCAAGCCTACTCCCAACAACACAGAAAACCACCCATAAAACCAAACCAACAAATCAAGTCTAACACACCAACTCAAAACCATCAAACCATACCACTAACAAAACCAAACCAACAAACCAAGTCTGACCCATAATACACATAATTCGGACGTTCGTAACTCAAGGACTGCCTGTAGTCCCAAAACAAACTTTATTTTGATACAAGGGGCTGGTTAGCAGTCTATTTGATTGGTATATTCTTCTAAACATGTTTCATACACTTACATTTCAATAATAATCCCTTTTATTTGAACTTTTTGACCATTTCACAACCCTCAGATGCATTTTCCCAAACCCAAAAACACATAAAACAGTACTGAAGAATACTACTTATAACCCCCGACTCCTCTGTGTGTGTGTGTGTGGGCATTTGAAGATTAAAAGCATAAAACACAAGGTTCCTTTTATCCAGTACCTAGGCTTGCTTTAGTGTCTTTCAGACTTGGAAGCCTCACTGCTCCTCAACCCCAAGCTGTTCTACTGCGAGTGTGTCTCCGTCAGTGTGGCTGTGGCTTCTTCTGCTGCTCTGAGCATCACCCAGATGTTGCTGTTTCTCACCCAGCCATCCCATGTCCTCAGTGGTCACCCATTTTGCTCTGATACGGGATGTGGCAGGATGACTTTGGCACACAGCACATGGAGCGGGGTCTCTAACAGTGTGCAGTTTGTCATACCTGAAATGTGTATCAATGGAATGAATGCTGAGGCATTAGTACGTTGTGGTGTCATTGGAATATGACATATTCTATGCCTATATTAAACAGCAAGAGGTATAGCAACTGCCATGGCATGGTTGGGAAGCCGCAAAGTATTATTTTTACTCAAGTACATATTAGATACTCAAGCTTGGTCCCATTTACATTCCGGTAACTTATTTCCCACGTGTTAAGTATACAAATGCAAAAATGCTTGTCCTAAAACCTTTGCTGAACTGAAGCAACTGTTCTGCTGTCTATGTAAAACAATGTAATTAAAATACTGTGTCTGGCTGTCTCTGCTATTTACTGAGCTGCACAGTGACCTCATATGGATCATTCCAAACTTGAAAGTTAGGGTGGAGCTTTGGGTGAGCATGAAAAGTTCTGGAAAGTCTTGCAGTCAAATGGCAGAGTGTTATTTACCTCGACGCGGTGATGCATTGCAGCATGCTTGAGGCAGACGTGTTAGATTGCTCAATTTCTGCTTCTTGTAACTCTGGGCTGAGGACCCATCCAGCGCTGCTTTGCTGGGTGTCGTTCCAAGGCAGATCCTGATGGGATCTCAACATACAAGAAACTTTTCCCCTGAGCTGCCGTGCTGAGATGATGCTCTAGACTCACAAGGGTGTCCAACCTTTTCGGCTAAGGGTTGCACTAACTATTGTGAACTCATCCAAGGGCCACAGGTGTCAAAATCATAGTGATGCGTTGAATCTTAAATTTATAAATTGAAAAATTGTAAATGTATTTGCAATGTATTTCATTTTCATGGGGTCTGTGATCAAGTGTGTGTGTCTAAATCTATTATCCTGTGATTCAATAGAATTTATGTATATGTTTATGGTAGGTAGAGTATATATCATACTGGCCTTCTATCTAGGGTGTACCCCGTCTTCACTACCCTCAGCCTTCTGCCCAGTGATTTTAAGGTAGATTTCAGTCCCCCGTGACCCTGATCAGGACATGCTAGTAAGGAAAATGGGTAGATGGATGGCTGGATAGTATATATCAATATTTAGAAAAACGTTCTTGTGCGCTGGATTACATGACACAGTGGGCAGCATGTTGGATTCACGTCGTCTAGCTTTAGCATTAGTTCTTCCAGAGGGGTGTGAGTCGAGGTCTGCAATGCAGTTGTACAGGACAGCTCCAGGCCAATGGCTGTGAACACTGAAACTGTTTCTTACTGTGCAACTCTGTTACTGTTTGACCTGTCCTGAATTTCCTGCAAGATTTTGGCAGCATCAGTAGGATTGAAAAAAAAGGCAAAAACAAAAAAAAGAGCCCACACTGCAACATATTAATTGAAGCACAGTCATCACACCCACAGTGGGATAATGTTCATAAACTCAGAGGCATTTCCATAACACTTCAGCATCCAGAGGAGTAACTCATGTGGGTCAATCTTCCATCCTCTCCGTCACCAACAAGAACATGTACATTTATCATCTTTACAGTAAATTTTTCTCCATAAAATGAAATGTGTTGTCTGCATTTGAAGGAGTGCTGCAAAGAACAAGGACAAGTCATGTGTTTTTGTTGAATAGACTACGAAGAAAGAAGAAGAACTCCTTGTTCTTTCCGTAATTGTTTGTAAAATTGAGAAACAGATATGAAGCTCGAATGGAGAGTGGAGCAATATGCCCACTGGTACATCGGCACTGATGGCGTTCAAAGCGCGAGCACAACAGGTGTTTGGCTCATCGGCTCACAGTGCTGGAGAAAATGTGAGCCACTTTGTTCTGGATATGTGCCGCTGCACAGGGATTATGGCCATTTACAGCAATACTGAAGACATGTCACAAGAAATGAAGGGGTATTTGAAAGCAATGTGAACTGAAATTGCAGAACAGAGGCAGTTAGTTACTTGTTCAAGTCCCACGAGAAGTCCCTGCTGCGGTCCCCTTTATCAGGATACAGTCAAAACTCCACCGACTGTATACAAATGGCTTAAACTGGAAGTCACTATGGAAAAAGTAGTTTATGTGCTATCATATCATAATGTGGCTAACCTGTTTCACCTCTCTCATTGATCATGTGATGAGAATTTCAAAGGATCATATTCAATTCAATTTATTTTTATAGAGCGCTCTTCTCACGCAGTGACACAGAGCTCTTTAACACAGGCATAACGCAAGAAAAACAGATACAAAGAAGACAGTTGACCAATGGCTACCATAATAAAGTACTTTTATAGAGCTATAAGTATGCCTACTGGCCACTGGAGAAAGGAACAAAAACTTCCAACTGAAAGTTGAGGGAGAAAAAAACCTCTGGGGGTCCAAGGGCCAGTGGTCGTCCACCCCTCCTGGGCATTCTAGATTAAGTAACAATTGTAAGCCAGTTTAACAAGTAATAATGATATTGTGACTAAATGGTATCTTGCATCCCCAGCTCAGCATGGAACAACTCGTTCATTATGGCAGTTGGTCATCATCCTCAGTCAGCATGGGATTCATCTGTCACCACTGGCCAGCCTCCTCAAGTCTTATGTACCAGGCAATGCTCAACAAGAAGAAAGAACAGAGTTAGTAATGTGTTACTAAAGTTAATTTATTATTCCTTTTTATAATGGTGGTAAAAAACCAAGGCAAGTGGAATTACATTTTGAGGTGGAATGCCTGAGTGAACATGTAAGTCTTTAGTCTGGATTTAAAAACAGAAACAGACAGGGAATTTCAGACAGTAACTGGTAGACTATTCCTTAGTTTAGGTGCTCTATAACTAAAAGCACAACTTCCTACTGAGGTCTTATAGATCACAGTTACTTTAAGGTAACCTGCATTCAATAAACAAAGATATCGTCCAGGGTTATAAGAATCAATAATCTCACAAAGGTAAACAGGAGCAATGCCATCTACTGCCTTATAGGTCAAAGGAAGGATTTTATAATCAACTCTAAATGTGACCGGGAGCCAATGTAATGATTTAAGTACTGGTGTTATGTGGTCAGGGGTGCGGTGGCGCAGTGGGTTGGACTGCAGTCCTGCTCTCCGGTGGGTCTGGGGTTCGAGTCCCGCTTGGGGTGCCTTGCGACGGACTGGCGTCCCGTCCTGGGTGTGTCCCCTCCCCCTCCGGCCTTACGCCCTGTGTTACCGGGTTAGGCTCCGGTTCCCCGTGACCCCGTATGGGACAAGCGGTTCTGAAAATGTGTGTGTGTGTGTGTTATGTGGTCATACTTCTTATTTCTAGTGACAATTCTCGCAGCAGCATTTTGTACCAACTGTAGTCTGGATACAGTCTGGTATGGACAACCCAACAATAAAGCATTAAAGTAATCTAGCCTGCTTGAAACAAAAGCATGAACCAGTTTCTCAGCATCCTGTCTACATAGGAATCTCCACAATTTAGCTATGTTTCTTAACTGTAGGAAGCACGACTTAGTCAAAGCATTTACATGAAATACAAATGACAGCTTTCCATTCAGCAGGACACCCAAATCCTTGACACAATCACTACGCTTGAAGCTAATACCATTCGATGTAAAGACTGACGTGATTATGTCGAGAGTTTTGGCATCACCACCCACCACAAGTACCTCTGTTTTACTGGCATTTAGAGATAAAAAATTTTTACTCATCCATAATTTTATACTGGTAAAACAATTAGCTAAAGACACCACATGTGATGGATCATCAGGTTTAAACGATACATATAACTGTGTGTCATAGGCATACGAATGGAAATTCACATTGTGTTTGCGAATAATGTCACCCAATGGTAACATATAGAGTGAGAACAGTAATAGCCCCAACACAGAGCCCTGTGGCACACCATACTGAACCATAGTTGAGATGGAGGGGGTGCAGTAATCAGATTTCAGTACAAATTGTTCATGGTTAGCTGGATAGGATTCAAACCACTTCAGAACGGTACCTCTTAGTCCAATCAGGTTTCCAAATCTACTCAGTAGGATAGTGTGGTCTACAGTATCGAATGCAGCACTCAAGTCTAGTAACATAAGAATAGAGATCTGACCAGCATCAGAAGAGATGAGAATATCATTAACAACACGTGTGAGCGCCATTTCAGTGCTGTGACCAGTGCGGAAACCAGACTGAAATTTTTCAAATATATTATGATGATTAAGATATTTTACAATTTGGGAAGTTATGATTCTTTCTAGAATTTTGGATAAAAATGGTAGATTGGAGATGGGTCTGTAATTACATGGGTTATTACAATCCAGATACAATTTCTTTAGTAGGGGTCTAATAATGGCGATTTTAAAAGCTTTTGGAACACAGCCATTTCATAACGATGTGGTTGGACGGCACCGGCAGGTATAGATCAAAGGTTAATAAGTAATGATCAGAAATAGCCTCCTTTAAAGGAATAATATTAACATCATGAACATCTACACCGTAGGTTATGATGAGGCTGAGCGTATGGTTACGAGAATGAGTAGGACCGTTAACAACTTGAGTAAAACCGTTGGAGTTAAGAGAGATGTAAAACCATTAGCGAGAGTATCCAACGACATGTGTACATGAATATTGAAATCACCCATCAAGATAATTTTGTCATGATTAATGACTAGATCGGTTATGAAGTTGCTAAATTCCTTGAGAAAAGAGGAGTACGGTCCAGGTGGACGGTGGATAAGTAATGTGATTATACTTGGTTTTGACTTGAAATCTAGCTGTAGATCTTCAAATGAGGTAAAGTTATCACAATTTCTCAGTGTTATTTGTAATGTATTATTGAAAAGAACACCGATTCCACCTCCACGAGATACAGAAAGAGATTTATGGAAATAATCATATCCGTCCGGAGCGGCTTCTATTGGCGGAATCGTATCGGACCCACCGAGCCAGGTTTCGGTAAGAAAGAATAGATCGGACTGGTAATTTAATATTAACTCGTTTACTAGAACCGCTTTGCTCTTCAGTGAACGAATATTTAACAGACAGCATTTTATATTACAGTTTGGTTTCAGTGGTAAGTTGAGAACGTTTGTTTTAATGTATTTTAGGTTTCTGGTGCAAGTGCTCCTACCACTGAGTCAAGTTAAACACCGTGACCTTATAATAGTTTGTATGTTTTGGCTGCACTTAATGCTTCCATTTAAAGTTTTGAGGCCCACACTGGACACGGTACAAGAAACCCCATCACATGAGAAATGACCACTGGTATCCAAACGAGTAACAGACCCATCAATACACACAGCTGCTAAAGGAGACGACCCATAGATGAGTCAGTCCTGCAGCTTGCAGTCCAAGTTCTGGGACAGAACAAATGAACCCCTCCAGTTGAGGTTTACACCATCACGTGTGAAAAACCTGGGCCTTTCCCAGAAATCATCCTAGTTATTAACAAATGATATGCAATTAGAGTGGCACCACATCTCCAGCCATGTGTTAAAGGACACCAGTCTACTGTACACTATGTCCCCCATGAAGAGTCTAGGTAAAGGACCAGACACTATTAGATTTCGAAATTTCCTTCTGGCCTTGTTACACATAGAAATAAAGCAGCTGTTTAATACCTCAGGCTGTTGAAAATGAATATCATTACCACCAACATGCACCATCATAGTCAACACAGCATTATTGGCCAGAGAACTGACACGAGCTTCCATATCGAACACACATGCGCATGGGAAACACTTCAGCTTTACCTTTACACTTCAATTCCCAGGCCCCCGATCCTTAACATTTCGGATAGCCGAATCCCCCAAAATGAGCACTTTCTTCTTCTTCTTCTTCTTATTATTATTATTATTATTATTACCAGGTGAACTGCTTAAAGCCGAATATCTATTTTGGGTTTGGTCAGGAGAACCCGAACCAGGAACCCATGGCCTAGGCTTCACTTTATTTGACTTACTCTGAATAGTAACCCAGTTGCCGTGAGAGCGCTCCGAGGTACCCGGCTTTTCATTTGCTGTACTGGGGCCTGTAAGTGTCGACGCCGAGTTCGACACTACGGAGGCATCGGGACACACTGAGTCCAACCAACTCTCCATTTCTCTGACAGAAATCAAATTTTTAATGCGCTCTTCTAAATCGCGCACCTTCTGCACCAAGTTGTTATTTGGTCACGCATTTCGAGCAAATGAAATGTTTGACAATGTCAGCAGGTGCAACTAAGCAATACATGTTACATGATACACAACACACAGGTGTGCCGTCAGACGAAACATTTGGGATGGAACTTACATCGAACAAGGACTCCATTCTTTCATAAGACTATGTCTCAGCTACCGGTGTTCGACTTCTCGCATATTCATAAAGCTATTGCAGTAGACCTTCTGCACAGTGGATATATCAATGTGTTCATAAGAGAAGAGTTTGTGCTCCATGATATGAAAGTGTACGTATATCCAAACGATGAACACACTGTCAGACTATGTTTGGAAGAGCTCCTGTTTGATTAGGGTTTTATTTTTTAATAAGTACAAAGTGGCCCCACTGATGGAAAACTGGGACATAAAAGGTCTGTATCTTTCCCTGAAGTGCACTTTGGAGCTCCCCTGGCACCCCGAAGGCCCATTAAAAGAGCTTTTGTGAAAGTGAGCGTAGTCACAATGGCCATCCTAACCATTCCTGCCCTCAACTATCAAGACACATCAGCTTCACTGGTTGAACAGCCGTTCCAAGAACCATCTTTTCAACTGTTGTCATACTCGTTAGTATTAAACGACAGTGCCAGACAGATGGGTGGTGACTGGTCATGGAGCAGAAATATAGCGTGGAGCACATGCACTTAATATTCACATTAATCAGCATCAGCCAACTGGGTTTGCAGAGCTCTACCTGTCACTATGTCTTTTTCAATGAAACAATTAGAATTAAATGCTAATCTCCTGCTCCGGATGGGGCCATACAGCAAATATTTAGTTTTATTCAACAACAGATGAGGCCAAAATGCCACTTTTTATATACTAATGAAGGGACTTGGAAGGAGAGAATGCAGTTTTAATGGGTCTCTTGCGGCTGATTACTGTAATGGCTGTAGGAATAAGCATCTGTTGCTCATCCATCTTGACGGACACCCAGTAATAGGGCCAGTGGAGTGGAAGCAAGAGGAGAGTGAGGGGCGGGATGACTACAGTTGAAGAGGTGGCAGGGCCAAGGGAGCTCTAGTTAGTTAAGACTTACAAAGATAAAGTATTTACAATTTTTGCCCATTTACACAGCAGGGTAATTTTTACTAGTGCAGTTCAAAGTATCTTGCTCAAGGGGTACTATGACCAGAGGTGGGATTTGAACTTGGTCCCTTGAATGGAACTATGCTACCTTCTGTAATGGGAAATAGTTTTCCTAACATCATTTGTCTGTTAATGTGGAGGCAGTTTCAGAGCTGCTCAATGACAAAGCTCTGCTCAAACCTCAGTGCTGTTCTACTACATCGAATAAGAATCAGTGAATCAAATATGACGACATGATTAGAAATGTCAGCTGGTACACTTTTAACTAACACTTAAGGCCTTAGGAATGGGCAGTACCACTCTCCAAGCTGGCATGGAGCCTATGGTCAATTGGGCATGGCTCACATCTGCTGTCTGGCCCCATTTGTCCTCCATTCACCCCCACATCACCATTGCCTACCACACATCTGCCTTCATTTTGGCTCCAGACACGCTTGGGAAGGAGGAACGAAGGTGTGTGAGAGGGCACGGTCGAGGTCAAACAAACATGTCAACTGAGGGGTCAGTGCCAATCCAACATGTTCTTTCAATGTCCTACTTCTCAAGTTGTTGAGCCTGACTGGCCCTGGTAATGCTGTGACATTGAAGCCGGCTTTCTGCTGTCCTTCTGCCGCCTTTATTTTCTCATTATGGCTCTTTATTATCAGGATGTAGCACAGGATCCCTTAGCGGCTCATCGACGGGCAGCAATTCATCATCAGAGCCAGATAAATACGCACAATTTCAGCTAACAGATCTGTCATATCTCACAGGGCGCACATCGGGGGAGGCGTGTCTTCTATTTACGCTCGTAGGAATGGGAGAAAAACATTTGAAGGAAAATTGCTGTCGTGGAATACTGCAATTTATGTTTTTTGAATGAATGGTTTATCGGAGATCAGCAGCTCAGTATCTGGTTTTTTTCACAGTGGTTTTATGTTTGCAATTATTCATTTAGCTGATGCTTTTCTATACAGTATTAAGCTACATAGAATTATTTATCCATTTGTACAGCTGGGTAATTTTTGTTTTCTTAGTTTGAGCAAATAATTTAAGTAGGGAAGGTGAGCTGTTGCGTTCACAGAATGCATCACAACTTTTTTGGACTGACTTATGTAGCTGAGTGCGGTAGCCTTCATTCCGGAAGCAAGGTCAAAGTGATGAAAATACCCAGGCTTCTCTTGAAGGACAGTTTGAAACAGAAATGTCTGAATAGCCGCATCTCATCTCTTTTCAGGGTCAGTGGGAGATGCAGGTTGAGACTGAACAATATTTACTCCATTATTATAAAAATAGGTGAAATTATGGGGAAAAAAATCACATTTCCTTCCGTAAGTGCTGTGGGTTCTGTGAGTGCCTCATAGGGCCTGGGATCTGTGATGGGATGTGGATTGGATTCTCCTTCAGTGTGTGAGCAATCTGTCTGCCTGGTCTTTGTGTGTTTGCGTGGAGTTCTTTCCTTTTCCTCAAATAGTCGAAAGAAACATTTCAGGTGAAGTGGTGACTCTAAAAAATATACCGGTAGTGTGTCACCTTGTTTTGTTTTGTGGAGGTCTACATACATGTAGCTTAATAGAGTGTACTAGTCATTACCTATCTATCACCTTGGACAAACATGTCAGCACAAAACAAGTAAATAATGATAATTGTATGCTCCAGATTGCTTCAGATCAGAAAGACTAATTGAACTGGTGTTCAAGAGCTTTGTTCCAAAGCCATGTGCACTGTCCGCTATATTTAATCACCCCTGGAGCAATTCTGGTGGAGGCCCTAGTGGCTCCAGGATCCTGCTGATGCAGCTTTTGCCAAAAATGTGGGAATAAATAGAGGATGATGGGAACTGAGCCCAATATTTTGTCTGGGTTTTTGCTGAACATGCAAGAATGACCTTGTGCTGAGGGACAGAGTTTTTGGGTTTTCTTGTGGTGGGCAGTGGCAGAGGGTAAGTATTGTGTTGTGGATGTTGATGGAGCTCTAGTTCACAACTTGTGGGTCAGGTGGAGGGAATCAGTTTGAAGGAACTCAAATGGTTCTATCAGTGGACAACACTTTCTCAGAAAGTCCTCCCAAGTTGAAATATTATAAGGAGTGAAGTACAAGCTGGGGAACATTTTCAGGGAATGTGGATTTGCTGTGGTGTGGTGGCGCAGTGGGTTGGACCACAGTCCTGCTCTCTGGTAGGTCTGGGGTTCGGGTCCTGCTTGGGGTGCCTTGCGACGGACTGGCGTCCCGTCCTGGGTGTGTCCCCTCCCCCTCCGGCCTTATGCCCTGAGTTGGGCTCCAGTTCCCTGCGACCCTGTATGGGACAAGCGGTTCTGTGTGTGTGTGGATTTGCTGTCATTGAACAAGCCGTCCCTTCACATGAAATTGATCTTGTCCCTAGAAAGCTGTCCTGCCTTCATGTCCACATGTTGTGAAGACAGTTGCTCAGTAACAGGAGAAAGCTGGGTGACAGCAAAAGTATTGGCACACATGATCAGCCTCATTGTCTGTGACAGAGTTCCAACCTTGATACTGAACCACTGCAATTTCTCAGCGGTGTGCTGCAAAAGAAGACTTTGGCACAGTCCATACTGAGATTGTAAATGCTATAGTGGGATCTCCTGTGAGTGCTCAGGTTTTCTCCCGTAGTCCAAAGAGAACAGTGTTTCAGGTGCCTGGCTTATTCGAGCATAGCTCCAAATCCAGCCCAGTCTGTGCGAAGTTTGCATATTGTACCTGTGCTTGCATGGGTTGGCAAGCTCCTTTTTCCAAACCAAAGTCCAAAGACACACACTTCAGGTTGTATCCATACAGTGGGAATGTATCTGTGGCTACTCTGTGATGGACTAAGATCCTGTTCAGGGTCTACCCCTCCTATCCTGGTATACAGTGATTCTGGAATAGGCTCTGGACCTCTGTGATCCTGCAAATGATAAGCAGGGAATGAAAGTGAGCGTGAAGCGTGATATTTACTGGAAATCGCTGAAAAGCTGTCGCCCCTTATATCTTTCTTCATTGTCATAAACCGCTTTGAGAAAATAGTTTTAAATGCACTATGGAAAATAAAAGTCTAGTCTTTAATCACTCATAATGCACAGTTCTTTGCTGCGGAACTGGCAAAGTATCATTTGTGTCTGAAGAAGAGTACATCAAATTACACAAAGTGATTCATAATGATGTTGCCTTTCAAGGGAGTTCTATGTGTTTTCAAGTTTTAACAGAAGTACGGGTTTTTTGTAAAAGAAATATGCAGGAGAAGCCTGGGAACGGGATTCTTCGCTTCTTGCCTGGTGCAACGTCACCACGGTATGTTTATTGAATGGAAATGTCAGTTCTCTTAAAGCACTTCTTGTGAGAGCTCATTATGCAAATTTTTCTCAAATAAATTGCATTTAAACTTCCTCTGAGAAGCTGCACTGTTTGCATTGTACGCAATACGGCAGTTCATCCCTTCAACTGCAGATGAGACAAAGAGCCAACACACATTGGCATCTTGAGAATTTGGACTTTGTGTGTCTGCAAACTATAGTTACCACTAATGGAAAGTAGTGCTAGTGAAAAAAAATGTTTGAAAGTTTTTATTTGCAACTCCAACAACATGCTCTGGTGTAAATATTTCATGGCACTTGAAGAAATTGACCTATTATTTATTTAAGAAGACGGGGGAACTCCATGCTATTGAAAAAAGGAAGCATTGAGTGCTGCAAAACAGCTATATTTGATGCATTTAAAATATTGGATGGCAGTTAAAATGTGGGAAAACCTTACTAAAGATAGCGGTCCTTTAAATTTCAGAACGACAATTTTTCCAAGACAATGGGACAGTGGTGTGAAATGAAACAGCACACATATATATATATATATATATATATAAATAATAGGAGCAATATATTTAAAAAATTAAACTTTTTAGGGTTAAATATAATGTTGAATATTTTTTTGTACAATATTAACTTTTATATAATATTTTATGAGGGGGCGCGGTGGCGCAGTGGGTTGGACCACAGTCCTGCTCTCTGGTGGGTCTGGGGTTCGAGTCCCGCTTGGGGTGCCTTGCGGCGGACTGGCGTCCTGTCCTGGGTGTGTCCCCTCCCCCTCCGGCCTTACGCCCTGTGTTGCCGGGTAGGCTCTGGTTCCCCCGCGACCCTGTATGGGACAAGCGGTTCTGAAATGTGAAATAATATTTTTTGTATTTTGTATAATATTTAGGGGGTGCGGTGGCGCAGTCCTGCTTTCCGGTGGGTCTGGGGTTCGAGTCCCGCTTGGGGTGCCTTGTGGCGGACTGGCGTCCCGTCCTGGGTGTGTCCCCTTCCCCCTCCGGCCTTACACCCTGTGTTGCCGGGTAGGCTCCGGTTCCCCGCGACCCCGTATGGGACAAGCGGTTCTGAAAATGTGCGTGTATAATATTTTTTCTATGATATTAACTCATTTTCAGTTATTCAGGGCAAAAAAAAAATTCATGTCAAGACCTCTCTTTTCTGAGTGGACTAACACCGCTACTAAATCTGCTGAAAGATGAGAAACGGGACAGAGTGAAATAGTTTCGAATGTGGTTTTTACTGCCTCCCCCCCCCCCCCCCCCCCCCCCCCAATGGATATTTGTTGCTCTGTTACACAGATTAAAGACTGCATAAACATTTAGTGTTACAGCAATAATTAAAAACCTCCCTATTTTAATGTGGTCCTCTCTCGCAGAAAGCTGTCATGTAGTAATGCTCAAGAGCGATACTCTCTTCCAGTGATCTTTTTGCCCTGTAAGATTGTACTTCTCCCAGTCGCACATTCATTATACTTGAAGTCATTGTTAAAAAATTCCCATATTAACCAAAGGATCAGCAAGGTGTTGAAAGCATACAGTGGTTCTACTATTTTGTTATATTTATTCTGCTTATTTTGCTGTTAAATTCATTCATTTTACCTATTTTTCAAAGCTAATTTCAATATTAAGTTATTTATGCAGAATTACTCATTTATTTACCTAGGCAATATTTCCTAGAGCTTTTCACGGTAAATTCCTTAATCAAGGTACAGTACAAGGTGGGTTTCAAACCTTGTGTGGCCTTCCTGCTGCTGCCATCAAACCTCTACAGCTGATACAAAACGTTGCTGCCCAAGTTGTGTTTGACTTGCCAAAGCGTTCCCATGTATCTCCTTTACTCTTTTCTCTGCACTGCCTTCCTATAGCTGCCCGGATCAACTTTAGGACCCTGGTTATGGACTACAAAAGCATCACTAGAACTGCTCCCAGATATCTACAAGAGCTGATCATCTGCTACACCCCAACCAGACTGCTACACTCTTCCACATCTGCCAACTTAGTGGTCCCACGCACAAAAGGTAAAGAACAAAGGTTCTTGGTTCTGGCTCGGTTGTGGTAGAACGACCTACCCCCTCACTCAGAACTGCTGAAACTCTGTCCACATTTCAAAAGCGTCAGAAAACTCACCTCTTCCAGACTCACTTCGCCAATGATCTCTTGAGGTCATGTAAGGTGTAAATGTTCATGCACTATAACTTTATGATCATGCCTGCATAAGCCTTTACACGACTGCTACTCCTGAATTGTACGTAAATGTTTGTGTATCTCAAAAAAAAAAAAAAAATTGTAGGAAGGTGATCAGGAATCGTTATTCTGAGTTTTATGCAGCTACTCGTGTGATGAACATTGGTGCACATAGCGGAAAGAAACAAACTAACTTTACTTAAGAATCAGACGTCTGCAACTATCTCTCTTTCACCTAATGTAATGCACAAATTGTATTGTCTGAGATGTATGTCGCTTTGGAGAAAAGATTCTGCAAAATGAATAAATGTAACTATAAACCTGGGTCTTCCAAGTGTACTTTGGCAGCTGTAACTCCTTAGCTACCTGCTCATGTCAGTAGACAGTGCAAATCTGAAATGGCACCATTTCATTACTGGGAGGGAGAGCTCCGAAATAGATATAGCAAGCTGGGGATGATGAGAGTTGAGCCGAGCATTCTAGATTTTACTGAAGAGACTGCAAAAACGTCAGCCTGGGGTTTGACTTTCAGTTTTCAAAGTAGAGGTGGAGTGTGATGATATGTGGTTTGGTGGAGCCCGTGGAAGACTGGCATAGGTGGCATCCACCTCTCTTCCCTGCGCTGAATGATCTCCTCACTGCCATAATCACCACGTTCCGTGAAAGTCCACGAAGGAAATCTGCATACCCTCCTGCCGGTCGGGACCCTCTTTCCCCCTCCGGCAGCAGTTAAGTGCCTCTCTAATCCACATTCATTGCTCCGCTTCCTCACACACTTGGTGGCAACATGTTTCCAGCATTTTTAGCTCATAAGCATATGTTAGAAATCGTTTAAAAGCGCTTATTCCCATGAGAGCAATCTGAATAGTGGAGTTGCCCAAAACAAATATGAGACAGCACCCCATGATAATCACTTCACTGCTTTTCCGTGAATAATACATGCGTCTGTCTGGACTTTTATTTTGTTGTGCACTCTTACATTGCTGCACCAAAGCCTAGGGTTTGGAAGGCTTTAAACACCTGATTATTTGGCATGTGAAGGTAAAATCTTGAGCTCTTTACGGACAGCCAATTGTCAATCTGGCAGCCGCAATTTATAGGGAGTTTCTGCCTTGGCAAGAAGAGTCACATTTCTGTGAAGAGCAGACAGTGGTTAAACAACTCATAAGTCTCATAAGTGTGTTTTTGTGCTGAACTGTGTGTGTGCAGCTCCTGTCAGGGCAGATATTCCTATAATTAGAATTAAATGGGACAACTGGATGTATTGAAGCCAGGAAAACTGCTGATTTTTCATATTATTATACAGCTATTAATTAAGACTAGAGTTAGGGAGAGTTAAAAAAAAAACACTCAATTCGTATTACTGACATGCATCAAGTAGATGGAGTGAAGTACATGCATATTTACATTTACAGTACTTAGTACTTAGATAAGTAGAAAAAATAATTTTTGGTCCTGTTGAATCACCATATTTGTTGCTTGTAGGAGACAATACAATATGGACCATTTTGAGTTTCACTCTCTTTAACCTCTCAGACTCAATTGCCTGTTGCATGAGCTTTAAAATTTGTTTCTATTTTCTCACCTTTTCAAATGCAACTCATGCACAATGACTTCTTAACTTATAGACTGCAATGAAAAGCCTCAACAGTAAGTCATAGAGAAGGTTTCGTGTGATAAATGAGAATTACAAACACACTGAAATCCTACAAAGCTGATTGTTTGGAAAGAGGGGATCCATTGGGGTACATCATACATCACAACATTTCCGTCCACGACAAACTAAATTCCTTTATCAAATAAATCCACTCATGAGAGAAAGAAAGAGTGACACATCGGCATGGAGAGAAGTTTGCTGAAAGTGTTCTGAGGAGTAAGAAAAACTCTCAACAGTAGGATGCAGAGCAATGCTGTGGGTCGTAAATAACCCTCATTTCCACTTCTAGACATGTTTTTGCTTGACTGAAATAGATGGCAAGGCTTCCATTTCCGAGGGTTTGATGAAAGACCATGGTTGAGTGCTTTAGAGCTCTGTCCTTCCTCCAGAGCCTTGAGTCTCGCTCCACAACTCGTGTCCCGTCCTTGGGCTTAGATATGATTGGTTGTTTCTGCCTCCTTTACTGAGAGAAATTACGTTTACAAAAATGAGTTAATGTAACTTTTCTTTAACAGGAGTACGTTTTTTCCATTGTATCCACTGATGCTTTTGTGTCGACTGTTGTCTTCCTTATTTTGCTTCCTTTTCTTTTTCTTCTGGCCTTGTGACGCATCGTCACTTGATAAGAAAAAAAAAAAAACAGACATTCTCAAGGAGGTTTAGGACTCCTACTGTGAGCACTGCTGTTTGTTCTGAGAATATTTTCAAAGCTGAAGAAACCAAAATAAATTGTCTTCCTTAGACCCGTCACACCTGCAAAAATATTCCTCCTTCTGGAAAGCTTATCAAGACAGATTCGGATCAATATGAAGTCACAGGCTGAATCAATTAAATCAAAAGTCTATTGAAATAAAGATTCTGTTGAACCCAGGATGTTCAATGGGTCCCCATGGCTGGAGTAAACACCGATGAACAAAATTCATGTTTATGCCAGAAGAACGCACAGCAGCAAACTGTACATCCCATGAGCTTTTCTGGAATAGGGGCAGCAACTTGAAGGGACGTTGAAATGTAGATTTGACCTGCAGCTGACTTATCTTCCTTAAAAGCGTGTTTCTCAGATGGTTTTCACCTATGTGGTACGTTTTCAAGTGATATTCCTTTATATTATAAACATGTCTTATTCAAATTATGAACATTTCTCAGCCCATGGTGTACCCTGTCTCATGGCCTGTTCTGCCTAGAGAGGTTCTAGACCACAGCAACTCTGAAAATATAAAAGGCAAGCTGGCAATATGGCTTTTATGAAATTAAATATATTGGTGTTATTATTCTCCTGAATAAAAAATAAATTTTGTTTCGGTACTTCATTTAACACGTTTTTCTATCTAGAGCAGATTTTTTTCCTTAAAAATAATGGTAATAATGGAATTTCTGTATGCACATCCATATACCATATTTTTGACTGATCCATCAGAAAACATTTTGGTTTCTTTATTCCTTTTACTGACACACCTGAGTAGCAAGTCAGAGAAGCGTGTTTTTTTTATTTGGATATTCCTCACCATATGGACAGCTGAGCTTGCCAAGATGAAGTTGGAGAATAACTTGGCTCATCGGGAGCGGCAGAGGCGATCTGCGCAGTGTATTATTATCTATGTCGCTGTGTGGATTCACCCCCAGTGCTCCGAAGAGCCGCTGCTAATTATAGGGATTTACGTCTGTTGAGGGAAACAACTTTGTGTTAAGACTTGTGTGAGCTCCTCCAGGGTTCACTAGCAATTCTCTCGCCTCCCCCCCCATTTCAGAAATTATGTTCTACGTGCAGCAATCATCCATCAGAATTCATGCTTCTGTAATGTTCTCTGCTTATAATATCCTGTGGATATTGAGGTATAAACAGAAACTCGTTTCTTCAGTAGCCTAAGCCACAGGTGTTTGTATATTTGTCACAAGATCACTGCCCATGTCTTTCACTCCACAAAGCACACAGACTACAACATTAGAGGTGGTGTTACTAGTTACTAACAAATGCCTTCTTTTCATTGTGACACTAAGACTTAATAAAAGCCTTTATAAATGTGTTTACATGACTTAACTGTGTTGTTTCATATTTGTAGTTAAAGCAAGATACTCACCCTCAACTGTTCTGGCAAAAAATACCCAGCTCTATATATAGTTAGATCACTGTAATTACAGCATCGTAACAGTGTAAGTTGCTTTGGAGAAAAGAATGAAATAGATGAATTAATAGTGAAGATAAAATTCGATCTGTTTCAGTTGTGATTTATATTTACCTGTATTGAAGGTAATGATTGGTTGTTTTTGTGATTATGATTGGTTGAGATTGTCAGTGTGATGATAAGTATGATGTGTACAGTGACTGGGTTATGTAACAAGTATGACTGGGGAAATAATGAAGGAAAATAACCAGATTGACCATTTTAGGTAAAAGAAAAAAAAATCTTATGGGTTTGAAACACCAAGTGTGTACCTCTGTCCCAAAATGTGTGATAGAAGCCATCGTACAGAATAAATAGCCATGGTGGAAGTAGCCTAACCAACCAACATCAACAGCCACTTGTCCCGAGCAGGGTGGCAGCAAGCCGGAGCCTAACCCGGCAACGCAGGGCACGAGGCCAAGGGGGGGAGGAGACACACTCAGGACGGGACGCCAGTCCATTGCAAGGCACCCGAAGCAGGGCTTGAACCTCAGACCTGCCACACAGCGGGCACCAGCCAAGCCCAGCTCACCACCACACCCCCCTAGTAGCCTAACTAGTTATGTACATCATTAATAAATACATTGCACATGGGATGTGGAGGTATTGCAAGGTTTATAGTAAATAGTATGAACAAGACAGCACTGCAATAAAGGACTGAGCATGTCTCTGTTAATGATTCTCTGAGTGATCAAAATAAGGATTTTGTCACTTTTTTTAAAATTCTGAATCATTCCTGAGTTGCAAGTCACTGTATAGAAAAGAATCTGGCAAATACATAAATGTTAAGTCTACAGCAAGAACAGTAATCTGATTTGTGTTATGTAATTTTTACAGCTAGATATATTTGACATGTTTTTTATTAAAAAAAGAATTGAGGCTGCAAATTATTGAATATGCTATTAAATATACATTGTAGTACACAATCAACCCATGCTTGGCTATTTGAGTTATGAAATGATAAACCTCTGTACTGTACATAAATAGTATACACACTGTACATGCCCTGCAAAGTGGTACACATTTCATAATGCTTAGTGGCCTTACTCAAATATGCAAAGAATGTTTTGATTATGGTACAGTGTTGACAATGCATTATCAATAAACTGTAGTCTTTTCCATTAGATCCGTAAGAGACAAGAAGTATTTACAGAATTGTTTTGTACACCTTGAATGAATTCCATCATATTGGGAATAAGTAATCAGTGTTGAGAATAGGAGGGCCGGTGGTTTCGAGGTTCATGGTGATGTGGCCTGTGTGTTCCTCAAGCCAGGGCGGCGCTGTGATGAGTCCCCCTATCCAGTAAGGGACTGCCCTCCACCATGAGGTGTGATCCAACAACCCCCAAAGTTCTGATTCAGCCAGCAGTCCTTGACACCCAGGAAGACTCCTATTGCTCAAACAAGCATTTCATGCCTCTGGAGAGCGTGCATTTCACTGAGATCAGTTGTAGCAGCCCTTTGATACCGCCATTGCTTTTTTGTGCATTTTACGCTCTGGCCCAGTGTGCCCCATGCGGCTCTGGCCAAAGGTTCTGTGGCAAGATGGCAGGGGCATAAAAGTGAAAACTTCAGACAGAATGGAGGGTATCACAGGGCCCTTTGGTGGGTAAATGCAACCCATGATGAGACCTGACACTGACCGCAGGCACCCTGCACTTCAAAACGTGCTTCCAGGAAGAGTACAGTTCTTGTAGTACCTGCTTATTGTACCTAAACTCCTTCAATAAATGTTTTGCTGTCTGAACACAAAGTTTGTGTGTCCTCATATACAAGTCATATAAACAACATTAGCAACTTCCAAATGCTTACATAATAATGTTAATGCTAACAGCAAATGTGTGAAAAGTCTGTCTTTTGCAAATGTCTGGAATGGCTTCTGTTTTCATCGATGTCTTTGTGACTGAAAAGTATAAGTGTATATATATAGTATGCTAATGCTGATCACATGGTCAGTGTGCTGCTTTAATTAAATCATTACCCATCTCCATAATGCTGCCTTTTCAAAAGGCCACAGATGCACTTATGATATATTGCCATTACATTCTATCATATCTCTTTAGAAATATAGAGGGGTTTACAAGGTTACATTTGTGCTGTGCAATCTGAAAATAAATTTAATTTTGCTGTATTAGTTGCATTGCATTATTTTAATACAGTTTGGTGGAAAAATATACATAATATATGGTTGCAGGAAATATTTTACAAAGTGTAAATGAAAATATTTAGTTGTAATGCAGAGCAAAATATGGCACATTGCAGTAATGTGCAGTAAATTAAACACTATTAGTACATTTCAAATGATGACTCCTGGTCTGTGAACACTACATTAATAATCCATATCAAATACTGCACAATTCGACAGTTAAGTAGATTTAATTGCATACAAAATCTGCAAATGCACTGCAAACGGGGCTTGTACACCTGAACAGATTTTTGTGGGTTTTTGCGCACTTCCAATGTCAAGTGTTAAAGAATGCTCGGTGAGTTTGTTATTCCAAATTAATTCCAAAGCAATTCAATGCTTCAGCCAGAAATCTTCTCAAGGTTCAGTGCTAAAAAACCAAGCCATTTCTAATTGAAATATTTAAAAACCTGGCATTACCTTTGCAGTAAAGAGAGCGCACATGGAAATGGGGGGGGGGGGTCTGATTTTTTTTTTTCCCCCACCACAGTGAAAACTTTTGAAAATGTCCACAGAGGGGCGTAGTTCAGGCTAACCTCCGCAAACACTTATTTTCTTTACTATATTAAAATATTACACAAATATTAAAGCGGGCTTTTACTTTTAAACTGGAACTCGGAGTGCAGCATCCGTGGCTGTTTTACTATATTACTTAGTTATACTGTAGAAGTATCCAGGTAAAACTGACTTTGTCTCTAATGATTCTTCTTTTCTCAATAACAAGAATAAAACCAGTCATTCATTCCCGGACTATGGATTTCACGGACATTTTGGAGAAAAAAATATTATGTAGATATATATTTAATTCTTCTAACACGTGAAAAATTAAATGAAAGCATTTCCTGCTCCCTGTGATCGCGTGTTTTATACTAGGATTCAACGTTTTAACCGCGTGGATCAACTCTTCCTGCACGCGTAACAGTATATTGAAATATGTGAGCACATATAAATTTATATAAGTAGAGTCGGTGAGTGGGGGTGTGAAAAGGGGGCTGGGGAAGGGGGGGGGGGGGGGGGGTGCGAACAGCCCATCAATCAAAGTGATCATTGGCTGACGCGTCTCACAGCCAGTCAATATTGGCACTATGTAGTGCATTTAAAGAGGACGAACCTGCAGCTGCATCCACAGCATCTTCATGGGCAATTCGGTGGTCGAGCGCGAGATGACTGCGTAACGACGCGTTCACTTCGGAGCGGAGCCTCGTTTCATGCTCATCACCCGATCACGCGGCTGCACACAAGTTCCTTTCATTTAGTTTTTTTTTTTTTTTTTTTTAAAAACCCCCCCCCATGAAGGAGCGCTAGAGGAAACGGCTGCCGTTCACGCTCGCGCTGCTCCACAGTGTGCTCGTGTGTCACTTGGCGCGCGCCGCTGTCAGTCAGGAGCGGGGTTCCCTCGCCATGCGCGCGCCACTCGGCATCATCAGCAGCGTCGGGACCGCCGTGAGCATCGCCGGGGATGAAGCGCCGCGTCCTCGGCACCTCTGACGGTCCGACGCGGACAGGACAGTGTACATAAGGAGCGCTCAGTGTAGAAATGAGCCCCGGCAAGGCGCGCGTCACCAGCTCGGGCTCTCGGTGAACTTACTTCGGATCGCGTGCGGGAGCAGGAGTCTGTGCTTTACGCGCGGACACACACTTTCTTGGTTGGTTTTCTTTTTTTTTTTTTTTCCCCCCTTCCTCCACCCCTCTTCTAACCCCGAAGTGTCTCGCAGGGGCGCGCGCATGAGTGCCGCCGCCGGTGCCCGCCTCCGGAGCGGGGACTCCGGGAGCCGGTCCCGTTGAGGGCTCGCACCCGCGGCAGCATGGAAGAGACGCGTGGCACGGGGCTCTCCTTCACAGCAATGGGCATCGAGGAGAACTCGGTGCGGAACGGCAGGGGCCCCTCGGACCAGTGGGCCGACAGCGTGGCGGTGCGACCCCGCACCACGGAGCGCCACATCACCGTGCACAAGCGCCTCGTGCTCGGCTTCGCCATCTCCATCCTCACGCTCATCGTGGTCACCGTGGTGGCCGTGCTGCTCGGCCTTCGCTTCGACGAGTGCCCCGAGGAGGGCGCCGCCGCCGCGGCCGCCGCGCGCCCCTCCAACACCTCCTCCCGGTCGAACGCGGCGCGCGAGCCGCACGCCACCCACCGCGACGAGGACGCGCAGCCCTGGAGGCACGTGCGGCTCCCCGCCTCCCTGCGGCCGCGCCACTACGAGCTGCGGCTCTCCGTCTACATGGACAACTTCACCTTCTCCGGCGAGGTCACCATCGAGGTGGAGTGCGTGAGCGCCACGCGCTTCGTGGTGCTGCACGCAGACCGGCTCGAGGTGGAGCGCGCCGCCGTCTACTCCGACGGCAAGAAGCCGGGCGCGCTGCGCGTGAGCCGCCACTTCCGCTACCCGCCCACCCAGGTGTACGTGATCGCGCTGCACCGGGAGCTGAAGCCGCTGAGGACCTACAAGGTGAACATCACCTTCGTGGCGCAGATCGAGAACGAGCTGCTCGGCTTCTTCCGCAGCGCCTATGTGCTCAACGGAGAACGAAGGTAAACCGTGGTCGTCGGGGGCGCGCGAGAAACAAGAAGCGCAACTTACGATTCCGTCCCGAGCGGTGAGCGGATTTAGTGGCGTAACGTCCCGTCCCGCGGCGCTCTTTCCTCGGCAGCTCACGTTTATTTCGCGTGAGCTGCGTTACATTTACACATGATCCCTGACATTCCCTTGTCTCTCTGCGACGCACGTGCTTAGCTAGAGTAGCGCCTTTGAATGATGTGTTCTTTGCCCTTAAATAAATGTCATCAATGAAGCGCTTCTCTTCCTCTTTTAACTTTGTCATTTGATAACTTATTGTACAGCATATTATAATATACAGTCACAGTGCTGCTTGAAAGTATGTGAACCTATAGGGATGGTCACACTTGTATAAAATTTGCAACTTTTTCAAAATATAATGTTAACTTATTAAATGACTGAGTATGATTTACACACCTGACCCTACTTGGGGCCAGTACAACCTGGGCTTCACTTATTTTTACACCTGCATTACTTCTGTTTTTCTGCTATACACGATTTTCTCTAAGGCAACACATGGATGGAATTGGTCATTACACACCTCTTGTCACATTCTCATTAAATAACTATTTTGTGGTAAAAGTAAGGGAGACAAAGGGTTCACACACATTCAAAGGGCACTGTATATTATACTTTCCTACAGTATAGGAGAGGATAGGAAAGTGTAGTATTATGAGGTATTGAATTATGTTATAAGAGGAACACTGGATTTCACATTAATTAGGACTGTTTTCTTACAGTCTGAGGGTTTTAGATCAAACCCCTCCTGCTCTAGTACCCTTTACCACAGTACTTAGTGTGAACTGGTACAGTAAGAACAGCCTCCTTTATGACTGGATACATATCTAACATTCTAAGTGACCTTGCATAAAGGTGTGGGGTTAATAAATAATGAATGAGAAAATTCTGCACCAGCTGCTTAAAAATCATACTGTCTAAGGAGTTTGCCGAAGCATTTAGTCACTTACATGAATGTTGTCCTAAGTCATATCCCAGGATTTAGCTCTTTCCTGCAAATTTGTGCTCTATTAATGAGATTAGCCCTTAATGCTCTTAGCTGTTTCAAAGTTCCTCCAAATTTAATTTAGCTTATGTTTGTTCATGGGGCAAAAAATGTGTCTGGGCGCGTCTCTTAAATTGAAGAAGCTGTTGCTGCGAGCGTCAATTCGCTTGCCTGTTGCCAAATTACGCATTCAAACTTCGGCCACGTTGAAAGTCACTTAGCCCGAACAATTTCGGAGAAAGTAATTGCAGAATTCTTACTTTTCCAAGGTAACGTTTATTCGATGCATTTATGCCATGCTGAAAAGGTGCCTGAAAGAGGAGCTGAGGATGGACTGGGCAGAACGTGTGTTGTGTGCTCTGTGAGCTGTGTGTACCCTGAATGTCAAAGCGAGAGGTCAGCTGAGCCATGAATGCCATTTCAATCAATCAGCAAAACTAATGGGCCTGTCAGTCATACCACGTGGAATATTGTTGTTCCAGCATGCAGTGGTTTACTTGCAACCCGCCATTTGCTTCGAACCTTTGTTCACTGGCTGGAACTGTTGTATTGGTCAGCATCCATACACCCTGATTGACCGCTGCATCCTGCATGATCTCCAACCCTTTAGCGCTGGTGCCTTGACAGCCTCTGGGCTGAGCACTTGGATGTGGCTTCAAATCTGGCTGCGTAAAGTCTGCATGTTCCCTCCTAGTGCTCCTGGTTCATCCATCAATCGTGTGTTATAGGTGATTCCACATTGCCTCTACTGTGTGAGCGTGTTAGGTTTTTGGTTCTGGCCCCGATGTGGTGGAATGATCTCCCTCAGAACTGCTGATTCCCTCTCAGCATTCAAGAACAGTTTCAAAGCTCACTACTTTTGTACACCCTTCCTCCCTGATCTCCCATGTACTCCATAAACGTCTACTTTGTTTTCTGTTTAATTTAAAAAACCTATATCTAGTTACTTGTGTAATGTACACTGGTTTATACCGTGGTATGAGACAAACTGAGTGTACTCAAGAATCACGTGTCTGCAACCGGATCTCTGTCTGTTGACGTAATGTACTTTGTGTGTTGTTCTCGTGGTGTGTGTTGCTTTGGAGAAAGTGGATGCATGTCTCCAGGACAGGATAGTTCTGCCGAATGAATAAACGTATATGTAAGTCTATAAGTAGTATGGTGTATCAGGCATTAATTTCTGCCTTATACAAACTGTCAGGTAAATTATGATTCAATATATTCACCATGGGATGGATTTGCAGTAAGCATAGGTTATAGGTTCCACTTGTGGTCATGTGGGCCGCACAAGGTAATTTAGTGTCATCTCAAAGAATATTGTTCAGCTTTTCCAGCTCTCTTCACACAACTAATGAGCTCAGAATTAAGAGAGATTATCACTTCTGTAATTGAACCTATCAGCTGCTTAATCTCCAAGGTGGACTGAAAAACCTGCAGACACTGCAGTTTTCCAGGACAGGAAAGCGAACAAAGACCTTCGGCTCTTTTTTTCGCTCTTGTTTTAAAAGTATATTTATATTTAATTGACAGCAGAGAAATGGAACAAATGGATGAACAGAGCACTGGAGCAATGTGATCTATCACTGGGACTGTATTGGTCATCACTTGGGTCCACATTGCCATATTGACACTCAGCTTTATGCACCAAGTATTTGAGTCACGTATGAGTTCAGTGATTCCAGAAATGCAGACTGTGCTACAGCAGAAGAACACAGAACATGCGTGTGTGGTGTGGGTTCAGAGTACATGCCCTTTGTTTTTACTCCTTACGCTCATGTCCACATATTGCACTTTATTCTCATAGATAAATTGATGTTTTTTCAGTACCCTGCTGATGTTCGCCACATCAAGCCTTTCTGATGTTTCTCTGTTGGGGACTTGGTTTATAACCAAAACCAACTAGATAATTTTCTTTAAATAACCGGCGGTCCTTTCTTTCATCTGCCATTGCTGCATTCTGCACGGCATCTCCAAAACCCAATTTTATCCAAGATTTTCCTTCTCAAATAAGCATAACTCGTATATTTATGCATTTTCCCTGTCATCTGCAGTAGCAATAGTAACACTGAACAGTGTATTAACAGGGTAAGTTGAAAAGTATCTGCAAGATTTCTGGTCAAAAGCAAATTACTGAGGATACCTTTTCACTTATTCTTGTGGATAATTTATTAAATGTACTAAGTGTTGCTTAAACTAGACTGTTGTCACTTTTACTGTTATACTCTTATTGCGAAGTAACTGTCAGGTGAATGAGTGAAAAACACTAATAATTTAGAAATACCTGAAGGATATTTGAGGGGGTGTGGTGGTGCAGCGGGTTTAGCCGGTGCCCGCTGTGTGGTGGGTTTAGGGCTTGAGTCCTGCTCAGGGTGCCTCGCGACGGACTGACGTCCTGTTCAGGATGTGTCCCCTCCTCCTTTAGCCTTGCACCCTGTGTTGCCGGGTTAGGCTCTGGCTCGCTGCAGCCCTGCTTAGAACAAGTGTTTCTTGACAATGGGTGGATAGATGAAGGATATTTGTATGAAAGGTATTTGAAGGCAGTGATTCAAGTTGACCTGTTGAGAAGCAGTGCGAAGTAGGGCTTCCTCTGTTCTCATCACAGCTGCAGAGAGAAAGTCCTCATAAAGATAGTTAGAACTCCCGTTATTGCAAACATTTGCTTAATAATTAATTCACTCAAATTAATTTCACAGGGCGAAATTCACACAACTGTCTTTCAGCACGAAACCAAAACGCAATATTTTGGGGCTTATGGGCATGATGGAGGTGCTCCTGGGAATTCATACCACTTCCTAGTGGGAGAAGCAGGGGAGGCAGTGGTTAGAATTCTTGCCCTGCCTTCCCAAGGTCCCTGTTTGAAATGCCACCCTTGCTGTCGTAGCCTTCATTGAGGTACTTGCCTTGAATTTATGAAATGGGAACAAATTGTTAATGATTGTGAAGTTGAATACCTAACATGTGTATGAGGTCCGACTTGCTTTGGGAAGAGCTGTGAGCTGAATAAATAAAGAAATAAATAAGATCAAACAGTTGTCGCGCTCGTGGCAAACATAGCAATGGCAGTGTGTCACTGAGATTTACGGTGTGCACACAAGCTACTGATGCAGGTGCCTGGGAAAAAGGTTGAGTCCAAAGTGGGTCTCGAGCACATTTATTTGTACAGAGTGAAGGTCAGTTTAATAGCTGCTCCTCTGTCCGCTGGGAGATGAACTGATACTGATGTATCTCAGATGATCGCTTTTCCTTAAGTCACACGGGCTCGGCTCTTTATACTGCTTTCTTTTCTGTAGCCTCCTCTTTGAGGAACCTCTGGACTTGTGTGCTCAGCCTCTCAGCTCTGTAATAATGAATAATGGACTTCTTTTTTTTTTTTCTGAAGGAATATGCCTTATTTTGCAGAATCTAAGATAAAAAGAGCTTTATTCATTCAAAGTGCACATGGCTGATTTTTACTTTTTTATTTATCAGTACTTTTGGATGGAGCTCAAGGAAACTGATAAATGAGCCTGAGGCTTGTCAGTCAATGCTTATGGTCTCCTTGACGGTGTGCCAGAGCGAACGTGCCAAGTCCATTGCATCTTATTCACTTGGATGTAAAGATAATTGCCTACTGTGGAGTGAATTTAAATTTTTTTTTTTTTATTTTTTTTATTTTTAAAGAAAACATAAATGGATAAATGGAAGGAAAAACAGAATTTGTTGGAAAGATACAGCTTCTCCTTTTGCTGCATGAATGCAGTATGTGAACTACTGTTGCTTAGCACTGTTACTGGATATTTTAGTGTTGAAATTTTTCCCTATGTCAGTGTAGATACTGAACTGAAAGGGTACATGTTTCCTGCAGTGGTTACAGTGGGTTCAGTCCTGCACAGACCAGTCTATTTGGGGCACAGTAGCCTTTGAATGTCCTCTTCCACATTTTCTTAATATCTCTTAAATATCACTTTATCGTAGGAAATGTCTTTAATCATGGGGTAGGTTTAAAGAGCGCTCGAGAGAAATTACGGTAGAAGACTGTTAAAGGAATTAGATGAGCTGAAGTGTCCCACCATGTGTAGTTGAGGCAACTCTCAATATATTTTCAAACATGTATTTGTGCTTAAGCGCCTTATGAAAGTTACATTTTCAACTCGTGTGTCAGGAAAGATTTGCTTTTTATCGTGAGAGTTTTCAGACGGCTTGTTTGGCGCTAGAATTCAGCCGTTTCTCATCTCTAATGTTCTACTCTCCACCTTTCCCCTCCCCCACCCTCCTCGCAGGTACCTTGCGGTGACGCAGTTCTCCCCTACTCATGCCAGGAAGGCCTTCCCGTGTTTTGACGAGCCCATCTATAAAGCGGCTTTCAAGATTAGCTTGAAGCATGAGAGCTCCTATGTGTCCCTGTCCAACATGCCGGTGGAAGCATCCGTCATGGATGAAGACGGATGGGTGACCAACCACTTCTCCAGGACCCCACGGATGTCCACGTATTACCTGGCTTGGGCCGTGTGCAACTTCACGTACAGGGAGGCCTTCACTGAGAGCGGTGTTGTGGTGAGTTATTTCACGCGTCACGTTGCACCATCTTTCCTGGCATGCAACAGATGTTTGGTTCTTGTGCACGTACATTACTGATTGTGCTGAATCTCTTCAGTAAAACTGGATTTTTCTTTTGTACTTGTGACAAAATGCTTGTGAGTCCTTTGGAATTTTCTGGATTTCTGCATGAATGGCTTCTAAAATGATGTCGTCATGAATAATGACAGCCTCATTTAATAAACGCCCAGCGTTTTACATTACCACTTGTTTGAACAATTGGTTTACACAATCAAGGTCACTGATGGAAAAAGCATGTGAAAGCTCATATTCAGTATCTAGTAGGACCTCCTTTAATGTCAATACAGTAAACTAAACTCTCTTTGTAGCTGCTCATCAGACCTGGATGGTGGAAGGGAAGTATTTTGACCTATTTCACTGTATAAAACTGTTTCAGTTCAAGTATATTTTTGGGACGGCTTCCTCGAAAGGCCTGCTTCGCATCACGCCAGAGCATTTCAATGGAATTGAGGTCACGGCTCTTTCTTGGCCATTCTAACATATAGAATTTATTCTGTTGGAGCCGCTATCTTGTTGATTTACATGTGTATTTTGGGTCATTGTTATGTTGCGTGTCACAAACTTTTCAAGTGTTACATCACTAACAGACACCCTGACATTCTGCTGTACAAGTTCCTGATACAACTTCATTGAATTCATTGGTCCCTCAATGGTTAGAAGGTGTTCAAATCCAGCGGCAGCTCAGCTGTCCCACACCATTACACTCCATCCACCATGCTTCACATGGGAGGCTTTAGCGTTGGAATATACCGTTTTCTTTTCTCCAGACATCCGAGTACAATTCCAGGAGTGGATCTTGTTTTTAGTTTGCCATTCCCACTCTAGTCAATACTGCAGTATATTTTAAAAATTTACTGAATATATACAAACTCAGTGTACATATGTAAACCGGTCAATAAAAAGTTACTGTTTCCTCTGGATGCAGTAATAAAAGAAGGGATGCTATATATATATATATATATATATATATATTAGAATTTTTTTTCTTCCCCCAAATAAAGGGACTATTTTAATAACTCCAAAAACTAAACATTCAAAGACAGCGTAATTTAGCGCCAAAATTTTGACAAAATGCAGTGATTGCCATAATAATATTGCCGTGCTTACAAGTACAAGACTATTAATAAATAACAGTAACATATATAATAGTTTAAATAAAGAAATACAAAAAAATATTCCATCAAAGAATAGAGTAGGTTATACAGTTAAATATTTTATTGATGCCAAGAAGTAAAATATAAAACATGGTAACCTTTGGATTACCTCAACTTTATCCATAGTGACTTAGGTTTTAAACCCAGAAAGAGCAGTACCTTTATTTTGTCTCTTTCTTTCTCCTTCTTTTATTCTCTTTATTTTCTCTGCTCCAGACAGGTATGTTCTTTCCGGTGACATGGTTGGCATTCACCGCTTTCCACTTATGGAATTTGCGACATCGTGAGCGAACTCTGTTGGGCCGCTCTTTTGTCAGGTCCCCCCCAGGCAGCCGGTGGGTCTGAAGCAGCCACTTCCTGGGGGTTATTAGGCTGGGGCAGCTAGGTGCATTCCATAGAAAGTTCTGTCTCGCTTGTCCATGGAACATTGTTCCAGTAGTGCCATGCAATATCCAGGTGGTCTTTTGCAAACTTGAGTTGCCAGAAGTGTTTTCTTTCTTGAGCACTGGTTTCCTCATGGTAACCTCCCATAAACACCTCTTTTTTTCAGTGTCTGTTTTATGGTAAACGTCCTGTATGAGCGCAGTCATTAACAAGTGCAAGAGATACCTGGAGATCTTCAGCTGTCTCCTCAGGGTTCTGTACCACTTGTATGGTGATTTGCATGGCATGCAGTTGCACTTGATCTTTGTAGGACCCCCTATACTAGTATCAAGTATCAACAGGGCTGAATTTCTTCAGTTTGCAAACCATCTGCTTCACTGTGGACCAATGTAGACCCAAGTCTTTAGAAATCCTTTTGTATCCCTTTCCAGTCTTGAGTGTCAACAGCTTCTTCTGCACTCCTCTGAAATCTCTTTTGATTGAGCCATACTGTACCTAAGCAGAATTCTATTTCATACTGTACTTAAATAGGTAACCAAAATTATGTGGTATTTTTAATTGGCGGGGTAGCTCAAAGCCACAAGTGCAGTATTTGGAATACCTCACTTAAGTTGCCCTCTTTTCAAGATGACACCATCCTAGGAGTTCCCATAGTTTTTACATCAATTACCTTAATTATTTAAACCATTTGTGCAAGACAGATATGCAAGTTCAAAATGCTGTGTGTGTTTCTGAAATAAGTGTTTTTGTGAAAATCAGATCCCATTTTAGGACCCATTTATGCAGAAATCCAGACGATTCCAAAGGGGTCGCAAACTTTTTTCTATTAAAGGTGTTGACTACATGTTTCAAAAAGCATGGAAATATGATTTTATACATGTATTTAGAGCATTTTCACGAGATACCGTTTTTCGTTCTCATCTTCTGTTGGTCTTAGATAATTTTCATGAGACAGATGTGTTCTGGTAGCAGTTGAACCCCAACATACCACACTGGGCACTGTCCACCTCCCCTATAATGGATGGGCGAATGTGAAAAGAACCCTAGATCCTATTATGGCAACGAATTAGGGCCTTGGACAGCCCTTTAATTACCACATAAGTCTGGTCCAATTATATGCACACTGCACCGGTTCCGATAATCCCTGCACACCCAAGCAAAGACCATCGATCATGGTGGCGAGATTCAGCAGCACGCAACATCTATCAGGCTAACACGGTGACAGTGGAGGACAGCGGTGCCTACACTGAGGGACTATTCTGCACTACGTTTATACAGAAATCCTCTTCTCCACTTTACCTGCTTTTCCCTTTTTACAGGGAAGTGGGGGGGTGTGGTGGCAGGTGACACAGTGGCCAGAGCTGCTGCCTGGAGCTCAAAGGACTCGTGGTTGAATCCCACCTTGTCTTGTTGTCCTCTTGAGCAAGGTGCCAGCCCCAAATTGCTCTAGTGAAAATTACCCAGCCTTGTACAGTAAATGGGTAAAATCATTACACACAGCTTAATATTGTAAGTTGCTTTGGAGAAAAGGGCTCAGCTAAACGAATAAAGAACGCCGATTTCTCGGAATCTCCTTCCTCGTTTTTGTCCGTGAAACACTGTGGTCCTTCTCTGCACACCGCTCTGTATTGTGTGATGGCCTTTATGCTCCATGCGACGTTTAGTAATCATGAGCGGAACAAGTGTGTTTGCTCAGAAACATACACAGCATGCCATATGTTCTTCAGATCACAGGCTGTGCTACCAAAGGGGTTTATTATGATCCTCTCTTAACTCCACGAAAGGCTCGCTGTGTAGTTGAACCAATGAGAGCTACAGAGCGCTGGTCTGTAGTGATTTCTGCCCTGCTGTTCAATAGCAAATGCTGCCCATTTGCATGAGTGATTTTCCACAGCAGGCGCTTGCTTCACTTTTTAAAATGCTGATGTGGACGGAAGAGCTATTGTCCAGCGCAGCAAGAACAACACAAAATCCGACTTAAGCCCAGTGTGCTGAGAAACATCATGCAGACACGCTCTCAAGATCACACACGCACACAAATTATATTCCATCAGTTGGTCTCCTGTAAAGTGGCAGCAGCTCATGCAGACCTTCAGAGGAAGAATTGCTTTCTGAAAACTCCAAGGTGCCTCAGCAATATTCAGTCACACATCTTGTGCTGTTAGGTTATCAGAACGTTGACCTGCTGTAGGCAGCTGATAGTGGAGTGGTCAGAGCTGCTGTCTTCAGGTACTAAGGTTGCTGGTTTGAATCTTGCCCATTGCTGTGGTACCCTTGAGCAAGGTACTTACCGTTATTTATACCTTAATTGCTCCTGTACAATTTCTCAGCTGTATAAGTAGTTGAAGGTAGTTTAACAATATCAGTTGCTTTGTAGGAATGCGTGAGCTAAATGAATAAATGTAATATTAAAAAGATCTGTGTGCAGTGAGAGCAGCTTGGATCACGGAGATGTACACCGTACGTACAGTATATGGGCTGGTAGAGGCCACACATGATGAGACGTAGCAGTGAAGGGTTTAGCTTTTCACGTGTAGCGTTCTTGCTTTAAATAGCCTCCCTGCAGCAGTAGCCTTGATCAAATTTCTTACACTGACATGGTACAATGTGACTTATCCAGCTGTAAAAATGGACAAATAATATCAGAGTTATAGGTTACTTTGGAAAAAGGTGCTGCCTAAACAGTAATGATACCAAATTAAAGGGAGAAGTAAAGTTACTGTAATCAGTTCAAAGTTTACACATAGATCAGATATGCTGAATTTTTATTTGATTTTTCTGAATTTTGCTGGAATTTCAATTAGTTTTTTTTTTTTTTTAAATAAAAAATGTATCATTTATCAGTGCAATTTCTCCTGAGCTGTGTGATCTATTATGAATTCTGTGACCCACCAGCGTTGTACCTTCTATTAATTAAATTCCACATGGCTCAAAATTTGTGCATTATAGCATTTGGTGTACAGGGGTCTTACATTATGTAAGAACTGTTCACCAACAGTACAAACTGTACATTTCATCCTTACTGCTTACTTTTGGTCAATAAACTGCTTATGAGATTAACTCCACAGTATTTTAACATTTATTAAGAAAAATATGTAAACCGAGTGCAGTTTCTAAAGTCCTGCATAGTGAACAATACATCAGTTCTGTGTTATCTTTGTTTCATGCAATTCAGTGTATTCATACATGTTTCATAAGCCTGTACATATTCAAGTCCTTCTGATATCAGCATTATGTTATAACTGATTCATATGAATAGCAAAGTGATGACGGAAACAATTGCTCTTTTCATCCCTATGTTGTAGAGAAGATAATTCCTAAAGAGCTCCTTATTAAGAAATTATATATTAGTGTTGAAGTGCTTCCTTTGGATTATAAATCTGGTTGAAACTTCTCTTTCTCGCTAAATTCCAGGCACTTTTGAAATTTGCTCCATTAAGGCATTGCTGTCAGCGAATTTTGGAGTTTGGCTTATAATTTCAAAAAAGTAGGGATCGGTCAGTGATAGAGTATATAAAACAACTCTTTTAAAGTGTAATTTGGTATGTGCCCTGTGTTAGAATTTGCGAAAGATCAACATCGTGATGGCAGTACAGTATTAGTCTTATTCTCAGTTTGAACCACACTTCAGTAAGTGAGAATCTCAGCGCTATGTCTAAAGGGTCTAACTCATACTTGTGCTTTCACTTTAATGTTATTATCTGAAGCTATGTGTTTTACATGGAACAGCCTTTTCAATTTTAAATTAACACAGTTTAGCATCCTTGTCAGCACTTAAGATATCATGAGAACTTAGAATATCAATCTTCAAGCTCATTTGCTCCACACTTATGGTGAAATTCATATCATAGACCACAATTTGTTTTAACTGAGCATTAAAGTTAGGAGATGCTTTCCTTTTCTGCAGAAAATATGTATGTAAGGAGTTTATGTAAAATTTAGAAGTCAATATTTTGATACATCTCAGCATCATGCCTCCATATATACACACACGTGCATCGCCTGAAACCGTTGTCCCATACGGGGCCACGGGGAGCCAGAGCCTAACCTGGTGGCGCAGGGCTGGAGGGGGAGGAGACGCACCCAGGACGGGGCGCCAGTCCGTCGCAAGGCACCCCAAGCAAGACTTGAACCCCAGACCCACCAGAGAGCAGGACCCGGTCCAACCCACCGCGCCCCTGTGCCCACCCACCTCCATATGCATTTACATGTATTCATTTAGCAGATGCTTTTCTCTAAAGTGACGTACATCTCATAGAACAATACAATTTGTGCATTACATTAGCAGAAAGGGACTTAGATGCAGATGTGTTATTCTTAAGTACAGTTACTTTGATTCTTTCCACCATATGAACCAATGCTCACACAAATGGCTGAATAAAAAGATTTGGAATAGATGACATAATAAAGGACGCATACCATTGAGAAGGATAAAGTACAACTTGACTTTCTTACCGTAGGCCAGAAAGAGAGCTTCTCGAGGGCTGGGATGGATGGTGGGAACTAAAGATTTGTCGTTTTTCTCAGACTAACATGATGAACGTGCTGTTCTCTGCAAACTGGGACTTCCTTCCTTGGGAAAACATGATGTGGGAATCACGTGGGAATGGGGGGCACACACAATAAATTATACTTTAATGAAGAAAAGAACATGTCTGTCCTTGTGGATAATTAATAAACATCTCGTTCCCCTCCCCCCCCCCCCCCCCCCAATCTGATCCGTCTGGTTTCTTCAAAGATCCGCCTGTATGCGCGACCCAATGCCATCGAGAGAGGCTCGGCCGACTACGCCCTACAGATCACGAAGAGGCTCCTGCACTTTTATGAAGACTACTTCAAAGTGAAATACTCGCTGCCTAAGTTGGGTAAGAATATCTGTGTTTCTGTGAGCATCTATAGGAGCTCAGGTGTCGAAGTCAACCAGGCTTTCATCCTTGTCTTCAAGGGTCACACTGATTCTCTTTCTGGGCTGTTTGTGAATGTCACCTACTGCTGTGGTACCCTTGAGCAGAGCACTAACTCTAAATTGCTCCAGGGAAAATGATCCTGCTGTGTTAATGGGTAACTAATTGTAAGTCGCTTTGGAGAAAGGCATCAGCTAAATGAATAAAAGTGAATGATGACAACAATCATATAGATCACAATTAAGAAGCTCATTTTATAATGAGGTATTTTTGTGGAAAACAAATGTGCCCCTACTCTTGCGTCCTGGGACTGAGTTTGGCACCTGTGACTTGGGGTTAATTTAGTGTTTCTCAACATGGCCAGATTGAAGGATCCTTGCATCAGTCGCTGGTTGGTTGCTCAAAAATGTTTGTCACTTTTTATGTGTGAGCAGATGTACCGCATGTGATGCTGCTGAGGTGTGAGGCGCTCTAGTTCACGCTCTAGTTCTTCCTGAGCGCGTACAGCTGGAGCCGTGGCTCCAGGAGTGTGCCGTCTAGTTGGGGGGCATTTTGCATGCGTCAGGAGAATGTTTCATGCTATGGCAGCAGTTGCCCTCATTCCAGCCACCTTCACTGGCCATCTGTCAGTCCAGCACGTACTTTGATACTCCAGACCCCTTGCTGTGGTGCTATTGTTGTCTCTCAGAACTGCTGAATCCATTCAAGAAATGTCTGAAAATGGTTCTCTTTTGGACCCAGTACTCTCCGGATCTCATATACCTGTTCCGTAATTCTGTGTGGGACCATCTACTACAATCACATTTATGCTTCCTGTGAGGCTCAGTTCTATAGGCAGCTGCTTTTATGATGTGCACCAGCAAAAATGGTGGAGTCATACAAGCTGTGTGTTTCGACACTCGCGTGTCTGCATCTGTAGCTCTTCAATTGCTGCAATTTTATTCTATAAAGCGCTGAAGGTCAAAAGGTTACAGCATTTCACAAGTATGATGATGTACCACTATCGAAGAAGTTCCAGAAGTGGATCCAGCCAGAATTCCTTTCAATTGCCACGCACATCAGACGTCAGTTTTTCAAGCTGAAGAAATTTAAATGCGTCATCCACATATTTACAGATAGAACTTCAGGGAATGTAAATGTCCTAGTCATGTTCTTCAGCAGCAGCACTTGACCATGACCACCACGGTTTGAGGGAGGCGTGTAGGACTCGGTCTTTCTCATCAATGCAACAGTTTCCGCTCATGGGTCTTTCTCTCTTGGGCTTGTGGGAGCGAAAGCGGTTGGTTCGGGGGGAGGCTGAGATGGCGAGAGAATGAGCGTGCAAGGAGAGGCTAACCCTGGGCTGGGATTTGTGTGGATTAGCCTGAGCTGGCCTGGCACCGCGGCTAATCCTTCGACAAGCGCGCTTCATTAGCTGAACTTTCACTTTAACCTGCGCCAGTCCTGCACAGCTCTGCTCTTGCCTCTGCCTGCATTCTAGGCCTAATGTTGCACCTACTGGGGTCTTACCTATGTATTTGTGTGTGTTGTCTACTTTGCATTGCTTGGCCGTTGTTTCATAGTCTACGTTTTTTGAGATATGCACACCCCCTCATACCAGTAATTACCGCGAACCTGCTTTTACCATTGTTCTCTTATCTTCAGCTTCTCAAAAGCTCAGCTTCAAGTCACTGGATAAAATCAATGCATTCAGTTCACTTGTCATGGATTATAAGAGGCCTCCCACCACCACCGTGTCCTGTTTCGCTGATGCAATGATTTGGACTCCAACAGACTAAAAGACAATCATGAGGAGTAAGATGACCCCCCCCCAAAATTTTAAGAATATTCAAGAAAAGTGCAGAAATAGAATGTTTTTGAATGAATAAATGAATGAAAACTTTGTGTATTTTGCAATGAAACTGCACAAGAATGATAGTTACTCTTCTTGGTGTTTTAGGGGGTGGGCAATGAAAGAAGTAGTGACGGGGGGATGATGGTCATCATTGTTCATTTCAGTATATTCAGTCATCATGCAGTACATGAACCATCACTTTGCTGTGGCTCCCCTGAAAAGGAGTGCTGAAGGCTTGCGTCAATGATCGTGTCAGGCAGTGATGTCATCCGTGATGCTGGCTGGTGATGAGTTGTCCGGGGCCTCCTCCGTTACTGACTGATGCTTTGTTGAAGAAGTGCTCTGAGGATAATTGGTTCTGGTTACGTAAAGGTGCCATCTGGGTGGAAGGCGAGAGCTACAGTTGCTTGCCTACACGCTCATTGTGTGGCCCATAGTGATCCCAACAAAAAAAACTTCCCAGTGTACATGCTGGCAGCAGAGTCCTTGACATGAGCAAAGTTAATTCCGCTGTAATTTTCACCATCGCGCCCTTCCGACCTCGAAAAGGCCGACACGCATCCTATGAGTTCCTCTTTAACCCACGATGTGCAGCACAGTGCCCTTCCTAATGCTCTTACTGTCTTATTTTGAGCTCTTCTGCTGTTAAAGAACATCTAGCGACTCCACTCTGGGGTTTTCTCCTGTCAACTTTAAAGATGAATATCATTTTCAGTTGTAATTTTTTTTAACTTCACCTGTTGCCAGATCTGTGGTACCTTCACTGACTGAATGTTTCTGTTGATTCTCTCACTGAATAATTTCAGCCTCCATGTGCCGGAGCTCGGTTTTCTTCACCTCTCACTCGCACTTTTTCGTGAGGAGGCAATTAGGTGCGAGTAGAGAAGATGCAGTCTGTTTACTGCCTTGTTTATCTCCCGGCCCAATGAGAGTGAACTCGCCTCTGTGTGAGAAAGGGCGAAACATGATGCTCTGCTTGTTAATCGCCGTGTTCCCCTGTCTTCCTAGCTGAATTGTAAGCAGCCGCAGAGCAATGCTATTTCGCCCTTTCCGCACGGGCCAAATTACACACCATCACTTGGCAAACACCTCGAGATGTTCGCTGAGCAATTAGATCCGGCGCCACAGGTTCACTCCAGTCACTTTTTGCACATAGTTCTAAAAGCAGCAGGTGCTGCACTAAAAAGACCCGGGTTACCCACACCAGGTTGCTCCGGTCAAATATACCCTGTTGTATAAATGGAGGAATCACTGTGTGCACCTTAACATTATAAGGTGCATTGGAGAAAAGTGCAAGCTCAGTAAGTTATTAATATTACTACTGATTTGTTTGTAGTTCATATTTACCTTTACTGTTGGATATGATTGGCAGAGATTTTCCAGGTGAAGAAGGAAATGGAAGTATATGTATATATAGCAGCTGGATGACCTAGAGGTAGTGTCACTGACTTCGGCACAGGAGACTGGGGTTCGGATAGCGTACAAGAACAGCTGTGCAGAATACAGACTGGAAGTCCCCAAGTGAAAATGGGAGAGACCACCAAAGGTGGTTGAAAACAACAGAGCTAGAGTCCTGCGTTACTTCAGGTTCCGGACTGACAAGCAGTTGCTGACCAACCAACCAGAGACAGTGGTGGTTGACAAGGAGGAGAAGAGGGCAATTGTGATAGATGTAGCAGTCCCAAGTGATAGCAATATCAGAAAGAAGGAACATGAGAAGATTGAGGAGTACAATGGGCTGAAAGAAGTGCTGGAAGGTGAAGTCCAGAGTGGTCCCAGTGGCAACAGAAGCACTCGGGGCTATGACCCCCAGACTGGGAGAGTGGCTCTAGCAGATTCCAGGAACAACATCTGAAGTCTCTGTCCAGAAGGGTGCAGGCCTAGGAACAGCTAAGATACTGCGCAGAACCCTCAAACTTCAAGGCCTCTGGTAGAGGACCCAAGCTTGGGGGTGAGAAGGAGATTTTCTTTTTAAATATATACTAACCCCCCTAATCCACGGGTTTGCGTTCCACAGCTTCAGTTACCCACGGTCAACTGCGGTCTGAAAATATTAAATGGGAAATTCCAGAAATAAACAATTGATAAGTTTTAAACTGTGCGCCGTTCTGAGCAGCGTGATGAAATCTAGTGTCGTCCCACCCGGGACGTCAATCATCCCTTTGTCCAGTGTATCCAGCCTGTATATGCTACCCACCCGTTAGTTACTTAGTAGCGTCTTGGTTATCAGATTGACTGTCGCGATATCGCAGTGCTTGTGTCTAAGTAACTCTTTTTTTTTTTTAAAAAAATAAAAAAAGCTTAATTAAAAAAAAATCAATATATTTATGAGGACCTGGGCATTGGTCTCAGTTTTCTTTCTTCTGCTGTAGAAGAACAAACATATCAGGTTGAGTACTATCCGCGGTTTCAGGCATCAGTTGGGAGTCTTGGAAAATATCCTCACGGATAAGCGGGGGCTACTGTACATACATTAAAACAATTGTATAATTCATATATATATAGTTTTGCACTCGTCCTTTATATACACACAGGCATCTATCAGTTTATGAGCTGTCTTCACCTGAAATTTCAGTATAACAGCTTTTGATAATTAATTTTTTAGTTCTGAAATGAAAACTCTCTTTAATGAAGTTTATCCTAAGCATGTCCAAAAAAGTTTTGAAAGTTGCGTAAGGGAAGCATAAGTGTAGTAATGTACTGTAGATTGTGCTTCTGTATCATCAGCTGTTTCCTGTTGGTTTCCTCTCTTGCATTTTGAGGAACAGATTGATTTTGTAAAATAAAGGATTGCTGTGTGTGTTTATATAGCCACACACACAGAGTACATGTATCTTAAAAAAAGTAATGATTTGAGGCACCAGGTATGTATCTCCCTCCCAAAATGTAAGCCATAATATCACAATATCTATCATAGAAGTAGTCTAGCTAGCTGTCAATATCATCAATAAACACATTCCATATGGGATCTGGAGATGTTGCAAGCATTATTGTAAATAGTATGAGCAATACGTACAGGCTTTAACATGTCTCAGTTAATGATGGTTGGAATCATCAAAACAAGCATTTGACACCTTTTTATAATACCATATCATTCTTGATAATCTGAGAGCTCTGAATTATGCGTCACTTTGGAGAAAACAGTTAGTAAAATATGCAAAGATAAGCTTGTGAAAAACACACTAATCCGTCGTGTAAAATCATGTCCGTTTCCAAGTTCGATACATTTCATAAGTCTTTCTTCAGGTGTGTTTGAACTGAGAGAAGAACTGAGGAAGTGATTGATTGGATATAATTTTCAATAGGTAGAATCCAAGCAATCGATGTTTGGTAATTTTCTCTATGTATTTATTGCAGCTCCTGGCTGCTTTTGCGCTCGGCCACCTGTGAAGAGTGCCTTTTAAAATTCTCTCATCTTCTCCAAAATGGCCAGGTCCAGGGATCACCGATTCCCTGTGTGTGTGTGTGTGTGTGTGTGTGTGTGTGTGTGTGTGTGTGTGTTGCTGTATGTCATCAGGGTGCAACATTTGTCAAGTTCGCGGTGTAGAGAGTAAAAATAACATCTATTGTAAGAAAGGAGATGCGTCGCTTGTGGGGAGAGGTTGTGGGGGGGTAGAGCTGGATCTGATTGCACTCCCTCTGTCATCTCCGGAGACCTCTGGGCAATTGCCGTAGTTTTTTCACGTGCGTATTTTTCTTTTGTTCGTCGCCCCCACCTCACCCCATGCATACTCTTCACGGGGGGCCCTTGTGAAACTGCCGCCTCAACGAGACACGGGGGGGGCACTTAGCGTGGCCTGCCGAGCGGATCCGGTCAGCTGTTCCTCACATCTTCAAGTGTCTCCTCATCGCTGTGCTATGAGAGCAGGGTGTACAACAGAGCTGTGCTTTCAATGCAAAGTGCCCCGACCGAACATTAAGGCGCTCTTTGTCATTATACCCGGGAGCTTCTCTTCATATTGCCTGTAATGGAAGCGAGGCAGGTATTGAGCCTATTTCAGATGGGGAGGGGGGGCATCAATCACCCTGACAGTCGTAATGCATCCAGCAGGAAATGTTATATTTTGTCTATCGATCCTGTCTGAATGGAAAGACAGATGGACAGTGAAAAGGATGTGACCTGTTTTACACACTGGGCTGTGGTGAGATGGAGGGTGAGATGAGGGAGTGCGAATAAATCCTGAAAAAGAGATCCCAGGACTAACAGTCTTTACCTGTTACAGGTAGACAGGCCAGGGCATAAAGGATGGACAGTGCATGGGGGAGGCTTCTGGAAACACAGTCTGCACACGTGTTGCTGCTCAGTTTTATTTTCTTCCAACACAGTTTGTATATCTGACAGCTGGGCGAGAAGTGCTGCTAATTAGCGTAAGATATTGGACTAAAGGTAAGCAACTGTCAGAAAGTGGCAGACAACCTCTGATTGTGGAGTCGAGCAGAGGCAAGGGTAAAACTATGAAATAAGGTACAATTATCCATGCTTAAATTGTTTCCCTTTGGATTTTGTAGCATTTCCAGCTTTGTGCAGTTCCTTACTGAATCGATACCCCAGGGTCTATGGTTCTGGCCTTATTAGATCCGTTTGCTCACGGACAGAATTATAACGGACCACGCGGAAAAGAAAAAAACCAGAAAGAAGGACAACAGTAGCCAAACTGTGTTCCGCAGCGGGACCGTGTCCACGCCGCAGTCCTCGGGGCTCAAGTCCACGCAGCAGAACTGAGAACTTCCAAAGCATAATTCAAAATGCGGCACGAGTTAATGCAGCGTTTGCTGCCTATTGATTGGCTTAGCAGAGCTTGTAGAGCCATAGATCAGGGAGCAGAGGTGGAATGAGGTAATCGGAGAGCGCTCGGGAGGGGGGGATAGTGAGCTGCACGCTTTCAGACATGCTTTACATTTCAAGGTTAGCTATGAAAGAGACAAAGCTCTATATCTATGAGTATGCTTGTAGGGAATATGATCTTTTATAATGGGGTTGGCTATTAATAGTGTTTTTTTATGCCATATTCAATATTAATATTGTAATAGCTATTTGTATATTCCATCATATTGTATCACTCTCCTTGCATTTGAGGTTTTCCTATATCATATATATATATATATATATATATATATAGCAGAATGTTGAAAGTTTTGTGATGGAATGACAAAAGCAGGAAAACACTGGTCAGCATGAAGCTCTATGGCATGTGCTGTTGTAGATTATCGATGCGGCACATTGCTTCTCTGCCCGCTCCTTCATGCTGATTGTGCTTTTCAGCTGCCAGGATCCGGTACGTAGCAATACAAACTGCTGAAAGCTCGGCGAGCTAGTTTTCACGTGCTTTGGATGCACAAAAAGGCAAATATCGTGGGTACGATGGCAGCCGTCATCAATTGGCCAGGACACACGGGAAGAGCAGCCGGTGATCTGAGTCATCATGAGTCAATGTCCTCGCTGTCTCGCCTTGGATTGAACTTGACATTAAAATGTGTTTCTCTGAAACTGCTTCCCAGTGTTGATCTTGCCATGGTGCTTTTTTTCCCCCCATAATGCATTTCCATGAGGCCTGAGGTTGTTCTTCATTGAATAGCAGTGTGGCGAACTGGTGGGCTGCGTGGTGGGCAGGGTTCTGTCTCATCTCTTCTTATTCAGCACTTTTGGCCTCACGTATCCAAGGTTTACTCTTCCTAGTCACCTGGTGGAAAGGAGACAAGATCCAAGACACTATGATTTGGGGATCCGATACTTTATTGCGGGTGTCCAGATGCATCCAGGCATCGAACTCCCACTTCCTCGCTCTCCAACATCTTACCATGTCTCGCCTCTGCGACTCGTTTCTGTTGAAGCGTGCACGCTTCTCAGCCCCTCCCTCACAAGACTGACCCGCTCTTTGCGCCATTACAACAGACTGGAAACTTGTCGTAAACTAATTTAACTTTGTCCCAATACACACTTTGACAGTAGTATACTCTGGATGTCATCAACATGTTTTCCAAAATCTTCTTTTCCAAATGCTGGGGACACCAACCAATCTCTGCTTTGCACTCATCACATTAATTTTAATTGAAATGTTTCCATTTAATGGCAAGTTCTAAATATGCAATGACTGTATCAAGCAGTGAGATGCGGGTCACGGATTGTGGCTTCCATGGATTTCGTGCTGGTGTTTAGTATGCGTTACTGAATTATGGCGGGCTGAAAGTGAGCTGCTGTGGAGGCTGTGGCCTGCACCTCCCCTCCCCGTACGCTGAGAGACACGCTGAGCTAACGTGCTCTTCTGCCGATAGAGCCCAACGCTCCACTGTCACCGTCAGGTTGTACAAAACACCCCTAATGAGTCCTCTCTCATTACCTGCGCCACCGATGGATTCTTCCCAAGCTCATCCATGCACCTGCCGCTCTTGGCATCACCCCCTGCCCCTCTCTTCCCCTTTCATTACAAACGCTCACAGCCCCGCCGCCCTATTCAAGAGAATGCGAGGGTGACACTCGTGCTGTTAATCAGGTCGCCGCTGCTCAGGATATTTAATTTCCCATCACCCCCTGCGCCGCTGTCAGACTCACAGCCTTCCCCCCCCGAGCACAGAGATTGTTATCGGCTCTCCTGCTCGCAGCCTCGCGTCAGGCGAGTTTCATAATCACCCCTTGGATTCATCAGCGATGTCCTACAAGCGTGGTTGTGCCGGGGCATTTCAGGGATGGCTTGCTGAAGCAAGGTCTCCACGTGGTAGCAGAACAGTCCCTTGTTAACAATATTCGACCATTTACTCACTCACTATCAATTTCCACTTCCCCTAAGCAGCATTGTGGTGGTTCAGAGTCTATTCCGGGTGCGAATGGCACTAGACTAGAGAGAGGACACCTTGTATGAGGCAGCACTTCACTGGAGGGTAGCCACACATTTCCACACACTGCTGACAGTTTAGACTCCTCATTTAATTTGAAATGTGTCTTTGGACTGTGGGGGAAACCAGAGCTCCCATGCAAATGTGATGGACCCCACATCTGATCACATTTTCCAGGTGGTGTGAGGCACCTGCGCTACCCGTTGAGCCGCCGTGCCCTTTGCTGAAGGCCTCTTCTCCACACCTACACATTTAGATGGCAATAAGATGTACAGTATTGTACAGCATTTTACTGTACGTTTAATGTCACCGCATGTAAAACTACGTTTGGATCTATATCTTCAAACAGTTTCTTTGCAAAAGTCAAACTCATTAGCAGTATCATTGCAGTTGAAATGTATTTAAATACACTGTACTGAGCCCTTTATAGTCAGTGCACTTTATTGGGTGAATTTACTACTGATGTAGCGTTTGTTCTTAATTTTAGCGAAAGGAATATGAATAGAATGGAAGCATCCGTAATAAGAGTCCCTTTGCACTTTAATTTCTTACGGCTCTCTGCTGCATCTTAATTAATGGCTGCCGTATCTTCACTCGGGGAATGCTTGCTGGGACCCATTTCATGCTTTATCGCTTGCGAGTGGAAATGGCAGGGCATGAAGTTTATCACTGATAATTAAGTTCCTTTGAGCTGCGTCCGTGGCGCACGGTCCAAACAGAGGGAAGGAGAGGCCAGCTCAGTCCCGAATTAATACATCTTATCTGGCACGGCTCACAGATGAAGTTTTGTTGTTAGCGATCGCTCTGTGGAAACATTTAGAAAGGCCCCCAGTTTAATAGATTCGGCCTTTTTTCACCCTCTTGAAGAAATTGGAAAGCAAGCATATCGCCACGAGCAGACTCTGTGGCCAGAGAGAATTCATTTCTGTGCGACGAGATAATCGATGTAGAAATTACTCCCTGTAGCAGAGCCTCGATCTCTTGCGAGGCGTGAGGCGGCTGCTCCAAAGACCACTTTTACCTGCAGGTTACTCCAACGAAGGACTGGTTACGTGCTGCCTTCAATCCACTTTCCAACTTTTTGCCGTTTGCCTTCAATCCGCTTTCCAACTTTTTACCGTTGGTGCCAACCTAGTCAAGAAATTTCTGACCATTTGTTGTCATTTTGGAAGCATTCAGGTGATGGGACGACCTTTTTGCTCTGTCACCCCCCACCCTCAGGATGTGCCTCTAGAATGACAGGTGGGGCGTCAGATTTCTCCAGCTCAGCTGAAATGCTGATGCCGTCCTGGCACTTTACTGTACGGTAATGGACTACAAATTTGGAATTCTGCAGTCGGAAATGATCAGATCCGTTTTTAAATTTACCCCGTCACTGTGAAATTAATTTAATATCGAAAAAGAGTGTGTGTGAGGAGAATAGGCTGCTGGAATTATATACATGGTGATCACCCATAGTTATTAGCTGGGGGAAGAGGGTATTTGAGCTATAGGAGATGCGTAGCTGCCTTGGAATTAATATCAACTTGATAACATGCCATTCTCTAAAAGATGATAGAAGTTGCTATTAAAGGCATACGAGACCCTCCTCATGTATCCTACGAGCTGCGCTGTGGGAACCATCACCGTAAGTCAATGGACGTATATCGTACATCAGCGTTTCATTCTGTTGGACAGGGTGTCTCTAAATTGTGACTTCAACTGCTGTTATCACCGTTTTGTTCCGAGATGTACGTCGCTTTGGAGAAAGGCATCTGCCAGATGAATAAATGTAAATAAATGTACGATGGAGGTGGGCAACAAAATCTTACTTTGTCTGATGTTCACAGAGCGCAGCTCCTCGGGGTTCACGTGAAAAAATGGTGGCTGGCGTTGCGGTGCATGGTGCGTACTCACCAGGTAGCTGCTCTGAGAGCGGAACTTATGGTTGATGGGAACTGAGTCCTCCAAAGGGTCACCTGAGGGGGGAAAGTGTAGCGCCTTGAACGTGTGGTTGTTCAATTCAAATTCAAACCTTTATTGTCCATTTTAATTATAAAATGGAAATTTACCTCTGGCTTCCAGTGGACTCAATATGTGGTACACATAAAGCATAAAAGTACAATGAACATAAAAATCACATTACTGCTGTGGAATAAAAAGATAAACGACTGTTGAAACAAACAACCTGAAGAGAGCACAGCTCTCTGCAGTCTACTCGTGTTATTAAATTCCGACATTTCGTTGGGAATAAATAATGCTTTAAAACGGAAATTTGCCGGGGGAACTTTGAAGCGATGGCCCGAGGGCCGCAGCGAGGAACAGTTATAAAGAAGATCATAGTTTAAGAAGGATCATCCAGAACAGTCTCCTTTTTCTGCTCTGCTGTTACTTCCTGCATTGATAGCCTTTTTGTTTCATTGATTACACTGTGAGATATTGTGACCATGTCGAATGTATTTATGCTGTTAATGAGGGTAGGCAGGCAGTAGAACAGCAGGTGGCACAGTGGTTCGAGCTCTTGCGTTGTACTCGGAGGACCCACATCAAGTCCGAACTCCCGCTGTTGTAGCCTTGCTCAAGGTTTTTACCCCAAATTGCTTTAGTAAAACTTACTGCATTGTACAAGTGGGTAAATAATTGTAAGAAGCTTAACACTGTTTGATGTTTTGGGAAAAGTGTCAGCTGAATGTATAAAGAGCACTTAAAATTCAAAGTAAAGAGGGGCATTATTGTGCATGTTTCCTGTAATCACATGATTTTTCATAAAGGTTTGGTGAGAACTCATATGCTGTGTCAAGTTGGCCCAAGCCATGAGCCCACTGATACGCTTAGGAATTGTAAAGTGCAGTGTCGCATCCCCCTCCACGTGCTCCGTCGGGTGAGTACTCACACTCCAGAGCCGAAGACGTTTAATTTACTTAATCTTGTGCTGTCTTTGCCATCCCACCTTTGTACACTTGCCGATTCGGCTCCACTCACACCCTTAAATCATTCCCATTTTTCTCCTAACCTAATGGATTTGCCTGCCTTTGTCAGAGTGCTGCTGGAAACGCATGTATCACTGTGAATGTTGCGTTCAGTTACCAGTGAGAGTCTCTCAGGGAACGCAGAAAAGGGACTGGTCGCTCAGTTCCTTCTCCCACATTCATCCGCATTTCTTTCTCTCATTCTTTCAGTCCACGAAACTTCACTATCAGTCTGTGAGCTTTGCCGTCCGTCCTCCTCATTTTTCCAGGATAGGGTGTTTGACCAACAAAGCGGAAAAAAGAGCAGGGTGAAGCCTGATGGAGCTGGTAGATTCCCCGATACTTCTTCACTTTAATTGCCCTAGACGTTGCACCCGAGAGACGGACTGTAAAGAGCTCCACATCAGGGATTTAATGCCTTAACTGCTGCATTATAAACAAACATTGAGACCTAACTTTCAGTAAATTGCAATTTTTTGCAGCATTTGCAACAGGGGCTCTGTGCGAACCAAAGGGACTTGTGAGAAGATGGTCAATAATCCACGATGTAATCCCATAATTGGATTGATCGTGACAAAGGGGGAGGGAGCGAGGAAGAAAGCAGAGAAGCGAAAGCTACCCGTACAAACAACGCGTACCACGCTGGCTGCCGTTCGTGCGGGAGACAAACGCGTAGAGCCGTGTAAACCCCCCCACCCCCACCTCCCGTGCTCACTCCAGCCGCAAGCAATGAAAGGTCCCCTTTTCACCTCGCCGCCGACGGCGTGACAGATGCCGTGCTCCACCCAGACGTTATGCTTCATTGGCATCACCCACCCTCCACCGCCCACTGCGAGGCGTTTATGGCACAGCCGGTGTGCGTCCGTGCTGTTTATGCTGTGGGAGAAGACCGTATCGCTCACCGTCAGAGCCAAGCTCCCCCATCCTCCCGTTCCACACTCCGGCTTTCGTTTCACCTTTTTCTCTCTGCTCCGTTTGCGGTGCCTGTACCTCCGGATCGCGGGGGTCTCTAATCATGGCTAACGTGGCTGTCAGTGGGAGGGACACGCAGAGGGGGGAGAAAACCTAGCCTCCTAGTCTTTCTTTCCACTCAGAAGTGCCCTCTTTCGTTCTGCCAGTTACTGTTTCGGGGGGGGGGGGGACAAATCCCATGAAGACCCTGGAATACCCATAAATGGATCATAGGGTTTTGGAACATGTGACACAGTGGGTACGAGTTCTTCAGTATTTCACACAAGAGCGGGACTCGTCGCACTACACTGGTTTCCCAACTTGTGAACACAACCTGGGTGCGAAGTTACCTCTGAACTCAACTGGTTTGTTATTCCAAAGTCGCTTCAACCACCAATTCACAATGAGGAAAGCCTTAGTGATACGGATGTACCTCGACTTATTCGCTAGTTAGGTTCTGTAGAAACCTGCCTATAACAAATGAAAAATTGGAAAGACTTTTTTTAATTGTTTAAATGATTAATTAACTTGAGACATTAATTGAAAATGACTGAAAATTAAAGTACATTGTCTCCACAAAGTCCTATTTAAGGCTGATTGTCGACCAATTGCTCCTTTAAACGTCACCATCCAGGCTGCTCAACATCACAGTCAGCTGTACAAATCCAGACATGAGCTGTGAACACTGGAAGTGTGTCAAAGGTGGCCTCACACTCCTACGCTGTTTCACAGTGTTTTGCTGCTAACCAATGACTTGGTGTGTAAAACGAAAGGTCACTTTTGCTTCGTAGCACACAGGCGGTTTAGCGAAGGAAATTAAAGAAAATGCAGCTAAAGAGTGAATAAACATATGGAATCTGTCTGTATGTGCAAAAATGGGTGACTGGAACATGTGCAACAGGAGGACCAAGTACGCTGACAAGGCAATGAATACAGTGGCAGTGATCCCTGCACCGTAATGGGCTGGGTTCTGCACTGCCTTCAGTTCTGCCGTGGAATGCCGTTTGGCGTTTTTCTGCGGGAAAGACAATATTTTGATGGCCTTCAAAATTTTTCCCTATTCCTGGTGGTTCATGGACATCAGTGATTTGTGCACTCCTAAAAGTGAAATGTGCATGTGTCTTCAAAGTGTGATGCGAAGACACTTTGCGGTATGGAGCTTATAAAAGCGATGGGAATTGTGGCACCGTGTTTATCTGGAACCATGCTGACAGTGATGAGCGAAAGCCCAAAGTGCAATCAAATTCCTCCTGCAAATCTGCCATGAAATTGCAGTAAAACAGGTCTACTATGAAATTGGAAGCACAATAGAGCAGTTAGTAAACATTGTGTGCTTGTGTCCCTAGGTTGCGGGTTTCAACTTTAGCTGTTTGATTAAGAAAACGCAGCCGCTTCGACCCGCCGTTGTAAGCTAGGAGCGATTTTGCATGACAAAAGGAAAATGATTTCTAAATATACAGCGGAAACGGGCAATTTCTTCTTTGTCGCTGATTTGCCTTGAAAAAAAAACTCTTCTTGGTGTCTAACGCTCATAATATGTTAAATTTTTATCCCATAACCCAAGTTGATTTGTTGTTGTCTTGAGTTGATGTGAATTGTCCATTTATTTGCCATTTCTCCCACTGGCTGATTGCTCATTCAGGTCCGTACCCTTTTGCGTTCTGCTTCCCGATTCCAGGAAATGTCGTTACAATCCTGAAAGCGCAATGCAAATGACTTGGCTGTCAAAAATTAAGTTTGAGTTTCCCTGGAGCACGGAATTCGGGGAATATGTGATGACGAGAAAGGAAGTAGGATTAACAATTCTCCGACCACTGGAAGGGAACGCAAATCACATGTGGTTGCTGTGGTTGTGTGGCACAGGTGTAGAAAGAGCTCTGGAAGTTTAGAGCATCTCTGCCCCAGTGAGATATACTCACATTGATGGAGCCAGACACGTGTTTCAACATATGATCAAACATACTTTTGCACTTTTACACCTTCAGTATTTATCTTTCCGAAATGAATAATCCAGACCGAAGGCTTTGTTCTTGCATGAGAGCACATTTCTGAATCATTCTCTACAGCCACACTGAATGCATGGGTATGTGTGGGGTGGAGGTAGGAGGCAGCAGCCAATCAATGTAAACAGTGAGGCTGCAGGGTCCTGTAGAGTGCCTTGGAAATGTGCGTGATCTGAAACAGCGTTGGCAAAGCACCTGTGTGTGATCCATTTGCATGGGGCCCTGGTTCGAAAGCAGAGACGCTGCCCTGATGGCGGTGATACTGGGAAGATGGGTCTGTGTTAGAGCAATTCTATATGATGGGGCTAAAAAAAGACACCGACGAGCCGTTGCAGTGCCGGGGCCTCTGGGCGATGGCTGTTTGGGGGCCGAGAGAGAGAAAGCCCCTGCTATGCAAGGACGTTGTCGATGGCTCCCATCATCCTGGGTGGCTTTGTGAACTGGCACTGTTTGCCTCTGTTGGGCCAGTTGCATGCACTTCAAACCAAACCAGATGAGCAAACTTTGTTACGGTAATGAGAAATCAGTAGCATTATTGCTCACAGTGGTGGTGCCATAATGATTCAGCAAAAATTTTTTCTAAAGTCGTCACAAATCTTTTAATGTCTTTCTAAATAATTTTATTTCAACGTAAGATTTTGGACAGAGTCCTGTCACTCAACTTGTTGATTAAGTGTTAGGGGAGAATGAAACTTTAACGAAACTTTGTGTGTCACTATGAGAAACACTTCCACAAATGCCACATCAGCGAGAAACGTGTCTGCACACGGTAATTTTACCGAAAATATTTTTGTCGATTACAGTGGATTGAGATCTTTAACAGTATTTGTGCATTTTCTCTTGCTGTTTAACGTTATTTGAAAAACTATAAGCATAGACCATTTAAAGCCTGATGTGTTATGGTGAGAATACTGTTGTTGAAAAAGGTGATAAATATTGACCTTAAAATATATATTATTTCTAACATATTGAATTGATGGATAGTTTGAAGAAATTAGTATCTCTTTATAAGAGGAAGTGCATGGACTCAGACAGTCTGTGTAAAACAATGTTGAGCAGTAGGGGCAGAACTCGAGGGGGGTGAGGAGAGGCAGCGAAATGCACACAAACAGGTGGTAATAAAGCATTGCTCAAATGTGTTAACAGAAAAGAACCACCCAGCAATTCCCAGCAGAACAGTGATCATCACCAGCCATGCTCAGCATCGCAAATGCGAGAACACTGAAAACACACCCTCAGAACCAGCAGCAAGGGGTGATGGGAAGTCCCTCCTCAGGACCAAAATATGCAGTTTGTTTTACAAAATAGTGTTCATGACTCTTTGGTGCTTTTAGGGTAAGTAATTGAAATGTGCACACATGTCATTCACAGGGCTGTGGAGTCGGTACACAAAATCTCCGACTCCAGTAACCCAATAAGTGTGCTTCCGACTCCACAACTCCCACTTTAAAGCACTGCCCTGAAGTTGCACATTATTTTGGGGGTCGACTGATCCAGCAAATATAGGCCTGAATCTATATTACACCTCTAATTTTAAGGGATCGACTTACATGCCGGCATATACGGTACATTTAGTCCGAGTCGGTACATTTTTTCCGACTCCAGTAACCCAGTACGGGTGGTCTCCGATTTACGATGGGGTTACGTTCTGCGAAACCCATCGGGAGTTGAAAATATCTTAAGTCGAAAATGCCTTTAATACACCTAATACACACCTCTGCGTGACAGACTGGGAGATGCGGGCCGCTGCCCAGCATCGCGAGAGAGTATCACTCCGCATATCGCTTGCCTGGCAAAAATGAAAATTTGAAGTACGGTTTCTACTGAATGTCTATCGCCAGCTCACCGTCGTAAAGTCGAAAAAATCGCGAGTCGAACCATCGTAAATCGGGGCCCACCTGTAATCGGTTCCAGCTGCACAAGTCCGCAGCACTGGTCATTTATGGCGCTTCCCGAGAACAACCTTATTACGATCTTGCAATGATTTCCGGAATGCTAGCTGATGCAAGAGCAAGGCAGTGTATTTACCGTGTTTTGAACCAGCTGGTACTGTGTGTGTCTTCAGTGACTGGTACACTAGGTTATAAAGAGTGTGGGGAAATATTGAAGAGGACTGCGGAAGCCCACTGCCTCTCTGGGTTTTCATTCGGCTCGGAAACCAGAAGGAACGGGGCAGACAAGTGGCGCAACACGGGAGGAAAGAACACGTGGATGCTGCGAACGCGCGTCTTTGCCAGCTTATCGTGACTGTGCCCAGACATGCATGTCAAAAAAAAAAAACGGAACAGGAAAGACCTCAACATACTTTTGCGTTTAAACTTTAAACCGAGCCGCACTTTTTTCCCCTCTTCTCACGCATTTATGAGGCCCCGTGCTGGCTGCTTTTCTTCTTGACGGATTGTTGCCTAATAGCGAACAAACAATTTCATATTTCTGTGTGCAGCTTTGATAGTCATAGCTGTAGGCAGCGCATGTTGTACCACTTAACATATATTCACTGGCTCTGACGGAAAATGTGGCCGACTCAATATCTTTGCACGTTTGCACTTTGGTTTGCCTGCTTGAACATATTTTTTTCTTTTTTTCATGGACACATGATGAATTTGAAACTTGAAGATTTTTTTTGTTGTTTATGCTCTCCAACTGTATGAGACTTGTGATGAAACATGACATCAGTGCGAACAATGGATATGTGTAATGCTCCTTCCCTCTGCAGAACGAATGAAATAACTATGCGTCGAGGTCAAGGCTACTAAGAAAACAATCAATTTGCACGGATGCGCTTAGGTGTTCATCTTTTTCATGCAGTGTGAGGCATTTCATAGATTGGACCCCCCAGAGGTTTCTTTTCCGCTCCTGTTTTAGTGTGGAATCTTTTTGTTTTCCTTTCCTCGGTTGCCAGATGTGTTATTTGAGTCTAGATAATTGACAAATGCCTTTCTCCTTCTGCTTTTTGTGTCAGTGCTAACTGTATGCTGGGTCACTCTGAAATGTGTATTTATATTTGCCTGACTTTTTATTCCTTTAGATGCTTTTCTCCAAAGTGTCTTCTAATGAACTCTGTGTAGTGTTATCAGCCCACACACCTTATTCACCATGGTGACTTACACTGCTAGATACACTACTTACAATGGGTCATTCATCCATACATCAGTGGAACACACACTCTCTCTCTGTCACTCACACACTATGGGTGAACCTGAACAGCATGTCTTTGGACTGTGGGGGGAAACCAGAGGAAACCCACACAGCCACGGTGAGGACTGAGCAGGGATCAAACCCACGTCCTCTTGCACCACGAGTGAGAACGCTTTCATCGTGCCACTGTGCCGCCCATATTTAGTTCTTAGTTAAGTATTTGCTTAGATAAAGTGCGACATCTGTATAAATACTGCTTTGCCTTGTATAAATGATCCCTGTAAGATGCCTTGTGCAAAGTTGTTGTTGTTGTGTGACTGAATGACCTCAAACATATGAATGATCCACAAATTAAGTGGACACATGCTTAAAAAACTGTTATTTGTATAAAGGATTGCCCAGTTAAACAGCCATTAAAATGAGTTTAGCACAGTGCTTTCACCGCAGTCAACAATGTTGCTGCTACCGGTGGGCGTCCGGAAACAAGCTATTGATCCAGGAGTCGACGTTGTCCTCATCACTTGAGCGATGCTGTTTTTAATTTGGCTCTGCAGGCGGCAATAAACCTCTGAACCGTGACTTCACAGGTTAAGCCCTAAGTCATGGGAGCGGACTTGTGATGTAATGCACAATGAAGCGGGGCGTCCGACGGTTTTAATTGGACGTGTCACAAAGCGATAGATTAGCTGTCACGCCGATGAGCATGCGCCCGCGTTGATTAATGTTGCTGCCCACTTCAGTGAGTTTCACATATAACTTCATTCTTTTTATTTTTTTTTTGTCCTGCCTGTGGTTTGTTGTCTGAATAGGAAGACCTTCATTACCACATAATTACATGCCTCCCCTGTAGCCAGCATAAATAGTTTTGTCACATCTGAGACCCAAATCTGCATGTAACCCCTAGAGACTATTCTCAGGGTGGCTTTAGGCAGGGCCTCTCTTCAAGTTGAAGTATTCAACATAATGCCTCACTTGTGAGACCGGAATACTTATATGTGGAAGCAAAAGCAGAGACACTCATCTGACATCGCTGTATGTTTCTCATTGCGCTTTCAGCCGCTGCTCGTCTCTTTAGGCTCACCGATGTGGAACCAGGGTCAGGAAGCGTAGAGTTCGCTCAGGGGAAACGCAAGAACACAACGTCCCAGAGAGATGGGATGTTTACTGTGGGAGGGAAGTGGAGGAAGAAGAAGAAACTCGGGCAGGACGTGTAGACCTAGCTGCTGATCTACCCCGGTCCCGTTCCCACATTTACCCCGCAGTCGTCCTGCTTTCGCTGCACGGCCTCCCTGGACAAAGCCCCCTTTCCATTTCGGGCCCTCTAACTACACCAGCAAAGCCCCAGCAAGCGATGTACGTCCATTGAATTTTTCAGCTTGTCCTTCGCATTTCTAGCCCCTGCATTTCCATACAGCTGAATAATGCATACTTTCTCACATACATACTGTATTTACGTGCATTCATTTACCAGAGGCACTTACATTTTTTAGTAGCCAGGCAGATGCTTTTATCCAGAGTGATGTTTATAGCTTGTTTAACCCAGGAACATACTTAATGAAGCAGTTCAAAGTACTTTAAGTACTTTACTACAGGGCCACTTGAGGGACTTGATCCTATAACCCTCGGGATGCCTGCTTCCATCAGGATGTTTCTCTAACTTCTGCTCTTTTTTGGTGCTGGTGGTTTCTCTCCCTAGAATGGGGTCTTTGGGTGTCCTGCAATGAGCTTCACCGTCCCACGCGGAGCAGTGTGGCATAACTGTATGGCATAACTGTTTATATATTACATTATAAATATTATATGTACTTATAATACGTAAACTATTTATATGATATTATTAATATAACATTATATAATATGCTGTAATAGATAATATATTATTTTGTGTACGTGTGTGTGTGTGTATATATATATATATATATATACATATGTAATTTCTATGTCCATCCATCCATCTTCCTCCGCTTATCCGGGACCGGATCGCGGGGGCAGTAGTCCAAGCAGAGCCCCGCAGACTTCCCTCTCCCCGCACACCTCCTTCAGCTCCTCTGGGGGAACCCCAAGGCGTTCCCAGGCCAGCCGGGAGACGTAGTCTCTCCAACGTGTCCTGGGTCTGCCCCGAGGCCTCCTCCCAGTGGGACATGCCCGGAACACCTCCCCAGGGAGGCATCCAGGAGGCATCCGGAACAGATGCCCGAGCCACCTCAACTGGCTCCTCTCGATGCGGAGGAGCAGCGGCTCTACTCCGAGCTCCTCCTGGGTGACTGAGCTCCTCACCCTATCCCTAATGGTGTGCCCACCCACTCTGCGGAGGAAACTCATTTCTGCCGCTTGTATCTGCGATCTCATTCTTTCGGTCATGATCCAGAGTTCATCACCATAGGTGAGGGTAGGACCGTAGATCGACCGGTAAATTGAGAGCTTCGCCTTACAACTCAGGTCCTTCTTCACCACAACAGACCGGTACAATGACCGCATTACTGCGGACGCCGCATCGATCCGTCCGTCAACCTGCCGCTCCATTTTTCCCTCACTCATGAACAAGACCCCGAGATACTTGAACTCCTCCACTTAAAGCAGCAACTCCCCCCTAACCCGGAGGGGGCAATCCACCTTTTTCCGACTGAGAACCATGGCCTCGGATTTGGAGGTGCTGATTCTCATCCCCTCCGCTTTGCACTCGGCTGCAAACCTCTCCAGTGCACGCTGTAAGTCTTGATTCGATGAAGCCAACAGGACCACATCGTCCGCAAAAAGCAGAGACGAGATCCTGCAGCCACCAAAACACCCTCTGTTCTCTGGCTGCGCCTAGAAATTCTGTCCATGAAGATAATGAACAGAATTGGTGACAAAGGGCAGCCCTGGCGGAGTCCAACATGCACCTGGAACAGGTCTGACTTACTGCCGGCAATGCGAACTAAGCTCCTGCTCCGGTCATACAGGGAACGAACAGCCCATAGCAGAGAGTCCTGAACCCCATAATCCTGAAGTACCTCCCACAGGATGGCATAAGGGACACGGTTGAATGCCTTCTCCAGGTCCACAAAACACATATGGACTGGTTGGGCAAACTCCCATGAACCCTCCAACAGCCTAGTGAGGGTATAGAGCTGGTCCAGTGTTCCACGGCCAGGGCGAAAACCTCATTGCTCCTTCTGGATCCAAGGTTCGACTATCAGCCGGATTCTCCTCTCCAGTACCCCGACATAGACTTTCCCAGGGAGGCTAAGGAGTGTGATCCCCCTATAGTTGGAACACAATCTCCGGTCCCCCTTCTTAAAAAGAGGGACCACCACCCCGGTCTGCCAGTCCAGAGGCACCGTTCCCGAGCTCCACACAATGCTGCAAAGGCGTGTCAGCCAAGACAGCCCCACAACATCCGGAGACTTGAGAAACTCGGGGCGGATCTCATCCACCCTCGGAGCCTTGCCACCAAGGAGTTTTTTGACTACCTCAGCAACTTCAGCCAGGGTAATGGATGAGTCCCCCTCCGAGTCCCCGGCCTCAGCTTCCTCTACGGAAGGCGTGTCGGAGGGATTGAGGAGATCCTCAAAGTACTCCTTCCACTGCCCAAGGACATCCTCAGTTGAGGTCAGCAGTGCACCAGTTCCACTGTAAACAGTGTTGGCGGAACACCGTTTCCCCCTTCTGAGTCGCCGGACGATTTGCCAGAATCTCTTTGAGGCCGACTGAAAGTCTTCCTCCATGGCCTCACCGAACTCCTCCCAGGCCCGAGTTTTTGCCGCGGCGACTGCCAGAACCGCGTTCCGTCTGGCCCGCCGATACCCGTCAGCCGCTTCAGGAGTCCCATGAGCCAGCCAGGCCCGATAGAACTCCTTCTTCAGCTTGACGGCATCCTTTACCTCCGGTGTCCACCACCGTGTTCGGGGATTGCCACCGCATCAGGCGCCGGAGACTTTATGGCCGCAGCTCCAAACCGCCGCCCCGACAATGGAGATGTGGAACATAGTCCATTCGGATTCAATGTCCCCAGTCTCCCTCGGGACCTGGTTGAAGCTCTGTCGGAGGTGGGAGTTGAAGACCTCTCTGACAGGGGCCTCCGCCAAACGTTCCCAACAGACCCTCGCGATGCGTTTGGGCCTGCCAGGTCTGTCCAGCTTTTTCCCCCGCCATCGAATCCGACTCACCACCAGGTGGTGATCAGTTGACAGCTCAGCCCCTCTCTTCACCCGAGTGTCCAAAACATATGGCCGAAGATCAGAAGAAACGACTACAAAGTCGATCATCGACCTCCGACCTAGGGTGTCCTGGTGCCAAGTGCACTGATGGACACCCTTATGCATGAATATGGTGTTCGTTATGGACAAACCGTGACTAGCACAGGAATCCAATAACTCACCACTTGGGTTCAGATCAGGGAGGCCATTCCTCCCAATCACGCTCCTCCAGGTGTCACTGTCGCTGCACACGTGGGCGTTAAAGTCCCCCAGTGGGAGCACTTTCCAGCACGCCCCCCAGGGACTCTAAAAAGGCCGGGTACTCTACACTGCCGCTGGCGCATAAGCACAGACGGCAGTGAGAGACCGTTCCCTGACCCGAAGGCGCAGGGAGATGACCCTCTCGTTCACCGGGGTAGACTCCAACACATGGCGGCTGAACTGGGGGGCTATTAATAAGCCCACACCTGCTCGCCGCCTCTCACCCTGGGCAACACCAGAATAGTGGAGATTCCATCCCTGGTTGAGAAGAGTGGTTCCAGAACCCAAGCTGTGAGTGGAAGTGAGCCCGACTATATCTAGACGGTATCTCTCAACCTCCTGCACTAGCTCAGGCTCCTTCCCCGCCAGTGAGGTGACATTCCAAGTCCCAAAAGCCAGAGTTGGCGCCTGAGGTTTGGGTCGGCTGGGCACTCGGCCCCGACCACTGCCTAAATCACAACGCACCGGCCCCTTACGTCCTCTCGGGCAGGTGGTGAGCCCACCAAAGAGCGGCTCCACGTCTTGGCTTCGGGCTGAGCCTAGCCAGGCCCCGTGGGCATAGACCTGGCCACCAGGCGCTCGCATGCGAGCCCCCCCCCCAGGCCTGGCTCCAGGGTAGGGCCCCTGTGACCCCATACTGGGCGGGGTAAACGAGGACCTTGATTTAATAGTCATAAGGGGATTCTGAACCGCGCTTTGTCTCGTCTGTCACCCAAGACCTGTTTGCCTTGGGAGACCCTACCAGGGGCATATAGCCCCAGGCAACATAGCTCCTGAGATCATTCAGGCACTCAAACCCCTCCACCACGTTGAGGTGGCAGTTCGCAGAGGGGTAATTTCTATGTATATAATAAGGGGTTGTAGCAGGTTTGGCCTGTGCCCACTCTCTGGGTTTGAGTCCTGCTTGGGGTTCCTTGTCACGGACTGGCGTCCCGTCCTGGGTGTGTCCCCCTCCCACTCCAGCCATGTGCCCTGTGTTGCTGGGTTAGGCTCTGGTTCACCACGACCCTGCTTGGGACAAGGGGTTTTACACTGTGTGTGTGTGTGTGTGTGTGTGTGTGTGTGTGTGTGTGTGTGTGCTGCTATATTACAAGAAATTTAAAAGTAACACATGTAAAATGGTGATATTACATTCACATTTCAGATGCAAATTGGAAATAACACACACACACACACTTTCTGAACCACTTGTCCCATACGGGGTCGCGGCGAGCCGGAGCCAGATCCTAACCCGGCAACACAGGGCATAAGGCTCGAGGGGGAAGGGACACACCCAGAACAGGGCACCAGCCAATCTGTTTCAAGGCACCTCAAGCGGGGCTCGAACCCCAGACCCACTGGCGAGCAGGACCCAGTCCAACCCCCTGCGCCACCGCGTCTCCATAAATTGGAAATAATTGCACTTATTATTACAACTGCAAAAATAGTTCTTTGATATGAAATCATTTCAGCAACTTCCTTCCATGGCTGCTACTTTTTATGGTTGAGAAGTAAGAATGTATATCATCGGATTTAGTGTTTACCGCATAGTTTTAAGCAGAATTACTAGTATTCAGGTTTATGACAGGAGATTTAGAAGAGAAAATAGGGCTTGACAGAAATGCTAAACAGCATACACTGGAATAAAAGTCTAAATCACAAAAGAAGGGTGTGACACATTTTAACTGATTAAAAAAAGTCACAAAGAACTTCTTTCTAAGAGGAAAAGCCTGACTTCACAATGACACAAATGAGTCTCAATGCAGACACAGGTAATTCTGTCATTGCCAGTCACCAAAGTATAATTTCTCACACTTTTGGTTTGGTTGAGGGGGGGCTTGCATTGCATGGCCTGCTCATCCTTGGAAGAAAAAATGATTAGTTCAGTAAAACTAGGTGAACAGAATTTTTTCTTTTTTTTTTTTTTAAAAGAGGGTTATTGTGTTTTTTCTTATGGTACTGTGCCTCGCTCGAGCTGTTGACATAGGGAGATGTGTGTGTTGTATTTTCATTATGGGAGCTGCGAGAGTGTTTTCAGTTATGCTCTTGGTCTTTGCTTCAACACTGTGATTGCACATAACTTTAAGTTTACATCTGCAGCTCTTTTACCATGTATTTGCATAGTGCAGATGTTTTTTCCAAAGTGATGTACAATTGTTATTTATTTTGCTGATGCCTTTATCTAAAGGAACTTGGAGTGCTAGGTACACTGCAGTCACCCTACAGCCATTCTCTCATCTACACAGCAGAACAAGGTAACACACACACACACACACACACACACACAGAGACAGACAGAAGGCAATTTAATGCTACCAGTTCACCTGGAACATGTCTTTGGACTGTGGGAGGAAACCCACGCAAACGTGGTTGAGAAAATGCAGGCTGAACCGGGTCTGTTCTTTCTTCACATTACTGGAGTGTGTTCCCTTTGCCGCTTGTGCAGCCCTGAGCTGTGGTCAGGTTGAGGAGAGTGGAGCTGAGTACTGATCCCATGTACCCATGCAGCGGCTGGGCTTCCGCTTGGCTTTCCGGAAGAAACGCCTCAGAATGTAATCTTTTCCTGGATATTGCCCATAACTGGTCAGATCAGCAGAGGGAAACCAGCAAAACGGGATGTGTTGTAACCTGTTGTCCAATAATTTGCTCCGGGCTCCATCTAAAAACATTTATTTTATCATAGAAAGAAGTTTACGCGTTAAATAATTGTAGATTAAAAATAATTATAGTGTAAATGAAGATCGATAACCTGTACTTCAGTGCTGTGACTTTCTGTCAACCGTTACGTGTTGAAGAGTTTTGCCCTTATTTATTGGCCAAACCCTTTATTTCAGTGATTAATAACTGTATTGAAGTCTGCTCATCTGCTCCATTCATCTTCACTGCTTTCTGTTAAAACAAAATATGCTCCCGAACACATTTTATGACATTGGTTATATTCATTTTGCATTTCGCAGAATGCTAGTATAATTTTAGTATGATAGGCTCTGTGTTACATCACGAAGTCGAAAGATGCATCACGCCGATGGTTTTCACATGTACTCTTTCACATGTAAGTTTCCCCTTGGGCTAAAAACGTACCGCTGCGTCCTCTGAGCCAAAGTTGCTGTTGCAATGCTTTGCCCCAAATTACCAAATGATCAGACTAGCCTAAGAAGCGTGTGATGGAGATTGCATTGCGTTGCTGTGCACAAAGAAGGCCCTTCCTCTAATTGCTGGCAAATATTACTTTCCACATTGGATCCTCTGTCTCCTTTTAAATGTATTCATTTCAGCAGAGCTTTTCACCAAAGCGACTTACTGTGTTAACTTACTTCCAATTATTTCCCCCTTTGCACAGTTGGGTAATTTGTAAAATTCGGGATAAGTATCTCGATCAAGCGTAGTAAAGCTGGAGGTGACAGTTTCATAGGTACTGTGATTTCCTATATACTGTCATCTCGCTTCTTTCAAGTTGTTTTCCTCACGTCCTGTAAAAGTGAGAATAAAATCCCTAAGTATGTTTCATACTTTCCCATGAGTTACTGTTAAAACTGCAACTGTAAAAGTACTTTTATTAAGAAAGTGTATTCTGCACCCAAAATATGCACAGTTCATCTCAAGTGAGACAGGGTGAGTTTATTTTTATATATATATATGTTGATTTTTTAAAAATGTGAATAAACACTAAAGACCAAGTTTTACGGGGCTTGTAAGAAGTGCAATATGGAAGAGTGGCTCAGAGTACAGGCCTGCTCTCTTTCCCAGTGCCAAAAAAAATCTCTGTCAGCTGGTTCATTCCGCGTCCCGCAAAGTGACAGCGTGGCCTAATTGGCTCTCCGTAATAGCCCTTGGAGTACATTGCGGGACGACGAGTGCAGCCAAGCGAACAACAGCATAATCCTTCACGTTACCTGCTTATCAAACCTGAGCGCAGTTCCTGCTTGCGCTGCAGGGAGCGCACGGGCCGCCCTCGGGGACTCTCGGGTTTGAAGGAGGCTGCTGCACATCACACAATAACATAATTAAATAATTTATCGGACACGAAACATGGACATTTGCGAAGCGAGCGTCTGCCGAAATTTTTTGAACACAGTAATTTTTACAAGCATAAAACAAAGAATATGTTTCCGGCAAACAGTGCAGAAATAATACAATATGATGTCATGCAGAAACAATGGAAACACTGTAGCACGGTGTGTTCCTTTCTCCCTTTTTGTCTTCGAATCCGGCATTTTTATGGTGCAACATTTTCCATTTATATTAAATGAATAGAGTATATGCACCTCATTCATCTCTCTTTTGTACGTTTTTATGATAAGTTTTTCACAGAAATGAATCATGTTCATTTTGATTCATGTTCTTCTGGAGGGGGGGCGCGGTGGCGCAGTGGGTTGGACCGGGTCCTGCTGTCCAGTGGGTCTGGGGTTCAAGTCCCGCTTGGGGTGCCTTGCGACGGACTGGCGTCCCGTCCTGGGTGTGTCCCCTCCCCCTCCGGCCTTACGCCCTGTGTTGCCGGGTAGGCTCTGGTTCCCTGCGACCCTGTATGGGATGAGTGGTTCAGAAAATGTGTGTGTGTGTGTGTGTGTGTGTGTGTGTGTGTGTGTGTGTGTGTGTGTGTGTGTGTATCATGTTCATTTTGATTCATGTTCTTCTGGAGGGGGGGCGCGGTGCCGCAGCGGGTTGGACCGAGTCCTGCTCTCCCGCGACCCTGTATGGGACAAGCAGTTCAGAAAGTGTGTGTGTGTGTGTGTTCTTCTGGAGAACTGTAGCAGTGTGCTTGAATATGTAATACATTTTGAGGAAGCTTTGTGTCCCAAACCCATGCTTTGTCCTCCATCTCACACTGGAGAGGGACAGCGGAGAAACGAAACGTTGGGGGGGGTGTGCGTCTTTGAGCCCCCAGGAGGGAACCCAGGAGTTCATCAGTTCCCCTGTTTCTGTTTTCATCACAGTCGACCAGCCCTTCATATCGGTCACCCTCATGGTGCACAACGCACGACACGTTATACGCGGTACAACGAGCAAAAATCCGTCACATCTTTATTTCGGCTAATGTTACACTCGTCGGTATAATTTGAAAGCCCTGTAATGACTTGGAATGTGATATATCTCAAAACATCCTTTTTGAACCCATTTCTTTCCTGTTCTCCCGACAGCTTCATAGATTTGCATCACATCATCTGTCATGATCACCTTTGTGTTTGCTGTGTGACTCAGTTCTGTAGGCCGCTCCTTGTGTTACGCGAGCTGCCAAGAATCGTGGCATCAGACAAACAGCTGTGCTTTGACATTCGCTTGTCTCCATCTAGAGCTCCTGGCCTGCTGTGAAATGCACTTTTGTTTACTCTCTTGTACGCCGCTTTGGACAAAAACCAATTGAATGAATGTAAATAAGGTGTTTTTCTGAATGAGAACCTTTCTGAATGTCAATAGTTCATGTTGCCAAACAGAAATGGAGTTTAGAAGGCAGTTTACTGGTTAGAGATGCTGAAGGCATTGGCCTTGAAGGACCCACGTTTGAATCGTGCCTCTGCTTCTGCTGTAGTACCCTTAAGCCAGGAACGTACCTTGAATTGCTCCGGGAAAAATTACCCAGCTGTATAAATGGGTAAATCAGTGTAAATGGCTCAATGCTGTAAGTTGCTTGGGAGAAAAGTTTTGCTTAAGTGCCACAAATATTCAGGGGACAATATACAGTTTGTCTTGTTCTCACACTCGCGATGTCTTATTGACTTTTGGACGTGTACTTGACCCCTCTCTTGATCTGTATTTGTTAGAATGAGGGATTTATTTAGCATGACCTGCACTGTATTGGAAAAACACAATGGCTGTGGAGCCTTTGTAAAGAGAAAAAGTAAAATCACTGTATCATGGGTCAATGAAGGCATGTTGAGCAGATGACGGCAGAAGAAATACGGCTCTTTGTGAGTTTTTGTGGCGGCCCTTCCAGATTAAGCAGATTTTAGTGCCGGGGTGTGATTTTAAAGTTTGGTGATGTATCGATTGAACGGACAGGTTCCTTTCCTGAGGGAATGACACTTGTGGAAGTGCAGGACTCCGTCAGAGGCATGTTTTCACTTGAAGGGTTAGCCCCGGCCAATCAATTGCACAAATAAAGAGAGGAAGTGACACTTGGCTTGGCGGACGGCAAGCGCTGAGCCCTGCTGTAGGTACAGTATCTCCTTGACGCTCCATGTGAGCTGTCAGAAGAATCCATACCGTTTGTCGGTGACAGGAGATGATAGACACTGGATTTTGGGACCTTTTCATGGTCTTGAGAACTGGGGACGCCTCGGTGTTTTGGACGCACCATGCCCGAACTAGCCGGGTATATTATACATGTACAGCACTAATGTACCTTTGTTACCCCACAATGTGTGCGCTTGTGACACTGATGATTCCGCCCAACATGTGCGGCGGCATGTCACCGAGACAGAGATTTATATGCAAGAATGATTTGCTCACGTCTGCGACACAAAACAAATAGGTTTCGACTTGCGGGGCTGTGTTATTTTCGAGAACGTTGTCTGTTACTGACTACGTAGCTCAGTTCAAGTGATATAGTTTCCCAACAATGGATGCCATACGTAGCTGGCACATTACTGCCCATATTGCCCATCCTGCGCTCTTGACATTTCCATATTTTCATCTCACAGTGAAAATTAAATACATAAGGAAGCCTTTACGCTGCGGGGAGCGCGGTGGCGCGGCGGGTTTGGCCGGGTCCCGCTTTCTGGTGGGTCTGGGGTTCGAGTCCTGCTTGGGGTGCCTTGCGACGGACTGGTGTCCTGGTCTCGGTGCGTCTCCTCCTCCTCCAGCTCTACCCCCTGCATTGCCGGGTTAGGCTCCGGTTCGCCGCGACCCCACATGGGACAAGTAGTTTCGGACAGCGTGCGTATGCGCCTTTACGCTCTAATAAAAGTGTTTGTGTAGATACGTTGGGGTCGTCATCTACTTCACCAGAACCAAGTGTCAATCCTGAGCTGCTGTGGAGAAAAATTTTGTACAAACAAACTGGTACCTGGTTGCTGGAAGACAGGACACGTGTGTGAAGTGTTTCTGTGCGTTTTATTGTGTTGTGAAGTTTTGTCATTCAGGTGAGACACTTATTAATAACGCTTGGAGAAGCCAGTGTGACAAACCGTGCAACGCTCTCAAGTTATACACCATCTTTGCACCAGAAGGCTTTCCTTGTCCAGAGCCGCACTGTTCTGTAAGTAATGTGGTGTGGTGTTGACACCTGCGCAGTCCAATTCGGATTTCCCACTTGGAGAATGTTCCCATCCCCAGAAAAGGCCTCTTGCCATTTCTTATTCATCTAACTTGAGCAGAATGTTTATTTATAAAGCCTTTCATTCAGGTAGTCCAGGTGTGGCCTGCCATTTTCAGAATGTGCAGTTTCAGTGTAAGGATGGTGGAATCCCCTCCCTCTGTCACTCAGAACTGCTGAATCCCTCTCACCATTCAACAAAGATCTCAAAGCCCATTTCTGTCAGACTCAGTCATACTGTTGTTATTAACTCATTTCATACCGTTTAAGTGATTCTGTTTCAGTTCTATACAGTTCAGTTCAATTTATTTTACATTTCATATTTTTCAGTTCAATTTATTCATGCTTGTCCAAAGAGGCTAAGATTTACTTACCTCGATTTACTCGTTTATGTAGCAGGGTACTTTTTCCATGAGCAATTCAGGGTAAGTTCCATGATCAAGTGTAGTGAAATGGGATTTGATGCTGGATTCTTTCAGTCCTTACAGAAATACTTGAGCAGGTGGTGTAGTGGTTAGAGCTGTTGCTGCTTTGTACTCCAATGACCCAGGTTCGAATGGTAGTCTTGCCGTAGAAGCCTCGATCGAGGTACCTGCCATATAATAATGCTCGTGTGAAAATTGACCAGTAATCCTGTGTAAACCGGTAGTACCTTAATTCTGTCGCTTCTGAGAAAAGCGTAAGGGAAGTAAACGCATTTAAAACATACTCTACGCTGTATAGTTTGCTGAAATATTCCTCACATGTGACACCGCTGATGGATGAGTTGTTTTATGAGCAGACCCAGAAACGCAAACCAAATATTTAGCTCTCAGTGCTTTTCTTACACCACATACAGTACAAACACGTGAGCAGTTGTTAACTTTGGTCGATGAGCGGTAAGACGTTGAGGGTGTGTGGCCTCCCGTTCTAGGCGGCCCTGTTGGAGGGCTCCGAAGGCACGAGAACATATGGGGATAAGTGGGCTGAACGTGGGGAGCTCTCGAACAGATGGGGGTCCAGTGACTTGGAAAAGATCGGCCAGTCGGGATAAGCGGAGCCAACAGCCTGGGCCTCTGGTGTATCAGCGGTGAGAGCTGTGGAGCAGAACGCAGACTGCTGCACTGCCCTCGGCCACCTCACTCACAGTCTCTCTCTCTCTCTCTCTCTCTCTCTCACACACACACACACACACAGATACACACAGAGCAAAGAAAGAAGGAAAAGGCTACATGTACGTGGAGGTGTGTGCGCGCTTTGGGCTGGTTGAGCGTGTGCACAATATCAAAGAGAGACAGCAGAAGCGAAGAAACTTCCGGATGTTGATGACTGCAATAATAACAGTAACATAGTCCTTGGTAACAGTAATTAATAACGTTGCATTTCATAAAAGTGGGTGGAATCAGTCTATTCCATACACACATTCCAGTCTGGAAAAAAAAATTCAAACCAAGGATAGTTTGAAAACACGGCACTGGCATCGCTTTTCCGGCAAAAGGAATTCAGTCACACACCTGCTATCAGAGTAAATCCGTCAGGTATTAAAGATGTACATTACAGGGCTATATTGATATCTGCCCTTTGCGAAAGCAGCCACAATAACTTTTTGTCAAAGTTTCCATTTTATTGCAGTAAGGGTGTCTTACTGTTTCACCATGGCACCGGCCCTGATGCTCATCCTGGAGTTCTTTCATGATAGACAAAAAAATCACTCCTGCAGAGATTGATGGTGCCAATTTGAAGGTGGCAGTACAGCAGGAAGGGTCAGAGAAATGGATCAGTATCCAATGGATTATAACAAGGCCTGGGGTGTTTTTACAGTACATGGGTTTTTTCTTCTTGCTACCATCTGACTCTTTAAAACTCTTTTTCGAAATTCTTTAGAGACCGCGCGTGTTAAAAGATACAGTAGACACGATACTGACACTATCCATGACACTGTACTGGCTCCTCATGTTATGAACACTTGAGTTACAAGGTTTTGAAAACAAATGATCCATTTCATGCTCAGCATTTATTTTTTACAGCATTTTATGAGCCATTTTTTTAAATTTCTGCCATCTGCATTTCCATATATAACCATTAGTTGGTAAAATGCAGTCAGGAATAGAAAAAGAATGGGCGTACGCTTGCCTTCATTCAGCTCACTTCCGTAGCGTTTACAGCACGTGTCTGGAGTTGCTGAATGCTGGCGATCAATAGCAAGATGAGGAACGCTGTACAGTTTTATCGAATGACTCAGTTAAAAGCTGGCTTTTGAAAGGAGTTTGTGAAGACAATGTATTTTTATTCTCTGTAATTTTAAATTAGATTTAATTTCTACATAGTTTGAAATTAATATAAATATTATGCGAACATTCTTTGAGACACATTAAGCCTTTATTAATTCTGTAGACGATAAAAGATGATTAAGATGGCTTGAAGCTGATGGAAACGGCTCAGGTTTATGTGATTCATTGATGAATGGTATTGAATGGCAGGTTTTGGAGGTTTTTTGTATTTTCAGTAATTTACAGTTTTTACTGTAAATGTAGTTTAACATTTCAAAAATAAAATAAAAGTGGTTCAGTGTGGTGTAATGGTGTCATGTCCGGAGTATACGCTGCCCTGTGCTTCCTGGGTACAGCAGAGCACCACAATTCTGCGTTAGACGAGCGGTCACGGATAACTGAGGGATGGAAGTGTTACACAGCATCATATATTTCAGCTTCGTTTGAGGTTTTTACATAACCTAACTGGTCAATAAATGGAGGAACATATCTCTTGTTCATTTTTTATTGATTGTGGTAAAAGTGCCTTTGGATTTATGAACCAATATGAAGAGATTTTGGTCCCTGTTGGGTTTTTAAGCTGAGCACCCGATGTACCAACCGCTCTTAGTATACTGGAGTCATGAAAGAGACAAAATATTTGTGAAGGGATGTTATTCTAACATTTGAGGACAAGTAGATATCAGAATTTTATTTTCTGTTTTTTAAAGGAACTCGCTTTAGAGGAATACTGGCCCGAGTTACTGTTGGCACTAATTCGGACATGTTTTATCTGTACCACAATGGACATCTTTATGAACTATAAAAACCACAAATTTGGGATGTTTCTACTAATATTCTCAGAAATAGGTCTCTTTGCCAGTTTGTTTTCCTCTGCATTTACAGTCTATTGTGCACATTTAGCTGCTAGTAGAGAACAGTACTTTAAAACTAAAGCTGAAAAGCTCATTAAAGCCGAATTGCCATTTCTGCTTTATGGTGAAAGAAGCTGGAATACGAAAAGGAATATTTCGAGTGCCTTTTGGCTATCTATTTAACCTTCTTGTAATATTTTTCTCTGTGTCGTATGTGCAGTTATCTACCTGGGCAATTTACACACTGTTTAGATGTTCTGGTACAATAGTGATTTATTGCACTGTTAAGGGATATAGAATCTTCAGCTCCAAAATCAGTGGCAATTTTTTAATGCACAGTTGGAGACAAAATTATTCAACTTACTTTGCAGTGCTTTGCGATTAATTGTTTGTAGAAGTTTAAGTCAAAACGGATCTGCAATAATGTTAACAAATAGTTAGATTATTATGGTATTGATTCATTAAATGAGATTTTATTAGTTCATTGTCTGCAACTGAAAACGTTTTTTTTTACAGCAGCCATTATCGGAATGTCACCCTTCCATTTAGTGTAAGATATATATTTTGGTGCTTTGTTATCTCTGCCCTGTGAAAACACTTGTCATTTATGCCCAGAGTGACAGCATTTCAGTAATAGAGTGAGTGACCCTGGATGTGCTGTAATAATTTGGGTTTTTCTACATTTTTCTACCCTCCTCTGTCTCAGGTTATCAATGATTTATTTCACTATTAAAAATAAAAACCACATCACATTGTACATGGACACAGGACACGTTCTCCTAGCGGACACGCGGAAGAGCTGTGAAATTGCCCATCCTGGCTCCTAAGGACGGCTTGACAGCTGTCCAGACATGACCAGAATATGCTCGGGGTGGAGTGCGGTGTTCAGCACGCTCAGGTCTCGAGGCTCACAGTTTGTGGCAAAGGACTCTGCAGGGAAGCGTGAGGAGAAATCGACTCCTGCCCTCTGTCAAGCGTTAATTTAAATATTCTTTTGTCAGATAATTAACTGTGCCATGACTTGCTGATCAGAGAGCTTAACTGGCTGAAGGTTATTAATGACTGCTCCTCATAAGCACATGTGCATGTAATACTTTTACATACCGCATTTTGTTTTTGTGTCTTTCTCTTCTCTGAAGTGAACAGGAACAGAAGGAAAGCCAATACACTGCAGCATGCCTGTGGCTAATACATTTGCAACTGTCGCTTTGTAACACCCATGCCAAATACAAGTTCTTGTGAGGGTGCGGATCGAAGCAGAACCTGACTCTGCCTGTGCATCAAACACAACACCTTAAGTCATCTTACACATATATACTTGGTCCTCAAGTCATGAGCATGGTTGGGTACAGACATTTACAGTACATCACAACTGGTAAGCATTTAATAGCACACACTTCCCTCGATGAATTCCCAGGAAGCATGGATACAGCTATAATAAATTAAACCTTTGATATAAGGCTATACTTTCCCATTTTCAGTAGTTGCTTGTCCTATGGACAATCACTGCATCCCGAAGTCTATCGTGGACAAACGGGGTGAAACGGGGTATATGTGGACAGGATGCCAGTCTGCTGCAGGACTTTTGTGATATTTTTATTATCTTGAAACACATTCAAGATTTGTCAGCATCTGAACACTTTCAGTTGCCTCATTCTCTATACAGTACAATCAAGAAAAGCAAAAGAATACAGACATACTGCATGTCATCATGCTTTTAATCACCGACACTTAGGAATACGAGGTTTTTGCCGGAAATTTTTGATACATTTTGTGAAAATATAGCCATTGCCAGTGTCAACAGCTGCTTGACCCGAGCAGGGTTGCGGCGAGCCGGGGCCTGCCGCAGGGCACAAGGCCGAGGGAACGCACCCAGGACGGGACACCAGTCCATCGCAAAGCACTCCATGCTGGGATCGAACACCAGACCTGCTACGCAGCGGGCACTGGCTGAACCTGCTTTGCCACCATGCCCTCCTGTGAACTTATAAACTGGAAAAAAAATAGCATCTTTGAAACATCAGCTCATGCATTTGTAGTGCAGAGTACAAAGTGTACTGTACTTGGATTTTCGCAGTGACAGCCTGCCATCACTATAAGTAAAAATGGCACTTAAACTTCAAGTTCACTGTAGTTCACATCATAGCCAAGAAAGATTTTGCCTGAATATTATAGTTATTGAAATTATTAAAATTATCAAGACATCAGACTCAGCAGGCTGTTGAGGCTCTTAAATGTAACAGATGGAGAGGTGGGGGATGCAGATTAAACTGTGTGCCATTAACTTGGGCTGCTGGGGTGCATCAGTGCTGAGCTTGTGGAGAGGCCCTTGTGCCAATGCGGACACATCCTTACAACTGCACTTTTGTCAGCGTAGCGGGGGTCCTGCCGAGCGGGCCGACAAGCCGCACACTCAGACCCTTCTGGAGCAAGCGGCGCTGTGTCGAAAACCTGGTTCTTTTTAAAATTCTGCAGAAGAGCAGGAACTGGAGCAACTAAAAACCATCTGGGTGGTTTTGCTGTTCTGACACAAAGGGAGAAACCTCTATTTTTGTACATTGTTGGCATGCCCAGGAGGGGTGGGCAGCCAGTTGGCCTTGAACCGCCAAAGTTTTATCTCCACTCCACCGTTTCCTTCTGGAATTTGTCCCACACTAGACTTTAAATGTCTGTCTTGGTTGTTAATCTCCGCTTTCAGTTGTTTTCTGTGTGTTCTTACACACAGGGTCCTCAACGTACAAAATTGGGAGCCTTTGGAATATAGAAGTCTCTTCATAGCTCTGTTTATTGTAATTGTGCAATCGTAGATATAGCTATAATAACTTTCATTAGTTCCAGCTGCATTAAAATAAAACAAGTTTAAAATAAGTGGAAATAAAGATAGCAGGTTTCTACAAATTGTTGTTTCATAGTCATCGCATGATTTATCCCATAAATATGCGCAGTGCCTGCTATCTTGTTATTGATTAGAAGCAAGTTGTGTTAATATGGTCCCACACTCCTCTATTTGGGTACATTTTACTACCAACTAATGGCTGTACGCAGAAACACAGGTGACATTCGCTCTGCATCAAAAAAATTTCTTGAACCTAGACAAGTGAAGAAAACGCAATTCAAAATAAATAAAGCGATAAAAGTTAGTATCCGAAAATTTGTTACTTGAATGTTTGTAAGTCGAGAAGCCATTTCATTTGTTCTTGTATCTGTATTCACAAAGCACCCGAGACAAGTTATCTGAAAAAGAAGTGAATTGAATTGAACTGGAAATGAATTTCTCAGCGGAAAGATACAGCATGTGAGATGAACAGCAGGGGTGAGAGGTTCAGATGTAAAATGGTCTATTTGCAGGTTCCATGATCTGGTACTGGGTCCTCACCACGGTAATGTGATTGTATGTCAGTAGCGTGTGGTTCCCTGAACAAAACGGATCTGTGCTGGGTGCCCTGGAACACAACGAGCAATCGGATAAGCACCGGTTCTATTGAACAAAAGAGGCTGAATAATAAAAATTGTACTTTTGAGGAGAACGGAGGCCTGTAATTTAACATTGCTAGTGCTACTTGTTGGAGGTCCCACTGAGATCCTGAATGAATGGTTTATAGTTATTGACTCCCCTTAATAACATCAGCGGTATGATGAGGTTGCCCAGCAGTGTAGATTATAGAATAAAGGCATTTTTGTTGCATAGACAACAGCGTAGATTTAATTTCGTGGAGAGTGAATTAATAGTGAAAACAATTACTTTTTGTGGAAGACGCTGTGGCTGAAATTGACATGTTTCTGATTTTAAATGATTATGGCCTCTTTTCTGTGGATGGGCAGTTTTCATTACAGTGCCTGTGTGGAGCATCCCTCCAGTATGGGTCAAGGCTGGACAGTCAATTGGCATCAAAGCTTAATGACTTTGCTATTGTCATCTTTGTGTTTTGCGCTGTGTGAAACAATTTGAAAGGGATTTGTTCAAAACAAATGTCAGCTTTCTCCCCACTGGTTGTTGGGTCTTATTGGTGTCTATTGTTATGAGCCCATAAAAAAGATTTGTTTTTGAGAGGAAAAAAATAAAAACAACCCAAATGTTGCTGAAACTTTTTGTGGGTGGGGCTAAAAAAAAAAAAAACAATAAATATGGAGAATGGCAGAATTTCTTCATTTTCTAATCAAGTTTAAAGCATCCTTGAAAATCTCATAGTGGAGTGAAAAAAGAAAGAAAGAATAAGTTGGAAGCTGCTCGATTATACTTGGTTTGCTGTGTAATCACAAAGGTCATCTTCATGGAGATGATTCTCCTTTGACACAGGAGAATATCATTGTGCTGTACAAAAAATCAATTGGCAATGTGACATTCCAGCCCCTCTGAGCTATTTTTGTCTTTCACCAAAGTCCATTTTGTTATTGAAAAGAACAGCAAAGTCAGTGCTAAGAGGCTCCCGGGCACACCAGAGCCTCATGTTGAACTTCAGCCAGCCAGTGAAGGCGTCCACTGCCTGTTGGTTTGATTTCAGTGGGGTCCTGCTGGAGGAAGGGAGCGCTCTGTCATTGATGGATGGCAACAAACACAAACAAGAGCAAATCCAAAGGCCAGTTAGGAAAACCTACAACAGCTTGGGTGGCACAATAAATTGCCACATGGAGGAGAAGCCATCATCTTGATGGGTACCAGTTAGACCACCATCTGTGCAGACCGAGCAAATGAAAAAGCACTGGCTGTGAGTCAGGATCTTGGCCTGTTATCTGTTAAGACCCCCCGTGGAGACATTTAGCACCTCCGCTGGTGTCCTGCGGAACAAGGTGGGTCACTGTCCATGGTGCTGAGTTGAGTGGGGAACTTGCTACACCTTTATCCTGCTTCTCTGCCAGCTGATCCCCTCGCAGGCCACCGGTAGGCCGTTTTTAACAGTAAATAAGTGTTACGTTACCCTGTTTATCCCTGTGCTCAGTGATGTGGAAGGAAGAACTGAGCAGTTCACTAAGAGGCTTTGACTGGAGGGAAGGAGGATGAATGAAGAATCATGCCATGTCAGAAGGCTTCAGATATTTGAGTTTAAAATATGTATTTTGGACTACATTATTTGTGTATCTCATGTTCTTGGTGAGTGTTATAAAAAAGTGCATGGATCCTCAACTTTCAAACACAACTGAGACTGGATGTCCATTTGTAACTTGATTTGTTTATAAAAACTATTTTGTCACAAAATCACAATCAATACACCTTTATCAATAGAGACACATCTATTCATTAGCTGGTCAGGACCTCTAACAACCTCAGATAAAGCCAAATTAAACTGAAATAACTGTAAAATATTGGTTCTGTAAAAGTCTTGGGAAAAGCTATTAAACTTAAATAGCTAAAATAAACTTATTATTTTAATGTTTTTCTTCACATTGAGCTACATTAAAATTAAAATTGAAAGAACAAGTGCCTTATTCCACAAATTGCTATAAAATCATGAAAATGACCGTTTTGTACCTTAAACATTAGCCCTACACAAGTTGTAAACACTGTGGATGTGAGTTGAGTACAGACAGTCCTACATTTTTACTCTTTTTTTTTTTTTTTTAAATCTGTCAAGGTTTTTTTTTTTTTTTTTTTTTGACAGCTAGACAAAGAGACACTGATTCATTTCACAGACAAATTTTAGAAAATGGACCAAACTAATTTTTTAAAATGATAATTTTAACATTTTTAACATACGGACCTGGTGTGTTCTACTTAAACCCCTCATACAGGGCCCCCCTTCTGCATGACCACTCCTCTGTAGGAAACTGATGCAGAAGCTGACCTTCACACACACTCCTCCCCCGTCACTCAGTTTCTGGAGAAATGACCACCGAGCGATGACCGGAGGCAATTTTTATTATCCGTTCAAACATAATGAAATTTTCATTTTTACCTCTAGTACAAGGGCAGACTGCTGCAATTCATTAAAGAATATAAGAAATAAAAAATAAAATTAAATAAAAACCCAAAGTAACTCAGGAGCCTTAGAAAGTAAATCATCTCTTTTTTTTTTTGGAATGTATCACTAATGCATTTCAAGTTCAAGTTTATTGTCATAGGTACAAGTACCACGTACAAGTATCATGAAATTCTTCCTGAATGCTTCTCCACAGACTATGGACAAAGACAATAGAAATACTGCAGAAACAAAACAATGGCAATGACAATGACAGTGAGTAATGCAATAGCAATAACAATGAATGATGGTAAGAATAATAACAATAATACCAGCAGACAGCCAGAGAACTCAGAACGTGAGGGCGAGAATGCGAATGCTTAAAGTGACAGTGTAATTTACCAATGTGCTTGGAAGGAGCAGTCCAACTCTATTTACTAAAGGTGGCACACTGGTGAGTGTTGTATACTCTTACAGCAGTGGGGTAAAAGCTCTTCCTGCACCTAGCAGTGTGAGTTTGAATAGACCTGAGCCGCTTTGCAGACGGCAGAGAAGAGAAAAGTGCCCGTGCGGGGTGATTGTGATCTTTCATGATGCGCATCGTCCTTCTGAGGCAGCGTGTGGTGTAGGTGTCCTGGACCGCTGGTAGCCGTGTGCCGATGATTTCCTGAGCTGTTTTGACCACCCTCTGTAGGGCTTTCTCTTCCTGTACGGAGCAGCTGCCACCCCAGGATGTAATACACCCTGTGAGGACGGACTCCACAACACACCTGTAGAAAGTGGTGAGGACTGTAGTGGACATCCTGGCTTTCTTCAGACGCCTGAGGAAGTGGAGGCGTTGATGGGCCTTTTTAATGGTTGATGCTGTGTGCTCAGTCCGTGTGAGTTTGGCAGTGAGGGTGACTCCTAGGAATCTGAAGTTGTTGACCCTCTCTACAATATCCCCTCCTATGTAGATGGGTGCCTGAACCGTATCCTGTTTCCTGAAGTCAGTCACCAGCTCCTTAGTTTTACTGACATTGAGAGACAGGTTGTTGTCCTGGCACCACTCTTCCAGGAGCCTAATCTTCTCTCTGTAGGCCGTCTCATCATTGTTGGTGATCAGACCCACAATGGTAGTATCGTCAGCAAACTTTATGGTGGTGTTGGAGCTGTGCCTGGCCACACAGTCATGTGTGAACAAGGAATATAGCACCGGGCTCAGGACGCTTCCCTGTGGAGTGCCAGTGTTGAGGGTCAGTGGGGAGGAGGTATTACTGCCAATCCGCACACGCTGGGATCTGTTGGTGAGGAAATCCAGGATCCCATTGCACAATGTGGCACTCAGTCCAAGACCTAGTAGTTTGTGGATCAGCTTGGTTGGGATGACAGTGTTAAATGCAGCGCTATAGTCCACAAACAATAGCCTTGCATAGCAGTTTTTATTATCCAGGTGAGACAGAATGGTGTGAAGTGTGTGTGTGATATTGCATCTTCAGTGGATTTTATCTAGATCCTTCATCCGTTTGACTTTGCCATTTGTGACTGATTGAATTTGTAGCATGAACTCCTGTAAAATCACCCGTCACCATTAAATAACAAAGTTCCTGCTATTTTGTCACTGCATAGCCACACAAACTGAGTGATTCATTGTCCTCTGCAATACTTTGAGGCTATTTTAGTTTTCTTTAAATGATTTCTGGGCACCCTGTTAGAAACCCAATCTGGACTCCTACTTTTAAAGGGAATTCAGGCCAGGTGTTGCTCGTTTTGATGGATGTTTCTTCAATCACTTTGTTTCGCAGGTGAACATGCTGTGTCATAATATTGTCTTTGCATCTCACAACACACCACTGAGTGTATTGCGGTTTTCAAGATGTAATAAATAAAACTGCAAACATCATTTGCAGCGTGACGGACTACAGTATATTCATGTTACACAGCAATAATGAAATGTGTGTGCTGCTGAAGCTCGGTCCTTCTCAATATTTCCAGCATTGCGCTCCGTTCCTGCTAAAGAGATGTACTGTACTCGACTGTACTGTACACGTGTCTGCTGACTGCTCTTATCCCGTTTCATGTGAAGTCTACAGAAGATCCCTCAAATCCTTTCCCTCGTCTCAAGGGGAGATAGTTTACAGAGTAATATTCCCATATGTGAACTTTTTGAGATTTGGAAAACTGCGAAGGAAGTGCAGTGTCTGTCATAAGTAACATCATGTGGGAGCTGGTTTTCTCCCTCTGATGTCAGAGCTGAATCTTAATTAAGTCAAATTAGATCTTAAAGCACTTGGTAAAATAATTTGTCTTAATGACCAAATGAGCCGAGATTTTTAGAATTGGCTTTTCAGACCTCGGTATGTTTTTGATAATGTTACTTGTGAAGAACTTATAGGGGTGTTGTAATTATTTATGATATCAGTCATTTCAAATAATAATAATGTCACTATGGTTTTACATGCATATATGGAACTATTGACTAAGACTGTAGTGGTGCTTGTTTCATCTGTGTGGAGTGTGTGTATGTCCTGCTGTATGGGGGCTTATGGGTTTGGCCGATTGGTCATGCTGCTGTAAATTAGCCAAGAAGTGTATGTTTGTGTCCTGGTTTGTCTGGTGACCTCTAGAGGAATGCTTTCTAGCTCCATTTCTCGCTGACCATGCACAAAATCAGTTCAAGTAATAGAGTTTGGGCTGTAGCTGTGCTGTTCCTGTATAATTTTTTTTACATTTATTTATTTACTGTATAGGGAGTGCGGTGACACAGCAGGTTTGGCCTGTGCCCGCTCTCTGGTGGGTCTGGGGTTCGAGTCCTGCTTGGGATGCCTTGCGACGGACTGGCATCCCGTCCTGGGTGTGTCCTCCCCCCTCCAGCCCTGTGCCCTGTGTTGCTGGGTTAGGCTCCGGCTCGCCGTGACCCCACTCGGGACAAGCGGTTTCAGTCAATGTGTGTGTGTGTGTGTGTGTGTGTGTGTGTGTGTGTGTGTGTGTGTGTGTGTGTGTGGATGTTTAGTGGATGTTTTCCAAAGCGACTCATCATGATTTACCCATCGATGCAGATGATGATGATGATGAGATATTTTATTGTCATTGTATGCAATACAACAAAATTTTGTATGGCAGCCATCTGAACAGCAGCAGCATAAAGAACGAACACTTAAATAAATGAATAAATAAGTACATAATTAAACAAATAAGAATTAGATTGAAACTTTCAAGTCCATTCATGTGGCTTTTCTAATGCTGATGTAGCCTCGGCTTGCGGGGGAATGTATAGTATAGCCTGCTATACCGACTGTTGTTCACATAGATACACAGTTCTCCTCTGCTCTTCCCGGAGTCTCTTGTCCGACCCGCTTCTCATCTTGTCCATCTTGTTGGTAATAGACCTGGGGGTGGTGAGGAACAGGACCGGAAGTGCTGGCCTGTACGGCTTAGCCTGTAGCCGAGCACGTGGCCTGGGCTCGTGTCCCCGCTTCTGTTTCCTCTCCCTCCGCCGCCCGCGTTGCCTCGCTGGTGGAATGGCAATTCTGATGGGCTGTGGGGGGCCTAGGATTTCCGAGGGGATGAAACTGGTATCAAATCTTAAAGCTGTGTGGTGGTCTCTGGTGAAAGGTATCTGAGATCGGTGATATTGGGTGTCGGTAGTATTGGTATATTGGTAATATGCACTGAAAGCTACTGCTGTACTGAGGGAGAGCCGAGCACTGCGTCTGCAAGCGCCGCCATCTTGCCCTTCCATTGATGGGTACCCATTGATTTACCCAATGATGTGGAAAGTGTTTACAGCACCTCAGGGCAAGTACCTTACTCAAGGGCACTGCAGTAGGAGGTAGGAACTGAATCTAGATTCTTCAAGTGGAAAATGTCAGCTCTTACCACTACACTGCCCTTGGTCTTCTGATGGCCAACAAACCTCTTGATCTCTAACCTCCTGCCCTCTCATCCCTTGCAGACCTGCTGGCTGTACCCAAGCACCCCTACGCTGCCATGGAGAACTGGGGCCTCAGTGTGTTTGTGGAGCAGAAGATCCTACTGGACCCCGAGGTGTCATCGTTCTCCTACCTGATGGAGCTCACCATGGTGGTGGTCCATGAGATCTGCCATCAGGTGGGACTCCTTCACGCCCACTTTTCATTAGGATTTGTGGCTCAGAGGTTCCACAGTGCTTCCTCACTCTAGAAACCACCTTTCGCTCTAGCCTTACCTCACATCACTTAACACAGAGGTGTTTACAACCTCTCGTCCTCTGTATGTGCTTTTGTGCTTATCCGACCATCCTCAGTATCTTTGTAGAAGTTGTTTTACTAGCATGTGCAGTGCTGAAGCTGTAATGACTTACTTCTTCTTTTGTCACTGTTGGGTGAGATTTTCATCTTTGAAGCTGTCTGAAATTTTGTTGCTGAACCTTTACATTTACATTTACACTTATTCATTTAACGGGTTCCTTTGTCCGATCTCCCTTTGAGTGACAGCTGAATCAGATTATCTTTGCTTTTGAACTCCCCTTATTTCTTTTATCGCTTTCTTTGTGCGGTGAAGATGCTCAGCCCTCAGTGCTCAGGGTACATTTAGTCCCCGGATGCTGTTTGGGTGGTACTGTGCCATTATACTCACCGTAGCCTTCATAACACTCTAACTGAGCTGTAGGACATCTCTGACAGTTTAAGCTGCTGGATTTGTTTCCCTCCTGCAGCTGGTGTAGAAATGAGTGGGTTTGATCTCCTGCATTGTGAGGAGGTGGTGATTGTAATGCTGCTGCTGGCAGCTGCTTCAGTCGAGTGCAGACCTGACGGCGCGATGCTTCTCTGAGATCCCTTTAACCATCTCCTGAGCCGATGTTTTTTCTTATTCCCCCCTGTGCAAAGTAACCTAGTTCTGGCACCTGCTGTCTTTATAGATCATTACTAATAGATCAAACAAAGCTGCCGAGACCAGTATTTTTAGATGGGGAGCATTTGAAAATATATGATTTGTTGTGCAGATTTATGCACAAGTGTGATCTTCTTGTCCCCGCTTTTGCCTGCTTTACAGGGGCCTTAATGTTGCTAAGCCATTAAAATTTCCGTTCCTCATTAAAACGGATTATTTACCGGCTGTCTTACTGAGATTTACTGCAGCGAGAAGCAATTTGAATGAGACATGCATTTTCAATTAACAAGGAGGTAGTATTCAGGTCATATTTGACATTTTTTTCTGCGACTTTAAAAAAAAAAAAAAAAAAAAAAAAAAAGGCCAAATGTGACCTGAACACATTTCTTTAGCTCGCCTTTGTTTTGACCAGAGAATAGATCTTTGATCGACACTTGAATCTCAAATAATCTTCAGTTTCTGTGCACACTGTCATATCTTGACATTAAAAACGGAGCTCTGTGGGCAGAAACAATGGGGTTTCCATGAGCTGCATAGCGCTTAAGTAGATTTGCACCCGTCTGACATATTGATGAGTGTCGGTTTTGTACAGTGCAAAGTCACTATTGCTGTCCAATAGCTCTTTAATCACAGCTAAAAAGATAATCAGATTCTTAGAGGATTTCAGAAAGAAAGGGATAACCAAAGTCAGTGTGATGATGGCAGGAGTAGGCAGTTTGCTGTCACCTTAATGAGCAGAAATGATAAACGTGCTTATTTACTGACAGTCATTTATCCTGACGTGACCTCGATTATTTCCAGCACCACGGACAGCACCTGAGAGCCATTTCTTCCAGCTGTCAGTTCACTGTGGTGACTGCTACAAACGTGGTAAATAAATTGCAAGTTGGCTGTCAATCAGCAGCATAACAGTCGTACAAGGGGCACATAGGTAAAATTATATGTATTTGTGTGTGTGTGCGCGCAGGCACCCTCACGTCATGTGTACCGTTAAGATGCTGGCAACTTTGTCCGGTTCACTTCTGTTTAGTTTTTTGTATGTTTCTGATTTTTTCCAAATATTCTCTCACAGGAAGGACATCAGTCACAGCTTAACTAGTAATAATATGTGTCTATATACTTCATAAAGGGGGGCGCGGTGGCGCAGTGGGTTGGACCAGGTCCTGCTCTCCGGTGGGTCTGGGGTTCAAGTCCAACCTGGGGTGCCTTGCGACAGACTGGCGTCCCGTCCTGGGTGTGTCCTCTCCCCCTCCGGCCTTACACCCTGTGCTGCTGGGTAGGCTCCGGTTCCCCGCAACCCTGTATGGGACAAGCGGTTCGGAAAATGTGTGTACTTCATAAATGTAAAACTAGAAACAATAACACAACACTGTGCTCTATTCATAAGTTTCCAAGGACACCGTGAAAACAGTGTCTTTAACAAATCTTCCGGCTGTCATCAAAAATTATTTGCGATGAAGAACCTGTATAGCCTGGGCTGTGCTCTTTCTGCTTGCACTGAAGCAAAGGATGCAGTACGAATCCTGAGGATTAAATCACCAGATAAAGTTTCCTCTTGCAGAAACTTGTGGGTTTTGAGGAACAACCAGGTCTGCTCTCTTTCTTTGCCAGCTTCCTCTGCTAAAGAGGTCAACACTGTGTGCGTTTGCCCGCTGCTGGCATCACCATGGAGACTCACACCGCAAACCTGGTGTGGATCATAGCCTGGGCTGTCTGTCCTTAACCCCTGAATGACTGTATCAATGACCCCCCCAAAGTCACAAGAGACTAATAACCCAAAACCAATTGTACGTGACATTCTTTTTAACACAGCACGAATACAGTTTCTCCTTGAGGACTCAAGCTTAAAACCCTCCAGTCACAAGTCCTGCCCATCAAACCCTGCTGTATTTTTTTGTTTTAAGTTAGACTTAATTCTGTTGCTAATATTGTCACGTGAATGATGCTCTCATTATAACTTATATTCTGTGTGATTACACCTGTTTCTCTCATTTATTCATTCTGTAAGTGAGAATGGTGTTCTTAATAACAACACTCTCACTTATGTGGATGTTAAAGGGCATAAATTAATTCTGTCAGATTAAATCTGTGCTGATTGAAGGTCACTGCCATTTTCATTTTAGTCCAAAAAATTGAATGATTCAATAATCTATACAAGGCATCTTGGTCATCTGACTTATTTATCTCATGTGTTGAATTTATGATGGCAGTTAAAGCCAAGTAACACATCTCATCATGCTACAGAAGAAACTTTGACATACTGGTGAGGACACAATACATTATTCATTTGACCTACCGATGGCATTTTACCCAGAAATAAATTTTTGAGGTCCCTTTCGGTTGACATTCTGATCTTTCTTGTATGTATGTTTTGTCCAAGTCTAGACAACATTATATTTTGTGACGACTTCCTCCATCCTTCCATCAAAAGCCATTATCAATAATCTATTTTGAACAACATGTGCAGGGTCGTGATGATCTCTAGCTAATCCCACAAGCATAGATTGTGAGGCAGAGTACCCCCTGGATGCGGTCATAAAATAAATACCGTACTCACAGATAATGCATAAACACAATAGTGAAACACATGTGGCTGGACTGTGAGAGGAAACCAAAGCAATGTGAGTAAACACACTCCAGTGTGGGATAAACATGTAGACTCACAGAGGCATATTCAAACCCATATTCCCAGCACTATTGTTGCACCAACATGCCACATGTTGAGAACTTTCTCAAAAGAATTAAGGATTTCGGAGCTTTACACTTTTTACGTATATGTAATGGACGTGTAATATCCACACAATATCCATGCAATCAATACTTTAATTTTTGCAAAAAGAAAAAAAAAATCCTCTTTAGGGTAATAGCTGCAGTTTGTACTACTCCAGATGAGATCTTAACTTTTTGCTCTTCTTTTGAATGACTCATCTGCCTCCACTTATGGATGCTCAACGGTTCTTGTGGGTTATTGCAAGCTCTCTATGGCTTCAATGGCCACTCTTACAAGTTGAGTTTATTATGTTTTATCCAAGAGCCTTGACCATAACTCAGTCCAACTGCCTGACATAGAATGTAATGACTTTCATTCATTCTGAGTAGTTACACCATCTCATTAACACAAAAATCCCTCTAGATTTGGAGTATACTATGTGTCACACTCACTCAACACCTTTTTATGTTCATTCAGTTATAAAAAAATACTTAGTAAATTACAAGGTACCTTTACTCAAGCATGAAAATATGCGCTGAACATTTACATTTTGTCATTAATGCGATAATACATGTTGCGCTTTATTAGAAGGTGCCAGGTCTTATATTAAATATTACTGGAGCAAACAGCAAAAGAGTGAGGACAAATGTTGTTTAATCACATTGGATTTGAATGGATATTCAAAACAGTATTTTAATTGGATTGTCACACACTGGGCCTTTGAGATCTCTGTGAAATTAAATTGAATTGGAGGCCAATAACAGCAATCATTTCAGACTTCAGCATCATGAATCACTCTTTTGGCCAGAGAAGCTGTTGCTGAAATGAGCACTTCCATTAATACCTTTCAAAAATTCAAACCCAGTTTAGTTGGTATTAATTTTCTATTTATACGATAATCTTTGAGCTGATTGGGGAAAGGATTCTAATGACTTAATCAGTCTTGTGAATTACCTGGAACAACATATGTCTCAAAAATATTGCACATTCACTGTTCGCGACTGCCAACAAACAGACATTTTATGAAAAAATGGATTTAAAAAATGGATTCTAAAGGGCATTGCATACAAGAGAAGGAAAGTGGGAGAAAAGGTTTTATTTAAACAAACTACAAAATAAAATTTGAAATATGACATATAAAACATGACACATGAAAGGTTTTTGTCTCTATTCAAATCTTACAGAACAGATCTGCAGCATCTCTAAAAATGCCCTCTAGAGAAGCATCTGGGGGTGTGGGGGAGGGGCATTCTGGGGTGAAAGCTTGAAGAGTTTGTCCCCTCCTAACCCACACACATTGTCTGAAACCGCTTGTCCTAAGCAGGGTTGCAGTGAGCTGGCGCCTAACCCACAACACAGGGCGCAAGGCTGGGGGGGGGACACACACCCGGGATGGGACGCCAATCCATCACAAGGCACCCCAAGCAGGACTCAAACCCCAAACCCACTAGAGAGCAGGCACAGGCCAAACCTGCTGCGCTACCATGCCACCCTCCCCTCCTAACTTTCCAGTTAATTTCTTCGGCATCGGCAGTGTGTGGGTGGAAAATGGTGCATCTGCTGCAATCAAGATGCTTATGCGAAGGGGACGGGCTATGTGGGGCATCCTTATAGCTGCCTGGCACATCTGTCAGTAGGGCAATAATTAAAGTCCCGTTCTGGTTAAGTAGCAGCGGGTGCCTGGCAGGGCACTGATCTCCAAGCACCGCTGACTCTTCAGCTGCCATACGGCACCTTCAACCTGCCTTCAACTTGGGGTTCCTTCGAGACAACCCAATCAAGCTCTTTAACATTTTTGCTTTGATACAGTAGTTTGTTTATTTCAAGGGCACTGCTAAAGGGTTAGTTAGTCGTAATTATTACCCACAGTACCGCCAGTGCAGTGCTTAAAGTGTAACCTTTATTCACCCAGGCAAGGTCAAATAGGAAGGCTGTCTCATAATCACGATGTCCTGGGTTCTCACAAATTAGCACCGTAATAGCCCTTGCACTGTGGGAGGAGCCTGAATTTCCTGAGATCATCTTTGCCCATGTGGGAGGGAGGCTGTATTTCAACCTGTACTGCAGCTCTGATCCAACAAATATATCCACTGAGTAGCTGTACTACAGAATAAACAAATCTTGGCCATCCATCCATCCATCCATCCATCCATTGTTAATAAGAGTTTCTCCAAATGTGGGGTCTTGGTGGTCCAGTGGCTATCCTGGCACCATAAGGTGTGAGGTACACCTTTCACAGGATGCCAGTCTATTGGAGTGCAATGACAGTTCTTTTTGAAAAAATGAATAGTGTAACATCTGTATTAGTTGTACATCTGACACATTAATTTAATATGTGCAACACTTGGCATAATTAAAAAGTTGGATATCCTAATTAAGGTCATATGACTGCCAAACAAAACTGCTTCATCAAACCCCTACTTAACAAGGAGTCACATTTGAAGGGAAATCTGCAAATTACGGATTCGGGCAGATTCCTCAAAAGACCGTTGCATCACGTATCAGAAGAACTTGTCACCTTGGCCATTGCTTGAGAATAATTAGAGCACATTTTAACATAGAACATGTCCAACATTTAATTACACTTTGTTGCTTCCTTGTGATTTATTAAACATTCGCAGGCTGAGGTGGTCTCATGTGTTCCAGGCCTCAGTAATGAAGCAATGAAGTACTGACGGACTTAAAAGTTTTTAAATTTCATTGTAGAGTTATGCTGTAAGACCAGAGTGAATGCCATTGAGTTAAACTTAATTAATGTGAGTTTTTGAAGGAAGGGAGGGCAAAGAAGTCGTATGCCAGTGCCTTCTTAAACACATCTTTGAATTGCAAACACAGAGAGAATATAAAAACTCTCCACCCCTGGAGCCAGATTTTAGCCTGTGTCCAAACACATCACTTGGCATCTGCAGTGCTATACCTCAATGTTTTAACACTATCACCCCACAATAAAGGAAACTGAACCTTACCATTATATACTGAAATTGTAATCAGTGCAGAAAATGTTTAATGATGCAGTTACACTTCCTGGTGTTCCATGGAACCCTCATCCTTTTTCGCTGGATATGTTGTGGTTTACGAAAAGCTACGGAAGGCATCATCTTCGGCTTGTCAGTCTAGAAGATGGAAGCGAAAAATAACGGCGGTATGCCACATGGATTTTGCTGCATCTCGATCCCTTGAAAATGTTCAAAGCATGCTGATCAAAGGTGTGAGATTTCCTCTGGCCCCCATAGGAGGAGCCGCCTTGATTGAAAAGCTAGAGGCACGGTCAACATTAACAGAAGTGGCCACTGAAATTTTATCTGCCGATACGTTTCTTTTCCCCTGGCCCAACATACCAATCAGAAAAAAGATATATAGATACAATAACTGGTTTGTTTATTTCACATTTGTACATCATCCACAATGAGGCCTAGGCTCGTTACCACTATTTACCAAAAGGGGGGGAGACTGCTTAAATAATAACTGCTGTTTTGCCAAAAGACCCAGTCTGGGAAGAGACAATAGGATTTGCTTGCTTATGTACAAATGTGTGTGTGTGTGTGTGTGTGTGTGTGTGTAACTGCTCCTGCTTGATGAAAGCATTGCTGAAGGGTCTATTCCCCTTAATTCTTAACAGTGAGAAAGAATTTCTGTTTGTTACATATCAGTATCAGACAGGAAAATTTTAATGACTCTGATTTGTGAGCAGTTAATATGGGATTTTCTGTCTTACAGTTTCGGTTCTAACTTAGGAAACGTCTCTCTCAGTATGATAATTTGTTCAGTGAAATATCCTTCAGAAAGAGATGTGTAGTAATGAGCATAAGAAGTCTTTTAGTGAGCGTAGTGTACGGTGAATTGTGTCAGCAGGTCAAACGGCTCTTTCTGTACATCTACATTGATTTTTTTTTTAACAAGAAAAAAATAACACTGTCATATAAAAACATTTCCGTGAGAGCTATTCTAAATTAAGTTTGTTTATATTCAGAAATTAGCGCTTTGGATAGCAAATAAGTATGACGTATGATGCGGATGAGCTATAGCGGTAGAAGAGGGCGTAGGGGTTAGGACTGTTAACTTATAATTGTAAGGTTCTTTGTTCGCATCCCAAGCCTGTTTTACGACCCTTCATTTGCAGGTACATATCAATGAGTAAATCACAGTAATCAATATCTCTCTCACTGTGAGACAACTTAGACAGAGTCATTCACGTAAAGGATAGCTTATGTTTAATATGTTTGCAATGTGAAGGGGCAGCTGATGGTGTAGTGGTGAGCCTATGGCTCTGAAGGTTGCCAGTTCATAGCTTACCTCCAGCTGTAGTACCTTTGAGCAAGGTACTTACCCTAAATTGTTCCAGTAAAATTACCCAGCTGTATAAATCGGTACATAATTATGTGTAGCTTAATACTGTAGTTGCTTTAGCGAAAAGCATCTGCTGAATGAATGCATGTAAATGTTTGCACCAAGATTCTATGTGGAAGTGAATTTTTGATTTGTGACACTTCTGTTGTTCCTCACAGTGGTTTGGGGACCTGGTGACACCAGTCTGGTGGGAAGACGTCTGGTTGAAGGAAGGCTTTGCCCACTTCTTCGAATACGTGGGAACTGACTTTCTCTTCCCAAAGTGGAACATGGTAAGAACATTGGTCTTGTTGTTGCTCATGCTGCTACTCATGTTGTTTTGTTGTTCTGCTGTTGGTAATTGCAGTTGAAGAAATAGTGTTTACTGTTCCTGACAAATATTGTATGGACCCTTGAGTAATTTACAGATGCCATATGTGAGATCCTCGCTTCAGCGTGCGAATTGTTTCTGATCTTGCCAGAAGGCAGCAGCTGGTATCTGAAGCCTGTCTGTGCATCTTTTTTTCTCTCTGTGGCACATTGGGCACGATGTGCATTGCAAATGACCAAACTATACTAGTATGACCCAATCCCTAACCCTACTGTCCAAAGTGACAGCTGAAATAATAAAGGTTTGTCACCTTTCTCAAGGGTACAGAAGCAAAGCTTCCCTTGGGACTTGACTCAAGAACTTCTTGTTTGCAAGCCCACATGTTTACCCTCATGCACCGTATTAATGTAAACCCCCACGTAGGGAAATTTAGAGTGAAATCTTTTCAAAATAATATATGGACTATGTGCAACATATGCAATATTTGAGTGCCATTCAATCTAATATTATTGCAAAGAAAATGAGGAGATGCTGGATTCCTAGACAAGCTGTCACATTGTGATTGAATTAGGGATGACATGTTCCAATTGTGCAGTGGAACATTTTTATAATTACATTTTATGTGTCGGAATTAGAAAACCAATGTAAGAGAAAGGCCGTGCTTTCTTTGCAGAATCACAAATTGCTATGTATGACAATGTGATTAAGATACTGGATAATAAAGGGAAGTAACTGTCAACTAAGTGTATTGCTGAGATGTACAAAAGTGGTTATTTAGTTAAAACTTTTTCATTATGTGCAAACTAAAAAAGTGAGACTTTTAAAAATTTTTATTCAATTTTCTTTGATTTAAATTTGTTTCATAATTTGAAAGCAACTTTTAAAGGGAAAATTACACTTTTTCTGTGGGTCCTCTTGGGGCAAATAGCTGCCATTCATGGTTTTTGAAGGGGACAAAAAATATCATCCATGGGAGGCCAGAGGGTATCACATTATCAGAGCATTAATTTTTTTTTCGTGTCACTCACTGTATTGCACCCAGTAGAGTAAGTCGCCTTTATACTCATTCAGAATCGTACTGTTAAAGCCGTGAGGTGCTCTCCTTAACCGTGAGCCTGTCACGTGGGCTCCTTCTGTGCCTGTTAAAGAGGAGTGCAGGCAGTTAGAGGAGAACAGATGGACTGGAGTAGTCCTCAAGGGGTGCCTCTCAGCCCTCAAGCAGCCCGGGAGCCCTTGATGGAGTGGAAGAAACTCTCTCACGAGGGTTCGAGACCCCTTCCACCTCGCTTTCGAAAGATATTGAACAAACTCAACGGCTAACTGGGACTTTTCAGAGTTGGCACATGAAAAGCACACTGAGTCATCACAAGGTCACACTCGGTTGTCGTGACACATGGAACAGGATATGCAGTTCTTCGGGACACTTGTTTAGTGTTTTAGTTTTGTTTTCTCTTAAAGAGGCAGCAGACAAGTACTGTAATAATTTTTTCATGGGGTACAAAATAGCGATCAGTCTGAATGTCCAAGAGTACAAATAACGTGCAATGACGCACAAAATTACTTGCTGAGTTCATGAAATTTATTAACCCACTCAATGTTTGCATGACAAAAAAGGCTTGATCTTCAGGCTTCGGATCTGGCGGAGGTGGCCTGCAATGGAGCGATCGTGATCCATGGCCTTCTTTCCAGTTCGTTCTTGGACGAATTCTGAGTGCTTGGCTGATGCATCCCTCTCTGCGAGCTATAATTGAAAAGACGCGTTTCAAACCTTCTGAGCTCTTCAAACGGAGGATGTGACTCACACTTCATTAAAAACGAAATGTACATGAGCCTTTTGATTTTTTTTTCTAGTCCCTGCCAGACAGCATGGTGAGCATACAAGTGCGGATCCCCAGTGTCTCCTTATGACACGCTGACTTTCCCTATCATTGTAAATGTTACACACTGATGAACAAAAGCTTGTATGGCTTATATTTATATCACAGTGGGAAATTAACTCTTTGGTGTTCAAGTCTCTGTGGTTAGTGGATCCTATAAATTTCCCAGCAGCTCAGTCTTTGAACCCACTGCAATATTGTTTGACTTTTTTTGATGCCACTTTTCATTTCACCTTCTTTTCTCCGTTTCTCACAGTTTTATTGCTTGCATGCATGGTGCAGTAGTAGCTTACTTTGTTCATTTAAAATGAAAATGATGAGTAGTCTTTCTTGTCAGAGTTGAAATGGGGAGCGGGAGTTTTGGAAACTACGGAAACCACGCTGTTGTGTTTTGGAGGTGTGTTTTCAGTGGCTGAGGCTGATAAATTTCACAAATTTATCTTCGGGCTCCAAAATTCAGCTGCATTTGGCAGGCGACTGGTATTGGTTTCCCACCTTGGCTGCTATGCAGAGGAAACAGGAGGTGGGAACAAGGCGCTCTCCATGAATTGCTCAGAATACCTGTAGACTCGCAGGACTCCAAGATCCAAACCTAAAGAATATTTTTGTGCACCTCAGGCAAGAGAAGAGGATGGGCTAAGATCATACAGCCGTGATCTACACAGACCATCTGTTGAGACAATCTCTAGTGTTGTGGATATCAGAGGCATTGATTGGCATCGATCACCTTCATTTGTGATGCGACACTCTGTGGTGCTTGTTATAATGGATGTCGATGTTGTTTTATGCTTAAAAACAAGGCCGTCATTCCATTAAATACTGTCAACAAACAGCTGTGTCTATGGCCTCTTCTGGGGTGGTTGTAGCTGCTGCTGGATCCAGCTGCTGTGAGCCTGAAATGTGAGCTAGTCTGACAGCAAAGGCTGCTCGGCATCTGCGTCCCATGCTGATGTGTACAATTCCTAGATGTCCCGAGGGAAGCCAACTGGAGTTCTCTTAATCTGGATTTGCTCATGCTCGATAGCCACAAAAAAGCTGCGGAGGGAAGAGAGGCACTGCTTTCCGAAAACTGGCGTGTCATCAACACGGTGTCACTTGTGCAGTTGTTGTCACTGCAGTTGTGCAGCAGATCATGCCTGGAAGTGTTTCAGAATGAAGCCCGGGGCCCAGCAGGAGTCGGCTGTCTGCCGGCTCTCCATGACCTGCGTGGGAGGAGGCACATCACTGTGATAAGGTCCATCACTGTAGATATCAGAATCAGCAGTATTCGGTGGCAGTTGGGCATAGGGTCAGGGTTTGGGGCTTGGGGGTAGGTTTTGGGCCAGTCCCATCTGAACGCTCACCCTCCTGGTAAGTGCCCCCCCGCCTGACAAAGCAATATATCAAACTGAGAAGCCGATGGAAGAGGAGATCAGTAGGAAAAAAATGGAAGCTGACCAAACCTGTGGACAGGCATCTTGCACTTGCGAAAAGCCAGTTGTTCATGTAACTCAGCGTACTTGTTAGCAGGATTAATGAACCAAGCATGTGCCCACCTGCTTGCCTCTGGAATATTCTTAAACATCTGTGTAATAGCTGCTTTGCAGGGCAGTGAGAGGAACATCTGTGCTGGTCTTTTATTTCCCCTTCAGAAACTCTTAAAGAAGCAAAATAAAATCTAAAATCTCCTCCAAGCTGCAGCTCTCCAGGTATTTCTGATTGGCTTCTGCATGTGTTTCTCTAGGCGCCCGCGTTCACTTAAGCTCGAACCCAACGCGTGCGAGCAGCGCTGGCCAAAGAGCTGAATGAGGGATGATCAGAGTGAAATACCCTGTTGTGAGCACATATGGTCCAGATTGAGTGAGCCCCTAACCTCATAATAAGGCTGTGCCGCTAACTCGACTTTGACCTTGTTGCTCCTGCTGGTACAACCAATCATGTCTCTATCAGACGTGAAATTTCAGTCCCACACAAACGGCCGAAAGCCACTGCTTTCCTGCTCTCTCGTCACCTGTCCTTATTTTTGAAACGACATTTAGGTGAGAGAAACAGGTTTTCACTAATTCATATACCGACTACACCGATATAGTGAACGTTTGTAAGAAGAGGCACCTTTTTTCGGTTGTGCTGCCAAATGTTTGACTCTTTCGTTTGAGATTTGTTTGAAGAAAGCGTAATATTTGTTTGTGGCTATTTACGTGTGTTCATGGATCCGGATTGCTGGCACCATCATTACTTCCAGATAATAGAACCTTACTTTATTTCCATTTAATGCAATTTCAACCACCTTCATTCCTGCACAGTTTGTTTTGAGTAACGGGAACACGCTAATAGCCCACAAATTGCTCATTACTTCTGAAAGCACTCAAGAAGTTCCTTTGTCATTTACTGCACCTGCGTACATGGGTGAGTGGCTCTTTGTCTGGAGGGAAACAGTGACGAGTACCAGTCACGTTAGCTTCACTGCTGTTCCAAAGATGCATTCTTCTGCCATAATGATAAAAAAAAAAAAAAAAAGATGTATTATCCCAATATTATTAAGTTCCTTGGTTTTTATGAATTCATATCCTAAAGGAAATAATTAAATGGAAGGATGTGACATTATTTATAGTGAGGCAATTGAATCATTTTTATTAATGTTAACCTGGTGGATATAGAGTATCGATGATGTTCATTTTAATACTTTCTTCACCCTCTTTTCAAACTCCTTTGCCTGCATTATGCATTTCCTTTTTTCTAAATCTTTTGCCCTCATTGCAAAGTCCCTCTTTCTTTTCATCTTCGTTTGTCAGGTTGCTAAGTTGTTTATCTCTATTGGTCGTCAAATATCATTACATGTACCTAAATGTTTCTGTAGACCTCAGATTTTGTATTTGCCGTTAGTTTTGCGGTATTTCGTTGTTAGTTGCACAGACTGCAGCTCTCTGGTTTATGTCCCATTGCAATAATTAGCAGGGCAGTATTTAATTTAATTTAATTTAATTTAATGCCCCGGTCTTTTGCCCTTTAATGGCCATAGGACATTTATTGAACATCATCCATATTTTTAAATATAGTCACACAAATAATGAATTAAAACAGATTTGACTACGATTCAAAATGAGGTAACAAATGATGATCAGAGATATTGACGTGATAAAGGAGTTTTAAATTAAGAAAATGATGTTTCAGATGAGGATAAAGAATGTGTGCAAAAAAATTAAATGGATACTAGTATTACAGTTAATTAATAATTACATTTGTTTCTGTGTAGCAAGTATGGTGTTTTTAATGCATTTACATGTTGACTACAGTTGGGTTTGTGTTTGCAAGTAATAAAATTGTTCTAATTATTGAAAGCAGAAATAGCTAAAAAATCTTTACATTTAAGTTTATGAAAAATGTAGTTCTAACATAGCTGAAGGAAAGTTTTAATAAACTATGTATTATTACTACTCAGGCATATAACCTACCCTTTTTGGCAGTTGCCATGCCAACTGCTCTGTTTTAAATAAGAGAAAGTCATGTATGGAATATTTCATTGAGAACCAAATGACGTTTAAGATTCGAATCTGACATTTAAAATTCAAATAACTGCAATTTTACAAGACGTGTAATTTTTGCATTCTGACACGACATTGTTTTTTGAGAGCTTGTCAGTTATTATTAACTGACTGCCATGCAGAAACAGACTTTTTTTAAAATCTGTTTGCGACAAGGGCAACGGCACACTGAGGAAAGGAAAAAAAAAATGGCTTTGATTTCTAGAAAGGAGCAATGGCAGATGTTTATTTAAAGATCTCATGAGATGTTATGGTTTCCAGCTCCTTAATAAAGCCCATTCTGCATTTTCGTGTTCTTTATATGTTGTTAGTCTCAGTAGATAGAGGTTATATAACTCCTTCAAACACAGACAGCTGACTGTCAAACACCACTGAGCACACAACTTAGTTCACATCCGCACAGGAGAAACTGACATCCTCTCCACCTCTTACAAGTAAGAGTAATGAGTCTTGACAGCAAAAGAGCCATGAAAAGGGTCATGCTGCTGAGCTGGGCTGTTTGTAGGGACGTGGGCTTGGTGGATCTTTGAGGTTTGGGGTGGATGTGGACATTTGTCTTCAGTTCATTGAAATGCTCACCAGCAGTATGGTAGGACATTATTATTATAATTATTATTATTATTATTGGTGGGCAGAACTATGACACTCCTCTCTGAATCAGCCTACAATTTTAAACTATTCACAACATTTTATCGTTTTATATAGCCTGGAATTTTTTTACTTTATCACTTCAGGGTGAGTACCTTGGTCAAGGGTACTATAGCAGGAAATGAGTCATACCTGTGATATTCCAGTGCAAGGCAGCAACTCTAACCACTCCATGGCCTGCTGCTCCTTGTTGTTATGATTATATTACGATTTTTATAATATCACAGGTACATTTTTAGCCCACCAGGATTGAAGTCCATCATGTGCCAAGCAGCTGCCCATGTGATCTCTGGCTCAGGCTGCAGTGGTAGCGCCATTGATGACCATCCCTGCCATGATTGAAAAGACTGACCTCATCACCCTTTTTCACTCCACGGTGTGTGTAGGAGAAGCAGCGCTTTCTGACAGATGTCCTGCACGAAGTGATGCTTCTGGACGGCCTGGCCAGCTCCCACCCCATCTCCCAGCAGGTGTATCAGGCAACTGACATTGACAGGGTGTTCGACTGGATTGCATACAAGAAGGTACCGTCCTCTTCTTCCACTCATTGACTTTAAGTCTGTTCCAGTGGGAGACTTTTGATGTGCTTGAATGGCACCATTGTGTTTACATTTACATTTACATTTATTAATTTAGCAGACGCTTTTGTCCAAAGCAACGTACATCTCAGCAAAAGTACAGTTTATGCATTACATTAAGAGAAGGAGACATAGCTGCAGACATGAAAGTCTCAAGCAAACCTAGTTCGTTACCACTTGCTGCACCGAGGTTCATCGTGTTGCATTGCTAACGGAGGATATACTGAAAATGATTATGCATGAAACAAACTCTTATTGTTCACGCCATCAGTAAAGCATTTCAATACATTTATACAATTATACAATTTATTCAATACATACTAAGGGAAGTGATTATAGATTCAATTCATAACTGAGGAAATTATACTTACTGTTCTTTCAAAATGAATGGACTGAATTAAAGGAATTCCCCAGGCAATGTCAGGGAAAGCGCAAGATTTGTTGTGACCTTAAACTTAACCTTATTTATTGACATAACAGCTGAAAGCAGTTGAAATGGAAGACTTTGTGTGGCAACTTGAATCAGCTCTCATGTTGTAGTTCAGACATTAAGCAAATACCCTCATGGAGCAACGTTATTTCTCATCGTCGCTTTCGTCCAGTTTAACGTCACTCAGTAGATATAGGGACCCAGGGTTAAAGGCGACTAAAAGGTCAGTCATCCTTTTGGGAAGCCCTTCAGGGTAGAGCACCCCCTGTTGGACCTGGCTCTATGTGTTCTTTTAATGGAAGCCCCACCTTATGTTGACCACCAAGCCCATTCCGTCTTCCTCCTTAGCAGTAAATTAGACGTCTCTAATATATCCTTCCTTACTTTGTGTAAGATGCCGTTGTTGGCTGAACATTTCACATTAATATCACTAGTAACTTTTCGGTGTGAAAGCAAAGTATAGGAAAATAAAGCATTTGTTTGTTGACATGGCAGATATGCTGTGTCCGGGATGGGCTGCAGGGCTTCATGGCTGTTTTCCTTCCTCTTCTTCTCTTCCAGGGAGCTGCCTTAATCCGGATGCTGGCGAACGTAATGGGCCAGCCGGTGTTCCAGAGGGGTTTAAATGTAGGTGAAGCGCTGGTCTTCCTCACGCTTCTCTCTCGGGGGCAAAGTTCTGCTACTGGGCTTTAAACACTGCTTCATTTCCTTCTGCAAGCAGGGGCAAAACAAACAGAAGTGAGATGTCAGCTCTGAACTTCATGAAATGTATCTCCTTCCTCCCCGAATCACTGAGCCATAATATACCCAGAATACACTGGTGCAGGAAGATGCCTCCAGGCATGGAATAATGCAGGCAGGAGGGCTATAAATCATGCATATACTAGATCGCAGGCAGATGCCAATGCGTGCTTTTACTTAGAGTAAACCCCAAACCCCAGGTGGGTCATTCCCCATTCAAACCATCTGGAGTGTTCACCCATCACCCAGCATGGATGGATTTCCACCAAACCCCTTGGATGGCCCATTTCTCATCAAGGTTCTCACTGTGAATGGTGTGCAGTGTCTATCCCTAGCCACGTGTGAGTGATTTCCAGTTCAAACCCTTTGGCCCCCCTTAAAATGTTCATCAGTTCCTACTCTGAGACCCATGGGGTGTCCTCAGATGGCATTAGGTTGGTGATTCCTCATCTGCCCCCAGCTCAGCAGTTCCCTGAATGGGTCCTCACTCGACATCTCCCCTACTACAGTATACCGTTTGTGGTGTGTCTGGTCATAAAACCCGGCTGACAGCAGCCAAACATATTTTGGTACATACACATACAGTGCATAGTGTATACAGCTACCCATCAGCCTTTGCTAAAAATCACCTGGGTTTTCATAGTATCACTCACACTCACATTTTATTGATATTCACTTGCCCCTCTCGGTGTTCTAGAGGCTACCCTTGATGCTGAGGGCAGAATGCTAGGCAGGGTATCCTCTCGATGGGACACAAGTCCACTTTTTTAGAATTTTTGTATTTTTCATGTTGGAAATTTAATGGAACTACATAGGACTACCAGCTGGTTTTCCTGCTCTATGATTGATGCATTCATACAGCTTTTAACATCCCTCTCTGCTTGATCTCTTGCTCCGTAAGGATATGCAACAGTGTACCATAAATGACTGTATGCTGCAAATCCTTTGAATTCTGAGAACGGACTGCACTAGGCTGGATTAACAAATTCAACAAAGGATTATTCTTTAATCCTATTGCACCAAACTGTAAACAAGGCTTTGGCGCAAACTCATTGTTTTAAATTAACCTGACAGCAAACAGTGCCTAAGCCCAGATGAGCGCAGTCGCCATTTGGCAGTAGATTTTACCCGGTGGTTTCTTTAAATGTCCCTCATTAAAGTGAACCTGCCAATGGATGCAATTGACAGCTAGTGTACCGTGGTAGCGTATCACTGTTATGCAGGGGACTCGTCCACACAGACGGGGAGACAGGCTGAGCTCATGCGGTCCGTGTCTGTACGCTGGTGCCACTCTTGAGCTGTATGGATGAGTGACCTCATTAGCGAAGCGCGGCCTTAAATAATGCAACGGGCTAAAGCGTAAAGAACTCGAAAAAAGTTTTGCTCTTTAAAATCTTCAAAGGCCATCGTCTTAAAGACTTTTCTGTGTTGCTTTCCTCTTCTCTGCTTTCCTTTTTCTAATTTACCTCGTTTTGCCTGTTTCGTCTCATGCTCCTACAGCGGACTATTCTTAGATTCATTCATTGTGAAAAGGGGAGATCTTTGTAATATTTTGCTGGCAGAGGCAAATTTTCAGCAATGGAAGTGGGGGGGGGGTGGGATTGTCAGAGTGGGAGTGTAATGGCACAGGCGATTTCGTCAGACCTTTGGGACGTAGTAATTGGAACCCGAGGCAAGGGCGATAACATGACAAGCAGCTGTAACTGTACACACAGTGGAAAAAAAAAATGGGGAAAGTTGAAGCATGATAAAGCAATGTTGGTTTTGTTTATTGCAGTGGAAGCAGTTACGGAGCAATGAATAATTATATATTAGTTCAATTATGCAATATGACATGTCTTATGAATAACAAAAAAACACCAGTCAGCTTATTTAATTAGTTAGACTGCATGATATTTATTGAACTTGAAGTCTTTTTTTATATATGTTGTTTATACTCCTGGGGTATGTAAACTTTTGAATCATTGTTTACTTTCCCACATTAAAAGCAACATGAAAATGGGAAAAAAGGAAATAAAATTTTATTTTACATACAGTTTTCTTTTTGCATTGTGTTTTTGCGGAGTAATTTAAAGGCACTTGAATGTTATTGCAGTAGGTTTTATGTGTCCGATAAAACTTTTGTTTTCATTTTTTCAGAACCGCTTGTCCCTTACGGGGTCATGGGGAACCGGAGCCAACCCGGTAACACAGGGTGTAAGGCCAGAGGGGGAGGGGACGGACGGGACGCCAGTCCGCCGCAAGGCACCCCAAGTGGGACTCGAACCCCAGACCCACTGGAGAGCAGGACTGCGGTCCAACCCACTGCGCCACTGCACCCCCTGTCACATTCTGAATTGAACATCTGCTCTTGAGTTTTCACTTTTCAAAATTTTAAAACCTTGTTTGTGAAGTGGGGGGGTGCAGTGGCGCAGTGGGTTGGACCAGGTCCTGCTCTCCAGTGGGTCTGGGGTTCGAGTCCCGCTTGGGGTGCCTTGCGACGGACTGGCGTCCCGTCCTGGATGTGTCTCCCCTCCCCCGCCAGCCTTACGCCCTGTGCTGCCGGGTTAGGCTCCGGTTCCCCACGACCCCGTATGGGACAGCGGTTCTGAAAATGTGTGTGTTTGTAAAGTGATGGTTTGTCACACCATCAGTTGTATACAGTTTGTAACAAATCGGAGATCTTTTGTTGTCTTTGATAAATGACAAGAATTTTAATCATATTCTTATTTTTACCAGTGCATTTTAAAGGATGAAAATTTGCCTGTAAGAATACCAGATAAAAATCAACATACATTTACCAATTTTTTTTAAAATCAAAAATTCTGCTATCCTTAACGGCCACAAAAATACACAAAAACATTTAGTACACGCAGTTTCTGTGACAGACAATTGCAGGTTTTCTCCATGTTGTCCAAAATCTCCTAATGTCAGTCTTTGCTGTTGGTGTCTATGGTAGATCATTGTCGTTGAAGTAAACATCTAAATTAATATATGTTTTAGGATCAATGCGTAGCACTCTTGTGCCAGGTGATCACATTATTTATTGTACAGAAATGGATTTCGTCAGCAGCAAAGCTCTGCTTTGGGTTACGGTCAAGTTAAATTGAAAAAAATCGCCGTTCCTGGGGTTGTCATCACCATTGCTTCCGTGAAAGAATCTGCCTCTGTGAATGAATGAATGAATATGTAGACCTTACTTACAAAGCATTTGTTCACATATTTTCATATTATTTGTGACCAGTTGCTGTTCCAGAGTAAGAAACACCATGACTTTGGTGAACACCTGAATACAGCAGAATGAATGAAACTAATGTGCTCATGTGTATAGAACTGAAATGTCGTTTCTTTGTGCGTGTGGCCTGTAGATCTGTGTTTTGTCCATTCAGGGCAACACCTACTTGAACTCACTGAAGGTGAACTAGTATTTAAAAGAGGCGGTGAGGGGCAACAGGTAGCGTCGTGATAACAGCTAGAGGACCCATACTTGATAGGGCAATCAGTGTAAGTATCTTAACACTGTAAGTCACTATGGGAAAACACCGGCAGCTAGATGAGTGAATTTGTGCTTCGTCTGTTGAAACAAAACCCTGTATGACATGCTTATGTGGCCAGTGAACGAGAATGAGGGATACAACGTATTGCAGAATAATGAAGGGAGCTCCAGCTCATAATATGATTAGGCAAGATCAGTTTAGATTTAGCTAGGTCTCTTGTATTCATTTGTGTTTGGGTTTTGCATAATGCATAACTTTGCAGCCATTCAGCCTTGTGTGGATCTAAGCACGTTTAAAGCAGCACGGTATTTGTAGAGGACAGGAACTCCACTGCAGGAGAGATTGGTCACACCGTGGTTGACATCGCGACCTCAATTACAGCATTCCATAATAAATCATCTTGCCCAGAGGAACTATATTTCATTCTGTGGGTGTGTTGAGTTACAGCATGCAGGAGCCTTTAAGTTAACTTAAAACTGATAAATAAATGAACTCTGTTAACACATCCGCTCTTCTGCTTGCTAATTGGCTTATGTTTTCATGTTTTATACACATCAGATCGGTGCAGAATCAAATGCTTCCCTTCAAATTAACAGTAAACAGTTAATGAGGGGCCGAAAATGAATAGCACCTCTTAAACAGTTTTCCACAATCACCAATTATTTTCATAAACAGTAGTGCAAGTAGCATATTACACATATGAAATCAACCTGGAATAACCTCTCCTATCAAGATTGCTGCCCAGTTTTCAATTACTATCATAATGACAGACTGTATCAGTGTTGCATTTGTTAAACTGTTGGTTGACGTAAACTTGCCATCACCTGCGAGCACAGTAAAAAGAAGTTGGGAGTGTGCTTTTCATTGAGAGCAATTGCAATAGGTTTTGCCTGTCAGGGCAAATTCTGTTGTTAAAAACGTAATTTAAATTAATTCAAGGTACTCCTGAAGGCTGTCTTGGTGGGTGATTATAATTCATTTTCAAAATATGTTACAAAAAAGCGGAAAGGAAATAAAATTCGACTTGCGTATATGTGTTGTTGGGGGAATGAGAGCTGAATTAATCATTTTTCTGATACAAGGCAAAAGCTATATTGGCAGAATGTTCCACTTTGGTTTGCTGTGGTGTGCCAGTCTATTCTGCATTACTTCAATCAAAGTACAATCCATGCACACGTGTGCTGTATAAATTTACCGTTAATCAGAAGTGGAATTGTGGTGTAAATAGGTCAGCTTAGAAGTATGAAAAGGCAAAGTGTGTCTTTCTATGTAATTAAAATTACATTTAGTTGCATCTCCACTTTCTTGCATGGAAGGCATTCTCCTCCGTTCTCATTAAACTTCAGAACAGTGTCAATAGTTCATCTCTGGCTTCAGGGTCACTGCAGTGAACAGAGCTCTCCTTAAATCCACTCGGGCCCCTCTCGTGAGAAAATAATTCTGCATTCCGGAGATGACTGACAAAGCTACGTTGAAAGAAAAGAAAACGGGGGGGAAAAAAAAAAACACAAAAGTGTGCAGCTCCACTTTTCTTTTGTTTACTTATTTGATGTGAGGCCAAATGAAAAGTGTTTCTGCCCCGTTCTCTTATTATGGATTGGGGTGTGTTGCCTGCAGTACCTGTCAAAATACCGAAAATAGCCTCAAAATGTAGAACTTCCTCCCTGCTGTGAAACCGTACAACTGCACAACATGGGCCAAAAACAAAGGTGCCTTCCTCCAGCGAAAGGCCTCTTCTGTAACACTTGTACGTGAGCTGGTTGAGTCTGGCTGAGCTCATTCAACTACATGCTGAGAACAAGAAAATGCAAACATCTTGGAAGAGAAATCGTTGGGTTTATCCTTAGTTTCACGCCTGGTGTGAAAGCGAGCAGAAATTTTCGTGTGGGAACCACCAGTGACTAACCCTGCCAAGGGTCTTGCAGGAGGACATCCCCCAGCTGGTGCTGGGGTGGCTCACGAGCCTTGGGGGGATAGACGAGGAGAGAAAGTGGTGCTTTTGGCTCACTTTTAATGTCTGCCTGGTACACTTCCAAAGCTACCCCCCCCAAGCTTAGTGCTGTACACAGATCTTTGGGGCCCACTCTTAGTCTGTCAGCAGCCTGGGGGCTGAAGAGGTGATGGGCATCATTCGTGGTCAGGCAAACAAAGTCCCGTGACCACGAGTCATTCCCACACGAAAAGAGACCGGACCGTTCTCAGGCTATCATTCGAAGACGCGTGATCTCCAGCAGTTCCTTCAACGTTGGTGCTTCTATTGGCACTTGGAAAGAGTGGGAGGTGGTGTGGTGCTTAGAGCGGCCGCCTTCCACTTAAAGGACTCATGTTTGAATCCCACCTGCTGCTGTAGTAGCCTTGAACAAGGAAAATATAAGGAATTAAGACCGCAGAAATTACCCAGCTAATTGGTAGATGAGTAGCTGAACATATTAAGTTGCTTCCAAGAAACGAGTCAGTGCAATCTGTGAGTCACACATCTGCAGCTATGTCTCTTTTTCCTAATGTAATGCACAAATTGTATTTTCTATGAGATGTGCATCGCTTTGGAGAAAAGTTTCTTCTAAATGAATAAATGTAGAGTACTGTGCAAAAGTTTTAGGCACTTGGGGAAAAAAGCTGTAAAGTGAGAATGCTTCCAAAAATAATGCTCTTAATTAATAAACTTCCTACAAAGGTCAGTAACAATCCATCGTCAATGACCGCTTGTCCCGAGGATGACCACCTTGTGTCTTGTTGCTGTACTCACTCTTGCTGTGGTGTAAGATCTGAGAGTTAAATTGCCACATCTTACAAAACCTCACATTTTCAGTATGGTTGTCCTTCGCCCAGTTTTATTGCCTCTATACAGCTGTTTCTGTTTCCGTTAATCGCTGTGCCATACAAAGACCTCAAGTCCTCTGTTTGGAAAGTGGTTTATTACTATTTTACTTTCTTTTTTTTTTAACAACATACAAAACCCTTACTGTAATACTGTAACTTTTTGCAAAAGGAATGCTTGGAAATCTAAAATATGCTCTTTCCCATTGACACTAATTCAGAAGACATTAAATAACCATCTAAAACCAATATTTTTGTGAAACATCTAAGTGCATCTAAGATTTTTGCACGGTAAATTCAATTCAATTTATTTTTAACTCTTTGGAGCTCTTAGGCGGTTGAGTTGTCAGGAGTAGGGAATAAAAACTGTAGGCGGAGATTGGAACTCCTGAACTCTCAGCCTTCAGTGCTTCTCTGTCTTACTGTCCAGGGGAAGTCCTCTTACTGTGAAAGAAAGGGCCTTAAATGTGGGAATTACATTTACATGTATTCATTTAGCAGACACTTTTTTTCTTTCCACCATATGAACCAATGTTCATCACACGAGTAGCTGGATAAGAGTTTATCTGAATATCCACGATTCCTGATTATCTTCCTAGTAATTATTATTATTATTTTTATTTTGAGATACATATAAACATTTGCATTACATTACAGGAGTAGCTGTTTATCCGGCCATGAGCTTAAAGTTAAAGTATATAAACATTTACACCTTAAATGAATTTGAGAGATCAGGGGCGAAGTGAGTCTGGAAGAGGTGAGTTTTAAGACTCGTTTTAAATGTAGACAGAGATTCAGCAGTTCTGAGTGAGAGGGGGAGGTTGTTCCACCAGAACAGAGTTACGGCAACTAGGTGTTTGTTAATGGTTGCTAGGTGTAAGTGCAGGTGTGTGTGGTGTTTTGTACATGGTAGTGCAAAGTGCTACACAGTGGAATGTTCATGTTACGCATTTAGATTAATGTCTATGTGTATGTGTGTGTTCTGTGTCCCCTATATTTTTAAATATATTTTTTAACATAGCGAATCATGTACAAATCCAGATCATGGAAGTAAAAAAAGCATATTTGGTTATGTCCGGGGATGAATAATATGCTTTGATTAATAATGAATATGATACATTATTTATGCTTCCATAGTTTATGAAGCAGGATGCTATTTTTGTTGAAGCAAATGCTACTTTGTCATCGACGCTTTTTATTGCCATTGTATTGTTTTTGTTGTGAAATGTTGCGAGAAAAAAAATGGGCCACAAAAGCTGGGGCGCAGTGTGCTGGTAGGGCCTGAACGCAAGCTGCACTGGCCGTTCCACTGCAGTGACCGGGCCTGTGGGCTGTGCCAGGGTGCGGTGAGGTGCCTGACGTCAGGAAGATAACGGCTTCCTCTCACACACGACACAAAGGAGTGCTGTGGTGGGCATCTACGCTGCTGCTCCTTCTTTTCATCTGGGATGTGCTGTTGCCTCTGTGTGTGTGTGTGTGTGTGTGTGTGTGTTTTTTCCCCTTCTTTTCAAAAGCACACAATGTAGGCCGGCTCCATTAAGGGCGCGTCACAGCAGTCTTTTCCCCTGGAGATTACTGTAAATCTCCCACAAACAGCTGGTAATAATTACCATAAATCACATATGTAGATGGTGTTGCACCGCAGGATTAGCTCTGTTTGGTCGGGATGTCCTGACAACAGCGATGACATCTCCAGGGCTCCCAAGCCTATGTGTATGTTAACTGTTGGCAAAAAATGTGTTTTTGAATGTGAAATGCGCTCTTCTTTGTTGCAGGATTACCTGATGACACATATGTACGGCAATGCTGCGAGAGATGATCTGTGGAACAAGTTTTCCGAGGTAATGTTTGTGTGTGCTCATTTCCAAGGCCTCAGTGTGGGGTTGTGTTTCATGGGCAGTTTCTCTACACATGGAGTCAAAGTTCTGCAGGACTCAAAACGTACATGGCTAGAATATGGCCACTACATCTACGCTCATAACAATAACAATAGCAGCAGTAGTAGCAAATAAGCATTAAAAACTGTAGATTTTGCTTAATTAAAATACAGGTGGTCCCCAATTTATGATGGTTCGACTTGCGATTTTTTTGACTTTACAATGGTGAGCTCACGATATACATTCAGTAGAAAGGGTACTTTTAATTTAGATTTTTTCCCAGCTAGGTGATACACAGAGTGATACTCTCTCGTGACGCGACAGCGATCCGCATTTCCCGGTCTATCACATGGAGGTGTGTATTAAATGTATTTTCGACTTATGATGGGTTTTGGAGAACGTTTTGGGGACAGCTGGTAGCGTGGTGGTTAGAGTAACTGTGTTTGGACCCAAAGGTTGTAGGTTTGAGCCTCACCTCCAGTTGTAGGACCCTTGAGCAAGGTACTTACCCTGAGTTGCTCTAGTAAAATTACTCAGCTGTATAAAGGGGTAAATAATTATAACCTTAACATTGTAAGTTGCTTTGGAGAAAAGCATCAGCTAAATGAATAAATGTAACTTTGTAAATCGGGGACCACCTGTATCCATCCATCCATCGTCAACAACCGCTTGTCCCAAGCAGGGTCACGGCAAGCTGGAGCCTTATCTGGCAGCACAGGGCACAAGGCTGAAGGAGGAGAGGACACAGCCAGGATGGGATACCAGTCTGCTGCAAGACATCCCGAGCAGGACTTGAACCCCAGACCTGCCGCATAATGTGCACTGGCTGAACCTGCCACACCCCCAATTAAAATCTTAAAAAATTATATTTATTTATTTATTGAAAGAGTTACCATATGTATTAGTTTAGTGGGCATTTCAGTATGTGAAGTTGATCTTTTGCATCTATAAAGTTTCAATTTGGCTATTTTCCTTCAGTTTATTAACACTTGTTCTATAACAAAACCAAGGACATACTTTCTGCTTCCTTTGTCACACATCAAAAAAACACTGATTGCCCGTACTGTTGGTCATTACTGAAATAGTAGAGTCCATTGTTTTATTATTGTTTATTAATTTGGCAGATTCATTTTTCTCCAAATTATTTTACCGGTGTACAGCTGGGCAATTTTTACTGGAGCAAATTAAGGTACCTTGCTCAGGAGTGTGACATAATTTGCCTGGCAGTAGTAATTTTAGTGGCCCACAGCACTATTTAACAATGGTGTTTTGGTTATTGTGATGCACAGAGCGAATTCGGGCACACGCACAACTTCAGAGTGACACAGCTGTGCCTGTCTGCGGTCGAACTGTTGGAGCACTTCGGATTCACCAGGCCACTCTGCACTTCTGCACTGTTTCACATGATGCCTGAAGGACATATGTTTCTTGCATATGTTTGCTTCTTCTGCAATATGGCAGTGTTTGTTTCGCTCTAAGTACCCGTTCATGCGCCGTACTAAAGTGTGTGGCAACATCAGTGCACAAGCAGGTGGCATCTGCCACACTCAGACATCATCAGCAAAAGTGTGATACAGAAGTGTAAATAGTGGTAGCTGGGAAGAAAATCATACTGAGCGTGTCGATGTTAAAGGACTTTTACACAGACAGTTGATGATTTCTTCGTGTTTGAAATATGCACACGCCACACGCGCTGTAATTTAGAACCAGTTTACAAGACTGTTACTGTTATTGCGTGGGGCTGTTAGAAAGGAGCCTGGCTTTGGGCTCATGGTGAGATATAAATTTTGCACATTTCTTTTCAGCTCTTTATGAATCCAGCAACCTGACAGCCAATAACTCCCTAAATTCTAATATTTAGAGCTGTTGTTAGCTATTCATGACATTCAATTTCCAGCAGCAATCTTCGGTACATCTCTACATGTGAAAAGCCCTCTATCGTACCTTGGGCTGCGTCCAGATTTTCTTGCTGTCTTCCTTCAACAATGATTTCTCAGAGTCGTTGCTGCGTGGCTATGGGCCAGTCCCTTAGCCTTCAGCAGTGATTTATTAGGGAGACCCGATCCAATAATCACCTGTGAAGAAGCGGTGGGCTGGGCTGTCTGCATCCCGCCGCCGTTAACAGAAACTCAGAAGGAAGTGAAGTTGGGGGAGGTGAGGTAGCGTGTCTGTGCTCTGCTGTGGAGGTTCACTCAGCCCATGCGTTGCCCACTTCTTTCACTCTAAGTTATTGCTCTTATGATTTAGTTACACTAAGTAAATGCTCATCCGTATGTATTTGTGAAGAAAATATTCCAGTATTACATAGATTACTATCAGGCAAGTCAACAATTTCTACTGAAATAGTAAAGTGTCAGTAGGAAAATGCAAGGAGCTCTGCCTTTTACTGGCGTTTAGCTCGTATAATCAAGGCAAAACGTGACTACATTATAGCGTAGTGCAAAAAAACAAGTAATAATTACATTAATACATTTAAATATGTATTTATGTCTGTGTATCAAGCACAAGTTAAAGTCTTAGCAGTCAAGAGATTTTTATGCTGGGCAACAGTGTGTGGATGCCAAAGGCAACCATATGTACCACTTGCAGTTGTAAACCTTCATGAAAATTCATGTCATCTTGTGAAAACCCGCAAAAATGCACATACAAGAAATAAACAATTCATCATTTATACCACGTTTTACTGTTATACAAAGTGTTTTGTGTGCTGTGCTATGCTGCCTACATCACTACAGTTTGGGTTTAGTGGGGTAAAGTCAATATTCAAAGAAATAAACAGGACCACAACCAGGCTTAATGCAGAGTTAATTACAGAAGATTTTTTTTTCCCCTAAACTCAAGACAAAACTATCAATTTAAGCAATTAGCTTGTTTGTTTGAAGTGTACCACTTTGTACATTTTTTATTATTATTTAGCCATTTCTAGATAACCATACAGTGCACACATGCAGTTCAGTGCAATAGGTACTACTTTTAACCTGGGCTAATGTGAATTCAAACATTTGATTCTCTGTATTTTCTATACAGTAAAAAAAAAAAAAAATCTCATTATTGGAATAATACACATTTAATGGATTGGGAGACATGTTGCTAGCAGCCAAATAACAGTTTTGTGTAGTTAAAGGCACAAAATCTTCTCCAGGTTTGGTCTATTTTCTCCCAGAAGAGGAAAAGGGAGATTTCTAGTGACATCACGATGGCTTTATGCTGCTCTGTCCTTCAGAAACCTCATTAGCCTGAGAGTCAAATGGCTGCCATGGTAACACGAGCCGACACTTTATCCGTGAGTTTCAGGGAAGGCAAGAAGGGACAGGTGTGGTAAAATTTAGGTTCTGTAATTGAAAGGAAGCTTCAATTACTCATCTGCTTAAATTCAGAACTGGGTTATGACTAAGTTGAATTTGCATAATTTAGAAACTGATCCTAAAAGTAATTCACCTGTACACAAGCACTTTAAAAATTAAGAATTATAAATACATGAATTATGCTCACTTGTGCTGCAGAGAGTCTGCTAGTAGAGCAATTATTATTATTATTATTGTTATTATTCTTCTTCTTCTTCTTATTATTATTATTATTATTATTATTATTATTATTGAGGACGGAGTGACGCGATGGGTTCACCTGGGTGTGTACCTTCCTCTTTCAGTTCACTGTGACCTGGCTTGGGACAAGCGATTGTTGATGATGGATAGATTGATGATGATGATGATGATGATGATGATGATTCTTCTTCTTATTTTTATTATTATTATTGTTATTATTATTATTAACCTTCCCATTGTCCGACCAGGCACTAAAAAGAGAAGGAAAGGACATCAACATTAAGGAGGTGATGGACCACTGGACATTGCAGATGGGATACCCAGTGGTCACCATCACCAAGAATGAAAGCCTGGACAACACTGTGACCATCAGCCAGGAGCACTTTGTGTATGATGTTGATGCCAAGATCCGGAATCCAGAGCTCTTCAACGTAAGGTATCCTCTCTTGCTCGTCTTTCATTTTCATCCTGTGCCAACACAGGTGGAGCTGCTTGAACGAAGTGAGTTTTTGCAACTTGTAAATAATATGGTAATATAAAAGGACTGTTTGTCACACATATAAGAGCAATTGCAAGTTTGTTTTACTTTTTGCTCCTCTTAGTAATGTGTGTCAAGAATATTCGATGAAATGGGAAGATATCACTTTGACTATAGTCTCCAGCTTTAACACTGAATGTGTCAGTGGAGCAAAGTGACAGAGATATCCCTCCTCCTCTGTGAAGGGCCAAATATGAAGAAAAGACAGAAAAGAAAAATAAACTTGCCAACAGCTTCAGTCCAATTCATTCCCTTAATGGCTGAGACAGCATACTTGAAGCAGTCAGAGGTGACATACATTATTAAGCAGCCCTCATAGACCTTTAGTGCAAGACATTTTCTTTTGTCAAGTTGAGTTGCAGTTTGCAAATAAGGTTCATTTGGATGGATTAGTTTAATCTTCCATTACGATGAGATGAATAATTTACGATCATTTCTAAACCAATTTACAAATCATTCAACTGATTCGGCCAATGATGGAAGCAAACAAAAGAAAACTCAGCTCTGCATCTTAATGCAGATACACTGTTCTTATTTCTTGTGCTGGGCCCTTTCGCAGAGGTAGTCTCTTTAGTTGTGAAAATTATCCATATGGTGTGTTGCAATATATCGATTGCTGCAGGGTGCCTCTGTGCTGCCCAGGCAGGGCATTGCCAGTTTTTGATATTTTTCTTGCTTTCTTCTGGAATCTCCTTTGGGGAAGCCCGTAGGTTCTCCTGCTACTGAGACACATTTGTATTCCCCAGGATGTTGACTCTGGTTCATGCTTTTCCAAGGTTTGCCATGCTGTAATGAGGGCCGTTAAATGGCTGAGTAAAATTGGCATAACTGCAAGAATACATGTGAACGTCCGTTGAAAGTGAAGGGAAAAGGTTTGTGAGCCACAGACGGCCAAGTAAAAGGAGACTTCAAACTTTTCATGACAGCTGTTGTGCTTCCATAGCCTCAGATGGCAGTAGCTGGTAGGCTTTGCGTGCCAAACCGTTTCTCTTGGACCTCAACTGTGCTGAAGATGACTTAATTCTACCCCCGACTTTTCTGCACGCTTCATAGATCCATGTCAGCTGAGTGTTTGCTAAGTGAAGCCGCTCATCAATCCACAAACAAAGGGTGAATCGTCCAGAGTTCCACTTCTGGCACGCAAGCAACAGCAGCCCGCCCACCCAGCTGTCGAACGCTCATTGTAAGGGCTTCACGGTTAAATAGGAAAGATTGTTTCAAAATCAATACTTGCGTGGACTTCTCCGGCAAGCCTCAGGTGGGGTTTTTGCACAATCTCAGGCAGCCCAACAGGACACGGCTTGGATTTGCAGGAGTTTGAGGTGGCGGAACATATTACCCCAAGGACGGATTGGAACTAGCTGAGAAGGAAGTGGGTGGAGAAGTGCTTAAATGCATGACTCCAAAGGGAACAAAGAGCCCAGAAAAACTGTCAGACTTCAGAGGAAAAGGTCACTGTGAACTCACTGTATTGCATATGGAGCTATAGCTGCCCTTCACCCTCTTGGCTGCTGTTGGTCAGAGCCAACGCGTCCTGAAACCTCCTGCGTCTAACACATACATTCAATGTCACCCTCAAGAAAAGCGCTGTGTCAGTGTGACGCTTTGCAGCTGCTGCTGCAACTCGGCCGCCCCGGACGTGCTCTGAAAGGTACGCAGATCTTTGCCTTCCCCAGCTCTCTTCAAGCACAGCTGAATGCCAGACATGAATACATTTGTGGTTGTTTCCACTTCTGTCTGGCTACAATTTGTCAAATTTTCTTATATGCGTTATGCTTTGTGTAAGTCAGGCCAATGTAGAAGTATCACCCTGCCAAGAAATTTTCACCCTGCTACAATGAAGGTGCTTCACTTCATCACATATTTTCTGAAAAAGGTATAGCTACCTGTTGAAAGGTAAAGCAGGTAATTTTCTTCCTGCTGAGTCCTGGGTGTAAAAGTGTACGCTCAGCTTCAGCAGTGGTCCGGAAATGCTTATAGCTATTTACTTACATTTCCCCTAAAATAAAAGGAAAGGTTCTGCAGGTTTCCGCGCTCAGAGTTCCATTAGAATAACATTTCAGAATGGACTGCTTTGAAAACATGGCTTCTTCTAAAGTCCAGCATAGGACTGCCTGATGATACAGTATGTTCACAGTATATAGCTTACTTTAAGGTACCAGCAGAAGGTGGGATTCACACATGGGTCCTCTCAACACAACACCACCTGCTGCCCCAAAAAGCTCTTATTCTTACTCAAAATACACACACACACACACACACACACACACACTGAGGTTGCGGCAAGCTGGGGCCTAATCCGGCAACACAGGACGTAAAGCTGGAGAGGTAGGGGACACACCCAGGACAGGATGCCAGTCCATCACAACACACCCCAAGCAGGACTCAAACCCCAGACCCACTAGAGAGCAGGCACAGGCCAAATCCACTGCGCCACCGCGCCCCCCCTTACTATCTATAAAACACGTGAAATATTTGTGTATCCCATTAAAATGATGTCTACTGGATTATATACTTCATGGTTTGCACTGCATGTGGGGGCGCGGTGGTGCAGTGGGTTGGACCAGGTCCTGCTCTCTGGTGGGTCTGGGGTTCGGGTCCTGCTTGGGGCGCCTTGCGGCGGACTGGCGTCCCGTCCTGGATGTGTCCCCTCCCCCTCCGGCCTTACGCCCTGAGTTACCGGGTAGGCTCTGGTTCCCCGTGACCCCATATGGGACAAGCGGTTCAGAAAATGTGTGTGTGTGTGTGTGTGTGTGTGGTTTGCACTGCCTGCTGTTTAGCCACATCACTTTACATTTGTAATATCTCCTTATCCTTCTCTCGAAGGGTCTGTGTATCAGTAACTTGCTTAATGTTGTGCAAAACATTGATATTGATAAATATGCATTGACAAATAGATATCCTATTTAATATTAAAAAATAAGCACTCAATCCAGAATGGACAGCATACATGAGTACATACACATAGTGCGCAATTGAAATTGTAAATTCATTTGATTTTATCTGTAGTGGGAATATAGTCCCAGAGGCAGCTCAACAATGATGTGTTAATATACTGTATTTTCTAAGAGTATAAATGCCTTTCTTAGTTTGTAAATAACAGAGAGAATTCTTAGAACATGTGAACCTCTGGTGTGCAGATTACCGAGCAATTACTGCATAGATTACAGCGCAGGATTAAAACTGCGATTTCTGATTCCTGAAGCCTTCCTGCTGTTTTATCCAGCAACAGGCAACCCAGTGAATCTGTCCATCCATCCGTCTTTATTCGCGATAACACTTTCAGAAAGACAGTATGGGGCAGCTCATCATCATAATACAGGGAAAAATAAATTAATTTTAAAAAATCAGGTCAAAAAGATAGTTTCGAAGGCATGAGAAGGTCAAAAGAATCCAGAAGAAGTGTGGAACTGGTCAGGCAACACAAAGACAATTCTCTAGTGGTCCAAGAACTTATATAAAGCACTTCTTAATTTCTGTTAAGAGGAGATGGATTAACATCAGTTTTCTCTTCTTTAATAATATTGGCCCAAAAATAAAAGCTACCTGACCCAGTCTCAGGACAACAAGGTGACAGAAACTTTATGCACTAAATTTACTGAATGGAACTGCAGTTGAATGTTCAATGCAACCTTGCTAAGCATTTATTCATTTAGCAGATGCTTTTTTCCAATGTGGAAATTAGCACAGAGTAACTAAACTTTTGGTTGAAAAGTGAAGAAGAAGAGCTTTAGAGGCAGACGTGCTATTGTCTGAAAACAGTTCCTCTGGTACCACCGTTTTTGCCAGAGCATATGACACAAATAGCTGCCCGAATAAATGGGCCTGGAAATACAAAGGTGATCGAGACAAATGGTGTGATGCAGATTTATGGAGCTGTTTGGAGATCATGGGAGAAGTAGGTCCAAGAGAGAAGCATTTTGAGACCTTTCTTGAATGCTCGAAGACGTTCAGCAGTTTTGAGGGAAAGACGGCGCTCATTCTACAACATCAGAGCCTGAACTGAGAATCTACACACTTTATATTTGGAACATCCTGTGAGCTGGAGGAGCACAGTGCTCCTGCAGAGGTGTAGGGTGTGAACAGGCCCTGCAGGTATTGGGATGCAGGTCGTTTGATGGTCTTGTATATAAAATATACTCAGGGTCAATAAAATAGATGTATGGCCTACTGTTTGCCCACAAGAGCTCTTCCTGTTTTCCATCTTCCATCTTTTTATGTTTGGACCTGAATCTTAGAAGGCCTTGTGGATGGGGCACGAACTGCTGACCCCAGCTGCATTGCCCCTTTGTAATCCATGAGAAAGTAAAGACAGACTGGACAGACAGTTGTGTCCATTTTAATGCACTTGAAAAACTGACTGACTTTAAAAATAGATAGAGCTTAATCCACACACACTGTCTTAAACTGCTTGTCCCAAGCGGGGTCATGGCGAACCGGAGCCTAACCCAGCAACACGGCATGGGGCTGGAGGGGACAAACCCAGGAGGGGATGCCAGTCTGTTGCAAGGCACCCCAAGCAGGACTCGAACCCCAGACTCACCAGAGAGCAGGACCAGGCCAAACCCGCTGTGCCGCTGCATCACTGCACCACCCTCTGAGCTTAAGTTTATTGTCATAGGTACAAGTATCATGAAATTCTTGAATGCTTCTCCACAGACTCTGAACAAAAACAATAGAAATACTGCACAAACAAAACAAAAATGAGTAATAATGACAATGAGTAATGCTAATAAACAATAACAATAAATAACGGTAACAGTAATAACAATAATACCAGCAGACAGCCAGAGAACTCAGAACGTGAGGGCGAGAATGCGAATGCTTAAAGTGACAGTGTAATTTACCAATGTGCTTGGAAGGAGCAGTCCAACTCTATTTACTAAAGGTGGCACATTGGTGAGTGTTGTATACTCTTACAGCACTGGGGTAAAAGCTGTTCCTGTACCTAGCAGTGCGGGTTCAAATAGACCTGAACTGCTTTGCAGACGGCAGAGAAGAGAAAAGTGCCCGTGCGGGGTGACTATGATCTCTCATGATGCGCATCGTCTTTCCGAGGCAGCGTGTGGTGTAGGTGTCCTGGACTGCTGGTAGCTGTGTGCCGATGATTTCCTGAGCTGTTTTGACCACCCTCTGTAGGGCTTTCTTGTCCTGTATGGAGCAGCTGCCACCCCAGGATGTAATACACCCTGTGAGGACGGACTCCACAACACACCTGTAGACGGTGGTGAGGACTGTAGTGGACATCCTGGCTTTCTTCAGATGCCTGAGAAAGTGGAGGCGTTGATGGGCCTTTTTAATGGTCGATGCTGTGTGCTCAGTCCGTGTGAGTTTGGCAGTGAGGGTGACCCCTAGGAATCTGAAGTTGTCGACCCTCTCTACAATATCCCCTCCTATGTAGATGGGTGCCTGAAACCGTATCCTGTTTCCTGAAGTCAGTCACCAGCTCCTTAGTTTTACTGACATTGAGAGACAGGTTGTTGTCCTGGCACCACTCTTCCAGGAGCCTAACCTTCTCTCTGTAGGCCGTCTCATCATTGTTGGTGATCAGACCCACAATGGTAGTATCGTCAGCAAACTTTATGGTGGTGTTGGAGCTGTGCCTGGCCACACAGTCATGTGTGAACAAGGAATATAGCACCGGGCTCAGGACGCTTCCCTGTGGAGTGCCAGTGTTGAGGGTCAGTGGGGAGGAGGTATTACTGCCAATCCGCACACGCTGGGATCTGTTGGTGAGGAAATCCAGGATCCCATTGCATAATGTGGCACTCAGTCCCAGCCCTAGTAGTTTGTGGATCAGCTTGGTTGGGATGACAGTGGTAAATGCTGAGCTATAGTCTACAAACAATAGCCTTGCATAGCAGTTTTTATTATCCAGGTGAGACAGAATGGTGTGAAGTGTGTGTGATATTGCATCTTCAGTGGATCTGTTGTGGCAGTAGGCAAACTGCAGTGGGTCCAGAGTGTCTGGGATGGTGTCCTTAATGTGTCCCAGCACCAGCCTCTCAAAGCATTTCATTGCAATGGGGGTCAGTGCCACTGGGCGATAGTCATTAAAGCAGCTCACTTTGTTCTTCTTAGGAACGGGGATGATGGTGGTGTTTTTGAAACAAGTGGGTACAGTTGAGCTTTTTAAGGAGGTGTTAAATATGTCCGTGAAGACAGCAGCCAGTTGCTCACTGCATGTTTTTAAAACTCGCCCTGAAATTCCGTCCGGAACGGCAGCTTTGCGGATGCTGACTCAGTTAAAAGTTTTTCTCACTTCTACCACAGAGACGGTGAGACTAGAGTCATGCAGCGCTGTGGGAGTTCGCACTGGGGGGGCCTCTGTTTGCGAGCTCGAAACGGCCGTAAAACGCGTTCACTTCGTCAGGAAGAGACGCAGCGGCACCTGTCAACGTCCTCGTCTGTGGTTTATAATCTGTTAAAGTTTGGATTCCCTGCCACAACCTACGTGCATCTTGAGTGCAGTTAAACTCTGATTCCACCTTCCTGCTGTATTCCTGTTTCGCGCTGGCAATGGCTTTGTGGAGCTTTTACTTACACTTCTTGTATGCGTTCGTATCTCTGGATTGAAAGGCGCAGGTTCGCGCACGGATCTTATTTCGGATTTCGGCGGTAATCCACGGTTTTTGGTTGGAGAATGAGCAGACTGTTTTATGGGGTATGCAGACATGACTTACACGGTACTGGATGAAGTCCGTGACCACTGCGGCATACTCGTCCAGATTGGAAGATGAGTTTGTGAACATGTCCCAGCCCATGGAGTCGAAGCAGTCCTGGAGCCTTCAACTAATACTGTACATTAAAAATTTAAATATTATGAACATACATTAACCCTCGTAATTTTGTGTCCAATTAAAGATGCATTTTTGGAACAATTTAGAAATAGTGGAAAACGTTCCTCTTGCAAAATGAGCATGCTTGAAACGCTGAACATAAATGTCACAGCAAAGATAAAAGAACATTGTTTCAAGAATGAATTGCGTGCTTAAGATACTTTCTACAATATCTTAAATGATGAAGTCATCCAACATTAAAAGTGATTCTTAAGTTATTACTTCCTGAATACTTATTTAAAACACATTTTCTATATACTCAGTGAATTGGCTTTTTATTTCAGTTAAAAATATATATTATTTGTGCAGAGTTTATTAAAGCAAGGGCTATTCAAGTTCTGGTCACAGGAAATGGAAATTAAAATTTTGGTGAACAGTTGAACAAAATTGAGACAAAATATGTAATGGAATATATAAATAATTTTCTCATTGTTGCATCCATCAATATAACGTTAATAACTATTTAAAAAAAAAAGAAATTAAAATCTTTTTTTCTGTAACAAAATTATGACCATTGTAAGATTATGGTCAATGAATGTTCATTTTGTCAGCTTTAACAGCACATAACTGGAGGATTCAAGTACAAATGTAATATTAAAAATGTAATGCCAATGTCTTTGCTTATGTTGAGTTTATACACTCCATTACCTGACAGTGGCACCCATCTACACCAGTCCTACCCTGGTTCACAGTGGTCACACAAGGTCATCTGCCTCAACGTACCTAAATGTTTTTCTTTCAGAGGCGCATCAACCTCTCGTGCTGCACATCGGTCTTGTGCTTCTCAGGTGTCAGAAGTCATTACACACAGTACCATGTCAGACCTGGAGGAAATCCATGTGACCAACTCACAGAAGGTCCATTCCAAGCCAGCAGATCAATGGCGATGTTTAGGGAGCAATGATAGAGATCAGCCGCCTTGTCCACTTGTAAAGATTGAGTATTGATTGCAGCCGAAAACGAGCACAGTGGAAATGAAGATTTTGCTGTAGAGAATTTACAGTTGGGCATTAGTCTGCCTTACCTGAAGAGAATGATCGATCTACATTACAAAGTGCCACCAGATATGTTATTTTGATAGGCAACAGAGGAAGGTTCAGGAACTGCAAAAAGCCAAAGTGCTTTGAAGAGCCGTACGGTTTGGAACAGTTCTTCGTGGTCATGAATCAGTGGTACAGCCAGCACAGCAGTTAAAACTGTCAGCTTGAACCTGAAGGTCGCTGGTTGAAGGCCCAGTTCCTGCTACTACAGCAGAACTCCTGAGCACGGTAGCTACCCTTGAACACTCCAGTAAAAATACTCACCTGCATGAATGGATCCAATGCTGTAAGTTTATTTGACTAAAACCATCAGCAAGACAATATTTCATAAGTAGCTCTTTTGTTTAGGGATGTTTTACATTAATGATTAAATGAAGATCTTTATTGATCCTGAAGAAAACTGGACTCTCAACACGCATACCAGAAAAACCTAGTGACAGATTGAAAGCGTGGATAGAAACTGGAATAAACATTAATGTGTTATGTCTGGTTAACTTTTTGCTGCTGGTTTTACACGTATTCTGTGTGCAAAAGCTTCTTGGTTCAAGTTCACAAAAGCAGTGTTTTATGGGATCAGATGAGCGTGAAACAGAAGCTTAAAGCCGTACATTTATGACATTACATTTATTAATTTAGCAGACGCTTTTCTCCAAAGCGACTTACATCTCAGTGAAAATACAAATTTGTGCATTACATTAGGAGAAAGGGACATAGTTGCAGACATGTTATTCTTAAGTAAACCTACTTTGTTGCTTTCCACTTGATGTACCGACGTTCATTGCTCGAGTATCGAGTATGTCAATAGACAACATCAATGGCTTCTTCCACTCAGGAAAACGCCCAGAATCCTCTGACAAATATAATCCGCCTTACATTTGCTCCTGATTTGTACTGCTCTCGTGCAACTGAAATCCTGCAGTGAGGTGCAAGGGTTGCTGCCGCCTTCTTTTGCATTTCCGAACTATACTGTAGTGTTTTTTAACCTTGATTTAGCTGCTTCAGTTTTGGAGACAGCATCATTGTTACCACATGCAGTTGCATTACATTATTTTATTAATCTTTTGAAGGTTGGTCAACAGAAAATAACCATATAGTTCACAACAATACAGTACACACGGGCAAGTGTTTCACTGTAACATAGAAAAAATGAATTACTTTATTCTCACTTTTTATTATGATGTCCTATAATGACATGAAAAGAATTGTATTAATTCAGTTCGAATTTGTTCCCTGTCCCTCTCTCTGCCTCTCTGCTTTCATTACAGCTTCCAGTGGCAAATCCCGCTGACATTTGCAATGGGAAATTCAAGTCACATGTCTTCGGAATCAGTCATCTGGGTTTCCAGTAGAACAGGTAAACGCATGTGAAAATGCATTTGTCTGGTGTTCTTTTAACTAACTTAACTAACTAACTAATAAATAAATAAATTCTATGCATCACCCTCAAGGAGAGCATGAGGACTAAGGTGGCAAAGTCATTTCCACCTTGTTTTCTAGAGCTGACGGTTTGTGCAGCGAATGGTGAGAAGGTAATGACCAGCCCTTTTAGCTGCTCATGCACCGCAAATAAGTGAAGTCAATACCTCTTGTCTCCAATTGATTTTTTCCCCTCCTAACATGGTCAGAAAAATTTACGCTCAGATTACAATTATAACTCCGGGGCTCAACAACAACACAATTATATTTCCAGGCACATGGCGTGAGACAGGCGCTGGCAAAATTAAGGACCCTTAAATTCTTGTGTCACTCAAAACCACGTTTTCAATCACTTCTCTTAATTAGAATTTTGTCCTCACAAGTAGAATGTGACAAATCACAAACAGGGTGTGCAATCATTTGTGTCTAATTGCTTCCTATTTCCAAGAAGGGATTCAGTTTCAACCTGATTTTTGTTGGTTGGTTCCCTTTCACGAAAAGCCCTCTTATTCCACAATAAATCACTTTGCTGCCTTACGGTTTTTCAGCATCACATTAGACTTTCACCTACGTAAGTAGTGGGGCAGCATGGTGGCCCAGCGAGTAGTGCTGCTGTCTCACAGCGCCTCGATGGTACAAGAGGACGTGGGTTTGATCCCTGCTCAGTCTGTGTGGAGTTCACATTTTCTCCCTGTGTGTGCGGGGGTTCCTTCTGGGTGCTCTGGTTTCCTCCCACAGTCCAAAGACATGCTGTTCAGGTTCCCCATAGTGCATGAGTGACAGAGAGAGTGTGTTCCACTGATGTATGGATGAGTGACCCATTGTAAGTAATATATCTAGTAGTGTAAGTCACCTTGGTGAATAAAGTGTGTGGGCTGATAACACTACATAGAGTTCATTGGAAGTCAATTTGATGAAAAGTTCCCCATCCAAAGGACCTGCTATGTCCTCTTACTCTGCTCAGCGATGCCGGCTGCTAACGTTTACCTTCATCCATTTAGCAGATGCTTTTCTTTGGAGTGACGTACTTCTAACATGAAAAAAAGGTCATTTCACAAGGGAGGAAGACTTTTCGATAGACACATGATTGTCGAAGCACAGCCACTTCATCCTTTACCGTTGTTTTTTAAGTACTGTATTCCACTATTGTGAGTTTCACAAACGTACAGTACATTATATTCACATTTTAGGAAAGAGGATACTCCACACGAACATTATGTTATGGAAGTGAAAATCACCCCTAAGGCAGCAACAATCGTAATTCTTCTCAACAATTCACTTTTCCTTCCTTTTCATTGGCTTCCCTCTTTTCAATGGACATACCAAGTAACAGATGTGAGTCTAAAAGGAACATCTTAGGTTTTTCTTTCTGGAATTATACCATCTTAGACATAAGACACATTTGCTCAGATCATCCATGTGATTCATTATTCTCTTTTAAGTATTCAAATGACAGAATACTCCTTTTTTCAAAATTTCTGCTCTTTACACATGTGGAGTTGTGCTTCAAAGCAGCCAAAACCCTTTTTCAGCTGTTTATTTTGAGCATCTGCCATGCACATTCCAAACACTCTTGTTACAAAACGCACAGCTCTTCTCTCTTTGTACCTGTTAAAAGGTCGGTCTTGGGGCTGCCTGACGTGCATCATATCCTAATGATCCATCAGCACACACTATAAGCACTCGTTTTTCTCCATGCTGCCCTTATTTGCAGAGTTGCACAAAATCAGCCTGATGGATGAAGGCATGTGGTTGCTTGGAAACATCAATCAAACAGGCTACTTCCGAGTCAACTATGATCTCGAGAACTGGAGGCTCCTCATCAACCAGCTGATGAAAAACCCTGCGGTAATACACCCTCTCTTCTGCACCCACCACAGTACTGCATATATTATTCTCACTTCATGGCATTGCTGTCTACCTTTAATCCATTCACACTTTCATTTATTTCTGTTTTATCTTCTCATTACTACTATTATCATGATTTTTCTTTTTTATTTTTTGCAGATAATTTCTGTGGGCAACAGAGCAGGACTTATTGATGACGTCTTCAATCTTGCAAGGTGGGCTCTCTTGTTGTTTTCTCTTTGAGGTACATTTACCTTGTGAGATAAATTAGCAGAAATATACTGGAACCTGTGTAAGTGTTGAGCAGAATGTTTTTCACCACAGCAGCCATGAAACCATGTATGGATGTGCAATATGTTGTAAATTAAATTATATGTTTTGTACAAAAAAATGTGAGCATCACTACATGGGTTCATAAACCTTAAACCCTGGGAACGTAGACCGAACTACATGCATACACATATACACACTCACACACACACATACGGTATATAGCTGAAAATACTTGGACTTGATTATTGGTCCTGTGATGCCATCAAGATTCATAAAACAAGGAGATATTACACTTTGACTGCCTTAATGAGAATATAAAATAGTAACCACTCTTACCGTCTTATTTTTTTACACCAAACCCAATTTAATGTGATAAAATATTGGATTATCGAAACAGTACATCACCAGTGCTGGATTTTCGAAACAGTACATCACCAGTGATGATTTTTCAATTAGATTTGACTTTAATGAATTTTTAGAGTTCTATTGCAACAACCGGGGTATATCAGTAACAGATTTTATGACTTTACTATAAAAGTTTTTTTTTTTTTTTTTTTTTTTTTTTTTTAATTTCAGCCTGGACATTTTTCCAGTATAACTGCTCTTATAATTATTATAACGGGCTTACAGATGAATAAGGACCCTGCCTGTCAGACATTTTCATATACTGCTTGTCAGCCTGACAGCTGTTATGGACGTAGAGCATGAAAGGCCCACCCCCAGCATCACAGAAAAATTGATGGAGAAAAGGTGGGAGGGGGAAGCAACAACAACAAATTCACAGAGCAGAACTTTGACACATCATCCGTGTATGCAAGCTCTGCAATATGACATTATAATATGTCAATTTTGTATGTCATTGGCGGCTGATGATTGATGGTGCTGACAGACTGCCAGGGTTCCTTGCCGAATTTACATTTTTTTCCCATAAGCATTCACTAATTGTCACATCAGTTTATGCCAAGCACCATGCAGTAGCAAAGAGGCGTTATGAAAGGATTTTTCATGTTATACAATGTGCTGTAATGTTAGGTGTTACAATAAATATAACAGCTTTTCATTTATAATAATAATAATAATAATAATAATAATAATAATAATCCCCATGCTATTTTGTCAGTCAGCTAGTTTCAGAAACATTCAAGACATTGATTTTAAAAAGCTAAAAGCATTTTTTTTTCTTTTACCCCCGTGAAGTAAGAAAAAAAAAAACAATTTGCAAGCCATGAAGACGGTCACCAGAAATGAATTTACCCACATCCAATTATAATTTATCTTAGAAATGTAATCCTGTTCTGTGTCAATTCACATTGAAATGAGGGGTTTCTAGGAAGCAAAAAAGCAAATTGATTGAAACAGTCATTTCTCTCGGTGTTTAATGCCTAAAACCTGGCCCCGTTGGAGTTAGTTAGCATACTTATTGAGCATTTCAGCATCTAAAGAGAGCTCATTTTAAAATGCATCATAAATCTTCCCTTAATTGGAGAACAATTAAGAGGCTATTAAGATGTAAATGGAAATTCCCAGGAAGGTCTGAAAGGTGAATGCTATTTCAGCTAATGAGGGTCACTTAGTTTGAAAGCATCTTGAGATATATCCCTAATTTAATCCTATAAAAAGGTGACTATACTTGCCTGCATTCCAGCATACTGGGCTTTTGTGGGCTTGTTTGCTCACCTTTCATTTATAATGATGCTGTCACCTCCAGAAGAAATACACAGGCAGATTCCTATTTCTGTTTTTCTGTTTTGTGATATTTGAAGAGATACATATTGCATCCAATGGTCCAAAATGATTCAGAGTTTCACAGACATTCTCATAATGTTTAATGGCACTAAACATAACCCAGGGGAATGTTGGTCTCTTATTTGTATAAAGTAACCTTATACATCTATAAATAAATACATGTAAATAAATAAATGTATACTATATATATACACATACATATTATGCAGACATAATTGACACATTCAATAATGTTAGGAAAACACAACCGATTATTAACCCTTTAACTGAGTATAAATGCTATTTTGCAGACAAGATGTGCTGCTTATGATGCAGAATACTAATCTTGAATGAGAAAAATTGCCATTGATATTGTAATGATCCACGTTACTGAGAGTTTGGACTGGAAATGGGTCTACTGTACATAGTTGGATTATGGGAAAATTGTAAATAAAGCGTTTAACCACTGGGGGGGAATTCCGGGGAATATAATGGCGTGGCTGCATTTTGATGCGTGTGGAAAGAAAGCCTGGGGCGAGCTAAGCAGGCTGGGAAGGCTGTCTTGAGGTGTAGGTCCTTGAGGAAACGGGGCCCTTGGACCGAGAGCATTATTTCCCTCTGTGCCGGTGTTCTAATAAAATGTTCATTATGAACGCTGCCTGTGTGTCCTTCTTCGCCCCATCCGAACCCAGAGCGCCACGCACCACAATATATTGTTTTCATTGAAAAATCACTGTCGTCTGCCTTTTATCATTGTTAAAATTCTTTAAGTTTAAAACTGGCTACGGTAGCAGGAGTTACGAGTTTAATGAAATTAGGGAATGGAAACGAAAAATACGTAGTAAGAAACTGCCATTTATGATAAGGTTGGAGAGGACAACCATCTCATTTCTGCAGTCAGATTTTAAAAATGCTGTTTTGGTATATCATAAATATTGTGAAAAGTTCCTCCTGCATGAGAAGGTGCTGAAATGCCTAAGAACATTTTTGAAGTATATCAGTATGGCTATTTTTTAACTCTGCACAGTTATTTCAAATGATCTGATGTTTAATACATTAGTTCTGTTTTTTTTTTTCCCTTCAATTTTTCTCTTTAAAACACAAATGAAACAGAAGTAGTAGTGGATGTTGTACATGAAAAATGAAAGCCACCTGTCAGACAGTGAGTGGGTATTATTAAATTATTGTGTCTAACAGCCATACATTGAAATAAAAATCTGTATATTATAATGTGTAATGTATAAATATACAGTATAAATATAAATGTAAATAATATACACACTGCTGGTCATGACTAGCTGAGGTATGTTGATGTCCACTATCTGTAAGCGGTTTGCTGGTTAATATCTTGTGCTGCAAGGGAATCACAACAACAATGTGCGCAAATGTTGCATGGTACTTTTGTTTCCTCTTTTAAAAAGTAAAACAACACAAAAGCAAAGGTTGAAAATCCTAAGAATAACTTTCATAGGCATCATGAGACTTAGGTACCACGTGGTCGACTGTAATCTACAAGGCGAGTCAGCGCTGATGGTGTGTTCATTGCCTTTCCCTGTTCTCGCAGAGCAGGGTACCTGCCCCAGAACATCCCGCTGGAGATCATCTGTTACCTGCCCCAGGAGAGGGAGTTCCTGCCCTGGCACGCTGCCAGCCGGGCCCTCTACCAGCTCGACAAACTGCTGGACCGTACAGAGGAGTACAGCCTCTTTAGTGTAGGTGGATATCCCTCACACTGTGGAAGCCACTTGGATTAATCTGGTCACACACTCCTGTTCTCTATGGGTGTGCTGTTTACTGCCAACTAATGACTGATGAGAGTAGAAATGCGGTTCAGCTTCACCCATAGTGTGTGAGTGACAGAGAGAGTGTGTTCCACTGATGCATCAATGAGTGACCCATTGTAAGTAGTATATCTAGCAGTGTAAGTCACCGCGGTGAATAAGGTGTGTGGGCTGATAACACTACATAGAGTTCATTGGAAGTCGCTTTGGAGAAAAGCATCTGCTAAATCAATAAATGTAAATATAAATGTAACTGTACAATATGTAGGTAACCTAACTAGAGTAAATATTGTGTAATGACCTCATGGGATCTACAGTACATAGTTATTCTACTGTAGTTTAAATGCTGTAGACTGACTTAACCATTTACTACAAAACAGTACCAAAGTTACTGCATGTTAAACTCTTTGTAGTGACTTGATCTGAACTGCATTAAATATTACAGTATATCATGACTTCACAGCATTTAATAAATGTGGGTTATAATGAGATTATATTAACTGGTTTGTTTAAGTAGGAGTGTTATTGCTGGAGTCTCATGTGGCAGGTGTAGGTGTAGTTGTTGCACTGAGGGATACGTGGTGCAAACCCTAGTGTACGTATCCTGTGTTGGAATCCGTTGAAGGGATTCCACTGTTTTCTCGAGGCAAAGTGTTTCATCACATGCATCTGAACATTATCAGTTTGAAACTGAGGTGTAGCTGGAGGTTGGATATAATTGACTCACAGTATCCAGTGAGTTTAAGCACAATAGAATAATATCACAGCATGCAGTTATGATGGGTTACATGTTTTACCCAGTTAGGTTTATTGCCATATAATATCAAAGCATCACGCTGGCTTTGATAATAATGATGTCTCAGTGACTACATACTGCACATTTCTCATTAAAATTGAATCAGACTACTCCGGGCACCATGAAGTATCACACCGAAATAAAAGTCTTCATATTAAAACCATAAACATGCTGCAGCACACATACTAATGGTTATTCTCTCACTCCTTAGTTTAGGTTAATCACTTTATAGTGACATTACCCACTGAACAGACTGATTGCTCTTCAGACGACTTCACAACATCTGAGGTTTTTCAGTCTACCAGCTCCATTAAACTGCATAATAATACTTTATAATGTAACTGAGGGACTACATATGGATGAGGTCATGCTGAATAACTCCCTAACAGATTGTACATTTTAATCTCTCATTAAAATTGTTTTAGTTGTGGCTGGATGTTTTGTGTAATTTTAAATAGAAGGAATCCACTAGATTTATCATCCAAGGCTACAGTGATCAGTGGTTCCTCAGAAGAGGATTTGTTGTCATATTGCTATATGTTGGATCTAACACATTGGCCACCAGTGTAATTTTCGCAGTTAAAAAAGTGACAAAGTGCCGGCGTAGTCACAGATGTTTTTTGGGCAGTGCTTAAAATAGATCACCTACAGAATAAATTCTCTATAGTACTTTTAATAAAATTGTTATGATGTGCTTCCTAACGCAAGATAGTGCTATTCACACCAGCCGCCACCAGTATCAGGGTTTTTCAACAGTTTAATAGCTTTTACATGCAAGAGGTCACAGGATTTTCTAGGTTAATACAAAGCTTCAGAAGACCTCCATGATTCATTTATTTTTTGTTGTCTGCCCAAGCAGATGTTTTGAAGGATAATGGCCTCTCATAACCCAGTCCATTCAAAGAATCTAAATGGAAAAGCTGTTTCTCTTCCTGGGGAAGAAAAAAAAAAATCACACAATGCAATAACTATATTTACATCACAAGCGAACAAAAGATGAAGGACATCAGTTCTTACTTTAATGAATCCCTCTGAATGTTTCGGAACCATTCATGTTAGTATTGCCTGGTATTAATTGTACTCGTTTCAATGCGCTGATGTGAGGGGGAAAAAGCTCTGGTTGTTTATTTGAACTATTGCTTGCGTCATCTGGCCACAACTTTGACATAACACAACTGAAAAGGACAGTTATTGATTTTCTTTTCAACACATTCTTTTGTTCGTGCCAGTATTAACGTGTTTTGTAATTTTGAATACAAAAATGTAGTATGTAAGCAATTATTTTCATTTTTTTAATAGTTTTCTATCTATCTATCTATCTATCTATCTATCTATCTATCTATCTATCTATCTATTTTTAATTTACAGTAAAGCAGTACTGGGTCACAGGAACATAGAGACAGAAGCAATACATGGCGATGTTAATGTGTTGTTTCTATCGATTCATGTATCACGTATATTTGCATCCATATACAAACAAGGGTTAAAGGCTGAAATATTTCAATGGTGAAATCACAGATTTCAGAAGCTCCGCAAGAGTGAGCAGACATTGCAGAATGCATTTGAACTATCTTGCAGATCAAATCTCAGTTTTTACAGAGGAAGAAAATTATTATGAATCAAATACTTATATTTTGTGCTATATTTGAAGGGATACATATTGAGGGATAAATGGGAATACTTTGATCATCCACATGTTTACAGAAAGAACTTTAGCTGTAGACTACAGCTTTAAAATGCATTTCCTTTCTAAGTATATAAGCAAACTCAGCTTATTTTTCATAACCTCATCAAAAAAAAAAACAATTTGGGTTGTGTTAAAATCATACTTTAAACAAAACTTTTAGGAAGTTTTAATTTTTAAAAATTATTTTGATTCAGTGAATGTATCCTCAAGGCAAATTTTGGATTAATGGAAGATGATGGAAAATAGAATGCAGTTTGTAGTTGTGATATCAACATCAGGCAATTAAATGTATTGTATTTCATAACAGAAAATAGAAATGCACACGAAGCTTTTTAAAACAATGCAACTCTCTAGATCAAAGTCAAAACAATCATAATTAATCTCTTGGTGTCCTCAAAGCAAACATTATACAGTATTACTTAATAATGTAATACCACACTTGTTTTTATTTTCGTACATAATCAATTAATCATTCATGGATACATTCTGGAACATTACATTGCTTGTGTTACTTATAGTTCTGATGCTTTTGTCCTTTGCATAGTCCAGCTTTTGCTTTGAGCCGTGTGCTTTTGTACGTGTTACTTCCAGGACTATGTGCTCAAACAAGTTGCTGCGATGTACCACAGACTTGGGTGGCCAGTCAGTTCCTCCAATGGCTCCATCATGCAGGCAGCGTACCAGACCGAGTAAGCCTTCACAAACTCGCCATGCCTTTCATTTTTTTTGTCCCCAGTGTCTCTGGCATGCACACGCCAACCCAGAGCACTGACCCAACCTCCATTGTAATGTCTGATTTTGTTGATCCTCAGAGAGCTTCAGCGAGAAGTGATAATGTTGGCCTGCAGTTTTGGGAACAAACACTGTCACCGGCAGGCCGTTGCCCTCATCTCCGACTGGATCTCGAGCAACAAGAACAGGTGAGTCGGAACGCCCCGCCTGGTACATCGGTGAGGTGGGTGAAGCTTTATACACGAGTCCACTTCAACTTGTGCTTTCTTCTGAGTGCAGATAACTTTTATTCCCTTATATAGATACATTTATGCACTTAACACTTTTCCCCAAAACATCTTAGTGTTAAGTTACTTGTAATGTTTGACTGTTTATTCGGCCACGTAAGTTGAATGTGGATCAACTAAGGATGAATTGCTGACATAATGGTACTACAGTTGGAGGGATATTTCAACCTGGATCCTTTGACTTATCTCCAGCACTCATTGTTGTCCTTTTGACAAAGTAGATTTGCACTGAGGGATTAACTAAGGATTGTAGCTTGCACTGTATCAGCAATTCTGTTTACCCAAGGAAGACATTAAGTTATAAAATAAGAGCACAGTCTCTGGCAGATCCTCGGTAGAAAGAAGGCTGAACTTTTTATTTTGTAACTTTGTATTGTGTGAACTGGTGTAACGTGTTGTCCCGATACAGCAGCATGGCTTAGTTGTGCACCACATGCTGAAGTTATGCTTTCCACATAATTAACGCAAATAAATCTTTGAAAAGAGATAAACATTACCGAATTACAATGATAGCTAATTTTTTCTCTTCGTTTATAAATTTAAATCCCTTCATTTTATATATTTACCGTGTATTTTTGTACATGTGTGTGGATTTCCAACAGTTCAAGTTTATGAACTGAAACTTATCACTCAATGTCTGCCTTTTCTCATTGCAATGATGTGCTGTTTCCCCCGATCACGCTTGTGCCCTCACGACTTTTACACGCTCCTAGATTTAGCTGCCAATCCTACAGTCTTCACAGCTGAGGACATTTGACATCTCATTTGTAATGCTTCAGAATGAATTACCTCACTCTCGGTGCTAAAGTGATATATTACGGACATTTGAACCAAATGTAATACGGATGTCTCTACATAACTTTCAAAATTTGATGAGCTTGCCATGAAGTAGATATACACATTTTCACATTTCCTTGGGATTAAATGATGTCATTTTAGTTTTAAGATTTCCGCACCCTTATACTGTATATAATACAGCAGGCAACACCCTGACTCGTATTCCTCCTGAAATCTGGGCATGAAGAGCCTACCATGGGTAGGCGAGGAGAGGAAGATAACTCTCAAAGGAAGTTTAAGGCAAAGGTACCAGCATGTTCCTTGGTCAGCTGGAGAGGTGACATGGTGTGAGAGATGGGGTGCTAATCCCAGCGATCTGCCCAAAGGACCTACATGTGTTGTTTCGTGCTAAAAGCTGCACCGATGGATTCGGCAATACACAGCCTGACAGGGATTAGATTCAGTCAGCAGGATGGAAGAAATGCAACATTTCTTACACACGTCCATCATGCATGCTGTCCACGACAACAGAAGGCCAGGAATTAGCAAAGATTATGTTCATTTCCTTCTTTTTCTTTTTGGTTTGTTTTATTTTTGCAGCAGCTCTCTTTTCGTAGAGATGAAACAACCTTTTATTCCAAGCAGCAGTACCTGTACGCAGCAACAGTTTTGTATTTTAGAGTCAAATAAAGACTTTGAACTGACTAAAAATATACCTTTGCAGATAATATGACTCTCCCAAATGAATACGAAGTGTCTAGCATTCATTCTCTTTCAGTTAAGCTGTGATGTTTTGAGGCTGATTTAGATTGGTATCAGGGCATCAATTATTCATCACTGCTGGGTCTGATACACGTTATCACAGAGGAGTGGTGCCCTTCACTATTGAGCAGTTGGGGAGCCTTTTAAATTGTTCTTAAATTAAAATCTTTATTTATTTCTGTATTCTAAATCTACTCTAAATCACAGGAGAAAGCTAATCCGGAATAAACAGCACCTTGATGAGAGTTCCATAAAAAAACAACAATATGTGTACTCTATGCTTCTAGCTAGAGTTCTTTACTGAGTAAACTTTCACATTGTCAATAAACTGAAAATGCTTTATTACAAACACATTTGAGGTCTGGAAATCCATAAAAGAATAGCCAAAATAACGGCCGCAGTATCAAACTATATTTTTCAGAATCGTTGGGGATCTTTTCGAGCTTTTTGTCCTGGACATACTCCAGAGAATCTCCCAGTGGTCTGGACATAAATCATCTTACTTTGGTCACTGCGTTAGCTGTAGATCCTGTATGCAGCACCTCTAGATCCCTCCTGTAAGAGTTCTACACCCCCACCATAACAGTTCCTTACCTAAACAGACCACGATGCCTACTGTAACAACTCCATTTGGTGAGGCTTCATGGCAGAGGTTGGCAGACCACACACAAGAGTGTTTCTGTAGTCCAGACACGATACTGGAATAGGCTAAACTATGGGCTGTCTACATTGTGACATGTGGCATATGGGAACGTTCCACAGATGTTATACAGAACACATCTATAGGACCAGGTTACGGCTTGCGCTGGCAGCATGCTGAGGGATGTACAATTAATTTGATTGTTATGCCCAGGCTCTGGAAAAAACAAGAAAAGTATCCACTTTGATAGAGTCGTGGATGTACCTGCTAGGAAGTGAAGGATTGTGGCATCATAGAGATTGATTGTGATCAACCATCCAAGAAGATATGTCCAAGAGACAGACTTTGATGCAAGATTATACATGTGTGGAGAAAAAAGGAGGGAGCTGAGTATTATCAGTGTAGCAGTGACAGGAAAATCCACAAAAGGCAATGACAGCCATGGGAAGAGGCATAGTTGGAGAAAAGTAAGGGTCTCAGTACCGAGCCATGCAGAACACCAGCTGAGAGAAACTGGGGGGAAGACAGGGAGTGATGCCACCCCACCTGGTAATATCTGCCTAAGAGGTATGATTCAAGCCATTTCAGTGGTGATTGAACCTTCATTCATGATAGAATGAACCTTCATTCTATGGTGTTATACAGAGGAAAGTAGGATCCTGTGGTTGATGGTGTCAGATATTATGTCAAGGAGAATTATGACCTCTAGAGAGCTTCTGACACTGCAAAGAGGAAAACATCAGTAGAATGACTGAACTTGAATCCAGACTGATATCCACAAACATCTGTCCACCCTGATGTCCATCTTCTCAGACATCCCTTTTCCAGGAAATAATTCAGTATTGCTGTATGACTATCAGGACAATACCAGTGCTACGTACAGTTATAAATATGTTAGTATTTTGTTTTTTTTAAATTTACTGACTACCCAGAATATGTAAACACTGACAGTGCATATCCACCCTTTGAACTTCATTGCTTGGCTGTTCAGCATTATAGATGGCATGTACACTCTACAGATTGAGTAAAATATGTACCGGAATGGGCTTGAATTAGTTAAGCTACATTTTTATTAAAAGCTGTAATTGATAGTTACTCACACACCTATTAATGTCAGAGCTTGGTGGACTAGACATGTCTGTCTTTAAAAGGCATTTTTACAATGCCAGTAATACATATTAATTTAAAACTAACTGTAGGATGAACGTTTAATATGTGGTAAAAGAACTTGTATTATGTATTTATTGCAAGTGTGTGCTGATGTGAATACTGAGGCTTGCGAATAGCAACACCTTATTTCACAAATTGAATACCTTGCCTCCACCCTGTTTCATATCTGATCATAGTAATTGAGAACAAATAATTGCATTGCCTTGCCTTGCAGAAAGACTCTTTTTTTTCACAACAGGGTGAATTTGCTTTGTTAGGTCTGACAAATAGATTCTTTATTGTGTTTAATTTAAGTAATCAGATATAATGACAGCCTTGGAGGATTTCTTTTATGTCTTTAATGTAGAGGAATTGTGGTGAGCCATTAGTCATGCTGACACTCTTTTCAGGACACCTGAGTGTGTAAACCGGAGGTTCGCAGGGCACACTCCTGCACTTAATGCTTGACGTTTCAGGTTATTGCTCTTCCTTAAAGAATACACTCTCCATCATTCGTCTTGCAGCTCATCCTGACCTCGCATCGCTTGCGTAGGTGTAATTATTGCTGCGGCTCTCTCTGTTTCTTGCGAGCAAATCGGATTATGTTTAAAGTAATAGTTGCAGAAACTCACTTTTTTTCTCGAGGTTATTACTCTTTGTTATTACATGAGACATTTCATCCATCAAACAGAAATTGAACTGCTGTTGTTGCATTGTGGGGAAAAAATACTTTAGTGTGGCTTAATGGATAAAGAGCTGCTGCAAAATAAAATTCAGAAGATTAAGGGGACGTTTTCTTGAGATTTTGCTGAATTGAGGTCTGAAATTCTCATGGGAAGCCCCTAGTTATCCGAAGTTAAATATCAGTTTTGCCTTTGTTTATCAGCTCAAGATGAATGCACAGTTTCTGATATTAATCAGCTCTCTGGAGACTGAACTAATTAACGTTAACATGTTGAGTATTCCACTCAGTGACAACCTCCTTTTACAGTACAGTGCGGTAGGAAAACTTGTGTACTTTCACTTTGTCTTAATTTGCAACGATGTCTTCCTTTTGAGATTGGATACCAACCATGCTATTTATCCCCTTGATGAGACAAATGATTGATCAGAAGGTGATGCTCACTATGTGAATGATTTGAATTCATGTTTCAGTATTCACTGCTTGTCATTGTCAATTAGAACTTCTAGTCAACCTTATTTGGTTAAATATCCAGCAGTTACAATATGTTCTTCAGCCTTGATTAAGTTTTACAGTTACAAGAAGGTACTGGTGGTTAACTGCTCTCTGAAACCAACTTTCAGCTTGTGAGTTTCCTGTTAAATAGAATGTGAAACCTGCAAGATGAACGAAACATTTTGCAGCTCAACTCTGTACTGTATAACTGTACTTGTACACATCTCACTTCCTTCAGTCACACCTTTAGAAGCACTAACAATTTCTGCCTATGCAAATTAAATGGAATCTTGTTTGTTTCCCAAAGCCAGGTAAATTAAAAATGAGCATCATCACCATTTTATTACAATTGATGCAAGACTATTACTCTACTTTTACTCCATTAGTTTACATGCATCGCAGGTATTTGACTTCCGTGAGCATGCTTTACTATGGGGTATTTTTCCGAGACATTTTAATGTGCAGTAAATATATTGTTCAATCTCTGACATTGAGATCTGCTTTATTATTTTGTTAAGTAAACAGTATGGTCTCGTTTTTCAACAACTAAAAGGCCGAGCACAAAGAATTATGGGTAATTTTTTCACTGCCGTACTTCTTTACTTAACTATCTTACTTAACTTTACTATCCAATAGAGAATACATTGCAAGCAAAGCATTCACATTTTCTTATTAAAGGGCTTTTTGAATTAAAAAAAGAAATCTGTTTATGCAGGATTCCGCCAAACGTAAGGGACATTGTCTACTGCACGGGGGTGTCCCTGATGGATGAGGATGTGTGGGAGTTCATCTGGATGAAGTTCCACTCCACCTCGGCTGTCTCAGAGAAAAAGGTGCTTTTGGAAGCCCTCACATGCAGCGATGACACGTATCTGCTGAACCGGTGAGAGACTCCCACACAGTCCTAAACTAATGACTTTACCATGTAAATCCAGGTGAAATGCGCCTGGTTCATTTGTCAGACAAATATGAACAAATTAGAAAGTCCTATGAGTGGTGATTTTCTACTATACTATGTAGCATTGCTGCCACGCCTGATCTGATTTTCATATAATCCATAAAAATAAATAAAAACAGTCTCATTTAACAAACAACACATTCTACACTGCCACACCTTTAATGAACAAATGGTTTAAGCAATCAAAGGGATTCATGTAAAAAATATGTTCACCTCTGGGATAATGAAATCTTGAAAAGAAGGTAATACAAAGGCAACAGTTTTGGTTTTTTGCTCTAAAGTCTGTCTTTGTTTATTATGACTTAGATGAAGATCAGATCCTATTTTAGGAGCCATTCTTGCAGAAATCTGAATAACTCCAAAGGGTTCACAAATGTTTTCTCACAATTGCGCTATAATGTCTTCGTCTTGGCAGTTTCTGTGCTTTTTCAGCAGGTCTATAGATGCCTCTTACATTAGCTGTGGTCTTTGTATTTCTTGTTACTGTAACTTTAACAAACAGGGGTGTGGTGTCATGGTGGGTTTCGCCTGTGCCTGCTCTCTGGCCGGTCTGGGGTTCGAGTCCCACTTGGGGTGCCTTGCGACGGACTGGCGTCCCGTCCTGGATGTGTCCCCTCCAGCCCTACACCCTGTGTTGCTGGGTTAGGCTCCGGTTTGCCGCAACCCCGGTCAGGCCAAGCAGTTTCTCACTGTGTGTGTAAGTTTAAAAAGAAATTCTTGAGTTTTTAGAAAAATATTTTTGAAGACTAAAATATGAACCCAGTTTGACACATTAGGTTCATCACCTGGAGCTGCAGAACCATTTAACTTAATAAAGGTGTTATTTTAATAACCACTGATTTTAAAGGTGAATACACACTTCCAGAAACAGGTCATGCAGGGTGATGCGTTAGAAATTGGACAATTTCTGCAGAGCTTGCTTTGACATTCAAAATAATGCAAAGTACTTTTAAATACTTCATTTATTCATTTTATTCGTTCGTTTATTTGTTCATTCGTTCACTACCAGTAAGTGCTAGAGAATGGTGGGTCGTTGTGGTCCAGAGCCTATCCCTGCATAGTCTTCATATAGTACAGCTTTTCTTAATTATGGAACATGGTCATTCTAACACGGAAAAGCAGAATTGACAGCATGGAAATGCGCTTGTTGTCTTTAACTTTACCTGTAAACATACCAGTCTATTGATCTGCATCACTTGATTTTTCTAGTGTACGCCGAAGCAGCCCAACTTACCAGAAGCCACGTGTTCCCCATGTCCCGCAGTGCTTTCACTGTTCAGGGGCTTCTGGGGAGTCAGGCTGCTTTGCAAGGGGTGCAATGCTGTCATCATATATGTCCGGCTCATATTCTTTTTCAAGCTCTTCCTTCACTCTCGCAGACAGCCCACTGGTGATAGTGTACCACACAAAGGGCCTGACATCTGCATTTTTATTGGGGAATTGGTCACGCTGCTGGCCAGTAAAGGAAGAGGGGTGACAGCAGGTTCTGCAGAGTGAACCCCTGAGCCTCCTCAGTACATACTTCATGCTTTACTGTTCCACAGTGGGGTGTGGTGTGTGTGTGTGAGAGAGAGAGAGCGAGAGAGAAAGAGAGAGAGAGAGAGAGAGAGAGAGAGAGAGAGAGAAAAAGGGGGATGGGATGTTGGGGGGGTTCAGGGTACCAACTACCTCCCTTATGGCTTCCACAGCACGGCACTGAGTTGTACACTCTGTTTTTGGTCTCATTTGTACATTTCAACTTTTATACTACTCAAGCATTTTTTTTTTCATTTTTAGTATTAATTTTATGAACAGCACTTGATCACAACAATATGGAGACAGAAACAGTGCACTCAAGATTTGTAAATATGTCTACATACTTAAAACAAGTTAATCTTCATTACATCTGTTGTTCTTTGCTCTGCATCACTGTGCTGGGAAGAGCTCTCTGTAAAAAGGAATTGAACCAAATGGAATCAAAAGGGTGAAAGATCAAAAGGCCACGATATTTCACCGGGATGATCACATAGCATGAAGAAGTTCCAGTAGGGTGTTCAGACATTCCGGGATTCCTTTGGATTGTCATGCAGATCATATGTTCATTTCCTAGGGGAAGATGGATAAACACTGTCCCAGGTCATCCTCACATTCTCAAGGGAACTTCAAGTGTAGACCATAAAAATAAAATTGACACATTTTCACAGTTGTCATCAATGAATCATCCAATAGTGTGTGCTTGAATCAGCTGTCCTCCAGCCACAAGACGGAGACTGGCTTCTATACAATGTTTTTTTATGCTTCAGATAGGGGTCATGGCCTGTGAGCCCAAATGGCTCAGTGGGTAGAGTATCCCACTTTTTTGTGAAGATCCAGGGTTCAAGTCCCTCCTTTGGGGTCATGCTGTTGTCAGTTGGACATAGGGTAGTTATTCGGTGGCTGTGATATGTGAAAGGCTACCCTTCCTTCCTTTAAGGTAGTCTGTTTATTGATGAGATAATCTATAACTGCACTTGAAAATGCAAGTCAATGCAATATCATCTTTTTGGACATCAGTACACCTAGTACAAGTATTTATTCACTTAATTTAGTTTTTTTTTTTTTTGCAGTGAATTGTCCTGCTGTCTTATCATATTGACTCCTATGGTGTAGGTTTGAATCAAGCTGTTGGTATAGAGTTTGCCTGCTCTCTCTCTTTGTGTGCATTTCCTCTGGGTGACCTGAGCATAAACACTCTACTATACATAATCGTTATCAGGCGACAGCTATGGTACATCCATTGTTTTTAAATTCATTATTAAGGTGACACCTTATCCTAAAAATAGACAAATTTTTGTCAGTCTTCAGTTTCCCAATAGCCTGGGCCTGAATCAACTTTCAGCCAGAAAAATTATGAAATCAGCTTCCTAACAAGATTTTTTCCCTTTTCCTTTCTAAGCCCAAATAGCCCAGATGGTACAGTGTCAGCCTTTAAGTCTCAAGGTCAAGGGTTCAGCTACCTGTTGGGGCATCATGCTCTTGTTTTTTGGGCACAGGCTAATAGTACAGTGGCCTCCTCATGCTTTGTGGTTTCTGCAGTACTGTAAAGGTGATCTTGATAACAAAATCAACTGCCACTGCATAAAACAGCAGATCAGCACATCAATGTGCACACAGTCATGTCTTTTGTAGACATCAGTCATGTGGTTATGTGATTACCTGAATTTGAATTTCCTGTAAATAGTATGCTTGAAATAATCATTATGAGACTCGCTGATAATTCCAGTTCTTGCTTGGATTAATGTGTGTTTCATCCTAAAAAATTGGCACATTTTCACAGTAGCCTTCAGTGAACTATTCTATACTTTGCTCCTGAATGAGATCCAACCAGAAAACCAACTTCTTCACTCAGTTTTTGTTTTACTTCATTTATTTAGTAGACACTTTTCTCTAAAGAGACTTCCAATGAGCCCTATGTAGTGTTATCAGCCCACACACCTTATTCACCAAGGTGACTTACACTGCTAGATACACTACTTACAACAGGTCACTCATCCATACATCAGTGGAACACACACACTCTCTGTCACTCACACACTATGGGTGAACCTGAACAGCATGTCTTTGGAGTGTGGGTGGAAACCTGAGCACCCAGAGGAATCCCATGCAGGCACAGGGAGAACATGCAAACTCCACAAAGACTGAGTGGAGATTGAACCCATGTCCTCCCACACCACCAAGACGCTGTGAGACAGCTGCACTACTTACTGTGCTGCTGTGCCACTGTGCCACCCGGATAAATCATCTCCAGCTGTGAGCCCATCGAGTCTGGGTAGGAGAGCTGGCTTTTATTCTGACGGTCCAGGGTTTAAGTCCTTGCTTTGATTTTGTGGTCTTCCCTGAACATTACAGTTGAGCTGTGCTGTGGCTCCAAAATCTAAGAAATTACCTTTCTCATAGGTTGGAGTCTTTAATAAAATAAAACATAGCTGCATATGAGGTCAACAAAACATTCAGAAAATATGAGATTTTAACACATCTGTCATGCAAAAGCATGATTTCATTTTTACTTCACTGAATTTGGCTTTTCATGTCAATAACACAGTAATTAACATAACTGCAGTGGTGAAAGCAGTTGTTACTTTATTAAGCTGACACTTAATCCTAATCAACAGTCAAATTTTTTTGGAAGACTTATTGTTCTTCCCATGGTCTGGACACAAATCAGCTGAAGTTCTGAGTGGGCAGCAGGTGCTGTAGGGTTCATAGCTTCTAAAGGACCTGGGCTCAAATGTCATGTCCTGCTATAGTACCCTGGAGAAATGTATTGACCCATGTACTTATATTGTTTCTAGTATATATGTTGCATTTTATTCTATTGACTGAAGTACAGTATATATAGCTGTACTAAGGGGTAAACAATTGTGAATATCTTAATGTTATAAGCAGCTCTGGAGAAAATGATCAGCTGAATTAATGTAACTTCATTAAAAACTGCTAAAAATCTGTTGAAGACAGTTGGGAAAATTTGACTGGGCTACAAAAATGGTTCATTGACCTATTTTAGCTGAACAAAGGAGGTCACCCATAGGGTTTTATATTAAAAAACAAAATTTAAAAAAGCCCCAGTCACAGAAGTGAAATGACATTCTACTTTTATTGAGCCATGCCATCCATGCACATTCAGTGTTCTTCACGGTTTGATGTGCCAAGCAAGAATCAATCATAATTTCTGATCTAAAATGAATCAATTACACGGTGGGAATCTGTCTGAAGACACGCCAGAACATAGGGCGGTCGGCACAGTTTAATCTCTTCTTGTGCTTAGGTATTTTTATCTTGACAAAAAAATTACCATAAACAAGATGATTGAATAATTAGGCAAGTCATTAATTTGCATAACTATGGGACAGAGCATATCGTGGAAGAGAATGGAGCCGTACGGAAGTGTCGGAGCCGTGTGGATCCCATTTTTATTGTGATTCCCAGGTGAAGCTGAGGGGAAGACAGGAGTTACACTGATGAGTCTGAGTGTCTCTCTCTCTCTCTGACAGTGGCAGCCTGCTCTGCTTCCTCCTCCAAGCCATTTACCGTAGTGTCCTAGGCCAAGTACACAGGGGCAGCTGGTCATGGAGGCTCTGTGAAATTATTGGCTCAGTATTTTGAGTAAGAATAAGAGCTTTTTGGGGCAGCAGGTGGTGTAGTGTTGAGAGGACCCATGTGTGAATCCCACCTTCTGCTGGTACCTTAAAGTAAGCTATAGACTGTGAACTGCTCCAGTTAAAACGTAGTACTCAGCTGTACAGACTGGTTGAAAAATATAAGCAGCTTAGAGCTGTAGTTGCTAGAGAGGAAAATATTAACTGGTAGTGTAGTGGTTATAGTTACTTCCTCCGAATCCAAATGTTTCAGGTTTAATCCCCAAGGTACCTCCCCTAAAATTACCCAGCTGTATAAATGGGTAAATAATCATAAGCTTGTAATAACTGTAACTTTAACATTGTAAGTGGCTTTGGAGAAAAGTATCTGAGTGGTATGAGGTAGAGGCTAGCAACAGTGTGCTCTTCTGTATAGTGGTAGGTAAAAGTGTTAATGCTTTTTTAAGGTTCAAAAGCCAGAGGTTATGTTCAGCCAGTTTCATGATTGCATGGATTTCCTCCAAGCGCTCTGGTTTCCTTCCACAATCCAAAGACATGCAGTTGGTGATGCTAAAATTTCCCTTAGAGTGTGAATGGGTGAGAGTGTTTCTGTATATGTATGTGTATGTGTGTGTGTGTGTGTGTGTGTGTGTGTCTGGCTACTCTGCCATGGAATGGTTTTCTGTTACCCTCCCTCAGCCTTGCACCTAGTGCTTCCAGAATTGGTTCCCGATCACTGCGACCCTGATCAGGACCAGAGGTTATTGAAATCGAATAGATGGATGGATGGATGGATGGATGAAAAACCATTAAAGTATCAATAACAGTGTCTCTAAAGGTGATTTATTTCTACAATGATAATGTAAGAGGGTGATAGTTTTCTCAGCATTCACTAATGTATTTAAAGTTATTTCCCTACATCGCTTCCAATTATCTGCATCAACTTGTTGATTTGTTTCCACAGGCACTGTATTTTTATGTGTGTGTCATTTCTTTCATACTGTATTTCCTTGAGAAAAGTCGCAATGGAATGTTAACTCCCATCTGTTCAACTTCTGGTTTAATGACACTTTTTATGTGATTTAAATTGCTTTTAAAATAATCTTCCTTACAGCATAATAAATATGTCTAAAAATGTGTCCTCCTTGAACCGGTTGTTTCATAAATGTAAATGTGAGGATGGTTTCAGGATGACAGTCAAAGCTGTTTTTTTGTCGCTTCAGTCCGGCAAAATGATTGCATTACACTTATCCGTACCATTGTCTTTTTATGTGCTCTTATTGTTTATTTACTCAATGATATATACATCTTCTATGCAGTAGGAATAAATCCCTTAAGTACACAATCATGTGTTTTGCACAGTTTTACTGTGAGTGAATTGATTCTGGACTTTATTAATTCAGGCGGCTCAACAAAGCATTCGTGGCGTGAAAATAAAATCACATTTGCAGTAAATCAAACTGGTGTCGGATCTTAACACCTTCAGGAAAAAAGCTTGAAAGTCTTGAAATGTGACAGCTGGTGATGTGTGTGTGTGTGTGTGTGTGTGTGTGGAGGACTTGAAAAGAGTTCCTCTTTTATTTAGCTCCAGTATTCATCCCCTTCATCAGCCTTGAAGCGGGAAAGTGCATCGTCTCCCTTTTGTTGGCATTCATGTGCTGCGTGGCACAACAGAGTGTACCTGGCCAAGGTTACACACCAGACTAAACCGTTTATATATGGCCAAGGCGAGCTGTAGGCCTCCAGTCCACATGATTTTGAGATTGGCCACAAGTGTGACTTCATTTCTCACCTCTTCATACACGTGCCTTTCGGCCAGTGACATGTGCCTTCACTTCATGTGTCTTATGAACAGAGGTGTATTATTCCGAATAAATAAATGTAAATAAATATATGTAATGTATTCTCTTCGGGACCAGTGCTGGTCAGCTGAAGTGCTACACCACCATTAGTGGTCCATAACAGCATGATATTTGGAAAATGCAATTTCTTTTTTTTTTTTTTTTTGTTTTTCCTGCTCTGGAGAGCAGTTTATATCAGAGAAGTGTTATTTATTTATAAGAACTGCACGGCCAAATGTTTGTTACAGTTTAACACATCATAATTAGTATTTTGTGGCCGAGACATAGTTTTTTATCCAAATTAATCCATCCTTTTACCCATCTTTATACCTGGAAATTTCAGAGTCGACGTCCAGCTGAAGGGAACAGCAGCACAGTGGCTTCTGGCAGTCATGTTATTTTGGATACAAGTCTCCGCCAATGACCACTGTGTCCCTTGCTGTCTCTCTTTTTATGAATACGGAATTGTATTTATGCGATCAGTTCAGTGTACTCTGTGGGCTGCGTACTGTGCCACATTGTACTATGTACTGTCAGGGTAGCAGATGATACATTTCGTCCTCTTCTTCAGACTCCTGAATCTCTCTTTGACATCGGATCTGGTTCCTGATCAGGATGTAATAGATGTCATCATACATGTGGGTCGAAATCCTCACGGAAGACATCTTGCCTGGAGGTATTTCAGGGAAAAGTGGGACATTTTAAACTCCAGGTATGGCTTCTTTGGGCTTTTCTGATATGTGATACAGTATGTGATATGGTTCAAACGAAATATGGTGTTATAGGCTGTATACATTGTGTTCTTCTATAGACAGCTAACAGTATTGATACTTTACTATTGATACTAAAGCATGTACAAAAAAAAAAAAATCAGTGAAGTTGTCAATTTGTGTACTAATTCCACTTATCATGTTATCTTGTATTATAGACAATGTATATGAATTCCATAAAAAGGTGACTCAAAATCTGTAGCATTTGATTATCTTCCATGGGTGTTGTAGATATGGATATATCTGCAAAAAAGGAATATCATACTTGTGGTCTATAAAATATATATAAAATTTAACAATTAATAATTATTTTAATCATTTTAGTAACTTAATTCATAACTACAGAAATTGCCCATTTTTCTGTGTGCGGTAAGCAATCTTTTTTTTTCCACAGGTATGGCGAGGCCTTATTCATGAATTCCAAATTAATCAATGGAGTGACAGAGTTTCTAAATACTGAATCAGAATTGAACGAGGTAAGATTACTTCAAGTACTATCACAAAGAAATCTGTAAGATATTCTTTACCAACTCGTTGACTGATTGTATGTAATATATTGTACATACTTTGTGCAAATTTACGATTATGTACAATCCTTTTTTATATGCATCACTCTGCATTACAGCCTAATAGGTGTCACTGATGCTTTATCACCAAGGAATATAGATTAAGAAATCCTTTCTAGAGCAAACTTTACATGTTTGTTTATTAATTGTTATGTTCATGCATAATACAATACCCCTTAGGATAGATTTACATTCAAATTCTCTCATTATTTATTCTGAGTGCTATTTTTGTCACTAATTGGCTACTGAGGTTCACAGGGCTTTTTGAAGTTCAAAATGCTAAAGAAGCAAAAATGTCCTCATTTTAAGCATCTGTGAGAAATAAACACGTTTGTCTACTTCAAAATTGAATTACTTATGACCATACTTTAGTTTATTATTCTTAGTACTTTTGTTATCAACCAAATGATATAGGAACCATTTGCATTCAGAAGTAGTATTCTCGATTTAATTAGTCTCTTGCTGAGTGGAGAGCTAATGTAAAATATCTCCAAACGTCTCCTGATAACGTGTATCAATTTTAACGTTCACTCCAGAGAATTCTCTGCTAAACATTGGATTTGCTGTTGATCATTTGGGAAAAAACCTCATACCCAGTGTTTTATTAGCTAGCTACAGATGCTCCTGTACTCACAATGGTTCGACTTACGATTTTTCTAAGTTACGATGGTACGATAGCGATATGCATTTGGTAGAATCCATGCTTCGAATTTTGAATGCCAATCTGTTCCCGTGACACTCTCTACCAATGCTGGCCCATGGCAGCGAGCCGCAGCATCCACTCAACTGCACTCGCAGTCTCTGTAACGATCACGCCGACGAGTGTAAACAACCGATACTGTGTTGAAAGTGTTTTTTTATTTTGCGTTTTCGCATCCCATCATGTCTACTAAAAGCCCATGTGTGTCTTCTGCTTAAATTTGCCCAGCTGTGGGCTATGGTAAGTGTTCTGAGCACGTTTGAGGTAGGCTAGGCTCGGCTAGGCTATGATGTTCACTAGGTGCGGTGGTGATGATGACTTATGATTTTTCCACTTACGATGGGTTTATCGGAATGTAACGCCATCGTTACTCAAGGAGCATCTGTATTTTCATTATGCTATTTCAGAGTGCTCAGCACTACAAACCCAAAAATCCATCCATCAGTTAACAAAGTCATGATACTGTCAAAATGCAGATCTTAGTGAATTACAATGGAATGGCATTATTTAATATATACTCACCCAGTAAAATAAAATTATAACAGCTTTTTCTTTTAATACCAAAGAGTCAACTATTGTGCTATGCACTTATGAAAAAAGTTCAGTGTGTGCATGTTTTGTTCAGTGATCACTAGGTAAAGTGTACCTCGATTTTTTGATCACAGAAATTGTCAGCCACAGGTTGTCTCAAATGCAGCCCCCTGCAGGCAACCATACTGCATGTTGTCTTTTTATTCTCCCACGATAAACATGGGTGCTCTCTTTCACAATGAAGCTGGAAATAGGCACCTGTAATGGCATGGATCCACACCACAGACAGCTCCAGACGCCCAATCCAGAGCCAGAACCTCGCTTTGGATGTGCACTCAGATCAGATTATTTTCCCATGATCTCCTGTGGGGTTTTATGTATGCAGCAGTGTATTGTGCAGTACAAAAACTCATGCGCTGGGTACCAACTTCATCCTCTGGTTGCTCTTTTGTCTCTTTCCAGCTGAAGGACTTCATTCGAAGCAGCGGAGGAGGGGCAGGGCCCGCCTTTGCCCGTGCCATTGAGATTGTGGAGGCTAACGTGCAGTGGCACCGCCTCTATGAACAGTCGTTCTACCAATGGTTGAGGAAATCCCCCAATAGTTAATCTTTGACTATTATAAATATTTATAGCATGGGATCTCTTTGAAACATTTGTACTCCAGAAAAAAGGGGGAAACCATTTTTGACAAGAATAACTTCATCTGAATTGCAAATAAATAACTGGGAATTTTTTTCCTCTTTTAACATGAAAAGGAAACTATCTGTGGAAAAAAAAGAGAAGCAAAAGGATATCTTGCGAAGGAAATGTGCTAGACCATTTATTGGCATCTGCCTCAGGTCCCAGAATACCAGAATGAGAGAATATGATTTTGGAAATTGCATGGTGTTATCCATTTTCAATCAACACTGTTTTTTTTGTGCATGGTTGTTCATCTTCGCCAGTTCCAGCATGCTGACCTACGCCCTTTTTCCTAGTTCCTTGAACCCCTGACCACTTTGTGTAACATGCTTAAGAGGAGATCTGGAAATCAAAAACAATGTGACGTGATGGTCACACAACCATCAGCCATGGAGAACTGAAGTGCAGAGTCTTCAAGGACCTGGTGGACCTGCCATTAGTGGACACCATGCTTAAGAAGCAGTTACTTTTGCCCTTCCACCAGCAACAGTGATGTGCAGCAGAAAAGACATTAGGGCTGCAGCGTTTGGATCGCCCTGCTGTGTGAGATGGTGTTCAGTGTTGTGTGTGATTTGTAGGGAAATTGCTGTCACCTGCTCCTACACAGTCCTAAAAGGTCATGCTAATAATGTGAGCTGAATGTGACAAAGGGATGGGATATCGTTTCAAAGGGTGATGGATTGCTGTGTCGTCACGGCAACCAGGAAGTAATTTAAAATCAAGTGGCGGCCACGAGAAAGATGACTCTGTGATTTGGCAGTCTGATGGCATCGCAAGAGACCTCATCTCCTTGTTGTGCTGGGCAGTCATTGGATATAGGTGTTTGACAAAATATTGGTGTGATTTATATTTTATGTAAAGTATCCCATATCTGTGGACTTGGTGGTTTGTACGGAGAAGCAGAAGATGTTGTACAAGTGCGTGTGGAAACCACCCCTGCTTTATATATTTCTTTGCTGGAACACGATAGCCAACCAAGTAGATACACTCTCTCTTACATTCCCCAAAAAATTCTCAGCTTAAAACATTTTTTAGGAGTAACGCAGCGGTACTTTCATTAATATTTTTCTTTAATATTCTGTGACTCGGCTGTCTTCTCGGTGTTCATCCTTGTAAGAGATCAGGAAGCCAGTGATGCATGCTCATCTCTGTAGGTCACACACTGTCACACAGGGAGGCGAGCTGCCGAACGGAGGAGCACAGCGGTAACTTAGCAGCTGGTTAAGTTATCCCACCCTAATCTAGTCATTAGTGGGAAATGACACCAAATTCCTAGTCATGAGGTGCCAATTTAACAGCAGTCATTTTATGCTTTTGCTGGGTTAAAAAAATAATAAAGAATGTATTGTTGAAGAGTCCATTCCTCACATATACGCTAATGTAAAAATGCTTTTTATACCCAGATCTGCTCCATAAATCACAGATATCAATTACATTTCTTAAAGCTTTTCCTTCCAATTTCCAGTGTTAACCATATGGCATTATTTTCTAATTGAGAAACAATATCTTCTGTATTTTAAGCAGAACATCTATTTAATTTTAAATGGTAAAATAAATTCTTTTGTACAGTACTGCATATTTGTCAGGCTCTTTGACCTCTGTGTTTGTGTCTTTATGGAAACTGCACCCGTTGTATAGCTACATTTTAATTTTTGATCTTTATAGACCATTTTTATTAATGTCTCATGAAAACAATAGAACTATAAAAAAGTTCCTCATTTCCTTGCTGACATGAGCCTTTTTCGAAGAATTGAAGTGGTTCTCCAGTACTTGTTATTGAAATTTAAACAGCCTTTGTCACATGAACCAAGTAATACATTTACCACATATATATTTTATAAAATACATATACATATTTTCCAATTACAAGTCTTAAAATGTGTTTTATTATTATTATTATTATTATTATTATTATTATTATTATTATTATTTCAACCTTGGTAAACTACAACTGAATAGTTATTGTCTGATGGTGGACATAAATTTGTGCTGTATTATATCTTGATGGTGCACTAATGAACTTGGCGGGTAATTGTTACGCCCCATGGGGCAACTAAATTGACAGCAGTTGGCTGGTACACGTAGAAGAGTTTCTACTTTCCAAGTTTCAATCTCCTGCTAAAACAAGTAGGTCCTAGCCAGTAAATTAGCTGTTTTCAAAGTTCGCTACCATTGCTGAAGAGGGGCATTTCTGACATTACTGTTCCAAGGACTCACCCCTTTTACTGAATGTTTCATGAAAAATAGTCACAGTCTGCCTTTGCCCCCAATGCAAAAAAATGTCACAGTGATACCGCAGCACAGAAAACAAGTTGGTCTGACATCCATGTGCATAATATGAATTATCAATTAATTCCTCAACCAGAACTCTTAGGAACACTCAAAGTATTACACAATATTCTGAAAATGATTAAAGTAGAACAGTGGTTATTAGGGTTGGACTAATCCTATCCAGGCTGTACCCTGCTTAGTTATGGGATATACTCTATACCACCATCACCCTGTCTTAGGTGAAGCAGTAATTGGTAATGAGTAAGCAAGGGATCCTGATGTGCTATAGGTTAACTCAGATCCTCTTTTATCAAATATAGAGTAAACAAAAAAAGCAAGGCAGAGCTTTACCATTTTTCTGTACAGGTTGTGAGACATTTTGCATAAGAAATGGAAATGTGCTAATAAATAGGAAAAGGCAAGGCAGAATTACATATTTCGCTGAAATCAGAGAAACATATCATTTTTTCCCTTTCCTCTGTACAACTCATTAACCTTGTGAAATCCATTTCCATTTGCATTTAGATTTTATCATGAAAGTGTTTTTTTAATGACAGGATCCTTTCGTTTTTTGACCCATCTTAAATTTCTTTATTTATAAAGTGTTCTAATCCTACCACATGTGGTTTGCATAAGCCTTAAAGCCCTTTTGTATCATTTTCTGTCAAATAAATGTTTTTTTCTGCAAAGAGGTGATGGAGGAAGAGGAGACCAAAATATGAAAAAAAAAGGTATTTAAAAAGCGTTTGCTTGCTGACTGTCATCTCCAAAATGACTACTATCCATCAAACCCAGACAGTATGCCTTTCTTTATCCTGTAACTTACATAATTTACATTTCCTGTCACATAAAAATGTGCCCTAAAGACATAAACAAAGGACAAGACTTGCAAGTGCACCCGCAGAGAGACGCTTGAAACAAGAAAATTATACTCTGGCCTAGAATTCTTGTAGAACTTTTGATGACAGACGATCTATATGTGTCACGTACCTTGTACTACAAATAGCACCTATTGTATTAGAATTAGAAAATCAAAAACAGCAGTGGAGCTGTGCGATGGAGCTCAGTTATGAGTCTGTCGCTTGCCTCGTACTTATGTTGAGCTTAGAAGAACGGTCTCCGACTTTATATTTACGGTTTTTTAGTACTTCTTTGTGGTAAGTGCCAGCAGTTTGATGTTGACTTCTTGGTAACAGTGTGAATCGAGTTTCCCTGCATGGCTCTTTTCCACCTTTGTCTTAAGGTTTTAGCCTGAAGTTCTCCATCTGTTGACTTGTCAATATCCTTCATCATCATCCACTTGTCCCGAGCGGTGTCGCGGTGAGCTGGAACCTCACCCGGCAACACAGGGCGCAAGGCCGAAGGGGGGGAGGGGGACACACACCCAGGACAGGACGCCAGTCTATCGCAACGCACCCCGAGCACGGCTCAAACTCCAGACCCGCCACAGCGGGCACCAGCTGAACCTGCTGCGTCACCACGCCCCCCGCTAGTCTATCGCTTCTTCTCTTTCCTCCGAATTATCTAAGCATTACCAATCTTCCCATAATGTCCAAAGTATGAACCTCACTGTCATCATTTATACTTCCAGTGAAGTTTTCCATTGGATTTGAACCAATAACAATTTCTTTTCCTAGCAGTCCATCTCATCCTTGTGTTGTGGAACTCACAAGGACAGAGAGGCGTAGGCTTGAAGCAAGTCTGCAATGCAGTGATGCCTGGTGTAGCGCCAAATCTCTCCACGTTCAGTTCCTAACGGTGCACCGTGTTCACCATGTTTACGGGCTAAACGCTATCACTTGACAGCAGGTTCAAGACCTCCACTGGCTCTCTAAGCCAAGATGCAAAGTACACTAAGTATTCGCATAACTACTCAATCACAGGCTACTGCTTCCTACCTCTGAATTTTTACTTGAAACCTTGTGGAAAAACATTGTCCCTCAGCTTATATTGCAACATAATAGCGGGTACAAAAGTGTTGTGTTGGACTATTCCAAATTCCGCTGCAGAATATATTTGCGCAAAGTTTTCCAGAAGGCTTGAAACAAGTATTCCTCAGGAAAACATGTCCCACGATGATGTATTCCAGCAGATTATTTAACATCTACAAAGTCCTGGCAGAGACCCCCCGTCGACTGACACAAGTAAGGTAAATTGTTCATGAATGCAGCTGTTTCTCTGAGACACTGTGCCATACAAGAAAGGTGGGCCTTAACACATTACCTCAGAAACCTACACAGTTCACTGCTGCTTTTTATCCTAACATAGTTGTCTTAAAGAAGGAAAACATTTTATGCATTTTTAAACAACTTTTCCCAGAGTGTAGGGCTCCTCAAAGATTTATGCTTTGTTTAAAAAAAAACAAAAGAAACAAAAATCCCTGTACTGTTAAACATATGTCTGTACTGTTGAAAAATCTGTCCCACCTATGTAGACAGATTGTGTCGCTATATGGATCTCATGCTAGTTCCCATAGCTGCGTAAGACAAGTCCAAAGTCATGTTGGCCAAGGACTTAAAGGAATACCTTAATCTTAATGCCACCCTTATGCCCTGCAGGGTTACTGCCATGTCACCTTTGTAAATGTTTTATGTCTAAGACTTGTGTGGTAAAGAAACCAACTGGGGGTAATAATGAGTTATAGTTTATTACATGGACTAATGCTTTGCTCCCTTTAAGAGAAATGTGAGGAGTGGGGTCAAGAAGAAGGTCAAACAAATCAGTTTGCTGCAGATCAATACAACAAATGAAGGATAAACTGTAAGGATCGGAACATTGGCTGACATTGAAAAAATGGAGGAAGGCCCAAATAATCAGCAGGACCAACAGAGATGTAAAAAACTACCTAGAGAAGTAGTCCTTTCAACTAAGTATTCAAACTGACACTGTCATTTTGAAACACAATAAAGGAATTATTATTTAAATAATATTATTCCCAAGCTGGGTCTTCTGCTGTTCCATCAAAGTCCACAGGAACTGAAATTCTGAGCTAAAATGAAGCCAAAAATAAATTTTTCAAGCAATTTTGAGTTTCTTCCCATTAGAAACCACAAAAATATGCATTTGAAAGTAAATCCACAGTTTCAAGTTTATGCACTTGTTTTTGTTTTGTGTTCAACACTGCAGAATACACAAACTTTTAAAAAGCTATTTCATGAATGAATGTCTTGTGTGGGATTAACTGGAACTCATACCGAGGATACGAGTCAAAAACATAATCTATATCGTACACTGTAGAATATCGTAGTGTGACATAATAAAACATTAATAGGTTGTATAATTGCAACATATTTCTTTCACCTTTTCACAGGCTTTTTGTATTTTTATATTCAATTAGAGGTGATCTCTTTGTAGTTAGTTGTCTTGCACTTCCACTGGTGTTATAAATTTGAGTATGTAAAATTTTATCTGAATGGTTACATCGAGGTGGACACAGGGGCGCGGGGGGTTTGACCTGTGCCTGGTCTTTGGTGGGTCAGAGGTTCGGGTTCTTCTTGGGGTGCCTTGCAATGGACTGGCATCCCATCCTGGGTCTGTCCCCTCCCCACTCAGCCTTGTGCCCTGTGTTGCCAGGCTAGGCTCCGGTTCTTCAGGATAAACGGTTTTGGACAGTGTGTGTGGTTACATCAAATTTTGAAGACGAATTGAAAAAACCATGGTTGCCAATAATGGCAAGTCACGGATTAGGGAACAACAGTCATTCAGGGTTTGAAGCATATATATTAAGCAGGTGGGAGGGGACTCAATTATTTCTTCTATAACCCCAGAGGTAGGATAAAAATCAGCATAACAACTGCAGGACAAAGCCCCCCAATCCTCTTTGTTATTTTTATTTTGTGTCTTTTCAGCCCATTAAATTAACGGAGGCTTCCACTGCCCTTGGATGTAAGGAATCTAATGGACAATGCAGTGAAAAATTCATGTATTGTTATGCAGGTGGTTTCTCTCAACCACACCCTACATTGTTAATTCTACATTGATATTTTACAAAGTACAAGCTTGTAAATATCAGTGTGCTCAATAATATATCTCTATTCCAAATTCCTCAGTGATAAAGAAAAGATTTTTCACATTTTCCATCCTGGAGCCAATAAATAATGCTTCAAAGAGCAGGTTCAAGCCTGTAATATTATTTTTCATAGAGAAATATAAACATCATACCTTCTGAAACACACAGACTGTCTGAAACCGCTTGTCCCAAGTGGGGTCGCGGTGAACTGGAGCCTAACCCAGCAACACAGGGTACAAGGTTGAACGGGGAGAGGAGACAGCCAGGACAGGACGCCAGTCCATCGCAAGGCACTCCAAGCAGGACTTGAACCCCAGACCCACCAGAGAGCAGGACCCAGTCAAACCTGCTGCACTTACCAGGCACTCACGTGCACGCGCGCACGCACACATGCACACACACGCACACACGCACACACTTACTTTCTGAACCGCTTGTCCCATACGGGGTGGCGGGGAACCGGAGCCCACCCAGCAACTCAGGGCGTAAGGCTGGAGGGGGAGGGGACACACCCAGGACAGGATGCCAGTCCGTCGCAAGGCACCCCAAGCGGGACTCGAACCCCACACCCACCGGAGAGCAGGACCCGGTCCAACCCACTGCGCCCCCCTTAATATAATATAATGTAATATATCCCAACTAACATATTGTTATATTTCAAAAAATTGTGACTTCAGTGAATATGTTGGTAGCTCTAACTTTTATAAACACTACTTTTAACATAAATATACAGTATACTCCATGTTTTTTTTTTTTTTTTTGGCCACAGATTCTGCAATTTCATAACATAGGAGGAAAACCATTAAAGTACTGTAACAAAGTTAAATTACTTGAGACAACTCTGAATTTCAGTATTCAGTTTTAACAATTGTGCTTTTGGCAGGTTGCTTTGTTTACTGGAGCATGCTGATGTCTATATACAGTAGATGTGTCACTTTATTAGAAATTTCAAAAAGGAGGAAAAAAAAAACATTTTGTTACCCCATTGCTACTGAACTATGCAGAGAAAACTGCACACATTGAACAGATTAATCTAGCAAGGTCTCACTCTCTTTGAAAACTAGATAGAAACACTAGTGGATGAAAGAAACATCACTTGCCATTCGTTCAAAACTATTCCTGTGCAAAACCATTATATGACTCATAAGGATGTCAAAGCAGTTTTTAACATCATAGGCATCCAGAAAGGTTAAATTTTAGATGGTGAATATTGCATTAATTTTAAGGCATATTACATAAAGTTTTCAGACTTGTATTTGCGTTTTTTGTGCAAGTTAATGTGGTGGGTATGGTAAGTGAGGACACTACTGTGCAGGCAAGTTCAGGACTTTAACTTGAAATGAAGTCAATGAAAGCTATTGAACATTTTAAGGTGATCATTATAATGTTAATATGGACTCATAGCTCAAGTTTGCATGAGGAAACAGAAGTTTCTTACATTATTTTTAATGTTGCAACAGGATGTGTAAGATCTGTACATTGTTTTTTTTTCTCAAGGCTATACAACCTCAGTTTTCTCGTAATTAAACTGATTTCTGACACAGACTTTTTAGTATCTGATATCTAAGTTTACAGAATAAACATATACGCACATTTTCTGAAACCGCTTGTCCCATGTAGGGTCACGGGGAGCTGGAGCCTAACCCGGCAACACAGGATGTAATGCTGGAGGGGAGGGGACACACCCAGGACGGGACGCCAGTCCGTCACAAGGCACCCCAGGCAGGACTCGACCCCCAGACCCACCAAAGAGCAGGACCCGGTCAAACCCACTATGCCACCGCACCCCCCTTTACAGAATACTGACTGTTTCTTTATCTTCATGAAAAGACATATGTATATTATGTATAATATGCTTAACTAGCAAAGCTTTTGATGTTTAAATTTCCAGCTGGCAATATGAGTAAGAAGAATTAAATAGGGACCAGAAACAGATCCTTGTAGGACTCCACACACAACATTTTTGTTCTCATTTCCCTCATCCGAGGAAATACTGTCCTCCTGTCAAACAATACTCAGACTGTTGTAAAATTTTATCAGACCACCCTGCCCAGTGGTGAAGGTGGTGCAATTCATGGGGGCTTAAAGCTAACACTGGATAGGCATGTTGTGAACAATAAAACAAGGTGGATCCACATTCATTTTATTTATACTAAGTATGAAAGTACAAGCAGGAGGGGGAGCCTTCAGGTGTCATGAACCAGAAGAACAATTTGAATGATTATGAGGGACACCTCTCCAGCTTTACCCAGCCCTATCAGTGCACCTGATCCCAAATTACCGACCAGCCCTATAAAAGGGGTGAAGGAGTACTATCAGGTTGCGGATTATTAATCAGCACTAAATTGCTTTACCTGCATTCAGTAAAAGATCCTTGTTTATGTACTTGGTTTCTCAAAGTCTCGTTCTCCATGCATTTCTGTTCCTGTTTTGTCTGCACCAGTCCTTCGTGCTTCTGTCCTTGTCCCTGTCTCCATCCTTTGTGTACCCGCTCTGTTGTCGTACGGCTCTTCCACTTATTGTCCACATAACAACACTGTTTGAGCACTTTACTTTTTAATTTCCACCGAGAAATTTTATTTACACTCTACGTTCGAACTCTTAACTACTTTCGTCCATGTCTGGACATTACAGTAAAATACGTCCACATGATTGTCATGTCCAAAAGTTACAACTCCAACCTACTGTCATTTCCAGAAATTTGAACACTGGAGATGGCAGTGTGCTTGAATGACCTCAGAGCCATGGAAGGGTTTATCACATGATGTTGAAGATGCTCCATCAGTCTCAGGGTTTAAAACCAACCCCTTTCAAAGCCATAGCATTTAATCATATTTTGTAGCTGGTTTCTCTGAGACCTCAAACAAAATTGATGTAAAAGTTTCCGAAGAGGACCCATGAAACATGTTTATGCACAGTTCCCATATAATTCAGAAAAGTCATGAAGAATCAAGCTTTTAAGAGAAGGTTAAATATATTTTTGATCTATTAAAGTAGATCTGGGATCTCAGGGACCCCAAACATAAAGTAATGGTTTTAAATAAACAATGATGTAAATTTGTGGCGAACCACAGGGGTAGCTTTACAAAAAACCTTGTGATCTCAGAAAAGGGTAGTGGCACAGAAATTCAGTGATGATATTTACTCCTGAACTGATACACAGCCTTAATTCCAACTTTCTTTTTATATATCATATAACCCTTAAACAAATTTTTCCAACTTAAAAATAATTTGTCTCACCTAAACTCTATGAGGGGGCATGGTGGTGCAGTGGGTTTGACTGGGTCCTGCTCTTTGGTGGGTCTGGGGTTTGAGTCCTGCTTGGGGTGCCTTGTGATGGACTGGTGTCCCATCCTGGGTGTGTCCCCTCTCCCTTCAGCCTTGAGCCCTGTGTTGCTGGGTTAGGCTCCAGCTCCCCTCGACCCTGCAGGGGGCAAGCGGCTACAGATGATGTATGTGTGTATGAACTCTATGATATAGTCCTGAACTTCAGAAAGATGTTTTTCAAGCTTCCCAGCCACAGCAGGACAATAATGTTAAACTGACACCTTCTCTTGTGGTTCAGAGTTCAGGATATACCCTTTGATTTGCCCCTGTTTTTTGTTTTACAATTCTAATGTGAGAGTGACACCCACTCATTTTTCACAGTGTGATAACTCAGCAGCAGCACCCAGACTGCTTACTATGGCAACATATTGTTTGGTTTTATTTTTTAATCAGTGTAAAAAATTTTCAGATGCCTTGGTGTAGAGTTTTATTATCAATGACATCAGTGTCGAATGGATAAGAGGAGTAGAATATGAAAATGTCAGTCCTATTCACTGCAATAAGGTGTAATGACTGCAAATTGCTATTTATCTCATTTTAATTTTCATAAAGGTGATTAAACTGCTCTTAACTGTGACCATAATACAACACACCAATTTAAATGTATTAATAAATTAATAATGTGGAAAAAAATGCAAGACAAGACTTCTTTAAGTGCTTTTAGACTTGCTGAACTGAGAATCTTTTTGAATGCACATATGCTAATATAGTCAAATTTCTTATGCATCTGGTTTGCATTTCTGTGTAGCATAGGAAAACAAGGCTTATAAAGGTTACTGTAAACCTGTGTGCATGACTTGGTCTTTATTACTGTAAAGATGATTGATGTCTGTCAGGATAGGACACACCCTTCCGTACCAGCGGCTTCCCCAGAACAACTGAAAACAGAAAATAGAAAAAACCTCCAGGGACCCTGTGAAGATAAGTATGTGACGGCAGCCGTCATCATCAGTGTGTTCACTTTTTAATGCATTGCTGTAGGGCACTGAGAGCGCATTGGGAATTGTATGTGATTATATATAATTTTTTTTTTTTTTATATCTATATATATAGTTATTGTTTTTCCAGTGAGATATTTATCCTTATAACTTTATCATTAGCTCTTTGCCATACATGGCATGATATAAAACGATACATTTCACTCCATCCAGCTGTGATCAAGAAACTGTTTTAATTGTGTAGGAGTCTCAAGCACCGTCTTCAAGCGATAAAAAAGGAAATCATTTTCAGTTGTCCTTGTATTGGCTTTTTTTATGTGGCTGTTTCTAGATACACCACTTACAATGGGTCACTCATCCATACATCTGTAGAACATACTCTCTCTGTCACTCACACACTACAGGGGAACCTAAACAAAATGTCTTTGGATTGTAGGAGGAAACCAGAGCACCAAGAGGAAACCCATGCAGACACATGCAAACTCCACACAGAGCGAAGAGGGGTCGAACCCACATCCTCTCACACCACCCAGGTGCTGTGAGAGAGCAGTACTCACTGTGCCACCATGCTGCCCATGTACATTGTTCATTCCTGGATGTGTGAGCAGGAAATATAAAATAAGTGTGAATACCAGAGAATCTAAATGGCATGTAACACAAACCAGCCATTGCTTCTCAGTGGTTCAGTCACATTGCAGTAAATTGCTCCCAGCAAATACAGAAAGTAGCCAGTAGATGGTAAAAGGAGGGACAAAGCGATAACAGCTGACAAAAAAGCCACAGGGCTGCAGGGGCTCCCCATGTTAACCACAACTGGTCCCCATGGGTCTTCTCTTCATTTCTGGCTGCATTTCTAAACATCAAGATCTAAAATTATTCCATGAAACTGATCTGACTTTGGCATGAAATTAAGTTCCCGTCAAACTTGATTTCCAGCCAGAAGAAAAGGACATTTAACTCTGAATTCTTATCAATCAGCAACAAGGATTAATGTCATGTCCACGCCCACAACACAAGGGACAACACCTGACTCTGCACTAGCTCCTGAGTAATCGCTCACCCTATAAAGACCTGTACCATTGCGGAATCTCGTTTGGGACAACTGCCCTTCCTCGCGTTACTTCCCACACACTTACTCTATTCTCTGTTCACGATCTCCGGTTTTTTGACTCCTTGCTTCGTTTTCTGACCACGTCCATGGATCCTTATTCCTGTCCTGTTCGCCGATCGACCGACCCTTCGCCTGTCCCTGGTTTTGAGAACTTGCCTCTCCCTCAACTTCAGACGAACAACGTTGTACTTGGGTTCAGCTGTCCCAGCTCCTGTGTTCCGTGTGACAATTACACTGATAAGGATTCAATTTGTTTTGAATAGTGGAGAACCAATCTGAAATGTAATTGAAGGATAGTTTTTATTTTATTTTATTTAGTTTTGCTTCATTTGTTGTTTTAATAGCAGCTAACCCCAGTATAAAGACTGGGGCATGTAAAAAGTATTACAGTATCTGCAGATTCCTCAGCAATAAAACTAATAATGGAAGTGATAAGTAATACTGGTTCATCATTTTCTAAAAAGGAGATTGTGTTATTTAAAAAGAAACCCTAGTCTATGAAAAACAGCTCTGCAGAAAACCAATTTTAAGTTGCAGTTGTCTATTTTACAATGAACTCAGAAAAGCTGTTTTTTCTGAACCAGAATGTTTAAACGTGTCCAGCCAAATAGCATATGGTAAGCAATATTTAGTAATACCAGCATAATATTCAAAGTTTTGAAGATATGAGGATATTGCTTACTCAGCAACCTCAAGATTTTGAATCAGTGATGCTCATTTGCTTACTGGGTTTATTTACAGTAGTCTGAAATAAGTATTTACTGAAAAAAAATCATCTGGTAAGAGAATGAATGTAAATGCTATTCAGCATAAAAAGAGAAAAAAGAGATAGATTTAGATTGGAAAATACTGTTAGGGATGATGAAAAGAACATATTTTTTTCCCAAAAAGCCATTTTTTTTCCCCATGGAAAGCATGTGTATCTTTTGGGTATTTCAGAATAAAAGTCGATTATTTGTCATTTGCAGTTACACTGGGTGCACTGGGCATTGAAATGCTTGTGACGAGGCTCAAATTCAGACATTAACAGTACAAGCACGTATTAGACATGAACAAACATTTATACAAGAATGGTTGAGATGATGCTGCAATGTAGTAGATAAATGAAAATGAAAACAGTGGTGGGCAAATGGCATAGTAAGAGTGACATGTGCTTAATAAATAAGGCAGAACAATAAATACAAGTACAATAAATAGTAAATAGTAAAACTGAATAGTAAATACTGAATAGTAAATATGTAGGTGTCCGGAAGTGGCAGTAATAAAGTGTCGCAGTGCTAGATGAAGGACTACTGGCTGTTAAGTAGTCTGATGGCTTGAAGGTATTATTTGCAATAATAATAATAATAATAATGAGAAGAAGAAGAAGAATAATAATAAAAGTTGAAAGGAAGTTTTCCATTTGAAAGGAATGGTAATTATACAGAAATGCTGTGTGACTTATTTGTCAGATGAAATCAGAGAGACACATTAGACATGGAAATACAGTATAAAAAGCAAACAGTCTCTAGGAACGTGTATTATTTGCCATGCTTTTCATCTGGAACATATTAAAAACCAGATCAGTGAGATGTAAAGCAATATCAGTGAAAATGTCACCAGGGGTTCATGTAGTTATGTCCACTGCTCTCGGAATCAGTAGAGTCACTGTTGAGTTGAACACTTAAGGTTCTGGAATGCATATTGTGTCATTTGAAAATCCAGTCTCAGCAGTCCAACCTACAAAGGTTTCTTACAGATCCTGTAGGTTAATAAATGGTTTGGAACACCAATGAACTCAAGTCAAGAAGTAAAAGCAGTTAGCAAAACAAGTTAAGAAGATAATTTACTCGTAGCCATGCAAAGTCAACACCAATTTCATTTATTGTAGATTTTATTTATTTTATATTTAACTGCTATACTTCATTGTGTAGAGGTTAATAGAGGATATTCAGTTCTGCCATAAATCAGCTTTTTGATTGCTAAGATATTAACTGTGCCTTTTACATTTACATTTATTCATTTAGCAGACGCTTTTCTCCAAAGCGACGTACATCTAAGAGAAATACAATTTTTGCATTACATTAGGAGAAAGAGACATAGCTGCAGACATGTGATTCTTAAGTAAACCTAATTTGTTACTTTCCACTTGATGTACCAGTGTTCATCTCTTGAGTAGGAGCATTATATGCAGGATAGATGAATCCTGATAACCTTCTTACGTTTTTTTTTTTTTTTAAGAAGGTACACAAACATTTACATAGAATGCCGGAGTAGTGGCTGTGTAAACGGTTATCTGGGGAGGATCATAAAGTTACGATGCATGAACATTTACACCATACATGAGCTGGAGAGATCTTGGGTGAAGTGAGTCTGGAAAAAATTAGTTTTCAGACCCTTCTTGAATGTAGACAGAGTTTCAGCAGTTCCAAGTGAGGGGGGAGGTCATTCCAGCACAACGGAGCTGGAGCCAGAACCAAGAATCTCCGTTTTGTGCACTGGACCACCAAGCGAGCGGAAGTAGATGAGCGAAGGGGTCTGGTTGTGGTGTAGCGAGATCGAGTCTTGGAGATAGCTGGGAGCGGTTTTTTTGATGCATTTGTAGGCCATAACCAGGGTCTTGAGTTTGATCCGGGCAGCTATAGGAAGCCAGTGCAGAGAGACGAGGAGGGGAGATACATGGAAACATTTTGGCAAGTCAAACACAACTCATGCAGAAGTTTTATAAATTACACTGTTCAGATAATATAATGTGTGCAGGATTATGAAGTTGTTTTTAATTAAAGTCTACTACTTCATAAGCAGTTCCAAAAGAATGAAATAAATACTTTAAAAAAAATCCAGGCAACACTTTGAACAACACGAATTTCTGTTTCTCATGTTGGTCTGCTGGACCATCCAGAGTCTCCAATAAATGCAATTTAAAGTCAGTAAAAGCTTTCAATTAGAGGTGTCAGTGTTCATGAGGATGAATCAAAGGTGGAGACATAAACAATCACGACTGTGGAGCAGCACAAGGTCGATCGCGGCCACTGCGGAGCACACAGGAGCAGGAAGTCATGAAGCACACTATCTCATAAATGGCTTCTCATCAACCCTAAAGTCCTGGATTAATATCGTAACCTTCAAGCCAAATTGCCTGTTGATTTTTTTTATGCACTAGGAAGTAACAGGATAGATTTATTTCAGCAAGATTACAGTCATGAATTATTCCATAAAAGAGTGAAGGCCAAATATACCCAACTTGGAAAAGAGATATTTGTTATTAAAGAATCACAGAATGTTGAACTAGAACATTCTGTCTTCTCTAATGAATCACAAACGGCTTGTCTGATGGCAAGGATAGATATCATCTTATCCGGATTACGGTGCCCAGAAAGAGATGAAACGATGTTATTTCTCACCAAAAAATGAGAGTAAAAGATGTGTGAATGTTTATTCTTGGTCTACGCAGTTAGTTGTACACACACACTCATACACACACATATATGACTATATGTACATATATAAACTTAGACATGTTTTATATATAAATACACAGATGCACATGTATATATGAAGAAAGGTATCCTGGAAAATTCTCAGCATTCCAGTACAACATGTCGGAATTGGTGATGGTTTGGTGCCATGAATGAAAATACAAGACAATAACAATATACAGTACGATGACAATGTGCACGCAGTAAATAACAACACAACAATGCAAACACAAAACATGCAAACAATTTACAGGACATAACAGTGCAAATGACAGCAATGTGCAAATAGAAGTGCAATTTTCAGATGTACTAGTGTGAATCGTGTGAGATAAAGTGGTGTAAGACTTGATTAGTTGTGATTGGGGGGTGAACTTTGGTGGTTTTATTGAGGAGATGGATGGCTTCAGGAAAGAAGCTGTGGAGATGGTGAGAAGTCTGAGAGGTAATGGACTTATGCTGCCTCTGAGGGGCAACTTTGGTGAAGAGCTGACTGCTAGGATGGGTGGGACACACAGAGATCTCTCCAGCTCTCTTCTTCACCCAGGTCTTCAAACGGGTCTTTCATTTAATGGTAGCTGACAGCCATTGAGCTTCTCAGCAGAGTGGCCTGCTTCTGGAGAGGGTGGAGACGGGGGGGGGAGCCAGATGGTGATGGAGGTGGCCGAAACGCTGTCAAACATCGGGTTGTGTAAAAGTTCATCAGGATCCGTTGTGAGATGCAATTCCTACAAAATTTTGAAAAACCTGTAACTGGTGTTGAAAACACAGAATATTGTGGTTTGACATTTCCCCCTTAAATCTTAGTATGTGTTCTCATTACTGAGACCATGATGTGAACAGTGACAGAATAAACACCAATGACATTTATATTTCTTGGTTTCATTTCTTGACAAGACCTCCTCATTGTCTCTACGCTCCCAGCAACTTTCAAACTCTTTGGAGATAAATTGCTTCAGGTATCGTGAAAATTAATGTGTGGGAAAGAGGAAGTAGGATGTATGTATTTTTGGAAGGTGCAAGCAGTACACAATGCCCCTGGTGCATCAGCAATTGTTATTGTACTTTTCTGCTTTTATTTAAAATAGCAGTTATTAGATGGGGGCGGCACAGTGGTGCAGCAGGTAGTACTACTGTCTCACAGCACCTCGGCTGTTTGAATGTAGGTTTGATCCCAGCTCAGTCTTTGTGTATTTACATGTTCTCCCCATCTCTGTGTTGATTTCCTCCTGGTGCTCTGGTTTCCTACCTCTCTAACTTGCCCACGGTATGTGTGTCTATGTGTTTGCCCTGCAGTGGACTAGCTTGCTGTCCAGGGAGCTCCCGAGCCCCACAGCTTTGCACCCACTGATTCCAGGCTGGCCTCTGGACTGCTGTGACCCTGACCAGGGTACGTGATTAATGAAAGTGAGTGAGTTGCTATATGTTCCAGGTTTATAATAATAATGATTGCTTAAAATAGTAATTTTCATGACTGTGACTTCGTCAGTCTGAATTTTTAGGAGGTCTTCTAAGCCTAGATAAGCATTAAAAAGCTGATTAATGATGGCTTTTTAAAGACTTTGTGTGTTACAGTTCCCCTAAACTATTTTGAATATATTACACATCCATCACTGTCAATGAATGAAGCAAAAAAAAACGTACACATGCTTAATAAAAGTGTCTAAATGTTGGGCTGTCTCATAGCCCAGGTCACAGTTGTACCGTATATGACCATTTATATATCCAAGTGCACAGTCAAACAAAATACTTAATCTTACTTAAATTATAATATTGATAAACATAAAAATGATATTAGTTTAATTAATAAAGCTCATGTATCTCTTTGTAGAGTTAGGATATTTTTGTGACTTCCTTGCCTTTTTCTGTGAGAAATGCAATGGTATTTGAAATTTATCAATAATGCATTGAGTGTGTCAGAAACCAAATACAAAAGCAGAGTAACCAATATAAAAAGGGACAGCAAATTTCCATTTCTGTTCATACACACACACACACACACACACACACAAATATATATATATAGTCATATAGCATTAATACATGCTGAACCGCTGTGACATATGTGCCAGGAATATTTCCAGCTTCAGATTTTATATCAGAAAATTATGACATGTGGCAACAGCATGAAAGAATTCCAAACAACAATATTTTGAAAGATAAGAATGGCAATCCAGCAACTTTCTTGTCCAATGAATAATATTATCTTTTCATGACACTGATCTCACTTCTGAGACTGCAGAAAAGATGTGATTGTGTTTTTGTAGTATTAGAAGCCATTTTACTTGAATGATCATATGAGAAATGTCTATAACACTTTTGATTTGAATGAACTGGTGGTTTTATCCCATAGTGCCCAGCTTGAAGTGCAACAGCAGAAATAGAGATGTTGAGGGGTTTACAAATGTCTCTGGAATGAAAACAGCTAGATGTGGCAGCAACAGTATTCCTGGAATTCACCCATACCATCTTGGTGTTGCCCTATCAGCGTGCCGGATAAAGGGCCAGGAGAAACTGTCTCCTCTCATTCCCAGGACCCCCAGGGAGATGAGATAGAGCTCCACAGAAAAACTGAAATATTAAAAATGGGCATTAGGCGTCTGGTGCCTCTGCCGCAACCATGGCCAGATACTCTAATTGGGGTTGAGTTGAGCTGTGATCAACTCCCTTATAAGGGATTTTCCACTACTGGGAGTTGCATCGAGTTAATCTCAATTTGGAACATGCTGACAATTTAAATAGATGTGTTCCCCAGCATCAGGCAAGAATGAGAACACAACTCTAAGTGGAGCACAATGCATCGTGAAATGAACCACCGTTAGGCTACTGCTTGTAGGGACTGCGTTCTTCAGTCTACACATGGGGTATTCCTTTTTGTACATCTTTACACATGAGATACAATGCATGGAGAATATTCATCCGGGGACTTGATAACCATGAACATGTACATTTTCAAGAGTGGTGTAATGTCCAGATGGAAGTCCGATATGGGCGCGCGTTGTTGTTACGCCCGAAGACGGGCAGAAAGTAAAATAACCCCACATGCACAGTGTATTTATAAGTGCACTGTGCAAACTGTAAAGTACCAGGTAGAAGTGAAACAATGAACACAGGACAAGGATACACACAGTGTATTCGCACAAAGGTGAAAAGTGAACCTGAGTGAGACTTGAACACGGAGGCGTGACAAAATACCGGACTGGAACGCCAGACCAGGCCTGGAGAACAAGAGGCAGGAGTAGACAGAACGGGCACTCGGGACTGGAACATGAACACCTATGGAACAAAACTTGGGAAACAGAGAACTAATGATCGCTAAGAGATCACAATGAAACACTGATTAGGAATCCACAATCTATCCTTGGCCGCTTGCTCCTTTTCTACCTCAGCAACTACCAGATTGTGAACAAGTGCATGGATCTGGGCTAGCGGCACTCAGTGGCACCTCCTTTGGCCCTTAGCAGTATTCTCCTTGTGAGTTGTGACATGTGGAAGATAAGCGTTACATTTTTTATGGTATTTGACAGTATGTGACCACACTTGTGATTCCAGAACCATTCTGCTCCATTAAGGGAGGCAGTGGACCCAATTCCATCCCACATACATGGGAGTGGATAAGGGTTCAATGAAGAGCACTGAGTAGAAATCCAGTTCTCATGGGAGCGTAATTACTTTAAGGTCTTGACTTAGGCCATTGACCAAGATAAAGTTCAAAGACATCACGGTACTTTGGAGACCTCACACATACAAAACAAACAGATCATAGTAACAGAACCCTGGTTTTCCTCAATTAAGGTGAAGGTCCCACCCTGTCAAATCTAAAACTGGAATGTACTCTTACTCTGGATGTGCGTGCCTAAAAAAATCCATACATTAAGCATGATGTCGTCTACATTTATTCATTTAGCAGGTGTTTCTCTCCAAATATGCAGATTATTGAGTAATATTTCACTGATACCTTTGTTCAAGGTGACATACAGTGCTAGGTACAGTACAGTAAACTCCCTACTGTCACTTTCCTGAAAAACCTCCCCTAACACAGAGAAAACATGCAAACTCAGCACAGGTTGAGCCAGATTCACACCCATGCTCCAAATGCTCAACCAAAGTGCCGAGAAGCACCAGAACCACCCACTGAGCCACTAAGCTGCCTGATTTATCAAAGCCCCCCTGATACTGGGCAGTGTTATCATTACATCGTTCTGTATGCTACTCCCATAGTCTGAAAACTTGCTCAAGTAAAGAGCCTTGTTGAATGTTTTTCTGGGATAACCTGGTGCCTGGAGTTTCCATAAATCATACTGTTTATGCACCTTGAGGAAATTTTGTGTTGAACTTTCAAGTCCAGTGTTACATAATCTGAAAAAGATCACTGTTTTTAATTATACCAGTGGAGAGAAAGTTTATTTAAGATATTATGCTGCTGTCGTAGATTTATATATAAGTATAAAATGTAAAAAAGGGATATTCTTCAAAATTGGTACAATGGGTACTATGTGATATTTTTACCTAATAATGCTGGTGTTTTGAACACTTCCATATTCTGATTAAACCCATACATGATACACAAACAAGATAAAATATCCCACATGGTCATCACTTAGCAAACTGCTGAGAACAGCAAGAAAACGGCAATTATTTATTCATTTTCATTGATTCACATTTTTGAAGGGGCGATCAGTAATTGTAGCATGAATCATCCAATTGATTTTGCGTACAAAGGCATGCACGTGCAGATGTCGGGGGAGATCTTCAGAATCTCAGAGTGAAATGAACTATGACATGTTGAACATTCAGCAGATGGGTCCCTTAAGCGCTGAGAGGCTATTTCCATAAGGATCTCAATTAGTTGCTTGGCTGCTTCTGCATGTGCCATTATCAAAGCCCATAATTCTTGAAAAACAAAAAAAGGTGAATGCCAGAGAAAGGCAGCTGTGTTCTCTTTTTGTGGAGAAAAGAATATTGCTCCCAGAAATCAGGAATGGAAATGTTGTTTCATACATACAGCATCACAATGACCATAATGTGTATACATGCCAATGTGTTCTGCATCATCTTTAGGTTGCTTTTGTTTCCTCTAAAGCAATTTTCATGGTTTGACTCAGCTTACAATGATGCAAGATGTGCTATAGAAAACAATGTAGATACACACAAGTTTACAACTCCATTACCAAAAAGAATGATGGGAGCTTTTTTTTCCTTCTCCCACATATGAATCTGCCTGCGGCAGAAGCCCTAAAATCTCATCCGTGCCAATATAACATTGCCTTGTTCAGTTTTGCTTTTGGCACAGAATGTTTTTCAGCTCTGAATGTTAAAGGCCAGACTAGTTATTATATCCTGAAACTCAGCAAAGTGAGGAAGCAACATCACTCCCTGACTTGCTGGATTATTTATGACTGATAATACACAGATAAAAACATAGGTGAGGCTGCTATTCAGGGTTTCCTTATAAGTGGTTCATAAAGCACATGCAACTTCAGGAATAAAGATTTAACATTTTTGAACTACAATTAAAAACACATTCAGATGAATTCACAACAATAAAATAATAATAATAATAATAAAAAAAAAACGTTGTCACCAGCAGTTTGAAAATGGGTAGGAAGCTAGACATGGCTAATGAACTTTCATAATTTGAAAGCAAGAGGTGAAAGCACTGCCTTAGTTACTTACCTTACCTTACTATGGAGCTACTTTGCTGTGGGTGCTGGAAGCTGATTATGGAGGATGCAGTAAATAAAACAATTTCTGAGGCATGATCCAAAAAGATTTTACTTTGTTCCATAATGGCAAATTGTACTGGAAATGACAAAGTCAAAGTAAGCTGGTTAGTCCATAATGAAAATGAACTGCAGCAGTTTTTCTGCTTACCGAGGGATTTATTTCGGGGTCTGACATCTTCACCACATATTCAGAGTCGCTGAAACATTATAACAAAGCCACAAAATGTACAGATACCCGGCAAAGGTAATTTAGGTTGAATGCTCCGTTTTCACCGCTTTAAGAGTAATTCTGCAGTCCAGCACTTCTGAGAGCCTGGAGACAGTGTATTCCAATGGGCAGAAACACTTCAGTGGGTTGTACCATGAAAAGATAATTATACAAATTATGTAAAAGCATTGAATTCATTCACAAGGACGCATTCAGCTGCAGACTAATTCCAGTAGGGGCCAAAACTTTCCAATTTCATCTAAACCTTGAGGAGCAAGTGCAGAGCTCCAACTGTGAATGTAATACAAGAAAATTAACAAAGACTAAAAAAAATTACTGCAATGGCTGCTTTAAGAAGACGACAGCTAAATTAAATCTGGTTCATGTCTTCAGTAGTGCCAGTTAGACATATGGATGTCATTACTTCAATGAACATTAAGCCGAAAACATTATTAACCATATTTAAACACAGCATTGTAATAACTCTTCCATTGTTTTATTGCATTTTAAATAAATTTTCAACATAAAATATGTAAAATACAATATAGAATTTACAGTAACTAGAGCGTAATTGTATTATAGCTAAGGTAAGACTTACTAGATTAAATCATGCATTTTTCCTGTTCATACTAGTCCAGGTTTCAATTTCTGAGACTGGCTCCTGTCTCGACAGGAAAAGATCTGCGAGCCCAAAAATCAAAGTTTTAGACTAGACGTGCCTCACGCAGGAGCCGCATGAGAATCTCTGACACTGCACGTTAGATTAGGAGATGGCGCAGAGGTAAATCAATTGAGGCACTGTGCTGTCGATGACAGCCGGCCGGGATGTGCCATGTTTCGCACTGCAGGATGACAGCACTGTTGTGGCCGGGGAGGAAGATTCTTCACTCCTTTCGCTGTCGTTCACTCGAGCGTTTTTCCTTTTCCTTCCCCTCTTTTTGAAGGACCACCATGTGCAGCTCCAAGATGGAAACAGAATACCAGGGGTTTGCAGAGCTAGTCCTGGCAGTTCGATGTGTAAACAGATATTCATGTTCGTACACCTAGTCTCATGAATGCTTTGCTGAGCAAATTCGGGCTGTGACTGACATAAATTAGCACTTTACTTCCGACATTACCAATTTCAAGATATCACATACACTGCGAAATACGAGTCACAAATTTTCAGTTTTGAAAAACCTGTATTTCTGCACCCAGCCTGTAGTTGGCAGTAAAACACACCCAGACAGAGCAATAATGTGTGACCACATTAATTTAACTCATTTCCACAGAGTGTGATGTTCTGCGTCAGCAATCTATAGGAAGATATGATGAATGCTGCACATTTTTACGCAATAAAATCAACCGACAATAAGTAATAAATTGGAATTTGTGTATTTTCATTTCATTGACTAATCTAAAAATTAAGAAGTATGCTAAAATTAAAGTATGACGCAACAAGCTGAATGAATATTTCTGGGAAGCATCAGACAGTACTCCAACAAATCTCTCTACATTGATATTTATTAACGGAAGTTTCAGGTGGCGTATGTAGTTAACGTTACTTCTAGGTTCAGCACTCATTGTTTTGTAGTTTCATTAGAAAGCCAGGATTAGAATTGTCTGTTGCAGTATATTTCTTCCCAGCTAGGTTTACAATACATTGCTTATCCTTGCGCAGCATGTCACATGGGGAAAATAACTAAAATCTTTGAAAAAGTAGCAAATGGA